>NC_064649.1:16894078-18144078 GCF_023864345.2 Schistocerca serialis cubense
GTTTAAGTTACCAAGAATAAGAAAAGATTTCATATACGTTTTCATTTTTATTTATCATTTTCTGTACATATAGAAGAGGCATTTCATTTTCAGCCACAAATATTGTGCAAGTAATGCATCTTCTATAATTTTTATTCACAAGAAAAATAAATGACTGCATCTAATCGAGAAGGAATTGTAGAAAACTTCACTCGCTTAGTCTACTCTACCTGTGTAGTAGCTATTTTTAATAGCAGATAGTAGAAAAAAGCTCATTTTGCAATAATATATATATAAACTATAAATTCCTGGTCAAAGACAAATGTTAACAAATTCTCATAGAATAAAGTCCATTTGCTAAACCCAGAAGTTTTACAATTGTGATACTAATTAAAGTTAAGTGTTTATCTGGAAGTTATAAAAAAGATGTTTAATGATAATACTTGAACCTCTTCCCCAATGATTCAAGCATTACATTAAACTTTTTCTAAGAAATTTTTATTTAAAATATTTATTAACTTGCTTTGCTTAGGAGAAATGTACATAAATCTCTGAAAGTCTTAAACCATATTTTTTAATAATCTAAAGAGATATTTAACTGCATTATTAGCATCTGTTATGAATAGCATTTCATGTATTATCAACTTTTATACGATCTCTATAAATAAAAGTTTAGTATTCTTAAAATCTATGTCTCAAGTATAATATTTATATAATAGTTCATATCCTGTAACTGTCAGAAGGATTCTTCAACCCCTTCGGGCAAATTCAGTATCTATATGTATGTATATATAGTCCCTTGAGCAGCATTAGTATATGAGTGTTATAATGTAGTATTCAAAACTGCAAAGATTCTCAAAAGTATAGCTGCTACTGAGAAAATGCTATTAATTTTATGTACATGTGATAGCTCACCAAGTATTTGAAAACTGTGTCAACAGAAAAATAAGTTTTATTGACTTATATTAATAATCACTTACAAATATACTTGATTGTTATCAGATGCTCCATCTCCTGCAATAATAGCAAACTAAACAGCGTATAGTGCTAACGAGAAAACCTTCCCCTAATTTTCTGTTAGCACTATGCCACTGCAAACTACATGAGCGGCAAATTCAAAAGGTTTTCTTACTTCTAGATGACACTTTTTAAATCGTCAATGTATAAACGCAGATGAGAACGAAATGTATCTATTTAAAATTGTTTATCAAATAAGAAGTTGTATCTACGCTAATTTCAGGCACTCAGACTTAGGGCTACCATCTTCTGAAATGCTTCTGACTACTGTTGCTCATTTTCACTCACAATTTTAGAAACTGCTAGTCTACTTATCATCTGCATAGCTTGCTTGTGCTAAAATCCTTTCTAATGGCTAATTACATATTGTGCATTTATCATACTTTTGTACATTTTCAATTGTAAACTATACTGAAGTTTTTGGATAGAATAGGCACAAAAATACTTTCTTTGGGTCAACGCGTGCATCAAGAGTAGAAAATTAAATTTGTGAGGTACTGTAGAAAAATCAAAAACTTCACTAGACTCTAGATTATAATGAAAAGTATGACTACAGTGTAATTAACAAAGAGTTATAATCTCCACATACAGAGATCCACATGCAATATTTGCGACATGTTTGTACATAGCAGATCTGAATCTTGTTTGTGAGAAGTTCTCTATTTGAATGGAAACATTATTCAACAAACCATACGAAAGGTGACCATGTCAATGATTAATCTCAAGCTGTTGCTCTGTTGTGAATATCTGAAGCATTCACAAGAATTTTACAAAATAAAATATATATTCTCAAATGTGGCAACTTTTAAGAAAATGCAATGTGAAAATGACTTTACTATGAAATTGCATTTCGAGCTAAAAGTAAGAGATTCAAACTTTCACGTAGAACCAATAATTTCATGTAAATTCTAAACGCTAAATCCAAATGAAAGGTCTCTCATTGTCTTCTTTTTTACAAATTGGTTAAAATTTCTTCATGCTGGGTTCTAATGCAGCCAGAAGAGCACTGCAATGGAACTAAATGAAAAATATGGCTAAAGGGCTCTCCCTTCACACACAAAAAGACAATATAAGAGAATATTTATGAGATTAATTTTCAATTTTTAACTTTAAAAAGCTGAGGTTTATACTGACAATATATTGGTTTTAGAATTTTAGCTGTTACCCTCTATGGGAAATCAAGCATGTCTCTCAGAAGGAGATAATATTTCTTTAGTTTCTCACTTATATTCGTTGTACTGTACGGGGAAAAATTAATAAGAAAAACTATTTTTCACACAGCACATTGGAGGCTCAACATGACAGACACAGTTAATACACGTCCAACAGGTGGTCCCTTGTATAAATCACATTTCCTTTCCACTTACATGATAAACTTAGTACTACTCCTGATTTCATCCAGAGTTTGATGCTTACAGTTGATTAGCATCAGCAGTACATATGATAAATTTTTGTCATTCAAATGAGTCTCAAGTTTCAGACAATCTTAGGATAATTTCTGAGTCCTCCTGACAACACTGAATAACTGTCTTTCTCTATAGCTTTTATTTATTTTGACTCATTCAGAAGGTGTTATGATCTTCTGATCTGCACTTAACTGGGTATCATACTAAAATCACTTTAATGTATAGAGACAATTGTTTTAATTCATCTCATGGGCAACAGGTGCATGTGGGTGTGTGCTGCATAATGCACTTTGTGTTGTAATACACAAAGAAAGAAACTGTTGAACGAAGTTCTTCATTGAACTTCATATTTCGGTAGGAGAGCCTAATACGTTGAGAATGTAGAGAAGTGTTTGCACAAGACTTGCACCTATTCCTACACCATATATATACTTGTAGTCCAGTTTTGGCCAATTCTGAAGAAGTTATGATTTGTTACCAATATCACAGAAATGGATGGCTGAGATTGTAGCTATCTGAAGAAATATGTCATTGGTAAAGATGTTTCCACAAAAAATATTTGTGCTATGGCTTTTGAAATGCCTTCGTTAGCTATGAAGCAACAATCAAGTCATAGTGATCTATGTCTACTGAAAACCTCTGTACTATCACATAGCTTTGCATTTCTACCCTTGAGAAAAAATAAGGCTCTTCATTATACACGAGAAAATGTGTGTCGTAGCAAAGGTAATGATAAAATTTTCAATTCATTTTGCGTAGCTGAGAAGCCACTTCTAAAGTTATGAAGGTGTGTGCTAAATTCACTTTTAGTCTTCTGCTCATAGCCTGTAACATTGGCAGAAGTATTAAGCCAAATGAACTGAAGAAAAATTCGTGGACCCCTTTGCATGTAACCTGGTCTGAATGGGCTCTTTAAAGATGTGAGCTGCTGCAACTAGCATTCAGGAAAATATTGCAGAATATTATGAAAGGACTTTGCTAGGTTTTTATGCTTTGGATGCTGCAGTCTTCTGATGATGTCCTGTATGTATAAGATAGCTTGGAGTTAATTTTCAGAATGCAGCTGCTACTGAGCTATCCTCTAATGGTTAATTATATTAATAACCTCAAACAGAGGAGGTAAAATTGTCCATGTAAGTACTTATTTGGCTATTCTGAATACTTGTATTGTATGCCATGTATAGACACCACAGGTTTGCTTCATGTGAAATGGTGTCAATAAAACACTGTCACCTTACTTTTGTATCTATATTGGTTTCTCATATACCATAAAATGTTGCCAAAGTGACGTTAACAGGAAAGTTAGGTGTATAGTGAATTTGTTTACAATTATAAAAGTGATATAAAATTTGGTAGTTAAAAATGTCAGCTTCACTACTGTCCCATAGCCAATTTGTGACCTACTAAGGCTATATTTTACACATTTAGCTATAAGAATCAAATGTCAAATGTAACTGTTGTGTTATGTAAGAGATGGCTGCAAGGCTTATACCATAACATTAATAATACTGTGAGAGAGACACAGAGAGAAAGGAAAAAATGAAATTCTTGCCTGGCCACAAACATTCAGTTATACATGTACGTGTACATAAACATTCTCACCCACACACCCACACACACAAACAACACAAGAGCAATGCTTGTTACAGAATTCAAAACCTAATTGGAAACACATCATTCTTATTTTTCAGTGACATTTTCTGGAGAGAGGTAAAAACTTTAGTTTTTATTTTCTAGTATGTAACTGGCCAAAACTGGGAATATGCCAACAATTGTTGTGTTTCTCTTTCTGGTGATTTTTACAGCACTACCTGTCCCTGGAAGCACCCTAAGTTGGCCATTGCGATTGCTTTTCGAATTTATGTAATGTGCAGTTACTGTCAATTATATGTACAAGTACCACGCAGAGGAGCTGGCGATGATTTTTCGATGTGAAGATGCTGCAGTACGTCGCAGCGACCAGGTTACAGGCAAAGGTGATCGTATCTGTGGGTGGGCGAAGGCTGCTGTGAGGTGGCACTCCCGGGAGGTGACCGCACTGTCTACAACTGCTGCTGCTGTGGCGTCGTTGCCCTGCTGCCACGTATCTCGACAGTGACACTCTCAAGCGTGGGTGCAGAGCCCGTGGTTGCAGGTGTCGCGGCCACAGCTGCCAGACTGTGTGGGTGGGCTGAGCTGACCAGCGGGCTGGGAGGAGGCTTTGCTGGCGACCTCGGAGAGCGTGTCGATGTCGCCGACACGTTACTGCCTTTGCTACCCCGCCGGGAACCGCCGCCTGCGTGAAAAAGTGTCACTTTTGTAGTACTCCTCATAATTTCAGACACTGCTCTACTTATCAACTATATAATCACTATCAACTTAGCATTAACATTACTGAGACTTTTATTTTAATTTTATTCCTTTTTGTTTTCTGTTGTTCAATAACCTAGTCTCTTATGCAACTAACTGTTTCCATTCAAAGGCACTTATGAGCTGTGTTCAAAAACCTCCTTTTCCGCATAAACCATCGAGTATGGGAGACTTTCTTCAGTGGAGATGTGGTGGGGGATATTCGTGTGCAGTCGTATATTTTCACCTGCCAGCAGAAAGCGTCAGTCGCTGGCAGTCGGCTGTGAGTGGGGACTTGTAGTGAACAATTGTCAAAATGGCAGAACAAAATGAGCAATGATATTGCATCAGATTTTGCCAAAAATTTGGTTACACCCATGTGGAAAATAGTCACAAGATACAACAATCTTTTGGAAACAATGCCATGATCAACTCATAGATAAGGTTTTATTTTTATTTATTTACTGTACTTATTTTATCAAAATTTTCACCATTTGAATGTTAATTGTTCATTTATTTTACACCTACATGATTTTGGCTTTGTAGCCATTCTCAATTGCATGTTGAAATGTTAATAAATGTCTGTTGCATCCGTGACCTGTTATCCTTGGGGAAAAAAAAAAAAAAAAAAAGACATATTCTTGGTATTATCATCATGGATAAGAGTGGTGTAACTGCTTCAAAGTTGGCTGCAAATCAGTGGACAGTGATCTGTGCTTGGGCACACTCACAAGAAGCCAGGTGCATCACAAGTCCACACCACAAGGCCAAACCATCACAAAGGATTACTACCGAGAGGTAATTTGCCACCTTCATGACACCGTGCAGCATGCAAGCAACCACATCCATGAACAGAAAAATCTTATCAGCTCTATCATGATGGTGGATCTGCCCATTCAGCTCATCCTTGCCAAACATAACATTCTTGTGGTTACTCGGGCTTTCTACTCTCCCAACATGACTCTGTGTGACTTTTGGCTATTTCCTGAGCTAAAAATTCCACTGAAAGGAAAAATATTTTTTTTTAAATTGACACACTGCCAATTGGAAGTAAGTGACATTTTGAAATGTTTGTATAATAATTTATTACATCACTATCACTTACACATATATGAAATATTCGAAATACCAGTTTTGGCAAGCAGTTGCCATTTTCAGATGTGATACATCCACTAAAGAGTGTTCTACAGAACATATAAGAAATACAATTAAACGCTTTGCACATCATGGAGCCAACAAAAACATTTCCATGAATGTACATCATATCATAACACGGGGAAAATACCATGTGACAATATGATGAACATTCCCTGAGATATTTTAGTTGACTTCATGATGTTTGGACTGTATTTGTTATATATTCTGTATGGAGCTCTTTAGTGGATGTTTCATATCTGAAGATGGCAACTTGCTGAAATAGGTAATGGGAACATTTTATATATGTGTAAGAGATGGTGACATGATAAATTATTATACAAACACAATTTGAGTCAAGAGAAGACATCTCGCTCAATGTGATGGCCTACCTGATCCACATTCCAAAAGACACATTCCAGGAGTGTTTCCAACAATGGTGGGAACACCGAGAAGACTGTGCACATATCGAGGAGAATATTTTCAAAGGGGTTAGGGTTCTGTGCATCTAAATCAAAGTAGATGTATTTCTGTAACCCAAAGGCGTGATGCTTTTTGAACACATCTCATATACATATCAACTGCCATATGTAGGATGTCTGGATATGAACAAATTAAAAAGCATATTGATTCATCAAACGAGCAACATTCAAGAGTTCATTGCTGGGTGTATTCTATTTTTACTCCATGTTGCTGATTTGCCTAATGATATAAGCACAAGGCAATTTTTGGTTGGAGATCAAATACCTGTACTGATTGAAAATTGTGAAATAAATTCTCACTACATCAATAGTACACTCAGAAGCGTAGAAACATAATTCCAACCAAATGGGATGACTCTGAACATCTTAAAAAGTGATATTATATACTCTGTGACAAAACAGCTGAAATTCAAAGAAATTAAAATTAGTAATAAAAGTTTATGCATAATAAAAGCGGACTCTTTTTAAGTTCCAAAAATTAAAAATGGATATGAATTTATACAGCAGTACAAATGTTTATTATCTAGCAAATAAATTTTATGGCTTGGCACTTTCATTACAAATGTTATCAAGTGCTAATGTCATGGGCATATTGATTATAATATGTAATATTTATTTTCAGTGCAATATTGTTTCTCAGTAAAGTTGAAGTAACATAATGTACAATCTGAAGTTGTAGAAAAGAATAATTCGTACATGTGTAATACACACCTAAGAGAACTATATTATTTACTGTGTTAAAATCTGCATGGATTAATGTTCTTCCTGAACTTCTATAAAATTATGATGTTCTCATGAAAAAAATATTAAGAAAAATCATTTTAGTCACTCATCTAATAAAAGAAAAAAAGACAATTTTATTCTTCCTACTCACTGATTTCATTTATAACTCCCCAATACATGAAAACAGAAATCAGCCCTAAAGTAAAAGACAAGAGTATTCTAAAGACAAAGCTACAGGCAATCTGGTGGTGATTGAAGCGGCACAGGTTTAGAGTGTAGAAAAAGAGTGTCTTGGTGTGTGTGTGTGGGGGGGGGGGGGGGGGGGGGGTGATGCGCTTGTATGATGGAATGATGGATGGGGCAAGGGGTTTGGCAGAAGCTCCTTGATAATATGATGTACAGACATTAATACTCAGTGGAAAAATTCATTAAAATGAACTCTTTAATTTGAACAGGAGGTAGTTTCCCACTGACAGATATTCACAGTAAAAAACATATTAATCTTGTTATGCTATTGTCCTGCATTAGCTGTTGTTTCATATCAATGAGGTTATATCATACATATTTTAGTGTGCACCTTGCTTCTTAATTAAATTGTAATTACATGTACACTACCAGGCACTTTATAGTGATTTGCAGGATATGGATATAGATGTGGATGTAATAATGAGACAAATAATTCACAGTTCTCAGCACATTACCTTTATTGGGTAGAACCACATATTCATGTTTAGACTCTAAAGTTCATACTCAGTGGGTTGCAGGTTGTGATTTCCACACATTCTGCAACCATTTCTGTGTACTTTGCCATGGATATGAAATGTTGTTGTGTCCACAAGGTGAACGTAGCTGATCCTTTATTGGAATGTTGCAATGCAAGCTCAGCATCTTGTTTCCAATAGAAATAACAAATGGTCAGGGTAACAAGAAGCAGTTGTTGATAGAAGTGTTTGTGCATGTCACCATAAACTAAATATATTGACACACAGATGGATTTCTGTGGATGTCTTAGAAAAGACACCTGTACATGGTCAATGTTATTCTGGGCAATATATGGTTTCAGTAGTTTCTTCATTTTGTGTGTTGCCATTTGCCGTTTGAAAAAGTTGTTGTCACCAGTGTGGGATATTGGTCTGAGTGGGGGTAAATGTGCATTAGACACACATTTCTGATTATATTTCAGCATTTGGAATACCTACTGAGCCTTCTGCTGAACAGGAAACATTATTACCCTTTGCCTGTTTCTGAACTCAACAGATTTATTACTTATTACTCTTGTCACAATGCAATAATGTCATATTAGCCTGCAGCTAACAAAATATATTGATTTCCTCTTTCTATGTAAACCTGTGTGATTCATATAGAGAAACCTTATAATTCAGTACATTTACTTTCCTTATGTCCAATAACAAAGTATGTCAAAGGCACAAAATATTTAGAGAGGGGTGCCAGTAAGCCTCAAACAAGTGACAACATTTGCTTTCTGAGATTCCTTTGTTCATAGGAATTTACCATAAATTTCGATTGACTGAAATGTACAACTACTATATTAATAATATCCTCCTCCCACAGTTTCCAATTTTTTCTGTTTTCTTTTATTTAATCAGAGTGGTGTTGTTTCCAATCCTCTGACAAAAATCAATTTGGTTTTCTTTTTCATTTCCTCAGGAGAAGGGTTGCCAAGAATTTTCTTTTAAAATGCACCTCTATCTACAATTTCAGGGCCTTTTATTCCAATCCTCTTTCAGAATGACTCTAATTTTTCATACCCAATTTGCCTTAGTGATTCTCTGTGTTCAGTAATCATTTTGTAAGTGCTTCCATCATTCAATTGTATCTGATGTTCAGAGAAGAATACCATTCATTTCCTTGTACTTATATGTACTGGCTCATACATTTTTTCTATACTTTCATTACTATTCCTACTATGTTGGGAATCTCAATATTTTACTCAGAATGTTAATCTTCTTCTGTCTCTCATGTAATTTTGATTTCTCTAGTCATATTCATGTCTAGGAATTCACCTCTGTTCAAATAAATGTGGTAGATTGGCTTGGTAGAATATTCATCTATTGCTGTGAATAAATCCTTTCACTTTCTGCCTGTAAAAGCAACTCCTACAAAACCTCAACTACTTCAGTTACTGTTATTTGAAATTTCATGCACTCCAACAACCTTAATGCCCTTTTATTAGAAGCTGTTAGAAGCGCACAAAATGACTGTAGTGATAAGTCTCTTTATCGAGAAATGCTTGCTATCCCTGTGTCATGTATGTGCTGAATGTTTAATTTTTATATACAAAAAAAAGAACAGCAATAACTTTAATACTGTATGAGGAAGGACAAGACTGTAATATAACACTGAAATCAAAAGTCAAAAGTATTTTCACTTGAAATATCAAACGTTTGTCATAACACCAAATTAATTATTCTATTGATCCAAACATCCTACCTAAAACTCATAATCACCACCTGTTACGGCAAGCCCTTAACAAATTCCAGAAGCAGAAATAAATTATCATAATGGTTCTGCTACAGTCATTAATTTACACCAAAGAAGTACCACCCAACTATTTTTTCTGTTAAGACTGAACTACAGGACAAATCTACAACACTGTTCATGCTAGAGAATACATGCATCACCTTGTGTATCATTTTAGTGCATGAAATTTTGTTGAAAATATCATATTATACTGCTACAAAAAACCAGAGGAACAATGACAACATCAATAGCAGGGAATTAATGTGTTAAATTCAATAGCTGTCAAAATGCATTCACTGCAAATTATCGTGAATGATTTACTTGAAGCTATTGTTGCCATTAACAGACACTTAATATACAAAAGATACAAATTTAAACAACAGAATAAGTTATTTTAAACTTCTAGCTAATGAAAATTCTACTTTTTAAGAGATCAGGATGGGGATTAACACAGACACCTACTAATACAGAGACACATATTAATAACGTCCTAAGCTTATTGCATAACATAATAAGAAAGAGCTGCAAATTTTTAAGATGTTTATCTTTGTAAGAATGGTTGACTGTTACTATTGACAAAAGTATACTCAGTTTGATGTCTTAAAGAATTTAACAGTGAACATTATATTTGACAAAATCAAAAAGCAACACAGATACCCATATTACATTCTCGATAAGCTGATGTTAGAAGCACACTGAGACATATCTCAACACATGAATGACATTTGCTGATGTGAAGGATTTCTCTTTCAGGTTAATGGCTCATTATTTTTTATGTACTCAGAAATGATTAAAGTGTATTAAATGAAACCACGCATATCAAGCAGTGAAACCGAATGTGTTTTGTCTTTAGACATTTTCATTTGAATCGTTCAACAGGTGGATGAGCCAAAACCAAATTGCATCAAATTAAAATGGGATCTGCATTACTGGTAGTATTTTATATAATTTATTTCTGGATTAATAAATGAGGGCAGTTGAAGCAATTACTGGAAGCAAATTTAATTTTTTTTTCCTAGCAGCGAAATGATCAATGTGTCACTGGGGAACATTGGGATCATAAATTGAACATGTATGTTATTTTACGTGAAATATGAGTACCGGTAACTGTCCAGCTAATTTTTGAGAACATTTCTCATGGAGAATATCAGTGGTCTTGATAAAATATTTTAGAATGGAATTAGCAACATTCTTGGCCACCATGAAATATTTACTGGTTTTGGTCAAAATGTGACCATTTTCAGATCATATTACACCGTCATGTCAGGCGGTAGTAGGGAACAGAGCAGGTATTGTAGGTCCATGAACATTAACTGCTCAACATCGATATTTGTGGATCCTGGATACCTGTTATCATGCTGTAATATAGTCTGCAGTGTGTCACATTTTGATCAAAACCACCTACCACTGCCAATAAATATTTTATTGTGATTGGAACTGTTTTTAATTCACTTTTAAAAATTGTCTAGCTGTCATAGTCATATTGCACTTAGCATCCATATCTTATGGTCATTTACACTGGAGAAACAAAAGACAAAATAACTGCTTTACTTTGGTTTCAAAATATAATTTTGCCAATTTCAAGCAAAAGTGATTGTGGTAAATGCTCCACAATTTTAAACAAAAAATTAATATGTAGAAAATTTTGTCAGCTGTAAACTCTTACTCGGTTAGAGAAACTGTTGGCCCAGGCAAATAGGGGGTGCAAAATCTGACCTATTAAAAAAAATGTAGTTTAATATTTAACCAGGAGGGTACATGAGTTCTCCAACCCCCTTGTGTTCCTATTTCCTGCCCACAAGAAGAAGCCTTTCCCTTGGCCAGTGACTGCAGAGGCAGTCATCACAGTGGTACGTATGTAGTGTCATTTCACCAAGTAGCGCACTCCGTCTTCAGGCCACAAGTGGCCCATTGGGACCATCCGACCGCCGTGTCATCCTCTGTTGAGGATGCGGATAGGAGGGGCATGTGGTCAGCACACAGCTCTCCCGGTCGTTATAATGGCTTTCTTTGACCGGAGCCGCTACTATTCGGTCGAGGAGCTCCTCAATTGTCATCACGAGGCTGAGTGCACCCCGAAAAATGGCAACAGCGCATGGCGGCTGGATGGTCACCCATCCAAGTGCCGGCCACACCTGACAGCGCTTAACTTTGGTGATCTCATGGGAAGCGGTGTATCCACTGCGGCAAGGCCATTGCCCTCACCAAGTAGCATCATAAAGAAATGGTTACTACCCAACAGAAATCTAATGCTAAGGTGGTTCATGTGGCAACAGTACGCCTGATTCACACAGCTGCCATCCACACAACTCACTTATGTTCAACAGTGGAGCTCTTGTTGCAACCTTGGTACAGTATTGCAGGATCTCAAATGTCAGCAAGTCAGTGCTGACACAGGTATGCTGTTTGACCAAAGGCACCAGATTTTTGCAGACTGAGGACTGGTGTGAGACTGAGAGAGAGTGCTTAACAGAATTGCAAGTGTAATGCAAAACATATCTCACTTAATCAAAATGTTTCATCTGACTTTTATTTCCTGTCAGGAAATGCCTAAAAAAAAGGTCTGTGTTTTATCCTGAAAAATGTGCAGCTGGTTTTGGTGTCAAATGCAGAGATTTTGATACAGTGTAGCTAGTTAAAGTAATAGCTACTTTCAAGTGCTAGCTGAAAGAACAGATTTTTTGAACATTTATTGAAGTTAAGACATCCTTTTCAAACATTGAAATAGCTTTGCAAATGAGTGCAGTATCTTGGATGGAAGCAGACTGTTCACTCACATGCATCTTGTCTATAGGATATGACACAACCATTAAACCTGGCTACAGTGACATAATCAGTGAGGTTTCTTTGCTCAAAGCAAAGAAATGTAAAGTAATATTTTAATAAAAGGTTAGTAGTCTGGGAAAGAGATATTTTTCAGTTCTTAATTACAGCATTTTTCCTTTGTTTCTAATCAGTAATGCAAGCATTATTGAAAATTTTTAAGGAACAAATAAAATCTGGTTTTTATTATTATTGTTGTTGTCATTTGCACATGATCACACAGAGCTATTTGACTTTTTTTTGGGGGGGGGGGGGGGGGGGGGAGATCACCTCATTCTGTACAACTGCTTATCTTTTGAATGAAGGAACAGATTCGTGTCTGCTACTTCCATTGTGGGTATCTGGGCCTCATCGCAGTTCTTTTCAACTTGTTTGATCTAGAGTATACTCCATAATCTTGTGTATAAGTATAACTGCTGGGAGTCTTTCAGCATGTCCATAAAATTTAAATAATTTCTTTCTAATGTTTGCTGCCAGGTTTGACAATTCCTCAGTTGCTTTATGGGTTTCAATTCATACCAGGCCTCAGATTTTCTGGTCCAAGAATTTCCTTTGTAATTCACCAATGTTCCTTCAGGATGTTTTCCAGAATGGCTTTTCTGGTGAGAATTAAAATTTCTCTTCCATACAGAACTTCAGGATTTATCACTGTGTTGTAATGTTTAACATTTTTGTGTATCAGCATGCCCATTCCATCCTGTGTTCTCCTACATGCTCTCTTGAGTTTTTGTAATTGAACTCTCAGTGTTCCTTTTAGTAGACTTGTTTGTTCTATGATCTCAATGAAACACTTGAAGTATCTTAACCTTCTGATTTACTGTACTTCAAGTTTAATTTCTGAATGTTACATTTATTACCGATGAAAAAAAAGTATTTGTAGGCCAGGTTTTTCATCACATTCTTTGAGGATTTCTACCCAACTGCTGTGATTTCCCCGTACTCTAAAATTGCTAAATTGCCTGTGATGATTAAGCAAGAGATATTAATGTCATCTTTGTTCACACAAGCTGAATAAGTTTCCAGTGATTTTGGTTTATGAATTCTTTTTCCCATTCCCCAAACACTTTATCTAAGATTAGATTGAGTGGTGACACTTCCTCTCCTTAGTGAATGCCTGTTTTGTTGTCGAAAGGTTCTCATATTTCCACCACAAATTTTACCTTGGACTTTGTGTCTAGTCCCTGTCCTTCTGGGACACTGAAAAGAGACTGTCATTAAACTAAGTCATGCCTTTTTTAAATCAATGAAATTGTAGATGACTGGGCTGTTATGGGTTGCCTTATATTTTAGTACTGTATTTAGGTTGAAGAGCTATTCTGCACATGGACACCTTGATAGAAAGCTCGTTCAGTATTCAGTGATCTTATGTTAAAGGTGTAAGTGTGTTCTTTGAAATAAACATGCTGCGAATATCTTGCATGTGACCTGAAGGAGAGAGATCCTTCTCTAGTTATTTACATCTGTTCCATCACATTTTTTTTTTGTGGGATGGGTGGATGAGCATGTACTTCCAATCTTCTGGAAGTTTTTATGTGCGCTATATCTCTGTGATGATTTAAGTTATTTCCACAAGTGTGTTTGTCCCTATATGCTTCAATAACTCCCTGATGATGCTGTCTTCCCCAGATGTCCTGTTCTTTCTGAGCAAAGGATATGCTTACAAACTGTAGCTCAGGGAAGTATCTCCACACAGTTGTCATGATTTGTCAGTGCAAGTTTATTGTCCTCCTTTTTGAAGCACAGATTCTATGGTGTGTATCAATGGATATTTCCAAGTACATTCTGTAAGAGTAATGTGTGTTGACTTCCCTCAAGTTCTTTTCAATAATTTAATATTGCTTGCTCTCTATGCGTCTCCTCTTTATCGGTCTGGTTAATTTAGTCACTTGCTTTCTAATCTCGAAAAAGTCTTCTTTAGTCTTGGGTGAATTTTTACCATTATGTTTCTGGAAGACTCTCTTTCATTCCTCCAAAGGGTCTTCACGTACTGAATCCCACCAAAATTGTTTTATTTTCTTTTTCTGCAGGGTAGCTTCTTGGCTTTCTGTATAATCTTGGTTTGGAACTGTTCCCAGGTGACTGCTTCTTCTTTCTCCCATTTATCTTTTATATTAGTTTCTTAGATGTTTTTTGTGTCAAATTTATGAAGGCTTGTACTGTTCCAGTGCACTCTTTTGGGGTAAACTTAACCCTTACGAGCACAAGATAGTGACCGGAATTGATGTTTACACCTCTGTGGATCTTTAAATTGAGAACTTCCTTCTGTGAATGGTATGTGATGGTAATATGATTGATTTACTGCTCATCAAGCAACTGAATGCGTCCCTGCAGGTTACTGGCTTTCAGAAATGTTTCCCCAGAGAGGTTGACATGATGTTCAGATTCTTTTGTTGACACAAAACAATGGGTATAGCCCTATTCTCAGAGGTGAATTTATGTGCTGGGAAACTGCCAACAATTTTTTTGGTATACATACCATCCAACATGTTGCTCACTGAAATAGCATAGAAGGATTCTTATATCCGTGGTTTATTATCATCATTATCAACACTTCGTTTTTTTATAGCTGAAAGTTTGTGACGCATCACATGATCCTCTCAACAGTCTGTCTCTGTTTTTCCCAGTCTTTTGTAGGTTTTGTTTGTCTATCCTTTCCCATAATCTTGATTTTCTTCCCTGCAGTCTTTCCCCTATGACTTTCCCTTGGATAATCATCTCTTTCAAGTTATCAACCTTGGAAAAGATGATTGTCCAAAGCAAAGTCTTTATTCTACATCATACTACATCCAATGTACAATACCTATATAAACAATACAATATTGTTTTTACTTTTTTTAGAAAGGCCGTAAAACTTTTGATTTAATTTGTTGTGTGCAATATTTTACATAAGTAAAGATCATGTAAGAAATTTTATCAGTAATACTTAATTTCTATTGGACCTACTTACAAAATAATAATTTTTATGTAGAAAAGTGGTAGAAATGTAGTTTTTTGGGGGGAGGGGTGGGGGACAGACCTGACACTTCTGCCGAGAATGTAGGATCAGCTCGCTATGGCTGTGGTCTTAAAGGGATACTAAGAGATAGACGCAGAGGTGACAAAAGTCATGGGATACCTCCTAATATTGTGCCGGACCTTCTTTTGCACGAACTAGGTGGAAACTTGATGTGGCATTGTCTCAATGACTTGTTGGAAGTCTCCCGCAGAAATATTGAGCCATGCTGCCTCTATAGCTGTCCGTAACTGTGAAAGTGTTGTCGAAGCAGGAGTCTGTGCACAAACTGACACTGGGTGATCTGGGTGGTCAAATCATTCACTTCAATTGTCCAGAATGTTCTCCAAACCAATTGCAAACAGTTGTGGCATGGAAATTTTCATCCATAAAAATTCCATCATCGTTTGGGAACACGAAGTGCATGAATGGCTGCAAATGGTCTCCAAGTAGCCACACATAACCATTTCCAGTCAATGGCCCAGTCCTTTCCAAATAAACACAGCCCACACCATTATGGAGCCACCACCAGCTTGCACAGTGGCATGCTGACAACTTGGGTTCACGGCTTTGTGGGCTGTGCACCACATTCAAATCCTACCATCAGCTCTTACCAACTGAAATTCATCTAGGGTCCAATTGGTATGCTCATGAGCCCAGGAGAGGTGCTGCAGGTGATTTTGTGCCATTATCAAAGGCACTTGTGTTGGTTCTCTGCTGCTATGCCTATTAATGGCAATTTCACCACACTACCCTAATGGATACGTTTATTGTACATCCCACATTGATTTCTGTAATTATTTCATTCAGTGTTGCTTGCCTGTTGGCACTGACAACTCTATGCAAACGCCATCATTCTCAGTTGTTAAGTGAAGGCCATATGCCACTGAAGAAGTAATGCCAGAAATTTGATATTCTCAACACACTCTTGACACTGTGGCTCTTAGAATATTGAATTACTTAAAGGTTTCAAAAATGGCATGTCCTATTCGTCTAGCTCTAGCTACCATTCCACGTTCAAAGACTGTTAATTCACATCAATAATCATGTCAGAATCCTTTTTGCATGTATGACCTGAGTACAAATGACTGCTCCGCCGATGCACTGTTCTTTCATATCTCGTGTCTGTGATACTACTGCCATACGCATATGTGTATATTACTATCCCATGACTTTTGTCACCTCAGTGTAGTTAGTAATGGTTATTTACATATTATACACAGGGTTATTACAAGTACCTTTGGGACTATCAGAATTCATGCTATGTAATGGTCGAACTTTATGATAGTTGATATACTAATGAAAAAGAAGTAATTTTTTCGTAACATTTTACTACAAATTAACACTTGTTGCATTTTATTGTAAATATTTCGGCTACTCCTCATCTCTTGCCAAATATTGCACTCCCAGGTCCAGTGGGAGGCACTTGAATTGATCGATGTGTGTTATTGATTACCAAAAATCTGACATAAATCACCGTACTTGTCGATTGCGTTGACATAGAAGCTTCTATAAGGGCCATTCAAAAAGAAACGAGCCAGAGGCATAATTACAGAAACCAGCACCAGTATGTTAGAAGTATTGACCCTGGCTGTTGAGACACTTGTCCCACTGTGACACACGGTGGTGAATGGCTGTCTCATAAAATTCCTGGGACTGCGATGTTAACCAGTTCCATACGTACAGCTGGACGTTGTCATCCGAGGTGAATCGTTTGCCCCTCAGAGCCCTTTTAAGGGGGACCAAAAATGGCGTAATCACTGAGAGAGAAGTCTGGACTGTATGGAGGGCGACCAAGAACCTCCCATTTGAATTTCCGGAGGAATGCCATGACTGTGTTTGCCATATGAGGCTTTGCATTGTCGTGGAGCAGAATGACCCCACAGATGAGACTGGCTGGTTGTTTTGATTTGATTGCTTGGCAAAGGGTGGTTAAGGTTTGCGAGTAATGCTGGGCATTCACTGTTGTCCCGTGCTGCAGGAAGTGAGTCACAAGGGGGCCATCTTGGTCAAAGAAGAACGTCAGCATAACCTTTCCTCTACTCGTGTGGATGGCCTTGGCTTTTTTTGGTTGTGGTGACCCTGGATGCTTCCACTGGAGATTTTGTAGTTTTGATTCTGGTTCAAAGTGATGACACCATGACTCATCCCCAGCCACCACTCGTGCCAAGAACGCATTCCCTTCCCAAGCACAGTGCTGCAGATGAACAAGACAGTGGGCCATTCAACATGCTTGCTGGTGTGGTTGAAGACTGTGGGGCACCCATTGGGCACACAAATTGCATATGAGCAGTCATTCTTTAAGATAGTGTGAACACTTCCGACCCTCAATCCAACCACGGCGGCTATGGCTTTCACTGTCACATGGCGGTCCTGGGTAATGAGCGCATCTACCAGCTGGACGATGTCATCGGTAATTCAGTGTGGTGCTCCAGGCTGTGCATCTTCAGCTAATGACACCTGTCCTTCCCTGAAGCGCTTGTGCCATGCCTTGACCCTTGCAAGGGACATACAGTCTTCGCCATACACTTGTGACATTTGTTGATGAATGTCCGTTCCTCCTACTCCTTTTGCTGTCAGATAATGAACAGCTCTTTGCTCTTCTGTTGACACCCCCATGTCACTGTTTGCAATGCGACTGGCAGTGATGGACAATTGATGCGTACTGCTGCTAGCTATGTATAGTCATGTGGCATGCATGCATGCCCTCTAGCGATGGGCTGTGAACTTCCATGCTGTAGTCGAAACCACACCTCATTATGCACGCCACGATATTACCCTTCTGCCACCAGTTTGCACATTCCAGACTCCAGATCATTTCTTTTTGAATGCCCCTTATATTTTATACACAACAAAGGGACCAGATGCCTCAGTACATAACATAAATTTCCATTCAATAGCTCCAACCAGTCCCTGGAGAATTCATGCTATGTAATGGTCGAGCTTTACAATAGTCGATATATAAATGACAAGAATTTTAATACAAGTTAACAGTTTTCGGAATTTTTCATAAATATTGCTGGTAATTCTCATCTCTTGCTAAATATTATGCTGCTAGGTCAAGCAGAAGGCACCTGCAATGGTCAATAAGTGAGTTATTGATTACCAAAGTATCTGACATAAATTGCTTTAGTTGTCAATGCATTGCCTTAGAATTTTCTAATTTGTACACAATGAAGGAACCACATACCTTAGTATGTGTCATAAATTTCCACTCGATAGCTCCACCCAGTCCCCAGAGAAAATAGTCATATATCAGTGGACAAAGCATCTCTCCAAGTTTTAAACTTACATTACAAGTGATCACAAAGGGCAATACCTGTGTCTTGGCAAGCGTCAAAATGTGCTAGCACTTCCTTGAAGTCACTAACATAATATGACCAGAAAGGCTTGACGACAGACCACTTTGGTAATCTAGGCATTGGGTTGTCTGCTTGCAGGTGTGGATTAATTCAGTGTGACAATTCAGAGTGATGATTTGTCAACATGTTGTGACATGTCTGTCCCTTTGTCCTTCTGGCACTATGTAGGGTCAGAGGCATCTGTGTGTGTGGTTGTGTGTGTGTGTGTGTGTGTTTGTGTTTGAGCTGTAGCTTGAAAAAGGATTGATAACAAAAACTAGCAAGTTTCCTTTCACTTTTGTGTGTGCCTGTGGATGACTCAACATTTCTGCTTTTTGGTGAATGGCCTCCTTTACTCCTACATCATTTATATTCTACCAGAACTTACCTCCTCATTTTTAGACATTAATTTGAATTATAACATAGTGTAAAAATGTTTGTTTCATGGAAAGGTACAAAAAACTAAAAGAGCCAATTTCTTAAAACAATTAAGTTACTCTGAGACTTCTACAGTGCAGTTCCTGGTACAAGGAGACTCCATTAGGACACCTGCAACAACTTTTGTTAATTGTCCATAGAGCACTTTAGGCAAGGAATCAAAACAAAGGCAAAAAAACCAATGCACTGATTCCAGAATTCAGTCAGGACAATTATGCCAGTCATTTTCCTACATTTTGGAGCATAAAAACCATTTCACAATAAAAAAGTAGATATCTGTTGTCTAATATAGCAACACTCTTCTGGCTACTTGCAAAATAGCTAAACATTTGAATATAGTTCATTCCTCTGTTTCTATTTTTTTACTCCTGTCCTGCTAGGATTCATTATTGTTTCAACAGATGGTTAATTGAATGGGACCATTTCTTCAGTGGTATCTGTTCATAAATATGACTCATATGACTCAAAACCTTGTCTATTCTCTTGCTTCATGTGTATCTGGGAACTAAAACAAAATTTCATCAAAGAAAAATAAATTTTCAGTGTGCTTCCAACAAACAACAGAATCTATGTTTATCTTTATTTCATAATTTAAATTTGCTAATTTTTAATGACATAGTATCAGTAAGTACTCCATACCATTCCGGCATGCATTGCTTCCACATCAAGTTATAGTGCTCTGAAACAAGTGACAGACATCAAATGAAACTTATAAGAGGAATTGAATCCCATAGGGATGTCCAACAGTACAGAACTCCTCCTACTCAACATTCAGGGTTTCTTGAGGTGCATTTTTTAAATTATTGTTTACTTTTCACTACAGACCACAGGAAGGGAATTCGCAAGCAGGCAAAGGCACTGAAAGTTGCACATATCATGCGACACCAATACATTTAGCCCGAGAGAAATGCAAGCAACAAACCTCAAAGCATTTGAATTAGACCTTTCCTGCAACTGAAAACAAAAACAAGGGTAATTAATTGTGGCAACCTGTTAGATAACATGCATGCTCATGTGGTTAAAAAATGTGTTATTAATGAGAACAAGGTAACAATCATTAGCATCTGGCAAAATTCCAGAAGTCCATTGTTTTGAACATGTAATTCATTGTTTTCCATTACCAGCACACGAGAAACTGTTTCACACTCACTACCTTTGAAAATAAGTCGCATTATTTCCTGCTTGACTTAAGTTATAAAATATCTGAAAATAAATATTACTTGAGTAGCATACAGTTTTTGAACAAATTATCTTCCTCTCAGTCTGGAATATATTACTGTCTACATTCAAAATTTGATTAGACATGTCATATATGAATTCTGGTTTCTTCAATTTAATACCAGTACTGCAAAAGTTTTGGACTTGGCATTCAGAACAAACATTACATGTACAATGTAGACACCAGAGAAAATGTGTGAAAGAATTATCACTCCAGGAGAACTTGTAAGAACAAAGGTGGTAAGAATGTGGAACACATACTAAGACGACACTCATTTTTAGTAGACTTCAAGGCAGTGGCTGATACCAGTGTAACTAATAAAGTTCCACTACATAATAATGGAAACTTATTGTCTCATGTGATGATAGAAACTGTATTTTTTTTATTTCTCCTCATTTATCCAAATGCACATAACATTAAGCTCTGTAAATTTTTGAGAGAATACTGGTGATGACCAGAAGTTATCTTTTTAAAAAGTAGACAGTAAAGGAGAAGAACTGTAGGGTTGCGGTGATGAGTATTTATGCATCAGACAGTATTATCGAGAATATCATACCTACTAAGTTTCATGAGTGGTGGATAGGGCAGTAAGGGTAATTGGCAATTAATAGATTTCAAAAATTGCCACTGCCTTGGGGAAATCCAAGAGACTGCAGTAGTCTCTTATTTAGTTTACGCAGCTTATAGACACAGTCATCAGCATCATCAGCAGCTGCAGCAGATACTAAAGGAATGCCTTGTTGATGTAGCCATCCTTCTCTGTCCCTCACTATCTTTATGATTTGATTTTAGTTGCTGCATTTCATATTACTTACAAAATTTAGTAAGATGAATGTTACGGGCAGTATCAAAACTTTTTATTTTTCCGTTTCCAAGAGAAAAATAGTTTTCAACTTGCTAAGAATAGGAAAGAAATATTGTTTAATCACCTGTAAAATGGTATCAATGCTAGACTGTGCAAAAAGGGGCACATTGAATAACGAAATAACCTGAATTTCAAAAGAAACATTTTTCGCCACAGTTCATAAGAAAAGTAATGTATTACTCGTAGTCAGTGCATTCTTGTTTCTTCTGCTGTAATTAAAATCGTCGCAGAGAATATAGACTGTGATATTACTAACAATCTGTAGAACCATCGTGAGGAATTTGGCCTCAGAATAATCGTATTCTTAGAACAACTATCATTGGCCGTTACTTTTCGCACTTCTCTGCGACAGCGATAGAAAAATGCGATTGGTGTTTCCAAAAGTATTTATATGTGGTATAAATTAATTACAAATGCTATATCCCGATGCAGACGGCGGGTTTACAATTATCGAATCTTATCGGTTTATGCGAGTGTGCCATCGATATGCGAATTATATCGCTGTTCGTGGAACCAATGTTGAATCTAAATTCAAACAGATGCGCGCGTTGTTCAATATTGCATGTATTTTATGTATAAAGTTTTCGGTTGCTTACGCTGTATCATTCTTGTTCCTCTTACGCTTTTCGGCAGGAGACACTGTTATATGTAAGTAACGGCGCCTTCCACATCATAATGTTGTATCGAACAAATTATTTCTAATCATTAAATTGAAAGCAATTTTTAGATAGTTATTTATGCCACAGTGAAATAGAAAAATCATATGTCATTTTATATAGGTGTACAAATTGTTCTATAATTCACATTATTTACTAAACTTCAGTTTTAGTTCACACGAGACGAAAGTTGGCAACGATAAACAATGACTTTGCTGTATTATCACGACCTTCTTATAACGCGGAGTGTTTGTCCGTTATGCGATATAGGCAACGCATGCAGGGGCGATAAATTTAAATTCCGACTTTTGTTTTTATTCTCATTTGTGGATTTGATAATTTTGCCATCCAGTAGGTAGTGGGTTGACCACAATTACATCAGAGAAACGTGTACAGGTATATCTCGAACAGGTCCGCGGGACATTCTGCAGGCTAGAGGATAAGGCTTTCAGTCCCAAGTCAGCCTCAGTAATTAGTGCAGTATCTTTCCTGATTGTAATTTTCTTTTGACTAACAACATTGTTGTTGACCTTTTGATCGGAGTAAGTAATAAGTGTATTAATTTCTTCTCTGAAAGTGTATTTTTAAGTGTTCTTGCCGTGTAAGTTAACAATGAGGACTTGTTTGAACACTCATAATATACTGGTGAATCTAGAAGCAACTTCTCCTACAGAGAATCAGTCCTTGCCACTTAGTTCAGCACTGCAAATTATGGAAAAGGAAAACGGATGCAAAAAATTATGTGACAGCGATGCTTTGGGAATATGAGGTGCAGAGGACATAAAGCTTGAATTCAGGAGAGTGTATGGCCCTTCCCTGTGGAGATACAGTGAGCTTATGAGGGATTCTATCATAACAGTACAGATTCTAAATTGTTCTCCAAGGTCAATACTACTGCTTTCCTTGAGAATACATGTACTGTATATAAAATTTAGCAGTGAATTGACTTTACTGTAATAGCCTTCTTTGTGAATGAGTATGCAGATGAAAAGTGCAAACACCTGAAAAATCAAGGAATGGTGCCTATAGCTCATAGGACATTTTGGGTTTGATGAGTTGTGTGCCTGAATGGTACCACACTTCTATAATGACTTTAGATGTGACACACTTAATGGCAGGAAGCATGGCTGAAAAACAGTTTTAAAATACAGCAGTGTTTCCTTCACATCAGAAGGAAATTACAGTTGATCACAACATAAGGGATCCCGTGCCTTACACTGCAATAGGCATGAAAACGTACTAACACAGCGAATGTGTTGGTGGACAGGGGCCCCTGTCTAGACCTTTGCTGTTTGTAAGCAACTAAGAGTGCCTTTCCTTTCTGTTATTCAGCGATGTCATAGATTTTGCTTTTGATAATTAATATTTCTTTATTGGTGGGTCGATGATTCTGCTGTGGTTCAGTTTAAATATCATGTATAATACTTAAGTTGACAGATTGATCATATTGTGAGCACTGGAGCATCATTGGAAAGCTGGCATTGGTAATTCTGTGTTTCTTCATTTCCCAAAAATTCTACCAACTGCAGTCAGTTTCCTAGACCACATCATGCTGAGTGCATTCTGTTTTTATACACACATGGCTTGTTATCATCACAATGGAAAGGGATTGATTTTGAAAACCAAAGGGTTGTGATGAAGTTCCTTTTAAAAATAGGGAAAATATGTTCAAGAATTCTTGAAATGATGAAGGCTGCTTACAAAGAGTGTCTTGTGAAGAAAAGTCTGTTCTTCAAGAGGGTGAGGAGTTCGAGAGAGGGGATAAACTCAATGTGGGAAGATGAAGGGACAGGATTTTCTATTTCCACACACAGTGTTATCTGTCTGCAGAAGCTGAACTAAGCTGTCAGCTCATATCGTCATCTAATGGTCAGAGGTGCTACTATTGTCACTGGATTTAATAAAGACATCATGCGCCTCTTTCTTACACATTAGTTGGGAATTTACAAATATTGCGCAAAACTTGCTTTCAAAAATTCCAGCCAAACAAATGGTTATGGCAGGTGACATTTGTATGCAGGGTGATGTTGCTAAATGGGTATAAACTGCAGGAAACGTTTCCTAAGAAGATAGGCCTAAAGAGCAAATAGATTGTATTGACATATGGGCAGAAATTCATGGTGTGCGTGTATTAATTCATCTCATCTGCACAGTCCAATGCAACACACATCAACTTCCGATGAGACACTACTGGGTAAGGTGTTCGAAATGACCCCCACGGGCCTCTAAAGCATGTGCTAACATGAGGCAGTAGCAACGGATCACACATTCAGATGTGCCATCCCACAAGTGAATGGAATTACAGGCAGCAGGAATGTGTTATTGCAGTGTATGCATGTTTGGGATGTGTGTCACATACACAACTTCTTTCAGGTGTCCCCACAAATAGAAATCTAAATGGCTGAGGCTCAACGACCAGACCAGCTATGTGACTCGACAGTTTTGTCCGATCCATTGGCCAAGGTAGATATTATCGAGATGCCTCCGTGCAGGAATTTGAAAGTGTGCTGGAGCACCATCATGCAGTGGTTATATTAGCCTTCCTACCACCAAAGACACTTCTCCCAGCAGGGGAGGCAGTGCACCTGCAGGAATTACAGATACCCCTTGGGTGTGAAGCATTGTGGCTAAGGATGACTGGAACCAGGAGATGGTCGCCAATTATTCCCACTCACTCATTAAGGCTTGCTGATGGATCATTGCCACCATACCGTGACGATACTCCATACTACACAGGTGGATGTTGTGAAGGTTGACGACACTGTCCCATGTAATGGATGTGAAGGAGAATGCTCCACACAGTTGTCTGGCTTACCTCATAATGGTGAGCCACCTATCTGGTGCTGATACTAGGGCCATTGCTACAATGTTCAACACCAATTCAGCCAATGCTCACATTGAGGGGCATTCAATAAGTAATGCAACACATTTTTTTATCTCAGCCAATTCCAGTTGGAAAAATATGAAATTTGTTGTGGTATATCATGGAACATTCCCAACTCAGTTCCTGTAGTTTCATGAAGTCCAGATAGGTGGCAGCACTATTATGTAGCCTTTAAAATGGTGTCTGCAATGGAGGTGTGTTCCAAGCAGAGAGATGTCATTGAGTTTCTTTTGGCAGAAAGCTAGAGCATCACAGATATTCATAGGTGCTTGCAGAATGTCTACAGAGACCTGGCAGTGAACAAAAGCCTGGTAGATGGTTGAGCAAGGTGTCTGACATCACCACAACAAGGTCACACAAACCTGTCCAGCCTCCCATGTGCTGGCCAGCAGCACACAGCTGTGACTCCTGCAATGTGTTCATCACCACAAAAATGCAAACAAACTTGTCCTTCCCTATGACAATTAAAGGCTCACATAAGGCTGCATACCCAAGAGGAGCTCACAAAAGTTCACTGGATTGTTCTTCCTCATCCACCCTACAGCCCGGACCTCACACCTTCCAGCTTCCATCTGTTTAGCCCAATGAAGGATGCCCTGACACTGCCTTAGAGGTGTCGGATGCAATCCATGCAAAGCACTATGTGAATGGTGGGGGAGATTGTTGATGCAGCAAGACATTGGCTCTGATGTCAACCAGTGCTGTGGAAACATGCGGGCAAACAAGCCCCTTATAAGGTGGCATAAGGCTGTCACATTGCACATAGATTAAGTTGAAAAACAGAGTTTTGTAGCCAAAAGAGTGAAGAATAATATGGTGTATTGGAATCCTGAATAAAACCAACTTGCTTTCAGAAAAGAAAAAGTATTGTGTTATTTATCGAGTGCCCCTTTGTCTATACCTGACACACCTGCCTTTCTTCATTACCAATTCCAGTAAACATCCCAGTCACACACAGACCATGGAATACTGTCACAGACAGTTTATGATGTAATTGTTATTGTGGTGTCACCGCCAGACACCACACTTGCTAGGTGGTAGCCTTTAAATCGGCCGCGGTCCGTAGTATACGTCGGACCCGCATGTCGCCACTATCAGTGATTGCAGACCGAGCGCCGCCACACGGCAGGTCTAGAGAGACTTCCTAGCACTCGCCCAGTTGTACAGCCGACTTTGCTAGTGATGGTTCACTTACAAAATACACTCTCATTTGCCGAGACGATAGTTAGCATAGCCTTCAGCTACGCCATTTGCTACGACCTAGCAAGGCGCCATTACCATTTACTATTGATGCTCTAAAACATGTACCGTCAAGAGCGATGTTCACCATTTATGGATTAAAGTTAAGTATTCCACAGCTATGTCCTTTTTTGCTAGTCTAATTTCCTTGACCTGTTCCAGACCTCATGCCAGCCTGCGTGAGCTAAAACGCTTATCTTTCGGCTTCCTCTCATAGTGGGTTGGCTCTCTTGCCAATCCACAACAGTTATAGGCAAGGATTCTTTTTCTTGTACTGTCATGCTGCTTCCCACCCATTGCCATTTGCCTGTCTGTATGTAAAGACTATTTTGGCCTGTTCCTGTATGGTATACTGAGCCATCACCTCTCAGCACTGCACTACATGACTTGCGTCCACACCAGAGGGAGTCGACAACCGCAGTGAAGCAGATACCCCCATGTACTGATGTACTAGTGCACCACCATCATTGACACATTATAGCTATCTAGAGAGCAGAACTAAAACTCTAGTACAGACAGAAAATTTCCACTTAGCTGGTGTGTTATCATGTGCGCTTTCAGTCACTGAAACCTACACTGTCAATGCAACTTTGGAATGCAATTACAACCATATGTCCATTTGGCATGTTTTGCTCCTTTATCCTATCAGGGGCCATTTCCTGCAATTTTTCCCATTTATGAAAATTACCTTGTATCTGAGTAGCATCTCCTGAGATAAGGAGGCAAAGTAATAAGAAGCAAAAAAGATATGAGAAATGCACAAAAAGGCCAGAGGTGAAAGAAGTCATTACAGAAAAAATCCAAAGGCTGACTTTAGGAGTGAAATCCAGTCTTTTGAATTTCAGGGCTTTATTTTTGTTGGCATATTTAATTTTAGTCTTTATGAATTAAAGCTTTCTCATGGCAGGTTTGGCATCAAGTCTGTTGCAATATTTATTTTTGTTAACAAGTAAGCTGGTAAGCCTGTTTCGCTTGTGTAAGTAGTTGCAAACAGTAAAAGCAACAACACAGCTTCTTGCACCCAGGGATCAATACAGACTTCTTTGCTGCCAGTGTTGCATTCATACAAACTACTCAAACTAGTAAGCAAAAGTGACAGTTAACTGTTGTTCTACTTTTTCTTAATTTTGTAGAGATGTTAATATTTTTTAAGTTACTTTCTTGAGTATAAAGAAAAAAGACATGTTAGTTTCACATAACCCACAGGTGATGTCCACGAAATCCCAGGGCTCCAGGGAACACAGTTTAAGAAATGCTGCACTAAAGAGTCAAATCACACCTGTTGAGGAAGACAAAGAAGAATTTCCACATGGCCGGTGGGGGGGATATCAGAGTTGTTTTGTGGAATGCGTGTTCCTGGCATACTGAACTTGGGTGAGGAACAGTGACTCAAACCTAGCCTCCTGCATTTCATGAGAGATGATCTTACTGCTGAGTTATCTCAGCACTTCGTGGTCTAATTCAAAGCACACATCCCACTAAAAGTGACATTCATGCTGTGTTTTTACAGATTTTCGCCGTTGTGCTCAAGATAATACAGTAGCGCCTGAGAAAGGTAGGAAATACATCATGTACACACAGTTTAAACAAATATCTCATACTTTATTTTCTGTTTATAATATTTTTGCATGCATTTTTTTGTTTTCTAGCAGTTATTAAATATTTGAAGTAAAATTATAATTTTCTTATTGTTGTTCAAATGAGAATTCATTTTATGCTTTACTGTGCAAAGAGGTTTGGAAAAAAATGTGTCAAATGCACTTGAAAATTTTCAAAGGTCATTTATGGCCAGATGTCATACTTAACAAACTGACCTTACTTCATAATGTTACATTCCATCCTGGATATTCCATTGTTTGACCTTATTTCATCTCTAATATAATTTGCAAACATAAAGTTAAATAGAACTATAGATAGAACATACATGCTTGCAGGCACCTTAATTTTAAGTGGTGTGCTGTATCAGCACTTTCTCCATGCAGCATGCCACTTTGCTGCATGCTCTACTAGTATAATACATCAAGTGCAGATGGCATCCCTACTTGTTCCTCTGTTCTCTTTTCTGTGTAACATGCATGGTGAAGGTAGGTCCAGTAAGAGTTGTATATGCATGGTGCCAGCAGTGTTTTAATGTGAAGCTCTGAAACCCTCACAGCAGTTATAACTCAGTGATACCAAGATCGAATTCCTATATATCTCTACAGCAAAAACAGTAGGCATTTCTAAAAATAATTATAAATCAGCAATGCAATGCTATGCACAATATGCAATAATTTTACTTTTCTGAGGCCTGAAAATTGTAAGAGAAGATTTTAACTTCATGTGAGAGGAAGATAGTTCATCCATTGTCACCACAATGCAATCAGGCTATTTTCACAAATCAAATGATGGTATAGTTTTAAATAATGTTTTCCAAAACAGTGGAATCACTACAGACACTTCTGGAATTCATAACTCAAATTTGCACTGTCAGTCTTTAAGAGCAGCATCTCCATAAGTACATCATTCAGGTTAACTATTAATTTTTTATGTAATAGTGCAACTACCAGAACTTAGTGAGTGACTTGTGTGGACTATTGTCCATTATTGATTCAAACTGGTGTAAAGCAATCATTAAAAAATAAAAGCTATTGAATTACTTGGATGACAGGTAAAACTGACTTGCTGATTGATTACCACATAACATTTAAAATTCTTATTTCCAGAGTTGGAGGTAAAAATCCCAACACTCTGAAATTCTGACAAATGGGGATTGTTGTCTGCTGTCAGTATCACCTGCATCTTTTGCATTAATGTATGGGATGAGTAGAAAGTCATGTATCCCTGAGAGCAAAACTTAAGAGATAGCTAACAAGTATAAGTATACCACTATTAGAAAGCAAAAAGTACAATTAGCCTTCACTTATCTTGGTGTTAGACGGAAAGATGTTCTGGGAAATGATAGAAGTGAGTGAACAAAAGTCTCTCTTTGTGAAGTAATAATTCAAAGACTCTTGTGGGAGTAATCATTCATGCATGCAAAGCCTTTGAATTATGACTTGTCAAGAGAGCAATATTTTTTCTTGGATTTACCAGACATATAATTTAAAAGAATGGGATTTAGTTTGTATCTTAATTTGTAAATAATTTTTTGAGCAGTCAGTACACATATATGTTTGTTAAGTATGCTTTTTACTTTAGTGTTAAAATAAATAAAAAATCACATTTAGCAGGTAGTTTAGACCCATGTCAACTGCAGTATGGTATTAGGAAAGACAATAAGGCCAGGTAAGTGAAGAATATTAATAGACTGAATAACAGCAAAAGGTTACGTGTGCATGATATAGTATGAATGGGAAATTAGATGACAGGCAGAATACCGAAAAATTTGAAATTCATATATCTCTGTTTTCTACTGAGCTGCCATAAATGGAATCATGATGTAAAGACTGCCCTTGTATAACAGTATAAATTGAGCACTGAGTATTTTTATTCTCATTTTGAGTGACTGACGTACTTAATATTGTTAGGCATGGATGTTACCACATACATATAAAACATCTGAGATAATGCCATTCTGATTCTTGCATCTTCATCATTGACTTGTGTTAATATGTTCACATTTCTATTTTATAATGATTATTAGACCTGTTGATTCACCCATATAGTTTAATGCACTGAGTACTGGCTTGCAAAACAGGGTGGTAAGCTAGACACAGACTGAATCTACACGCCACTATAATGGCAATTATTCTGATTATCATTTGTTTGGTGGTTTTCTACATTTGTCTAAGTAGATGTCTGCTTGAATCACTGACTCTACGCCAGAGACACAACACACAGAACAAAGTTTAAATGATTCACAGATATGTGGTGTATAGAATTTACGTCCCACAGGGCAAATTATGTTTGTGATGGCAGAAAGCATACCCAACAACAAAATAAAAATTATTGCCATATCAATAGGGATTGCTCTCTGATATGAAAATGTTTCTGCAATATCTAAACTGTGTCAGATTTGGACTTGCGGGCCAAAGCCTTGAAAAGGCAGTTTGCAGCACATACAGAACTAGTGAGACTATGGGTTATGTGTTACCTTCTTTATGGTGTCTGGACGATTCTTCCATGCAGTTAACATGGGTGTCTCAGTTCTTAAAGGATTCGCCGGTGAAAGCCAAAGAATGAGGTTCATCTCCCAGTCTGGCATGCAATCAGTCTACGAATTTCATTACAGTATAAACTGCACTGGAGAAAGATTCATTCTGGATAATGTAAATGAACTGAAACACAGTGCTAGAATAGAAGACAAGGGCTGCAAAGGCTGACAGAAGTGATAAGGTTCTGCATGAGTAACACACACACACACTAGTGCATGTAAACTAGAATTTTCTGTTATATGGAAAAAGAGTATTTTCTGCTGTGAATAATGAGTGACTCAAAGAAAGAGGAAACAACATAGTAGACATGCAGATCTCAATTGTGTGTGCACTTTCATTGTGGGCAGAGTGAGGATTGCTATGTAATATTGCAAAGGTAGACTTTAGGCCTTGTTTTGCAGGGTAGAGCTCGTAAACACCATCAAGAAGGTAAAATGTAAATCTCAGTTTCAGCATTGTGAAATACTGAATGTGTCACAATGTATCAATGCTTTGGCATTATTTCTGAGCTACAGGAAATGTTTGTGATAGTTTGGTGAAGAATAGCAACTCGGGTATCTTGATTTAACTGCTTGAAAAATCCAGTAGTAACTGCAGAGGCTACAGTTATCTCAGGATTTGGAGTTAAGCAATCAAATGTTTATTGGAGGTTCAGAGAAATTTGTTTGTATTCCAACAGGCAATTGGTACAGGGTTCTTCTTTGTGGATGGTAAAGCCTTTGCTCGTCAAGCTGATCTGCTGGAGGATCTTCTTGGATGCATGGCACTATCCACCTTATGGCCACATCATTGGTGCTTCCAGATCTATGTCCTATGAGAGAATGTCTGGAATGCATAGGGAAGATGAAGTGTAGTCTATCAGTCAAAGCAATGACTTTTCAGGATTTCTGTTTCTCTGGAATTGTACTTGAACCATCTTCTCACAAAGAGCACATCACATCACTGTGGAGCCTGTGTGCCTCCTGTGGGTAATCATATCCCCTGTTAACCGATCTGCTGTTGGGGAAGGGATTTTACTATTTTGTTACTTTTTTGTAATGTGTCTTCTGGGATTCTGAACTTTCCAGTTTATGATATATATTCTCTTGTATTTGTTATTAATTGTAATTTCTGGATTTTAGTGCATGTGCCAGGTTAATATCTTGTTCCGACCTCTCTGAGGTCAGCTTTCTATTTTGACAAGTCGTTTCAGGCTGGCTACTTTTCTCAGTACAGCCATCCTCCCTCTAATCCTACCTTCCATACCCTTCTTTAAACCTAGGCAATAGTCTGTTTCAAATGATTCTCACAAATGCTCAAAAAAGATGATAATAAGAATAAATAAAAATTACTGAAACAGAATTTCTGCATGTTATTGACACCTAAATTAATGTATATTGGCAATATTTTGAATCTACATTTGTAACACATGACATTCACTGTAAAATGAATACACAAGTGAGTACACAGTATTATTGACTAAATATAGGTAAGTATCGATATGGAAGAAATAACATTTCACCTCCTCTCATATGTCACATGCTTTAGAGTTACACCCACATCTGTGGTACACAAACCAACCCTTTGTGTAGCTAGTAGCACAAAAAATATCCTGCAGTTCTGTAAAAAGTTTACTGATAAGGAGGCAATGAGAAGGAATAATCTTTTTGTAAGATGATCTGTGTCAACAGGTTGTGAGAAACATTTATGTTTATACATTGAACATAAGAAGTGGAAACCATTCCCGTGACTTGATATTTCATTGCTTTTAATATATAAAATTTTGTCAGATGAATATGATACATGTCATGTGAAGAGAACATGTGACTTGGTATTTCATTGCTTTTAATATATAAAATTTTGTCAGATGAATATGATACATGTCATGTGAAGAGAACATCAATTAATTTAAGAACCTGTTTATACCTGTGCATTTAAATTCATGTTTATTTTTAAAATTGTTTATCACTTTTGAGATAAAATTATAATGTCACTTAAGCAGCTCCCAGTATGAATGGAATATTTATAAACACCTGCAATACTTACACTACAAGCAGACTGCCTAGAAATTAAAAGCTCATAACCTTAAATAAGTCAAATGCATAAATGCACTAGCAAAGCTGTAAAGCAGCAGTAGAAGCTGGCGCATTGAGAGCCTTTTCTGAGAAGCAGTTTGTGGTCAGAGATAGGCCTCTAATGCCTGAAGTATACTGACCTAACTCTACTCTCTGAAGCATGGCAAGTGGGCGTTGCACAACAGAAGGTACTGTAATAAAACAGTAGTATTGCTTTCTTGAAGTAAAAAAAAAGGTAAGTTTGGGCACTTTAAAATGAAAGGACCCTTGTACATGTGTGTATGGTGTGTTCATGAATATGTGGTGTTTATGTGATGTGCATTTTTTTTACTGTGAGTTTAAAGAGATATTACAAAATTTTATGAAATGACATTGTTCTAAGTTCTGTTTTTGGTTTACTAAATGTATGATTTAAAATGACTATCATAATGTTTACTATACCAATAAGGAGTGCACACCAGAAACAATGTGAAACAGTAATCGCATTTTGCTTGCACCTTTCATCATAAAATGTTGTGGCACTTTATACCTTAAACTATTTATTTTTAGGGTCATAACTTCTCTTATTTTCTGGCTTGTTTTGCAGTATTATATTGTGCTTTATGTTTTCATCAAACACAGCTGTCTGCCCCATGTATATGAGACATTTTACTGATTCTGGTGCAAATTAAATATATTAGTAATTTTTATTCTCTTCTAAATGTGATGAGAAAGCAACACCAAGCTATGTGCTTTGTGGGACTGGATTGACAGTTGCTTCAAGAGCTGAGTATCGAAATCTGAATTTTATAACCAGGCGGTAATATACAGCTGAAGGTTAAACGGAGAAAACGACAGGCTTGGGAAGGGTGTGGAGATGTAAAAGAAAAATTGTCTGTCAAGGCATTTTGATCAAGATAAATTCGTAAAGTGCAAGGCATGGAAAACAGCAAACAAGTAGATCCAATAAATGAGATTTGGAGGAAGTTAGCATAATTAGAAAGGCAAATTATTAGCCAGAGAAAGCAACTGTCTGAAAAAAGCAGGATTTCTTGATTTTTTTTTTCAAAGTTATTACCTTTACGCAATTCACACTTTTTGCTTTAGAGTGCCCATATATTACTGGTGAACAAATCGGCTTAATGTAGCACATTCTTAAATTTTATAGGTTTCAGTTTCACCTAACATATGCTTTCCATTTTGCTAAAGACTGGAAATCGTAGAACATTGGCTCCTCTCTTTCAATGTCAGCAGATCTACGTGCCATTCCATTTCCCCCTTCATGTCGACAAGCTATGGCCCTTTTCTTTTCGTTTGTTACTTACAACTTTTAGTTACAGCCTATATGTATAGGTGATCTAATTATATCATTCAGATGAGTTGCTGGTATTAATTTCACTGAAGTTGATGACTGTTGCAACAAGACAAAATAAAAGCAGAGTTTCATACTCTCTATTATTTTCCTGCAAACTGGAGGAAGCAATATGTCGGGTCAGCACATCAGCTTCACAGCACAGCCACAGCTGCAAAAATGCTTCTGATCTGTTACTCTGGCAATCAGCCACGGCAGCTACTGTTAGATGCTCAAGCTAAAATAATTGTTGGACAAAATCTTCTCAGTGACAAAGCCACTTGAAATTTGATTTAGAACTTAAGCTTTTCGTGAAGACTATTGCCACTGTCACCCACAGTAAAACTCACTCCTAGGTTTTTGATGTTGTCCTCCATATATAGAAGAGGACAGGAAACTTATGGAAATCAGTAGCTGGGTGCTTATAAGTGTATATGGTACTAGTAGCCAGAAGATGCTAGAAAAAAATCTACTCACCAAGTGTCAGCAGGAAAATACACATATAAAATGTATTATTTATGCAAACTTTTGGAGCCAGTGGCTCCTTCTACTGGCAGAATGGTTAAGGAGAAGGAAGCAAGATGAAGGAAAAGGACTGGCGAGGTTTAGGACACTGAATTGGGGGGACTTACCAGACTGGATGAGAAGGAGTCTTTCTTTCTCATGATGTCTGTTAAGTCTCCTCTGATCTGGGACTCTGGATGAGTTTTCTGAACTCTTCACCTTTTCCCAAACACCACCAGTTCTTTTCCTTTGCCCCTCTTCCTTCCCCTTCAGTCTTTCTATCAGAAGCAGGAGCCACTGGCTCCAGAAGTTTGCAAATATAATGCCTTTTATATATGTGTTTCCTGCTGCTGCATGGTGAGTAGATTTTTTGTCTATCCAATTAATTGCTCTCCTTCATAAAGACTTGTTATTCATAGTAGTCTTCATTAACATAGATAGATGCTTTGTGCTGTCCTTGAAATTAACTCTTGAATTTGAAACATGTCAAGAGTGCAATGTTACATCAGTTTCTTCACGTGCAGTCACTATTGTTGTCTCTGAATACTGTTCTTCTTTTGACTTAACAAATGAAATTGATACCTCATCTGCACAGTTTGGTGGATGGCAGCAGCAGAAAATCCAAATTTTGCGATCACTTGAGTTTTTGCTAAAGAAGTGCATAGTCATGTCTTATCATGGTGAATTTGTCTAACTCCTCCTTCCACAGCTATTGGTTCTCCGTGTTTGTGGGTGGTGTTGTCACAATCAAAAAGAGAATTTTTGTTGTTGTCCAAATTACTTCTCAGTAGGAATTAATAAAAAAATTAATTAAAATTTGAGAAAATAACTTAAAGTGAGGCTTTAGGGACTCACTGAATGTTGCTTAGCAATGGCTACTGTATGTGTGGCCCAAAAAAGGTCACAATTGATGGAGGGACAATGGATGTGTCACCATTATTTTTAATTAATTAGACAGAGAGAATTACAGGTGACACTGTCTTGTTACTGCTAATACTCTTTCCACAGATATTCAAATTGCCAAGTTCCCATTGTTACATCCCATAAGCTTTCTGTCCTCTCACTATAGAGACTATAGAGGACACAGTCATAACTCCGATATAAGATTTACATCTGATGACAGATGCAATGGAAGTCATTTAAAGATTGGGTTGTACATATGACTTGGTGCAGCTCAGCCAATGAGAAGATTTTATTCTTGTAGTCTGCAGAAAACAACAATGAGGTCTGATATTCTTCCTGTAAATTTAAACCCAATTTTATTTATTTATTTATTGTTCCGTGGGACCAAATTAAGGAGAAGTCTCCATGGTCATTGAACAAGTCAATACATGAAATTATAACATGATAGTAGAAACAGATAAAATGAAATATAAGAAAAATATTCAGGCAACAAGTCGTAAGTTTAAATAAAGAAAATCAACGATGTAACACTGGAATTTGCTTAATTTTTCAGCTCTTCCAGGAGCTCCTTGACAGAATAGAAGGAGTGAGCCGTGAGGAAACTCTTCAGTTTAGACTTAAAAGTGTTTGGGCTACTGCTAAGATTTTTGAGTTCCTGTGGTAGCTTATTGAAAATGGATGCAGCAGAATACTGCACTCCTTTCTGCACAAGAGTCAAGGAAGTGCATTCCACATGCACATTTGATTTCTGTCTAGTATTAACTGAGTGAAAGCTGGTAACTCTTGGGAATAAGCTTATATTGCTAACAACAAATGACATTAAAGAAAATACATACTGTGAGGGCAATGTCAGAATTCCCAGGCTATTGAATAGGGGTCGACAAGAGGTTCTCGAACTTACACCACATATAGCTCGAACAGCCCATTTTTGAGCCAAAAATACCCTTTTTGAATCAGAAGGATTACCCCAAAATATAATACCATACGACATAAGCGTATGAAAATATGCGTAGTAGACTACTTTTCATGTTGAACTGTCACTTACTTCAGATACTGTTCTAATGGTAAATAAAGCAGCATTTAGTTTCTGAACATGGGCTTTCCACGACAGCTTACTATCTATCCGAATGCCTAGGAACTTGAACTGTTCCGTTTGTTCATTAGCATTACAAATTAACGAGAAGATGTTCAATAGACACACAGAGATACCTAACAGCATTTTCAATATATTAAATTTTATTATACAGTAATTCAGTGCATATTCCACACTTTTGTCTTTGCAACAAAAGCAACTACAGTTTTACATATCTTCTGAGCTATCATGCTTCTTTGTGGTTCAGTGTTCTAATATTTAGAAAGATAATGAACATTTAAATAAAGAAATATGTAAGAGGAGGGTTTACCATGCCAGTGCCCAGTAAAATCACCCCATTCTAATTCATTTGACTATGTGTGTCAGACAAGCACTCGCTTTGTATCAAGATGCAAGTTTCTCTACGTAAAACTTCTGAGAATTTGGAAAAAAGAGTCAGCCTGCTTGACAGATCCATAAAGCAGTAACGTAAGTTTTGAGCATCTGCAGCAATACACTGTGTGAGTTACTTGAACAATTTACCTCTAATATTCCCAGAACCACAAAAGATATTGAAAAATAGGAATCAAAATTAAGGGCCTCATTGTCACAATGAGATCATTAGAGATTGATCACTGAACAGGCACTTTGAGCACCTTCCATGCAAATATGATTCCAGTTTATTAACCACTGCACCACCTCATTTGGTCCAAAAATATTGAAATGAGATTTATAACTACTGATGATATGCAAAGGGATGAGCTTTTTTGTGCAGTCACAGCTCATGATGTTTTTACGTGTAAACACAAATAAGGTCAGAGCATGACAGAGAATATTGAATTGAGTAAAATTTTCCAGTTTACATTAGGTTGGAAGTGCATTATATAGAGCTACAACCAAAAAACTGAGAGTCTGTCAGTGTTGAGCATGCTGAAGTTTGTCCAGTAAGCAAATATGTTTGAGTGTTTTAATCACATTTACTGATATACTGAACTTGTTAGAGTAAATGTTCATCCATGCTCTCTGTATATAACAGAAATTAAGATATGTGACCTTCAGCTTTTATTATTAATAACATTGTACCATACAGCACCACACCTTGACTACCTTACTGCAGTGCTGTTTCTGCAAAAACACAAAAAAATTTGTGTCGAATGTAACCAGGTATGGATAGGAATTTAGTTTCCCTAGCTCTGATATTCAGCTGAAACCATTGTCTTCAGCTAATTTAATTGGTAACTGCACTTTGCAGCATAACAAGTAGTAGTTGGGGCAAGTTAGTTTAAATGCACACACTTCTGCACAGTCATCACTGACTGTCTTTGTTTCATGGTCTTAGCATTTCTGGCCAGTGGTTGTTTGGAAAATTTTGCTTGTTTCAGCATCACCCACCCTGCTGTGACCTTATAACCATATTCTTTTCTTCATCCTGTATAATGGATGTCCCAGGAGGGGTGGTCAATATTCAGGGATATGACAGGAACGTGAATTTGAAGCAAAACTCTTCGTATGCCCTATTCTGAATGGTATCTGAGATAGAACACATTTAATGAACATTTGTTTTTGGGCTAGTGATGTGATTTGTTTTTGGGCTAGTGATGTGATTTGTTTTTGGGCTAATGGTGTGCATGTATGTGTCTTACCCACCCAAACTCTTTGATGTTCTATTCTAACCCAATCTATAGCATTGCTTTCAACCTCTTTGTTAAGGATGTCTTTCTGCCAGTAAACTAGCCCATTGAATGCACAGCTGTCCACATTGCATCATGAGTGAAACAGTGCAAGGGATTGAGAGACAAGCATTGGTTAACTGTGTTCATACCCACACTTGCCACATATGTAAATATGGAGTATGTTTATGGCTTCTGCAATGGTTGTGTTCTTGCTGCTGTCAAAGAATGCCGTTGGCACTTCCTGACACATCGAATTCCTGATTGTAGACTGTTTACCAGAGTTTTTAGGATATTGCGTGAAACAGGTATTCTTTCAAGTTCCCATTTTTCTTCTGAACATGTAGTTCAATAACCTGCACAGAAACAGCAACACATTGTTGAAATGGTGCAATGTAGTTGTACTACCAGCACACAGTGACTCTACGTGTATCAGTGTCCCAGGAACATGTGTGTGCTGAATATTACATGTGGAAAACTTATACCCATTTCACATAGAGCTTGTTATAATGTTTACTAACTGTTGTACACGTGTAAACCTATTAGTTTATTGAATAACACAGAAAATAAATAACAATATACGTTAAATGTGTTCTGTCACAGAAACCATTCAGAATAGGGTGTGTATCCATTTAAAGGTTTTTGCTTCAAATGATAATTCCCATTACATCCCTGAATATTGACCATTCCTCCTGGGGTACCCTGTATATAGTATCAGTATGGTCAGAATGAGAACTGAAGAGAGGGAGGTGGCAAAGGAAGTAGCCTAACATGAGTGGATAGAATAGGCATGGCTTAAGTGGTACAGACATATAATAGAATACCAAGAAATATGCATGAACTGAACCTTCAAGGTAAAAGACCAAGGGATAGTTGGCTGGAAGGAGTGGACAAGAGTATTTGGAGAAAACGAGAGGACTGGAACATGGTGGTGATAGAGTGGTGATGGGAGGATGGAGGAAAATGGTGGGCTTATGTGCAAAACAGACCCAGCTGGTGACTGAAAACTGTTCCTGGTGCTGCTGCTGCTGATGATGAAGGCATTCTCATTGTAGTTGTTGTTGTTGTTGTTGTTGGTTGCGATGATGATCATGAAGATGATGATGATATTCCAGCAGCTGTGATTTTTAAAAAAATATAGTAAAGGAATTTAATGGCACCTGAAAGCCCTCAGAAAGTGAAGTATACTGATATGGCTGTTGGCATGTAACTGGACTGCCTGTTTGGACATATTATATGGGTAATAGAGAAGAATGTTTTTGATGACAGTCTTGTCCTTCATATTCAATACAGTCCTAATCCTTCCCTCCCTCCCACTACCCCCCCCCCCCCCCCTACCCCACCCACATTTTTTTTACAGTTTCACTGCAAATCATATGAAACATCACATCACAGAGATGCTGAAAAACCTAGACATCAGCTATTCTTTGAAAGCCGACTTAGGAATTTCCAAGAAGCAGCATTAAGTGAGGAACCTGGAAATATACTACATCCCCTGCATATTGCCTCTGTTGGGACTGTGAAGATAAGATTTGATTAATTACAGTGCACACATAGGTATGTAAGCAATTTTCTTCCCACACACTATGTGAAAAAGGGATGGGAGGGAAACCCAATTTGTGTACAGTGGAGGAAGTATTCTCAACCATAGACTTTTTTGCAGTGATTACATAATTGGAAGTGGATGTAGATCACTGCATTCTTCATTTTGAGGGCTCTTGAATGCTATAAAAATGATTATCAACATTGATTATCAAGCAAAATAATCGTTCCTTTATATATTATCAGATGCAAAAACTTTGTTTCAATATCTTCAGTGGTTTCAGCAATATTTTATGTTAATGGCTTAAGTTGCTCATCCTGTAAACGACAAGATTCCTTCAAGTTGTTATGGCAGAGTGAAAAAGGACCACAAAATTCTAAGAAGAGAATTTTAGATTGAAAAATTGCTTTATAAATCACATTCAGGATGCGCCCCCCCCCCACCAAAAAAAAAGAAAGAAATTAATAAATAAATAAATAAAAACCCACCAGCAATGCGTAGTATGTTGTGCTGGAAAATTGATCAGTTTTCAAGAAAAAACACAGATCCATAAAAGGCACAGCTTGGGCGTTGGAGGGTGTTGGAGTTTGAGATTGAACAGTTGTGACAGTTTGTTCCAATTCATTTTGGTGTCTGAATACAGAAAGTATGGAACCCTTTAGTCATCTGTGTACTGCGGAAGGACAGCCTGAGGCTAATAATGTTCCTGTACATAAACTTCATTCCTCAACACACAACCCTCGTGTGCATTCTACTGTGGATCTTGTGTGGTCTGCCAGTGCAGTAACATTGTTGACAACAGTGCAACATGTACCAGTACAAGCTGCGGGAATGACTGACATGGTGGTTGCATAAGGCAAAGCAGACTGCAGTGGGAGACCTGCTGCAAGATTGTATGTGAAACGTTTTCCAGACAGACATACCCCACATCATTCTATGTTTGCAACCATTGAGAGATGCCTCAGAGAAGCCAGAAAGTTTCTGCCTCAGGTGTGTCCATTGTACATAAAGTAGCAGCACTTTGTGCTTTGTACTTGCAAATACTATCCCCAGTGTACTGTTTGTGCCCTAGTAGGTGCCAAAATGTGATGTAGGTCATCCACGTTCAATTCAAACACTGTATTTGGAGGCAGGTGTACTGACAATGTTCGAAGAGGACCCAGCCACCAGCACTTGGTGGGTGGCACAGACACTACACATGGGCAAAAGTGCCATGCGGCATGTTGTCCATGAACTCTGGCTCAATCCGTATCATCTGCAGGAAGTCCAGGTATTATGGAAGGAGGACTACACGTGATGGGTATATTTTACGCAGTGGTATTTACAACAATGCATGCTCCAGTCACATTTTCTGAGCTAGGTGCTGTTCATGGATTAATGAATGTTTATTAAACTTACACAACATGCATGTGTGAATGGATGAAAATCCATGTACGCAGGTGATTCAACATCATTAACACAGAACTGATATTAACATCTGGGTTGGTTTAATTGGTGACAATATCATTGGTCCATATCTACTGCCAAACAGCCGGCTGTTGTGGCCGAGCGGTTCTAGGCGCTGCAGTTTGGAACCGTGCTGCTACTACGGTTGCAGGTTTGAATCCTGCCTCAGGCATGGATGTGTGTGATGTTCTTAGGTTAGTTAGGTTTAAGTAGTTCTAAATCTAGGGGACTAATGACCTCAGATGTTAAGTCCCATAGTGCGCAGAGCATTTTGAACCATTTTTTACTGCCAGACAGACTAACAGGACCAGTTTACCTCACATTTATTAAGGATGCATATGCTATTGGATGAAGTGACACAAAATGTTTGGATGGACATGTGGTAGCAACATGACAGAGCTTCCACGTACTTCAATTTCAGTGTGTGGAATCACCTCAGCGTTGCATGTCCCAATCAGTGGATTAGGGTGAACTACTTCTGTAGTTAGGGTGAACTGCTTCTGTGGTCAGTATGGTTGCCAGATCTGACACTTCTCATCTATTTTCTGTGGGGCACTATGAAGAGTAGGGCATACGGCATAGTTGTAACATCAGTGGAGGACATTATTGCTCAGGTCCATGGAGTGATTGAAATACTTCAAAGACAACTACATGTATTGTCTCTTGTGCATGAGGCTCAGAATCACCAATGTGACATAGGAGGTATGCAGTTCAAAGCCCATTTGTAACACAGACAGCAAAATGTACTACTTGTTTTGAATTTGTTGACGTAATGCGAAATGCAAACCCACATCAGTTTTCGGCACTCTCCTCTGCACAAGCCATACATTTCCATATATGGGTTCCTTCTTGAAAACTGATCAATGTGCCTTCCTGCACAACATACCAAGTGGCCAGATATAACACAATGATAGGAAAACAAAATAAAATGTTAGATATATAATGCCCAGGAATTGGTTTGTTAAGGCTTGTTTTGAATGAATGTAGACAAGTTGTCTGAAACTGGCACAGTGCTTGAACTACAGACAGGACACAATTTGTAAGCACACAGGAAAGGCCAATGACTGAAATTCGGCTCATTATTGATGCTTTTGTTGCTATTAGAAAAGATTCTAGATTTCATTCCAGATGAAGCAGCAACATTTCTCTGAGCTGCAATTGTATTAAAATCTGAAGCATTAGTAACGACAGTCACATAGACACACACATGCTTGTATAGCACTGTTGGTCATGCCAGTTCTCTGCAGTTTGGCAGGGTTGCAAAACATGGGAAAGACATCATACCAGGAATGAAATCACCCAAGAAATTCATTGTTCTGCTGTTTTTCTGCTTCATAACAAAACTACTGCCTATATACTGAGACTGAGTAACATTTTTCATCTGAATTGAGGTTATTCTGATAAAATATCTTACAATGTAGATAGACAATATTTATTCTATGCTATTTCATTTCCCATTAATTAGTTATATATGGATGAAAGTGACTGTATGCAAGTTGAGTCAAAACGCTGCTGACACACTTTTGAGGTTGATCTGAATTCTTTTGGAGTGTTTTGATGTAAGGTACCCATACTCTCCACTGACTCATTACAAATTAATGAATGCTGTTCATTGCCATATTACCACTAGGACTGTTCTGCAGTCAGAATAACTCTGAAGCAATGCAAGTACATGTGATACAGCATGGTACATGTGATGTTTGTAAAGAAAACATTGACAACACAGTTAAATGTGCTAGTAGCAAAGGGAGAAACAAAGTATTTAACTGTCTTACCAACAGGAAGTACCTGAGTCAGCTGAAAAATTTGTGCAAGTATTCTAGGTACTGTACAGTTAAAAATAGAACTAATGCAAAAATGTATAATGAGGTACAGGACATTAAAGATTCATTATTTTCAGTCAATCAGATAACCACCTAGATCAATATCTGAAACTTTGTGTGTATAATTCAGCCTCATCCTGAATGTTCATTCTCTCTCTTTGTTTTGGTTGTTTTGGTAGTATTGGATTACCATTTCTCTAGTGGCAGAAGTTCACATAAACAACAGCTGATCTAAGTATATTGCTCTACATAGAGATATCTCATTTTCTGAAACTGTAAATTAGTAATTCAGTTCCAGCCATAACAGATTTCCTTTTTCACCAACGAAGTTATCACTTTTCCAATTTCTTCCTCGAGAACTTGACAAGAATCAGAAAATAAAGATTAAGATTTCCACATAAATTTTTGGAACGAATTCTTCAGTATTATCTGTAACCTATTGCTTATTTTTTGTTCATTTTGTGATCAGGTAGTTCTTGAAACACAGTAATGTGAAGGAATGTGAGTTCCCTACCTCTGTTTCCATTGACAAAGAGAAACTATCTGAGTGTCAGTAGTGAAAGAAAGGGAACAAGTTGAAATGAACAAAGAAATGTGAAGTTTTGGCAAGTTGCCAGCTAAGTACTCACAGTAACATCTTCTACCTTGTTGGCATATTCTTTGCTGAAGAAGCACACCCAATATAAAAGCAAATGTAGTAGTTGGATGGTTGTGCTACCAGCTCTTTGGTTTATTATGTGCTCACTTGCTTCTCTTGTAAACAATGATTTTCACACACCTTGATAAAGTAATACAAAAATATATTTGAAAATTCCACTGAAAGGCAAAAGAAAATTAAAAAATACTACTGCAAAACAGTGAAGTAGTGGTTAATAACTGATGGAAACTTAGAAATGTGGTAAGAAATGCACATTTCAATTTTATGTGGAATTAAGAGAGTAATTAACAAAACCATAAATGAATCAGATCAAATTTGTTGCACAATACTCCATTCATTTGAATAAAAGTGATACATTTTGTAACATTGCAGGCAGATATTGTTTAAAGTTGCACACTTCGCTGTGCTAAAACAAAATAAGAAAGAAAGTACTATGAATCATTGACACATACATTCAAAAACTGCCTAGATATCTAAAGGTGCTTCTGCCATCTAATAAAAAGAAAAAAAATGGCATTTAACAGCAATACAAAATTCTTAAGATCTGCATAATGAGTGCTAAAAAACAATCTGAATTTTCGCTAGAAACAGCTTGATGCAATGAGGGCCCATTTCTTTTGTATGCAGCCTGCCCATACTTTATGCTGTGCTATCAAAGGAAGCTGCAAAATTATGATAAAAACATCAGGAATGAGCAATCATAGCTTTATTATCAAACAATTCTTCTATTTCTCTAGGCAAAATTGTTGCATATTTGGATAAATGAATGGAAAAATATTGTAATCCCACTATAATGTCTATAAACTAAAAATCTATGGTGAGCTACAGCACGACAATGAAGCAGTGGTTGATAGCTATGTGAGTGAAATGTCATTTGTGATCATTTCCTCAGGAACAGCCCAAGGTGAAACAAAAGTGACAGTAGTAGCCAGCACATTCAAACGGTCCTTTGGCAGCATGAAGAAGCTTCTGTTGCCTAGAAAGAAGTAACTGCACATCCAAATGGAAGTTCAGGCAGGAAACTTGATGTGAGATGCCGCACATCTTTGAAACAGCTGCTCACAACTTCTAGGAGCACGGTGCTGGCACTTGGATAGGAGCAACTTCTACTTATCCATCAGAAGATGACAGCAGCTTATCTACTGTTGATGGGTTTCTGTTAGTACCAAAGGAAGGCGTCGGTGACGGCGGTCGCAGAGATGACATGCTGGGCTGGCGGCTCGCCACCAGGTAGGAGTGGCGCCGGCGCGCTGCATCACCTGTTGAGTGTCAGACTGGATTGAGCAGTCCGCACTTTGGAACCTCGAGTGGCAAAAATGTGTGATGGACAGAGATATGAACTGAGAACCCAGATCTTTGGCTTTTACAAGCATGTTATCACTGGTCTACCTGAGGATACTCGTAGACCTAATGCCCAGTTTCATCTTACCTCTACTACTCTGCTACTATAACTTCCACAGATTCTTGAATATTGACAAGCATTCTTGAGAGGTAGGACAGAGTACAAGGTGACTTAGTTACAACGCAGTGTTAGTTCCATGAATAAATACAGGGTGTTCGGAAATTCCTGTTACAAACTTCTAGAACTTGTAAAGGAGAGTGAGTGCATATTCTTTTGAATAGGAACCCATGTCCAGAAATGTACCATTTCCATTCTATGACTGTTTCAATTCAGATGTTTAACTCATCCACTTCTGTTTGAGGAACTGAAGGAAACGTAATGAAACAACTGTTTATCGCTTAAGCACATTTGTTTGTATTAGCACTTAACATTATGTGTTTACATTATTCCAAAACAAAAAAGACCCCAGCATGCTGTACATACAGATGGTACTGATGCATTACAGCAGTGGCTCGATATGGTGACTACCAACATTGTTACAGACATTGTACCTGTACATGGAACACACACTTCATCCCATCTGGTGTCTCTTCAGTTTCTAGTGCATCGGCCAGAACATATGCCAGGAGTCCAGTAAATTAAAATTTTCATATGCCCCCACAAGAAGTAGTCTGTAGGATTTAAATCTGGCAACTGCGGTGACCATATGGCTGGTCCATCTTGGCCTATCAGTCTTTCACAGTATCATCTGTTGAGATGTCTCTGAACTGAGCGTGAGAAGGTAGGTGGGCAACATCATGCTGAAACCACATTTACTGATGGACATTGAATGGCACAGCTTCCAAGAATGGATTCAGAACATTTTGTAAGAAGATCAAGTGTACAGGACCAGGTAGCTTGAGAGGAAGAAGTTATGGTCAATCATATGACTGTCCAAAACACCTGCCCATACATTGATACCAAACCAGTTCTGAAATCCCCGAACATGTGTGGCACAAGGGTTTTTGTCTGTCCAGACATAGCTGTTTCACGAATTCAGGACACAATCCCTACTGAACTGACATTCATCTGTGAATAGAATTTGATGTGGACATGTTACACATCTGAATTGATACCATTGTAGAACAGGAATGGTACATTCCCGGACATGGGTTCCTATTCAAAATATCATATAGTCATTCCCTTTTGCAAGTCCTAGAAGTCTGTAACAGGAATTTCCAAACACACAGTATAGATATCAGAGCATTAGGGAATAGGGGAGTATATGTGAAACCTACATCACAACTCATATGATTTGATAGCTTCCTGCAACTGCTTGTTGCCTCTGAAAATAAGTTGTGATTGACACTCTGTATGATAACCAGATATGTTCTGATTGGGACTGCTGACTTACTTACCTCATATCTGCATTTCTGTCACTGCAATGACCGTTTGCCATAATTTTGTAACACTTCTCTATATCCAAAAGAATTTGTATGGAAGGGGTAGCACAGGTCATTGAGAATTTGTGAGAGTATGGAAAATAAATCGATATTAACTCAAATTGTCTCTACTGCATAAGATTCAGTGTGGCTTGTTCAGTGGATGATGCCAATAAACAGAAGGACTCAGCAGTGGACACCACAATGTTCCAAATACTGAACTTAGGAAATGGTTTATGCATTTAGAATCATATTCAGTTTAATTCTACTATCCTCACCTCTTCCATTTCCAATTTCATCTTAACATCAGATATGGCTTTTGCCACACCACACTAGGCCACCCAACTTTAGGAAACCTGTTTACACACTTTCTTTGTCTTTACCAGTCTGTTATCAACATATAATAGCTTCCTATCAGTCTAGGGCTTACTGAAGGCCATACTAAAGGTGTAGGAAGATAGGCCCCTGCAAAGTGTCCAGGCACAGAAGGGGTGCAATAACTGAATGAGAAATATACCTAGAAAGAAAGACAGTTTAAGAATTAATTGAGTGAGACACGTAAGTTCTCCTATCCCTTGTTTATCTATCTTCTGCTTACAAAAAGAAGCCTTTTCCTCAACACACAGCTGTAAACAGTCATTGTCTCTGAGTTATTTCTATAGTGTCATTTTATTCAAGTAGCAAAAGAAGAAATGACTACTGCCAAGCAGACATCTTTTGCTAACATGATTTATAGAGAAATAGTGCACTTGGTTCACACAGCTGAAGCCCATAGGGCTCGCTCGTGTTCAGGATCGGAGTTCTTGGTGCTACTTCTCTATTTTGAAGAGTTGGTGTTGTGCAGAATCAGTTTGGTATGGTTTTGGAATCATCAGTGATAAGACTCTGTTGCCCATCTCCATCCTAAACAGCAATCTAGTGCATGGCACAAATGTTGTGGGGGGGGGGGGGGGGGGGAGATTATGTGCTTATCGTGGCATAACTGAAGCACTGCAGGTGGGCGTGTGTCATAGATACCATTTCAGGGGGAGGTGGAGGGCCACAGTTCTGTGACTTCTGAAAAAATAAGGAAGGGCAGAAAGAAAGGGAAGGATACGGGTGAAGTAGAGGGGGAAGAAAAAAGACAGGTAGGAAATGGATTGGAGGGGTCTAAAGTAGGAGGGGGGGGGGGGGTAATATGTGAAAGGGAATCACGAGGAGATTTAGACTGGAATGTGTGGATCAACAGTTCCATTAAGACCTCCCTTACCCTGATATGGAGATTCTTGTTTCTTGTTTTAGGCTACTAGATGGAGCCACTCGTTTTCCCAAGTGAGGCAATGCAATGAAAGTAGGAAGAGTGTACTTTGTATTGGCTGTTTTGTTTCAGCTTCATACTGACCAACAATGGAATAATGAAAAAGGAATCACATTATTGTTGCAGTGCTGCTTGGGTACTATGTGTTGTTTCATGTTTTGAATTGTATCATACATAACCGATCACTTCTATGTGTACCTTTTACTCCATTATAAAGTCATTCTGATCTCAATTAACCAGCTAATCAACGAAGAGAATTAAACAAAAAATAGAATGATATTAAGGGTTGCCACCTTTGGCTAGTCTAAAGTCATGAATGTGCCACCATTGACAAGTCAAAAGTTGGGACAATGCCACCTTTGGCAAGCCAAAAGGCAGGACATCCCAAACAAAAGGTAGTGCTTAATATATTAAATGTGCAGTTCTTACTAAGATTCTGTCAGTTTTTATCCTTACACCAAAACTAAACTACAAATATCATACTTGAAGCTTAAAATATTTAAAAGTTAACAGTGTTTGCCTTATACACTGGTGAAAATCAGTGGGGTTGGGTATGGAACTTGTAAATGTACTTGTTGTCTCGTGTAGTGGCTTTTAGAAGTTTTTTTTTGTTCATCTTAGAACATGTTAATAGAACTCTAAGAAGCTCGTATTATAGTTTATTTTTACAAGAAGTTCACTTTCCACAGATGAAAATTATACAATATGATATAAAAAAGTATAACTATAGAAGTAAACCAGAAAAATAGGGGCTTGAGTGTGCCCCATCATACTCATTTGGGACATGCGACAGTTACGGAAAAGTAGAGATGATACCTACAATGTTGGGACAGATTGGAATCCTACTGATGTCAGCAGGAAGGGATAACGGAAGGGAGGCAGCACAATGTAGAAGTTGGTCCTGAGCACCAGATACTCTGTTGTCTGCACAAACCCATTGGTCACCTGATTGTATCTAAGGGTGCCCATTCACAGCTCAAACAGTGTGGGTGACCCCCTCGCCAACCATAGCCGTGACCTGTTTGTGTGTGGACACCAATATCAACTTGGTTACCCTACCTGCCAGTACTGGTAGAGTGTGTGCTGGCTGGTTGGTGTAAGTAGGTAGGGGTCCACCAGTGGAGCGATGCCCTTAAACCCCAGACTCGACCACAAGCTCATTGTCCACACACAAGTGAGCAGATTGGAGCTAACCTGTTCAGTGAGTGGGTTGGTAGATTGGTCAGCCTGTCAGTCTGTGTATGGGGTCCTTAGCCCTTTGGACTTCTGCTCTGTTCATCCCACCACATCCACTTCATATTCCATAACCTTTTACCTCTGAAGTTGCCATCCTCACTCCATGGGGTTGCCGTGTTCCAAATTTCCACATTTCCCACTTGAAACCCAGTGTTATTACCAACCTGAAGTTTATTTGATCTGAAGATTGTTGCTCATCTGGCTCACTAGAATCAGGTCTCAGATTAAGACTCTTGCATCATCATTTTTTTGGAACTAAAGATTTTTTCCAGGTGGACCAAACAGTTCTAGATTTATCCTCCGCACTCATGCTCTGAGGTTGGCTTTGTTCCTGATGTAAATGTCTACTTTAGAGTAGAGGCTTAAACCTGGCTGGACAAAGTTGATATGTAGTGACTGAACAATTAGGTAATATTAATGTGTTTATTTATTGGGACACCCGTACTTTCAGTGGTTTACGCCACCCTGATACGTTGTTCCTGTTTTGAGTAATTTGCCTAGGAGTTCGATCCCTGTGTTAATCTCTAAGGGAGCATTTCACATGGCAGATCACTGGTCCTATAAGTCTAAGATTGGAGTTCATGTTGATGTCCAGAACACAGCTTTGACACACTGTGGAGGTTATTTCTGTGTGTCAGTCTGCTTCAGAGTGATGCAGTTTTGCGGAGAGTTCTGTTGACATTGCTTGACAGATTAAGGCTGTGTGCTGGACCAGGATTTGGACCTTGACCCTTGCTTTTGTGGTCAATTGCCTTGCTGAAAGCACCATCAAAGAGTGCCCCATGGTGTGATATGAGAGCTTGTTTTTCAGTAATTCTTTTCTTGCTGCAAGGTGCCTGAATGACGACTTCAGAAAAATATGCAGAACAAAATAGTTTGGAAAATATGTAAGAGGTACTGACATATTGAAGCTTTAAATCTTGTTTTGAGGCCTCACTCGGTAACTTGATTGACAAGACCATTATCTGTGAAAGGCAAAGGTTTGGGTTCAAGTCACAGGATGCAGCAGTAGTCATCCTTTAGCTTTTATAGTTTGTTAGAAATGGTGCAGTGAGAACCTAAAAACAGTGGAAAACAAAAACAAAACGTTCATGAGAATGTCATCTTGGAAAGACAAAATGCAGTTGGCCAACACACTGAGTCATATATCTCCCATTGTGTTCAAACATCTTGTACAGATGTTAATATATACGCCACATAATTTCTAGATGACTGAAACTATGTATGTTAAGTGATGTCTGAAGGTAACAGATTACTAGAGGGAAATGTTATCATCATCATTTTTGTATTACAGTTGACTGCTTGGTTGCTGTCCTGTCCTATTTATGCTGATGATGTATCAAAATACTATGTAACACTGAAGAGAGATTACCTGTGATGGCCTCAATGTGCATTATCTTATGGTGTCATTTGCGTTTCAGTGCCCTAGTAACCTATATTGGACTTAACTATATTTTGTCAATACTATACAGGTGTTGTGTAAGTACAAATGTGAGCTTTCCAGGATTAGATTTGCAAATACATCTCAAAGAAAGTATTTGTGTACCATGGACTTTCGTCCAGTCCTGAATCAGCAGTTAGACAGTTCAACGCCTGCAGCCAGCTCAATACAGCACCATGAAAGATTACCTTCTGACTTAGCAGACACTACACACAGAGAACTAGGATCATTAACAGAGTTTCTGCAATCATTAGTATCAGTTATAGTATCAGTGCCATAGACTGTCAAGAGAGAGCAAAGTTAGAAATTATTCTATTAGGTATAGAACATCATAGATATGAGAGAAATCAGTTCTTTTGGACTTTTGGACATGTCTGACAGAGCAGACACCACTTGTGATGAAGCAGCAGGGACATACACATGAATAATTAGGGTTGAAGGAAACAGCATGGGAAACAGGGCAATGTAATGGCGAGAGTTGAAAATTTGTGGCATAATGAGAGTCGAACTCAGATGTTCAGCTTCTCTAGAATGGTTGCCTTAACCGCATTGGCCATCCGCACAAGTTTTCCATCAGACCCAAAATTAGGCATTTGGGTTGGATGGAAAGTGTGTCTGGAAGGCTGATGCATTTAAGGCAACCATTCTAGAGAAGTGGAGCATCTGCCTTCGACTCTCGTTCTGGAATAAATTTTGAACTTTCTTTTTTTTTTTTTTTTTTTTTTTTTTTTTTTTTTTTTTTTTTTTTTTTTTGCTGCAACCCCTGTGCAGGGAAGTCATTATTTCCTTCCTCTCTCTTTTCCATTCCCTTTCCTTTCCATTCATTTCACCTTGATTATTCCTGTCATACATCAAATTGTACCAAATTTAAGTAGGGCTTACCATTCTATCACATACTCTTAGTGGCGGCTGGTTATCATGTGATAATGTGCTACAGCACACTGATAATATTACACTAAAATTATGCCATTTTACTTTGAATGTGATCTAGAAATCACACTAAAATTATGTCATTTCTCTTCAAATGTGAGTGGGAAATAGCACTAACATCACCGCATTTCTCTTCGAATGCATGCTGGTGTGTAAATAAAATGGATGAAAATATTGCTGCAAACAGCAACTGTGTAAACCTGAAGAGGTTGAAAAATCAGTCGACCAGTTGCAAACAAAGGTTTACGGGCTAATAAACCTTTATTTCAAACTGGTTGGCTGATTTTTCAACCTATTAGGATGAAAATAGGTTTTGTAGTGCCTCTCTCCCCATTAATGAGAAACCAGTGCTGAAATTAAGGTCAGCTGCATTATGATCGACTCCTGACTGGTCCAATGCACAGAGTGACAAGGTGTGAACCTGGGTTTCAGCCCTACTAGTACCAACATTTTTTTCATTTTATTTTATTCCTTTCAATGTTAAACTATTAATGATACAATTTAAATATATTTAAACTGTTCAGTTCATTAAATTTAGTTACAGTTACTACTCATCTTCGTCAAAAGGCTAATGGCTAGATGGTGGTAAAAAAAAAAAAAAAAAAAAGAAGAGAGTAGGAAGTGAGACTCAAAGAGTTAGATGCACTTCAAATGTAAATCTATCAGCAGAGGGGCATGGGACAAGACACACGAATTTGGCTTATGTAACACTGAAAATTTCAAAATACTTCCAAAATATTTTGATCAGCTTCTTAATTTTCCAGAACCAATCTGTAAGCTCAAATACTCAAACACTTCCCCCCAACTATCAAAGAAACAAGTTGTTTTATGGTTTCCTTTCAATTAAAAGCTTATAAAGGTAGTGGAGAAGACTCTATTACAACAAAACTTTTGAAGTGGTCAATACCAAAAATCAAAAATGAAATAAAATTAATATTTGAGAAAACTTGAAAAAAATCCCAGGAGAGTGGAAGATGTCCTTAGTACATTCACTACATAAGAAAGGCAATAAACAAAATGTTAAAAACTAGAGAGGAATTTCTTTGCAACCAGTTGCATACAACACATTTTCCAAGATTATACTAAACGGAACAGAAACGACAGTGGAGAGTAATTTTGGTGAATGTGAAGGTCGTTTTAGGAAAGGCAGATCATGTTCTGAACAAATATTTAATCTGAAGTCAATCATTTGTCACAGATTACTGAATTCAAAAGATGCTTATTGATTTCCAAAGGGCCATTGATTCTCTTGACAGAAACTATAGATAAAATAAAAGTATGTGAATAGGAGCAGGTTGATACCCATTTCAGGTTCCTAAAATATCTGGCCTTAATGGGCAATAGGAAAAGGTAAAACACTCTCTAAAGATCCAAATGTAAAGTGTGGGGGATTGTTGAGGAGCTGTTGTTGTAGTGGCACAGCAGCTGAGTGGTCCCAGGTTTGATTCCTGCTGATACCAAATTTTTTTAATGTTTTTAAATTCTTTGCAATGATAAACTATTAATTATGAAATTTCAGTATATACATAAAATTAATATATTCAATTTAGTTGTGATTAGATATGATGATAAGTTAATAGGCTATAGGTCACCACATTGTAGCATATTGGTATAATTTTCAATGAGCCGCCATTGGATACTAGCAATAAATGTTATTGGTTATTTCTTATTACACTGCCACATTTATGCTGTAATGCAGGCCTATTAAGGGAAGTGTTTGATTGGCAAGTGTGCAAGCAACCACCTTTAAGGAACCATACCAAGGGAACACTTTTCTGTCACTGTGGATATCTGGGCTGAATTACTGTGCTCACAACACTTTCACCACAAGGAACAGCATCCAAAATGTAGTCCTGGACACTGACAGTGTTGTAACATCGGCACAACTGCACTAGTGCATATGTCATATCGAGGAAACAAAGGGACTCCAGACCTATGTTTATTAGGATTGTTTGTTTGTTTCATTGCCCTGTGCTTGCTTCTTTTGTTTGTAACTATAGCAGTCAAACAGCCTGTACAATTAATTATGGCTGAGTGCTCGTCACTGTCTTGTTCACCCTGGTATTAGGTTGGTGCGTAAGTACATAGCCTTTTCGTTTTGCATGTTGGTATCTCAGTTGCTATGGCTTTGTTTATTGATTGTCATTTTTTATTGTAATTCACTGTTACTGTTTGAGTGTACATATTATCATTTTGTCATCTGGAGATAGTGAGTGCAGCTGTGGTGCTAGAAAATGGAGTGCCGAGTTGAGAAATTGGAACATTTCTAACATATTATTCTGTTTGAGTTCAGTAGAAGGGTGACAACAGCAAAGGCAGCCAGAAAGATTTGCCTCATGTATGGTGATAATTCTGTTGGACAGAGCACGACAGAAAATGGTTTTCTTGCTTTAAGGAGGATCGTTTTGTCTTACTTAAGGTGACTCTCCATGCTCAGGAAGACCTACGGGATTCGATGAAGATCATTTAAACACATTAATCCACAATGATCTACGTCATTTTATTTGAGCACTGACAAATGTGACGAACTGTTATAATTCCGACATCGGGTGACATTTCATGCAATGGGAAAGTATAGTGGCCATAAGCGCATGTCTACTTGCTGGTCATCAATCGACTCATGGACAACACCGAAAATCGTTATTTATGAAGAGAAATTGTGTCTCTGTGTTAACACAAGGGAGAGAAACGAACTGTTGAACCAAAACAAAGCAAACAAAGACCTTCATGTATCCACAAAAGATAATGATACGCATCTGGTGTAACTGTGACAGTGTGATGTACTACGAATTGCTTCCCTGATATGTAACCATCACCGCTGACATTTATTTGTAACAAGTAAGACGTCTTGCACACACACAGTCCAAGAACAACGACCAGGAAGACTGTGTGAAGTGATGCTAATGCGCTATAACGCCTGGTGACGTTCTGCTAGACTGAGAAAATACGTTGTAGAGGAGTTGGGTTGAGAAGTTATATTGCATCCACCTTATTTATCTGTTCTTGAATCCTCAGATTTTCACCTTTTCCGCTCGCTATCGAACAACCTTCAATGAACTCTTTCCAGACGAAAATGCGTTCCAGTCATGGCTCAACGAGTTCTTCACCTCAAATTCACGTGTTTCCTCTAGTAGATTCGAAAATTTACCCCAGCGTTGGCAGACTGTTGTGAATAGTCAAGGAGAATATATTATTGATAACTAAGATCTCTGTTATGTACGAGATGTGTTCAAAAATTAAGATGACTTTATATTTTTATGAAAAAATATTTATTTATTCATCAATATTCATGTTGTCCCCTTCAAAGCAATCCCCCTCAGATGCAATACACTTGTGCCGACGCCTCTTCCAATCCTCGAAGCATTTCTCATAAGCACTTTTTGGTTCAGCCTTGAGTACTTCCAGCGACGCAGTTTTTATTTCCTCATTCGTTGAAAATCTTCGTCCTTTCACAGGTCTCTTCAGTTTCGGAAACAGGAAAAAGTCGCAGGGGACCAAATCCGGTGAATATGGTGGTTGAGGCATTACTGTCGTGATATTTCTGGCCAAAAAATCTCTCCCAGACTACAATAAATGAGTAGGTTCACTGTCGTGATGCAAAAGCCATGAATTGTTTTTCCACAATTCCGGACGTTTTTTGCGTATTGCATCTCGCAAATGGCGCTTAATGTCAAGGTAACACTCCCTATTGACCGTACGACCTTGAGGCGAAAATTCATGATGGACTACGCAACGGTAATGGAAAAAAACAGTGAGCAAAACTTTGGCATTTGATCGAACTTGACATGCTTTTTTCGGTCTTGGCTCTCCGGGATGCTTCCACTGGGCGATTGGGCTTTGGTTTGGACATCATAACCGTAAACCCATGTTTCGTCACCAGTTATGACCCTTTTGAGAAAATCAGGATCTTCATTGACGGCATTCAAGAGCTCCTGACGATGTTATGCGATGGCTCTCCTGATCAAAATTGAGAAGTTTTGGAACAAACTTCGCTGACACGTCTCATGCCGAAAACATCAGAAACATTGCATGACACGAGCCGATTGATATGCCAACATCCTCAGCAACTTCTCTTACGGCAATTCGACGATTTTCCAAAGCAATTTTCTTTACAGCTTCGACGTTACCATGTGTTGTTGATATGCTGGGACGTCCAGAGCGACGTTCGTCATTGGTATCATCTCGGTTATCTTGGAAGACCATGTACCACTTGTAAAGTTATTTTTACTTAGAGCAGACTCACCGTATGCCACTGTCAACATTTCAAGTATTTTAGAGCATCGGATTCCATTTTTCACACAAAATGTGATGCGAAATCTTTGTTCCGTTTTCCATGGTAACTGAAAATCGCTGAGCACACTAAAACACCTCTAATCTTTCTATCTGTCAAAAACAAACGAAGTATGCTGTACACTTCAAACCACAGTCTAACACATCAGTCGCTACACTTTGCCTCGATTTTGTTGCCTACCGCGCCCCAAGCGGCCAGTAACTTAAACTGTGAGTTCGGCGCGATCGTGAAAGCGAATAGTGGTTTTTTATTTTGATTTCTACAATGGTTTTTACAACGGGAGTGTTTGTAACGCAATAAATTGCAGCAAAAACAGGAAGAAGACACCACGGCTATCTTTTTTAGGTTTCCTAAGGATCCTGAGAGGTATATTCCATCATGTTACTAAACTGTAAGCCGGCCGAAGTGGCCATGCGGTTAAAGGCGCTGCAGTCTGGAACCGCAAGACCGCTACGGTCGCAGGTTCGAATCCTGCCTCGGGCATGGCTGTTTGTGATGTCCTTAGGTTAGTTAGATTTAACTAGTTCTAAGTTCTAGGGGACTAATGACCTCAGCAGTTGAGTCCCATAGTGCTCAGAGCCATTTGAACCATTTGAACTAAACTGTATCGTCAGGATTCACTTGCAAACTACATGATTAATGTTTCGTTTTAGGAGCAGAAAATGGCTAAATAACAGACGAGAAGACGTTATGAAAAAGACTCAGTTTACCTGTATAATAATATTAGGTATTGTTCGCTACATTTCGAACAAAACCAGTTCATGAACGCAGACAATAATAAACTCATGTGGAAAGCAGTACCCACACCTTTTGACACCCCAAATAAGCCACCTCAACTGACAATGAAGAGTAAACTGCCACAAAGATTTGACAATCCATGTAAAGCTGTAAATCAGTCCAATGACGCAGAAGCAGCCATTTCAGCTCTCCACGTATCAGTGCCAGATTCGTGTGAATCGTCAACACAGACCTGCTTTGATGATGAAGTGGTTAGATTAAGTGCAGTTATTCGTGTCTTACAAAAGCATAATGTTTGGTATGTATTTCATTCACTTCTGTTGTTAGTCACTTAATTTTCCTTGCTTCCTTCGTGTGATGACATTATTTTGTTGACACCTTGTTCACTGACAGATTGTTTGAAAATTATTGAAATATTTGGTTATGCATGAAATGTAATGTAATCAGCTCATTATAATGTTTTCAACATATTTCACCCACTGTTTGGCAGTTGCTTGTCCCACTTAGAATGATATAAAGATGAAGGTCGTACTTGTGGCAACAGGCGACGACAATGACAAACACTGTAGGCCTTCAGAACGATACATGAGCTGTCGATCGCTTTTGAATGTAAACGTACATGTCTATGCTTCTTACGTGTGAATCTGTGTGTTTATATTCTTTTGATATCAATGTGGTAAGCTGCAGGTCTATCCAACGTCACAAGTGTTTTTTTCACGAATGTGTTGTAGCTTGCCATTCGATTCACGGTTTTTATCCATACTTGCGCTTATTTTAGAATCATTTTTAGAAACATATATGCCTTCTGATACTACACAAACCCTTAGAGGCAAGAAAATAACTAAGATATTTCGTAAAGTACGTAGGAAATGGATGCAAAACAAACATTATGCTTACGACGCATCTGACGTTCACCTTACTCGCCGCTTGGAGCCCTAGTGTCGCTCCATCTGTCAAACGGTAACAACTTTTACAGCAGTGAGTGTCGCTACTGTTACGTTAGACTGTGCTTCAAACTGTTGTTGAGTGGTACTTAAGATAAGTAAATAAATTAGTGAAACCAAAGTGAAGTAGAAATTAGAAAATAAATGAAAAACTTGGTTTAATTTAGAAAGTTACATACTGGCAAACAGCGGGCAGAGCAGGAGAGACAATGACCGTGAAGTCAGCAAGTTCAGGAGAAGCCATCGCCCTCCCCACGTAAGCGGACGCTGTCGATTCAGCCGTCAGGGCATCACCCGACCGGCTCACGTGTTTCTCAGTTGTCACATGTGAGCAAAGGCCCTCGCCTACATTCCAAGAGCCAATGAGTGACGTTAAGAAGATTCTTTGAGAAGCTTTTCAACGTGACAGAAGAGGCAATGAGCGTGAAGTCGTTCACCTCCAGTGAATTGAAGTGAATAAATACGCGAGACGCAGTGGGCCTGACAGAGAAGAGAGTAGCAGTAGTTTTCAGTCAGTTTCGGTGCTGAAGAGCGTCATGCAGGACGAGACTACATCATACACAGACACACCAAGTCCGCCACTGTAATGGAATAGCAAGCAGCAGCCTCGGCGCCAGAAGACAGAAGTTAAAAGGTATTTGAAGTCTGATTTTTACGTACCTGGGTGACTCGTGAGGACGGGAAGGAGACGGCCTCACATCAGCAGTCACCTGTGAGCTGGGATGAAGATCTGACAGCCAAAGACTGGCAAGGGGGAGTCCGTTGTTCGAGTCCGGGACACTGGCCTTCCCCCGCGGCGCCGCTCCGCTGGCCGACGCACAACACACGCGGCTGCTTAGAGAAGAGAAACACTGGGACGCCACATCCAAGGTATCACCGTCCAATGCACGGGGAGGCCAGTGTCCCGGACTTGAACAACGGACTCTGCTGATGTGAGGCTGTCTCCTTCCTGTTCTCAAAAGTCACCCGGGTACGTAAAAAATAGACTTGAAATACCTTTTAACTTCTGTCTTCTGGCGCCGAGGCTGCTGCTTGCTATTCCATGACAGCGGCGGACTTGGTGCGTCTGTGTATGATGTAGTCTCTTCCTGCATGACGCTCTTCAGCACTGAAACTGACTGAAAACTACTGCTACTCTCTTCTCTGTCCGGCCCACTGTGTCTCGCATATTTATTCACTTCAGTTCACTGTAGGTGAACGACTTCACGGTCATTGCCTCTTCTGTCACGTTGAAAAGCTTCTCAAAGGAACTTCTTAACGTCACTCATTGGCTCTTGGAATGTAGGCGAGGGCCTTTGCTCACATGTGACAACTGAGAGACACGGGAGCCGGTCGGGCGATGCCCTGTCGGCTGAATCGATAGCATCCGCTTATGTGGGGAGGGCGATGGCTTCTCCTGAACTTGCTGACTTCACGGTCATTGTCTCATCTGCTCAGCCCGCTGTTTGCCAGTATGTAACTCTCCAAACTAAACCAAGTTTTTCATTTATTTTCTAATTTCTACTTCACTTTGATTTCACTAATTTATTTACTTATCTTAAGTACCACTCAACACTGTGAACATATGTTCAGGACATGTGTACCAACGTAACAAAGAAAAATCGATAGTCTAATGTACGTTGCCCATGCAATTTTTTAAAAGTCAACTTATTTTTGAACAGCCCTCGTATATCTGTTGTGTTTATTAAACTTATGGAAAAATGCTACGAACTTATGCACCAAACCAATATATTATATTACGCCTATGATGATGAAACTGTGACACCGAAACGTCCTGTGCAGAGGAAGTGACCTAGCCCCAACAATCGGCAGCGAGTGGCGAGTGAACAGAGCTGAGTGCTGTGGCGTGGCAGACTACTCGTGCCTTCGTCGTGAGGTTCTGCTACACAGAGAGAAGTACGGACTGGCCTAGGCCTGGATCTCGGCGGCCGTGGAGGACCGCGGCACGGCGCCGTTCTTGAGCCTCCGCTCCGTGCTGAGCGACGCAGACGAGGAGGTCGGCCTGAGCGAGGTGAGGCTGGGGTGGCGGCTCGTCGCCGAGCGCACGCTGCTGCCCCTGCTGCCTGGCCGCCGGGCCGGCGCGCCGTCTCCTGCGGCAGCCACACAACCGCTCCAGCGCTTCCACTGGCGGTGCCACACACACGACACTACAGTGCTGGACACACACGGCGGACTGGACAAAGCCTACTGTGAGAGCCGACTCCTTGCACTCGCACGACTTACACAGAAGGGTAAATACACTGAGGTGACAAAAGTCAAGGGGACAGCAAATACACGTATACAGGTGAAGGTAGGAACACGTACTCCAAGTATTAAAGGGCAGTGCACTGGTGGAGCTGCTATTTGTACTAAGGTGATATGTGTGAAAAGGTGTCCAACGTGATTATGGTCACACGATGGGAGTTAACAGACTTTGGACGTGCAATGGTAGTTGGAGCTAGGTGCGTGGGATATTCCATTTCGGAAATCGTTAGAGAATTAAGTATTACGAGATCCACAGTGACAAGTGTGTGTCGAGAGTACCAAATTTCAGGCATTACCTCTGACCACGGACAACAGAGCGGCCAACGACCTTCAGTTAACGACTGAGAGCAGCGGTGCGTGCACGGAGTTGTCAGTGCTAACAGACCAGCAACACTACCTGAAATAACCCCAGAGATCAGTGTGGGACGTACGGCGGACGTATCCTTCAGGACTGTGTGGCAAAATTTGGCGTTGGGCTATGCCAGCAGACGACTGGCGTGAGAGCATTTGCTAACAGCACAGCATCGTCTGCAGTGCCTCTCTTGAGCTCGTTATCGTGTCGGTTCGACCTAGATGACTGGAAAATCGTGGCCTGGTCAGATGAGTCTCGATTTCAGTTGGTAAGAGATGATGGTAGGGTTCGAGTATGGCGTAGGTGCCACAAAGCTGTGGGCCCAAGTTGTCATCGAGGCACTGTGTAAGCTGATGGCGGCTCCATAATGGTGTGGGCTGTGTTTACATGGAATGGACTGGGCCCTCTGGTCCAACTGCACCGAACAGTGACTGGAAATGATTATCTTTGCTACTTGGAGACCATTTGTAGTCATTCATGGCATTCATGTTCCCAAACAACGATGGAATTTTAATGGATGACAATGCACCCTGTCACCAGACCACAGTGGTTCGCGTTTGCCTTGAAGAACATTATGGACAGTTCGAGCGAATGATTTGGCCACCCAAATCACCCGACATTGGGCATAATCGAGAGATCAGTCTGTGCACAAAATACTGTTCCGGCAACACTTCCGCAATTACGGACAGCTATAGAAGAAGCATGGCACAGCATTTCTACAGAAGACTTCCAATGACTTCGTGACACGTCGAGCTGCTGCACTATGCAGGGCGAAAGGAAATCCAACACCATAATAGGAGGTATCCCATGACTTTTTTCACTTCAGTGTATCCTTTGGTGCCACAAAAATACAGCAAGGGCGCCCTACAGTAATGGAAACCCACAGTGACCGAAGGGAAAAATTTACTGTCCTCATATTTTTGTGTTTGGACTCCCCAGTTATTCGTGTCTTGTGCTAAATCTACTTTGGTACTACAGAAACACAGAAGGTGCATGCTACAGTGACGGACGTACATCACGTCTACTGTGAAGTCACTATCCTTTTATTTGCTCACGTCCAGACATTCAAGCTACAAATTAGAATACATCTACTTTGGTGCCAGAAAAATACAGCGAGTGTTTCTTACAGTAATGGAAACCCACAATAGCCGGGAGACAACCTACTGTGTACGAAGTTACGTATCAGAACAAATATGCTTTGGTGCCATAGAAGTACAGCGAGTGACTGGTACAGTGATGGAAGCCAACAATAGTCGGAAGAAAACCGACTGTTCAGGCACGCTAGTTATTTGTGTTTTGTGCTAATTCTGCTTCGATACCAGAGAAACAGAGAAAAATGAATCCTACAGATACAATAGACTGAAGACAACCTACTGTGAAATCGACTTCCTTTTATTGGCCCTCGTCAAGATATACAAGCTCCATATTAGAATAAATGTGCTTTTTTCTCGCAGAAATTTTGCGAGTGACCCCTACATGAATGGCCTGGAGGCAACCTATTGGCGATGTTCATTTTCGGACATAGCTATCTATGTATTGTGATAAATCTACTGTAGTGCCACAGAAACTCAGAGGATAACTGTGCAGTGATGGACATACACATTGCACTGGAGGTACAATATTGTGAATCCTTGTTCTTTCAGCCACTCTCATTCCGACATCAAAAGTTACATTTCAGAATAATCTACTTTGGTGCTACGAAAATACGATCCTTACAGTAATGGAAACCCATAATAGCTGGGAGACAACCTAATGTAGGATGTTCATGGTTGGATGCTATACTTATCGTACGTATTGTGATAAATCTACTCTAGTACCACAGAGACACAGAGGATAACTTTACGGAGGTGAACATACACATCGCACTGGAGATGCAATGCTCTGAATCCACACCATTTGATTCACTGTCATTTCGACATCCAAGCTACTTTTCTGAATGGATTTACTTTGGTGCCACAGAAATATACTGAGTGATCCTTACAGCGATGGAAACCCACAATGGCCCATAAAAAGGAGGAAGGTCAACTCTACAATGAAGAAAACACGCACTGGACAGTAGTCAGTCGACTGTGGGAGGATCTCCCTAATGTCTATTCAGTCTCAGGTAATCGACGAACACATGTATCACGGTTAACCTACTCGGATGCGACAGAAAAAAAGTAGATAACCTCTGCAGTGATGGAACACGTCATAGAATGTGAAGTGGCCTGCTAAATGATTACATCTCGTCACAGCCTTTCGTTTTCAGTCATCTAGGTGTTTCGACAGACGTGGACAGCGATGAGTACACACTGTGGATTGGAGTTGGTCTTCTGAGTAACTAAGCCTCCCTACCCCACACAGATTAAGACACTACATTCGTTGTCTCAGAAGAACAATGCCAATATCTACTGCATTTGAAACATTATTTATTATTGGAGCTATGACAAGCAATGACTTTACTTTCATAATTATATTCTTTCACCAGGATCACAGCACCATGCGGTCCTACTGTCACAATTGCTCCTAAAAGAGGTTCCGATCCTTCGGTGTCCGTCAAGACCAGCACCTTTACTGTCTTATAAATGCACCGTATTCCCAGGACACCAGATGGAATATAATGTCCACAAAAGTGTGCTACTGCTGAAAATATCGAGCTCCGTTCATACCATAGCATTAATGAAGTATTGCTATGCCTTCCTCTCTGTGGATGAAGGCGTCCATTTCTGTTTGTATCACGCCGATTCTTTCCTCCTCCACCATACGAAAAGAAGGTTTGACTTCACCTCACGTTAAGCATGCGACAGAAACCTTTGGCTCTATTTCCCTTTCTCCCTTGCGGGAGTTGCTTTGTTCTTGCCTCCAACCGCGGTGCAATTTGGGGCACCTGACTTTTCCATATTTGTGTTACGTCGGCCACGCATCTTTGATTAATTCTGTGATGAGATGAGTAGTGTGCAGGTAGAGAGCTACATTGTGCGACAGTGGAGAACTGTTCCTATTTCTCTCAAGAGTGTCTGTTATGAGTCGGAGCTTTCATTGTACAGATAGTCTGAGGCTGTTTCGATCACGTAGTATGATGAAAGACTAGTCTTTCCATTCTTCTCGGACTGCACCTTGGCCGAGAACGGTTGGGTTCACCTTCATCTTTGTATCCAATAAGTGAACACCACCTCTACTGTCGTGTGTAACACAATGATGCTTGACACTATCTCTGTCGCAGTGTTGAAAGAAGGTGATGCCTCTCCACTTTTATCTGGAAGTGCTCAAAGTAAAGAGTTTTGATACTGTTGTTAAACAGTACGCCATAGACTTCTCGCATCAGCATAAAAAAAGGAAATCACAGCTAGCTACAGAGTGTTACAAAAAGGTACGGCCAAACTTCCAGGAAACATTCCTCACACACAAATAAAGAAAAGATGTTATGAAGACATGTGTCCGGAAACGCTTACTTTCCATGTTGAAGCTCATTTTATTACTTCTCTTCAAATCACATTAATCATGGAATGGAAACACACAGCAACAAAACGTACCAGCGTGACTTCAAACACTTTGTTACAGGAAATGTTCAAAATGTCCTCCGTTAGCGAGGATACATGCATCCACCCTCCGTCGCATGGAATCCCTGATGCGCTGATGCAGCCCTGGAGAATGGCGTATTGTATCACAGCCGACCACAATACGAGCACGAAGAGTCTCTACATTTGGTACCGGAGTTGCGTAGACAAGAGCTTTCAAATGCCCCCATAAATGAAAGTCAAGAAGGTTGAGATCAGGAGAGCGTGGAGGCCATGGAATTGGTCCGCCTCTACCAATCCATCGGTCACCGAATCTGTTGTTGAGAAGCGTACGAACACTTCGACTGAAATGTGCAGGAGCTCCATCGTGCATGAACCACACGTTGTGTCGTGCTTGTAAAGGCACATGTTCCAGCAGCACAGGTAGAGTATCCCGTATGAAATCATGATAACGTGCTCCATTGAGCGTAGGTGGAATAGCATGGGGCCCAATCGAGACATCACCAACAATGCCTGCCCAAACGTTCACAGAAGATCTGTGTTGATGACGTGATTGCACAATTGCGTGCGAATTCTCGTCAGCCCACACATGTTGATTGTGAGAATTTGCAATTTGATCACGTCGGAATGAAGCCTCATACGTAAAGAGAACATTTGCACTGAAATGAGGATTGACACATTGTTGGATGAACCATTCGCAGAAGTGTACCCGTGGAGGCCAATCAGCTGCTGATAGTGCCTGCACACGCTGTACATGGTACGGAAACAACTAGTTCTCCCGTAGCACTCTCCATACAGTGACGTGGTCAACGTTACCTTGTACAGCAGCAACTTCTCTGACGCTGACATTAGGGTTATCGTCAACTGCACGAAGAATTGCCTCGTCCATTGCAGGTGTCCTCGTCGTTCTAGGTCTTCCCCAGTCGCGAGTCATAGGCTGGAATGTTCCGTGCTCCCTAAGACGCCGATCAATTGCTTCGAATGTCATCCTGTCGGGACACCTCCGTTCTGGAAATCTCTCTCGATACAAACGTACCGCGCCACGGTTATTGCCCCGTGCTAACCTGTACATCAAATGGGCATCTGCCAACTCCGCATTTGTAAACATTGCACTGACTGCAAAACCACGTTCGTGGTGAACACTAACCTGTTGACGCTACGTACTGATGCGTTTGATGCTAGTACTGTAGAGCAATGAGTCGCATGTCAACACAAGCACCGAAGTCAACATTAGCTTCCTTCAATTGGGCCAACTGTACAGTACATACTGACGAAACTAAAATGAGCTCTAACATGGAAATTAAGCGTTTCCGGACACATGTCCACATAACATTATTTCTTTATTTGTGTGTGAGGGATGTTTCCTGAAAGTTTGGCCGTACCTTTTTGTAACACCCTGTATACCTTTTTTAAAGTACTCAGTAGTTAGCTATCTTAAGTTCTCTTGTGTTGACTACGTCTAGGGAGATACTTCATTTCACAGAATCTGAAGAGAGACCAGCTGAAGTTTCTATTTCTTTATACGCAGCTTGTAGGCGAGACTTTGGCTCTATTCGTTTTATATGCTTTAAAGAAATATCTGTTCCTATGAGTTTCCTTTAAACATGCTAACGGGAAAGGTGTTCTAAAATTATCGCTGCAACTATTAAAATACTAGTATCTCTACTTCTTTCTGTACACTGCAAAAGCAGCATTCCTAACACTGTGTGTAAAGAGAAATCAGCAGCAATTGTGTAGTACATAAGGTGTATTTTACCTTTTTTCTCGTGCAATATCTAATGATGGAAGTAGCACTTCCATCTCTACACTTCCTGTGGATAGTGATCCTTTTCTGTTCTTATGACTTTACATAGATTCCTTTCGGTCTGCTTCTGCCTGCATCTGATTTTATTTACCTTTACCTGTTTCATGATAGACATACTGCATTTCTATTTGGTTCTAAACATGCCATGGAGAACCCAGATATGTTGTGTTCATTCCCAAATGCCAGTCTAGAGGAATGAATTCTTTTCCGTATTGTTAGGCTTGGTTTATCTCGTATTGTTGACAATGTACCAGTGTTTCTACCTCGCTCTGTATACCTGGTAAATAAACAAATCTTTGGCTCCCTTTATCTCATAATATCTGATGAGATCTGAATCTCTATTTGTCTCGTAACTGTGCTAGAGCCGATAGCGTCAAATGCCGCTTCTTCTACGCTATCAAATAAGACTCCTATGTCTCTACTTCGCTCTCACAATGCTGTAGACAGCCAGTTTTCGCTCTGGTCGTCCTATAACGACCGACAAGACAAGACAGATGAAATTTTCCTTGTCTCTATGTGCATGTCGGGAGGGAAGAAAATGGGCATGCTTCTCTTTCGCTACTAACAAAAGGCTTGTGCTGCTCTCTTGAACAGAAACCTTCGGCTCCATTTCTGTAACCGTCCTAATTAGGGACTTGCGAGGTATTTCTCTGGGAGCATGCAGTCAATCCCATGTCTCTCTCTACATATGTTTCAGGTAGGGCTCACGGCTTCCATACTCTTACAGCGTCAGATGTATTATTTTGAGTCTACCTCTGTCTGCAACAGAGGCATTTGGTTAAATTTGTCTTACCCTGCTCAATTAGAGACAAACATCTGTGCATCGCTGTAAAGTAGTTAACAGAGAACCAATTTCAGCTCATTTCCTCTCATCACGCGCAACAGGGGAGCCTAAACTTTGTTTGTTTCTAAAATGGAGCTAATACTGACTCTGTGCCACTAATTTATTTTGTATAAATTACAAATAATCTTTGGCTTCAAGTCTTCCGCAGTGCTAAACAGGTATCTGCCAGCGAGATCCTCTGTAAACGTGCCAGAGGATAGGGTTACCAGTTCCATTTTTCTTCCAGTATCTTGTTAAACATTTGCATCTGAATTGTCGTAAGCAGGCTGCAAATAGAAACATTACACTGCATTAGTCTTACCACGCCAGACGTACGTCTATCAGTCTACCGAGCGAGGTGGCGAAGTGGTTAGCACACTGGACTCGCATTCGGGAGGACGACGGTTCAATCCCGCGTCCGGCCATCCTGGTTTAGGTTTTCCGTGATTTCTCTAAATCGCTCCAGGCAAATGCCGGGATGGTTCCTTTGAAAGGGCACGGCCAACTTCCGTCTCCGTCCTTCCCTAATCCGATGAGACCGATGACCTCGCTGTCTGGTCTCCTCCCCCACAACAACCCAATCCAATTCTATCAGTCTACTTCTAAGTCTTGTAGTAAATGATAATACGGGACTTCATTTCTCTTGCACCATTTAATGTCAGACCTGAATCATTAGTTCGATCTGAAGATGTATAGGACGACTCATTCCGGGTGTGTTCACTCCAAGTTGTCCTGCAAAAGAGCTAATTGTTTCATGTAGCTAAACCTGCTACATTGGGATGAAACTAGCTAGTAATGATAGAAATGGGCTAATAGCGCAAAACCTAGGACATGAGAATAAATAATTAGTCAAAAAAGTGCTAAATAAGTCTGTTTTTTCCGTGTAACAATGTCTCACCAAGTGCTCATAGTGAATTCAGCCGTTACGAGGTTTACTTCTCTCCCATTGGCCACCGCTGGCCTTTGCCTCTAGCTCACTCGATGTGAGCTGCAAACAGGAATTTTTACTCCGTTTATCTCATAATATCTAACGAGATATGGATCATTATTAAGCTTTAAATATGCTGTTCCATCTCTTCTACGCTATTCAGTGAGAGACATACATTTCTACTTCACTTTAAGCATGCCACAGCGGTTTAATTTTGTCTCTGTTTATCTCACAATATCTGACTAGAGAGATAAAACTTCCTTCGCTTCTACATGCGCTACAGCTGCGGAGAAAGGTCCCTATATCTCTACACTACGTCATTTGTGCCTCTATTCCAGACTGGTAACTTTGCTGTATTTCTCCATCAGTCCCAATTAGGAACGTGTCAATAAACACTTGTGTGCAAAACTTAAGGACGGAAGTAGTAGTCACTACCAAGTAATAGAGCTCGATGAAATTTCGACCATACATAGAAAGAACTGCTACAGTATAGTATACAGTACAGTACATTACAGTACAGCACAGAAGGTACTGAAAGTAATACGCAGTGAGACGAATAGAAGTGGCGCTTTTATTCAAAGACAATAATTACGTCGCGATTTCTGATGGTGGCTTAGACATAGTTCTTAATATGGGCTGTGATCACCACAGACGGCAATCCATGTTCTGCAACGTGCTCCCATGCTGGTAAGAGTTCGTGTGGTACGGCGTTTCATTCCTCCAGCAGCGAGGTTTTACAGCTGCTGAATGGTCGTTGATGCATGTGTACACTCTGCAGTACGTCTCCCCAACGCACACCACACATGTTCCATGGACTTAAAGTCAGGGAAACGGGTAGGTCAGTCCATTCGACGAATATCCTCTCATTTCAAGAGTTCCGCTAACTGCCCTGTTTGATGCGGTTGCACATTGTCATCCATAAAAATGAAGTTAGTTGCTGATGCAGCCATGGGCATGGGAAGGAGTACAGTGTCAAAATAACGTTGACTGGTGAGTGTATTGTGTTCAATTATATTAAGATCAGCACGCGAATGCAACATTATGCTTCCCCACACCGTAACACCTTGACCATCGAAACAATCAGGTTGGACAATGCTCGTGGTATATTACGTGTTCCCACCTCTCGCCATATGAGAATATGTTCAGTGTTGTCATAAAGTGCTCTGGCAGGTGTTGCGGAAGTATGGTATACCACAGAAGATTTTAAACATCGTAAAAGATCTATATGATGGCTACAAATGCTGCGTACTCCACAAGGGAAATATGATAGAGCCCACAAAAGTAACAACTGGAGACCGACAGGGTTGCATTTTGTCACCAACACTTTTTCTATTTGTTCTAGACTCTGTTATGAGAATAGCCATAGCAGGCAGGAGACGAGGAATCCAGTGGGGGATCCATGAACGTCTGGAGGATTTGGATTTTGCAGACGACATAGTTTTATTAGCTCCAAGGCTGACTGATATGCAAACTAAATTAAACTTGCTGAAAGAAGAAGCAGAGACTGCTGGCCTCAAGATAAATACAGGCAAAACAAAGGAAATGAGAGTAAATTCAGGGAACATGGAGGTGCCACTGTTAATAAGCGAGCAGCGGGAAGAGACTGTCAACTCATTCCTATATCTGGGTAGTATAGTGGCGGAAGATGGTGGAGCTGGAGATGACGTGAAAAACCGCATTAAAAAGGCAAATGCTACCTTCATACAATTGTATCCAATATGGAAAAATAGAAATATCACGTACAAAACAAAAATGTCTATTTTTAATACAAATGTGAAGGCTGTCCTTCTGTACGCCAGTGAAAGCTGGAAAATGGATAAAAAGATAACATCCCAGTTACAAAGCTTCATAAATAGATGTCTTCGACGCATCGTCAATATCTGGTGGCCAGAAAAAATATGTAATGAGGAGCTCTGGCGAATAACAAGCCAGATACCTTTAGAAGACCAGATACGAGAGAGAAAGTGGGGCTGGTTGGGGCACACCTTGAAAAAACCAGATGGAGCCATCGAGAAAAAGCATTGGAATGGAATTCCCAGGGAACAAGGAAGAGAGGCACATGGAAGAGGACAGTGGAAGGGGAGGCAAAAAGAGTTGGCAAGACCTGGGTAGAATTGAGGCAAATGGCAAAAGAAATGGCTCTGAGCACTATGGGACTTCACATCTGAGGTCATAAGTCCAATAGAACGTAGAACTACTTAAACCTAACTAACCTAAGGACATCACACACATCCATGCCTGAGACAGGATTCAAACCTGCGACCGTAGCGGTGTCGCGGTTCCAGACTGTAGCGCCTAGAACCGCTCGGCCACTCCGGCCAGATGGCCAAAGACAGAGACGGATGGCGAGTTCTCCTGGATGCCCTATGCCCCCATAGGGACCAAAAGGAATTAAATCAAGTAAGTCAGCGTTGTCGAACGTGATAGTTTTGGTGACCCATGTGATATGGTGGGGGAAGGGATGTGCTGATCTCCAAATTTTTGAGCACGGTACATTAAACAGTCAACGTACTTGTGACGCTGTACTTCTCCACGTGTTTCTTCACATGCTTTGATTCAGCCCCGATTTCTGTTTTATGGATGACAAAACATGACTGCATCGAACAGTGCAGTTGGTGGAACGCTTGATATGAGAGGTGAACCGACTGGTGTGCCTGCTCCCCTGACTTAAATCCCAATTAGTACGTGTGGGGTGTGTTGGGGAGACATACTGTAGTAAATCCGCGTGCACCAACAACTATCCGGGAGTTCTCAACCGCACTGATGTAGGAATGAAAAACCCTACAACATGAACTAGTATCAACCATGTGGCCAGTATGGGAGCGCGTTGCAGAGAACGCATTGCCGTCCATGGTGATCACGCCCCCCGTTAGTTCCTGCCTTTTGTAATGACCATGGCGCCATTATGAACTGTGGCGCGTTCACTGTAATATTGCCTTTAAATAAAAGTGTAATTTCTGTTCGTCTCGTTGTGTATTTCTTTCAGTGACCTTCTGTGCTATATTATAGCAGTTCTTTCCGTGTTTGGTCCAAGTTTCATCGAGTTATGTTACTTGGAAGTGATACATCATGCAAAAGTAACATCTGTCCTTAAGAAACTTCCTGGCAGATTAACACTGTGTGCCGGACCGAGACTCGAACTCGGGACCTTTGCCTTTCGCGGGCAAGTGCTCTACCATCTGAGCTACCGAAGCACGACTCACGCCCGGTACTCACAGCTTTACTTCTGCCAGTACCTCGCCTCCTACCTTCCAAACTTAACAGAAGCTTTCCTGCGAAACATGCAGAACCAGCAATCCTGAAAGAAAGGATATAGCAGAGACATGGCTTAGCCACAGCCTGGGGGATGTTTCCAGAATGAGATTTTCACTCCGCAGCGGATTGTGCGCTGATATGAAACTTCCTGGCAGATTAAAACTGTGTGCCGGACCGAGACTCGAACTCGGGACCTTTGCCTTTTGCGGGCAAGTGCTCTGCCAACTGAGCTATCCAAGCACGACTCACGCCCCGTCCTCACAGCTTTACTTCCGCCAGAACCTCGTCTCCTATTTTCCAAACTTTACAGAAGCTCTCCTGCGAACTTTGGAAGAACTAGCACGGGGTGTGAGTCGTGCTTGGGTAGCTCAGTTGGTGGAGCACTTGTCTGCGAAAGGCAAAGGTTCCGAGTTCGAGTGTCGGTCCGGTACACAGTTTTAATCTGCCAGGAAGTTTCATATCAGCACACACTCCGCTGCAGAGTGAAAATCTCAATCTGTCCTTAAGTTTTGCACCCCAGAGCACTTCTGTGTAAGCATGCCAGGGTATGCGGCTATCTGTTCCATTTCCCGTCCAATATCTAGAGCTACACATTTGCACCTCTATTGAGTTCTAAGCGTGCCGCAAGTAGGAATACTATGCTGCATTGCGTCAGATGGACGTCTACGGGTCTACTTGCAATGGTAGGGAACATGTGACTACACTTCTGCCACAGTGTCCAGTGGACACCTGGAAGCCTAGGGCTGTGTAATTGCGCAGCTAGTGGGGACCTGCGGTCCGCTTTCCTCACGGTGTCAAATGGGGCGGCGAGCAGGCTACTTGTCCCTGGCGACGATGGAGCCGGCCGACGGTGCCTGGCGCAGCGACGCCACGCTCGCCTTGCGGCTGCCCGCCGTCCTCACGCTGGCCCGGCTGGGCCGCCTTGCCGCGTCCCCTGCTGCAGCAGCAGTCGGCGAGTCAGCGAGTCAGCGCCGGGAAAACAGCAGCGGGAATCACCGCAGCCAGCTAGCAGGCTCTAGCGCCTGTCTCTCTACTCTCAGCCGCTAGTCAAATGGGGCTACACGAGTCTGAGTCAAATGGGGCTACACGGGTCTGAGTCAAATGGGGCTACACAGGTCGGAATCAGATTTAGCTAAGGAGGCCAGACAGAAGCTATAGCGATGTGTTTGAGGATACCATTCTACATGTGCATCTATACTCCACAGTCCATTTTCGGTGTATGGCGGAGGGTATTTCTCCTCCCTTTCCTGTTCCTGTCTCAACTCTAGCAGTCTAGCGCCTGTCTCTCTTCTCTCAGCTGCTAGTAAAATGGGGCTACACGAGTCTGAGTCAAATGGGGCTGCACGGGTCTGAGTCAAATGGGGCTACACAGGTCGGAATCAGATTTAGCTAAGGAGACCAGACAAACTATAGGGATGTGTTTGAGGATACCATTCTACATCTGCATCTATACTCCACAGTCCATTTTACAGTGTATGGCGAAGGATATTTAGCCTCCCTTTCCTGTTCCTGTCTCATATGGAATGTGGGAAGAAATACTGTAGGTAAACCTTTTTGTGTGCCCAAATCTCTCAAATTAAATTTTACTTCATATACATGGGGTCAAAATACTAACGCGAATTCTTTACAGACGAATGGAAAAACTGGCAGAAGCTGACCTCGGGGAAGATCAGTTTGGATTCCATAGAAATATGGGAACATGTGAGGCGATACTGACCCTATGAGTTATTTTAGAAGCTAGATTAAGAAAAGGCAAATCTACATTTCTAGCATTTGTAGACTTAGATAAAGCTTTTGACAATGTTGACTGGAATACTCTCTTTCAAATTCTATAGGTGGCAGGGGTAAAATACAGGGAGCGAAAGGCTATTTACAATTTGTACAGAAAGCAGATGGCAGTTATAAGAGTCGAGGGACATGAAAGGGAAGCATTGGTTGGGAAGGGACTGAGACAGTGTTGTAGCCTCTCCCTGATGTTGTTCAATCTGTATATTGAGCAAGCAGTAAAGGAAACAAAAGAAAAATTCGGAGTAGGTATTAAAATCCATGGATAAGAAATAAAAACTTTAAGGTTCGCCGATGACATTGTAATTCTGTCAGAGACAGCAAAGGACTTGGTAGAGGAGTTGAACGGAATGGACAGTGTCTTGAAAGGAGGATATAAGATGAACATGAACAAAAGCTAAACGAGGATAATGGAATGTAGTCGAATTAGGTCAGTTTATGCTGCGGGAATTAGATTGGGAAATGAGACACCTAAAGTAGTAAAGGAGTTTTGCTATTTGGGGAGCAAAATAACTGATCATGGTGGAAGTAGAGAGGATATAAAATGTAGGCTGGCAATGGCAAGGAAAGCGTTTCTGAAGAAGAGAAATTTGTTAACATCGAGTATAGATTTAAGTGTCAGGAAGTCGTTTCTGAGAGTATTTGTATGGAGTGTAGCCATGTATGGAAGTGAAACATGGACGATAAATAGTTTGGACAAGAAGAGAATAGAAGCTTCCAAAATGTGGTGCTACAGAAGAATGCTGAAGCTTAGATAGGTAGACCACATAACTAATGAGGAGGTACTGAACAGGATTGGGGAGAAGAGGAGTTTGTGGCACAACTTGACTAGAAGAAGGGATCGGTTGGTAGGACATGTCCTGAGGCATCAAGGGATCACGAATTTAGTACTGGAGGGCAGTGTGGAGGGTAAAAATCGTAGAGGGAGACCAAGAGATGAGTGCACTAAGCAGATTCAGAAGGACGTAGGTTGCAGTAGGTGCTGGGAGATGAAGAAGCTTGCGCAGGATAGAGTAGCATGGAGCGCTGCATCAAACCAGTCTCAGGACTGAAGACCACAACAACATACATGGGGTGGGCAACCTGCCCAGATAGCTAAGTGCATTAGCTTCTAGGATTTGGGGAAGCGAGCCTGCCCTGAATCGAATCCGCCCTGTAGATTAACGATAAGGGCTGGTGAGCTGGCCACTCTGGGTTTAGTTTTTAGGTGTTTTCCCACATCCACCTAGGTAAATACTGGGTTGGTACCCACGAGTCACCTCACATACCTGCTACACAAGCATATAGAAAACGTTAGAAAAAAAAACGTTCTTCCTCTTGAAGATGAAATGTACACTAAAGTGCACGTCATTTACGACGGCGGCCGAGTTTAGGTTCATTCTGCCCATCTGACGTCACAAACACAGTCAGCGAATGAACAGAGAACGACGTTGCCAGAGCTCGACTGCATTGCAGAGCACAGAGTGTCTTCAGTTTTAGAAACGCTCAGTCATAAATAAAGTAGTTGAACAAAAGCAATGTCTTGATAGCAGACTTTCTTTTATAGAAAGTTTGGAAAAAGCATTCTTTATACCAATTGCTTCATATTCTATTAATTAATTAAACCAAACAAGCAATAAGCATTCTAATTCAGGCGATAGCAAGGAAAGGTGTTTGTATCATTCTCACTAACCGCTTTTTCGCAATAAAGAACAGCGGTAATTGTTTATTACCTATTGTACTTCGACGAAACGTGAGTAATTCATAGTCATACCAACAGTGTTTGTCGGTATTTTGCGTGATCTTTTAAAGTCCTCCAGGAAGGCTATTGGACGATGAGGCGCGTTAGTCTAATGGTTATAGTGTTGTGTTGCTAAGTGAAAGGTTCTGAGTTCAAACCTGTTCTGTGTTTAATATTTTCTTTATTGAAAAACAATGTCGAAGTGTCTTACTTCACGAATTTTATTCGTTTGAATGTGGTTTTTTGAAATATCTAGTGGCAACTAAAATCGGCCATATGGAAAGTATACACTATGAGCTTTTATCTCTGCAAACTCTTCAAAATTGCGTGCAATGGTTTACTACATTTAATGCTGCACAATAACTGCGTTGAACATCGAAACAAAATTTAGTCCTTTATGGGGGGAGGTATCAGTCAAGATGATGTGTAAAAATCAGAATTTCGTCTCAAATAGTTTTTGTGAAATCGAATGATAAGTGTCTCAAAGCAGTAGGAACACCATGTGTCAGCACAGGCGAGCAGTGCAGTGATTACAAAATCGCACGGAATGCGGGGAGCACGTCTCTGTAGCAGCGAAAGGGTTAATGCGACCGTGGTGGCTTTACTTCATAAACTGCGCGCTCCCCCCCTAATCGTAAGTTTGCGAACTATACTATACTATGGCGCTGCTTCTCTTGGCGCGTGCAACTGGCAACGCAGCAATCTCCCGCGTCTGAGCGGGCATGCGCGAGCCGCCAAGATAAAATAATTGAACTATAGACACAAGCAGGTGGAGTCCACATCCTGGGTGGAGTGGTGACGTCAGGAAGGGCATCTGGCCACCATGTGTTGCTAATACTGCTTCAACCCACATAACAATGGCGATCTCACAAATACGAGGGCAGTTCAATAAGTAATGCAACACATTTTTTTTCTGAAGCAGGGGTTGTTTTATTCAGCATTGAAATACACCAGGTTATTCCCCAATCTTTTAGCTACACAACACTATTTTTCAACGTAATCTCCATTCAATGCTACGGCCTTACGCCACCTTGAAATGAGGGCCTGTATGCCTGTACAGTACCATTCCACTGGTCGATGTCGGAGCCAACGTCGTACTGCATCAATAACTTCTTCATCATCCGCGTAGTGCCTCCCACGGATTGCGTCCTTCATTGGGCCAAACATATGGAAATCCGACGGTGCGAGATCGGGGCTGTAGGGTGCATGAGGAAGAACAGTCCACTGAAGTTTTGTGAGCTCCTCTCGGGTGCAAAGACTTGTGTGAGGTCTTGCGTTGTCATGAAGAAGGAAAAGTTCGTTCAGATTTTTGTGCCTACGAACACGCTGAAGTCGTTTCTTCAATTTCTGAAGAGTAGCACAATACACTTCAGAGTTGATCGTTTGACCATGGGGAAGGACATCGAACAGAATAACCCCTTCAGCGTCCCAGAAGACTGTAACCATGACTTTACCAGCTGAGGGTATGGCTTTAAACTTTTTCTTGGTATGGGAGTGGGTGTGGCGCCACTCCATTGATTGCCGTTTTGTTTCAGGTTCGAAGTGATGAACCCATGTTTCATCGCCTGTAACAATCTTTGACAAGAAATTGTCACCCTCAGCCACATGACGAGCAAGCAATTCCGCACAGATGGTTCTCCTTTGCTCTTTATGGTGTTCGGTTAGACAACGAGGGACCCAGCGGGAACAAACCTTTGAATATCCCAACTGGTGAACAATTGTGACAGCACTACCAACAGAGATGTCAAGTTGAGCACTGAGGTGTTTGATGGTGATCCGTCGATCATCTCGAACGAGTGTGTTCGCACGCTCCGCCATTGCAGGAGTCACAGCTGTGCACGGGCGGCCCGTACGCGGGAGATCAGGCAGTCTTACTTGACCTTGTGGCGATGATGACACACGCTTTGCCCAACGACTCACCGTGCTTTTGTCCACTGCCAGATCACCGTAGACATTCTGCAAGCGCCTGAGATGCCCTGGTTTTCCGCCAAAAGAAACTCGATCACTGCCCGTTGTTTGCAACGCACATCCGTTACAGACGCCATTTTAACAGCTCCGTACAGCGCTGTCACCTGTCGGAAGTCAATGAAACTATACGAGACGAAGCTGGAATATCTGGAAATATTCCACAAGAAATTTCCGGTTTTTCAACCAAAATTGGCCGAGAAAAAAAATGTGTTGCATTACTTATTGAACTACCCTCGTAAATGGGAAAAGGTAAAATAAGAGGAGAGGAGAAGGAGAAGAAGATGATTAAGATATGCAGGATGGGCAAAAAAAAACTATGCTGGAAGCAATGTTTCCCGGTGTTCGAACTCTATTCCGCTAGTTTCTATTTTTATTCGCTTCAGAGTGCGTTTTGCGTCGTTTTCCCACTAATAGTTCCGCACACGTTTTCCAGCAACTGTGCTTCTCATTATATTCGACAAAGAACACGCACTGTTTTATCATGAAATGATTTTGTATTGCAGACAACTGATAACTGAACATGCCTGCTCCTTTCACCCACCCAAACGTAATGGCACAGTGAAGTACTCGGGACAAAGCATACGGGAGATGCACATGTGCAGAAGTGTGACAGCAACCGATTTGTGTATAGAAAAGCTTACAGTATTTTCTGTAATGGGCAATTGTCCTGTTCATTAATTACAGTCAGCTCCTTGTTAGACTTATAAGTATTTTGCAGTCCAGTTTCATTTTGATTATCCCATACATAGGGTATAACATAACTAAAAGTGAAAACTGATAGTAGTGAAAGTATATGATAACAGAAGCAAAAATGTTCCAGTGAACATGGGTCTGGCTGGCTCTGAGCACTATGGGACTCAACTGCTGAGGGTATTAGTCCCCTAGAACTTAGAACTAGTTAAACCTAACTAACCTAAGGACATCACACACATCCATGCCCGAGGCAGGATTCGAACCTGCGACCGTAGCGGTCTCGCGGTTCCAGACTGCAGCGCCAGAACCGCGCGGCCACTTCGGCCGGCCAAACATGGGTCTGCAAACAAGCTTTTTGCAAGATAACTGGCTGCCTCTGACTTCAGTATACAATGTTTTTCTGTTTAGCACCGCCGAATACCTCTCCTGTGCCAACCTCTTCATCCCAAAGTAGGAATTGCACCCCATATCGTGAAATATTTGTTGGCTATATCGCAGTCTCTGTTTTCCACCACGGTTTTTGCCCACTTCAGCTCCCTCGAGCTAAACTTCTAAATGATGGATAGGGGACAACAGGTCCTTTTAATTGACATTCGACTGGAAATCAGACCGAGGGCAAGATTCGGAGCCTCTGCCATCTGACCTCGCTGCTGAGAGGCGGCGCAGAGCTGTCTGACCTGATGCACTGGGGACGCAGAAACATTGGACTCAGCCACTGGCGGGCGTCGTTCTGCAGCCACCTCGGCCGCCACCTGCAGTGTTACGGTGCGATCATGCCGCAACCGCGAGACAAGGTGCAGGGAAGTTAGTCACTTTTCCAGAATTCGGTTACTTCAAGTTTCATTCCAAAGACTTGTCTTTTTACGGTAATGAACAGTTTGCTTCCATCTTCGCCCACAGGTGTGACATATTCACTCCTGTAGAACAATCTATTTCCATTAAACGACAATAACTAGGAATTCCGCAATTAGCATTTTCCCCTTCAATCAAGGATATAATGTTGCCATCAGGTTGCCATTTATTTATCTATGATTGGATCACGTTAATACTTCCATAGGTTGTGTAATACTCTTCGTTATTGTAATAAATCAAAATCACTATAACTCTTCTTTCACTTTTAGTCTCCCTGTTCAAAATTTTGCAGGGTACATTCCCATATCTTTATCGACGTCTCCCATGATTCGGCTGAATTTTCAACCCTGTCCACCCGCCACATTCTTGCTTGACGCCCGCCAGGGTTCAACTCACTAACCTGGAGCGTCCGATCTATAAACCCCAGTGCCCACCTACAAATTTTGCAGATATGAATTAAGAGTGAGAGAATAGCAAGGCTGCATTAGTTATTTACAGACAATCACTAGTATTGTGGCGTATCATTTATATCGATGTAAATTACTGGGGTGCATATGTTGTGAGACTGTTTCCTAAAAACCGTCCCGTAACAAGTGCATCAATCAGGAACTACATCCATGTAGGAACACTTCTGTCTACGCCAGTGATACCCTATTAGGACAGACCAGCATACTTAACTCTGACACGGCTAGCATAAACAATGCGGCTCGTGTCTGCAAAGAAACTGTTGTGTATTGTGTCATTCATATCAGATCATGACGATATTATACTCGTGTTTTTTCTGAATCGGCATTACGTTGAACTTGCTTGATGTGTTGTGTGAATACAGTTCCATTGTCTTTGGCTCCTGGGCACATATTTTCATTAGTAGCGTGCAACAACTGAACGGGTTGTAACAGCCACTATAAATTGAGCAACCACGTGGTATAACCAAAGACGGCTATAGATTACGGCCCACGTAACCTAGTAGGGGCCTGAAAAATTGACAATGGCAGTCTACCCTGGACGCGGCCAATGTAAGGGCGATGTTATCTACTTCTGCGATCAGAAGGCTTCGCGAAGTTTCGTAAACAAGGCGATAAGCTATGTATAACCTCTCATTGCCTGTCGCGGGAGAGAGCATTTACTGTTGACTTGGCAGTATGTAGACCAGTCAGTTGCTTAGACCATGGATCAGTGTTGTAACTGCCAGCCGGTGTGGCCGAGCATTTCTAGGCGTTTCAGTCCGCAACTGCACTGCTGCTACGGTCGCAGGTTCGAATCCTGCCTCGGGCATGGATGTGTGTGGTGTCCTTAGGTTAGTTAGGTTAAAGTAGTTCTAAGTTCTAGGGGACTGATGACTCAGATGTTAAGTCCCATAGTGCTCAGAGCCATTTTTGAAGTGTTGTAACTTCAGGGAAGTGACAGTTTGTGCCTATTACCACGAGGGGAGTGTATACGAGTGGTTGCTGTGCTGCGGTATGGGAGTGCATGCGGTGTCTGCATGCAGGATACTCGAGTCATGCTCTGGTGTGTACCGGAGGAGGCGACGCTGGATTGGCGGCTGCAAGTCTTCGTACTGGTCCGGCTTCCACGACGCCCACCTTGGACACCTGTTGAGCCACAGACTGCGTCAGTTTGCTATGGAATGTTAGGGATGTGGATGGATGCGGTGTGCCTCGCGAGGTGCGGTTGCAAAGAAGCTTGTGCTCCAGGGAACTATTAACTACGTCATCTGGTCAAGACTGCCTCGACATAACTGATCTACCCCGTCTAAAATAATCGAATTATTACTCGTCTCCACTTGGTACACTGTCAAGTGTCGTTATGCTGTGTAATTGTGATTTTAGTCTGCAGATTGGTTTGATGCACCTCTTGTCATCCCTCCCTGCACAACTACTGCAACCTTCATCTACTGAACCTCAAATTTTGGCCTTCCTTTATAATTCTTACCCCAGCCGCTTCCCTCCATTACCAAATTAACTGTTTATCGATACCTGAAGATATCAACCTATCCCTTCTTTTAGTCAAGTAGTTCTACAGGGTCTTACAAAAAGGTACGGCCAAACTTTCAGGAAACATTCCTAACACACGAAGAAAGAAAATATGTTATGTGGACATGTGTCCGGAAACGCTTACTTTCCATGTTAGAGCTCATTTTAGTTTCGTCAGTATGTACTGTACTTCCTCGATTCCCCGCCAGTTGGCCCAATTGAAGGAAGCTAAGCCAGTTTTAGACGGCGCCATTTCGCCGTGCACTGCATCCTTGAACCAAGGCGGCAATCGCGAGGACGACGGTTCAATCCCTCGACCGGCCATCCTGATTTAGGTTTTCCGCGATTTCCCTAAATCGCTCCAGGCAAATGCCGGGATGGTTCCTTTCAAAGGGCACGGCCGACTTCCTTCCCTGTCCTTCCCTAATCCGATGAGACCGATGACCTCGCTGTCTGGTCTCCTTCCCCAACACAACCAACCAACCAACCAACCAAGGCGGCAAGGAAACAGTTTACAAACTTAGCTGTTTCGTAAACGGTTCCACTCTTTTCCCGAAAGCCAGTGATAATTCCCTTTTGAACGTGAGATAAACCGCTCCATTTCTTCATTACGGCAACGACTGCACTGAAACTTCCTGGCAGATTAAAACTGTGTGCCGGACCGAGACTCGAACTCGGGACCTTTGCCTTTCGCGGGCAAGTGCTCTACCAACTGAGCTACCCAAGCACGACTCACGCCCCTTCCTCACAGCTTTACTTCTGCCAGTACCTCGTCTCCTACCTTCCAAACTTTACAGAAGCTCTCCTGCGAAACTTGCAGAACTAGCACTCCTGAAAGAAAGGATATTGCAAAGGTCCCGAGTTCGAGTTTCGGTCCGGCACACAGTTTTAATCTGCCAGGAAGTTTCATATCAGCGCACACTCCGCTGCAGAGTGGAAATCTCATTCTGGAAACATCCCCCAGGCAGTGGCTAAGCCATGTCTCCGCAATATCCTTTCTTTCAGGAGTGCTAGTTCTGCAAGGTTCGCAGGAGAGCTTCTGTAAAGTTTGGAAGGTAGGAGACGAGGTACTGGCAGAAATAAAGCAGTGAGGACGGGGCGTGAGTCCTGCTTGGGTAGCTCAGTTGGTAGAGCACTTGCCCGCGAAATGCAAAGGTCCCGAGTTCGAGGTTCGGTCCGGCACACAGTTTTAATCTGCCAGCAAGTTTCATATCAGCGCACACTCCGCTGCATAGTGGAAAATCTCATTCTGGAAACATCCCCCAGGCTGTGGCTAAGCCACGTCTCCGCAATATCCTTTCTTTCAGGAGTGCTAGTTCTGCAAGGTTCGCAGGAGAGCTTCTGTAAAGTTTGGAAGGTAGGAGACGAGGTACTGGCAGAAGTAAAGCAGTGAGGACGGGGCGTGAGTCGTGCTTGGGTAGCTCAGTTGGTAGAGCACTTGCCCGCAAAAGGCAAAGGTCCCGAGTTCGAGGTTCGGTCCGGCACACAGTTTTAATCTGCCAGCAAGTTTCATACCAGCGCACACTCCGTTGCAAAGTGAAAATCTCATTCTAACAACTGCACTGTTTCTCGAGTCCCCTGCGACACGCTTTATACACCCTCCTCCACTGCTTGTGTGTGATTGTTGCACGTTGATGTCAAACATAGACAGTGGTTACATTATGTGACTGAATCGTGTAATTTGTTGGTGGGCAGCCAGCACTCACGCGGGTAAACCATTTTAATTAATCATCAAAGGTCTCTGACGTAAGAATGACAAACCAGACACGTAATTACAGACACCTTGAACGTAACCAACAAGAATGATCAAGTCTTTCGTATATTTTTCAGTTTAATCAGGATAATCCCTGTAGATAAATATTAGCATTTTCTTTTACTTTCAATGAAATTTATTAGGATTTTCGTTTTTAATAAAAAGAAATCTAAAGCTTGTGTGTACTGACTCCGTTTCAGCCTGATGCAAGCATGTAATGAATTTATTATCTTTGTCACGTCCGCAGGAGTACCTTGCAATGCTTCGGCAGTTTTCTACCAATTATAACACCGAACCGCCAAAGAAACTGGTATAGGCATGTGTATTCAAGTACAGAGGTATGTAAACAGTCAGAATATGGCGCTACGGTCGGCAACGGCTATATAAGACAACAACTTCCTGGCTTAGTTGTTAGATCTGTTACTGTAGCTACAGTGGCAGGTCAGCAAGAAGATTTAAGTGAGTTTGAACGTGGTGTTATAGTCGGCGCACGAGCGATGGGATACAGCATCTCCGAGATAGCGATGAAGTCGGGATTTTCCCGTACGACCATTTCACGAGTTTGCCGTGAATATCAGGAATCCGGTAAAACATCAAATCTCCGACATCGCTGTGGCCGGAAAAGGATCCTGCAAGAATGGGACCGACGACGACTGAAGACAATCGTTCACCGTGACAGAACTGCAACCCTTCCGCAAATTGCTGCAGATTTCAGTGCTGGGCCATCAACAAATGTCAGCGTACGAACAATTCAACGAAAAGTCATTGATATGGGCTTTTGGAGCCAAAGGCATATTCGTGTACCCTTGATGACTGCATGACACAAAGCTTTACGCCTCGTCTGGGCCCGTCAACACCGACATTGGACTGTTGATGACTGGAAACATGTTGCCTGGTCGGACGTTTCAAATTTTATCGAGCGGATGAACGTGTACGGGTATGGAGACTACCTCATGAATCCGTGGACCCTGCATCTCAGCAGGGGACTGTTGAAGCTGGTGGAGGCTCTGTATTAGTGTGGGGCGTGTGCAGTTGGAGTGATATGAAACCTCTGATACGTCTAGATACGACTCTGACAGGTGACACGTACGTAAGCAGCTGTCCGATCACCTGCATCCATTCATGTCCATCGTACATTCCGACGGACAATTCCAGAAGGACAATTCGACACCCCACACGTCCAGAATTGCTAGAGAGTGGCTCCACGAAAACTCTTCTCCGTTTAAACACTTCCGCTGCCACCAAATTCGCTAGACATGAACATTATTGAGCATATCTGGGATGCCTTGCAACGTGCTGTTCAGGAGAGATCTCCACCACGTCTTACTCTTACGGATTTATGGGCAGCCCTGCAGGATTCATGGTGTCAGTTCCCTCCAGCATTGCTTCAGATTTTAGTCGAGTCCATGCCACATCGTTTCGCGGCACTTCTGCGTGCTCTTGGGCGCCCTACACGATATTAAGCAGGTATACCAGATTCTTTGGCTCTTCAGCGTATTTCTTTTCCTTTGGCATTCGTGGTGTCGATCTCTTACATCCCAGAAGCATCTATGATATATATTTTCTTCCATCAGCAAGATTACATACCACTCCACTGCTGATGTCAAGTAGACAGGACAGCAGAGTAAAGCTTTCAGTTCTGCTACCGCTGAAGCGGATACGTCGTGAACTTACAATGGTGATTCGCTGGAAGACCGACAACTAGCGGAATGCAAGCTAACACTAACGAATGCGAACAAACGATATTCATTTCGCTCGTGCTCGACTACCGTTTACACCAGAAAGAATTCTCTTTCGCTGATGCTCTTTCACTTGTATTCGCTCCGGCGTAAAACAGGGTTAAAAATAAGAGTGTGACTTTTCTTTCTTTGAAAGGGGAGGGGGAGAGGCAGGATCAAAATCGTATTCAGAAAGTTTCGTCTCTTTCTCTAGAATTTGTAATCCACACAACACCCAGTATCCTCTGCCACACGACTTGCGGTGGTTTGCAGAGTATAGATGTAGCTGTAGAAGGCCTAGACGAAGATGATAAGAAATCCATTGTCAGGAATCAAGCTCACAGGGATGTTGTCTCTTATGCCATCTACATCTACATCCATACTCCGCAAGCCACCTGACGGTGTGTGGCGGAGGGTACCTTGAGTACCTCTAATGGTTCTCCCTTCTATTCCAGTCGTGGAAGGAAGGATTGTCGGTATGCCTCTGTGTGGGCTCTAATCTCTCTGATTTTATCCTCATGGTCTCTTCGCGAGATATACGTAGGAGGGAGCAATATACTGCTTGACTGCTCGGTGAAGGTATATTCTCGAAACTTCAACAAAAGCCCGTACCGAGCTACTGAGCGTCTCTCCTGCAGAGTCTTCCACCGGAGTTTATCTATCATCTCCGTAACCCTATCGCGATTACTGTAACGAAGCGCGCTGCTCTCCGTTGGATCTTCTCTATCTCTTCTATCAACCCTATCTGGTACGGATCCCACACTGCTGAGCAGTATTCAAGCAGTGGGCGAATAAGCGTACTGTAACCTACTTCCTTTGTTTTCGGATTGCATTTCCTTAGGATTCTTCCAATGAATCTCAGTCTGGCATCTGCTTTACCGACGATCAACTTTATATGATCATTCCATTTTAAATCACTCCTAATGCGTACTCCCAGGTAATTTATGGAATTAACTGCTTCCAGTTGCTGACCTGCTATATTGTAGCTAAATGGTAAGGGATCTTTCTTTCTATGTATTCGCAGCACACTACACTTGTCTGCATTGAGATTCAATTGCCATTCCCTGTACCATGCGTCTTCGCTGCAGATCCTCCTGCATTTGAGTACAATTTTCCATTGTTACAACCTCTCGATACACCACAGCATCATCCGCAAAAAGCCTCAGTGAACTTCCGATGTCATCCACAAGGTCATTTATGTATATTGTGAATAGCAACGGTCCTACGACACTCCCCTGCGGCACACCTGAAATCACTCTTACTTCGGAAGACTTCTCTCCATTGAGAATGAAATGCTGCGTTCTGATATCTAGGAACTCTTTAATCCAGTCACACAATTGGTCTGATAATCCATATGCTCTGACTTTGTTCATTTAACGACTGTGGGGAACTGTATCGAACGCTTTGCGTGCGAAACACGGCATCTACCTGGGAACCCGTGTCTATGGCCCTCTGAGTCTCGTGGACGAGTAGCGCGAGCTGGGTTTCACACGATCGTCTTTTTCGAAACCCATGCTGATTCCTACAGAGTAGATTTCTAGTCTCCAGAAAAGTCATTATACTCGAACATAATACGTGTTCCACAATTCTGCAACTGATCGACGTTAGAGATATAGGTCTATAGTTCTGCACATCTGTTCGACGTCCCTTCTTGAAAACGGGGATGACCTGTGCTCTTTTCCAATCCTTTGGAACGCTACGCTCTTCTAGAGACCTACGGTACACCGCTGCAAGAAGAGGGGCAAGTTCCTTCGCGTACTCTGTGTAAAATCGAACTGGTATCCCATCAGGTCCAGCGGCCTTTCCCCTTTTGAGTGATTTTAATTGTTTGTCTATCTGTCGTCTATTTCGATATCTACCATTTTGTCATCTGTGCGACAATATAGAGAAGGACAGATCGGATACATCACTGCGAAGTTTTCGTGAAGTTATTTACTATTTTCTGCAATGTAGGTGAAACAGCTGTGTTCCTTCAGTTCGCGTTTATCATATTAGTTTTGCTGTTTCTGCGAGAAGTTTCCTCGTAATCATAAACAAACTTTATGTCGTTGTAGTTCCCACATAAAGGTTTAACAAGCAGTTGAAGACCATTAAGAAAATAAATCATCCCTTTCCTTAAGTAAATCATAGTTCGTTCGATACCTAAGAGAATAAAAAGTTACGAGTGTTGGCCATATGGCAGCATAGTCTCTTCTCTGCGGGTCAGGGGGGAGGGGATGACATTGACACGTGCGTGTCCCAAGGGAAGGGGTGATCACATTGACGCACCTGATGCCACCTCCTAAGGTGTTTTCTTGTCGGTTTGGGCGGCGGTTTGTCTGAAACCTTTACCTAGGACACCTGTAAGAAAAACCGTGTATTTCAACACTGGGCGTCGCGGTTCTGACCTGCAGCGCAGCGGCATCAAGAGAAGAGGTGAGGTGTGGGTAAACGTGGAACAAATACGTTCCCATTGTCTGACACGTCTACGGTGACGTTGGGCGGAAATGAGGTGAAATTTGGTGCCAATGTGACGTCGTCAACCTACCTTACACCTCACTTTCTGAGCTCTGGCATTGTTTTCGCGTGTGTCGACCATAGAGTAAATATCTCTGGAGTGAGCATTCACATGCGCAGAACAGATTTTGTGATGTCAACATAGATTGCCGGCCTGGTCACGTGTTCTCGGGACGTCGTGTGTTTGTCCGTATAGCGCCCTGTATATTTCGAATGTCACTACATCCCTAGTACAGACGGATTCTTTTCGTACGTGTCGTGGATTATTTATATATGTTGATCCCTAGTACAGACGGATTCTTTTCGTACGTGTCGTGGATTATTTATATATGTTGCGCAGACATTTTAGCAGTATCCATTTGATACCGGGAGTTAACCAGCTACGTAAATTTTACGGGCAAGTGATATTGCATTCTGCTTCTTTGCGATAGGTGTCACAGTTCAGATGCGCTCGATTTTTGGTAGCTTTCGGTATGATACGGCACTTTATAGTATTACAGAGCCTGACGTAAATTTTTGCAGTGATAGTCTTGCAAAACGACTTGACAGTACGCTAGTACTTTTGCAAGTGTCCGAAAAACACCGAATTTGCCTCACATTAGTGATTATATCCCTGCTAATTTGTCCTTTTTTTCTGATATTTCTGCGTATTTATTTTCTCGTTTTTGCGACCTAAAGCACAGTTTTTCTTACTGGTGACACTTTGAAGTGTTTATTTAACGCATTTTACGTACTTGCTCCCAGTTTATTAAATGAATAGTAGACTGAGTAAGAAAGGGAAAAGAAGGCGATCGGAGAATAAATGTACTAATAAAGCAAATACAGTTGGTCATGTAACAATCAACCCATATAACACCATTAAGGGAAGTGGAAAGTGACACAAATGAATGAGTTTGGCGACATGTTGACTAATATTTTACGCTTCTTTTCAAATGGAGAAGAAAATAAATTGAAGGCAAAATATCACCAAAGAAGATGAATGTGTACTTTTATTAGGTACACTATTGTGTTTTTTATTTGATTTGTGCAGAAAATGTATTTAAGCTGAATGCAGGAATTGGTAGTAGGTGCTGTGGAAAATTAAAAATAGTTGGTATAGCATCTACCTTCAGCCACACACGTCCAAATTTTTATCTTTCTAAACATTCCTCTTCAAAATGTTTCGAACATACTTTGAAATATTTTGTGGGGAAAAAATTACTGCTCCTTATTTTCTGGAGCCATATTTTTACTCATTGTTCATCCTTCGGGAAACTAAAATATAAATCACACATAATCATTCTCCATGTCCTAGACACACTTAACATAGTCTCCTACTGTAACTTTATAGTAAACAAAAGGTTTGGACACACATATTACACGAAGACAATTACGGACTCCCACTCTATTGAATTTATCTGTCTCCCGTCTTTCAAATCTATATACATAATCGACAAGTCACTGATAAATGCATGGAGGATAGTATTTGCTGAAACAACTAACCATTCCCTTTCCTGTTCCACTAGCAAATTTACGAGAGGAAGTGATTGTTTGTAAGCTTTTGTACGAGCCGTAATATCTATTATATAGTCATAAAATCGTAGAAAAATAGGTCTACAGATTCAAGCAATAATTATAATGCGTCTCGAAATTTTTAAACACAGTACCCATGAAAAGTTACTATCCCTCCTTTCGCATATTTTTCTTTGCATCCGTAGCAACAACAGTAATTCACTATCGCTATTACACTATCAACAAACGGTGAAAACACAACAAAAACTCTTGATATTATAAACTTCAAACTGAGGAAAGAACACACGCACAGCGAAGTCCCGAAAACACGTGACAATCCTGGTTTAATGTTGATAACATGCGCAGAACGCAATGCTGACTCCAGAGATATTTACTCTATGGTGTCGACACAATTTGTTGTTTGAAGCTTCGCTGAGACCGAGGTTGATATTTCAGGCCGCCAAGCTTTTACACCATTACAGAGGATGGCTGTATGCACCTTTTAGCCAAATTTTAAACTTCTGCGTCACAGTGGAGTAAAAATTGCGAAAATGGCGGTATTTCAAAATCGTGACCCTATAATTCTTTTGCGCAGTGCAATTTAAACTGCGAGCTGAAAGTTAGTTCCTTCGACAAGACCATGGAAGATATCTTTCTCATCCTTCCCTCAGTCAACTGAACTTGTGCTTTGTCCCTAACGACTCTGTCATTGACGGGAGGTTTGTCTCTAATGCTCCCTATCATCTCAGTGATTAAGACATTTCTACTTCACTGGGATGACTTGGATTGAGATTCACGTCTGGCCATCCAGATATATGTTTTCCCTGGTTTTCGTAGAATAAGTAATGCGAACGCCGGAGAGATTCCTTTACCAATATGTCCGTTGTCCTTCCGTATCACTGTCCATGTCGAAATAGTGCTCCTACTCTAATAACCTCGATGTCAACGCGTCCTTTCTTAATGTCCCAGATCCCCTTTCAATAGTATACATAGATGACGTAACTTTTCATGTTAATAGATTGTTCTGAAACGCGAGAGACAGTTTCCACGTCAATTAAAACTTATAGTGAGCAGATTGATAGTTTTACTAATACTAAATCTTTGGAGATGGCAACTACTCCAATTGCCTTTAGGGAACTTTTCCTTGTGACTACGAAAGCATCACGGTGAAACACTACGTGCGACACACGTTTGGTTTCAGGCAGGTGCTAAAGACACAACACATGGACACCAGGATCCGCTGAGCCACTTGCAGATATCAGCTAGTTCAGGCTAGACCTGATTCACAGTTAATCTACAGTGCTAGCAAACACATCATAACTAGTATGCTTAAATTCATCTCGTAGCGTCGTAATTATCTCATTACACAAACTGAAATTGTAAAAAAATGGACAAATAAGTAGAGAGCAGCTTACATCATCCAGTAACCAAAGTATCATAAAACAATACTTTCTATTTATCCTGTGTTGACAAATGACACAAGTTATTCTTCTAAAGTCTTTTTCAGCAAAAGTAAAAAATTAAGTTAAATAGCGCTACTCAGAGAAATAGCGAGAATATTTCTCTGTGTAGCGCTATTTAACTTAACGGGTCCTAGAATTACAAGAGAAATATTGCAGTGTAGTACATACATTATCAGTAATCAATGATGTTGCATCAGTTTAATAGTTTCTTGTCGGTAGCCATGGCTAGACTGCAGTAGCCACGTATTCACTAAAATAAAAATGCCTAGAAGTCGAAGTTAGCGAACAAATGTTGTGTATCATCAACAGTGATAATTTCAGCCAGTGATTCCAATGACGGAAACTTCAGTTTATATTGATAATTTTTCGTAGCTCTTTTTGCAAGAAACGTTTCGTAATAGGCTATCAAAAATGAACCAAAGCAGCATTCCTGTTATAAATTTTTTTTTCGTTGTGCACCACAAAACCAACTTTACCGCTCCTTAACAAATAATTCACAACATGTCTTCTTCATCATCTCTGTAACTATTTTTGTTTCTTTAGGCACGACAAAATCAGCTTCACCAACCTTAACAGATAATTCAAAACATGTTACAGTTTTCAACACAACCGTCAGCTGTAGTTTCAATATCAATTTATTGGCAACCGATTTCGACGATACACTTCGTCTTCGGGCTCTATAAATATATACTGGTTGAATTTTCCCGAAAGATATCAATCAGCAAGTCTCACGTGAAAATAACTGGCAGCCGCATCAGCTTTTGTAGATAGCAAGCACACACGGCGAGATCGCAAACAACCCCATGCGGAACTTTCCGACTGATATCTTTCGAAAATTCAGCCACTATATATTAAGAGGGCCTGATGACGAATACATGTTAAGACCATCAGCTGAGACTCAAGATCAATCAGAGAATTCTCGTGAAATTCTTGTATCACACAGTTTCAACCTGAGTAGTGACGACACGCAGTAAAATCTCTTCGGATTTCTTGCCGCATCAATCCGCGGTGAGTTCGCAACTTTTGGGAAGGAATGTTCTATCATTCCATCTTCGGACACACTGTAGACGAATTCGGCAAGAAACCTGAGAAGATTTATTGCATTAACACGCCGCGGAACCTTCTTCTGCATATAAGGATAGCATGCTCAATGTCCTGGACTTTAAAGGAACAGGAAAGGTGGAACATCATTTGACATCAGTCAAATGAAAACAAGACAGATGGAAAAAAGTACGGAAGCTGTTTATTATTCCAAAAGTAATCGCCATTACTGTTAATACATTTATCCCACTGTGAGAAAAGATGGTCAATGTCTTGATGGAAAAACGTTCGCTGTTGCCTTCGGAACTATCTGCATCTACATCTACATCTGCACCATACTCCGCAAGCCGCCTAATGGTGTGTGGCGGAGGATATTTTCGGTACCACTACCTGATACCTCCAACCCTCTTCCGCTCGCGAATAGTGCGTGGGAAGAACGATTGGCTCTAATTTCTCGAATTTTCTCCTCGTGGTCAGTACGGGAGATGTATGTGGGGGGAAGCAATGTGTTGTCCGACTCCTTCTGTAAAGTTCTGTCCCGAAATTTCAATAGTAAATCTTTCCGTACTGCACAACGCCTCTCTTGTAACGTCTGCCAGTGGAGTTTGTTTAGCATCTCCGTAACGCTCTCTCGCCAGCTAAGCGATCCCGTGACGAAACGCGCCGCTCTTCGTTGGATGCTCTCTGTCTCCTCTATCAGTCCTACCTGATAGGGATCCCAGATAGATGAACAATACTCAAGAACCTGGCAAACAAGCACCTTATAAGCCACTTCTTTCGTGGACGCGTTACATTTCCTTAAGATCCTTCCGATGACTCTGAGTCTGGTGACTGCTTTTCCCACTATCTGTTTTATGTGGTCATTCCACTTAAGGTCGCTCTGGACAGTTACACGTAAATATTTTACCGCAGACGCTGTCTCCAGCTGTTTGTCATCAGTAGTGTAGCGATACAATAGTGTATTTCTTTTCCTATGTATGCGCAATACGTTACATTTATTTACGTTCAGATTCAACTACCACAGCCTGCACCATTCATCAATTCTCTGTAGGTCGTTCTGCAAATTCTTACTGTCTTCTAGCGTTGCTACTTTGGTATAAACAACTGCATCATCTGCGAGTAGTCTAGTTTATATTAATAGCCGCTAGATGTCAGTTATCTTCTGTTTTGCTTTGTAACCATCATATGTTTAAAATGGCTACTCCGCAGCAGAAATGGTTTTGTGTTCTCGAGTTTTCGAAGTGCAATTCCGTGATTACGGTGCAAAGACGTTTCAGGTCGAGGTACCAAATTGATCCTCCGAATGGGTGGAGCATTCGCAGATGGTATCGACAGTTTCTAGACACGGGGTGTGTTTGTATAGGAAAGAGTCCTGGCTGCCCTCGTGTTCTGAAGAAAAAAAAATGTTACATGAATTCTTTCCCACGTAGTCCTTCAAAATCAACTCGTCGTGCCAGTCGGGAGTTGCAACTACCTACAGCGACAATTTGGCATGTTTGGAGATGTCGGTTGGTTATGAAGCCATACAAGTTACAGCTGTTACAAGCACTGCGTCCTGATGACAAACACAAACGTGTGGCATTCTGTAACGAGATTCGTGATGCTATTGACAATGATGACACTTTTGCACAACGCATCGTGTTCGGTGATGTAATGACTTTCCATGTTAGTGATCATGTAAACAAACACAATATTCGAATTTTGGTCCCCACGGAACCCACTGAACATGTACGAGATTCGCCTAAAGTCAATGTGTTTTGTGCGATATCCCGATCATCTTTTCACGGTTCATTCTTCTTTGATGGAAACACGGTTAACAGTCAGCAGTATCTCGCTATGTTACAAAACTTGTTGCTTCCGAGGCTGCACGAAGACGACTTCATTTTTCAAGTCAGGGCACCGAATCACTGGAGTCGCCAAGTGCGTGAATATCAGTTCGAATCTTTAACGAACCCTTGGATTGGTCGTCAAGGAGCTGCCGACGGATTTAAAAGCCTCTGACTTCTTCCTGTACGGTTTCGTTAAAGACAACGTTTATGGACCATCACTTCCACAGAACCTGGAAGAGTTGAAGTGGCTCAGTTCTGCCATAACATCAGTGACGGACATGCTTGCCCGAGTATGAGAGAAATTTGAGTATCGATGTGATATTGTTCGTTTTGATTTTTTTCCGTTAAGAGCGACGTGTTGAGTTCTACCTACAAGGAAGTCTTGAATACAATCGCAAGTCTATGATTGTACCCAGGCGTATACCTCCTCGTTCGAAGCAAATCTATGGTCACGAATGTCTTTCTTCAGGGCTCCAAACATTCGGAAATCGCGTGGGAGAGGATTATATGATGTGAAAGGGCTTCCCACCGAAACATCTGGAGCGTAGTTAAAGCAAAAGGAATACTTCAGAGTGCAAATGCCTAGGAATGTTGACGGGCGTTATTATTCTGTTGCAGGATATTGCCCGCTCACATGTTACTGCAGTTGTCTCGACTATACTGCGAAAGTTTCGCTGGGAAGGCCTTACACACCCTCCATACAGTACCCGTCTCTCTCTCTCTATGCGCTTTTCATCTTTTTGGAGCCCTGAAGGACGACACTCTTGGCTGTCGATTTGCTTCGGACGAAGAGGTGCACGCGTGGACACGGTCACGATTCCGTAGACGGGCGCATTGGGATAAATGTGCTAACAGTTCTGGCGATTACTTTTGAAATAATAAACAGTTTACTTACTCATTTTACCATATACAGAGTGATTCATGAAGATATACAAATATTGTAATACATTGTTCTACAAATAAAACTAAAGAAAAAAGTTCATATAAACAAATGTTTTGTTACAGATTTACGGATAATAAAAGATTTTGCCTGAAATTTAGCAACTTCGCTAATATGAAGCCTTCGCAAAACTGTACGAGGTTAAAGTAAATCACGATTTCTATTTATTTTCTTGTTATTGATCTGGTGAATCTAATAAAACATGCCCCAGACGTGTATCTGCAGTAGTTTTCCAGAACATCCAGAGAAGCAAAGATTATTGTACAAGCAAATTTGTTTACCTTCCATTAAGAATGTAGAAACGTTTGTGTATTTGTTGGCAACCGTTAGTGAGTTGTTTCAGTCGTTTCATAACTTTGAAATAAGTTAGTTTTCTGTATTGCTCAGTGAAAGAACAAAGTCAATGCACGTGAGGCATTACTTGCTGGCATTGTGAGTGCAATTGAGAAAATTAAGAACAACCCTATGAAACTGAAACGAGCAACAGAATCTGTTTATACCACATGAAGCTCAATGCATTGAACATTTATTGTGAATAGAAATTCTTCCAGTCCATATGTGGCATAACAGCAAATCAGTACTTAACAGTATTGGTTAAAAACAGTCTTCGTTGCAATTTTAGATTTTTTATTTTTCAACGACGCGTTTCGTCTTATTTAGACATCTTCAGGTTATGCATTATGCTTACTACCTGAGCCCCCATCTTACTGTTACTCGCTCCTGTGAACGGGAACGCGTTATGCAGATCTTGGTGCCTTTCGCGTCCATCTAGAAAAAATCTAAGGCGAAACGCGTCGTTGAAAAATAAAAAAACTAAAATTGCAACCAAGACTGTTTTTAACCAATACTTTATTGTGAATGTATTACGAAATTTTGTGTACACTGTACAACTTCCTTAATACCGAGCTTTGTTTTTTTTCGGTTTAACACGAATTCACGTGGGCTATGCTATTAATAAAAGCAGATTATCTGACACAGACGTACAGTTTCAGTTAACGTTATTACCATCATTCTTCCAAAATTAATTTCTCTACAAGTTCTGTTGCAAACTTTGTGCGATTGTATGGAATTTAAAAAACAAATGTGGTCAAGTAGTTAATAAACTAAAAAATTTACGAAATTACTTTTTTGTTTTCCTGGATGTTCTGGAAAAGTACTGCAGATACATGTCTGGGACATGTTTTATTAGATTCACCAGATAAATAACGACAAAATAAATGGAGATCGTACTTTACTTTAACCTCGTATAGTTTTGTTATGGCTTCCAATTACCGAGGTTGCCAAATTTCAGGCAAAATCTTTTGTTAGCCGTAACTCCGTACGTAACTTTTTTGTGGACCTATGATCATATGAACTTTTTTCTTTAATTTTGCTTGTAGAATAACGTACTGAAATATTTGCATATCTTCGTGAATCACCTTGTATCTCGTTTTCGTTTGACTACCCATTATAATAGCAGTAGGACGATGTGATTATCGCGAAAATACAGAGAAACACGTTGCTCTTCTAATAAACACACCTACACTACTATTCGAAAGTATCCGGACATCCCGATGTAATGCGATAGTGACCACTAGATGTCACTTGAGGCGGACCAGCCAGTATCAAAGAAGGCGAGGAGTGTTGCGTTGTCAGTAGAGAAGCGGTAACACCAGAATGAGTTGATCAGGAGAACGCGGCCTAGGCATTTGATGCCATCTGACTGACTAAACCATAATTGATACTTCAACCCTTCCAAAGCTACCCAAGACGACTGTTGGTGATGTGATGATAGACGAGAAGGAACGGTCACAGCTAAAGCAAGACCCGCCAGACCTCATAACTGACAGACAGGCACCGTCGAGCAATGCGAAGGGTTGTGGCCGCACAGTCTTTGGGCGCCTTGCCACAGTTCGCAGGGCTCCCCCCGTCGGAGGTTCGAGTCCTCCCTCGGGCATGGGCGTGTGTGTTGTGCTTAGCGAAAGGTAGGTTAAGTTGTGTGTAAGCCAGGGGACCGATGACCTCAGCATTTTGGTCTCGCAGGAACTTACCACCACCAATACCACCACCGCGAAGGGTTGTAACATGAAATCAGTGGAAGGAATCACTCGTCAGTTGAAAGCTGCCACCAGGAGCTAGTACAATGACTGTACGTATTGAGTGCCACGGCAAGCAGCTCCTCGTAAGGCAAACATTTCTGTGATTAGTGCTAAACGACGCTTGAGGTTGTGTGAAGAGCGTCGCAACTGGATAGTAGATGTCTGGAAATAAGTGATTTGGAGCGATGGATCAGCCTATACTCTGTTGCAATTCGATAGAAGACGTTTAGGTCAGGAGAATCCTGGAGAACGTTACCTGCGGCTGTCAGGAAAGAACTAACAGTCAAGTGTGAACACACTTTATTGTACTTAAAAAAACGCCTTCTAGTCATGCACGAATTTTTAAACGCAAGAACAACAAGAAAACCCCACAATTCTTGTGGTAGAAAAACCAGACAAGAATGTAAGCCAACGAAACAAAATAATGACCAAAATCTACCAATTACAAGATGCAACGAGCTACTGAATGTTATGGTGAGTATATGCTGTGCTAGAGCCGGCGTAAGTACTGGCCAGAATTGTTCTAGTGGTGGGTAAACACTGCTTGTTTGACTGTCCGGGCGCGCTTATAACGCCGATTTGGCGGAGTGCTACATGAGTCACATGAGTTCCAATTGGTGGAAACACTGTCACATGTCTTCTGGCGCGATGTTTCGATCTGAGCTCTTGAGAGGAGGTTGACAGCCCATCTTGCTTGTCTGTTGTGCGGGCCCTCTAACTGATAAGGGGCCACTACGAGGCGTGTAACGCCAACAATGAAGTACGGATGAGGCTGTGGTACTGTAAGGGGGTGTTTTTCGTGGTTAGCGTGTGGTCCTGTCCATGCACTGAAGAAAACACTGAATGCAGTAGGATATCAACATACGTTACAGCACTGCGTACTGCGTGCAGTAAAGGAAAATTTCGGAGCATGACTAGGTATAAAGTCATAGAGCAGCATTTGTGAGGCAATTGCTTGTAATACAGCATCAAAATGTCGTCTACATACGACTCATGTTACAAGCAACGTGCTATTATTGAATTTTTGTGTGCAGAAAAAGAAACCGTCGTGAACATCTATAAATGTTTGTATGCAGTGTATGGCGACGCTGCAGCTGATAGGAGTAGCTTTGGGCGATCTGTAAAGAAAGTTACAGCCTCAGGAAATGCAGAAACAGAGCTGCATGACCAGCCACGCTCGGGACGTCCTGTCACAGCCACTGCTCCAGACATGCTGAATCGTACGGATACCATTATTCGTGCCGACCGGTGCATCACAACTCGAAAATTGGCTCTACAGTTGTCGGGTCGGTCAGCATTGGAAGTGCGTTTGCAGTGATCGAGACTCTCGGATATTCAAAGAGATGCTCACGATGGGTTTCACGAATGCTCACAGTGGACCACAAGATTGAGAGGAAGGCCATTTCATCTGAGTTGTTGGAGCTTAAAGATTATCTACGGGGAATACACTTTGAAGATGACGAGAGTGTCAGTCTACATCTACATCTACATCCATACTCCGCAAGCCACCTGACGGTGTGTGGCGGATGGTACCTTCTATTCCAGTCTCGTATTGTTCGTGGAAAGAAGGATTGTCGGTATGCCTCTGTGTGGGCTCTAATCTCTCTGATTTTATCCTCATGGTCTCTCCGCGAGATATACGTAGGAGGGAGCAATATACTGCTCGATTCCTCGGTGAATGTATGTTCTCCAAACTTCAACAAAAGCCCGTACCGAGCTACTGAGCGTCTCTCTTGCAGAGTCTTCCACTGGAGTTTATCTATCATCTCCGTAACGCTTTCGCGATTACTAAACGATCCTGTAACGAAGCGCGCTGCTCTCCGTTGGATCTTCTCTATCTCTTCTGTCAACACTATCTGGTACGGATCCCACACTGCTGAGCAGTATTCAAGCAGTGGGCGAACAAGCGTACTGTAACCTACTTCCTTTGTTTTCGGATTGCGTTTCCTTAGGATTCTTCTAATGAATTTCAGTCTGACATCTGCTTTACCGACGATCAACTTTATATGATCATTCCATTTTAAATCACTCCTAATTCCTACTCCCAGATAATTTATGGAATTAACTGCTTCCAGTTGCTGATCTGCTATATTGTAGCTAAATGATAAAGGATCTTTCTTTCTATATATTCGCAGCACATTACACTTGTCTACATTGAGATTCAATTGCCATTCCCTGCACCATGCGTCAATTCGCTGCAGATCCTCCTGCATTTGAGTACAATTTTCCATTGTTACAACCTCTCGTTATACCACAGCATCATCCGCAAAAAGCCTCAGTGAACTTCCGATGTCATCGACAAGGTCATTTATGTATATTGCGAATAGCAACGGTCGTACCACACTCCCCTGCGGCACACCTGAATTCACTCTTACTTCGGAAGACTTCTATCCATTGAGAATGACAGTCGTACGACCGCCAGGCGCAAAGCGTGCAGGTGGAAACGCACCTTTAATGTGTAGCTTGCGATTGAGTGTGCGGTACCGCTACGTTCCGGGATGCTCGTCGCCAGTTAAGCGTCCATGAAGCGTGTTCTGAAAACTACTACTGATCTTCATATTGGTGGACATTCCTCGAGGTAGTTAACTGCCTCGCTTTCCGTAAGCTGGCGGAACTGGTATTCAGAATATCATATGTTCAAATGTGTGTGAATTCCTAAGGGACCAAACTGCTGAGGTCATCGGCCCCTAGACTTTGTAATGGTACTTGAATTATGTAACCATTTCGGCACCTCTCCTCAACCTCTCGATACCAGCAATATTCTACTGTGTTTCTGTAGAATAGTTAACATATTTCTGTGACAAGATTCAGATTTGATTTCATTAATGTAGAGGTACTTTGATACATCTATATGTTTATATCGAAATGATATTATTCTTATGTGTATTCTTTCTTTTGTCACTAGGATCTTTGACGTACTTGTAACTCTGATTTTTGGACGCATAAGCGGTTATTAGAGTGTCAAGCTTTGGTAGTCAGTTTATGCCATGTGAACTTTAACAGTGAGGAAGATATTTTCAAGTATGTTTTATATTGTGAAGTGATGTTGCAACAAAAGTAATAAAGAAGAAGTGTAACTTAAATTTGGAGTGCTGGTTCCTTTTTTACATCACGATTGTCATAACTTGCAAAAGTTTAATCTTCAAGAATGGTTTCTGAAACGCATCTATAAAACTTTTGAATATCGCAGAATAACACCTAGGTCTCTTTGCATCCGAGCTTGGAATCATCACTACCTAGATTTTCGACGATTGAGCCATGAGTTCACAACGAGACCAGCGTGGGAAACACGAGAAGATGAGTGCCTAGTTTATCCATTATTTCAAGAAATGACTTTATTAACTGTGCTCTAATGACACCTGCCACATAATATAACCGTGTTGTCGCCCGAAAATGCAGTATTTAGCAGCGAGAGCAACACCACAATCATAATTAATTTTTGACCATTGTTGTGGTGGGGTTGTTAGAACTTACACATTACTTAAACTAACTTACGCTAAGAACAACACACACACCCATGCCCGAGGGAGGGACTCGAACCTCCGGCGATAGGGGCTGCGCAGTCCGTGACACGGTCACTCCGCGCGGCTCAGAATATCGTAAAAAAGAATTTTAAGAAATGTTGTCATCGGGGCTGACTCCTTAAAGAAACTCGAATGCGCCTAAACGGGTTTCATTGCCATAAATGGAATGGTGTCTAGCATTCTTTCCTCTATTCAAACAGCTTGATACAGCAAGTAGTAGACGTGACTGATTCACAGAGAAGGTGAGCTCTTTGACCATTTGCGATCGGAAAGGCGGGGATCCCATATGCGAATAATAACGAAACGCTAGTTATTCGAGCAAAACAACTGCCAGTGGAAGTAAATTTACGGGGTATCTTATGCATGTGTGTGTGTGTGTGCGAATGTGTGTTTTTCCTATTCATACACACTGCCCCCAGTCCGCAGTAAACTATTTAATTATGATGTATGCTTCAAAAAAAACTCGTACTTGACCCTAGCTGTTCATGATGATTCCCTGCCGTACTGCTTAACATTTTGTTTGTATGTATATGAATTACGAGCTGTTGTTACGCATAATAAATCAGTTGTTTCGCACGGCCTGGGAAGCCTGGTTGTGGGACGCTTTAGGTAGATGCGTGTTTGTGTGTGTGTGTGTGTGTGTGTGTGTGTGTGTGTGTGTATGTGTGTTTGGAGAAAGGCTAGCTCAGTGGCATAGCTATCTTACAGACCCTAACCCTACTCCAGAGCGGTCAGGTTACTGACAAGTACTGTATGCTTCTTGCACATGGCTTATTTGGTACCTAGATCTACGAGCACAAAAGAAATCCTTGTGAAATGGGTTGCTAGAATGAAGTGTGTCGTGTGACGCTCCAGCCAAAAGCGTCATTCTACAGGGTGATTCACGAAGATACGCAAATATTTTAATAAGCTACTCTACAAGTAAAACTAAAGAAAAAAGTTCATGTAAACATAGGACCGCAAATGTTTAGTTACGTAATTACGGCTAAGAAACGATTTTGCTTGAAATTTAGCAACCTCGCTAATATGAAGTCATCGCAAAACTGTGCGAGGTTAAAGTACGATTTCCATTTACTTTGTTCTTATTGATCTGGTGAATCTAATAAAACATGTCCCCCAGAACACCCAGGAAAGCAAAGAAGTAATTTCGTAAAATTTTTAATTTATTAACTACTTGACCAAATTTCTTTTTTAAATTCCAGACAATTGCATAAAGTTTTCAACAGAAGTTGTAGAGAATTTAATTTTGGAAAAATGATGTTAATAACGTTAACTGAAACTGTATAAATGTGTCAGATAATCTGCTTTTATTAATACCATAGCACATGTGAAATCATGTTAAACGTGAAAAAACGAAGCTCAGTGTTAAGGAAGTTGTAGAGTGTACACACAATTTCACAATATTTTCACATTAAATGTTCAAAAGTATCCCCACCGAGTTCAATGCATTTACCTGCACGTGTATGAACAGGTTTTGTTGCTCGTTTCAATTTCGCATGGTTGTTCTTAATTTCGTCTATTGTATTCATAATGCGAGCAGGTAATGCCCGACGTGTATTGACTTTGTTCTTTCACTGAGCAATACAGAATACTAACTTATTTCAAAGTTATGAAACGACTGAAACAACTCACTAGCGGTTGCCAACAAATACATTCTTAATGGAAAGTAAACAAATTTGCTTGTACAATAATCTTTGCTTCTCTGGATGTTCTGGAAAACTACTGCAGATACACGTCTGGGACATGTTTTATTAGATTCACCAGACCAATAATAACAAAATAAACGGAAATCGTGCTTTACTTTAACCTCGTACAGTATCGCGATGGGTTCGTATTGTCGAGGTTGCTAAAATTAAGGCAAAATCTTTTATTAGCCGTAAATCCGTAACTAAACATATTGATATGAACTTTTATCTTTAGTTTTACTTTTAGAATAACATATTAAAATATTTGCATATCCTCGTGAATCAACCTGTATTGTACCAGTTAACCCCCAAAACCGATTCATTAAAGAATTGAATTCCCATGTATATACGAGCTTCAGACGTCTCTTTGGAAAGGAGTTAGGGTGTTAAATATTTGAAGTTAAGCATGTAAGCGAAGAAAAGTTTACAAAAGGTTTGAAATTATGTTTAACATTTGTTGGAAGTCGCTAAGTACGCTTGTTCACAAATACTGGATGAATATAATTTGGATGATTTGCGGGCCGTGAGTTGCGCTGCAGGACATATACACAGTTTCTTGACTTACTGTTTTGAAGACTATACTTATTAATGAGTATATTATGACTGAATTAAAAATTCAACAATTATCTGAAATATTCACAAAGAGACCGCATTGCCATCAGCTTTTTGCAATTTTTTATAATTAAGTTAAAGGAAGAACACAACTCAAATATAATTGCACAAAGCTATTAATTGCAACTCTCAAAAATTCTAGAGAACATTATTTTTCGAGTGCCTTTAATACCGTAAAGTAAAGCCAACTTTTCGACGGAGATGTAGCTCTGTGGTAGAGTGCTTGTCTGCCACGTGAGAGCTGTGGATTCGATTCCGGGCGAATGCAAATTTTTAAACAAAGATGCATGTTCTACAGGCACCTCCGTGAAGCGCAAAATGCATAAATATGGAAAAAATCGGAAGCGCTCGAGACTGATGACCGCTGGTTCAAGTCCCATTTCGGTAACTATTTTTTCCTTTTTTCGAGCAGTTCAGTTTGAAAATAAATGTCATCAAACATGCTACTTAATGCATACCTAATTATCGTTTTTATGAGAAATGTGCGTGTTCTTATTTTGACATCAAACACTTAATCCAGTTTACATTGCAAATAAAGATTCTTAATTAATCATATTTTATATAAGATTGTTAATAAAATTTGTTTCATTGAAAGAAAAGACAATACAGTTCAACTCTATTCTCTTCCGCATCGGCTGCTACGTGGTTAGCGCTGCTGATCATTAAGAGCAGAGGCACGGGTTCGATTGCCAGCCGGGCCTGAGATTTTTCTGCGCTCGGTGATAGGGTGTTGTGTTGTGGAGTTATTACGTTCGGATCGTCAAAAACGATATTCCACTGTTGAGATGGCTGAACGGACACAACCCGAAAGCCAAAAAAGTAAAAAAAATTTTTTTCCTATTTTATGTATTATATATACTCTTCACGGCAATGTACGCAAGGCATGCATCTTTGTATAAAAATGTACGACAGCCTAGAATCAAACTCAGGCCACCCACGTGGGAGGCAATTACTCTACCACAGCACCATGTTGCCCGTCGAGAAATCGGTCGTACTTTTGGGTATTAAAGACAATGGAAAAATTTCGCAGTCGATTCTACCGAGAATTTTTGAGAGGTATGTATAACTGCTTTGACTGACTGACTCAGTCCGAACAGACCTTAGAAGGCGCAACGGAACCGACCGACCGCCAAGTTATCCTCAGACAATAGGCGTCACTGGATGCAGGTATGAAGGGGCCGTTGTCAGTCACGTAGGTCCTCTGTTGGCCTCACAAGGGCTGAGTGGCCACCGCCTAGCTAACAGCGCCCGGCAGACCCGGATGGTCACCCATCCAAGTGCTAGCCAAGCCCAAGGGCGCTTAATTTCGGTGATCTGACGGGAACCAGTGTTACCACTGACCGTTGGCATATAACTGCTTTGGTGGACTGATATATGAGTTCTGAATTTCAAGTACCATAAACATAAAAAGTTACGAAAATCCTACTGAGAACCAAAATATTGTTCAATTTTGGTAAACATTTTTTAACTAAAGTTCAGTCTTGATCACAACACTTGTGTCTCAATAATACAGGTGACCGGTTTCGGTTATATTTATATAACCATCTTCAGACCAATGGCTCCCTTGGAGGATGGTAGGCGGAGCTCTCTTCAGCTGCTACGAAATCAACTACCATCCTCCAAGGGAGCCATTGGTCTGAAGATGGTTATATAAATATAACCGAAACTGGTCACCTATGTTATTGAGACATAAGTGTAGTGATCAAGAGTGAACTTTAGTTAAAAAATACAAAATATTGTTGCCCGTGGAAGTCGCCATATAGGCAACCTGTAACTGGATTTCTGGTGATCCCTGCTATGTCTGTGTCCCTGTGTTTGAGTGTGTGTTAATAGGGAGTGTCAACAATTCCTGAACATGAGCTTTATGCGTCCTTTGTAGAAAATGAGTGTGGGGGATGTAGATGTGTTTGCTAGGAATTTATTGCTCCTCCAATCCTCTCTCTCTGTCTCTCTCTCACTGTGTGTTGTGTGTTTGCCTGTATGTGTGTGTGTGTGTGTGTTTGTGTGTGTGTGTGTGCGTGTGGTGTGTTGCTCGCCCCTCGCCGGCTACTTGCTACTCTGAGCGGAGCGGCGTGCAGGGCGTCTGGCTGGCGGGGTCTGCCATCTCATCTGATCGTGCGGAGCGGTGGTCCGAGGATCGAGTACCGGCGGAGCCGGCGTCGGCAAGCGACGCGAGGCTGGGCTGGGGGCTGCCGCGCCGACCCACCGCCGCCGCCGCCGCCGCCCCCGCGCCAGCTCCCGCCCCCACAGCCGCCCCCGCGGCGGCGGCCGCGCCCGCAGCCGCCGCCTGCTCACCTCCGTGAATCAGCTTGCTGTCGCGCAGCAGCGAGACGTTCATCAGGCGCGGGTTCGGCGTGTTGAAGATGGTGCGGTTCTCGCGCCACCGGGCCCTGCGGACACACGCGGCTTACATTCGCCTCCGCCATCTAACGGGACCTTAGCCAGTCATCTAAATGCAATTCAGAATGTGAGACCATACGGATACAAGTTTAACAAGGGTGTTTTTAAGCTTATTGTTGGTTAATTTTTGTGCAAAATGTTGAGAAATAACTTTGGTTTGATTAAAGGAAATCAAAAACACTGTAACAAAATTAACGATGTTGTTGTGGCATACACACCGGGTGATCAAAACTTAATAAACCACAGAATAATGTAGATAGAGATGTAAAAATTGACACACACGCTTAGAACAAAGAAAAAACAAAGTTCACAAAATGTACGACAGATGGCGCTGGACAGCAAAACGTCAGTGACTGCGCATGACAATCGTGTATAAAAGGAGCTGTAATGAGAGAGAGAATCTCCTCCGCCGACGACCAGCTCCTTAACCTTACCAATCTTCTTTCCCTCCAACTTTACTCCCGTCGCTCCGCTATCTTTGTTGATCTCCAGAACGCCTGTGACCGTGTCTGGCATCCCGGGCTCCTCTTCAAACTCCAGACCTATGCTCTCCCCATCAACTTCGTCCGTCTCGTTGCTTCCTTACTCTCCCATCATCGCTCCTATGCGAATACCCACAATTCCAACTCCCGTACTTTCTATCCCTCTGCCGGCGGGCCCCAAGGTTCTGTCCATTCCCCTCTCCTCTATCTCCTGTACACTGCTGATATGCCCAAACCTCCCCCTCCTGTTCATCTTCTCCAGTTCGCTGATGACACCGCCTTCCTAGCTCTCTATCCTACCCTTCAATGGTCCCAACATACCCTCCAAGCCCACCTTGACCAATTCACCGCTTGGTGCAACCAGTGGTTCCTCCGTTAAATCCCTCCGAGACCCAGGCGATCATCATAGGCCGCACCACCCACTCCTTCCGCCTCCATGATTTCTACCTCACCATTTATGGCCGTCCTATCCACCTCACTCCTACCCTCAAATACCTTGGCCTCACACTCGACCGTCACCTCACCTGGACTCCCCATCTCCTTACCATCCAAAACAAAGCTCACAACCGCCTCCGCCTCCTGAAACTCCTGTCTGACCAGACGTGGGGTCTGCGTCCTTCCACCGTCCTTCACACCTACAAATCCTTGATCTGCCCCATCCTCTGTTATGCCACCGTAGCTTGGATTTCCGCCCCTCCTTTTCTTTGAACACATCCGCACACTATATATTCAAATGGTTCAAATGGCTCTGAGCGCTATGGAACTCAACTTCTGAGGTCATCAGTCCCCCAGAACTTAGAACCACTGAAACCTAACTAACCTAAGGACATCACACACATCTATGCCAGAGGCAGGATTCGAACCTGCGACCGTTGCGGTCGCGAGGTTCCGGACTGTAGCGCCTAGACCCACTATATATTGTCCGCCGCCTTGATCCCCCTCACCCCCTGGGGTCTCCCTTCCTCTCCACCCCCAACCAGTTGCCGCGCCTTTACCGTTGTGTCCCTCCCTCTCTCCATCTCCACACCCTTCATCTCCTTTCCCAATGCAACTTCCACCGTCTACCCCTCCCGGATGATGAGCTTCGCCGTGACATCTACCCATCCTACCAACTCTAACCCAATCTTCCTACCTCCTCCTCAGGGCTCCCTCTCCTCCCCCTCCCTCCTCCTGAGCGGCTTCCCACTCCTACTCCCCCCCTCTCTTGTACCTCCTTTCAGTGTCTCTGCACTCCCTCCTGCCCTGTCTTCCGTCTTCATCCCCGCCCCACATGTCTCCTGCTTCTTCATGTACCCACTGATGCCATGCCCCTCCTGTCTTCATCCCGCCGCTTCCCCAGCTGCGCCTTTGCTCTCCCCTCCTTTTCCATCCTCTCTGCCCTTTCCCTCGACAGGTCCCCCCTGGCACTTTCATTCTTCGTCGTGTGTGCTCCAAGTGGGTTTTAAGTGTGTTGTTCCGGAGTGTTTTTATTACCGTGGCCGACTTTTAACCTGTGCATGTCCATTCAGTGTCTTCTCTGAGTTTTGAAGAATCGCCAACTGTGTTTTTTAACTTTCTGGTGACTTTTTTTTTAATCGTCCTCCATGAGCGTCTCCGTGTTAGTATATTTTTTACCTCCATTTTCTCCCATTATTCTGTTTTAAAATCCCCTCTATCGCCTTATGTATGTAACATTTTATTCTTATTTTACGTTGTCATGTCACTCGGCTGAAGAGCGGCGGATTGTGCCGCTGACAGCCTTCCCCTGCCCATATGGGGCAGGGGAATGAAATCACAATAAAGGAAAAAAAAGAGAGAGAGTATCAGATGCACCAGGAGTCGCAGCATGTTGACGTTACCAGAAAAGGCGCTTTTAGTGAAGCTGTATTATCAGAACGGGGAATGTGCTAGGTCAGCGTTACGATCCTATCGCCCTAGGAAGGGGATTCGAACGGGTAAAGGTCCGTTGACAAATGCAGCTGTGGCGAGAATGATTTCGAAGTTCGAAGGCATGGGTTGTTTAGACGATAGACCCTGTAGTGGCCGACTGAGCACAAGGCGTAATGCTGCTGAGACAGTTCAGGAAGAAATGGAAACCGTAGCGGGTTCGTCTACGCACGGGGAAGTCAGCGCTAGTGCAGTTCTACGTCGCACCAGGATCCCATACACTACTGTTTCGTTGGCAATTAGGCGTACCCTGCTATGCTATCCGTACAAAATCCATCGGCATCATGAACTGTTACCCGGCGATTTAGTGAAGTGGAGGGCATTTACGGTGTTGGCGTTTCAAAAGATAGCGGAAGATGACGATTGGTTGAGTAACGTGTTGAGGACCGACAAAGCCCATTTCACGCTCCGAGGGTCTGTCAACGCCCACAACTGCAGAATTTGGGCAACCGAAAATCCTAGAACTGTCGTGGAAACTCCATTGCACGACGAGAAAGTCACGGTTTGGGTTGGATTTACCACATCTACCGTTATCGGGCCTTTTTTCTTCGAGGAAATGCGTGATTCTGGATTTGTAACTGCTACCGTGATGGGTGAGAGGTACGCCGATATGTTACAGAATCGGATCAACCCCAGCCTGGCTGATAAACACCTGCTGGAACGTACGATGTTTATGCAGGATGGCGCTCCACCCCGTATTGCTAGACGTGTGGAAAGATCTCTTGCGCGTGTCGTTTGGTGATGATCGTGTGCTCAGCTGCCACTTTCGTCATGCTTGGCCTCCCAGTTCCCCAGACCTCAGTCCGTGCGATTATTGACTTTGGGGTTATCTGAAGTCATAAGTGTATCGTGATCGACCGACATCTCTAGGGATGCTGAAAGACAACATCTGACGTCAGTGCCTCACCATAACTCCGGACAAGCTTTACAGTGCTGTTCACAACATTATTCCTCGACTACAGCTATTGTTGAGGAATGATGGTGGACATATTGAGCATTTCCTGTAAAGAACATCATCTTTGCTTTGTCTTACTTTGTTATGCTAATTATTGCTATTCTGATCAGATGAAGCGCCATCTGTCGGACATTTTTTGAACTTTTGTATCTTTTTGGTTCTAATAAAACCCCATGTCATTCAAAGCATGTGTGTGTCAATTTTTACCTCTCTATCTACATTATTCCGTTTATTAATTTTTCAAGTTAATACTGACTTTTTGATCACCCAGTAATTTAAACTATCATTAAACATTGCCAATTTATATGGGTACTGTGATTTAGATATGTAACCTGAGATATTATTATGAGGCTAATTATAATTACGAACACGAATAATAATATTAATAGTAATTAATAATAATAATAATAATAGCAAGCTTTCAGAATAAAGATAATGTTAATTAGCTTAGAGCTTCTGAAGTCATGTTTAATAGTGTCACAAACACAAAGGATAATGGCAATGAAAAAGACTGAAATGCCAGTGACAGTGCCTGTTAAGAAAAACTTTTCGATAGACGCCTCTATAGACAAGGGGGAGGGAAGGGAAAAGGGGAGGAGGGGGTGTAACTACAGTGAGTTACAGATAAGTGTGTTGAACAGATCATGGAGAAACGTTTGAAAACCGAGAAAGAAAACAGAAGCAGTAGGCTCGGAGGAGACTTACTTGCTGAAGAGATGCAGTACGACGCAGAGGATGATGAACATTAGTCCCAAGCCGACCAGGACGCCGATCATGGTGGGGTCAACGTACTGCAGCGACGGCGGCTCCTGCTTGATGTCTGCTCCATGTGACACACATCAAAATATACATTTTGCAAGCTGCTCATTATCACTTACAGGTATATTTTCCTACTTCTCGAGCCTTCGTATTGTGTATAATGGACGGTACAAAATATATCATAATCCAATTTCCTGTTTCATTTCATGCAGAAAAAAAGACTGTCGGTAGCCCCGTGTACAAACCATAATGTCTCTAAATCACTATAGGAAATATAGAGACAAAGGGCTTTTTACATCACTTTCTTATGGAGTAAGATGATGTTGATGTATGGGATGATGTGGATCCTTAGAGTTCGGTTGTTAAATTACACTGACGTTATTCTCCCCCATGTACGTATTTGATACAGATGGTGTTGATGTTTATTAAGTCTTTCCACATGTGGACTGGTGAGTTGATTTGAATGTCACATCTGTTGTGACATGTTGCATAGGGGTTATCCGAATGCTGCAGATCATGTACACTACTGGCCATTAAAATTGCTACACCACGAAGATGACGTGCTACAGACGCGAAATTTAACCGACAGGAAGAGGACGCTGTGATATGCAAATGATTAGCTTTTCAGAGCATTTCTCACAAGGTTGGCGCCGGTGGCGACACCTACAACGTGCTGACATGAGGAAAGTTTCCAACCGATTTCTCATACACAAACAGCAGTGGACCGCCGTTGCCTGGTGGAACGTTGTTGTGATGCCTCGTATAAGGAGCAGAAATGCATACCATCACGTTTCCGACTTTCATAAAGGTCGCATTGTAGACTATCGCGATTGCGGTTTATCGTATCGCGACATTGCTGCTCGCGTTGGTTGAGATCCATTGACTGTTAGCAGAATATGGAATCGGTGGGTTCAGGAGGGTAATACAAAACGCCGTGCTGGATACCAACGGCCTCGTATCACTAGCAGTCGAGATGACAGGCATCTTACCCGCATTGCTGTAACGGATCGAGCAGCCACGTCTCGATCCCTGAGTAAACAGGTGGGGGCGTTTGCAAGACCGCAACCATGTGCACGAACAGTTCGACGACGTTTGCAGCAGCATGGATTATCAGCTCGGAGACCACGGCTGCGGTTACCCATGCGCTGCGTCACAGACAGGAGCGCCTGCGACAGCGTAATAAACGACAAACCTGGGTGGACGAATGGCAAAACGTCATTTTTTCGGATGAATCTAGGTTGTGTTTACAGCATCATGATGGTCGCACTCGTGTTTGGCGACATCCCGCTTAACGCACATTGCAAGCGTGTATTCGTCATCGCCATACTGGCGTATCACCCGGCGTGGTGGTATGGGGTGCCATTGGTTACACGTCTCGGTCACCTCTTGTTCGCATTGACGGAATTTTGAACAGTGGACGTTACATTTCAGATGTGTTACGAGCCGTGGCTCTACCCTTCATTCGATCCCTGCGAAACCCTACATTTCAGCAGGATAATGCACGACAGTATGTTGCAGGTCTTGCACGGGCCTTTCTTGATACATAAAATGTGCCCTGTCCAGCACATTCTCCAGATCTGAAAACGTCTGCTTAATGGTGGCCGAGCAACTGGCTCGTCACAATACGCCAGTCACTACTCTTGATGAACTGTAGTAACATGTTGAAGCTGCATGAGCAGCTGTACCTGTACACTCATCCAAGCTCTGTTTGACTCAATGCCCAGGCGTATCAAGGCCGTTATTACGGCCAGAGGTGGTTGTTGTGGGTACTGATTTCTCTGGATGTATGCACCCAAACTGCGTGAAAATGTAATCACATGTCAGTTCTAGTACAATATATTTGTCCGTTGAATACCCGTTTGTTATCTGCATTTCTTCTTGGTGTAGCAATTTTGATCGCCAGTAGTGTATATTATTTCTAAGTCAACATCCCTTTTTATCAATACATACTAATTGTACAGGGATTAATGAGGCATCTTTAAAAAGGCTTTTCAATCTGCTTCTGACATTGCATACAACATAAATGAGACTTTTAAGTATCATAGGCAAAAGGGTTTCATGGATGTCCAGTTTCATACTCATATTTTAAGATTTCAACTTATTATTTACAAATAACGGACTCCCTTTCCATATTATCTTATTACAAATACCGTCATATTTGTTTTACAGTACTTGCTAACTGAATAATTTGTATACACCATTGTCATAGATAATAGCTGTGACCACTGGGTTAGTTCACTATCTCTGCCCGTCCTACAGGTTGACTTTTGTAAACGAATAAACTTCCCGAAACGACAAACATGTCTGTCATTGTAGCCTTTAATTGTTATTTACCTGTTGCTACTACCGCCTAACGTGCTTATTGTAACTGAGATTGCTTGTCGAGTTAAAGTTATAGGTTATGTGGCCGTACTGACAGTCCATGGTCTCTGCCCGTCGTACAAACCGGGACAAACATTCCGAATGCGGAACACATTTTTGGACACATGGAAATTAATTTACAGGAATGTGTAACAAATTCATAATCACTATCTCACGTTTTTTGGTTCATTTTTAAAAGTATTTTATTTTCATTTCCACAACTACCCTTATCCCAACAGCTACACTTATTCCAAATTCTGTCATTATTTAAAACTATAAAAATGCGAAAGTCTGGCATCGGTCCCCTGGTAAACTGAAAACTGTACAGTCAATAAGGACAATGTCTTCTTTTGGGAAGCGTCCTAGTGATGAAGATGTAAGGGTATTATGCCAACTCAAGGGAAAAACTAAAACGGGTCCTGGAATAAATGAAGTTATACAGTGTGTTACAAAAAGGTACGGCCAAACTTTCAGGAAAAATTCCTCACACACAAATAAAGAAAAGACGTTATGTGGACATGTGTCCGGAAACGCTTAATTTCCATGTTAGACCTCATTTTAGTTTCGTCAGTATGTACTGTACTTATCATGATTTCAAACGGGATACTCTACCTGTGCTGCTAGAACATGTGCCTTTACAAGTACGACACAACATGTGGTTCATGCACGATGGAGCTCCTGCACATTTCAGTCGAAGTGTTCGTAAGCTTCTCAACAACAGATTCGGTGACCGACGGATTGGTAGAGGCGAACCAATTCCATGGCCTCCACGCTCTCCTGACCTCAACCCTCTTGACTTTCATTTACGGGGGCATATGAAAGCTCTTGTCTACGCAACCCCGGTACCAAATGTAGAGACTCTTCGTGCTCGTATTGTGGACGGCTGTGATACAATACGCCATTCTCCAGGGCTGCATCAGCTCATCAGGGATTCCATGCGACGAAGGGTGGATGCATATATCCTCGCTAACGGAGGACATTTTGAACATTTCCTGTAACAAAGTGTTTGAAGTCACGCTGGTACGATCTGTTGCTGTGTGTGTCCATTCCATGATTAATGTGATTTGAAGAGAAGTAATAAAATGAGCTCTAACATGGAAAGTAAGCGTTTCCGGACACATGTCCACATAACATATTTTCTTTCTTTGTGTGTGAGGAATGTTTCCTGAAAGTTTGTCCGTACCTTTTTGTAACAACCTGTACAGTAAGACTCAAGTTTCCGTGTTGCTTCAAAAAGTTTCGTTCACAGCCACGGGATTACTTAATGCTAATCCCTATCAAGTATAACGTCGTCATTAAAACACGACGTGTATTTGGGAGGAAGTGATATGTATCATCAGTTGTCTTAGAACGTACACTGCCGAAATCTTACGACAAATCAAATCATTGCTTGATGCACAAGGCCTTTCTTCCAGCGCCTCTCACCGCAGATTAATGAGTATTTCTGCACTCCGTTATTCAGGTACTACTCTGACGGAAACTTCTCTTGATAAGGGGCTGAGCCGCGAGTCGTATCCGGGCGGTCTATTGCGCCTTGCCACGGTTCGCGCGGCTCCTCTCGTCAGAGGTTCGTGCCCTCCCTCGGGCATGGGCTGTCCGTAGCCTAAGTTGCTTTAAGTACGGTAGTGTGTAAGCCTAGGGACCGATGACCTCAGCAGTTTGGTATTATAGGAACTTACCACAAAGAAAAAGACATCGGGTGAGTGATAGAAATATGAACGTCTTACTTCGAGCACGAAATTGGTTCCGTTCGCCGATGACATTGTAATTCTGTCAGAGACAGCAAAGGACTTGGAAGAGCAGTTGAACGGAATGGACAGTGTCTTGAAAGGAGGGTATAAAATGAATATCAACTAAAGCAAAACAAGGATAATGAAATGTAGTCGAATTAAGTCGGGTGATGCTGAGGGAATTACATTAGGAAATGAGACACTTAAAGTAGTAAAGGAGTTTTGCTATTTGGGGAGCAAAATAACTGATGATGGTCGAAGTAGAGAGGAGATAAAATATAGACTGGCAATGGCAAGGAAAGCGTTTCTGAAGAAGAGAAATTTGTTAACATCGAGCATAGATTTAAGTGTCAGGAAGTCGTTTCTGAAAGTATTTGTATGGAGTGTAGCCATGTATGGAAGTGAAACATGGACGAAGAAAAGTTTGGACAAGAACAGAATAGAAGCTTCCGAAATGTGGTGCTACAGAAGAATGCTGAAGATTAGACATCACACAACTAATGAGGAGGCATTGAATAGAATTGGGGAGAAGAGGAGTTTGTGGCACAACTTGACTAGAAGAAGGGGTCGGTTGGTAGGACATGTTCTGAGGCATCAAGGGATCACCAATTTAGTACTGGAGGGCAGCTTGGAGGGTAAAAATCGTAGAGGGAGACCAAGAGATGAATACACTAAGCAGATTCAGAAGGATGTAGGTTGCAGTAGGGAGTAGAGATGAAGAAGCTTGCACAGGATAGGGTAGCATGGAGAGCGGCATCAAACCAGTCTCAGGACTGAAGACCACAAAAACAACAACAACAACCTTCCTTCCTGTGAATTAGTCTGACAACTTTCTCCTGTGCAGCCTAGATCTACGTAGTCGTCTCACCGTAAATAGCTCGACATGGATACTCTTATATCTTTTTTGCGTCACGGAAAAAATGATAGATCGCTAATACCCTAATCAATTAATATACTGTCCGAAGAAAAAAAGTGAAGGACCGAGAAGGGGAACGAAATGAAACATCACGGGTTGAGACGGTATGTTATGTTACCACAGTGAGTACAAACTCGAGTAAAATGTACAAAGAACTTACAGTAGGAGCCAACTTATCAGTATGGCGTTGCACACATTCTGGCGTGCATGCTTGCAGAGGCTCAGTTGGGAAGAGTGTCATAGAGCCATTGTGTCCTCTCCTGAGAGAAGCTGGCACACACTTGGTGAAACTGGTCCTTGATATCGCGGATACTGGCATTGGGATGAAATTGATGTCGGAGCTTGTCTCAGAAGCGACAGCCGCGAAAGTACATCGTCACATAAGTAGTTCATAAAGATACGTGTCACGTGTGGACAAGCATTGTTTTGCTGAAAATTGGCACCACAATACTATCGCTTGAGAGTTGCAGCACGAGGGCACAGGATGCGTATCATGTCGTTTCTGGAAACCCAGAATCTACTCTGTAGGAATCAACATGGATTCCGGAAACAGCGATCGTGTGAGACCCAACACGCTTTATTTGTTCATGAGACCCAGAAAATATTAGATACAGTCTCCCAGGTAGATGCCATTTTCCTTGACTTCCGGCAGGCGTTCGATACAGTTCCGCATTGTCGCCTGATAAACAAAGTAAGAGCCTTCGGAATATCAGACCAGCTGTGTGGCTGGATTGAAGAGTTTTTAGCAAACAGAGCACAGCATGTTGTTCTCAATGGAGAGACGTCTACAGACGTTAAAGTAACCTCTGGCGTGCCACAGGAGAGTGTTATGGACCATTGCTTTTCACAATATATATATAAATCACCTAGTAGATAGTGTCGGAAGTTCCATGCGGCTTTTCGCGGATGATGCTGTAGTATACAGAGAAGTTGCAGCATTAGAAAGTTGCAGCGAAATGCAGGAAGATCTGCAGCGGATAGGCACTTGGTGCAGGGAGTGGCAACTGACCCTTAACATAGACAAATGTAATGTATTGCGAATACTAAGAAAGAAGGATCCTTTATTGTATGCTTATATGATAGCGGAACAAACACTGGTAGCAGTTACTTCTGTAAAATTTCTGGGAATATGCGTACGGAACGATTTGAAGTGGAGTGATCATATAAAATTAATTGTTGGTAAGGCGGGTGCTAGGTTGAGATTCATTGGGAGAGTTCTTAGAAAATGTAGTCCATGAACAAAGGAGGTGTCTTACAAAACACTCGTCTGACCTATACTTGAGTATTGCTCGTCAGTGTGGGATCCGTACCAGGTCGGGTTGACAGAGGGGATAGAGAAGATCCAAAGAAGGTCGGCGCGTTTCGTCACAGGGTTATTTGGTAACCGTGATAGCGTTACGGAGATGTTTAGCAAACTCAAGTGGCAGACTCTGCAAGAGAGGCGCTCTGCATCGCGGTGTAGCTTTCTGTCCAGGTTTCGAGAGGGTGCGTTTGTCGATAAGGTATCGAATATATTGCTTCCCCCTACTTATACCTCCCGAGGAGATCACGAATGTAAAATTAGAGAGATTCGAGCGCGCACGGAGGCTTTCCGGCAGTCGTTCTTCCCGCGAACCATACGCGACTGGAACAAAAAAGGGAGGTAATGACAGTGGCACGTAAAGTGCCCTCCGTCACACACTGTTGGGTGGCTTGGGGAGTATATATGTAAAGTAGATGTAGATGCCCGTGACGTACTGTCGTGTCGTTAGAGATCTATCAATCGCTAACAGACCTGAGCTTACGTCATAGCCATCTGTGTTGTGCTGTTAACGGCAGCACACGCAGGGGGCGGTAATTCCCCAATACTGGTGCTGCTAGTCTTCGACCAAAGGTGCTGTATGACACAGAATGTTGCAGGGAATCTATTACTTGTGCAGATGTGAAGGGGTTACGATGCGCTTGGAGCACATCTGGCGATCGTACTTTGTGGCGGTCAGACGTCGGAACCTCGACGACGAGTATACCTGACCTTAACGTTGCCATGCCATCCAACATCTGACTACTGTCACATGAGAATGCTCCACAAATCTCGCTACTGCATGATTCGGCTATTCGGCCAAATAGAGAAGCACAACAAGGCCCGGTCAGGTGCCATTAACGCTGTCTACATCTACATCTACAACTACATACATACTCCGCAATCCACCATACGGTGCGTGGCAGAGGGTACCTCGTACCACAACTAGCATCTTCTCTCCATGTTCTACTCCCAAACAGAACGAGGGAAAAATGACTGTCTGTATGCCTCTGTATGAGCCCTAATCTCTCTTATCTTTGTGGTCTTTCCGCGAAATATAAGTTGGCGGCACTAAAATTGTACTGCAGTCAGCCTCAAATGCTGGTTCTCTAAATTTCCTCAGTAGCGGTCCACGAAAAGAACGCCTCCTTTCCTCCAGAGACTCCCACCCGACTTCCTGAAGCATTTCCGTAACACTCGCGTGATGATCAAACCTACCAGTAACAAATCTAGCAGCCCGCCTCTGAATTGCTTCTATGTCCTCCCTCAATCCGACCTGATAGGGATCCCAAACGCTCGAGCAGTACTCAAGAATAGGTCGTATTATTTTATAAGCGGTCTCCTTTACAGATGAACCACATCTTCCCAAAATTCTATCAATGAACCGAAGATGACTATCCGCCTTCCCCAGAACTACCATTACATGCTTGTCCCACTTCATATCGCTCTGCAATGTTACACCCAAATACACTCCTGGAAATTGAAATAAGAACACCGTGAATTCACTGTCCCAGGAAGGGGAAACTTTATTGACACATTCCTGGGGTCAGATACATCACATGATCACACTGACAGAACCACAGGCACATAGACACAGGCAACAGAGCATGCACAATGTCGGCACTAGTACAGTGTATATCCACCTTTCGCAGCAATGCAGGCTGCTATTCTCCCATGGAGACGATCGTAGAGATGCTGGATGCAGTCCTGTGGAACGGCTTGCCATGCCATTTCCACCTGGCGCCTCAGTTGGACCAGCGTTCGTGCTGGACGTGCAGACCGCGTGAGACGACGCTTCATCCAGTCCCAAACATGCTCAATGGGGGACAGATCCGGAGATCTTGCTGGCCAGGGTAGTTGACTTACACCTTCTAGAGCACGTTGGGTGGCACGGGATACATGCGGACGTGCATTGTCCTGTTGGAACAGCAAGTTCCCTTGCCGGTCTAGGAATGGTAGAACGATGGGTTCGATGACGGTTTGGATGTACCGTGAACTATTCAGTGTCCCCTCGACGATCACCAGTGGTGTACGGCCAGTGTAGGAGATCGCTCCCCACACCATGATGCCGGGTGTTGGCCCTGTGTGCCTCGGTCGTATGCAGTCCTGATTGTGGCGCTCACCTGCACGGCGCCAAACACGCATACGACCATCATTGGCACCAAGGCAGAAGCGACTCTCATCGCTGAAGACGACACGTCTCCATTCGTCCCTCCATTCACGCCTGTCGCGACACCACTGGAGGCGGGCTGCACGATGTTGGGGCGTGAGCGGAAGACGGCCTAACGGTGTGCGGGACCATAGCCCAGCTTCATGGAGACGGTTGCGAATGGTCCTCGCCGATACCCCAGGAGCAACAGTATCCCTAATTTGCTGGGAAGTGGCGGTGCGGTCCCCTACGGCACTGCGTAGGATCCTACGGTCTTGGCGTGCATCCGTGCGTCGCTGCGGTCCGGTCCCAGGTCGACGGGCACGTGCACCTTCCGTCGACCACTGGCGACAACATCGATGTACTGTGGAGACCTCACGCCCCACGTGTTGAGCAATTCGGCGGTACGTCCACCCGCCCTCCCGCATGCCCACTATACGCCCTCGCTCAAAGTCCGTCAACTGCACATACGGTTCACGTCCACGCTGTCGCGGCATGCTACCAGTGTTAAAGACTGCGATGGAGCTCCGTATGCCACGGCAAACTGGCTGACACTGACGGCGGCGGTGCACAAATGCTGCGCAGCTAGCGCCATTCGACGGCCAACACCGCGGTTCCTGGTGTGTCCGCTGTGCCGTGCGTGTGATCATTGCTTGTGCAGCCCTCTCGCAGTGTCCGGAGCAAGTATGGTGGGTCTGACACACCGGTGTCAATGTGTTCTTTTTTCCATTTCCAGGAGTGTATTTAATCGACGTGACTGTGCCAAGCGCTACACTACTAATGGAGTATTCAAACATTATGGGATTCTTTTTCCTATTCATCTGCATTAATTTACATTTATCTATATTTACACCAATCACAAATCCTGTCCAAGTCATCTTGTATCCTCCTACAGTCACTCAACAACGACACCTGCCCGTACATCACAGCATCATCAGCAAACAACCGCACATTGCTATCCACCCTATCCAAAAGATTATTTATGTAGATAACAGCGGACCTACCACACTTCCCTGGGGCACTCCAGATGATACCCTCACCTCCGATACGATCATGCTGCCTTTCCGTGTCTCTTACAGTGATCACCCAACACTGACGCTATTCACACCCCTTATACAGAGTTTGTATAAAAAGTAATGAGCTTGAGAATCAAAGCGTATTGTAGATATCGCTACAACCACTTAGTACTCTTCAACGTATGATCCTTGAGAGTCAACAACCCGCTGCATGCGAGACATCCACGCTTCAAACGCTGCCGCGAACCTGAGTCTGGGATGGCCTTCAGAGTCCTCGTAGTGGCGGCTTGGACCTCCTCCAGGGACCCATGATAGTGTCCTTTCAGGGAAGTGATTGGTTTGGGGCACAAAAACAAGACTGTCGTGGTCACGTCGAGACTGTAGGGTGGGGGGGGGGGGGGCTGGGCGATCGTTGAATCCGTTTCTTAGCCATCATCAAGCAGATGTGACTCGGCGTGTAGTCATGATGCAGCTTCCAGTCATTGGCGAGGGCAAGCCTCACGCGATGGATCCTGCCTTTCAGTCTCTTGAGCACTTCACAATACAACGCACTGTTGACAGTTTGGCTTCGGGGGACATACTCATGGCGAACGACGCCCCTGACGTCGAAAAATACGATCAGCATGGGTTTCACCTTCGATTTGCTCATGCCAGCCAATTTGGGACGTGGGGATGCTGCGGTGTGCCATTCGGCACTCACGCGCATTGTCTCCGTGTCGTGGTGAAACACACGGGATTCGTCTGCGGTGATGTTATCTAAAAATTCCAGATCAGTTGCAAGGCTCTGGAGATTGTTTGGCAGGCGTTCACACGTGCTTGCTTTTGAACGTCTGGCAAGATCTTCGGGACCATCTCGTCGCAGATCTTCCTCATGGACAATTCTTTGGTGATGATGTTGTGCACTGTCATTGTGGTGTCACCGCCAGACACCACACTTGCTAGGTGGTAGCCTTTAAATCAGCCGCGGTCCGTTAGTATACGTCGGACCCGCTTGTCGCCACTATCAGTGATTGCAGACCGGACGCCGCCGCACGGCATGTCTAGTCTAGAGAGACTCCCTAGCACTCGCTCCAGTTGTACAGCCGACTTTGCTAGCGATGATTCACTGACTACATACGCTCTCATTTGCAGAGACGACAGTTTAGCATAGCCTCCAGCTACGTCATTTGCTACGACCTAGCAAGGCGCCATATTCAGTTACTATAAGAACTACCTTCAAGAATGTACTCTGAACAGATAATATTGTGACTCATGTACCGTCAAGAGCGACGTTCATCATCACGTCAGTATAGTTATTCCCTCCTCGTGCCAGCCTGCGTGAGCTAAACCGCGTGCATTTCGGCCTCCACTCGTAACACGGTGTTGGCTCTTCTGCTAACACAAAAGTCGTTTTATCGAGTCCGAGGTCGCCTGCTATCATCCTGACACTCATCCGACGGTCGGCGCTCAATAAACCTCGAATACGGTCGATTTTTTTCGTCAGTTTTGCTGGTTGATTGGCGTTCCGAGCGGTCCTCGTCCTCAACGCCGATGACTTTGCGACGTGTCTACCCAACGCACGATGCTGCTGAGACAAGAGCCCGCAGGCGACTGGCACGACGCGCGTTTTCGGCCATATAACACCCCCCCCCCCCCCCGGGAGAGCGCGCACTGCGGATTACAGTCGCGTCAGTAAAAAATCAGTCCCACTACTTTTTATAGAAACCCTGTATGTCCTATCAGACCTGGTAGCAACACTAACCAAGAAACGACGATAATGCAGTCTTGGTTGGGACTCTAATCATTTACGTGCAGAAATACTCATTAATCTGTGGTTAGAGATGCTGGAAGAAAGGCCTTGTGCATCAAGCAATGATTTGATTTGTCGTAAGATTTCGGCAGTGTACATTCTAAGACAACCGATGATACATATCACTTCCTCCCACGTACACGTCGCGTACGTGTACAACGGTCATAGACAACAACTGGCCAAGTCTTGTGGCTGGTTAAATTTTTATGACATTGCACTGTCTGTGTTATTCTGATTACAATGCAAAGTTCCTTTCAGGCACTGCGGCTACTACAATGCCTGATCTGTACGGCGACTACAGCCGTTATGAAATACATCAAATGAATGCGAATAAGGCAACAATCGGCTGTAGTATGGAATGACGACAATGAAAATTTGTACCAGATCGATACTCGAACCCGGGTTTCCCGCTTATCGTTTAGGTATCCGTGCACGACTCACGGCCCGACCCAAACTTCCATATGTCGTCAACCACACGCCTACGACTTGTACTCATGCATCCATTATGTGCATTTCCGTACAGGTCAGACGTGGTACTTGAAAGTCGCTTGCCTGCTTTCGGCAATACCTGTGTTATTCTGATTGCAACGCATGGTTGGGTTGGGTTGTTTGGGGGAAGAGACCAAACAGCGAGGCCATCGGTCTCATCGGGTTATGGAAGGACGGGGAAGGAAGTCGGCTGTGCCCTTTCAAAGGAACCATCCCAGCATTTTCCTGGAGCGATTTAGGGAAATCACGGAAAACCTAAATCAGGATGGCCGGACGCGGGATTGAACCGTCGTCCTCCCGAATGCGAGTCCAGTGTGCTAACCACTGCTTCACTTCGCTCGGTCTACAACGCATGTATGCATGCATGTCCAAAGGAACAGGCACTGTGGCGAGTGCAACTCCTGATCTGTACTGGAATATACAGGGTGATTCAAAAAGAATACCACAACTATAAAAATGTGTATTTAATGAAAGAAACATAATATAACCTTCTGTTATACATCATTACAAAGAGTATTTAAAAAGGTTTTTTTCACTCAAAAACAAGTTCAGAGATGTTCAATATGGCCCCCTCCACACTCGAGCAATATCAACCCGATACTCCAACTCATTCCACACTCTCTGTAGCATATCAGGCGTAACAGTTTGGATAGCTGCTGTTATTTCTCGTTTCAAATCATCAATGGTGGCTGGGAGAGGTGGCCGAAACACCATATCCTTAACATACCCCCATAAGAAAAAATCGCAGGGAGTAAGATCAGGGCTTCTTGGAGGCCAGTGATGAAGTGCTCTGTCACGGGCTGCCTGGCGGCCGATCCATCGCCTCGGGTAGTTGACGTTCAAGTAGTTACGGACAGATAAGTGCCAATGTGGTGGCGCTCCATCCTGCTGAAATATGAATTGTTGTGCTTCTTGTTCGAGCTGAGGGAACAGCCAATTCTCTAACATCTGCAGATACTGTAGTCCAGTTACAGTAGCACCTTCGAAGAAAAAGGGACCAAAAACTTTATTGGCTGAAATGGCACAGAAAACGTTCACCTTAGGCGAGTCACGTTCATACTGAGTTGTTTCCCGCGGATTCTCAGTGCCCCATATACAGACATTGTGACGGTTGACTTTCCCATTAGTGTGGAAAGTTGCTTCATCACTAAACACAATCTTTGAAACGAAAGATTCATCTGTTTCCATTAGAGCAAGGATAAAATCACAGAAATCGATTCTTTTAATCTTATAAGCTGCAGACAGTGCTTGAACCAATTTCAGACGATAAGGTTTCATAACTAACCTTTTTCGTAGGACTCTCCATACAGTTGATTGTGGAATTTGCAGCTCTCTGCTAGCTCTGCGAGTCGATTTTCCTGGGCTGCGTACAAATGCTTGCTGGATGAGTGCTACATTTTCATCACTCGTTCTCGGCCGTCCAGAACTTTTCCCTTTGCACAAACACCCATTCTGTGTAAACTGTTTATACCAACGTTTAATACACCACCTATCAGGAGGTTTAACACCATACTTCGTTCGAAATGCACGCTGAACAACTGTCGTCGATTCACTTCTGCCGTACTCAATAACACAAAAAGCTTTCTGTTGAGCGGTCGCCATCTTAGCATCAACTGACGCTGACGCCTAGTCAACAGCGCCTCAAGCGAACAAATGTACAACTAAATGAAACTTTATAGCTCCCTTAATTCGCCGACAGATAGTGCTTAGCTCTGCCTTTTGTCGTTGCAGAGTTTTAAATTCCTAAAGTTGTGGTATTCTTTTTGAATCACCCTGTACATAATGGATGTACTAGTACAGGCCGTTGACGCATGACTGACGACATATGGCAGTTTGATGCGGCCATGAACCGATGTTCGGATAGCGAAATGGTATGGCGACCGCACGCGATAGGCGGAAAATCCGGGTTGGAGTACCGGTCCGGCACCAGTTTTCACTGTTGTCATTCCATTCTACAGCTGATGGTTGTCCTTATTCGCAATTGCGAGTTCATTTAATGCACACATTTTTTGTCGGGCAGTGTGAAACAAATGTAGGATCTTGAATGACATTTACGTTAAAATGAACAGTGAAGATAGCAATAATATTTGTTTATTCACTGGTTTCCGGTTATGTAAATGCCACCTTCAGAATTTTTGGCCCCCTGTGGCTGTTGGCGGCGGCTCTCTGGTTTTCTCGCGACACCACGATCGTACACTCGAAGAGCCGCCAGCACTATCCATAGGGGGCAAAAAATTCTGAAGATGGCATTTACAGAAGCCGAAACCAGTGAATAAACAAATATTATTGCGATCTCGACCGCTCACTTTAACTTAAATATAGCATCAGGTCGCTGCTCTCCATAGACTACATTGTCTACATTTATGACCTTGACTGTTACTTTTTAATTTCTGTACGAAGTACTGTCACTGAATTCCTTCATAACGTCGCAAATCCCTTAGGCAGAATAACTGTCGCTGTTGTTTCCTTGATGACCTAGAGCTCCAGTTCTGTGCGGTAAAGAACCTGTAGTATTTGCATATCTGGGGTTTCTTTGTATTGTTGATATGTTGCAGACATTTATGTGTAAGACACTTATATTTTTATCGTCAGCGGGATATTTATTGTGCGCGGATTGCTTGTTCTTCTTTGAGACATACTTGACTCCTACCATACCCATCATCGTGTCCCTCTTGCCCTACTTTAGCCAACGTCCACTCACTCAACTTTTTTTGCTTCTCCGTTCCGAGATCTTTCTGTGTCTATACTCTCATTCCTTTGGCTTCTCATCGCCAGTAACTTTAATGGCATTAACAGCAACACGTCGCGGCTGCCACGCTAAAAGCATTCTGCGCAGTGTGATGTATCTTGTCTCCTCAGAACTTTCGTACTTCAATTGAAATGTTCGGTTCCATATAAATTTGGGGCTGATTTGAGTTAATTTTTGTACTTACATTATATATACCACATCTGAAGATGATTTTACATACAATTGTTCATCAAAAATCTAATAATATAATTTAATTTTTCATATCGACCCATTTAGCAACATCGATCTTGAGCCATGAACATTAATAATCACAATTGTTAATTTAAATGAATAAAAAACCACTTTACGGTGAAACTAATATTATTATGCTTTAGTTTACATGTAAACAAAATTTATGTTTTCATCTCTAATGTTTCTAATTTTACTGTCAACAGTTTAATCGAGAATTACGCTTTTTATAGTGTCAAAATTTGCAACCTTCATTATTAATTATTAGGCACATAAATCCTTACATAAATAGTTATTTCCAGAAAACATTATGCAAATTATACCTGAAAAGCAATTTCAATTAAGACAGGCACAATAAAATTCATTTGAACTACATCCTATTCTAGAAGGACAGTTATAGAAATTTTAGGCACCAAACGCACCATAGTAGTTTCAGTTACTGTAGAGGTTGATCAATGTAATCACGAAGTTCTTTGTTTCGTGTTGAAATGTTGTACAATACATTTACTTGTTAAGTAAATGCATTGAGCAACATTTCAACACAAGGTCTCAAGTATTTATGAATAAATACTGATGATGTTAAAAAGCAACATTATACCAGCGACTTTTACTGAAACGTAAATCTTTGACCTATTAACTGGAAAGCATAAACAGGAACCGACATCCTAAATAACGAGACAGCCATAGGAAGATAAGTAACATTTATCTGACAATCTAATGTTTCTGCCCTTATTATTTTAACAGTGACGGCTCTAAAATAGTTTAACGTAGGACATTTACTTTCTGCACATCACGAGCATTTTGATAGTAAGTTTTATGTAACGTTACAGCAATAGCTATCTGTGCTTACACTGCGTGGTAACAACTGCAGCTTGGCTATAACTAGTCATGTGACCAACTTTAATTCTGCATTCGGTCAGGGCTGCGGCTCACTTTGAAATACACGAGTAAGCAAAACTTACTGACGGAAGTACCACGATTCATTATGGTGTCATGGGCATTACAAAATGCGGGGCATGGGCCTTATAATACAGTATGTATCACCACGGACGACAATGCATGGTGTGCAGTGCGCTTCTGCGTTGGCCACAAGGCTGGTGGGGAGTCTTTGTGATGGCCGTTCGATTCCTCCACCTCCGCGGTTGACAACTGCTGGATCGTCATTGGTCCTTGTGGTCGTGATACAGTACGTCTCCCAAACGCATCCCTCAAGCGCTTGATGGGATTTAAGTCGGGAAGCTGTGGAGAAGGGGGGGGGGGGGGGGATGGAAAGACCAGTCTATTCGCCGAATATCCTCTCGTCCCACGACCTTGAAACGTCCCCTTAGAAAAATTTATGAATGACTGTGCTGATAAACCTCTTACATTATTTGCTTTTCAAACAGCTGAGCAAAACTGAACGTACTCAGACATTACTCTCTTACTTATTCTGAGCAACACTAAACTGACACACAATATTTTTAGCGCAACGCAATCTGACTTTCAATAATCCCTACAAAAGAATGGCCCTGACTAATATTAACCTATACCTTTCACAAATCACTTACCTCACAAAAATCTTCGTTACTTGAACTACTGGCAGCTAAATAAAAGATTCTAGCTACTGAAGTCACTAACTACTGAAGTCACTAACTACTGATAGGCATAGTTAGCAAATGAAAGATTTTGATAAAGAACAAACAATGTCTTTACCTTAATAGTGTTCAAAAGTCATAGTATATATATCAGTTCATGGGATCCAGTCTTACAAATTTACTGTCTCTGATGAACACACGTCCAGATCATCCGCCATCTCTCTCCCCACATCCACCACTGCTGGCGGCTCACCTCCAACTGCGCAACGCTACGCGCTGTTAACAGCCAACTGCCCAACACTACAATAGCAAATTTCAACAATTGAAACCAGCTACAGGCTGCACACAGCACAGTCAGTGATTTTCATATAGAGCGCTACGTGGCGTTACCAACATAAAAACCTAAACAGCCTACTTACAAGCTCCACCACCTGCGCTGATCGATGCTGCCTCGCACTGTCATCGATAAAAAAAAATGAAGTCCGTTTCGAATGACAAGAGGCACACGGGCTTGAGTACAGTATCACAACAACGCCGACTGGTCAGCGAATCGTGTTGAAAGGTCCGGAGCTCAGTACGTCGATGCAACATAAAGCCTCTCCACACCCAAGTACCCGGACCACCAAAACGATAATGTTCGAAAATGTTTGTGGGTGTATTAATTGTTACCACCTCCCGCCATACAAGGTTACGTTCAGAACTGTCGCACATGGTCGTTTTGGTGGTCCAGTGTTACAGCGTGTAGAAGGATAATATTGCGTGTGCGTACTGATCTCTAGGTCACTGAACACAGTTCGCTAACTGGTCACTGAGGCTTTTTGCGGATAATGCTGTGATATATCGAGAGGTTGTGACAATGGAAAATTGTACTGAAATGCAGGAGGATCTGCAGCGAATTCACGCATGGTGTAGGGAATGGCAATTGAATCTCAATGTAGACAAGTGTTATGTGTTGCGAATACATAGAAAGAAAGATCCCTTGTCATTTAGCTACAATATAGCAGGTCAGCAACTGGAAGCAGTTAATTCCATAAATTATCTGGGAGTACGCATTAGGAGTGATTTAAAATGGAATGATCATATAAAGTTGATCGTCGATAAAGCAAATGCCAGACTGAGATTCATTGGAAGGATCCTAAGGAAATGCAAGCCGAAAACAAAGGAAGTAGGTTACAGTACGCTTGTTCGCCCACTGCTTGAATACTGCTCAGCAGTGTGGGATCCGTACCAGATAGGGTTGACAGAAGAGATAGAGAAGATCCAACGCAGAGCAGCGCGCTTCGTTACAGGATCATTTAGTAATCGCGAAAGCGTTACGGCGATGATACATAAACTCCAGTGGAAGACTCTGCAGGAGAGACGCTCAGTAGCTCGGTACGGGCTTTTGTTGAAGTTTCGAGAACATACCTTCACCGAGGAGTCAAGCAGTATATTGCTCCCTGCTACGTATATCTCGCGAAGAGACCATGAGGATAAAATCAGAGAGATTAGAGCCCACACAGAGGCATACCGACAATCCGAGACTGGAATAGAAGGGAGAACCGATAGAGGTACTCAAGGTACCCTCCGCCACACACCGTCAGGTGGCTTGCGGAGTATGGGTGTAGATGTAGATCGTTATCACGACACTGTACTACTTCCCCGTGTGCGTCTTTCCAGGGGTGCATTCGGCCCTGACTTGCTTTTTATGAATGAGAATGCGCGACTGCATCTAACGACGCAGGTGGAGCTTCTGGAATGTTGGACGAATGGACTGGCTTGTCCTCGCTCCTGACTTAAATCCCGTACAGCAGCTGTGGGGTGCGTTGGGGAGTGGTTCTGCACCAGGTCCACATTCACCAACGACCGTACCGAGTTGTCAGCCGAGCTGTTTGGGGAATGGAACGCCCTGCCTCAGAACTTCTTACCAGTCATGTGGTTAGCATGGGAGCACTTTACAGAGCATGCATTGCTAACCCGTGGTGATCACACAACTATGTCCCGCTGCTTGTAATGTCCAGGGGACCATCGTGAATGGCGGTGAGTTCAGTCTAATTATTTTCTTTGAGTAAAAGTGTCGTATGTGTTCGTCTCCTGACGTGTTCTTTCAGTTCTTTCTATGTATAGTCCAAGTTTCATCGAGCAGAGGCACGTCATTCGAAAATAACTATCGTCCTTATGTTTTGCAAGATTTTTACGGTTTTATGCGTTAAAAGACAATGAACATCTTTAAAAAATAATTTTCCAAACTTTTGTGACACACCCTGTACATTAAGTAACCAAATTTTTATATTTTAAGACCGTAGTGCTGAGAAGCCATTACTGAAGGAACATACAGGGTGAGTCAGCGGGATGCTGTTAGAGATTCTGAACACAAAACGTAATGTGAACGTATGTCCCGTTCTTAACGATTTCCGAGCAAACTAATGAAAAGAATGGGCGGCAGGAGAAAGGCAGGTGATCTAATGTTTTGTTTAGTTGTGTACATTTTCTCACAAAGTATGATCAAAAAGTCCGTTGTCAACTGCAAGGAATTTCTCAGCCCTTGTAGACAGCTGATATGTTGCTGTTCAGAGTTCACTGGTACGGAATGTTGTATTCCACGTTTTCGGTTCACTGATGAGTCAGCATTTACACGGAGCGGCGTCAAGAACACGTGAAACTCTACACCCCACTGTGAAAACAAATTTTCAACGATGTTTCTCAGTGAACGTTTGGTGCGTAATTATTAATGACGAACTCGTCACTCCGATTGTTTTAGGTAACCATCGTAATGGACTGCGGTATCTTGATTTCCTTCACAGCGTGTTACCAAAATATTTGGAATATACTCCTTGGGCACCACGACGTCATATGTAGTTTCAGCACGGCCGATGCCTGTTATTTTCAAGCAGTTGTATGTCGGATCCGGTTAAGAAAAGGGCATACGTGGATTAGAAGGTTTCTTAAATTTTTTTTTATTTTTTCTTTTTCTTTTTTGTAAAGGTTCGCCACTCGCCAATAATATAACCCCTCAGAGCATGTAGCCTTCGTCCTGACTCACCCTGCACGTTGTAATATTATTGGGATTTCCGTCATATGAAAGCTGTGAGTACCCTGGGAAAGGCATTCACCTATCTGTATATTAAACGATCAACTTATGAGACCTATTCTTTGAAAGACATTTGTTTTATATAATTTACGGAACTGTAAAGATGCGCATCTAGCGCGGACGCTAATACATCGATTGCGCAGTCAAAGAAACATTTTAACAGAAGCTGAACTGAACGTTGCGCTTCGATCTAAGTAAAAGGTGACAGTATAAACTTTTGTAGATCTTCAGATTCTATCGTACTTCTGCTTGTAATGTGAAAGCGTAAAGAAGGTCGTCTTTAAGCCATAGAAGTGAGCGGTCTTGCCAGCGTGCAGACAACATTATTAATTAATAAAATTCAAGTAATTTATGTTCGAAACTGTAAACCGGCGAGTTATTGTGATGACGGTGTTGAACGGTGCAAGAATTGTCTTGAAGGAAGCAGAAAAGTAATTACTGTAATTTGTGACAAAAACGTGAACCAAGGAGACAGCACAGGGCAGGCTGAAATCTGATCGCACCATACTGTTAGAAAAGTACTCATGTAAGTTATACTGTTTATAAATAACCCCTAATTGCTTGTGAGCATTGTTTGAATATAGGCCTATTTAGTGTTTACCAGATTTTTTATTCTATTCTTTTCCTTTATATTGTTTTTACCTCCATGCCATATTATTTTATAAATGCAAAACAGCCATTAGTACAGCAGAGAATATTGCGGCATCCTGGTCGTAGACAGAAGGCCGCTCCTTGTCTTCTATACAACTCATAGCTGCCCCATTTATTAATGATTTCATTTGCAAATGCAATTTTTTTTATAGTTCATTGTTAAAGGTCCCTTAGGTGATTATAAATTTCATACTGATTACGTAAAGAAATCCGGGTTGTTCTTTTCCAAATAATAGAAGCCTTTGCGTAATCAAAAACTAGCCTCCTTCTGACAGGAGGCGACCAGAAGACGGACGTCTTCGACCGCTTTCGTGTTTCCTGTGGCAAAGCTGTGCCCAACTGGGAACACGACATTCTAGTACGAAACGCAATATGTACATACAGGGTGTTACAAAAAGGTACGGCCAAACTTTCAGGAAACTTTCCTCACACACAAAGAAAGAAAATATGTTATGTGGACATGTGTCCGGAAACGCTTACTTTCCATGTTAGAGCCCATTTTATTACTTCTCTTCAAATCACATTAATCATGGAATGGAAACACACAGCAACAGAACGCACCAGCGTGACTTCAAACACTTTGTTACAGGAAATGTTCAAAATGTCCTCCGTTAGCGAGGATACATGCATCCACTCATCGTCGCATGGAATCCCTGATGCGCTGATGCAGCCCTGGAGAATGGCGTATTGTATCACAGCCGTCCACAATACGAGCACGAAGAGTCTCTACATTTGGTACCGGGGTTGCGTAGACAAGAGCTTTCAAATGCCCCCATAAATGAAAGTCAAGAGGGTTGAGGTCAGGAGAGGGTAGAGGCCACAGAATTGGTCCGCCTCTACCAATCCATCGGTCACCGAATCTGTTGTTGAGAAGCGTACGAACACTTCGATTGAAATGTGCAGGAGCTCCATCGTGCATGAACCACCTGTTGTGTCGTACTTGTAAAGGTACATGTTCTAGCAGCACATGTAGAGTATCCCGTATGAAATCATGATAACGTGCTGCATTGAGCGTAGGTGGAAGAACATGGGGCCCAATCGAGACATCACTAACAATACCTGCGCAAACGTTCACAGAAAATCTGTGTTGATGACGTGATTGCAGAATTGCGTGCGGATTCTCGTCAGCCCACACATGTTGATTGTGAAAATTTACAATTTGATCACGTTGGAATGAAGCCTCATCCGTAAAGAGAACATTTGCACTGAAATGAGGATTGCCACATTGTTGGATGAACTATTCGCAGAAGTGTACCCGTGGAGGCCAATCAGCTGCTGATAGTGCCTGCACACGCTGTACATGGTACGGAAACAACTGGTTCTCCAGTAGCACTCTCCATACAGTGACGTGGTCAGCGTTATCTTGTACAGCAGCAACTTCTCTGACGCTGACATTAGGGTTATCGTCAACTGCACGAAGAATTTCCTCGTCCATTGCAGGTGTCCTCGTCGTTCTAGGTCTTCCCCAGTCGCGAGTCATAGGCTGGAATGTTCCGTGCTCCCTAAGACGCCGATCAGTTGCTTCGAACGTCTTCCTGTCGGGACGCCTTCGTTCTGGAAATCTGTCTCGATACAAACGTACCGCGCCACGGCTATTGCCCCGTGCTAATCCATACATCAAATGGGCATCTGCCAACTCCGCATTTGTAAACATTGCACTGACTGCGAAACCACGTTCGTGATGAACACTATACTGTTGATGCTACGTACTGATGTGCTTGATGCTAGTACTGTAGAGCAATGAGTCGCATGTCAACACAAGCACGGTAGTCAACATTATCTTCCTTCAATTGGGCCAACTGGCGGTGAATCGAGGAAGTACAGTACATACTGACGAAACTAAAATCAGCTCTAACATGGAAATTAAGCGTTTCCGGACACATGTCCACATAACATCTTTTCTTCATTTCTGTGTGAGGAATGTTTCCTGTTTGGCCGTACCCCTTTGTAACACCCTATATATACAGGGCGAGTCACCTAACGTTACCGCTGGATGTATTTCGTAAACCACATCAAATACTGACGAACCGATTCCACAGACCGAACGTGAGGAGAGGGGCTAGTGTAACTGCTTAATACAAACCTTACAAAAATGCACGGAAGTATGTTTTTTAACACAAACCTACGTTTTTTTAAATGGAACCACGTTAGTTTTGTTAGCACATCTGAACATATAAAAAAATACGTAATCAGTGCCGTTTGTTGCATTATAAAATGTTAATTACATCCGGAGATATTGTAACCTAAAGTTGACGCTTGAAACCTCCAACGTTCAGTTGCGTGTTGTAACAAACACGGGCCACGGTCGGCGAGCAGCATCTGCAGGGACATGTTTACGATGACGACCGTGTTTACGAGTGTGGCTGTAGTGCACTGTTGTGGTTTGGTCTAGCTGTCGCAGTGTCCGCATGTAGCGCTTGCTGCTATTGTTATTCTGCATTCGTCTCCGCACGCAGACCAACTGTAGTACACCGTGTTACCAGACGTCTGTGATACTGTAGTGTTTTAGGAACTGTGACCATGGTGTATTCGAACTCTGAAAAGGCGGAGATGATAGTCATCTATGGCGAGTGTCGATGAAATGCAGCTGAAGCCTGCAGGGTGTATGCAGAACGGTACCCGGAAAGAGAGCATCCAACGTGCCGCACATTGCAAAACATCTACCGCCAACTGTATGCAACAGGTATGGTCGTAGCACGCAAACGGGTCCGTAACAGGCCCGTCACAGGAGAAGCGGGTGCAGTTGGTGTGTTAGCTGCTGTTGCCATGAACCCACACATGAGGACACGGGACATTGCGAGAGCCGGTGGACTGAGTCAAAGTAGTGTCATGCGCATACTGCATCGTCACCGCTTTCACCTGTTTCATGTGTCGCTACATCAGCAATTACATGGTGATGACTTTAATCATCGAGTGCAATTCTGTCAATGGGCATTAACGGAGAATGCGTTGCAGTTCTACCTGTTTACCGATGAAGCGGGTTTCACAAACCACGGGGCAGTGAATCTACGGAACATGCATTACTGGTCCGTGGACAATCCTCGCTGGCTCAGACAGGTAGAGCGACAGCGACCGTGGATTGTAAATGTATAGTGCGGAATCATTGGCGACCACCTCACTGGTCCTCACTTCACTGCAGGGGCCCCAACAGCTGCAACATACATCGCGTTTCTACAGAATGATCTGCCAACGTTGCTCGAAAATGTCCCACTGGAAACGTGGTATCAGGATGATGGTGCACCTGCACATTCCGCAATTAACACTAGGCTGACCCTTGACAGGATGTTCGACGGGCGTTTCATAGGACGTGGAGGACGCATTAATTGGCCAGCCCGTTCTCCTGGTCTTACACCTCTGGACTTCTTTCTGTGGGGTACGTTAAAGGAGAAAGTGTACCGTGATGTGCCTACAACCCCAGAGGATATGAAACAACGTATTGTGGCAGCCTGCGGCGACATTACACCAGATGTACTGCGGTGTGTACGACATTCATTACGCCAGAGATTGCAATTGTGTGCAGCAAATGATGGCCACCACATGTCGGGACACACTCTATTCCACTCCGTAATTGAAAACGGAAACCACGTGTGTACGTGTTCCTCACCCCTCATGGTAATGTACATGTGCGTCAGTGAAAAAGACCAATAAAAAGGTGTTAGCATGTGGACGTAATGTGCTGTTCCAGTCTCTTCTGTACCTAAGGTCCATCACCGTTCCCTTTGGATCCCTGCGTAATTCGGTGCTCTCCGATAGACACGATCGAACAGCGGAGGAGTGGTACTCAAGGGTCAACTTTAGGTTACAATATCTCCGGATGTAATTAACATTTTACAATGCAACAAACGGCACTGATTACGTATTTTTTTTATATGTTCAGATGTGCTATCAAAACTAACGGGTTTCCATTTAAAAAAACGTAGGTTTGTGTTAAAAAAACATACTTCCGTGCATTTTTGTATGGTTTGTATTAAACAATTACACTAGCCCCTCTCCTCACGTTCGGTCTGTGGAATCGGTTCGTCAGTATTTGATGTGGTTTACGAAATATATCCAGCGGTAACGTTAGGTGACTCACCCTGTATGTATATATATATATATATATTATTGAGAAAGCCTTTTAAAATACAAAGATATCCTTAGCAGTGTGTGTTATTTCACCAGCACCTCCTGGCCCCTACTTCCACGATAACGTTTTTGGGATGCCATGTGTACTTTAGTTGTTGTTTGTGAACCGCCCTAATTGACGGTTAGGTGCTGTTTAGAAGAGACCTCCAACCCTTAGTGCTCTTACGGATTTATGGAGAACCCTGCAGGATTTATGGCGTTAATTTCCTCCAGCACGACTTCAGACATTAGTCGAGTCCATGCTACGGCGTGTAGCGGCACTTCTGCGTGCTCGCGATGGCCCTACACGATATTAGGCAGGTGTACCTGTTTCTTTGGCTCTTCAGTGTGTGTGTGTGTGTATTAAGATGTTCAATAGGTCCACTTTCCTTCTGAAGAAGTCAAATTTATATTCCTCGTAACTGTGGTAAAGGAGTAACGAACCTTTAATTCTGCAACGTGGTGTGTAGTTTTCCAATCCTGCCGAGTGAGAGTTGCGAGTCAAATTTTCCGGCTGCATCAGGTGCACGTAAGTGTGGTCTGCTGCAACTGGGGCAGGCGCAGGTCCGGGGAGGAAGTCACGGCGTGGGGAAGCACGGCCGATCCAAGTATATTTAACTTATTTGTTTTTATTTTTTATTTTATCATACTAGAACGTGTGCTGCCGGCGTGGCGGTACTCACCGACGCATTCGACGGAGCCGTCGTTCTTGTAGAGCGCGCCCATCTGGAAGAGGCAGACGCAGCGGCCGTCGCGGCACTCCGTCTTCTCGGTGGTGCGCTCGCACTGCTCCGAGAACTCGCACGTCTCGTTGATCTTGGCCGCTGCAACACGTGGGCAGCCCGTAAACACGGCGCTGCGAAGGGTAACTGCCACGAATCACACGGGTTCTTTCGACTGTCAGGAGGTGCGGAGGGTCAGAAGGGGGTGTGCTTGCTCCTCTCTAGCGGACTGGGAAAAAGAGACATTAGCCGGGCTGGTGACTACTGTGTGCACGGCGGGCGTATTTGAGCATTAAGTGGGTAGGTGGAAAGACTGCAAAGACTTGAAACTTCCCGGAAGATTAAAACTGTGTGCCGGACCGAGACTCGAACTCGGGACCTTTGCCTTTCGCGGGCAAGTGCTCTACCAACTGAGCTACCCAAGCACGACTCACGCCCCGTCCTCACACCTTTACATCTGCCAGTACCTCGTCTCCTACCTTCCAAACTTTACAGAAGCTCTCCTGCGAACCCTGCAGAACTAGCACTCCTGAAAGAAACGATATTGCGGAGACATGGCTTAGCTACAGGCTGGGGGATGTTTCCAGAAAGAGATTTTCACTCTGCAGCGGAGTGTGCGCTGATATGAAACTTCATGGCAGATTAAAACTGTGTGCCGGACCGACACTCGAACTCGGGACCTTTGCCTTTCGCGGGCAGCAGAGCTTCTGTAAAATTTGGAAGATAGGAGACGAGGTACTGGCAGAAGTAAAGCTGTGAGGACGGGTCGTGAGTCGTGCTTGGGTAGCTCAGTTGGTAGAGCACTTGCCCGCGAAAGGCAAAGGTCCCGAGTTCTAGTATCGGTCCGGCACACAGTTTTAATCTGCCAGGAAGTTTCATATCAGCGCACACTCCGCTGCAGAGTGAAAATCTCTTTCTGGAAACATCCCCCCAGGCTGTAGCTGAGCCATGTCTCCGCAATATCGTTTCTTTCAGGAGTGCTAGTTCTGCAGGGTTCGCAGGAGAGCTTCTGTAAAGTTTGGAATGTAGGAGACGAGATACTGGCAGAAGTGAAGCTGTGAGGACGGGGTGTGAGTCGTGCTTGAGTAGCTTAGTTGGTAGAGCACTTGCCCGCGAAAGGCAAAGGTCCCGAGTTCTAGTCTCGGTCCGGCACACAGTTTTAATCTGCTAGGAAGTTTCATATCAGCGCACTCTCCGCTGCAGAGTGAAAATCTCATTCTGCAAACACTTGGCTGATGACGTGATAGGAGAAGAAACAGGAATCGATATGGAAGAGATGGGGGATCCAGTATTAGAATTTAAAAGACCTCTGGAAGACTTAAAATCAAATTAGGCAAAAGGGATGGTAACAGTGCATCGGAATTTCTAAAATCATTGAGGGAACGTGGCAACAAAACAACTATTCACTTTGGTGAGTAGAATGAAAAAGAGTTTGGCGAAGTACTATCTGACTGTCGGAAAAACATCATTCACATAATTCCCAAGATTGCAAGAATTATCGGACAATCAGCTTAATAGCTCATGCGTCCAAGTTGCTGAGAGGCAGAAGATTAGTGTTTAACGTCCCATCGGCAACGAGGTCATTAGAGACGGATTAGGGAAGGATGGGGAAGGAAATCGGCCGTGCCCTTTCAAAGGAACCATCCCGACAAATGTCTTGACCATCCGAAATTCATTGTACTCGCAAATTAAACATACCAATCTTTTGACATCTATAGATGTAGCTTCAAATTGTTGTGCATGTTTATGTAAAGTAGTGTAAAGTGAATTTGCTTTGTATCAGAGTCGATTTTGTGGCAGTCTTATATTGTGCATACTTCCTTGTTGTTTATATGTGTCACAGTATGTAAAGGTGTGGAAGTTTATAAATAAACTGTCAAAACTTTCCAGACCGAGAGAATTCATTTTATATAAGCAGTGGGACGGTGGGAGAGAGACGAGACAGTGACAGTGGGCGGGAAAGAGAGAGGAAATAGTGATGGCGGGGGAGAGGAAGTGGAAGAGAAAGAGAAAGAAAAATGGAGGAAGATAATAGCAGTGGGAGCCGAAGAGAGACGAGTTACTGACAGTCAGTGAGAGACAGTGGTAGTAAAAGAGAAAGAAACATGGATGGAGATAGAAGTAGTGGGAGCAAAAGAGGAGGAGACAGTGGAAATGGAAAAGAGATGTGTCGAGACCATACATAGGCCTGGGGGTCTACTCCCCGCAGATCGGCGTACTTTAGCTCGAAAAAAGTTCGCTAACTTTAAGAATTTTTAACATGTTGCAGGACTGTCAGCAACTGTGATAGCATAATATGTCAAAAATCTGCCTCAGTTGCGAAATTTTTCTGGTCTTTCGCAACTGAGGCGGATATTTGACATATTAATTCACTAAATTTCCCCCATTTTCTACACCCATGTGTTAGTTTCCTGGTCTAGCGCTCAAAACCGCGAGAAAACCATCCCCAAGGACATGTGTGGAGAGGGGACAGTGGTGGTTGAAGAAAAAGACAACAGATTGCGAGCGAGAAAGAAAGAGAAAGTGGCAATGTAAGAGAAAAAGAATGGGAAAAGGCAATGGGAGTGGGACAGAGAGACAGTGAAAGCGTCAGAGAAGAAGGCAGTGGTAAGGAAGAGCGACTGAAACCGATGAATGCAGCTACACTGGGAGAGACAAACAGGAGAAAGTGCCAGTGGCGGAGGAGAGACAACGGCAGAGAGACATGTACCGGGTGATCAAAAAGTCAGTATAAATTTGGAAACGTAATAAACCACGGAATAATGTAGACAGGTAAAAATTTACACACATGATTGGAATGACATGGGGTTTTACTAGAACAAAAAAAAAAAAAAAAAAAAGCAAAGTTAATAAAATGCCCGACAGATGGAGCTGGACAGCAAAACGAATTTGGGCTACCGAAAATCCTAGAACTGTCGTGGAAACTCAATTGCACGACGAGAAAGTCACGGTATGGGTTGGATTTACCACATCTACCGTTATCGGGCCTTTTTTCTTCGAGGAAATGCGCGATTCTGGTTTCGTAACTGCCACCGTGACAGGTACTGCTACCGTGAGAGGTACGCCGATATGTTACGGAATCGCATCAACCCCAGCCTGGCTGATAAACACCTGCTGGAACCTACGGTGTTTATGCAGGATGGCGCTCCACCCCATATTGCTAGACGCGTGAAAGATCTCTTGCGCGTGTCCTTTGGTGATGATCGTGTGCTCAGCCGCCACTTTCGTCATGCTTGGCCTCCCAGGTCCCCAGACCTCAGTCCGTGCGAATAGTGATTTAAGTCATCACTCATCATCAGAATGGGAAGAAATTACATGTGGTGTCCCACAAGGCTCCATCTTAGGGCCATTGCTTTTTCTTGTGTACATTAATGATCTCTCATCAGTTACACTGCCAGAAGCAGAGTTCGTTTTGTTTGCAGATGACACAAGTATTGCAATAAATAGTGTGTCGAGTGTAGTTCTGCTAATGATATTTTTGTGGATATTAATAAATGCTTTAAAGCCAACTCACTGACATTAAATTTCGAAAAGACTCACTATATGCAGTTCAGAACCTGTAAGAGGTCTCCACTCAGCATATGCATAAAGTATGAAGAAGAGCAGATAGAAGGGGTTGAGAGTCTTAAATTCCTGGGATTACAACTTGATAATAAATTTAATTGGGAGGAGCACACCACAGAAGTGCAGAAACGCCTTAACAAATCTGTATTTGCAATTCGAGTGTTAGCTGACATAGGCGACATAAAAATGAAAAAGCTTGCATACTTTGCCTACTTCCATTCCATAATGTCATATGGTATAATATTTTGGGGTAACTCTTCAAGACAAACAAAAGTTTTCAGAGTCCAAAAGCTTGTAATACGTATTATTTGTGGAGTGTACTGCGAATGGCTGAAAGCAAGGGGAAACTACGGCCGTAATTTTTCCTGAGGCCATGCAGCTTTACTGTATATTTGGGGAGTAAAATAACTGATGATGGTCGAAGTAGAGAAGATATAAAATGTAGACTGGCAATGGGAAGGAAAGCGTTTCTGAAGAAGAGAAATTTGTTCACATCGAGTGTAGATTTAAGTGTCAGGAAGTCGTATCTGAAAGTATTTGTATGGAGTGTAGCCATGTATGGAAGTGAAAGTGTGGAGACGATAAATAGTGTGGACAAGAAGAGAATAGAAGCTTTCGAAATGTGGGACTACAGAAGAATGCTGAAGATTAGATGGGTAGACCACATAACTAATGATGAAGTATTGAATAGAATTGGGGAGAAGAGGAGTATGTGGCACAACTAGACAAAAAGAAGGGACCGGTTAGTAGGACATGTTCTGAGGCATCAAGGGATCACAAATTTAGCATTGGAAGGCAGCGTGGAGGGTAAAAATCGTAGAGGGAGACCAAGAGATGAATGCACTAAGCAGATTCAGAAGGATGTGGGTTGCAGTAAGTGCTGGGAGATGAAGAAGCTTGCACAGGATAGGGTAGCATGGAGAGCTGCATCAAACCAGTCCCAGGACTGAAGACCACCACAACAAAAAATTCACAGACGTCATGGAGGAACCTCTTCAAAGAACTGGGTATACCAACTACTGCCTCTCAGTATATTTACTCCTTAATGAAATTTGTCCTAAATAATATATCTCTTTTTCCAACAAACAGCTCAGTTCATACATACAATACCAGGAACACAAATGACCTGCACAAGGACTTAAAAGCACTTACTGTAGTTAAAAAGGGGTCCACTACTCGGGAACACTCATCTTCAATAATTTGCCAGCAAACATAAAAAATTTAGTTACAAATAAAGATCAGTTTAAAAGGAGCCTGAAAGACTTACTAGCGGCCAACTCCTTCTACTCCATTGACGAATTTTTTAATAGAAACAAATGATGTATTGTATATATTCATATTATTAGTATTGTTATCTCAGCTCAAAAAAAAAAATGACATGTGCCACATCCACGAGGATCTCCTCAGAACGGATCTATGGAATGAAAAACTAATCTAATCTAATCTAAACTACGGTCCATATAAACGTACATTTAGCGTAGCTGACCACTTCTCAGAAGAAGTAATTTCTCATGACGGTGCTGTTGCACAAGACCCCAAGTTAATTTCGTAAAGACTGTTCGTCCTCTAAAAGAAGTTATTTTCTAAAAAAATGTCACCCTTCTTCTCTCCGGCAGTGTGCTCACGCATTTTTTTTCGCTCGTAGTGACCATCTTGTTTTCGTGTTGTTTATTGTCACGGTATAATGCAGCGGCCACGGGAGAAGCAAGCATTGCTTGTTTCCTTTTAGCATTCGACTCCATGAGAGGCTACTCTCAGCGCATGCAACTGGGTCTCCCGATGAGTGTTTTGTGGCGCATCTTACCGTAGAAGACTTGTCCCGTTCACTTTAGCGCTCTCCTTGCTGCACGCTTTAAGGATGGCGTAAATGAGCATTGTTATAGTTCAATTCTTTTATCATGGCGGCTCGCGCATGGCCGCCCAGACGCGGGAGATTGCTGCGTTGCCAGATGCACGCGCCAAGTGAAGCAGCCCCATAGTATAATTCGCAAACTTACGCTTAGGGGAGAGCGCGCAGTTTATGAAGTAAAGCCACCACGGCCGCATTAACCCTTTCGCTGCTACAGAGACGTGCTCCCCACATTCCGCGCTGTGCGCGATTTTATAATCACTGCACTGCTCGCCTGTGCTGACATATGGGGTTTCGACTGCTTTGACACAGTTTATCATTCGATGTCACAAAAACTATTGGGCCCAAAAATTTGATGTTTACACATCTTCTTGACTGATACCTTCCTCCCATAAATGACTTAATTTTGTTTCGATGTTCAACGCAGTTATTGTGCAGCATTAAATGTAGTAAACCATTGCTCGAAATTTTGAAGAGTTTGCAGAGGTAGAAGTCCACAGTGTATACTTTTCGTATGGTCGATTTTAGTTGGCACTAGAAATTTCAAAAAAATTACATTCAAATGAATAAAATTCATGAAGTAAGACACTTCGATATTGTTTTTAAATAAAGAAAATATAAAGCACCAAACAAGATTTGGACTCAGATCGTCTTGCTTAGCAGCCAATCACATTAACCACTACGCTAACACAGTTGGTCGTTGAACAGAAACACTGGAGGACATTTAAGAATCACGCAAAATACCGACAAACACTCTTGGTATGACTATGAATTACTCACGTTACGTCGAAGTACAATAGGAAATAAACAATTGCCATTGTTCTTTATTGAGAACAAGCGGTTAGTGAGAATGAATTTCCTTTCTATCGCCTGAATTAGGTGGCTTATTGCTTGTTTGGTTTAATTAATTAATAGAATTGTTGTGTACATAGTTCCGCGTAGTCAGCGCGTACACAACTTTCCCACTAGAGTGCGCCCTGCTAAACACAACAGTGCAGGCGCAGCGCTCGTCCGTCTCCGCACTACGAGATGGCGCTGCCTTAGAGACGGACCAAATTCTGCTTCCGCCGATCCGCGTATTAATATGTAACGCAGCCAATGAGAGTGCTGCTAACGTAGAACCTTTTCTCCTCGCGGATCACACTCGCGCAGTGATACCTGAACGCGTGAGGTATTATAACGAGTGTGCAGACCTCCGATTATTCAGTCTGCATTAGTCTGCATTAGTATGCATTGGTCTGTATTAGTCTATAGTCAAGTTTCAATCTGCTCCTAATAAGATTACCACATTCCTGTACATAGCCATGAAGAGAAATGTATAGACACTTTGTCAAGTATCAGAGATATGTGAGAATAAGATTAACGTACCAAGACCAAAGGAACTTCAGACTGTCAATTGCAAATAGCATCCAGAACCAAGTTAAGTTATTTTTATGCTTGTTAATATTTAATCAAGTTCTGTTTAAAGTTGGTCACCGTCAATCTGCTACTCTAAGCGTGCAAGTGGCATTTCTATCGTCTGACCTAACGGCAGAAGATAAACACGCCACGATAAGACCAAGAGACGTATTGCTGACACTCGCCTACTTCGTTAGAGCGACAAGTCAAATAATCTGATGGTGTGTGTACCTAAGGTCTTACAGTACGCACACCACAAGAATATGAAGCAATTGGTATAAAGAATGCTTTTTCAAAACTTTCTATAAAAGAAAGTCTGCTATCAAGACATTGCTTTTGTTCAATTACTTTATTTATGAATGAACGTTTCTAAAACTGAAGACACTCGTCCGTGCTCTGCACTGCAATCGAGCTCTGGCAACGTCGTTCTCTGTTCATTGGCTGACTGTGTTTTGTGACGTCAGATGCGCAGAACGAACCTAAACTCGGTCGCCGTCGAAAATGACGTGCAATTTTTTTTTTCTTAAAGGAGATGGAAAGATCAGCACAGGATAGGAAAGGATGGAGGATAGCGTCAAATGAGTCGGGCGACTGCCTACTTTTAACAAAGTGAGTCCTAACTGTTCAGACAGGGCAGGCAGTACTCACGCTTTCCGCACATGTTGATGTGGTTGGTGACGGGGTAGTCCGGCTGGCAGAGACACAGCTGCTTGCCGCTCTGCTTCTCACAGATGCCGTGGTCGAAGCCGCACTGGCTGGAGTCGTCGCAGCGGTCGCCGTACTTCAGCTCGCCACCTGCAACATGCCACCGCTTAAGACTTCTCCCCCACTGTCAACATCCACTGCCACTTCTGTGGCCGCTTCTTAAATTTCTGGGAAACGGCGCTAGGAGGCACTATTTTCGTGTAACATCATTTCGTTTATTACTGAAAAATGGTGGAAACTCTTAAAGTGACCGAGTAGTCCGTTTTAAGGTGAGTGTTTAAAGAAAGTGTAAAACAGTAAAATTTCGCCTGACATTATCGTTTTGTGCTTTCTTTTTAGGATTTTCCCCTCGTTAAATAGCCGGCCGCAGTGGCCGAGCGGTTCTAGGCGCTTCAGTCCGGAACCGCGCGACCGCTACGGTCGCAGGTTCGAATCCTGCCTCGGGCATGGATGTGCGTGATGTCCTTAGGTTAGTTAGGTTTAAGTAGTTCTAAGTTCTGTGGGACTGATGACCTCAGATGTTAAGTCCCATAGTGCTCAGAGTCATCTGCACCATTTGAACCTCATTAAATTTTTGGTTATCATTCCCTTTCAGAAAAGATCGTTCACAACTCATTTGCGGATTTTAATTGCGCTCGTGCTTCGTTGAGCGGTGAGTTTCAAGAAGGTCGCCCAATATCGGTTGTTGCTCCAATAAATCTCAACGCAACATGGCTGTTAGTATGCATCATTGGAACCGAAATTGATGTAAAGCTTTTTTTTCTTTTTCTTTTTTTTTAAATAAGGAGTAACTGCTTAAATCCCTTATTTGTACATTTGTTTCGTGTAAGTAGTGAAAAAATATTTCTATCTGCAACGACACACACCAAGAAAAAATTCTCTAAAACTTACAGTTACAAATACTTAAGAAAAGTGTTGGGTAGTATGGGCTGCACAGCAAAATATACGTTTTTAAATAAGAGAGACTCTTCTCTGGTTCAGTAACAAATCGATCTGCTTATATACAAAAGTACAAGATGATAAAAAAAGGTTGTGAACGGAACACAGACAAGACTGGTGAAATATTCTACAGTATTTATTATTTCTTACGCGAACCGGTCTTCGGCTGTTACATCTACATACGTATGTGGTGCAGTGAAATTTTGTTGCATCAATGATTTTAAACTAGTTCATCAACAGAGAGTCTCCATTTACAGAGATGAAAAATGTTCATGTTACAATTATAAATAAAACACGAGAGATTATTTCAGTGTACATGCGATGTAAGGACTATGTAACTAAGATAAAATATGTGACACATTAACTAATAAACTATACACAAATTACAACAGTTGTACACAGAAGAAAATAACTGAACAATAAACTTTAGTGAGGTATTTCAAAATTGTGGCTGAACCTTAATAGGTTCTAAATTACAAGCAGATAAGGTATAATAGTCATATTAACCAGTCGAGCGAAGCAGCTGTGATTATACAAAGTAAAAATTGTTTTAATACAACGAGAGAAATTATTGTAACTGAAATAAAGGAAATGGGGCATGTGAGCAAGAGGAGTAATTTATAACATGGGCTGCATGGAGTTATGAGTAGTATCTGCAGATAGAAGTGGTGAGTAAGGGAACTGTGTCTGGTCATTCAGTACGACACTTGAGTTAATGAACATGTGTTAACTAATTTCCATTGTTTCATCTTCGCCGGCCGGTGCAGCCGAGCGGTTGAAGGCGCTTCAATCTGGAACCGCGCGACAGCTAACGTCGCAGGTTCGAATCCTGCCTCGGGCATGGATGTGTGTGAAGTCCTTAGGTTCTACATCTACATCTACATCCATACTCCGCAAGCCACCTGACGGTGTGTGGCGGAGGGTACCTTCAGTACCTCTATCGGTTCTCCCTTCCGTTCCAGTCTCGTATTGTTCGTGGAAAGAAGGATTATCGGTATGCCTCTGTGTGGGCTCTGATCTCTCTGATTTTATCTTCATGGTCTCTTCGCGAGATATACGTAGGAGGGAGCAGTATACTGCTTGACTGCTCGGTGAAGGTGTGTTCTCGAAACTTCAACAAAAGCCCGTACCGAGCTACTGAGCGTCTCTCCTGCAGAGTCTTCCACTGGAGTTTATCTATCATCTCCGTAACGCTTTCGCGATTACTAAATGATCCTGTAACGAAGCGCGCTGCTCTCCGTTGGATCTTCTCTATCTCTTCTATCGACCCTATCTGGTACGGATCCCACACTGCTGAGCAGAATTCAAGCAGTGGGCGAACAAGCGTACTGTAACCTACTTCCTTTGTTTTCGGACTGCATTTCCTTAGGATTCTTCCAATGAATCTCAGTATGGCATCTGCTTTACCGACGATCAGCTTTATATGATCATTCCATTTTAAATCACTCCTAATGCGTACTCCCAGATAATTTATGGAATTAACTGCTTCCAGTTGCTGACCTGCTATTTTGTAGCTAAACGATAAAGGATCTTTCTTTCTATGTATTCGCAGCACATTACACTTGTCTACATTGAGATTCAATTGCCATTCCCTGCACCATGCGTCAATTCGCTGCAGATCCTCCTGCATTTGAGTACAATTTTCCATTGTTACAACCTCTCGATATACCGCAGCATCATCCGCAAAAAGCCTCAGTGAACTTCCGATGTCATCCACAAGGTCATTTATGTATATTGTGAATCGCAACGGTCCTACGACACTCCCCTGCGGCACACCTGAAATCACTCTTACTTCGGAAGACTTCTCTCCATTGAGAATGACATGCTGCGTTCTGTTATCTAGGAACTCTTCAATCCAATCACACAATTGGTCTGATAGTCCATATGCTCTTACTTTGTTCATTAAACGACTGTGGGGAACTGTATCGAACGCCTTGCGGAAGTCAAGAAACACGGAATCGACCTGGGAACCCGTGTATATGGGCCTCTGAGTCTCGTGGACGAATAGCGCGAGCTGGGTTTCACACGATCGTCTTTTTCGAAACCAATGCTGATTCCTACAGAGTAGATTTCTAGTCTCCAGAAAAGTCATTATACTCGAACATAATATTTTTTCCAAAATTCTATAACTGATCGACGTTAGAGACATCTGTTCGACATCCCTTCTTGATAACGGGGATGACCTGTGCCCTTTTCCAATCCTTTGGAACGCTACGCTCTTCTAGAGACCTACGGTACACCGCTGCAAGAAGGGGGGCAAGTTCCTTCGCGTACTCTGTGTAAAATCGAACTGGTATCCCATCAGGTCCAGCGGGCTTTCCTCTTTTGAGCGATTTTAATTGTTTCTCTATCCCTCTGTCGTCTATTTCGATATCTACCATTTTGTCATCTGTGCGACAATCTAGAGAAGGAACTACAGCGCTGTCTTCCTCTGTGAAACAGCTTTGGAAAAAGACATTTAGTATTTCGGCGTTTAGTCTGTCATCCTATGTTTCAGTACCATTTTGGTCACAGAGTGTCTCGACATTTTGTTTCGATCCACCTACCGCTTTGACATAAGACCAAAATTTCTCCTGACATTATCGTTTTATGCTTTCCTTTTAGGACTTTCGCATCGTTAAATTTCTGGTAATCATTCCCCTTCAGAAAAGATCGTTCACGACTGATTTGCGGATTTTAATTGCGCTCGTGCTTCGTTTAGCGATGAGTTTCAAGAAGGTCGCCCAGTGTCGGTTGTTGTTCCAATAACAGCAACATGGCTGAAGAGTGTAAGGAGAACGGCTGTTAGTATGCATCATTGGAACCGAAACTGATGCGCAGTGGTTAGCACACTCGACTCGCATTCGGAAGGACGACGGTTCAATCCCGCGTCCGGCCATCCTGACTTAGGTTTTCCGTGATTTCCCTAAATCACTCCAGGCAAATGCCGGGATGGTTCCTTTGAAAGGGCACGGCCGAATTCCTTCTTCATCCTTCCCTAATCCGATGAGACCGATGACCTCGCTGTCTGGTCTCCTCTCTCAAACAACCCAACCCGAAATTGATGTAATACCTATGTAGTTTTTTTGAAATAAGGAGTAACTGCTTAAACCCCTTATTTGTACATTTGTTTGGTGTAAGTAGTGAACAAATATTTCTAACTGATACGAAACATAGCAAGAAAAAATTCTCTAAAACTTACAGTTTCAAATAATTAAGAAAAGTGTTGGGTAGTATGGGCCGCACAGCAAAATATACGTTTTTAAATGAGAGAGATATTTATGTGGTTCAGAAACAAATCACCCTGCTTATATATCAAAAGTGCAAGATGATAAAAAAAAGTTGTGAACGAAACACACACAACACTGGTGAAATATTCTACAAGGTGGCATATCTGCCCTATGCTGGCTCTATTTTTGCCAGGATCAGTAGGATCCTGCGTAAACACAATATCAAGTGTGTTTTCTGTCCATCCAACAAGATCGGGGGGCTGCTGGGGAATGTCAAAGACGACCTGGGGTTACGAAAACCAGGGATTTACAATATACCTTGACAATGTGGCATGTCCTACATTGGCCAGACGACAAGAACTGTGGAGATCAGGTGCAAAGAACATCAGAGGCACACTAGATTAAGACAGGTGACTACGTCAGCCATTGCTGAACACTGTCTAGAACTAGATCATTCCACGAAGTATGAGGATACCAAGATTCTAGCACAAACAACCAGATTTTGGGACAGTGTTATAAGAGAATCGATTGAGATTAAAATGGCTGACGATCTTATGAATCGTGACACAGGGTACCAGCTAAGCAGAGCCTGGGATCCGGCTCTGGAATTGTTAAAGGAGCAACGGGGCCAGCTGCAACACTACACAAACAGAAGAACCAGAGACATGGAGATGGTAAACGAGCCCCTGACGGACTGCCAGGAGCACCAGACCGAAGATGGAACACCCAGAAGTGGGACTGGTGGGCGCGGACCGCAGAGGGAACATCCAGAGCCGCAGCAGACGAGAAACGGAGCGGCAACGCTCCAACAGGTCACAGGGAATGGGCGCGGACCACAGAGGAAGCGCCTTCAGCCGTTGGTGGAGGGGGAAGGCCATAGGCATAAATACTGGACCAGGTCCACTCGAGGAGCAGTCTCAGGTCGCACCTGATGAAGGTTACGAGCTACGTGATCGAAATATCGTGCAAGTACGACGCTGATATCCGGCAGAACACCCGACAACCCAAGATGTCATTAGATCGCCGGGAAAGCCTGAAGAGTTACTTCTACAATATTTATTATTTCTTACACGAACCGGTTTTCGTCTTTTACACCTACATCAGGTACAAAGATACGTATGTGGTGCAGTGAAATTTTGTTTGATCAATGATTTTGAACTAGTCCATCTCCATTTACAGAGATGAAAACCGTTAATGTTACAATTAGAAATAAAACATGAGAGATTATTTCAGTGTAAATGTGATGTAAGGATTATACAACTAAGATAAAATATGTGACACATTAACTAATAAACTATACACAAATTACAACAGTTGTACACAGAAGAAAATAATTGAACAGCAAATTTTAGTCAGGTATTTCAAAGTTGTGGCTGAACCTTAATAGGTCCTAAATTACAATCAGATGAGATATTATAGTCATATTAACCAGTCGAGCGAAGCAGCTGTGATTACACAAAGTAAAAATTGTTTTTAATACAACGAGGGAAATTAATGTAACTGAAATAAAGGAAATGGGGCATGTGAGTAAGAGGCGTAATTTACAACATGGGCTGGGTGGGGTTATGAGTAGTAACTGCAGATAGAAGTGCCGAGTAAGAGAACTGTGTCTGGTCATTCAGTACAACACTTGAGTTAATGGACATGTGTTAACTAATTTCCATTGTTTCGAGATAGTTCATCTTCCTTCCTTTATGGATGTGATGTCTTACTTAATGTTTCATCTCGTAACTGTGGCCTTCTTTCAGCAGTTGGTCTTAAAAAGTAGAGTTTTCTTTTCTAAATTACCAGCTTCTGCGGTGTTCCTTCAACATATTGCCATTCGAGGCTGACCCATACAGAATTTGCCTCAATTACAGGTAATTTTATATAGTGCACTCTTTTCCAAAGCTTGAGTGCTGTCTTTACCACTTAGCAAAAAGTCTCCAACGCTGATGAGCCCATAAAATGACGTTTTTACGTTCCTGGAGAGTCCACCGGGACTTTTCCTAAGAATGCACCGTTTATTGCGTTCTTGAGGTGATGGATGAAGGACAGGGTAAAAAAGAGAGAACACCAGTCGTTTCTGCTTTTTATGAATGATGGAGTCCACTAAGTTAGGAGGATAGTCATTGTTTGGTGCTGGATGGTGGTGGACCTTTCAGGCGCCTAATTTCCAAACTTATTTTATTTGACTATCAATTTCGGCGATTTACTGCGCCATCTTCAGGCCCCTGAGAGACGTGTACGAAGATTCCACCTCCATTCTGGCCAAAATAGGGGCCAGCATTCAAATAATGATATCTGTAGATTTCTGGTTGCTATAGCGATCACTTCAACCATTACTGCCGACTGATCAGAACCGAGGTGGAATATTCCTACACCTCAGTCAGGGGTCTGAAGATGGCGTAGTAAATCACCGAAACTGGTAGGCAAATAAAATAAGTTCGGAAGTTTGACGGCTGAAAGGTGTTTGATTTGACATTCTGTAGTGGATAGCGAAGTTCCACAACCATCTCTGAAAAAATGGACATCTAGAGAATTATTTGATGGTGTTTGATTGCACTTACTTCCATTTAGAAGATGTCTTTATTCACGGGGATCGATAGTAGGTGATGTATCATTGAATTGAAGGCAGAGTGGTTATGGATCACTGGATGTTGAGAACTGGCCGGTATTACCATATATGTGATGGTAGGTTTCCTATAAACCATTCAAGTTGTGGCTGATGGAACCTGAAGAAAGATTAAACTTCTGGAGTGAGGCTTTCTGGCCACTTCTTCCTATAGTTCTGGCAGAAATTTTTACTTGTCAATTTCTTTACTCTGTTAAATCTGTGAGGCAGTTCTAAATCTTGTGTTAAATCGCGAACCATCTTTTGAAACTCAGTCTTAGCTAGCAGCATTTTTTCGTAGTTTTCTTCAAATGTTGATTTAAGATCTGAGGTGTTTCAGACGTGTACTGATTGCCTAAAACGATTTTGATCTCGTTTGGAGTGTAGTTCTAGAAACATTAAACTGATCGGCAGCAGCCGTTTTGGCCGTTTCGCCTTCTAAAACACTTGTTACCACTCCCATCGACCCTAATCGGCGCGTTTCTTCTCCAACCTTGGTATCGTGCTCTAAAATAAATAAAACAAAAATATTCTTATACCAGTCGACTTTGGTATGGCCCATGCTACCCTGCTGACATTGCGCATTAAAATATGGCAGAAACAGAAACCGGCTTGAGGGAGTGGAATTTTGTTATTAGTGTGTAATATACATTAAACTACTTACGTCTTAATATTTGTATGATAATGCTACTTTTTATCTTTAAAATTGTAAACCGATGCTGAAAATTATACAGTTCATCAGATTAGACACTGAAAAACAAATTAAACTTACTTGCGACAGAAACTCAACGAGCCATACTTCTCAAGTCCTGACAAAGGGGAGTGATGTTTGCACTTTCTTCCAAGCACTGCTGTTCTGCAGCGAACCCAAGGAACACCGAGTGGACCATACTACCGTAGGCACATACTAACTCCTGTTACCCTACTTGTCTACTAAACGCGAAACCGGTTCATGATTCATAGTTCAGGGTCCCAGTTGCCAGTTGGTTATTTAACAGCTTCGAGGGGCAACAAAAATTTGATTCTCAATATTTCATACAATCACTGCTCGAATTTAAAAATTTAAAACGCTATCGCGATCTGATCATCGAGAGATATAATCATACGTTCAAGGTTCAACATAACAAGACAGGAATTACAGTTAGAAACTGTACGTACGCCTTAAGGCAAATTAACAACGTTATATTGGTTCAAAATGGCTCTGAGCACTATGGGACTCAACATCTTAGGTCATAAGTCCCCTAGAACTTAGAACTACTTAAACCTAACTAACCTAAGGACATCACACACACCCATGCCCGAGGCAGGATTCGAACCTGCGACCGTAGCAGCCCCGAACGTTATATCCATCTAGTATTTGAGAATGCAGAGCGCTTAGCGAATCCCAACAGACTTAACACATAATTTAAAACCTTCATGAATGTGAAACTTCCCAGCAGGTTAAAACTGTGTGCCGGACGGAAACTCGAACTCGGGACTTTTGCCTTTCGCGGGCAAGTGCTCTACCGTCTGAGCTACCCTAGCACGACTCACGCCCCCTCCTCACAACCATGTCTCCGCAATATCCTTTCTTCCAGGAGTGCTAGTTCTGCAAGGTTCGCAGGAGAGCTTCTGTGAAGTTTGCAAAGTAGGAGACGAGGTACTGGCAGAAGTAAAGTTGTGAGGATGCGGCTTTAGTTGTGCTTGTGTACCTCAGATGGTAGAGCACTTGCCCGCAAAAGGCAAAGTTCCCGAGTTAGAGTCTCGGTTCGACACACAGTTTTAATCTGCCAGGAAGTTTCATATCAGCGCACACTCCGCTGCAGAGTAAAAATCTCATTCTGGCTTCATGAATGTATTTCTCATTGACGCCTCCACAAAACAAGAAAAGGAAAAAAGTTTATCGCCTAATACATTTTGTGGTTCTTGCAGTAAGACTTCTGATCCGGCACGACGTTTCAATTTATTACTTCCATACTGCTAATTCCCTTCGCTTCACATTATGCAGACAATATTCACATACACATAAAATTATATCACGACACATGGTTCAGGAGATATGACGTCATAAACATGGAAATACGTGGGAAACTAGCTCTTGCTTTAAGTGGCGCGGAAATTTCCTTGACTTGATAATGAGCGTACTTAGCGACTTACAATAAAAATGTAAACATAATGTCAAACCTTTACTAAACTTATTCTCCTTTATATGCTCAACGTCAAAAATTGTGAGATTAACTAATTTGTAAAGTAATAAGACGATTGAACGTGTTTTATGCATGAGAGTTCGGTTCTTTAAAGAATCGGAGGTGTGCTAGCTCACTCTGAGAAGAGTTATGGCGCCTTGCCTGACGGAAGTTAATGTTTAAACGATTTGAAAACACAGTTACACTACTGGCCATTAAAACTGCTACACCAAGAAGAAATGCAGATGATAAACGGGTATTCATTGGACAAATATATTATACAAGAACTGACTTGTGATTACATTTTCACGCAATTTGGGTGCATAGATCCTGAGAAAGCAGTACCCAGAACAACCACCTCTGGCCGCAATAAAGGCCTTGATACGCCTGGGCATTGAGTCAAACACAGCTTGGATGGCGTGCACAGGTACAGCTGCCCATGCAACTTCAACACGATACCACAGTTCATCAAGAGTAGTGACTGGCGTATTGTGACGAGCCAGTTGCTCGGCCACCATTGACCAGACTTTTCAGTTGGTGAGAGATCTGGAGAATGTGCTGGCCAGTGCAGCAATCGAACTTTTTCTGTATCCAGAAAGCCCCGTACAGTACCTGCAACATGCGGTAGTGCATTATCTTGCAGGGATCGAATGAACGGTAGAGCCACGATCTGAAATGTAACGTCCATTGTACAAAGTGCCGTCAATGGGAACAAGAGGTCACCGAGACGTGTAACCAATGGCACCCCATACCATCACGCCTGGTGATACGCCAGTGTGGCTATTACGAATACACGCTTCCAATGTGCGTTCACCGTGATGTAGTCAAAGACGGATGCGACCATCATGATGCTGTAAACAGAACCTGGATTCATCCGAAAAAATCACGTTTTGCCATTCGTGCACCCAGGTTCGTCTTTGAGTACACCATCGCAGGTGCTCCTGTCTGTGATGCAGCGTCAAGGGTAATCGTAGCCATGGTCTCCGAGCTGATAGTCCGTGCTGCTGCAAACGTCGTCGAACTGTTCGTGCAGATGGTTGTTGTCTTGCAGACGTCCCAATCTGTTGACTCAGGGATCGAAACGTGGCTGCACAATCCGTTACCGCCATGCGCATAAGATGCCTGTAATCTCGACTGCCAGTGATACGAGGCCGTTGGGATCCAGCACGGCGTTCCGTATTACCCTCCTGAACCCACCGATTCCATATTGTGCTAACAGTCATTGGATCTCGACCAACGCGAGCAGCAATGTCGTGATACGATAAACCGCAATCGCGATAGGCTACAATCCGACCTCTATCAAAGTCGGAAACGTGATGGTACGCATTTCTCCTCCTTACACGAGGCATCATCACAACAACGTTTCACCGGGCAACTCCGGTCAACTGCTGTTTGTGTATGAGAAATCGGTTGGAAACTTTCCGCATGTCAGCACGTTGTAGGTGTCGCCACCGGCGCCAACCTTGAGTGAATGCTCTGAAAAGCTAATCATTTGCATATGACAGCATCTTCTTCCTGTGGGTTAAATTTCGCGTCTGTAGCACGTCATCCTCGTGGTGTAGCAATTTTAATGGCCAGTAGTGTATATACAACTTTTTTGTTTGCGAGTATGTAGTCATCCTGAACACGATTACGCCTGCTGACTATTGCTGACTGCCCAATAGCTGTGCCAGTGTTTAGAAGAGGTACGATGCAATGTTCATTCGAATATGCATGCATGCATACTTAATATTTACACAATCACTGCTATTTCTTATTTATTCTCGAATACTGGGCCCTATTATGACACAAATGGTACAAATGGCTCTGAGCACTACGGGACTTAACATCTGAGGTCATCAGTCCCCTAGAACTTAGGACTACTTAAGCCTAACTAACCTAAGGTCATCACTCACCTCCATGCCCGAGGCAGGATTCGAACCTGCGACCGTAGCGGTCGCGCGGTTCCACACTGTACCCTCGACTCAAATAAATATGTTCGTGGAAAGGAATATACGTAACGAGTGCAGGTTGTGACACATGGACGACGACGTATGGACGTTTGGGTCTGGCCGTGATTCGTGCACGGATGGCCGAAGCAGTTAAGACGACCGCTCGCTTAAAGTGGGAAATACGGGGTTCGAGTCCCGATCCAGCGCAAATTTTCATTGTTGTCATTCCAATTTACAGCCGAAGGTGGTGCATGTTAAAAACACATGTTTTGACAGAGCACAGGGAAAACTGTGCTACTGTGAAACTGTTGCATTCATTTGTTGCAAGTTTATGTGACAAACTCCTACGTTTTCATCACTTTTTTGGGAGTGATTATCACATTCACAAGAAAACCTAAATCGGGCAAGGTAGAAGAATCTTTTTACCCATTCGCCAAGTGTACAAGTTAGGTGGGTCGACAACATATTCCTGTCGTGTGACGCACATGCCGTCACCAGTGTCGTATAGAATATATAAGACGTGTTTTCCTGTGGAAGAATCGGTTGACCTATGACCTTGTGATCAAATGTTTTCGGTTCCCATTGGAGAGGCACGTCCTTTCGACTACTAATCGCGCGGTTTTGCGGTGCGGTCGCAAAACACAGACAATAAACTTATTACAGTGAACAGGGACGTCAATGAATGAACGGACAGATCATAACTTTGCGAAAATAAAGAAAGGGTAGACTTGAACCAAGGACCTCTCGTTTCGCAGCTGCTCACGCTAACCACGGGACCACGGTGGTCCTGAGCTCATATTATCCTTGATATTGCCTATCTTGCACATGGACTACTCAGTTTGTATGTTTTGGTTATTTTTTTCATAGTTCCACACAACTTCTTTCAGTTTTCTCGATTGATCTGTGTTCAGTTTTTCGAGGCCTATCCACTGTGCCAACTTATAACTAAATGTGAGGGCGGTGCGATGGGGAGGTTCCCTTGTCAGCCACAGTGCCGTAAATCTTCCTAGGCGCGGTTCTCACTGAGGCAGCACTATATGTTGCAGGAAAAGTGGCGCGGCGCGGCCGTTATCCATCCGACACTCGTGTTCCCTCAGGGGCGACAGAAGTAAAAAGACACAGAAGGCAGCAAGAGCCTCGCGTGTGGCGCGTCGCTGCCGCCCTCACTGCAAACGACTTATAAATATAACACGTAATTACTGAGGACTCGATGCAGGTAGTGCTCTCTTTCCAGCGTTAAAAACAATTTTGATATGTTACGACCCAAAATTCCCCAGACGTAAACTGACCAGCGAATACGTATTTTACTGAAGACTTTTCAAAATATGCGCTGTGTTTTGCTTAAATTCAAAGTATCACAATAACTACGGGCAGCAGCGGAAAGAAAACCAGTTCGTTATCAAGCTGTGATGCCAGGCTATACGACGGCAGAAACTCAGTTTATTTTACCGAATAATGATATACAGGACATAAAATCCCGTCTGAGGGCTGCGATCATTTTTATGTTAATAATTGACAACCAATGCTGTACAGTCGCAACAAAGTCTTGAGATGTTCAATCGACTCTTTTATTAGAACATGTTACGCGTTTCGGGATTACACCCATCTTCAGACTTAAACTTCAATAACGTATGTTATTCGACACTTTCTTTGAGTTGCCAAGGCTGTACGCCTGGTTGGTTAGGAAGGAGTTGAAGTCTGTTTTGTCTGAAGATGGGTGTAATCCCGAAACGCGTAACACGTTCTAATAAAAGAGTCAACTGAACATCTCAAGACTTTATTGCGATTGAACAGCATTGGTTGCCAATTATTTTACCGAATAATATCCTAAAGACCGACTCAGGAAGAGTGCGTAGCAGACACGGGCGAATCCGAAAACATGGTTTTTAATTTTTTGTGTGAAAAGTAAGAGATTTACTGACAAATTAACTACAGAGATGCTTCATGCAATAAAACTGTCTTTTTAGGCACATTAGATGGCTTGAAATTTCGCTCTACGTGTATCATACAAGACAAATTCGACATGTTGTGTGACCCAAAATGCACCAAATGTAAACTGGCCAACCAGCACTTCGTGTTGCACCGGCCAATACAACAGAGTATCGTAAGCGTGTTATATTGCTGTCGCCCCAGTTCGGATGGTGGTTATCGCTGAAACGACCGGTTTTCGGTTATACTGGTGTTTTCCATCTCCAATCTAACATGACTGTTAAAACCGCTCAAAATAACCGGTTTTTGAAATAACTGATGTTTCTGTTTTCTGTTGCTATTATTTGCAATAATAAATGCAGACATCGAAAAAAAAAACTGAAAAATTCTAGGACTGCCTCGGACTTTTGAATTATACGTTTCAGAATTCCTAGAAGCAAATTGTTAAATTAAATTGGCAAATAAAAGAAAAAAAAAACAAAAGAAATCTTCGTCCATATACTGTTTGTTGCATTTACTCTGAGGGTAAAACTTTGAACATAGCTGCTAAGGTTCAGTGACAGTGTCAGAATTATATTAGAACAAATAAGCCCTTGTTGCAACCCTTGTTCACTCAAGTACGAGCAGCCCTTAGCGGCTCGCCATCTTATTTACATCTATTCATGACGTCGCCTTTCCAGCGATTTTTAAAAAATGTGACTTGTAAGTACTGCATCTCTTTCCAGTCTGTACAAACTTTAATTTTATTAATGTATTATATACCTAATATGTTTTAGAACAGTTATTTTAATTCTGAAGACGACGCTCATAGTAGCGTCGAAACGTGGTCAATTTTGACTTAATATTTGTAGCCAAGGGCTTATTTGTCCTGATATACTCTGAAGGTAATGAGGGGTGGGGTACTACAAAAGAATTGGCAATATTGTCCTATGGATTCTAATTTTTTGAAATTCTACTCAAAAATCGTGTTGCAATCGAGGATCGTGCAACCACTTGCGCGTTACTTATAATCAATGCTAAAGAGTGAAACAGTTTGGAGAAATCTGTTCTTCGTGTTACGTTGTCCGTTTCCAAGGAATACAAACAGGTGCTCCACGCTCGGGTATTAGGCGGCTGCAGCGGACCAGAGCGAGTGACAAACAACCTGCGCGCAAAAGTTTAAAAGCTGTACTTTCAGAACGCCACAAAAGTGTCGTATCAGAGGTGTAGGCCTCGCGGGGTGGCCGCGTGGTTAGAGGCGCCATATCACTGATTGCGCAGCCCCTCCCGGAGAAGATTAGAGTCCTCCCTCGCTCATGGGTGTGTGTGTGTTTTTCTTAGCATCAGTTAGTTTAAGGTTCAAATGGTTCAAATGGCTCTGAGCACTATGGGACTCAACTGCTGTGGTCATCAGTCCCCTAGAACTTAAAACTACTTAAACCTAACTAACCTAAGGACATCACACAACACCCAGACATCACGAGGCAGAGAAAATCCCTGACCCCTACAGCTGTCCTGCCAGTGCGCTTTCTTTCTCCTTAAGACATGACTTCAAGTCAAAAATGTTTCCCTGTCAGGGCGCCTGGAATTGATACTATCCCTTGTCAGTGCCAGTTTTCCGTATGTCTTGTAGTTCTCGGGCAAGTCGTCTTCTGAGACTCCACAGGTACTTACGGCTGACCGTGTACGTTTACTCTCTTGTAAGATTTATTGTGAATGACCGGGCACAATTTGATCGCTACGGTCACAGGTTCGAATCCTGTCTCGGGCGTGGATGTGTGTAATGTCCTTAGGTTAGTTAGGTTTAAGTAGTTCTAAGTTGTAGGGAACTGATGACCTCAGATGTTAAGTCTCATAGTGCTCAGAGCCATCTGAACCATTTGAATCCCAATTTGATGATAATAGTACCTTCCATAAATATACCACTAGGAACAAAATCTGCCTCCATTGTCCACAATTTTACCTTACTCTTGCACGGAAAGGAACGAAGTATGTAACCATAAAAATTTTTGAACACCTCTTACATCTACATCTACATATATACTCCGCTAGCCACCAAGTGGTGTGTGGCGAAGGGCACAATTCGCACCAAAGTCATATTCCCCCCCCATCCCTTCTGTTCCACTCGCGGATCGCGCGAGGGAAAAACGACTGTATGAACGCCTCAGTACGAGCTCTTATTTCCCTGATCTTTGAGTGGTGATTTGAAAGTTGCTGGTAATAATACGTGCCCTACATCCTCGGTGAAGATCGGATTTCGGAATTTAGTGAGCAGCTCCTTCCGTTTAGCGCGCCGTCTATCTGCAAGTGCGTCCCACTTCAAACTTTCTGTGAGATTTGTAACGCTGTCGCGATGGCTAAATGTACCAGTCACGAATCTTTCCGCTCTTCTTTGGACCTTCTCAACCTCTTGAATCAGACCCAACTGGTAAGGGTCCCATACAGACGAACAATACTCTAAGACTGGACGAACTAACGTATTGTAGGCTATTTCTTTGTTGAAGGACTGCATCACTTCAGGATTCTACCATTAAACCGCAATCTAGAGTTCGCCTTACCCGTTACTTGTGTAATCTGATCATTCCAAATGGTTCAAATGGCTCTGAGCACTATGGGACTCAACTGCTGAGGTCATTAATCCCCTAGAACTTAGAACTAGTTAAACCTAACTAACCTAAGGACATCACAAACATCCAAGCCTGAGGCAGGATTCGAACCTGCGACCGTAGCGGTCTTGCGGTTCCAGACTGCAGCGCCTTTAACCGCACGGCCACTTCGGCCGGCTCTGATCATTCCATTTGCGATCATTTCGAATAGTCACACCCACATACTTCACGGATGTTACCGCTTCCAAAGACTGATCATTTATTTTGTACTCTTACATTAATGGGGATTTGCGCCTTGTTACACGCAGTAGGCTACACTTACTCCGTTGTTCATTAAAGGTGCTGGCAGCTAGCGAAAGTTTTAAAAGAAAATTGAAATCATTTCCGCTCGAGAACTCCTTGTACCATGTAGATGTATTTCTGTATAAGTGATATTTCCTTTGTTGTGGTACATTCATCAAATTTTTCTATAGCTCAAGAATCAAGAAATTAGTTATATAAATGGCTACCTCGAAGCCATTTTGTTGTCATGTTCTACATCACAGCAAGATGTTGCGTGCATGATCCAAGGAACAGGTGTAAACACAAAAGATATGTTAGCAGGCAGTTGAATGTGAAGAGGAGACTGTTAACGCTGTTTCTTGTGCACTGTTTGGACTTCAGAATTTATGTGAGTGCCATAGAAGTCAAGATTTTAAACACGGCTGAAACAGCAACTGTTGAAATTCTTCACGGTAAATGATGACAGCCAAAGCAGTTGCAGGATAAAGATGAGTTATTAAAATTCTTGACCACGGTTTCGGTATATCTAAATATACCTTCATCAGAAGTAAAATACCCTGAACAGGAAGACACTTTCATTAGCAAAAACTTAGCATCGGAAATGAGAAAGAAAAAAACACTATAGCTTAAGTAACTGTAAAATTACCAGAGTATTACAGGCACAAAAACGTTTAGTCACTTACTAAAATCACATCCTGCTATGGATATTCATAAAACAATTGTGCCAAAGGCGTCGTCAGTAGTTAAAACATCATCTCCATTTATACAACATGATTACGGACAGAGGGTCGATGTACTTCGCCTATGAACTATCGTGACGAGAGTGTGAAAACACTAGGGCAGACAGTTTCGCCGAGAGAGGGCACTTGTGCTATGTGCCAGACACACGCGCACATTAAAATCCATGGATACATATATATGCGCATGAAAACCATTAAAAGTTGTGCTAATTCAAACCTTCCGTCTTGATAAATAAAACATATCAGAACCATTTAAAAACATCTACGTAAAATAGAAAATATGAAACCAATTTACCTATGTCCTAGTGTCAAGCAGATGAAGCTTGCGCTACGGAACACAGAATTGTTACAGGTCAAAGCGATGCCGGCGAAGACAAATTAAAAAACGATATTTTACTATAATACACCATTCCACAGATTTGATCCGCGTCTATCGATCAACAGTTCTCTCGCCGACAGCAACAGCGTCACGTCAAGTAGCGTGATCGCGTGCGTCGCAAACGTCGCCCACGGCACGGACGCATTTTCGCGATTATGCGCAGCTAAGGGGAAGGGGTCGTTACCGCTGTTGCTCGAGTAAGTGGTCGCTCCAGCTCAGCCGAGTCGCGCACGAAAGCAAGGAAGGCGTCATGCGACGCTGGAAAAGTGTAACATTCAGTCCTACAGCAGTATAGCGAACTCCGCACGAATATACAGCGCTACTATAAATGAGTCAGTCGCTTTCAGAGTTCTAGATTTACCAAAGAGCTTCACGTACTGTACGGTTATAATTAAAGTGCACCTACTCACGGAGTTCCAGTGTGGACTGTAATTATCGTATGGCAGCGAAATTCGGCAGATATACTAATGCGTTAATGCGGAACCGATTTACGCCGAATTATAAAAAAAAGGCACTGTGAATGCAAGAAAGACATGCAGAAATGTTTCCACCTGCAATGGACTAGAAACGAGACGCAGTCAAAGAAGGTCAAACGAGTGAGACAGCCATATTGTTGATTTTACGCACATCAAAAAAAGTTTTACGTTACACCGGTTCCCAGAACTCCTGAAGATAAACGTCGACTGTGGATATTGTATCACAGACACACTCGCTTTGACGGTTCAGAGATGTAACTAAACCCGCCCAAAGATGTAAACAACCATGCATGAGTAGCGCCTATTAGACGGAGGGGGTCTAACAGCCGAAAAGTTCCAGTCATTGCACCAGGAGGGAGATACACGGCTCATGTTTTCTGTAATTCAACCGCGGTGCGATCGCGTCCGCATTGTTGCTTTGTGTCAGGAAGAGCTCTCAACAAGGGAAGTGTCCAGGCGTCTCGGAATGACCCAAAGCGATGTTGCTCGGACACGGAGGAGGTACAGAGAGACAGGAAGTGTCGATGACGTGCCTCGCTCAGGCCGCCCTAGGGCGCGAGTGCCTTTGCTAACAGCACCACATCGCTTGCAGCGCCTGTACCGGGCTGGTGAGCACGTCGGTTGGACCCTTTTTTTTTTTTGGTCATCAGTCTACTGACTGGTTTGATGCGGCCCGCCACGAATTCCTTTCCTGTGCTTCGTCTCAGAGTAGCACTTGCAACCTACGTCCTCAATTATTTGCTTGACGTATTGCAATCTCTGTCTTCCTCTACACTTTTTGCCCTCTACAACTCCCTCTAGTACCACGGAAGTCATTCCCTCATGTCTTAGCAGATGTCCTATCATCCTGTCCCTTCTCCTCAACAGTGTTTTCCACATATTCCTTTCCTCTCCGATTCTGCGCAGAACCTACTCATTCCTTACCTTATCAGTCCACCTAATTTTCAACATTCGTCTATAGCGCCACATCACATATGCTTCGATTCGCTTCTGTTCCGGTTTTGCCACAGTCCGTTTTTCACTACCATACAATGCTGTACTCCAGACGCACATCCTCAGAAATTTCTTCCTCAAATTAAGGCCGGTATTTGATATTAGTAGACTTCTCTTGGCCAGAAATGCCTTTTTTACCATAGCGAGTCTGCTTTTGATGTCCTCCTTGCTCCGTCCGTCATTGGTTATTTTACTGCCTATGTAGCAGAATTCCTTAACTTCATTGACTTCGTGACCATCAATCCTGATGTTAAGTTTCTCACTGTTCTCATTTCTACTACTTCTCATTACCTTTGTCTTTCTCCGATTTACTCTCAAACCATACTGTGTACTCATTAGACTGTTCATTCCGTTCAGCAGATCATTCAATTCTTCTTCACTTTCACTCAGGATAGCAATGTCATCAGCGAATCGTATCATTGATATCCTTTCACCTTGTATTTTAATTCCACTTCTGAACCTTTCTTTATTTCCATCATTGCTTCCTCGATGTACAGATTGAAGAGTAGGGGCGAAAGGCTACAGCCTTGTCCTACACCTTTCTTAATACGAGCACTTCGTTCTTGATCGTCCACTCTTATTATTCCCTCTTGGTTGTTGTACATATTGTATATGACCCGTCTCTCCCTATAGCTTACCCCTACTTTTTTCAGAATCTCGAACAGCTTGCACCATTTTATATTTGCGAACGCTTTTTCCAGGTCGACAAATCCTATGAAAGTGTCTTGATTTTTCTTTAGCCTTGCTTCCATTATTAGACGTAACGTCAGAATTGCCTCTCTCGTCCCTTTACTTTTCCTAAAGCCAAACTGATCGTCACCTAGCGCATTCTCAATTTTCTTTTCCATTCTTCTGTATATTATTCTTGTAAGCAGCTTCGATGCATGAGCTGTTAAGCTGATTGTGCGATAATTCTCGCACTTGTCAGCTCTTGCCGTCTTCGGAATTGTGTGGATGATGCTTTTCCGAAAGATGGTATGTCGCCAGACTCATATATTCTACACACCAACGTGAGTAGTCGTTTTGTTGCCACTTCCCCCAATGATTTTAGAAATTCTGATGGAATGTTATCTATCCCTTCTGCCTTATTTGTCCAAAGCTCTTTTAAATTCCGATTCTAATATTGGATCCCCTATCTCTTCTTAATCGACTCCTGTTTCTTCTTCTATCACATCAGACAAATCTTCACCCTCATAAAGGCTTTCAATGTATTCTTTCCACCTATCTGCTCTCTCCTCTGCATTTAACAGTGGAATTCCCGTTGCCCTCTTAATGTTACCACCGTTGCTTTTAATGTTACCAAAGGTTGTTTTGACTTTCCTGTATGCTGAGTCTGGTGTTGGACCCTAGACGATAGGAAAACCGTGTCCTGGTCACATGAGTCCCGATTTCAGCTGATAAGTGCTAATGGTAGGGTTCTCACGAATCTACCAACTGAAGGTCTCCTACCACTGTTCTCAATTTTGAGCATGGGCTATAACGTGGGAGCTGATCATTTGGCGCCAGCACACAATGGATGTGGACGCTGAGGACGTAATTAGCGCCCGTCCTAGAAATAGCAACACTATTCCTTTCATGAAGAAGCCTGATCTCTCTCTTCGTTTGCCCATGTCTGACGGTGCGTAAATGTTGGTAAGCTTCACTGGAAGTATTGTTGCAGCCATTCCACGTGACGATAATAAGTAGCTGACGTCCTCCAGTACTACGCCTTCCGTAAGTAGTATCGCTGTGCCGGTGCTGGTTTGTGAAGCTAGTGATATCTACACTACTGGCCATTAAAATTGCTACACCAAGAAGAAATGCAGATGATAAACGGCTATTCATTGGACAAAGATATTATACTAGAACTGACATGTGATTACATTTTCACGCAATTTGGGTGCATAGATCCTGAGAAACCAGTACCCAGAACAACCACCTCTGGTCGTAATAACGGCCTTGATACGCCTGGGCATTGAGTCAAACAGAGCTTGGATGGCGTGTACAGGTACAGATGGCCATGCAGCTTCAACACGCCACCGCAGTTCATCAAGAGTAGTGACAGGCGTATTGTGACGAGCCAGTTGCTCGGCCACCATTGACCAGACAATTGGTGAGAGATCTGGAGAATGTGCTGGACAGGGCAACAGTCGAACATTTTCTGTATCCAGAATGGCCCGTACAGGACCTGCAACATGCGATCGTGCATTATCCTGCTGAAATGTAGGGTTTCGCAGGGATCGAATGAAGGGTAGAACCACGGGTCGTAACACATCTGAAATGTAACGTCCACTGTTCAAAGTGCCGTCAATGCGAACAAGAGGCGACCGAGACGTGTAACCAATGGCACCCCATACCATCACGCCGGTGATACGCCAGTATGGCGATGACGAATACACGTTTCCAATGTGCGTTCACCGCGATGTCGCCATACACGGATGCCACCATCATGATGTTGTAAACAGAACCTGGATTCATCCGAAAAAAATGACGTTTTGCCATTCGTGCACCCAGGTTCGTTGTTGAGTACACCATCGCAGGCGCTCCTGTCTGTGATGCAGCGTCAAGGGTAATCGCAGCCACGGTCTCCGAGCTGATAGTCCATGCTGCTGCAGACGTCGTCGAACTGTTCGTGCAGATGGTTGTTGTCTTGCAAATGTCCCCAATCGGTTGACTCAGGGATCGAGACGTGGCTGCAAGATCCGTTACATCCATGTGGATAAGATACCTGTCATCTCGACTGCTAGTGATACGAGGCCGTTGGGATCCAGCACGGCGTTCCGTATTACCCTCCTGAACCCACCGATTCCATATTCTGCTGACAGTCATTGGATCTCGAGCAACGCGAGCAGCAATGTCGCGATACGATAAACCGTAATCGCGATAGGCTACAATCTGACCCTTATCAAAGTCGGAAACGTAACGGTACGCATTTGTCCTCCTTACACGAGGCATCACAACAACGTTTCACCAGGCAACGCCGGTCAACTGCTGTTTGTGTATGAGAAATCGGTTGGAGACTTTCCTCATGTCAGCACGTTATAGGGGTCGCCACCGGCGCCAACCTTGTGTGAATGCTCTGAAAAGCTAATCATTTGCATATCGCAGCATCTTCTTCCTGTCGTTTATATTTCGCGTCTGTAGCACGTCATCTTCGTGGTGTAGCAATTTTAATGGCCAGTAGTGTAGTTGCTGTAACCATAGAGGGACGGGAATTCGTCGACGGATACTTACAGTAAAAGAGCGGTGTGCAATCTGCCGCATGTGCTACATCTTTGAGTAACATCACCATGGTCCGTGATAGTATGGTATTAGTATTAATGGATACGACGAGGAACGACATTCGACGTCCAGCGTGTTGGGGACCGCGCTTGTTAGGCACACGTTGTACTTGTCGGTGCGGTCTCTGTCAGTGGTGTTTGTGAATCAGTTATGAAGTGGTCTCTCGGTGGTGTCGCCTCAACTGTGACACCCACGGTTGCAGGCGACTGGATTTTCCCCCTGCCATCAGTCCTGTTCTGCCAAGCCGCAGCTGTTATGGCCACGTCTTCCTACACTGCACCCACTTCTGGAACTTCCTGGGGTCCGCCTTATAGGTCTCGCTGGAGAGGGCAATCGCATTCGCTGGTGTAACGTCGGTCTTCGTCAGACACCCCAGTACTCTCTTGTGTCGTCATCGTCTGCCCATTTGCATTCATCTTCTCCTATACGAAGTTAGCAGTCGTCTGATGGCGTGCGACATATTTTCTTTCGCTGTTTTGGTAACTGTGCTGTCGTACTTACATATCCAGATCCGAATGCTATTTCCAAGTCCCGTTGTCTTGCATGTTGGGGACAGTAGTGGCCGTCGATACCACCAGCCAGCCGAATTCCATATTCGTTCCTGCGGCATCGAACTTCTGTTGCAACTGCTCAGCGGAGGTTTCCTCGCTTGACATTTGGGACGCATTGGCATCCACCTGTGTCGACTATGCCGTTTGATATTGGGGGAGCGTGCAAGGGAAATGCTTTCGGAAGGCAGTACCATACGTAAGAGGCGTGGATGCTGTCGTGGGTATGGGCACAGCTTCGCCCGTCGGTACCTGAATTATAATCCCTTGGACGCTCTGTGAGTGTACGTGGCTTTCCTTGCCACAACCCGAGCAGGTCTTGGGATGCCTGTCGTAAATAACTACCGCTCTGAAACAACCAATAAGAAGGTAAGACGGGATGCTCGATCTGAACTTACCTCACCCCGTTAAGAACGGGGTACGTTCAAAAGTGATCAATTTTTTGGCGGTACAGCTGAGTTCACGTCCAGATGGTTATAAATCAAAGCAGCCTGGAACATCTTCAAACAGGAAACATCTAACTCTGCTAAAAAGGACCGCAATTCACATATTAAACACTAAGATGTACCAGTAGGTAACCGTAAAAAATTAGCTGATTTTGTAAACTCATATTTCAGTAGTATTGCAAAAAAATTACAGCAGAAATTTCCAGATACGTATGATTTACCTACTCAGAACCAGCCAACAAACTCAATGGTGCTCTTGCCGACTACAGAAAGGGAAGTGGCACTAGCAGTACACCAACTAAAAATAAAACTTCATTAGGACTTGATGAAATCCCAGTCTGCGTAATTAAAGAATCTATAGACTCCACAAAGGGCCCATTTACAGACATAATTAATGAATCTTTCGAATCTGGATACTTTCCCGACTACCTAAAACAAGCAAAAGTTTTACCTATCCTTAAAAACGGAGATGTGGGAAATGTAGAGAACTACAGGCTGATTTCTATACTGTCTATCATTTCTAAAATAATAGAAATACTAGTCAAAAAGAGACTACTAAATGACCTGAATAAATATAACCTTCTTTCCAATGACCAATTTGGTTTTAGGCCCGGAAAAGGCACACAATCTGCTACAGTACAGTTCACTAAAGTAATTTTAGAAGCACTGGACAAAGGTGAAAATGTAAGTGGTATCTTTCTAGACTTGTCAAAGGCCTTTGATACAGTTGACAAAATCTTACTTCATAAATTAGGGCAAATAGGAACAAGAGATGTGACAAAGAAGTGGTTTAAATCAAACTTGGAAAACAGAGTTCAATGAGTTGAGATATCACAAGTTTCAAACAATTCCCTTGTAAAACACCTGTCTGACCCAGAACATGTGAATATAGGCGTCCCACAGGGAAGTGTATTAGGCCCAATATTGTTTCTTATATACATTAACGACTTCCCACAAAGTATCAGACATGGAGAAAAAATACTTTTTGCTGATGACAGCAACATAATAATAACAGGTGAAAATGCAACACAACTGTCAGAAAGAGCAAACGAGGCTCTCAGTGATGTCCACAACTGGTCATTAAAAAATAAAGTAACCCTAAATGTAAAGAAAACTAAGTATATTAACTTCCAATTGAACAAAAAACACAATGCCACTAGAATAAAAGTTAATAATAATGAATTAGAATGTGTAAAAAGTACCAAATTGTTGGGGATGAATGTAGACAGCCAACTGAAATGGACAAACCATGTCAACATTTTGGCAAAGAAATTATCCACAGCATGCTATGCTCTTAGAATCCTTGCACCGGTATGCAATAATACCTGTCTTAAAATAACATATTACGGATATCTACACTCAGTCCTCAGCTATGGGATCATGTTTTGGGGTACAAGTGCCAGTAACATACAAACTGTGTTCGAAGTACAAAAAAGAGCCATAAGGATAATAACAAACAGCAACATCAGGGCCCACTGTCTAGAATTATTTAGAAAGCTAGGCATTCTAACTGTTTCTTGTGAGTATATCTTTCAGAACATAATGTTCATTAAGAAAAATCTCAACACGTATAACATAAACAGCATAATACATGACCATGAAACAAGATCTTGTCACCATCTCCATCTAGATAGAAAGAACAAGGCAAAGACGCAAAAAAGTATATTTTATAATGGGATAAAACTGTATAACAAATTACCACAGGAAATTAAAGAAATAAATGAGCCCCTCACTTTCAGACAAAAGCTTCAAACCTTCTTAGTAAGTAAAAGTTGTTATACTGTAAAAGAATATCTAACATAGATGTAGATTATTAGCAACATTATCACCAAAATATGATGTAATTATAAATGTGTGTATGACTAGTTATAAAAACTACATAAAATATGAGAAATTTGTTTCATTGTAAATGTATGTTTGCTCATGTATTATAAACTGACGACATCCATACAATATATATTGTTCCTCGGGTGAATAAATAAATAAATAAAGCATCGACCAAAATGTCTTCCGGGACTTCAAAGGGAAGGCCAGACACCAAAATAGTGCAGAGTCGGGTGTCCCAAGTGATTGATTAACCTCATCCCCACACCGCCATCAGATTGTTTGAATTTTAGCTATTCTTATGGTCGCGTACAATTTTATCACATACTCCGTCGTTGATCAGTTTACGGTAAACCACGCTACTGGTGCTAGAGAGGTGGGTGATCAGGTCCTGTGGATGTATTCTGATCTCTTCCCGTATGAATCTTTCAATTTCGAAAGTTCAGGGTCTCGCAAATCCATTAGCGAAGCTGATCTTGATGGTTGACTTTACATATGACTGAGCCATTTGCGTCTATAGCGTACTTACTCGCGTGAGTACTCCGTGGCTTAGAAGTAAACAGCCGTCCGTGCCAGGAGGGGAACGACCACTCTGCTGCGGAGCTGGACTTTGGGGAACGTTAGCCTTGCGGAGAGAGAACCACTGTGTTTTATGCAGGACGAGGCGCCGCCCTCTGTTATGTGGGTCGTGCGGCAGTACTTCACCGCAACATTTCACTGGTGACGGATTGGTCGAGAACGTCTAGTGGCTTGGCCTCCTCGTTTGCCGGGCCTGACTCTATTGAATTTCTGGGTGTTGGGACATTTAAGGGCCGAACCCATCGCCAATGTGCAGAGAGTGTGACCAACGCATGTGCGCAATTCGAATACAGTATTTGAAGGAGTGCGTGATTTGCTGAGAAGGAGAAATGAAGGATGTGCCGGAACGCATGGTAACCATTTGCAGCACTGGATGTGGTGTCTAATTGCACGAAACAGACGTATGGCAATGACAGGAACGATTATACATATACAGGGTGGTCCATTGATAGTGACCGGGCCAAATATCTCACGAAATAAGCATCAAACGAAAAAACTACAAAGAACGAAACTCGTCTAGCTTGAATGGGGAAACCAGATGGCGTTATGGTTGGCCCGCTAGATGGCGCTGCCATAGGTCAAACGGATATCAATTGCGTTTTTTAAAACTAGGAACCCCCATTTTTTATTACATATTCGTGTAGTACGTAAATAAATATGAATGTTTCAGTTGAACCACTTTTTTCGCTTTGTGATAAATCGCGCTGTAATAGTCGCAAACGCATAAGTACGTGGTATCACGTAACATCCCGCCAGTGCGGACGGTATTTGCTTCGTGATACATTACCCGTGTTAAAATGGACCGTTTAACAATTGCGGAAAAGGTCGATATCGTGTTGATGTATGGCTATTGTGATCAAAAAGCCCAACGGGCGTGTGCTATGTATGCTGCTCGGTATCCTGGACGACACCACCCAAGTGTCCGGACCGTTCGCCGGATAGTTACGTTATTTAAGGAAACAGGAAGTGTTCAGCCACATGTGAAACGTCAGTCACGACCTGCAACAAATGATGATGTCCAAGTAGGTGTTTTAGCTGCTGTCGCGGCTAATCCGCGCATCAGTAGCAGACAAATTGCGCGAGAATCGGGAATCTCAAAAAGTCGGTGTTGAGAATGCTACATCAACATCGATTGCACCCGTACCATATTTCTATACACCAGGAATTCCATGGCGACGACTTTGAACGTCGTGTACAGTTCTACCACTGGGCACAAGAGAAATTACGGGACGATGACAGATTTTTTGCTCGCGTTCTATTTAGCGACGAAGCGTCATTCACCAACAGCGGTAACGTAAACCGGCATAATATGCACTATTGGGCAACGGAAAATCCACGATGGCTGCGATAAGTGGAACATCAGCGACCTTGGAGGGATAGTTGGCTTCCATTTTATCGATGGCAATCTAAATGGTGCAATGTATGCTGATTTCCTGCGTAATGTTCTACTGATGTTACTACAAGATGTTTCACTGCATGGCAGAATGGCGATGTACTTCCAACATGATGGATGTCCGGCACATAGCTCGCTTGTGGTTGAAGCGGTATTGAATAGCATATTTCATTACAGGTGGGTTGATCGTCGAAGCACCATACCGTAGCCCACACGTTCACCAGATCTGACGTCCCCGGCTTTCTCTCTGTGGGGAAAGTTGAAGGATATTTGCTATCGTGATCCACCGACAACGCCTGACAACATGCGTCAGCGCATTGTCAATGCATGTGCGAACATTACGGAAGGCGAACTACTTGCTGTTGAGAGGAATGTTGTTACACGTATTGCTAAATGCATTGAGCATTTATTCTATTAATGTGATATTTACAGGTAACCACGCTGTAACAGCATGTGTTCTCAGAAATGATAAGTTCACAAAGGTACATGTATCACATTGTAACAACCGAAATAAAATGTTCAAACGTACCTACGTTCTGTATTTTAATTTTAAAAAAACCTACCTGTTACCAACTCTTCGTCTAAAATTGTGAGCCATATGTTTGTTACTATTACAGTGCCATCTGTCACAAAGCGAAAAAAAGTGGTCGAATTAAAACATTCATATTTCTTTATGTACTACAAGAATATATAATAAAAATGGGGTTTCCTTTTTAAAAAAAGGCAGTTGATATCCGTTTGACCCATGGGAGTGCCATATAGCGGGCCAACCATAGCGCCATCGGGTTTCCCTCTTGAAGCTAGACAAGTTTCGTTGTTTGTAGTTTTTTCGTTTGACGCTTATTTCGTGAGATATTTGGCCTGGTGACGATCAAATGGCTCTGAGCACTATGGGACTTAACTGCTGTGGTCATCAGTCCCCTAGAACTTAGAACTACTTAAACCTAAGTAACCTAAGGACATCACACACATCCATGCCCTCGGCCGGATTCGAACCTGCGACCGTACCGGTCACGCGGTTCCAGACTGAAGCGCCTAGAACCTCACGGCCACACCGGCCGGCCCGGTCACGATCAAATGGTTCAAATGGCTCTGAGCACTATGGGACTTAACATCTATGGTCATCAGTCCCCTAGAACTTAGAACTACTTAAACCTAACTAAGGACATCACACAACACCCAGCCATCACGAGGCCGAGAAAATCCCTGGCCCCGCCGGGAATCGAACCCGGGAACCCGGGCGTGGGAAGCGAGAACGCTACCGCACGACCACGAGATGCGGGCCTGGTCACGATCAATGGAACACCCGGTATATACGAAAACAGGAAGAAAACCATGTTTTTAAGTTAGTTGCATGAGAGGGATTGAAAAATATGTATGTACATTGATGTTAAAATTAGTCATGAATACATGTCCTGTAAATTGACTCGTTCGTCATCATTTCGACAGAAAAAAATATTGTTCAAATGGCTCAGAGTGTTGCGTTGGCTGAAGAGCCAACACCGTGTTACTAGAGGAGGCCGAATTGCACGTGTTTTAGCTCACACAGGCTGGCGTGAGGAGGGAAGAACTATACTGGCGTGAGGTCTGGAACATGACAAGGAATTAGAATTCAGAAAGCGGACGCAATTAGTTTCATACTTAACTTTAATCCATTATGATGAACGTCGCTCTTGACGGTACATGATTCACAATATTATCTGTTCAGAAGACATAGCAACTGCATATGGCGCCTTCTAGGTCGTAGCAAATGACGTAGCTGAAGGCTATGCTAAACTGTCGTCTCTGCAAATGAGAGCGTATGTAGTCAGTGAATCATCGCTAGCAAATTCGGCTGTACAACTGGGGCGAGTGCTAGGGAGTCTCTCTAGACTAGACATGCCGTGCGGCGGCGCTCGGTCTGCAATCACTGATAGTGGCGACACGCGGGTCCGACGTATACTGACGGACCGCGGCCGATTTAAAGGCTACCACCTAGCAAGTGTGGTGTCTGGCGGTGACACCACACTGAGCACTAGGGGACTTAACTGCTGTGGTCATCAGTCCCCTAGAACTTAGAACTACTTAAACCTAACTAACGTAAGGACATCACATACATCCATGCTCGAGGCAGGATTCGAACCTGCGACCGTAGCGGTCGCGCGGTTCCATTTCGACAAAAACAAACGTTCGAATGATCTGTGGGAACATGTGACCGACTGACTTGAAAGCGGGTGGATGTTGTGTCAAGTCACGCATCGGCCAGTGCTGCGCTCGCTTTTTTTTTCGGTCGATTCCTTTACTGGCGGTGCTGGAGACGGAGTGTGCCACAGCGCGCGCGGCCGCGCCGAGCTACTCACCTAGGCACTTGGTGGAGCCGTCCGCCTGCCGCTCGGCGCGCATCTGGTACATGCAGACGCAGCGGCCCGCCCTGCAGACCGTCTTGTCCGTGGTGGCCAGGCACTGCTCGCTGAAGTCGCACGAGTCGTTCCAGGCGGCCGCTGGAACACGAGAGACAACAGGCTGCGGCTGGCACAACACACACACACACACACACAATAATGTCAAAAATATGTTAGATGTAAGAGTCAAAAAAGTTATACGTGTTTTCGAATGCTCGGCGAATTTTTACTTACGAAAAAGATGGGTCAAAGGATTTACATCAAATCTCGCTTGAAAACGGAATGAAGTGCAGCACCGCTTTCTCACTGTTGAGTGTGGCCTTTTGGAGACTCTACTGTGAGTAAGACAAGAGGCTATGATTAGTATAAATCAGGGCTTCCAAACCTGTGGTCCGCGCACCCCTTACGGGTCCGCTGGCTCTTTCTAGGGGGTCCGCGGCCACCTTTCACCAAATCGTGTAAAATAATGAGTAAAATTATTGAATAAAAATGTGAAAATCAAATTCATCACTGTTTTTTTTTTCGTGTGAAAAACATGTGTACTGTTACTTCAAGTCGTATTCCCAAGCAGCCTCTGCGGTTCCTAAGTGAGAACGTGTAATGTCTCTTGCAGCGGTCTCTCCGCGATATTTTCAGAAATTTTATAAATTATATAACTCAGTACGTATGTCGAAATATCTCTTCTTATCTTACCGATTCCTAAACTTTAATATACGATGATTATCAATGCAAAGTAGTTTCAAGCCCCATTATTCCTTGGAGCGTCCATTTACTCCATGCAATAGCTTCTCTGCTATCTGTTTTCTCTTATGAAAAGAATGAGGCAATGCTTACCGATTAGCCGTGAAAGAAGGAGGCTGTATATGTATGTATTGTTGAGCTAGTGGTCATCTTGGTTGGTTTGGGGAAGGAGACCAGACAGCGTGGTCATCGGTCTCATCGGATTAGGGAAGGATGGGGAAGGAAGTCGGCCGTGCCCTTTCAGAGGAACCATCCCGGCATTGGCCTGGAGTGATTTAGGGAAATCACGGAAAACCTAAATCAGGATGGCCGGACGCGGGATTGAACCGTCGTCCTCCCGAATGCGAGGACAGTGTTCGCCATCTTGATGAGATTTTGTATGAGAAGGAATTTAATACATGAACTAAACTAAAGTAAGTGTGTTCGCGTATTATTTAATTGATTATTACTGACAGTGTCTGCTTACTACGCTGTGTTGCACGGGATCAATGGGGAACGTCTGATTTACACTGAACGAACCTGCCGTTTTGTATGCTCAAGATATCCAGTTTATTACTTGTAATGAATAGGCTAACACGGTCTCACCAACAGATCTCCGGTCTTCCCCATGTGGTCACGGAAAGTTAATAATTATTGCAAATGTTTTCAGGAGATCGACTGACAATTTTCGTCGCACCGAGACTTCGACATTGCTTCACTGCCTTATGGAATTTAAGTTAAGCTCAATTTAATCAGGGTAGAACAGTATTGAACTGTGTGAATGTGATAAGCCTGCTTTGTGAATGAAAATTCTCTTAACATACGCATGTTTTTACTATCCTGATCAGTGAAGCTAAATCAGGCCGGTGTGAGAGAGGTTTTTTAAATTAGGAAACTTCCCACAAAAAAATATTAAAAACGTATACGCAGTTTAGGGCCGGAGAATGCGGCTTCTCTGATCGACTGTCTAGCAATAACACGGGGGTCGTTTGTGCCCCGGCTCACGATGCTAGATGCGCTGAAACCTTTTACGCATGCGCGGAGCGAGCTTTGTCGACCAATCACAGTGCTCGCTGGCACATATGCGGTACCAGGCATCATTAAATGTTAAACTTGCCATGTCACTACCTGCTTCATAAGTCGATTTTTCACCAGTTTATTACTTCTAATATGGATCGATGGCTGAAGTCAGGATCATTGAAGAAGGATGCAGTTTCTCCATCGCCTTCACAACAAGGGAAGTTTCCAGTTGAAATGAATGACGAGGGAGGACGACCGAAGGAAGACTTTACATACATTTGAACATTTTTCTTCGGATTTCACGAAAAACCACACCCACCCACCCACCCAACCCCCCCCTCCCACACACACACACACACACACACACACACACACACACACACATACGACTGTTACGAAATATGCATGCTCCTTACACTACAGTAGCCAAATAGTGGAAGTGAACAGACCATTAGCGGCAGCTTGTCAACAACGAACAGTTTGGACGTGACGTTGATTGCTCTTGGAGGAATTATCAAGTAATTTTAATCAGGCTATAGTGTGTTGAACAAACGGAGTAAATCCACTAGTAAGTGTCTGGATACAGTGGGAATTCAAATTGGGTCGTTAATTTCAAGTTGTTTTCATTCATCTCTAAACCAAAGACTATTGATACTTCGGGGGGGGGGGGGGGGGGGTAGGAGGAGGGGGGTCATTGGGAACATGGCACTTCCATTACGAAGCTTTCCGTTCCCATGGGTTTCGCTCTGAAATTTAAAGTTACTGTGCTCTTGACTGACTAGGGGTCCGCCATGGATTTTCGACTGAAGAACGGGTCCGCGAGCTGAAAAGGTTGGGAAGCCCTGGTATAAACGTTTCAAAGAGGGTTCAGAACACGGTGAAGACAACGACCACACTGGATGCCCAAGCACATTGGTGACAGTGTGGAACAAGTACAGAAAATGTTTCTGGAAAATCGCCGTATCACCATCAGAGAGGTTGCTGGTGATGACGACATATTCTTTGTCTCACGTCAAGCAATTTTTTCGGAGACGGTGTTCGACGACGTCACCCGGCAGACGTGTAGCACCAAAGTTTGTTCCGAGATAGTTGAATTTTGACCAAAAACAATGCCGCGTAGATATCTCTCAGCAACCGCTGTCATTTCTCGAAACCCAGAATCTACTCTGTAGGAATCAACATGTATTCCGGAAACAGCGATCGTGTGAGACCCAACTCAGATTTATTTGTTCATCAGACCCAGAAAATGTTAGCTACAGGCTCCCTGGTAGATGCCGTTTTCCTTGACTTCCGGAAAGCGTTCGATACAGTTCCGTACGGTCGCCTGATAAACAAAGTAAGAGCCTACGGAATATCAGACCAGCTCTGTGGCTGGATTCAAGAGTTTTTAGCAAACAGAACACACCATGTTGTTCTGAATGGAGAGACGTCTACAGACGTTAAAGTAACCTCTGGCGTGCCACAGGGGACTGTTATGGGACCATTACTATGTATATATATATATACATAGTGTCGGAAGTTCCATGCGGCTTTTCGCGGATGATGCTGTAGTATACAGAGAAGTCGCAGCATTAGAAAATTGCAGCGAAATGCAGGAAGGTCTGCAGCGGATAGGCACTTGGTGCAGGGAGTGGCAACTGACCCTTAACATAGACAAATGTAATGTACTGCGAATACATAGAAAGAAGGATCCTTTATTGTATGATTATATGATAGCGGAACAAACACTGGTAACAGTTACTTCTGTAAAATATCTGGGAGTATGCGTGCGGAACGATTTGAAGTGGAATGATCGTATAAAATTAATTGTTGGGTAGGCGGGTGCCAGGTTGAGATTCATTGGGAGAGTCCTTAGAAAATGTAGTCCATCAACAAAGGAGGTGGCTTACAAAACACTCGTTCGACCTATACTTGAGTATTGCTCATCAGTGTGGGATCGGTACCAGGTCGGGTTGACGGAGGAGATAGAGAAGATCCAAAGAAGAGCGGCGCTTTTTCGTCGCAGGGTTATTTGGTAAGCGTGATAGCGTTACGGAGATGTTTAGCAAACTCGAGTGGCAGACTCTGCAAGAGAGGCGCTCTGCATCGCGGTGTAGCTTGCTGTCCAGGTTTCGAGAGGGTGCGTTTGTGGATGAGGTATCGAATATATTGCTTCCCGCTACTTATACCTCCCGAGGAGATCTCGAATGTAAAATTTGAAAAATTCGAGCGCGCACGGAGGCTTTCCGGCAGTCGTTCTTCCCGCAAACCATACGCGACTGGAACAGGAAATGGAGGTAATGATAGTGGCACGTAAAGTGCCCTCCGCCACACACCATTGGGTGGCTTGCGGAGTAAAAATGTAGATGTAGATTCAGTCGGGGAGTGAAATTTACAGAAATCTTGCAAAGCCATTAATATTGTTAAGACCTCGGTCTGCAGTTTCGTATTTGGCGCTTATCAGTCCATACAAACACGATGTCTCAAATCGTTTGGTTCAAATTGAACACTTTGTGATAGAAGGTCCGCAACCGATCACACTGAGATAGGGAACCAATGGTCGGAAATACCGGGTGATTAGAAAGTCAGTATAAATTTGAAAACTCAATAAATCACGGAATAAGTTCAAAAATATCCGACAGATGGCGCTTCATCTTATCACAATAGCAATAATTAGCATAACAAAGTAAGACAAAGCAAAGATGATGGTCTTTACAGGAAATGCTCAATTTGTCCACCATCATTCCTCAAAAATAGCTGTAGTCGAGGAATAATGTTCACAACAGTACTGCACAGCATGTATGGAGTTATGGTGAGGCATTGACGTCGGATGTTGTCTTTCAGCATCCCTAGAGATGTCGGTCGATCACGATACACTTGCGACTTCAGGTAACCCCAAAGCCAATAATCGCACGGACTGAGGTCTGGGGACCTGGGAGGCCAAGCACGACGAAAATGGCGGCTGAGCACACGATCACCACCAAACGACGCGTGCAAGAGATCTTTCATGCGTCTAGCAATATGGGGTGGAGCGCCATCCTGAATAAACATCGTACGTTCCAGCAGGTGTTTATCAGCCAGGCTGGGGCTAATGCGATTCTGTAACATATGGGCGTACCTCTCACCCGTCACGGTAGCCGTTACTGACGTTTTGCTGTCCAGCGCCATCCGTCGGACATTTTGTGAACTTTGTTTCTTTTTGTTCTAATAAAACTCCATGTCATTCCAAGCATGTGTGTCAATTCTTACCTCTCTATCTACATTATTCCGTGGTTTATTAAGTTTTCAAATTTATACTGGCTTTTTGATCACCCTGTACATTTTACCGTCTTATGCACGTACGCAGCATTCACCACATCACAAGAGTGTAGCTCATAGTAATTGTTCAAAGTAACAACGCCAGTCTCAACGGTTGCCGGGCAACGGCTCATGAAGTTAGGCCGCGCTCTCTCAAAGATCCCTGGTATCTGTTTTACGAACAGACAGGCAGACTGGAACCTAGCAAGCAGGTCTTCATCCGTTTCTAAGCGGGTTTCATACACCAACGTCTCTACGTAACCCCAGAGGAGAAACTCCAGAGGTCTGAGATCCGGCGATGTCCCCTTGCAATTCAACGATAAGGATACGTGTTGTTGAGGTGCTCGCAGACATTAACATCGGTGTGGGCTGGTTCATCGTCGCGTTGAAAGCACATTTTCCCGCGAATAACAAGGAACTGTGGCAGCACATCTTGCAGTAGCAACAGGTAACGTGGAGCAGGCAAACGGGGAGGCTTTGAACACTTACTGCAAGCTGTGTTGTTATGCGGTGTACGTTGTGTACGTCCATAACACTATAAATACGCATGTCTGACCATTCGTTCTCTATCTCAATGTAATCGGCTGTCGACCCACTAACATATTCTTCAATTTGACCCCAAAATGTTTGGAAAACCTACATTACAAAAATGGATGTGTGTATCTACGCAGGGTGCTCCACATGTATTGCGACAAACTTCGAGGTGTTGTAGAGGACGTCTTGAGAAAGAAATCGAGCACAGAAACTGGTGTCCGGAAAAGTCATCAAACGACGCTACAGAGCTTCGAAGCTATAGACGCTGGCGCCTCCGCTAGACCACCCCTACGACAGCAAATGTGACTTTGCGCGCTGACGGATCGTAATCGGAACATCTCGAATGTTGTTTGTTATTCAGTGTTCGCGACGTATTGGCCCGGTCGCCAGTAGAGAAGACGGTTGTAGCTGCTGCGGAGATAGGTCCTGCCTCAGTGGATGAAGGGTTTGGATGTGGGTTTCCATCTGCAGTTTATTTTTCTCCTTGAACCCTCTAAAATCTCATTTTTTTTCGATATGCAGGAAAAGAATAAACTGCGCCAGAGAACAAAATCATGTTTCCTGTTGAAGGGTTGGCCTAGCGACAGGCGCAGCGCCTAGTAGTTTCGGCGTTATGTAGCGTCGTCAGACAACATTTCCGGTCGCAGAGTCGTCCAGACTTCCTGTACAACCCCGCGAAATCTGTTGCAACACTTCTGGGAAACATTTTATATGTATATATGTATGTACGTGTGTTCCACATCTCCTCCTAAACCACCTGACCGATTTCAAAAATGGTTCAAATGGCTCTGAGCACTATGGGACTCAACTGCTGAGGTCATTAGTCCCCTAGAACTTAGAACTAGTTAAACCTAACTAACCTAAGGACACCACACACATCCATGCCCGAGGCAGGATTCGAACCTGCGACCGTAGCGGTCTCGCAGTTCCGGACTGCAGCGCCAGAACCGCGCGGCCACATCGGCCGGCTCCTGACCGATTTCAATCAAACTTGGTACATATACTACTCGCTATCTCAAAATAAATACTGTGGAGGTAAGAACCAGCAGCCTGCTATTGGGGTTGGGGGTGGTAACGTGGAGAGAGAAGAGGGTAGGAGAAGATGGATAGTGAGAGCGAAGGAGAAGTTGGAGATGAATGGAGAGAGGGGCGAGGAGCAGATGGGCAGGGAGAGGGGAAAGGAGCTAATGGACAGAGAGTGTTGGCAGGACCAGATGGACAGGTGGAATGGCGGGAGGGGATAGACTGAGAGTGGGGAGAGGAGGAGATGGCCGAACAGAATATTGGAATAAATAGATACACAGGAAACTCCGGATACTCAGCTAATATGATTACAAATGATGTTATTTGTGCTATCTAAAAGTTCTCTAGCAACATAATAAGAAACAACGAATCACATTTATTTTATTAACAGCATGTTATTACAATATAGTACTTAACTTTGCTACTTGTCTAATTTGTGTAACTTGAGGTACCAAACCTAGTACAATGCCATCTAATCAACTCTGCTGTCTCTTGGCAATCTATGATATCACCACTGTAACTGAATGTAGTAATGCAGATACTTTTGTTTGTTCTGTTGCTTCGTAAATAGCGCTGAATTCGGTGATATTGCACCCGCTCCTGCTTGAATTAGGCTACTGATTAATTTGTTGGATCACGTCGGCAAAGTTTCCACATGGGTTTGATGGGCCGTGTATTGGGGAATTCTTCTCGCACTTCGCATTACGCCTGGGTCAGTCGATAGGAATTAATTTTGATTTATCGCGCTTTACTCCACGTAAACGCAATTTATTACCACTGTCTGATAGGAGAGTCATGTAATGTGATGATGGAAGGTCGGGAGTCAAAATAAATCTGTGCTAATCGACTGCATCTGTTTTCAATTAAGTAGCTGAAATCCCAAGTCATTCTCTTAATTAATTTGATGTTCAACATTTGCTTCTGGTGTTCAATAGCTGAATATAACATCAATGTGCACCACTTTCTAATTAAAAGTGATCACTTTTGAATCAATTTGTGTCAACACTGCCACCGCAGTTCAATCAGGAGTCACAGGGCCTTATTACTTTCTTTGCGTTATCCGATATTGCGGCAGTTTTTCACTCTCTGTTGATCTGTTAGTCAATTAGCTGGGGTGAACACACGCCAAAACCAGATAAGTGACGGGTGGGGTGTTACAGTACAAACGGGCAAGGAGAATTAATCATCCCGCATGCGATCTGCGAGTGAAAAAGCAAGAAGGACAAATGGTTCCAAGAATGTACCTGGCCGCCGCCACATACTCTAAGACAGCTTACAAACATGCAGTTGAAGACGTCGGCAGTAATACGAGAGAGACCCGTTCAGTTTTTTACGCACCTCGGTTTCAGCAGGTACAGGATATCCACCTCCCGTCGCCCCACTCCGCCTGCTGGGGACAGAATGTAATTCTCACCGCTGGCTCGGACCCTCTCCCCCACTTCGCACCTTACCCTGCTATTTTTCACCCACCTCGCTACTTCTCGCCCAGTTCCTCCTCATTCCGTCTCCGGTTCCCCTTTTATTAGAAACGGTTCTTTACGCGCAGGTGTCGGGAATGACAACAGGGCGGTAGAACCTGGCGAGGAAAACAGAAGACTCCGGGTACTGAAGAGTTCCCCCCGAAAGAGTGACAATTGCTGACGTTTCCAGGAACACTTTGTCGTGACTTCCTTCAGATTGGTTCAAATGGCTCGGAGCACTATGGGACTTAACATCTGTGGTCATCAGTCCCCTAGAACTTAGAACTACTTAAACCTAACTAACCTAAGGACATCACACACATCCATGCCCGAGGCAGGATTCGAACCTGCGACCGTAGCGGTCACGCGGTTCCAAACTGAAGCGCCTAGAACCGCACGGCCACAACGGCCGGCTTTCCTTCAGATTCTTTTCAAATGTTGTGGAGCATCGGAATCTAATACTGGTCTCCCATGAAACGCTCAAAGCAAACCACAAACAATTAGAAGAGTCACTCTTTATTATTATGCCTTTTGTATTAAATCCCGACGCAATTTCTGTGTTTCATCGTCAATGTGCATTCCGAGAGTCCATATATATTTTAAAAATAAGTATACTTATTTATGGGAGATGCGATACTGCTTGAAGAGTTTGACAGAGCATTGAAAGACCTGAGTCGAAACAATGCCCCGGGAGTAGACAGCATTACATTGGAACTACTGACGGCCTTGGGAAAGCCAGTCGTGACAAAACTCTACCATCTGGTGAGCAAGATGTATGAGACAGGCGAAATACCCTCAGACTTCAAGAAAAATATAATAATTCCAATCCCAAAGAAAGCAAGTGCTGACAGATGTGAAAATTACCGAACTATCAGTTTAATAAGTCACAGCTGCAGAATACTAACACGAATTCTTTACAGAGCAATGCAGAAACTGGTAGAAGCCGACCTCGGGGAAGATCGGTTTGGATTCCACAGAAATGTTGGAACACGTGAGGCAATACTGTCCCTACGACTTAGAAAATAGATTAAGGAAAGGCAAACCTACATTTCTAGCATGTGTGAACTTAGAGAAAGTTTTTGACCATGTTGACTGGAATACTCTCTTTCAAATTCTAAAGGTGGCAGGTGTGAAATACAGGGAGCGAAAGGCTATTTACAACTTGTGCAGAAATCAGATGGCAGTTATAAGAGACGAGGGACACGAAAGGGAATTAGTGGTTGAGAAGGGAGTGAGACATGGTTGTAGCCTGTCCCCGATGTTATTCAATCTGTATATTGAGCTAGCAGTAGAGGAAACAAAAGCAAAATTTGGAGTAGAAATTAAAATCCATGGAGAAGAAATAAAACTTTGAGGTTCGCCGATGACATTGTAATACTGTCAGAGACAGAAAAGGACCTGGAAGAGCAGCTGAACGGAGTGGACAGTGTCTTGAAAGGAGGCTATAAGATGAACATCAACAAAAGCAAAACGAGGATAATGGAATGTAGTCGAATTAAGTCGGGTGATGCTGAGGGAATTAGATTTGGAAATGAGACACTAAAAGTAGTAAAGGAGTTTTGCTATTTGTGGAGCAGAGTAACTGATGATGGTCAAAGTAGAGAAGATATAAAATGTAGACTGGCAATGACAAGGAAAGCGTTTCTGAAGAAGAGAAATTTGTTAAGATCGAGAATAGATTGAAGTGCCAGGAAGTTGTTTCTGAAAGTATTTGTATGGAGTGTAGCCATGCATGGAAGTGAAACATGGACGACAACTAGTTTGGACAAGTAGAGAATAGAAGCTTCGAAATGTGGTGCTACAGAAGAATGCTGAAGATTAGATGGGTAGATCACATAACTAATGGGGAGATATTGAATAGAACTGGGGAGAAGAGGAGTTTGTGGCACAACTTGACAAGATGAAGGGGCGGGTTGGTAGGACATGTTCTGAGGCACCAAGGGATCCCAAATTTAGCATTGGAGGGCAGTGTGGAGGGTAAAAATCGTAGAGGGAGACCAAGAGATGAATACACTAAGCAGATTCAGAAGGATGTAGGTTGCAGTAAGTACTGGGAGATGAAGAAGCTTGCACAGGATAGAGTAGCATGGATAGCTGCATCAAACCAGTCTCAGGACTGAAGACCACAACAACAACAACAATATATGTATCTGCACTGTGGACCACAATTAAATAGTCACTTCTTCGAAACCTCGTAATTGCCTCCCACTGTGATGCAGAAGTATGAAATGAGGCTCAAAGGTACCTACGACTTTCCTCTGTAATGGTGCACAAGCGCGCGGTTTCGCCCTTGGGCTCGGCGGCGTTGCAGACAGCAAGTTGTCGAACATGTGAAAAAGAAGCCACAGCGCAAAGATTGATTTGAGCTCTAATATGGGTTAATAATGTCACAGTGCCATCCAATTTCACCACAATTCTGTCCAGTGCCGTTGGACGTCACCCACCCTACCAACATTTCTCTGCTTCTTTGGGCACCTGTGCGGTGGAGGTCACAACCGCGACGCCCAGCGTTGAAATCGTCCGGTTTTCTTACGACTGGCGGAGGAAAACATCTCAGATGCACCGCCGCTCAGACTAGACTCGGAAACGGCTCTGGTGTTGTCGAACATGGCGTCAATGAAACCACCCTCTCGCTTGGGACGTTGTAAGACATCGCGGTCTCCTGACCTTCATTGCTTACATATTCCGCCCTCACAATCATATTCCGCACATCAAGACGCTTCATTCGAACCCAAACTCGATAAGATAAAGTGAATGTTGTATGAATTCATGTAAACGATATGCAATTGACAAGTGAGCGCACCGTGGTTGAAATACTCGAGCCTGGCGTGCACACATACATTCCAGACACGACGGTCACAAAAGCTTTTAGTGCGGGAGAGAAACCGCACAACGGGACGCAAGGCCCTTCAGAGGACGACCCAGCCTATGTCAGTCAGTGACCGCCCATGTAGCAGACAGCGTGAGGCCGAATGAAAAGGGGGAACGACCCCGTGTTCGGCTTAAAAGCAAATTCCGCTACATTGTGTGGGAGCGACCAGCTTACGCATTCTTTACACATAGCACGGTTTCAGAGATTTTTACAGGGAGACAGCAAACGCCAAACGCCAAAGCTACAGGTTTCCGGGTTGGTCGCCTTAAACGAAACGTCATTGTCCAGTTTTAGAAATGGAATGCTGATTGGCAGACGATATTTCTGACGCCTTGAGCTGAAGGAGTAATGGAAGAGACCGAAAGATATACCCCTTCATGTCTGGCGTGGAGAGGCGCCGTTCCATTGTCGCTCTTGGAGCGAGGAACAAGTCTTTGCTCAGTACTTCACTGGGAGAGAACCTCTGTCGAGAACGAATCGAAGTGCGACTCTATATTGAGTCCTTGCAATTAAGCGTTGTTCACTGTGTTGGCCTACACACTTATTGCGCGGTGTGAACGGACAGAGTTATAGTTAAACGCCTGCGAGCGAATTTTTGAGTGGCATCGCGGTGGACTGGTTATCTGACCGGTGTACCACGCCAATAGTTAGACTAGGGGCGAGTAGGAATCCTTGACTTCATTAAGGCGTAGGGAGACTTTGATTGGCGAAGGTCAATCCAGATAGAACGAGAGTTACCTTATTTGTCAGCAGCCAGCGGCGCAGACAGCAGTCATCGCAGCTTACGGTATTGTGCGCTACAGCTATTGCGAGCCCCATATTTCCTCCACAACAGTACACTTCACTGCATTTCACACGTGACAGCCTCGACCGTACCTAGCAACATTCTAAAGGATAATTATTCAAGTTGAGTAGGTGCACCTCTCAGCCATTCTGCCAAGTCAACAACCATCTTAAACTTTGTGTAGAAATTTCATTAGCGAATCCTATCCTTGAAAGGTATCTTCACATTCCGAAAAGAACCAGGATATAAGTTGTTCAATTCATAACTAAAAGTGTCATTGTGATTTCTCAGAATTTTACAAAAATAAATAATAACTTTCGTTAGTTTCATGTTTTTCTTACACTAACTAGCACTACTCCAGTACCCAAGTAAGAAATTTTGTGAATTTTTGCGTCATTTCCTTACAGCAGACGACTCCAGAAGATATTTATTGCTGAAAGTTTTTCAGGCATTTCTCTTTAGAACGGTAGGAGCGTCTGTCTGACTTCTGTAGTAGTGTGGGGATGGAAATTGCATCTTGCAGGAGCCACAGGGTAAAGGGTACATCTCAGATTAATCCGTTACGCAGAATAACAGAATAACAGATCAACCCCACACCTCAGAGCGTTGATCGCAGTTTCTGCTGTCATGTACAGGTTGGAACCTCTAGGGACCGTTCAAAACCGTTCTACGAAATCTGAACGTGATGCGCAGCTGCAAAGGGTGCTTTTGCATTTTCAGACATGTTTCAAGTCCTCCTGTGGCGTGATTACTAGGAGGTTCGACAATGACACATATGCGAATAAAACGGCTAAGGATCTCTCTAAGACTCCCCAGTTCGCAGCAGCCTCGGTGGCACCCGCTTACATTTATTGACAATGTTGACAATACGCCTGTACAGAGGCAGCCTGCAAAGTACCGGGTGATCAAAAAGTCAGTATAAATTTGAAAACTGAATAAATCACGGAATAATGTAGATAGAGAGGTACAAATTGGCACACGTGCTTGGAATGACGTGGGGTTTTATTAGAACCAAAAAAATACAAAAGTTCAAAAAATGTCCGACGGATGGCACTTCATCTGATCAGAATAGCAATAATTAGCATAACAAAGTAAGACAAAGCAAAGATGATGTTCTTTACAGGAAATGCTCAATATGTCCACCGTCATTCCTCAACAATAGCTGTAGTCGAGGAATAATGTTGTGAACAGCACTGTAAAGTATGTTCGTAGTTATGGTGAGGCATTGGCGTCGGATGTTGTCTTTCAGCATCCCTAGAGATGTCGGTCGATCACGATACACTTGTGACTTCAGGTAACCCCAAAGCCAATAATCGCAAGGACTGAGGTCTGGGGACCTGGGAGGCCAAGCATGACGAAAGTGGCGGCTGAGCACACGATCATTACCAAACGACGCGCACAAGAGATCTTTCACACGTCTAGCAATATGGGGTGGAGCGCCATTTTGCATTTTGGTTCTAATAAAACCCCATGTCATTCCAAGCATGAGTATCAATTTTATCCTCTCTATCTACATTATTCCGTGGTTTATTAAGTTTTCAACTTTATACTGACTTTTTGATCACCCGGTAGTCCTAGGCGCATGCAGGCAGACAACCCCTTCACATTCCTATGATTCCAGATGCTTTCCTCCAGGCATCTGGACTACACAGTCATGTACACTATTTAAATTTAAGCCGACCATCTAGTTGCGCTAGAGTAAGATAGTATGCGGGTCGTTGAATAAGTAATACCTCACATTCTTTTCTCAGAACACATTTATTGTTAAGCGTCAGAATTTGGTGACAGTATACATCAACATGTCCATGTCTTATTTTTCTACATAGTCTCCATCATGTTCTGTGGCTGTACGCCAACGTTGTGAAAGAGCATGTATCCCGCGCTGGTAAAAGCTCTTGTGCTGTAGGCGTAGCCATCGTTTCACTGCATGGCTCACTCTCTCGCCATCTTCAAAGTGTGTTCCCCGTAGAGAATCTTTAAGTGGCCTAAAGAGATGGAAGTCCGAGGGTGTCTGGTCTGGACTGTAGGGTGGATGAGATATGATGTCCATACCAATTTCGCGATGTGTTCTCGGGTTCACAGACTTGTGTGTGGGCGTGCACTATCGTGTTGGAGCAAGATTTCTGCTGAATTCTTGTCCATTCGAAAACGTCGGAAACGGTTCTTGAGTTTATTCAGAGTCTTCACGTATGCCTCTGAACTGATAGTTGATCCTCTTGGCCTAACATCCACGAGAATGACGCCATCACACCATCACAATCCCAGAAGTCTGTTACCATGACTTTTCCGTCAGAAGTGGTTGTCCTGAATTTCTTCTTTTGTGTTGGATGTTGATGATGCCACTCCATGGACTACCTTTTTGTTTCCGGCGCAAAGTGGTGCACCCAGCATTCGTCTCCCGTAACGATCCGTGGCAGAAAGCCCTCTCCGTCGGTTTCAAAACGCTCCAACAATTCAGATGAAATGGCCTTTCTTTCAGTCTTGTGGTCCGCTGTGAGCATTCGTGGAACCCATCGTGAGCACCTCTTTGGTTCCAGAATGAGATTTTCACTCTGCAGCGGAGTGAGCGCTGATATGAAACTTCCTGGCAGATCAAAACTGTGTGCCGGACCGAGACTCGAACTCGGGACCTTTCAAATAACTTCCGGGAATTCAGCCAGGTAACACTTTCAGCGACCGCCGATATTTCGGCGGGAGAACACCCCGCCATTTTCAAGGCAAACTGCAACTGACAGGCGGCGTACATGCAAATTTAATACCTCGGTTCTCTGACACAAGCAGGAAAGATAACACACACACACACACACACACACACACACACACACACACACACACACTGAACACTAGTGCCACCAAAGATGACCAAAATCAGAGCTATCGATAGTGAGACTATGAATTCGTAGGTGAGGCAGCATTGACTCTGTTCCTCTGTTTTTTGACAAGGGAGAGAGCCGGATTCCAAGCAGAGTTTAAACAGAAACCTCCATCCCTGTTAACGAGGTTGCTCGCTAATTTAATCTCAACTGCCTCCTTAATGACACTGTCCCAATAGCTGGACGTGCATGCCAATATCTCGGTGTTGTTATATAACATGGGGTGACCAGTATCCAAGCAATGTTCGGCAATAGCAGATCTATTTGGCTGCTGTAATCGTGTGTGCCGTTTATGCTCAGTACATCTGTCCTCCACAGTACTGATAGTTTGACCAATATATGCCATGCCGCAGCTACAAGGAATACGATATACACCCGCCTTACGCAGTCCAAGATCATCCTTAACGGAACTCAAAAGTGCTCTAATTTGCCCGCGAAAGGCAAAGGTCCCGAGTTCGAGTCTCGGTCCGGCACACAGTTTTAATCTGCCAGGAAGTTTCACCTCTTTGATTACTCGAGAGTCTCGATCACTGCAGACGCACTTCCAATGCTGACCGACAACCGTAGAGCCAGTTGTCGAGTTGTGATGCGCCGGTCGACACGAATAATGGCATCCGCACGATTCAGCACGTCTGGGGCAGTGGCTGTGACAGGACGTCCCGAGAGTGGCTGATCATGGAGCTCTGTTTCTGCATTTCCTGAGGCTGTGACTTTCTTTACCCATCGCCCAACTGTACTCCTATCAACTGCAGCATCACCATAAACTGCATATGAAAGTTTATGGATGTTTACCACGATCTCTTTTTCTGCACACAAGAATTCAATAACGGCACGCTGCTACAATGTACTTGCAGCATGACGGAATCCCTACAAATTTACCAGACGTTTGAGGGTCTAGTGGCTAGAGTTGCTGCCTCTGGATCACAGAGTCCCGGATTCCATTCCCGGCCGGGTTGGGGATGTCCTGTGCCCAGGAACTGGGTGTTTGTGTTCTCCTCATCATTTCATGATCATCATTCGTGACAGTGGCAAGATACGACTGCTTAAAAATTTGGACTTTGTACAGGCGCTGATGGCCGCTCAGTTGAGCGCCCCACAAACCAAACATCATTTCATATCAGCGCACACTCCGCTGCGGAGTGAAAATCTCATTCTGGGATCATCATTATCATCAACCTGGATTGGTCGTGGTAGTGCAGTTAACGGGCCACCAAGATCTCCTAATCTTAGGACATTATATATTTGTTTATGGTGCTGGATGAAGTCTGAGGTGCAGAAACGAGAGCTGAATACGCGAGACGATCTGTTTTGTCGCATTGTGGATGGTTCAAATGGCTCTGATCACTATGGGACTTAACATCTGAGGTCATCAGTCCCCTAGAACTTAGAACTACTTAAACCTAACTAACCTAAGGACATCACACACATCCATGCCCGAGGCAGGAATCGAATCTGCGACCGTAGCGGTGGCGCGGTTCCAGACTGAAGCTCCTAGAACCGCTCGGCCAGAACGGCCGGCTTCCGCAAGGTTCGCAGGAGAACTTCTGTGAAATTTGGAAGGTAGGAGACGAGGTACCGGCGGAATTAAAGATGTGAGGACGGGTCGGTAGTCGTGTTTGGGTAGCTCAGGTGCTAAATGTGTGCTACTGCCAAAGACTGAGTATCATTACTCACTCTATGAATGCTGTGATTTATGACTGCAATTTTCTGTCGCCTTATTTATGTCATTTCATTGTAAGCTAGCCATTTTTGTTACTGTTTTTGTGGAATTAAAAAAAACATAAAAAAGTTTTGTGGAGCAGTTGCCCGCGAAAGACAAAGTTCCCGAGTTCGAGTCTCGGTCCGGCGCACAGTTTTAATCTGCCACGAAGTTTCAATTTTTATGATGTTCACAAATTGCAACACTTTTTAAACTTTCCACACCTTCTGCGATTTTTGTATTTCCATAGAAACTTCATCCCCTAACACGTGTTGCTTTCTATCTAACTGAGACGTGAAATACCAGTATTCATAGACTTAGCTTTAAAATTTTTTTAATGTAACGAAATATTTTCTTAAAAATTTTCACCCCATATTTTACCTACTTAAGCTCTGAATTTCCAAAAATGCTGAAACACGTATTTCTTATTTCTAGCCGATAAGTCAAATGCCAGTTTTCATAGATCTAGCTTCAAAAATGCTTTAGTAGTTCTTTAATAATGATTTATTTTCAAGAAACTTTCACCCACTATTTTAACCCACAGAGGTTAAATTTCAAAGAATGCTGAAACACATATTTCCTTATTTCCAACCGAGAAACCAAATATCTATTATCATATACGTAGCATCAAAATTGCCTTAATAGAGCTATTTCTTCAAAAAACCTTTCATCCCCAATTTCATCCCTTAGGGGTAGAACTCTCAAGAATGCAAAATGCAATGAAGTTGACGGTCGGATATTCCAACTTTTATTGTGAACGGTACAGTAGTTGTAATGCAAAGAAAGAAAAAAAAAAGGTTCAAATGGCTCTGAGCTCTATGGGACCAACATCTGAGGTCATGAGTCCCTAGAACTTAGAACTACTTAAACCTAACTAACCTAAGGACATCACACACATCCATGGCCGAGGCAGAATTCGAACCTGCGACCGTAGCAGTTGCGCGGTTCCGGACTGAAGCGCCTAGAACCGCTCGGCTACTCCGGCCGGCAGTTGTAATGCGACCCGCACAATAGTGGTCAGTAGGGACTATGCTAAAATACGCATTTTTCGTCTGGGACTTTCCTAACCGATAAGTTAAACGCCAGTTTTCATAGATCTAGCTTCAAAAATGCTTTAGTAGTTCTTTAATAATGATTTATTTTCAAGAAACTTTCACCTACTATTTTAACCCACAGAGGTTAAATTTCAAAGAATGCTGAAACACACATTTCCTTATTTCCAACCGAGAAAGAAGCGGTGTCGTCTTAACTGCCGTCTGCTTCACGCCTGCTGTGCAGCGAGTTACGTTAATTTAAGTATTAACTGTATTTTTCTTACTTGTCACTTCTTCTTCCGTGTGTTTTTGCTTTTAGGAAGCTTTAATTGTCGAGTCCTAGTAATAGTGTACCATAGATTTCGTGTTTGTTTTGAATAGTCTGAGAGCCCCTTTAGTCAGCCATAGTGCCAGTAGTGCTAGTGTTTGTTTTGAATACAGTCCAGAGACAGGTAGTGCTATCTTCATTGTTTTCTACAAGAAGTGGCTAGCAACCACAGTTTAGTCAACAATCATCCGCCTTTAGTGAATTAGCATTCTAGTTAAAAGTTGATTAACTCTCTATAGTAAATTGATTTTTTAGGATGGATAGGATGGATAGGATGAGTGACTGCTGTGTACGGACGCAGGAGGAGCTGGCCACTGTTCGCGAACAGCTGAGCGTGTTGATGGCCGCGGTCAGCCGTCTTCAGGCTGCTGCCTCGGAGTGTAGCGGCAGTGGGGAGTCTGGTGCGTCGCATGGTACACCCCAGGTGTTACATGCTTCACCCACTGTCCCTGCTGTCGAGACATCTTCGCGGGTACCGGGCGCGGTTGGGCCACCCTCTCCCCAAGGGGAGTGGCGGGTTCAGCGGCGTTCGCAGTGCACGAGGCGGAGGGCCAATGTGGAGGCTGGCCGTGTGTCATCGCCCGCTCTGCCTGTGAGTGGACATGTGGCCGCTCTTTCAGCAAGGTCCGAGCAGGCACACGGGGGGAGGGATTTATTAGTTATTGGGAGCTCCAACGTTAGGCGGGTGATGGAGCCCCTTAGAGAAATAGCGGAAAGGTCGGGGAAGAAGGCCAGTGTTCACTCTGTCTGCTTGCCAGGGGGTCTCATCCGAGATGTGGAGGAGGCCCTGCCGGCGGCGATAGAGCACTGGGTGCACCCGACTGCAAATTGTTGCTCACGTCGGCACCAATGACTCCTGCCGTCTGGGTTCAGAGGTCATCCTCAGTTCGTACAGGCGGTTGGCGGAGTTGGTGAAGGCGGAAAGCCTCGCTCGCGGGGTGGAATCTGCGCTAACTATTTGTAGTATCGTTCCCAGAACCGATCGCGGTTCTCTGGTTTGGAGCTGAGTGGAAGGCTTAAACCAGAGGCTCAGACGATTCTGCGGAGATCTGGGGTGCAAATTTCTTGACCTCCGCTATCGGGTGGAGAAATGTAGGGTCCCCCTGAATAGGTAAAGCGTGCACTACACGCCGGAAGCGGCTAAAAGGGTAGCGGAGTACGTGTGGAGTGCAAATGGGGGATTTTTAGGTTAGAGAATTCCCTCCCTAGGCCCGACAAGACGCCTCCTGAGACGCGGCAAGGTAGGAGTAGGCAAAATGCAACAGGGAATAACAATATTAATGTGCTAATAGTAAACTGCAGGAGCGTCTATAGAAAGGTCCCAGGACTGCTCTCATTAATAAATGGTCATAACGCCCATATAGTACTAGGGACAGAAAGTTGACTAAAACCAGACGTAAACAGTAATGAAATCCTAAACTCAGACTAGAATGTATACCGCAGAGACAGGCTGGACAGTGAAGGGGGAGGCGTGTTTATAGCGATAAGAAGTGCAATAGTATCGAAGGAAATTGACGGAGATCCGAAATGTGAAATAATTTGGGTGAAGGTCACGGTTAAAGCAGGCTCAGACATGGTAACTGGATGTCTCTAGAGGCCCCCTGGCTCAGCAGCTATTGTCGCTGAGCACCTGAAGGATAATGTAGAAAATATTTCGAGTAGATTTCCCCACCATGTTATAGTTCTGGTTGGAGATTTTAATTTGCCGGATATAGACTGAGAAACTCAAACGTTCATAACGGGTGGCAGGGACAAAGAATCCAGTGAATTTTTTTTAAGTGCTTTATCTGAAAACTACATTGAGCAGTTAATCAGAGAACCGACTCGTGGCGGTAAAATATTAGACCTTCTGGTGACAAACAGACACGAACTATTTGAAACAGTTAACGCAGAACAGGGAATCAGCGATCATAAAGCGGTTACTGCATCGATGATTTCAGCCGTAAATAGAGATACTAAAAAAGGTAGGAAGATTTTTCTGTTTAGCAAGTGTGACAAAAAGCAGATTACAGAGTACCTGACGGCTCAACACAAAAGTTTTGTCTCAAGTACAGATAGTGTTGAGGATCAGTGGACAAAGTTCAAAACCATCGTACAATATGCGTTAGATGAGTATGTGCCAGGCAAGATCGTAAGAGATGGAAAAGAGCCACCGTGGTACAACAACCGAGTTAGAATACTGCTGCGGAAGCAAAGGGAACTTCACAGCAAACATAAACATAGCCAAAGCCTTGCAGACAAACAAAAATTACGCGAAGCGAAATGTAGTGTGAGGAGGGCTATACGAGAGGCGTTCAATGAATTCGAAAGTAAAGTTCTATGTATTGGCTTGGCAGAAAATCCTAAGAAATTTTGGTCTTATGTCAAAGCCGTACGTGGATCAAAACAAAATGTCCAGACACTCTGTTACCAAAATGGCACTGAAACAGAGGATGGTAGACTAAAGGCCGAAATACTAAATGTATTTTTCCAAAGCTGTTTCACAGAGGAAGAGTGCACTGTAGTTCCTTCTCTAGATTGTCGCACGGATGACAAAATGGCAGATATCGAAATAGACGACAGGGGGATAGAGAAACAATTAAAATCGCTCAAAAGAGGAAAGGCTGCTGGACCTGATGGGATACCAGTTCGATTTTACGCAGAGTACGCGAAGGAAATTGCCCCACTTCTTGCAGCGGTGTACCATATGTCTCTAGAAGAGCGTAGCGTTCCAAAGGATTGGAAAAGGGCACAGGTCATCCCCGTTTTCAAGAAGGGACGTCCAAGAGTTGTGCAGAACTATAGACCTATATCTCTAACGCCGATCAGTTGTAGAATTTTGGAACCCGTATTACGAGTATAATGACTTTCCTGGAGACTAGAAATCTTCTCTGTAGGAATCAGCATGGGTTTCGAAAAAGACGGTCGTGTGAAATCCAGCTCGCGCTATTCGTCCACGAGACTCAGAGGGCCATAGACACGGGTTCCCAGGTAGATGCCGTGTTTCTTGACTTCCGCAAGGCCTTCGATACGGTTCCCCACAGTCGTGTAATGAACAAAGTAAGGGCATATGGACTATCAGCCCAATTGTTTGATTGGATTGAAGAGCTCCTAGATAATAGAACGCAGCATATCATTCTCAATGGAGAGAAGTCTTCCGAAGTAAGAGTGATTTTAGGTGTGCCGCAGGGGAGTGTCATAGGACTGAAGCTATTCACAATATACATAGATGACCTTGTGGATGACATCGGAAGTTCACTGAGGCTTTTGTAGATGATGCTGTGGTGTATCGAGAGGTTGTAACAATGGAAAATTGTACTGAAATGCAGGAAGATCTACAGCGAATTGACGCATGGTGCAGGGAATGGCAATTGAATCTCAATGTAGACAAGTGTAATGTGCTGCGAATACATAGAAAGATAGATCCCTTATCATTTAGCTACAAAATAGCAGGTCAGCAACTGGAAGCAGTTAATTCCATAAATTATCTGGGAGTATTCATTAGGAGTGATTTAAAATGGAATGATCATATAAAGTTGATCGTCGGTAAAGCAGATGCCAGACTGAGATTCATTGGAAGAATCCTAAGGAAATGCAATCCGAAAACAAAGGAAGTAGGTTACAGTATGCTTGTTCGCCCACTGCTTGAATACTGCCCAGCAGTGTGGGATCCGTACCAGATAGGGTTGATAGAAGAGATAGAGAAGATCCAACGGCGAGCAGCGCGCTTCGTTACAGGATCATTTAGTAATCGCGAAAGCGTTACGGAGATGATAGATAAACTCCAGTGGAAGACTGCAGGAGAGACGCTCAGTATCTCGGTACGGGCTTTTGTTAAAGTTTGGAGAACATACCTTCAGCGAGGAGTCAAGCAGTATATTACTCCCTCCTACGTATATCTCGCGAAGAGACCATGAGGATAAAATCAGAGAGATTAGAGCCCACACTGAAGCATACCGACAATCTTTCTTTACACGAACAATACGAGACTGGAATAGAAGGGCGAACCGATAGAAATACTGAAGGTACCCTCCGCCACACGCCGCCAGGTGGCTTGCGGATTATGGATGTAGATAAACGTTGGTGTAGTGCCGAGTCAAGCGCTGTTATGAGGTCAAGAAATACTGCGTCTACCAGACTCGCTAGATCCGTGGCGGTCAGGAAACCGTATGTCGAACACACTATTTGGGTTTCGTACGACCAATGTGTTCGGAATCCGTGGAGTTTGCAAAACCGGGTCGATCACAGCGACTCGATATATCGCGGCCGCACGGGACGGAGGTCGGGCCGGTTACTTATTATCTCTGGAACACAGCGTAGCGGGGCTTTGCGGCTCTCTTTGAGGCACTCGCGAGCAGGGGGCACCCGTCTGCTTCGGTGCTGCGGGTGAAAGCATCCTGCCGGCTCGCTCGCCTATACGGGCTGGGGCAGCGCTAAAGAAAACCCGTTAATTGCTGGCCCTTACTCTGCCTCGCCTTTCCTCCCTCCACACTTTCCTCCTCTTTGCTTTTGCCTTTGCATGGAAACGCATACCATTTCGTGTTCTGCTTTTGCATTCTCCATCTCTGTACCTAGCTTAGAGGCGCAGCAGCCTGCCCGTAGTCTCCCTTCTTTGTCGTCTCTCGCTTTTTTTATGCGGCCCCGTTGCCGGATCCGTAGGACTAGGGCCACACGGCTGTACTCCAAGAGACGATTTCTCGCCACAGCCTATTTTTCCTCTTACTTCAATTAAAAACTGAATTGTCGGTGAAGTTCGCAATCATCCACAAATATAGGATCTACATCTACATCTACATCTACATGATTACTCTGCAATTCACATTTAAGTGCTTGGCAGAGAGTTCATCGAATCACAATCTCTCTACCATTCCACTCCCGAACAGCGCGCCGGAACAACGAACACCTAAACCTTTCTGTTCGAGCTCTGATTTCTCTTATTTGATTTTGATGATCATTCCTACCTATGTAGGTTGGGCTCAACAAAATATTTTCGCATTCGGAAGAAAAAGTTTGAAATTTCGTAAATTGATCCCGCTGCGACGAAAAACGTCTTTGCTTTCACGACTTCCAACTCAACTCGCGTATCATATCTGCCACACTCTCTCCCCTATTACGTGATAATACAAAACCAGCTGCTCTTTTTTGCACCCTTTCGATGTCCTCCGTCAATCCCACCTGGTAAGGATCCCACACCACGCAGCAATATTCTAACAGAGGACGAACGAGTGTAGTGTTAGCTGTCTCTTTAGTGGACTTGCATCTTCTAAGTGTCCTGCCAATGAAACGCAACCTTTGGCTCGCTTTCCCCACAATATTTTATCTATGTGGTCTTTCCAACTGAAGTTGTTCGTAATTTTAACACCCAAGTACTTAGTTGAACTGACAGCCTTGAGAATTGTACTGTTTATCGAGTAATCGAATTCCAACGGATTTCTGTTGGAACTCATGTGGATCACCTCACACTTTTCGTTATTTGGCGTCAACTGCCACCTGCCACACCATACAGCAATCTTTTCTAAATCGCTTTGCAACTGATACTGGTTTCGGATGATCTTACTAGACGGTAAGTTACAGCATCATCTGCGAACAACCTAAGAGAACTCCTCAGATTGTCACCCAGGTCATTTACATAGATCAGGAACAGCAGAGGTCCCAGGACGCTTCCCTGGGGAACACCCGATATCACTTCAGTTTTACTCGATGATTTGCCGTCTATTACTACGAACTGCGACCTTCCTGACAGGAAATCACGAATCCAGTCGCACAACTGAGACGATACCCCATAGGGTTACAATTAAAGTTTCGCAACTTGACAGAGGCCCCGGGAAGTCCTGTCGATGACAGAACAGTGTATCTTTGCGGAAACGTTTGAAACGACGTGGGGAAGAGAAACACCGAATAAACAATTATAAGGAACACATTTTAATTCCACCATGAAAGGTTAAAGGTTAACATTTGTTACTTGCGTGCCATGTTTATATTCCATGTTACAGACGTTGCTGAGTGCATCCACGACAGCCTGGAACGGCGCTAGAGATTTCTCTACTGCTGCCCACGACGTCTCAGATGCGATGCCGGCTGCCCCCCTCGCTACGCTCACCTTCAACCTAATACCATCAAAAGTCTGATACATAGCCATATAGCATTTAAAAGGAAATTTCTTAATGGCAACTCCTCCTACTCATTGGTTCAATTTTTGGATGTAGTAAGTCGGTAATTTCCCCAAACCCCACATAAAACAATAATTAAGTGTCATGGGCGATGTACTTGAGGACAATATTATGGAAATTGAAGAGGATATAGATGAAGATGAAATGGGAGATACGATACTGCGTGAAGAGTTTGACAGAGCACTGAAAGACCTGAGTCGAAACAAGACCCCCGGAGTAGACAACATTCCATTAGAACTACTGACAGCCTTGGGAGAGCCAGTCCTGACAAAACTGTACCATCTGGTGAGCAAGATGTATGACACAGGCGAAATACCCTCAGACTTCAAGAAGAATGTGATAATTCCAATCCCAAAGAAAGCAGGCGTTGACAGATGTGAAAATTACCGAACAATAAGTTTAATAAGTCGCGGCTGCAAAATACTAACACGAATTCTTTACAGACGAATGGTAAAACTGATAAAAGCCGACCTCGCGGAAGATCGGTTTGGATTCCCTAGAAATGTTGGAACACGTGAGGCAATACTCACCCTACGACTTACCTTAGAAGAAAGATTAAGGAAAGGCAAACCTACGTTTCTAGCATTTGTAGACTTAGAGAAAGCTTTTGACAATGTTGATTGGAATACTCTCTTTCAAATTCTGAAGGTGTCAGGAGTAATATACAGGGAGCGAAAGGCTATTTATAATTTGTACAGAAAGTAGATGGCAGTTATAAGAGTCGAGGGGTATGAAAGGGAAGCAGTGGTTGGGAAGGGAGTGAGACAGGGTTGTAGCCTCTCCCCGATGTTATTCAATCTGTATATTGAGCAAGCAATAGAGGAAACAAAAGAAAAGTTCGGAGTAGGTATTAAAATCCATGGAGAAGAAATAAAAACTTTGAGGTTCGCCGATGACATTGTAATTCTGTCAGAGACAGGAAAAGACTTGGAAGAGTAGTTGAACGGAATGGATAGTGTCTTGAAGGGAGGATATAAGATGAACATCAACAAAAGCAAAACGAAGATAATGGAATGCAATCGAATTAAGTCGGGTGATGCTGAGGGGGTTAGATTAGGAAATGAGACAAAGTAGTAAAGGAGTTTTGCAATTTGGGCTGCAAAATAAGTGATGATGGTCGAAGTAGACAGGACATAAAATGTAGACTGGCAATGGCAAGGAAAGCGTTTCTGAAGAAGAGAAATTTGTTAACATCGAGTATAGATTATGTGTCAGGAAGTCGTTTCTGAAAGTATTTGAATGGAGTGTAGCCATGTATGGAACTGAAACATGGGCGATAAATAGTTTGGACAAGAAGAGTATAGAAGCTTTCGAAATGTGGTGCTACACAAGAATGCTGAAGATTAGATGGGTAGATCACATAAGCAATGAGGAAGTATTGAATAGGATTGGGGAGAAGAGAAGTTTGTGGCACAACTTGAACAAGGGATCGGTTGGTAGGACATGTTCTGAGGCATCAAGGGATCACCAATTTGGTATTGGAGGGCAGCGTGGAGGGTAAAAATCGTAGAGGGAGACCAAGAGATGAATACACTAAGCAGATTCAGAAGGATGTAGGTTGCAGTAGGTACTGGGAGATGAAGAAGCTTGCACAGGATAGAGTAGCATGGAGAGCTGCATCAAACCAGTCTCAGGACTGAAGACGACAACAACAACATGCAAACATAAGGAAAGGAAAGGAATGGTTGAGCACAAAGAAGCAGCAGCTCCGCGTACAAAGACGTGCGCACTTCTGTAAAAGAGTGGTATGTATCTGGTGGAACTGCGACCGTGAGGTGAGTTGCTTCCCCGTGCTGCAGCCACCACTGCTGACATTTATTGTCAACAACTGAGGCATTCTGTAGACGCAATCCGAGAACAACGACCAGGAGGAAGGCTGCGTGCAGTGATGCTACTCGACAATGACGCCCGCCCGCATTCTGCTGCACTGCAAAAAACACTGTACACGAGTTGGGTTGGGAAGTTTCGACGCACCCACCTTTCTCACCAGATCCTCGGATTTTCACCTTCCCCGCTCTCTGTTGAACAACCTTCAAGGAACTTTCTTTCAGGATGAAAATGCTCTCCGTACGCGTCTCGACAAGTTCTCTGCCTCAAAACCCCATGATTTCTAAAGTCGCCAATTCGAAGAGCTACCTCAGCGTTTGCAAGCGGATGTACTACTGAGGACTAAAGTCTCTGTTATGTGTGTCTGTTGTGTTTATTAAACGTATGGTAAAACGCTACGAACTTATGCACCTGTCCAATACCCACCAAAGCAAAAATCACGTTATACAAGTCATATAATCTGCCAGTTTGTTATCTATGGATCAGAAAGTTGGAGATGGACATAGAAACATCCGAGCAGAATACAAGCGACAGAGATACGCCTTCGACGAGGAATGCTGAGTAAAATGGGAAGGGACAGGATAAGTAATGAAACATGCTTCAGAGAAAGGGCCTCAAATATAGTGTGAAATGGGCTGAAATTGTTTGGCTATGTTGAAAGAATGGCACAAGAAAGACTGCAAAGAAGAGCTCTGGAGTGGACACAATCCGGAAGAAGATGAATTGGAAGGCCACGAACAACATGGATGGACGACGTGAAGGATGAAGTGAACCGAAGAGGTGTTCAATGGGAGGAAATGCTGAACAATAGACTTTGGGAGAAAAGAGAAGACTGGAAGAAGCTCTGTGAATGACATGCAGAAAGCAGAAACGTTGTAGGAGGAAGAAGAAGAGTTGTGATAAGGAGGTGTAGCAACTTAGAGTTCGCCTGCACTGATCAATTTCTAAACACTGGTGTATTCTTGAATCCAGTGAATGATGACTAATATCATTAATAGGAAAACCAGTTGGGCTCTTATTGGCGGCGGCTATATACGTGGTCCTGATGTTGTCATTGAGGATGCTGCTGATGTTGCTGTTGGCAGTGGACGAATCGTATTAGTGTTCAAGTGGAAACTATTTGTGTAACGTAAGATTGCATAGTCCGTGCTGTGTGCGCCCTCTATGGCGTCTGAAGGTAACTACGACGGCGTGTTGCAAAGGAAATGTCTCCAAATTTTTGATTCTGTTCTCAGTATTGGCTGAGATACTACATGTCATGCACTTTGCTCGATCGACTTTCCCGCTTAGCTGATGGAACTTCCAAACCTCTCCCGCTAGAGGCTTCCGAATTGTGGCGTGTAACATGGCGGTGTGTAACGTAACTATGACGTGCTGTAATCGAGTCTTGAATTTGAAGAGTGCGTCCACACTTGGAACACCGTCTCCTTGAGCACGACACTACCAGCACAGCTCACACGAGCGCTGCGACGTCTGCAACAATTCGACGCCTCGAGTTTTGACTGTTGCAGATCATCCTCCGTACAGTCCCGACTTGGCGCCGTACGATTTCACATATTACCAGAACTTAAAGAACATCTTCGAGGACTTCACTTTGCTAGTGATGAGGCGCTCAAGCAGACGTAAGGTTGTGGCTCCGTCAACAGTGTCAGACAAACTACAGTGATGGCATCAACAAACTGGTCTCTCGTTGGCAGAAATATGTTCGTTGCCTGGATGACTATACAGGGTGAAAAGTATTTAAACCGACAAACTCGGGGAGGTTGTAGCGGACATCAAAACAAATATTTTTCCCTAATGTCATTTTTTCCTATGAGGAATGTTTAAACCGGTAGAGGAAGATTTCTCTGGTGGCAAATTAACTAAACCAACCAACACTTTTCCATTTTTTCTATGACCAAGAGGCAACACATTAACACAACCCATTTCAATTAAAGTAGATTTTCAAAAATAGCTCCATTGACACGTAGACAAAGGTTAAACCATCGGATCATGTTCTGTCTGACACGGGCAAAAACCCCAGGAGTATTCTAAATTGTTCCTGCTGCTGCTACTATCCGGGCAACCACGTCCTCTTCTGGTGCAACAGGAGTTGCATAAATAAGGTTTTGCATCTCTCCCCACACAAAAAAGTCCAGAGGGGACATATCTGGGGATCGAGCAGGCCATGGTACAAGACCACCTCTGCCAATCCACGTTTCTGGGAACCGTCGGTCCAGGAATCGACGCACACGATGACTGAAATGTGCCGGCGCCCCGTCATGTTGGAACCACATACGTTGTCTTGTAGGGAGCGGGACGTCTTCCAGCAATTCTGGCAATCCTCTGGAGAGAAAATTGTAATAGTGCCTGCCATTTAATGGCCTAGGTAGCAGATACGGCCCAATTAAACAATCCTCAACAAGACCGACCCGCACATTAACGAAGAACCGCACTTGATGAGCGCTAGTAACTGTGGCATGTGGGTTATCCCCACTCCAAACATGCTAATTTTGCGTGTTGAAGACTCCATCACGCCTGAATGTTGCTTCATCGGGAAATAACACGGAGGATGGAAATGTAGGATACATTTCACACTGTACCAGGTACCAACGCGAAAACTGTGCTTTGGGTGGATAATCAACTGTTTCCAGGTTGTAAGTGAAATGGAAGTAAAAATTGCTCTCGACGGACTGTTCTTACATTCGTCTGATTCGTTCCCATGTTGCGTGCAATTGCACGAGTGCTGATTGAAGGATCCCGCTCCACATGCTGCAAGGGAGCTTCCTCAAATTGCAGGGTTCTCACCGTGCGACGGCGTCCCTGCCCAGGTAATCTGCTAAATGACCCTGTCTCACGCAGACGTTGGTACACAGCAGCAAAGGTCGTATGATGCGGGATACGGCGATTAGGATATTGTTGTTGATAAACCCGCTGTGCAGCTCGTCCGTTGTGGTGCGCTACGTAGTACGCACCAACCATATCAGTGTACTCACTCCAGGTGTATCGCTCCATTAGTAAACAGAGACAATGCACTACTACACTGGTGGACAGCAGTTTCCTACAACTGAAGAGCGTAATACGCCCTCTAACAACTGAAGATCGTAATACGGCCTCTAACAACTGAAGAGCGTAATATGGCCTCCACCGGTTTAAACAACCCTCATAGGAAAAAACAACGTTAGGGAAAAATATTTGTTTTGATGTCACCTACAGCCTCCCAGAGTTCGTCGGTTTAAATACTTTTCACCCTGTGTTAAGAAATAAATACCTATACGTGAAGAATACAGATGCAGAATGTTAAAAAAGTTTGTTTTATTTAAAAAGCTGTAAGACTTTTCACATAAAAATTCGAACGCATTGCTTTTCAGCATGGGTTAACATTGCATTCTCATGCAGTCCTGAGCTATGTCAAAATTTTCAGATCTGTAGCACATAGGGAAACCACACAAGAAAGAGAGTTAATATTGCGTTGTCATCCAGTTTTGAGCTATGCTGAAAATTTAAAGTCTCTAACCCACTGGGAAACGGCATTCGTATAAAAAGTACCCTCCACCACACACCAGACAAGAAACCCAATTAATGTTGCATTGTCATGCAGTTCTGAAATGTTGGAAGTTTCAAGTCTCTAGCTCATCGGGAAGTTAGCTTCAAATCAATTGCAAAATTTGTATCGAACAGACAGACAAAATGGTTCAAATGGCTCTGAGCACTATGGGACATATCATCTGAGGTCGTAAGTCTCCTAGAACTTAGAACTACTTAAAGCAAACTAACCTAAGGATATCACAGACACCCATGCCCGAGGCAGGATTCGAACCTGCGACAGTAGCGATCGCGCGGTCCAGACTGAAGCGCATAGAACCGCTCGGCTACACCGGCCGGCTAACAGACAGACAGACAGGAGAGCGAGTTAATAAAAGCGTAATAAAATGAGTCATATATACACCTAATCTGACTGAAATTTCCACTGATATACGCTCGTATATCGATGATTTTGTGCCCACTGCAACTCACTCTGTTGTTGCGTCAGGATGGAAATACTTACAGATGGCGATGTATACTGAAATCGTTCCTGCACCAGCGCTGTGCTCTGTGTTCAGGTATGCCACACGTCTCCCGCTATCCTACTTTAGAGAGCCGTCTGGCCACCGACCTCCACGTTTTGTGTCGAGGCACGGACATCCAAAACCTCGCCCATCATGCGTGGTTTCGCCATCCTTCCCCTGCTTTCCATAGATGCTCACGACGGGAGCACTCAAGTAGGCAACCTCTTTCCTTGTTTCTGAGCTCCTCGTTTCGAGGGCCGGGGCTGTGACAGTATGAAAGTCAATTAAGCCGTTGGATTTTCCCCATCTACGTTCAGTACCGTCATAATAATGATTCTCCATTCATCTGTGTCACACTTATACAGGGTGGTCCATTGATCGTGACCGGGTCAAATATCTCACGAAATAAGCGTCAAACTTGCCTAACTTGAAGGGGGAAACCAGCTGGCGCTATGGTTGGCCCGCTAGATGGCGCTGCCATAGGTCAAACGGATATCAACTGCGTTTTTTTAAATAGGAACCACCATTTTTATTACATATTCGTGTAGTACGTAAAGAAATATGAATGTTTTAGTTGGGCCCCTTTTTTCGCTTTGTGATAGATGGCACTGTAATAGTCACAAACATATGGCATACAATTTTAGACGAACAGTCGGTAACAGGTACCTTTTTTAAATTACAATACAGAACGTAAGTACGTTTGAACATTTTATTTCGGTTGTTCCAATGTGATACATGTACCTTTGTGAAATCATTTCTGCGAACGCATGCTGTTACAGCGTGATTACCTGTAAATGCCACATTAATGCAATAAATGCTCAAAAGATGACCGTCAACCTCAATGCATTTGGCAATACGTGTAACGACATTCCTCTCAACAGCGAGTAGTTCGCCTTCCGTAATGTTCGCACATGCATTGGCAATGCGCTGACGCATGTTCTCAGGCGTTGTCGGTGGATCACGATAGCAAATATCGTCCAACTTTCCCCACAGAAAGAAATCCGGGGACGTCAGATCCGGTAAACGTGCGTGCCATGGTATGGTGCTTCGACGACCAATCCACCTGTCATGAAATATGCTATTCAATACCGCAAGCTATGTACCGGACATCCATCATGTTGGAAGTACATCGCCATTCTGCCATGCAGTGAAACATCTTGTAGTAACATCGGTAGATCATTACGTTGGAAATCAGCATACATTGTACCATGTAGATTGCCATCGATAAAATGGGGGCCAATTATCCTCCCTCCCATAATGCCGCACCATACATTAACCCGCCAAGGTCGCTGATGTTCCACTTGTCACAGCCATCGTGGATTTTCCGTTGCCCAATAGTGCATATTATGGCGGTTGATGTTACCGCTGTTGGTGATTGACGCTTCGTCGGTAAATAGAACGTGTGCAAAAAATCGGTCATCGTCCCGTAATTTCTCTTGTGCCCAGTGGCAGAACTGTACACTACGCAGAGTCGTCGCCATGCAATTCCTGGTGCACAGAAATATGGTACGGGTGCAATCGTTGTTGATGTAGCATTCTCACCACCGACGTTTTTGAGATTCCCGATTCTCGCGCAATTGGTCTGCTACTGACGTGCGGAATAGCCGCAACAGCAACTAAAACACCTACTTGGACATCATCATTTGTTGCAGGTCGTGGTTGACGTTTCACATGTGGCTCAACACTTGCTGTTTCCTTAAATAACGTAACTATACGGCGAAAGATCCGGACACTTGGTTGATTTCGTCCAGGATACCGAGCAACATACATAGCACACGCCGTTGAGCATTTTGATCACAATAGCCATACATCAACACGATATCGACCTTTTTCGCAATTGGTAAACGGTCCATTTTAACACGGGTAATGTATCACGAAGCAAATACCGTCCGCACTGGCGGAATGTTACGTGATACCACGTACTTATACGTTTGTGACTATTACAGCGCCATCTACCACAATGCGAAAAAAGTGGCCAACTAAAACATTCATATTTCTTTACGTACTACACGAATATGCAATAAAAAATGGGGGTTCCTATTTAAAAAAAAACGCAGTTGACATCCGTTTGACCTATGGCAGCACCATCTAGCGGGCCAACCATAGCTCCATCTGGTTTGCCCCTTCAAGCTAGACGAGTTTCTTCGTTCTTTGCATTTTTTTCGTTTGATGCTCATTACGTGAGATATTTGGCCCGGTCACTATCAATGGACCACCCTGTATACGCTAATAGAAAAAATAGGCCCAGCACCAAGAAATAAAGTATGTATTAATGAACTTGTGAGACTGAACTAGTCTAGGTGAAATATTCAAGTAGTTGACGTAGCAAGATCAGACGTTAATGTAAGCGCGAGAGAAGTCTTTGCAGATGTGAATAGCCAGTATATTAATAACCAGTGAAACCGCCAAACTGATTGCAAGCATGCAAACGGGCATGCATTGTCTTGTACTGGTGCCAGATGTCAGTTTGTGGGATGGAGTTCCAATACAGTGACGGTTAATGCTGTTTGTGGATGACGCTGGAGTTCAAGTCCCATGAAGTCTCATATTTGCTCGACTGGAGACAGATCTGGTGATGGAGCAGGCCAAGGCGACGTATCGACATTCGGTAGAGTATCTTCTTGTTGCAACAGCCGTATGTATTGTAGAAATTTATTTTATTTTATGAACTTCTATGTGCTACCAGTTTCGGCATTACATTGATGCCATCTTCAGGCCCCACTCGTCATAGTCGTAAAATCGTTACACACGGAAGGAGCCATATAACTGGATCCGTGAATCAATTCGTCCTGCAACAGCTCTTGGTGGCCAGGCGACACAGTCTGTTACATGGCTCCTTCCGTGTGTAACGATTTTACGACTATTACGAGTGGGGCCTGAAGATGGCATCAATGTAATGTCGAAACTGATAGCACATAAGAAGTTCATAAAATAAATTTCTACAATACATACGGCTGTTGGTAAATTATTGCATCCAGAAGCTCATGCCAGCCGTCGTACCACGATCCATAATGGATCAACGAAGATTCGGTAGAGTATGTTGGGTTACAACAGCTGTATGTGGGCGAGCGTTATCCTTTTGGAAAACACCCTCTGGAATGCTGTTCATGAATGGCAGCACAACCGGTCGAGTCAGCGGACGTACAAATTTGCAGTCGGGGTGCGTGGGATAACCACGATAGTGCTTACGAAATTACACTCCAGACCACAACTGCAGGCGTAGGTATAGTGTGTGTAGCCACGGTGGTTCGAGTAAAATTGAAGTGAAATCAGGTGTTCCCCAGGGAAGCGTCCTGGGACCTCTGCTGTTCCTGATCTATATAAATGACCTGGGTGGCAGTCTGAGCAGTTCTCTTGGGTTGTTCGCAGATGTTGCTGTAATTTACCGTCTAGTAAGGTCAGTGAAGTGAAGTGGAAGGAAGACAAGGATTTCTGGTCAGATGAGTATCGGGTAATATCAACAGCAGCAGAAAATGGTATAACAGGTGTAGGATTCGTTATGAATAGGAAGGTAGGGCAGAGGGTTTGTTACTGTGAACAGTTCAGTGACCGGGTTGTTCTAATCAGAATCGAAAGCGGACCAACACCGACAGCGATAGTTCAGGTATACATGCCGACGTCGCAAGCTGAAGATGAACAGATAGAGAAAGTGTGTGAGGACATTGAAAGGGTAATGCAGTATGTAAAGGGGGACGAAAATCTAATAGTCATGGGCGACTGGAATGCAGTTGTAAGGGAAGGAGTAGAAGAAAAGGTTACAGGAGAATATGGGCTTGGAACAAGGAATGAAAGAGGAGAAAGACTAATTGAGTTCTGTAACAAGTTTCAGCTAGTAATAGCGAATACCCTGTTCAAGAATCACAAGAGGAGGAGGTATACTTGGAAAAGGCCGGGAGATACAGGAAGAATTCAATTAGATTACATCATGGTCAGACAGAGATTTCGAAATCGGTTACTGGATTGTAAGGCGTACCCAGGAGCAGATATAGACTCAGATCACAATATAGTAGTGATGAAGAGCAGACTGAAGTTCAAGACTTTAGTCAGGAAGAATGAATACGCAAAGAAGTGGGATACGGAAGTACTAAGGAATGACGAGATACGTTTGAAGTTCTCTAACGCTATAGATACAGCAATAAGAAACAGCGCAGTAGGCAGTACAGTTGAAGAGGAATGGACATCTTTAAAAAGGGCCATCACAGAAGTTGGAAAGGAAAACAGGAACAAAGAAGGTAGCTGCGAAGAAACCATGGGTAACAGAAGAAATACTTCAGTTGATTGATGAAAGGAGGAAGTACAAACATGTTCCGAGAAAATCAGGAATACAGAAATACAAGTCGCTGAGGAATGAAATAAATAGGAAGTGCAGGGAAGCTAAGACGAAATGGCTGCAGGAAAGATGTGAAGACATCGGAAAAGATATGATTGTCGGAAGGACAGACTCAGCATACAGGAAAGTCAAAACAACCTTTTGTGACATCAAAAGCAACGGTGGTAACATTAAGAGTGCAACGGGAATTCCACTGTTAAATGCAGAGGAGAGAGCAGATAGGTGGAAAGAATACATTGAAAGCCTCTATGAGGGTGAAGATTTGTCTGATGTGATAGAAGAAGAAACATGAGTCGATTTAGAAGAGATAGGGGATCCAGTATTAGAATCGGAATTTAAAAGAGCTTTGGAGGACTTACGGTCAAATAAGGCAGAAGGGATCGATAACATTCCACCAGAATTTCTAAAATCATTGGGGGAAGTGGCAACAAAACGACTATTCACGTTGGTGTGTAGAATATACGAGTCTGGCGATATATCATCTGACTTTCGGAAAAGCATCATCCACACAATTCCGAAGACGGCAAGAGCTGACAAGTGCGAGAATTATCGTAAAATCAGCTTAACAGCTCATTCATCGAAGCTGCTTACAAGAATAATATACAGAAGAATGGAAAAGAAAATTGAGAATGCGCTAGCTGAAGATCAGTTTGGCTTTAGGAAAAGTAAAGGGACGAGAGAGGCAATTCTGACGTTACGGCTAATAATGGAAGCAAGGCTAAAGAAAAATCAAGGATTTGTCGACCTGGAAAAAGCGTTCGACAATATAAAATGGTGCAAGCTGTTCGAGATTCTGAAAAAAGTAGGGGTAAGCTATAGGGAGAGACGGATCATATACAATATGTACAACAACCAAGAGGGAATAATAAGAGTGGACGATCAAGAACAAAGTGCTCGTATTAAGAAGGGTGTAAGACAAGGCTGTAGCCTTTCCCCCCTACTCTTCAATATGTACATCGAGGAAGCAATGCTGGAAACAAAAGAAAGGTTCAGGAGTGGAATTAAAATACAAGGTGAAAGGATATCAATGATACGATTCGCTGATGACATTGCTATCCTGAGTGAAAGTGAAGAAGAATTAAATGATCTGCTGAACGGAATGAACAGTCTAATGAGTACACAGTATGGTTTGAGAGTAAATCGGAGAAAGACGAAGGCAATGAGAAGTAGTAGAAATGAGAACAGCGAGAAACTTAACATCAGGAGTGATGGTCACGAAGTCAACGAAGTTAAGGAATTCTGCTACCTAGGTAGTAACCAATGACGGACGGAGCAAGGAGGACATCAAAAGCAGACTCGGTATGGCAAAAAAGGCATTTCTGGCCAAGAGAAGTCTACTAATATCAAATACCGGCCTTAATTTGAGGAAGAAATTTCTGAGGATGTACGTCTGGAGTACAGCATTGTATGGTAGTGAAACGTGGACTGTTGACTGTGGGAAAACCGGAACAGAAGAGAATCGAAACATTTGAGATGTGGTGCTATAGACGAATGTCGAAAATTAGGTGGACTGATAAGGTAAGGAATGAGGAGGTTCTACGCAGAATCGGAGAGGAAAGGAATATGTGGAAAACACTGATAAGGAGAAGGGACAGGATGATAGGACATCTGCTAAGACATGAGGGAATGACTTCCATGGTACTGGAGGGAGCTGTAGAGGGCAAAAACTGTAGAGGAAGACAGAGATTGAAATACGTCAAGCAAATAATTGAGGACGTAGGTTGCAAGTGCTACTCTGAGATGAAGAGGTTAGCACAGGAAAGGAATTCGTGGCGGGCCGCATCAAACCAGTCAGTAGACTGATGACCAAAAAAAAAAAAAAAAAAAAAAAAAAGGGTCGTCCGAAGACCAGTATCATTTGCAAAGCGATTTAGAAAAGATTGCTGTATGGTGTGGCAGGTGGCAGTTGACGCTAAATAACGAAAAGTGTGAGGTGATCCACATGAGTTCCAACAGAAACACGTTGGAATTCGATTACTCGATAAATAGTACAATTCTCAAGGCTGTCAATTCAACTAAGTACTTGGGTGTTAAAATTACGAACAACTTCAGTTGGAAAGACCACATGGATAATATTGTGGGGAAGGCGAGCCAAAGGTTGCGTTTCATTGGAAGGACACTTAGAAGATGCAACAAGTCCACTAAAGAGACAGCTTACACTACACCCGTTCGTCCTCTGTTAGAATATTGCTGCGCGGTGTGGGACCCTTACCAGGTGGGATTGACGGAGGACATCGAAAGGGTGCAAAAAAGGGCAGCTCGTTTTGTATTATCACGTAATAGGGGAGAGAGTGTGGCAGATATGATACGCAAGTTGGGATGGAAGTCATTAAAGCAAATACGTTTTTCGTCGCGGCGAGATATATTTAGGAAATTTCAGTCACCAACTTTCTCTTCTGAATGCGAAAATGTATTGTTGAGCCCAACCTACATAGGTAGGAATGATCATCAAAATAAAATAAGAGAAATCAGAGCTCGAAGAGAAAGGTTTAGGTGTTCGTTTTTCCCGCGCGCTGTTCGGGAGTGGAATGGTAGAGAGATAGTATGATTGTGGTTCGATGACCCTCTGCCAAGGACTTAAATGTGAATTGCAGAGTAGTCACGTAGATGTAGATGTAGATGGTTGCGGGACCTCAACTGACCTTCTTTTAACCATCATACGGCCGTCACTGTCACCGAAGCAGAACCAGGTTTGATCAGAAAACACAAGAGAACTTCACCCTGCTCTCCAATAAATTCTCGCTTGACACCCCTCAGGTTGTAAATGGCGGTGGTTTTGGGTTCAGTGGATGCACGCTGCAGGGCGCCTGGCTCGGAGCTGTCCTTGAAGAAACCGATTTGGAACTCTTCTACGTGTACTGTGGTGCCAGCTGCTGCTCAGATGGCTGCTGCAGATGCTGTACGACGAACCAAAGCCGTACACCAAACATGATGGTCTTACGTCTCGGTAGCGCCACGTGGCTGTCGAGAGTCTGGTCTTCATTCGACCGTACATACTCGATACCACCATTGCCAGCAATCACGTACATTCCTACCAATGCTTTTGCAGTGTGTTAGAACGAACGTCCAGCTTCTCGTAGGCTATTACACGATTGCTTTGAAACTCAACGAGGTGTTGATAAAGGCACTAGTGACTAACATTAGCTCACCACGTCCAACGTCAAAGGTAACTAACGCTGACGACCGTTACGCCGTGTATTTAAAGCAAATTTGATATGCATGGTGATAGTGGCTCTACGAGCCCAACTCTCATGTGACTGGCGCGAAATTTGAATAGATATCATCTTCCGGATTTAGAAACATGCCTACCAACTTTCCTTTATCTCGCACAACTGGTTCTTGGTGCTGGGATATTTTTTCTCCGTCGGTGCTCTTTCCTTATGACGTCACGCGCTCACAATGTCTGGAAGGCGGTGGGCACTAGCAACACCGACTCAAAGGAAGGCCTCGGCGCTTGCTGGTGACGTCACGTCAGCCAGGCACGGCGAACGACAGGTCTGTTGCAGGTAGAAGAAACGCCTGGGCGTGCTTATCACTATAAATCTTTTATTTTTGGACAAAATGTTTCGTATTGTTTTAGATTCTGCACTTTTATTTACATGACAGATTTTCTTACTATCGTAAAGCTAAAAATAAAGATTATAGTTCTGTATTACTGAATCCTGTCGAAACAAACGTAGATCAATATGAGAAGATGCTTTGCCCCATTGCAAGCTTCGGAAATTTTACATTCAAGTAACTATATTTACTTGATCCATTTTGTTATCGAAACTTACCCCAACCCCCTTACGATGAACTCGTTTCTTTTATTTATTTATTTATTTTCGTTTGACATCGTCACTGGAAATGTGAACTAATTTGCATGTGTAAACGTCCAACTGTTGCCAGTCATTAGATTACAGTCGTTTTCAACGAAAGGAATTCTAAATAGGAAACAAAATAGCTTCATACATCGAAAATACTGCTGAGCTTAAGCTTTTTTAAACATGCACATTAGAAAAGGTAAATATTCCCCTCTTGCAACTGAAAGGAGAAACTTTATAAGATAAAAAAAATTTATTTGATAAAACAAGTATCTCTCTTTTGGCTCTTCTACTGTCCCTCCCCCCACCCCCTCCCCCAACGTGTACAATCGCAAGATATTTCATTAACATTCAGTGCTCCTCACCCCATAGTCAACCAAGATACCTACAGAAGAGCACCAATATGTTCACAGTTTCTTGTAAAAGCAACCCAGAACAAACGTAACTTCCTCAGATTTACAAATAAGGTAAAGAAGCACGAATTCTGTTGCTGCTGGGCCATGAAGTTGTTTTTGTATGTCAATCCTTAAAACAGATGGAAATTTAAGTCCAGGAGTACACTATTTGTTAAGAAGTGTAATGAATTGCACAATTATTTGATTGCAGAAATCTCTCAGAACAATGTGTGTTGGTCAACTACCGCCGATAGTTTCACATTTTCCTGTGTCAGGGAGGGAGACACCACCATTATGAGTATGCCTGCAACAGACCTGGCGTTCGCTGTGCTTAGCTGACGTGACGTCACGAACAAGCGCCGAGGCCTTCCTTTGAGTCGGTGTTGGCACTAGTCACTTTGTTTTGGCTCATGGCTGTACGTAACTTCTCAGTTAATCTTTTTGTTTTACTTTTGGTACTCTTCTCAAATCGCTTTGTACTTCTGGTGATACTCTTCGGAAGATGAATTTTTCTGCTTTCCAGTTGTTTACGCATCACTCAGTGGAATCGTGAGGAGTACGGTAATTTGGCACCTTAGCTGGATTTCCCTTCCAGAAATAAGCAGCAGTAAACTGCATAGCGGGGTCGGGATGTCGCAGGTAATCTGTCATAAACTCGTGAATCGGCTTTCGGTTTGACCGCCTGGCGTAAAGAATATATCTACCGCAAGTTGGGGCCGGACTGCTAGATAAGTACTTTTCGGCCGTTAAAGAACCTATTTTAGTCACAAACGTTCACCGCTTATCTTCACTTCACAGAGCTCTGTTGCTGGTCCTGGAGTTATAACCCGAGTTATGACTACATTGTGCTGGTTATGCCAAGGGCAATGCAACGTCTCTGATATTTATTATGGCTTTAGAATCAACACACTTCTTCATATCGTTCACTTTCTTTCCCTGACACTTTATTCAATTTAGTAGCTGAAAAGGAATCACATCGCTTAGTCCTTTTTCTCTCTGTATTGTTAGTTGCATAAAAATGGCAGTTAATTATCTTATTTACACAGCATCTAGCTTGTGCATTTTCAACTTCTCGCGGCGTAATGAATAGTCCATTAAATTTCGGGCATGCAGCCGCGCGAATAAAATTTCCTCCACTGATATTTCGGCCGCGTATAGTCCGGCCATCCTCAGAGTGAGTCACAAGACTGACGACGAGATGCCAAGCGCGGCCTTATACAGGGTGTTACGAAAAGGTACGGCCAAAGTTTCAGGAAACATACCTCACACACAAAGAAAGAAAATATGTTATGTGGACATGTGTCCGGAAACGCCTCCTTCCATGTTAGAGCTCATTTTATTACTTCTCTTCAAATCACATTAATCATGGAATAGAAACACACAGCAACAGAACATTTGCACTGAAATGAGGATTGACACATTGTTGGATGAACCATACGCAGAAGTGTACCCGTGGAGGCCAATCAGCTGCTGATAGTGCCTGCACACGCTGTACATGGTACGGAAACAACTGGTTCTCCCGTAGCACTCTCCATACAGTGACGTGGTCAACGTTACCTTGTACAGCAGCAACTTCTCTGACGCTGACATTAGGGTTATCGTCAACTGCACGAAGAATTGCCTCGTCCATTGCAGGTGTTCTCGTCGTTCTAGGTCTTCCCCAGTCGCGAGTCATAGGCTGGAATGTTCCGTGCTCCCTAAGACGCTGATCAATTGCTTCGAACGTCTTCCTGTCGGGACACCTTCGTTCTGGAAATCTGTCTCGATACAAACGTACCGCGCCACGGCTATTGCCCCGTGCTAGTCCATACATCAAATGGGCATCTGCCAACTCCGCATTTGTAAACATTGCACTGACTGCAAAACCACGTTCGTGATGAACACTAACCTGTTGATGCTACGTACTGATGTGCTTGATGCTAGTACTGTAGACAAATGAGACGCATGTCAACACAAGCACCGAAGTCAACATTACCTTCCTTCAATTGGGCCAACTGGCGGTGAATCGAGGAAGCAGAGTACATACTGACGAAACTAAAGTGAGCTCTAACATGGAAATTAAGCGTCTCCGGACACATGTCCACATAACATCTTTTCTTCATTTGTGTGTGAGGAATGTTTCCTGAAAGTTTGGCCCTACCTTTTTGTAACACCCTGTATACTCCACCGCGGCGGTGATGCGCATGCGGGCAACAGATGCTGGTTGGCGACAGAGAAATACGCTTACACATGCGCAGCCTGTGGTGAAGGAGTACAGACATTTGATTCGCTTATCGATGTTTGATCGGCGGCGGTGATACCATGACGACTGCTCTGCAGTTTAATTACCCCAAGAGCCAGATTCCATACTTTGTTCAAATTAAAACCATTATCTCTATTTATTAAATTATTAGCTAATCTAATCTCTATAGCTTCCTTGGAGACAGATTCCCAAAAAGAAGAGGTAGATGTTAAAATCTTCACGTCACTGTAATTCATGGAATGCCATGTATCAGTACAATGTTCGGTCACAGCTGACTTGTTTGGCTGTGTTAAGCGTGTGTATCTTCGATGCTCCACACACCTCTCATGAACGGTGCGTGTTGTTTGACCTATGTACGACTTCTCACAATTTCCGCAAGGAATCTGATACACATCCGCTTTACGAAGCTGTAAATCGTCCTTCAAAGAGCCGAGTAAAGCTGCAATCTTCGTGGGGGGGCCGGAAGCTCACCTTAACACAGTGTTTGTCAAGAACACGTCCTATCTTCGAGGAAAGAGCATCCACGTAGGGCAAAACCGCACTAGATCTGAAGGAATTACTATCAAATACCTGAATGTTAGGTTTTGCATCGAATGCTCTACGAATTTGTTGCGGAGAAAATCCATTCGATTTAAAAATGCTCTTGCGGTATGTGAGCTCTTCTTGCAAATTGTCTTTATCGGGTGTACAGTGCGCACTAAGCACTAAGTTCTTAAGGGTACCTATGGTTTGTGAAGGGTGATGGCAGCTACCGGCTTGAAGGTATAAATTTGTGTGTGTTGGTTTCCGATATACGGCATGGCCTAATGTACTATCACCTTTACGGCGAACGAAAACATCCAAAAAGGGGAGGCAACCGTCTTTTTCTATTTCAATAGTAAATTTAATGCTAGCATAGATGGAATTAAAATGCTAAAGAAATCGATGTAATTCATCCATCCCAGGGGGCCATACCACGAGTGTGTAGTCCACGTACCTCCAGAAGCCCGTTGGTTTAAAACTTGCTGAGTCCAGTTATTTGCGCGTCTGCATGCCCGAAATTTAATGGACTTATTCAGAATATATTGCTGCCATCGGAAAAAATGCTCGTATCGGAGCACAGAAAATGCGAATGTATTGCTGCTTCTTTAAAAGACTCCGACTGAAGGCTGAGGCAACAATGCTTCATTCGACCTTCCTCAGTCTCTTTAAAAGTTTTCTCACATATTTTGGCATGCGAGCATATGCGTGCTTTTCTTAATGTGCAACTCACCTCGAACTCTCACAAGCTTCCCTAACTGTGACTCACTCACAACCTCTAGTCCATCGGTATAATTCGCTCATACCGATCCATTCCCTCTTACTCTCACTCAATCATTCAGCTCACCTCAGTGTCATTATCTCTTTGTATCTCTCTGTCACTGTCTCCTGTGTTCACAACCACAGTCTCCGCCGTTCTGTCCTCTTACTACAGTCTTCTCTCACTGTCACTATCTCCCTCTTGTTCTCTCTTACTGCTAACATTTCATTCATTCCTTCCTACTTCTGCTGCTCTCAATTCTCATTGCCATTACCGCTCTCTTCCTCGCTGTCGTTGTATACATTCTGTCCCTCACTATCACCGAGCGCATGTGAGACATCATCGAAGGAAAATTCCAGCATCATCCGCAAACTGCATTAACCGTCACTGTATTGACCGACTAAGTGCAACAGGCATGAGCTCCATCCCACAAACTGACACCCGGCGACTGCAACGCATGGACGCTTGCATGCTTACATTCAACAGTCCGGTGGTTACGTCGGTTATTAATGTGCCAGCATTTCATATGTGCAGTGGTTATCTCGCGCATACATTAACCTGTGATCATGCTGTGTTAATCACTTAAATATGTTACCTAGGTAAATGTATTCCCAAAATTTCATTACTTTACATTAAGTTCTTTTGGTGCTGCGATGTTTTTCCTCATTGTAGTTGGAAAACCTTCCATGCCACTACGAGGATTTGATTTGCTCATACATCAACGGAGGATCATGAAACGGATTTGAACTGGAGAAGGAAAATGGTATCTAATACACAACTGGCGATGGGCTAGTTCTGCAGATTGTGACTGGGGTGCCCACCGTACCATTGCTGACAGTCCCCCTCAAGCATTTGAGAAATCTTTCACACAGGAGGATCGTACAAATATACCGCCGTTTGAGTCTCATACAGATTCCCATATGGAGGACATAGTGATAGACATCCCTGGGGTTGTGAAGCAGCTGAATGGGTTGAAAATAAATAAATCGCCAGGTCCTGATGGGATTCCAATTCGGTACTCTATTGCATTGGCTCCTTACTTAGCTTGCATTTATCGCGAATCTCTTGCCCAACGTAGTCCCAAGCGACTGGAAGAAAGCGCAGGTGACGCCTGTATATAAGAAGGGTAGAAGGACGGAGCCTCAAAATTACAGACCAATATCCTTGACATCGGTTTGTTGCAGGATTCTCGAACACATTCTCAGTTCGAATATAATGAATTTCCTTGAGACAGAGAAGTTGCTGTCCATGCATCAGAACGGCTTTAGAAAGCATCGCTCCTGCAAAACGCAACTCGCCCTTTTTTCACATGTCTTGCGAACCATGGATGAAAGGTATCACACGGATGCCATATTCCTTGACTTTCGGAAAGCGTTTGACTCGGTGCCCCACTGCAGACTCCTAACTAAGGTACGATCATATGGGATTGGTTCCCAAGTATGTGAGTGGCTCGAAGACTTCTCAAGTAATAGAACCTAGTACGTTGTCCTCGATGGTGAGTGTTCAACGGAGGTGAGGGTATCATGTGGAGTGCCCCAGGGAGGTGTGGTAGGCCCGCTGTCGTTGTCTATCTACATAAATGATCTTTTGGACAGGATGGATAGCAATGTGCGGCTGTTTGCTGATGATGCTGTGGTGTACGGGAAGGTGTCGTCGTTGAGTGACTGTAGGAGGATACAAGATGACTTGGACAGGATTTGTGATTGGTGTAAAGAATGGCAGCTAACTCTAAATATAGATAAATGTAAATTAATGCAGATGAATAGGAAAAAGAATCCCTTAATGTTTGAATACTCCATTAGTAGCGTTGCGCTTGACACAGTCACGTCGATTACATATTTGGGCGTAACATTGCAGAGCGATATGAAGTGGGACAAGCATGTAATGGCAGTTGTGGGGAAGGCGGATAGTCGTCTTCCGTTCATTGGTAGAATTTTGGGAAGATGTGGTTCATCTGTAAAGGAGACCGCTTATAAAACACTAATACGACCTATTCTTGAGTACTGCTTGAGCGTTTGGGATCCCTATCAGGTCGGATTGGGGGAGGACATAGAAGCAATTCAGAGGCGGGCTGCTAGATTTGTTACTGGTAGGTTTGATCATCACGCGAGTGTTACGGAAATGCTTCAGGAACTCGAGTGGGAGTCTCTAGAGGAAAGGAGGCGTTCTTTTCGTGAATCGGTACTGAGGAAATTTAGAGAACCAGCATTTGAGGCTGACTGCAGTACAATTTTACTGCCGCCACCTTACATTTCGCGGAAAGACCACAAAGATAAGATAAGAGAGATTAGGTCTCGTACAGAGGTATATAGGCAGTCGTTTTTCCCGCGTTCTGTTTAGGGGTGGAACTGGGAGAGAAGATGCTAGTTGTGGTACGAGGTACCCTCCGCCACGCACCGTATGGTGGATTGCGGAGTATGTATGTATATGTAGATGTAGAACGATAAGGAACGTTCACCACGCATCGGATGAAGCAATTGAATGGAACAGGAAATAGGACCTGGAGATAAAAGACTGAGTGAGTTCGCGATTATTCACACTAATTCGCAAATGTTGTGTGTTTGTTTTCATTATGTGATCCGTAAATAAACAAAGTTGCAAATCTTTCTTGTTTCATCCCTGAAATGTGTCTATAGAAAGTGAGCCTCCTTTCGTTTGTTGCGTTAGAGAAAATTTCAAACTTTGGATATATTATCCCACTCTATCTGAAATGGAAAGTAAATTCATTCACTGTTACTTTTTGTCGTCTAAGAATCTTCTTTACAATTACCCTTCTTTTTTCTCTATTTCTCAGAGTCCCTTTCTCCGATTTGTCTCTGCTACATATAAAACTGGGTTTTGTCTACGATACTCGTAGTGTTTGAATTTATTGCACACACATCAAAAAAAGTTTTGCATCACCCCAGTTCCCAGAACTCCTGAAGATAGACGTTGACTGTCCACGTTGTATCACAGACACAGTCCCTTTGACTGTTCACAGATGTCACTAAACCCGCCCAAAGATGTAAACAACACTGCATGAGCAGCGCCTATTAGATGGAGGGGTCCAACAGCCGATCAGTTCCAGTCGTTCCACCAAGAAGGAGGTACAAGACTCGTGTTGTCTGTAGTTCAACCGAATCTAGGCCGTCAATACCGCTGTTCGATCGCGTCAGCATTGCTACTTTGTGTCAGGAAGGGCTCTCAACAGGGGAAGTGTCCAAGCGTCTCGAAGTGAACTAAAGCGATGTTGTTCGGACATGTATGAGATACAGAGAGACAGAAACTGTCGATGACAACTCGCTCAGGCCGCCGAAGGGCTACTACAGCAGTGGATGACCGCTACCTACGGATTATGGCTCGGAGGAACCCTGACAGCAACGCCACCATGTTGAATAACGCTTTTCGTGCAGCCACAGGCCGCCGTGTTGTGACTGAAACTGAGCTCAATAGGCTGCATGGTGCTCAACTTCACTCCAGACGTCCATGGCGAGGTCCATCTCTGCAACCATGACACCAGGCAGCGCGGTACAGATGGGCCCAACAACATGCCGAATGGACCGCTCAGGATTCGCATCACCGATCAGTGTCGCATATCCTTTCAATCAGACAATCGTCCGAGACGTGTTTGGAACAAACCCAGTCAGGCTGAACGCCTTAGACACACTTTTCAGCAAGTGCAGCAAGGTGGAGGTTCCCTGCTGTTTTGGGGTGGCATTATGTGGCGCCGACGTACGCCGCTGGTGGTCATGGAAGGCGCCGTAACGGCTGTACGATACGTGAATGCCATCCTCCGACCGATAGAGCAACCATATCGGCAGCATATTGGCGAGGCATTCGTCTTGATAGACAATTCGCCGCCCCATCGTGCACATCTTGTGAATGTCTTCCTTCAGGATAACGACATCGGCAGAGCGGCCAGCATGTTCTGCAGACATGAATTCTATCGAACATGCCTGGGGTAGATAGGAAAGGGCTGTTTATGGACGACGTGACCCATCAGCCACTCTGAGGAATCTATGGCGAATCGCCGTTGAAAAGTGGGACAATCTGGACCAACAGTGCCTTGATAAACTTATGGATAGTGTGCCACGACGAATACAGGCATGCATCAGTGCAAGAGGACGTGCTACTGGGTATTAGAGGTACTGATGTGTACAGCAATCTGGACCACCACCTCTGAAGGTCTTGCTGTATGGTGGTACAACATGTAATGTGTGGTTTTCATGAGCAATAAAAAGGACGAAAATTATATTGATCTCTATTGCAATTTTCTGTACAGGTTCCGGAACTCTCGGAACCGAGGTGATGCAAAACTTTTTTAGGTGTGTGTAATAAGATAGGGATTTGGCATTGTGTTATGGCATAGTCTGTACGTGGGCTGCCTCCATCTTTCTGGCTCTTTCTTCGGCAAAAGTTACATAATATACGCTCCCCTCAACCCCTACTCCCATCTCGAATTTTTCGTAGTTTATTTACGATATATGTACAATGAGACTTCAAAAAGCAAGTTACACATAATTATGACAGGCCAACTAACTTTTATTGAATGATCCACTACACTTCAAACTGACACAGTTATACGTTTTTGAAAATAGTCTTCAACTCTCTGCCAACGCTCTACCAGTCGCTGAATTCCTCGACAGTAGAAATCCGCTTCTTCATCACGGAGCCACTCAAGAACTGCTGCGTGAACTTCCTCATCGCTGGAAAATCTCCTTCACCCCCCAGATATACTTTCAGCTTGCTGAAAAGAGGGAAAGCGCACGTTGCAAGGTCTGGACTTCGCAATCGGCACAACCCACGTCTTTCTGTGGTCTTGGTTAAGTTGTTCGCGCCATTTCATTGCGGCCGGACATGATATAGCACTTTGTACATATACCGTCAGATTGTCGAGGTGAATGTCTGTTGAATTTACAGACTTCGTCCACGAGAATCGCACTGCCCCGCGTACTTCAACTTCGGAGTACTTTCGACCTGCCGCATCAGCTCACTCGCACACTGTGACGAAGCTGTTACTTGTACCGCAGTAGAACTGTGTCTGCAGGGATCCCGGGAGATGTACTCGCTTCTGACAATGCGCCACTCTTGTTGATTGTTGGTTGTTTTTGGGGAAGGAGACCAGACAGCGTGGTCATCGGTCTCATCGGATTAGGGAAGGATGGGGAAGGAAGTCGGCCGTGCGCTTTCAGAAGAACCATCCCGGCATTTGCCTGGAGTGATTTAGGGAAATCACGGAAAACCTAAATCAGGATGGCCGGACGCGGGATTGAACCGTCGTCCTCCCGAATGCGAGTCCAGTGTCTAACCACTGCGCCACCTCGCTCGGTGCTCTTGTTGAGAAACGGTCTTAAACGAGGGACGAACGTGTAACTTAATTTTGTGAAGTTGCTGCATACATGTTGTTGTTGTGGTCTTCAGTCCTGGGACTGGTTTGATGCAGCTCTCCATGCTTCTCTATCCTGTGCAAGCTTCTTCATGTCCCAGTACTTACTGCAACCTACATCCTTCTGAATCTGCTTAGTGTATTCATCTCTTGGTCTCCCTCTACGATTTTTACCCTCCACGCTGCCCTCCAATGCTAAAGTTGTGATCCCTTGATGCATCAGAACATGTCCTACCAACCGGTCCCATCTTCTTGTCAAGTTGTGCCACAAACTCCTCCTCAAATGGGCATCTGCCAACTCCGCATTTGTATACATTGCAGTGACTACAAAACCACGTTCGTGATGAACACTAACCTGTTGATGCTACGTACTGATGTGCTTGATGCTAGTACTGTAGAGCAATGAGTCGCATGTCAACACAAGTACGGAAGTCAACATTACCTTCCTTCAATTGGGCCAACTGGCGGTGAATCGAGGAAGTACAGTACATACTGACGAAACTAAAGTGAGCTCTAACATGGAAATTAAGCGTTTCTGGACACATGTCCACATAACATCTTTTCTTTATTTGTGTGTGAGGAATGTTTTCTGCAAGTTTGGCCGTACCTTTTTGTAACACTCTGTAGATGACAGGGAGATGTGTAAGGACGAACAGACGTGTAACTGTGGAGCGACTAACCACCCAGAGGAACCAAGGAGCTGCCAACAGTTTCTTCTCAATTACTGTTCAGCCAACATTCCGCAGCAGGCGCCCGGTTCACACACGCGTGCCGACTGCCGTTCATTAGCGACGAAGAACTAGTACGCCAGTACCAAAACTGAAAGTGCACTGAATGGCGACGTGTGGCCTTCATATTAAACACGTTTTACGCTCCATTGGCCAGATAGCCGTTGGCGCGTACGGCGTGAAACATCTGAAAGCAAACACCCTGCAAGTTCGTCAGAAGGGTCGAGGCCGGGGGAAGAAATGTTATGGTCTGTGGAATGTCTTCATATCATTCACAGGGTGGTCTCGTCATCCCCGAAGGCACAATGCACTTTGTTCCTCCTCAGGTTGATGGTGTCTATCAGAACGACAATGCAGCATGTCTTTCACACAGCTTCCAGTGTTTGTGCATGGTTTGAAGAGCACAAGAATGAGTTTACCGCTCTCACCTGGCCGCCAAACTTCCCGAATCAAAACCAAATCGAGAATCTGTGTGGATCGGGTTGTTCACGCCGTGGATCATCATTCTAGCTGGCCGTGACGCTGGAGTCGGCGTGGATCTCCATTCCTGGCGGTACCTTCCAGATTCTAACTGGTTCCCTTTCTGCATCTCTCGCAGTGATCCTCGCTGCAAAAGGTGTTCATTCAGGGTTTTAACTGGTAGTCACTGTGACTGGACAGTGTACCTTGAAATATTTTTGAGCCGTGTATCGACTCGTGCTACACCTTGTGTTTAGATTGCATTGGTTTTCCTTTTCTTCCCCTGACATGTTTGTTTGATATGTTGTCTGTCATTAAGTGGCTGCTTCGTTGTCTTTTTCCCTCTGTTATCGATATCTGCATTTTGCTTCCGGATATGGAGGAAGTGAGATTTTTGACCGGTTGTAACCTCGTGTGGTGGCGCGGAAGTGAGGGCGTTGCACGCAGAGAGAGAGAGTGTGTGGTGGACACGGGAGGGCAGTGTGGTTCTCCAGCGCGAAGCAGGCGTGGTCGGCTGTACCGAGTCGCCACGTGATGTACGTCGGTTGTGTGTAACGAGCGGGTCGAGTTGACGGAAGAGCTCCCCGCGTGTTGGTGGTATACAGAATTGCCCCACGAGTAGTTGCTGTTCATTTCGCCTTGGTGGGACATTTGTTGTTCTGTAAATCCTCCGTTTCAACACTGGAGTTTAAAAGGAGACACCTAACATGAAGGAGCTCCCCCCCCCCCTTTTCGTTTTTTCCTCTCCTCCCTCCTTGTTTTTCCCCCTACTCCAGGTCCCCCCCCCCCCCCCCCATCTGCCTTGGATCGGGAGTGCCATCTTTGTGCCGCCTTTTTCGTGCAGTGTTTTACAGTGTGTTTTTCCAGTGCGTGCTCCGTGTTGTGTCTTTTGGGAAGTGTAGCGAACAGCCATCATACTGTCGCTGGGCGTGCTTTTTATCACTTGCGAACAGAAACCAGACTGTCGCCATGTTTTTTAATTGTGTGTCTACTATGTTACTTGTCCGATTCCTGTGTATTTTATCAACATTGCCGCCCCCTTTTGCTTTCTGTTTTAACTTTCCGCATTTTTACGCCAATTTTCCACTTTAAATCACCATTTTATCGCCTGTTTTTTCTTGTTTCTTTCTTCTTCCTTTTTTTTTTAAAAAAAGTCTGTAGGTTGTAGAGCAGCGTAGTAAGCTGCTGCCAGCCCGCCCCCTTCGGGGGGAATTGAAAATCAATAAAGAAAAAAAAGCAAAAAAATGAAGGAGCGGTCACTACCCGTCAACGTTGGAGAGAAGACGTGAACTCCGGCGACAGAGCGTGTTGTCGCGTGACCGTGGCGTGTTGGGTACGCTGGCGACGCGTGCGCGGTCGGATGTGTGGATCCTTCCCACTGGAGGTCGTGTACTGCCGGTTCGAGCATAATTGCAACTTAGGTTAGTGGAAGGTTTAATCATTAAGTAATGAGTTTGCGTAATCAGTGTCTCTTCTGCCTTGTGGCCTCCGGCGATCGGGTTTCCTCTCCCCGGCACTGGTGTAATTGAAGACAGTGATCTTTCCTCCTCCTCTCGCTACTGCCCGATGGCAGGTGTAGTTTTGGCAGTTTAATTGTTTCGCTATTCTGTCGTGGGTTATGAGTAAATTCATGCTTCTCGCTGGTTGATCATGTGGTCACTCATTCAGGACTGTGTAGTGTAATGTTTCCTTGCACGAGGTTAGCTCTAATTCTGTCAGCAAGTTAAGCCATCTTATAACGAGTTTTCGCTGGCTAAAAGTCGGTGCAGTGACCAGCCTGAGAGTGGCAATTGTGTTTACGGGCGTATTTAAATTGGTCAGTATTCTGCCTAGCATGAGCATCCCTGAGTGGGTGATTTGTGGCCGCCTTACACGTCCGTCATATCTGTTATGTTCTAATGACATCCCAGGACACTTTGTTTAAAAACTTTTTTAAGTTCCTCCATTCCTTTATTGCCAGTAATCGTGTGTTTGCTGAGACCTTTGATTTTTTTTAATGGTGGTGTTGGTAGCTTCACTACCTCACCGTACTTTATTCACAAAGTTCTGTATTTACCTTAGTAGCCTGTTTACTAATGTTCTTTAAATTTTTTTTTACTGTTGTATTGCTATAAATTACTTGATTGCCGTTAGCGGCGTGTTTTGAAAGGCTGTTATTGCCGTACTGTTACCTTCTGTGTGTGTGTTTTTTTTTTAATTTTAAGCTGTTGTATTGCTATAAATGACTTGACTGCCGTTTTTTAAAAGAAATTTTTAAAGTGTTGCATTGCTGTAAATTACTTGATTGCCGTTAGTGGCGTGTTTAAAAGGCTGTTTATTGCGGTACTGCTAGTTTCAATAAGATATGAATAAATGATTTGTGTGTGAAAATGTCAACTCGACAGTAAACTACTAGAAATTTGGCCCCGTTTCCCAACTTGTGCTGTGGCTTGTAGTAACCGTAACCACTGTGTGTGTCAATTTTCATTTTTCTCGTTCAGGTTACTAGTTGGCATGTGGCTATACTTTATAGAGTTTGTATTCGCATCAGGTTACCTAACCTGTGTTGTGAGTGCTTACGGCACTGCTCGGTAACACAGGTATCCACACGGCGGCAGGACAGCGAGCAGTAAAACAAATGACAGAGCTAGTCCCTCGGGCCCTTCCCGTGCGCCACCTGCTGAGTTCGCCCGCTGCGCGGCCATTCCGCCTCACTAACCCTATTTTTTTAAATTTTTTTTTTACAGCCCGCAAATCTCTCTCTCCGTATTTTCCCGCCCGGGGTTTTTACTGCAGCAATAAATAATCGACCACGCACGCTTTACAGTGGTAGGGGCAGCCGCGCCGAAATCACCGATGGGGGCCGAAGCGAAATGTGATTTCCTGCGAAACAAAATTGCTTTCCTTTGGCTTCGAGCGAGGCAGGAGTTCGCTGCAGAAACGTCACACACACACAAAAAAGGAATGAGAGGAGAAAACAGTTCGCTGTATCAGTTACACCATGCATGCGTGGAGGGCGTGTCTGCAACACGATGACTTAGATCGTTCTGATGCAACGCAGTTAGCTCTTAATTCGCACGAAGTAATGGCCGCTATCGACAGGGGATCTCAGGTTGATTCCGTATTTCCAGATTTCCGGAAAGCTTTTGACGCCGTTCCTCACAAGCGACTCCTAATCAAGCTGCGGGCCTATAGGGTATCGTCTCAGTTGTGCGACTGGATTCGTGATTTCGTGTCAGGAAGGTCGCAGTTCGTAGTAATAGACGGCAAATGATCGAGTAAAACTGAAGTGATATCAGGTGTTCCCCAGGGAAGCGTCCTGGGAACCTTGCTGTTCCTCATCTATATAAATGACCTGGGTGACAATCTGAGCAGTTCTCTTAGGTTTTTCGCAGATGATGCTGTAATTTACCGTCTAGTAAGGTCATCCGAAGATCAGTATCAGTTGCAAAGCGATTTAGAAAAGATGGCTGTATGGTGTGGCAGGTGGCAGTTGACGCTAAACAACGAAAAGTGTGAGGTGATCCACATGGGTTCCAACAGAAATCCGTTGGAATTCGATTACTCGATAAATAGTACAATCCTCAAGGCTGTCAATTCAACTAAGTACTTGGGTGTTAAAATTACGAACAACTTCGGTTGGAAAGACCACATAAATAATATTGTGGGGAAGGCGAGCCAAAGGTTGCGTTTCATTGGCAGGACACTTGGAAGATGCAACAAGTCCAGTAAAGAGACAGCTTACACTACACTCGTTCGTCCTCTGTTAGAATATTGCTGCGCGGTGTGGGATCCTTACCAGGTGGGATTGACGGAGGACATCGAAAGGGTGCAAAAAAGGGCAACTCGTTTTGTATTATGACGTAATAGGGGAGAGAGTGTGGCAGATATGATACGCGAGTTGAGATGGAAGTCATTAAAGCAAAGACGTTTTTCGTCGCGGCGAGATCTATTTACGAAATTTCAGTCGCCAACTTTCTCTTCTGAATGCGAAAATGTTTTGTTGAGCCTAACCTACATAGGTAGGAATGGTCACCAAAATAAAATAAGAGAAATCAGAGCTCGAACAGAATGGTTTAGGTGTTCGTTTTTCCCACGCGCCGTTCGTGAGTGGAATGGTAGGGAGATAGTATGATTGTGGTTCGATGAACCCTCTGCCGAGCACTTAAATGTGAATCCCAGAGTAATCATGTAGATGTAGATGTAGACAGGAATCATCATTTATGGTTGCTAAATTGTCCTGAAAGTACACGCCGCTGTTTGCATTCAGTTGCTGCCAGCATGCTTGCCATTGCACATTGCGTCCACCATTTCATCCTAACATGCGCGTGCTCACCTTTCCAGCTGCGTGCCAGCATCCGTGCTAATGTGCTATACATATTCTGATGCAAGTGTACATAATACAGGAATTGGACAGAAATGTCGAAATCCCGCGAGAAATACGTGCTTGAACGTGAATACAGATCGTAGCCAAGCCAGCGATGCTGTCGTATTTGGGCACGAGCGGCAACCGTTCAGTGTCCTCAATACGTTGCAAGTGTCTGTTGCGCTTAAAACAGTGTTCTGTGTAGTTGTGAGCGCACTACACTGCAGCTAAGTGGATCAGAACGTGGGCAAACTGTCGGTGTTCGTGTGGTGGGTGCCCCTGAAACCAGGGTAGCCGCATTGTTTGGTGTTCCAAGAGGCACCGTATCAAAGAAGACGTTATCTGGTAAGTCACAACACGGGCGCAAGTGTATGTGGAGTGATCGTGACAAACTGTCGTTCGTGGAAGAGGAATGCGACGACACCTGCAGGAGCCACTCCAGAACGGAATGGCGCACTCGTGAGCCCTCTCAGGAAAAAAAAATAAAATAAAAAAATAAGAAATCCAAAAACAGTCGTCAGTGATGCAAAACAGGAAAATGTGGTGCCAAAGCCGTAAAATATGGATTTTTGAGCAATTGCCCACTCGTTTAGTATAGGGTGCCTAGGAAGCTGTTTTCTCGGATAGCTAGACAACATTCAAGCAGATCTTATTAATGGAGTTATTTCAGTAAAGTAAATTCACAATACTTAACTTTGCCTTTTTACAAACAGGCGTCGCAAGCAACTGGCGACACGCAAATTATCAGTGTCCTTCGATGTATGCAATTTCCATGCGAGCAATTCACACAAGTTCGTAAGTCACTGCTATAGAGTTTATACACTACTGGAAATTAAAATTGCTACACTATGATGCTGAAGTCTACAGGAAAGTAGTATCACACGGAAGTTGTGAACCAATCAATGAGGATTTGCAGAAAATAAGTGGGTGGTGTAATGACTCGCAGTTATTTCTCAATATTAGTAAGTGTAAATTAATGCATATAACAAGGCGAAAATCCCCATTAATGTATGAGTACAGAATAAATGCCCAGTCTTTGGAAGTGATAACATCCGTGAAGTATGTGGGTGTGACTATTCGAAATGATCTCAAACGGAATGATCAGATTGCACAAGTAACGAGCAAGGCGAACTCTAGATTGAGGCTTGTTGGTAGAATCCTGAAGCGATGCAATCCTTCAACAAAGGAAATAGCTTACAGTATGTTAGTTCGTCCAGTCTTGGAGTATTTTTCGTCTGTATGGGACCCTTACCGGTTGGGTCTGATTCAAGAGATCGAGAAGGTCCAAAGAAGAGCGGCAAGATTTGTGGCTGGTACATTTAGCCATAGCGAGAGCGTTACAAATCTCATAGAAAGTTTGAAGTGGGACACACTTGCAGATAGACGATGCGCTAAACATAAGGGGCTGCTCACTAAATTCCGAAATCCAATCTTCACCTAGGATGTAGAGCATATATTATTACAATCAACTTTCAAATCGCGTAATGATCATCATTCAAAGAGAAGGGAAATAAGAGCACGTACTGAGGCGCTGAGACCGTCGTTTTTCCCTCGCGCGATCCGCGAGTGGAACAGAGGGCGAGAAATATGACTTTGGCGCGAATCGTGCCCTCCGCCACACAGCGCTTGGTGGCTAGCGGAGTATATATGTAGATGTAGATGTGATCCGCATATTCTAATCTTCATCTACATACATACTCAGCAAGGCACCACATGATACATGACAGAGTGTACCTCCGTTTTTTGTTTCATTCATGTACGGAGCAGAGGACAAACGCCGGTCCATACGATTCCGTATAAACCCTCATTTCTCTTATGTTGTCCCCCGTGTTCTTACCCGAGATGCACAATGGTGGCGGTAGAATCGCTGTTCAGTCTGTAGCCATTGCTAGGCACCTGCACGTTCTAAGTCACTCGCGAGCTATTAAAGGAGCGACGTCCGTATAATTGCCCGTCGCAGCGCAGCGCCTTCCACGGTATTCGTCCCTCCTTCTCCCTCTCCCCCTCTCACTGCTTCGCGTTCCGCTCCCCCTCCACCTACAATCAACCCCCCGCCCCCCCCCCCATTCTTTCAGAACTTTTCACTGCAAGGGTAACTTTTCGCCGCACGGCTGCCGCATCGCCTGACCCTGCACTGCGGAAACCCGGCCGTTTAAACTCTTCCGCACGAATCTCCGCAGCCTTCCCGTGATGGTGTCTCTAGTGTCGTTTCGAGTTCGCTCTATGTTACTGTTGACTTATGTTCAAGTCTGCCGAACACAAACTCTCATGACTTTCGAGATGTCGTGATTGGCCGACCGGCAGTTCGTATGAATCTGAGATCTCTCGGAACTTGGACATGTGCCACTTTCACTCGATTCTCAATCAGTCTGGTTATAAGACTGGTAAAATTGGGTTCCCACAGGGCTCTGTTTTGGATCTCATGCTTTTCTTGATATACACTACTGGCCATTAAAATTGCTACACCAAGAAGAAATGCAGATGATAAACGGGTATTCATTGGACAAATATATTATACTAGAACTGACATTTGATTACATTTTCACGCAACTTGGGTGCATATATCCTGACAAATCAGTACCCAGAACAATCACCTCTGGCTGTAATAACGGCATTGACACGCCTGGACATTGAGTCAAACAGAGCTTGGATGGCGTGTACAGGTACAGCTGCCCATGCAGCTTCAACACGATACCACAGTTCATCAAGAGTAGTGACTGGCGTATTGTGACGAGCCAGTTGCTCGACCACCACTGATCAGACGATTTCAGTTGGTGAGAGATCTGGGCAATCTGCTGGTCGGGACAGCAGTCGAACATTTTTTGTATCCAGAAAGGCCCGTACTGGACCTGTAACATGCGGTCGTGAATTATCCTACTGAAATGTAGGGTTTCGTAGGGATCGAGTGAAGGATAGAGCCACGGGTCGTAACACATCTGAAATGTAACGTCCACTGTTGAAAGTACCGTCAATGCGAGCAAGAGGCGACCGAGACGTGTAACAAATGGCACCCCATACCATCACGCCGGGTGATTTGCGAATACACGCGTCCAAGGTGCGTTCACCGCGATGTCGCCAAACACGGCTGCGAGCATCATGATGCTGTAAACAGAACCTGTATTCATTCGAAAAAATGACGTTTGGCCATTCGTGCACCCAGGTTCGTCGTTGAGTACACCATCGCAGGCGCTCCTTTCTGTGATGCACCGTCAAGGGTAACCGCTGCCACGGTCTCCGAGCTGATAGTTCATGCTGCTGCAAATGTCGTCTAACTGTTCGTGCAGATGGTTGCTGTCTTGCAAACGTCCCCATCTGTTGACTCAGGGATCGAGACGTGGCTGCACGATTTGTTACAGCGATGTTGATAAGATGCCTGTCATCTCGACTGCTAATGATACGAGGCCGTTGGGATCCAGCACGACATTCCGTATTACTTTTCTGAACCCACCGATTCCATATTCTGCTAACAGTCATTGGATCTCGACCAACGCGTGCAGCAGTGTCACGATACGATAAACCGCAATCGCGATAGGCTACAATCCGACCTTTATCAAAGTCGGAAACGTGATGGTACGCATTTCTCCTCCTTACACGAAGCATCACAACAACGTTTCACCAGGCAACGACGGTCAACTGCTGTTTATGTATGAGGAATCGGTTGGAAAATTTCTTCACTTAAAACTTCCGGGCTGATAGGCTGTGGTCGAAATACAAAACTGTCTCCTGACGTTTCGTCTCCGACTGCGGGAGACATCCTCGGAGGTAAAGCTTTACCTCCGAGGATGTCTCCCGCAGTCGGAGACGAAACGTCAGGAGACAGTTTTATACTTCGACCACGGCCTATCAGCCCGGAAGTTTTAAGTGAAGGCAATACCGGCCGTGAAAGCTTACATTGGTTGGAAACTTTCTTCATGTCAGTACGTTGTAGGTGTCGCCACCGGCGCCAACCTTGTGTGAATGCTATGAAGTGCTAATCATTTGCATATCACAGCATCTTCTTCCTGTCGGTTAAATTTCGCGTCTTTAGCACGTCATCTTCGTGGTGTAGCAATTTTAATGGTAAGTAGTGTATAAAACAACGGAACACCATCCGAACGGGCCTTGAAGACCCAACTGTACCGACCAGTCGCCATGTCATCCTCAGCCCTTAGGCGCCACCGGATGTGGATATAGAGGGGCATGTGGTCAGCACATCGCTCTCCCGAGTGAGTCGTTACTTTGTGGAACTGGTGCTGCTACTGCTCAGTCAAGTAGCTCCTCAGGTGGCGTCACCAGAGCTGAATGCACCCCACTGGCCAACAATACTTGGCTGACCCATCCAGGTGTTAGACAAGCCCGACAGCGCTTAACTTTGATGATGTTACGCGATTGGCTTTCTGAGGGAAAAAAGTCACAGCACCATAAAACAAATAATGGAAAGGAATGAAGTTTTGGGAATACATTCGCCTAGGTAACATGTTTAAGTTTATTGACATCGCAAAATCACATGTTAATGTAAGGACGAGACAAGCCATTGCAAATGTGAAACGCTGGTACGTTAATAAGCAGCGTAACCGGCAGCATGTTGAAGGCAAGCATTCAAACGTGCTTGCATTGTGTTGTACAGATACTCAATGCCAGTTTAGGAGATGGGGTTCCATGCCTGTAGCATGTGGTCGTTCGGTACAGAGACGGTTAATGCTGACTGTGGATGACACTGAAGTTGTCTTCTGATGATGTCCCATATGTATTCGATTGGAGACAGATCTGGCTATCGAGCACGCCAACGGAACGTGTCCACACTCTGTAGACGTTGTTTACGACAGAGGGATGTGGGCGGGCGTTATCCTGTTGGAAAATACCACCATGGAATGCTGTTTATGAGTGGCAACACAAGAGGTGGACTCACCAGACTGAAACACAAATTTCCAGTTCGGGTGCACGGGCTAACCACGAGAGGGCTCCGCAACCCAGACCATGATTCCAGGTGGTGGTCCAGTGTATCTAGCATCTACATCTACATCTACATCCATACCTGACGGTGTGTGGCGGAGGGTACATTGAGTACCTCTATCGGTTGTCCCTTCTATTCCAGTCTCGTATTGTTCGTGGAAAGAAGGATTGTCGGTACACTTCTGCGTGGGCTCTAATCTCTCTGATTTTATCCTCATGGTCTCTTCGCGAGATAAACGTAGGGGGGAACAATATACTGCTTGACTCTTCGGTGAAGGTATCTTCTCGAAACTTCAACAAAAGCCCGTACCGAGCTACTGAGCGTCTCTCTTGCAGAGTCTTCCACTGGAGTTTATCTATCATCTTAGTAACGCTTTCGCGATTACTAAATGATCCTGTAACGAAGCACGCTACGCTCAGTTGGATCTTCTCTATATCCTCCGTCAAGCCTATCTGGTACGGATCCCCCACCGGTAAGTAATATTCAAGCAGTGGGCGAACAAGTGCACTGTAACCTACTTCCTTTGTTTTCGGACTGCATTTGATTAGGATTCTTCCAATGAATCTCAGTGTGGCATGTGCTTCACCGACTATTAATTTTATATGGTCATTCCATTTTAAATCACTCCTAATGCCTACTCCCAGCATGCAGACAGGTTGTTTGCAGAACCTCACTTGGACTCCTAACCAGCGCACGGCCGTCTCTGACACCGAGGCAGACCAGCTTCGATCAGAAAACACAACATGCTTCCACCCTTCCCTACAATGAGCTCTCGCTTGGCATTGCCGCAGTCAGTGGAATGCATGTCACAGGGCGTCTGGCTGGGAGTTGTCCCTGAAGTAACGGATTTGTCACGGTTCTTGTGTCACTGTGGTGTCACCTGCTCCTCAGATTTCTGCTGCAGATGTAGAACGATGCGTCAGAGCCATATACTGAACACGATGCACTTGTCTCTCGGTCGTGCCACGTGGCCGTCTGCAGCACCACTGCGAGCAATCACGCACAGTGGCAACATTCCTGGCAAGTCTTTCTGCTGTGCCCCTCACGGAATATCCCTGTTACACGACGCCGTTTATACTCAGCGAGGTGATGATTGAGCCGTGGTAAAAATTGCTGTTTTGAAGAGCGCGCCGCAGCGCGCAGTGTAAAGCAGTCGCCCTCCGTTTCTGGCGGTGGCGCCGCTGTGGCAATCGCAGCTTTGGTGTCTCCCTCTGGTGGGAAAAGGGGAAAGGTTGCTGTTCACGTGCATTTAAGGGGCGCTATGAGCTCGCCAGTCAGTCAATCTGGGTCAGTCTCTCGTCCCCAGGTTGCTAGTCTGTCTTTCGTCCGCATTTGTTAGGCAGTTAGTTTCTGTCTGTGGTTCGGAGTGCTAGTATGTCTGTCGTTCGGATCAACCTTTAAAGTTGGCAAAATGAGAGTCTTTCCACTCCGGCAGTAAGAGAACTCAGCGAGTGGTCGCCCGGTCGGGACTTAGTTCCTGCATCTGAGTCTGCGCGTTAGGCCGCCAGTCTGCTCGAGTTTGCTCAGGCAGTGGTCATTGGCGGTTGGATCGATTGGTTGGTCGGTCGCGCACTGAGACACGAGATGACTTGTCCGTCATGAGCGTCGGCGCATGTGAGGTCGCCACGTGAGTCCAGTGGGCCGCGCCGTATAGCGAGGGGTAGTGGCTTCGCGGTCGACACGAGAGCAACAGGAGTCAACCCACGACATCGGGCTGGCCGGGGCGAGCTGCGACGCCGTGAGACGGGAGATCGGCGCGCCTTCCTGCGTCCGTTGAAGCGGCTGGCAGCGGACGGTTCGGGAGAGCGATTTGGGGGCGCTGCGCCAGGTCTACTACCGAAATCGCTGTTTATTACAAGTTAAGTGATTGGTGATGTGTTGTTTGATTTACTCTTGTTAAATTCTACTTATTTTCTTGGTGAGGTCACCAGCCGTTTTGCTTTGGGGTCGTCCCACCATTCTTCTCTATTTGCCCACCCGCGAGAAGGTGATTGTTTATAAATTGGGTGGTCCGTTTTTCCCTTGTGGAGTAGGGGCGGGTTAGAGCAACCTGCGGTCCGGGTTGTTCGGTAATCTCCCTATCAATCTACCGTGCGTTAGTAGCTGCCTCTGTCATGTTTGTCCGATTTGGTGTGTTAACGAATTTATTCAAAAAATGGCTGTGAGCACTATGGGACTTAAGATCTGTGGTCATCAGTCCACTAGAACTTAGAACTACGTAAACCTAACTAACCTAAGGACATCACACACATCCATGCCCGAGGCAGAATTCGAACATGCGACCGTAGCAGCAGCGCGGTTCCAGACTGTAGCGCCTAGAACCGCTCGGCCACACGAATTTATTGCTTGGAGTGTAACGGCCTAATACCTGAAATATGTATTGATCTTTGGAAACTTTGATATTATTGCCTATGATCTTGAGAGGCGGTATATGTGTACTGTAGAGCATCTTAACTATTGTTTGGCCAACCTTGTAGAATTTTATATACGATTCCATTTCATGGGCTTTTATTTAAATGATCATTTTAGTATATAAAGTTGCCACCCTTTCACTGTAAGACTTTTCTTAGAAGTTAAAATCGAGTTGCTCCTTCGGTGCTAGTGTTTTGTACCATTTTCATTCCCCCCTACGGGGGGTGCATAGTTTGTGTGCTTGTGTAAATTGTTAAAACTCTTAGTTTAAAGTAATCTGGTGTGTTGCATATTTGCACCAGTGTAGTCTTTCGGAGGCTGTTGTGAGCGGTCGTAACTACGGCCGCGTCAAAAGGGAGCGGCAAGGTTCTCTGCCCGGAAGCTCATACAGTCAAAGCTTGTTTCTTTCTGCCTCTGAATAAATTGTAACTTTGATTTAGAGGGTGCTTTCTGATTATAATTTTAAATGTGTTTCTTTTAAAAAAATGCTTTTAGGCACTATTATAGGGAATAAAATTCCCTTTTGTTAAAACGAATTTGGTTATGATTTCATCAGCTACTCCCTGGCAACTACTTCCATGCTTACATAGTGTGATTAAATGTGTTAATGTTCTTGATGAATCGCTAGTAAATAAAACAAATTCTTAAGAGTATTCTTTGAAAATAAATCACGGTTCAGTGATAATGCCGTCTTTGACGCCTAAGAGGCATTCTTGACTAACATCAGTTCGTCATGTCCCATCTCAATGGTAACTAACGCTCACTGTCGTTACAGCGTGTATTTAAAGCAAACTTGTTTGCATCCTTCTACTGACGCTACTGGCGCCACTGTTTTGCGACATGCTCGAAATTTGAATAGACACCATCTTCCAGGTATAAAAAAACGCCTACGAACTCTCGTTTATGTGGCACAACTCCTTCTTGGTGCTCCAACATTTTCCCGTCAATTTATTTTCTGTAAACAACGCTGCACAGCTTTAATGTATTTAAGAAACGGCATCGTAAATGCTCCTGAGCCGTGGCGCCATTAAGTTTGTTCTCTGTTACACACACCATTTTCAACTCTACGTATAGCGCCGCCATCTATCGGAGAAAAGAAATACGTTGCGTTACTTATTGAACGCCCCTCGTATATTATCTGGTGACGTATTAAACTAAAACTACTTTTATCAAAAGTCAGCATGTTACGTCAAACCCATAATACTTGTCAGCTAATTGATATTTTCCACATCATAATGAGGTATGTTCTATGCAATATATTTACTAATTAAGTGATTTAACTGTCCAGTGTTTTGGAAATTGCGGCTGTGCGCAGCGGCATAGCTCTGTCGTGGTGAGGAGTAGCGGTGTTGCAAGCTGGAATATCGTGAGTGGCCCGGCCGCGTTGTAAAGCTTTCGAGGTGAAGCGATGGACTGTGGAAGTGAGTGAAAGGATGGCGGCGGAGGAGGAGTAGGTGGGCGAAATGCGAAGGGGGAGGGAGGGGAGAGAAGCCGATGAGTTTGCACCAGGCCGCCTCGGGGAATTGTTTTCCAATATTGTTCCAGCCTCCCGTGCGAGAAGCGCACCGCTTCCCCACACTAACACTGGTCCCTGCATCGACCCGTGGGGAACACAAGCCGTATTACAAGTCTCGTTCCACAGCACCCTGGCGCCTGTTAACTGACGCATGGTGCAGGGAATGGCAATTGATTCTCAATGTCGACAAGTATAATGTGCTGCGAATGCATAGAAAGAAAGGTCCTTTATCATTTAGCTACAATATGGCAGGTCAGCAAGTGGAAGCAGTTAATTCCATAAATTATCTGGGAGTAGGCATTAGGAGTGATTTAAAATGGAATGACCATATAAAATTAATAGTCGGTGAAGCACATGCCAGACTGAGATTCATTGGAAGAATCCTAATTAAATGCAGTCCGAAAACAAAGGAAGTAGGTTACAGTACACTTGTTCGCCCACTGCTTGAATATTGCTCACCGGTGTGGGATCCATACCAGATAGGGTTGATAGAAGAGATAGAGAAGATCCAACTGAGCGTAGCGCGCTTCCTTACAGGATCATTTAGTAATCGCGAAAGCGTTACGAAGATGATAGATAAACTCCAGTGGAAGGCTCTGCAAGAGAGACGCTCAGTAGCTCGCTACGGACTTTTGTTGAAGTTTCGAGAGCATACCTTCACCGAGGAGTCAAGCAGTATATTGCTCCCTCCTACGTATATCTCGCGAAGAGACTATGAGGATAAAATCAGAGGGATTAGAGCCCACACAGAGGCACACCGAGAGTCTTTCTTTCCACGAACAGTACGAGACTGGAATAGGAGGGAGAACCGAGAGAGGTACTCAAGGTACCCTCCACCACACACCGTCAGGTGGCTAACGGAGTATGGATGTAGATGTAGATGGAGATGTAGAAATGGTCTCACCTCTTCAATAATGATGATTTTGACGTCGAAGCCTGTTTTGTGCCCCATCATGGCAAGCCATTTCAGAAAGATAATCCCTGCGTGCACAAGGTGAGAGTTTCTGCCGGCCGAGGTGGCCGAGCGGTTCTAGGTGCTACAGTCTGGAACCGCGCGACCGCTACGGTCACAGGTTCGAATCCTGCCTCGGGCGTGGGTGTGTGTGATGTCCTTAGGTTAGTTGGGTTTAAGCAGTTCTAAGTTCTAGGGGACTGATGACCTCAGAAGTTGAGTCCCATAGTACTCAGAGCCATTTCAACCATTTTTTTTGAGAGTTTCTACTGTTTGTCTTCGTGCTTGACAAAGCCTGCCCAAGCCAGCGAAGTCGCTGGATCTCTCCCCAAATGGGAAAGTTTGGAGCATTGTGGGCCGGACCCCCCCCCCTCCCCCTTTCAAATTGCTCGGGATTTTGACGACCTAACGCGAAAATTTGACAGAATCTGACAAGATATCCCTCACTCTGTCAATCAGTCCCAAGAAGAATAAGTGCTTGCATAAGGGTCAGAGGTGGACCGACGCGTTCTTGACCTGCTAAGTTTGTGAAGCTGTTTATGCATCATCCAATCTTTCTGAAATTGTGATCATTTGTTTGTGTGTTCACATGTGTTTCAGACCCATTCGGATAATTCCTTCTTAGTGCGTCGTTTTATTTGTCTTAGAGACTATTTCACTTGCTGTCATAAAAAATGTAGATGAAGCTTCGGATAGCTGGAAGAGCGGAAGGGGGTATTTTAATAACGGATGACAAAATAATGGGATCACTGCAATCAGACTCCGACTTAGTATATCCGTGTTTCAGACATTACGGGCTGTTTCACGCAAATAAGAGGCCGTGCTGGAAAAGTAATGTATCCGAATTTTTTATTCCGTTTTGAATATCGATTAAGGTATTACATGTAATGCATGGTACTAATTAGAGTTTGCCGCTTCGCTGACACAAGTTGCAATCCTCTGCCGCCAGAGCGTTTCCAAGGGTAGAAAAAAATGGTTCGAATGGCTCTGAGCACTATGGGACTTCTGTGGTCGTCAGTCCCCTAGAACTTAGAACTACTTAAACCTAACTAACCTAAGGACATCACACACATCCATGCCCGAGGCAGGATTCGAACCTGCGACCGTAGCGGTCACGCGGTTCCAGACTGAAGCGCCTAGAACCGCACGGCCACACAGGCCGGCTCCAGGTGTAGAGAGAGACCTCTGCAGCTACTGGATCCGTGACTACAGTAGCTTCAATGTCAGCATTGCGCGTAGTCTGAATCTGCGAAGGGTAACTTCACAAAGGGTTTCCGACGATCCGGATTATGTACTAGTATTACAATATTAACCCCATAAGCGCAAATACAGCTTTCTGTTTTCTGTTAAAAACGACTGCAAGGAATAAAACAAAACAGCTTATATTTCTGTTCACAATTGAAGTTTAAAATTATATATAAGGGAGAAGAGTTTTTCTAATGATTAAGGTGCCCTGTTATTGTAGTTAAAACTGACTGAGAGAAAGAAAACGAAAATCCACATTTGCACGGCACGGCATAGCATAGCGTTTTCCTTCCCGTAGTCGGTTCTACGAGGGTTGCCCAGAAAGTAATACACCGCGTTTTTTTTCTTCAACAATTCTTTCTAGAACTTAATGACAGTTACACACTCGAAAGAATGGTGTTTTAACTACACGCCCTATTTTTCCACATAACCTCCATCCCATTCTATGGCATTCCGCCAGCGCGAAAGAAGGGCGCGTGTGCCCTTTGGATACCAATTGTTGTCCTGGTTCCTCGCGGGATTAGCCGAGCGGTCCAAGGCGCTGCAGTCATGGACTGTGCGACTGGTCCCAGTGGAGGTTCGAGTCCTCCCTCGGGCATGGGTGTGTGTGTTCGTCCTTAGGATAATTTAGGTTAAGTAGTGTGTAAGCTTAGTGACTGATGACCTTAGCAGTTAAGTCCCATAAGATGTCACACACATTTGAACATTTTTTGTTGTTGTTGTCCTGGTGGCGGAGCCAGTGCTGCACTGTGTGAATCACCTCCCCATCGTTCTCTAAAGGACGCAAAAGGGATAGATGAAGAGATAACACGAAAAGTCAGAAAAATGTATGAGGGAAGTGAGAGTTGTGTGAAAGTGGGGAGGGAACGTACTGCATGGTTCAAGCTGGAAAATGGGCTGCGACAGGGAAGTGCACTTTCGCCTTTATTGTTTATTATTGTTATGGATGAAATCCTACAGCAAGTATCAGATGCAATTGGAGATCATAAAATGAAAGCAGTGCTTTTTGCCGATGACCTGATGTTATGGGGAAATTGCGAGAAGGAGGTGCAAGAGCAGTTAGATGTATGGGACGCAACGGCAGCACAATATGGAATGCATTTCTCTGCAAGGAAAAGTGAAATAATTGTCACAACAAGGAAGAAGAATAGGCCAAATGTGAATATAACTTGTGGAGGGGAAAAACTACAAGTGGTAGAGAACTTCAAGTACCTGGGAAGCATGATTGAAAGTAAGGGGGGGGGGGGGGGAAACGCAATGGAAATAAATGAAAGGTGCAGAAAAGCAGGGCAGTTCTACAAATGCATTAGAGGGCTTATTTGGAGCAAGGAGGTGCCACAGAAATCCAAGGGAATTATATACCGAACCTACTTTATCCCCATATTGGCATACGGAAGTGAGACATGGGTAATGCACAAAAGCGACAAAAGTAGAATACAGGCTAGTGAAATGAAGTTCCAGAGGAGCAGGTTGAGTGTAACAAGACGAGACAGATTGCGAAATGTGTATGTGAGGGAAATACTAAAGGAGGAACCAGTACAGGACAGGATAGAAAAATCAAGACTGCAGTGGTATGGACACATGAAGAGAATGGATGAGGGAAGAATTCCAAAGAGGATGTTTGATCTGCAACTGGAGGGGAAGAGGCCCAGAGGAAGACCAAAAGATAGATGGGTGAAGGGAGTGAAGGAATGTGCGACGAGAAGAGGAGAGAACTGGACGAAGGTGGAAGAGGGGGAATGGTGGAAAGACAGAACACGATGGAGAGGCTTGTGTTCCCGACAGATCCAGCCAGTGGCTGGAAACTGTCCAAGATGAAGATGATGAATGGCAAGGAAAGCGTTTCTGAAGAAGAGAAATTTGGTTAACATCGAGTATAGATTTAAGCGTCAGGAAGTAGTTTCTTTTCTCTGCCTCGTGATGACTGGGTGTTGTGTGATGTCCTTAAGCTAGTTAGGTATAAGTAGTCTAAGTTCTAGGGGACTGACGACAATAGATGTTAAGTCCCATAGTGCTCAGAGCCATTTTTGAAGTCGTTTCTGAAAGTATTTGTATGAAGCTTAGCCATGTCTGGAAGTGAAACATGGACGATAAATAGTTTAGACAAGAAGAGAATAGAAGCTTTCGAAATGTGGTGCTACAGAAGAATGCTGAAGATTAGATGGTTAGATCATGTAACTAATGAAGAAGTACTGAATGGAATTGGGGAGAAGAGGAATTTGTGGCACAACTTGACTAGAAGAAGGGATCGGTTGGTAGGGCATATTCTGAGCCATCAAGGGATCACCAATCTAGTATTGGAGGGCAGCGCAGAGGGTAAAAATCATAGAGGGAGACCAAGAGATGAATACACTAAACAGATTCAGAAGGATGTAGGTTGCAGTAGGTACTGGGAGATGAAGAAGCTTGCACAGGATAGAGTAGCATGGAGAGCTGCATCAACCAGTCTCTGGGCTGAAGACCACATCTGTAACATAGCTTATATCCGCCTGAACGTTTATTAGAGTATCGTGTAAAAATTTGAAATAATTCGGTCACGAACTTTTCGAAGTTTTTTGTAATAACATTAAACATTAACTTGTTTTCATCGAATAGCACAGTTTTTAAACATATATTTACATATCGTATATATTAAAATATATGTAGCCCATGTCCATCGAAAGGTTTATTAGAGTATCATGTAAAAATCTGAAATAAGTCGGTCAAGAACTTTTCAATACCTTCGCTAAAACGCTTCCTCTGTAGCTTATATCTGTCTGAACGTTTGTTAGAGTGTAATGTAAAAATTTGATTTAAACTGGTCAAGAGCTTTTCAAGATTTTTGGTAATAGTATTAAAGAGAGACATGTCTGTATATAGTACTGGAAGAAAGTAATCTGAGAAATGAAAAGATGACGCTATTCCAGCCACGTACTGCTGCACTGTTGTCTGCCTTGACGTCTGCAAATGCGAGCAATCGGCGACCGTCTGTGTCTTTACTGTCAGACCCAGTATGAAGCCTTGAGGAACTGTGCTCTCCACGGGAATCCAGCGGCGATACAGTCGAGGTTCTGTGTCCTGAGGGCAGGTACGGATGGGAGGACAATGACAGTGGCGAGGTGTATGTTGCCTTTCTCCTTCTCTGCATTCTGTGTGTCCTTTCAATTTCACGCGCCGACCTCGGGGGGTGGCGAGAGATTGTCCACGGAGCCAGCATGCCGAGACACGGACACTACAGTGCAGCAGAATCGATACTGAGGTCGACGGGGCGGCCCTGCCAGAGGCGCCGGTACCTCGCGCACCCCCTCCCCCTTCCTACCCCACAAACACCACCACCCCTCCCCCTGGCAGCGAGCGGCATCGCTGTGCTATATGTCATTCTGCCACAGGCAGCTGGCACCGATCACTGGCTATCGCCTCCCCCTCTGTTCTGTTCATCGAATACAAACATACCAGATCCCTGACTCTCTGGGCCGGCCAAGTACTGGCAGACAGCACCTCAGCTGCAGAACTACGAGGGTGAGTCAAAAGAAACCTTAAGTTTGAAATAACAAATCGAAATTTCACGCCGTTATCCTGTAACTTGGTAAGAGCGCTACAAACAGCGTGCAGAATGGCCTGTAGGCGGCAGCGTAGTGCAGATGCACACATACCGTCGCAGTATCAGTATAAAGATGGCCGCCCCACTTGCGACTTGCACCAGCGAAGAACAGCGTTCTGTTTTTCGGCTTTTGCGCAGTGAAGGTGTGAAGCCTATTGAAATTCATCGACGAATGAAGGTTCAGTACGGTGATGCATGTTTGTCACAGCCGCAAGTCTACGAATGGAGTAGGATGTTCGCAAATGGTGTGACTTGAGTGGAAGATGCTCCTCGTCCAGGTCAGACACAACGAGTTGTGACTCCACAGAACATTGCAGCAGTTGATGCCATAGTGAAGGAAAACCGCCGAGTGACACTGAATGACATTGCAGCATGTTTACAGGTTAGTCGTGGGTCGGCACACCATATTGTGCATGATGTGCTCCGGTTTCACAAAGTGTCTGCAAGATGGGTGCCACGGCAGCTGACTCCTGAAATGAGAGAACGACGTCTTGATGCTTGTGAAGAATTTCTTCGGCGCTTTGAACGAGAAGGTGATGGCTTCCTTGCAAGAATCGTTACTGGGGACGAAACCTGGGTTCACATCCACCAATCGGAAACGAAGAGATCGAGCAAGGAATGGCGCCATTCCTCATCACGAAAACCAAAGAAGTTTCGAACAGAAGCATCAGCAGGGAAGGTTATGCTGACTCTCTTTTGGGACGAAAAAGGCGTCATTTTGGAGCTTTACATGCCTAGAGGGACCACTGTCACCAGTGCATCATACACAGGTCTCAAAAAAAAAAAAAAAAAAAAAAAAAAAAAAAAAAAAAAAAAAAAAACCATCTGCGGCCTGCAATCAAATCAAAGCGACGTGGATTGCCGTCAGCAGGTGTCCTTTTGCAGCATGACAGTGCAAGGCCCCACACTGCCCGCACAACAGTTGCAACAAACACAGACCTGCATTTTGAGTGTCTTCCTCATCCACCATACCCACCAGACCTTGCCCTAAGTGATTTCCATATGTTTGGACCACTGAAAGACGCAAGTTCCGTTCTGATGAAGAGGTACGCCACGCGGTGCATGAGAGGTTGCGCGAACTACCAAAAGAATTTTTTTCTAAAGGAATTTATGCACTTTGTAAGCGCTGGAGGACTTGCATTGAGCGTTGGGGAAGATTATGTTGAAAAGTGATACAGCTTTGTACCACTTCTGCACAATAAATAATATTTTAAAAAAATATTTAAGGTTTTCATTTGACTCACCCTCGTATTAGCTAATACTTTCTCTGAAGATTTGTTTTATGAGAAACAGATTCTTACCGTGTGAATGAGAAAAAAATCGCTTGATTGCGTATTAATTATTCTTAAAATTCGGAAATCTATCTCCGTGTAAAGCCGTCCTCTCTCGGGACGGGGAAACGCACGTGGACGAGGATATGAATCGCCTGTCGGATGTTAGCGTTCTGGAGAGGAACATGGCCAATGAGTGCGGCATCGTTCTACGTCGTAAACAGAACATGGGAGCCTCCATACTGAATGTCGTTAAACAACTTGTTTGGTGGGCTTTCATTCTCATAGAGTACGTGGTACAAATATCAGCTGTTTGGATGTATCGGTAAACTGAAGGTCTGCGATAACGCGTCATTTTAGCTACGATTTGTTATAATCAAATGACAGGAAAGTACTTATGGGTTGGGACAGGCTTCATCTATGAGGGTAATCCTAAAAGTATGGTCTCCAATTTTTTATAAGTACATAGACCTGTTTATTTCTCCAATGGTTTACATCAGTTTACAGCTTGAACATTTAGCTATTTTTCGACATAATAATTTTTGTATGTCCTTGCCATACCAGCTCGGCGCCATGCTGTTCAGAAAGTTATAAAACTCTTCTTTCACCTCGTCGTCGGAGCTGAATCGCTTACCGGTCAAATGTTCTTTTTACCTAGGGAACAGGTGAAAGTCACTGGGGGCAAAGTCAGGGCTATAGGGTGGGTGGGTGATTATGTTTCACTGAAACTGTTGCAGGAGAGCAACGGTTTGCCGAGCGATGTGTGGGCGAGCGTTGTCACAGAGAATATGTACGCCCTTGCTCAACATTCCTCTTCTCCGGTTCTGAATTGCCCGTTTGATTTTTTTCAGTGTCTCACAGTACCTGTCAGCGTTAATTGTGGTCCCAGTGTGCATAAAGGCGACCAACAATACCCATTCTGATCCCAAAACACGGTTGTCATGACTTTACCGGCAGACTGTGTTTGTTTGAATTTCCGCGGCTTTGGCGAAGTTGTGATTGTTGCTTGGTCTCAGGTGTAAAGCGGTACGTCCGGTATGCCCAGGTTTCGTAACCCGTGACAATTGAGTCCAGAAACAGCATGGGGGCGAGCTGGTATGACATGGGCACACAAAAACTGCCACAGCGTCTAAAAAATGCATCGACAAAAGTGGTGATTATGTGGAAAAATACCTAAATGTTCAAGGTGTAAACTGATGTAAAGCATTGTAGAAATAAACAGGTCTATGTTCTCACAAAAAAAAGGAGACCTTACTTTTGGGATTACCCCCGTATTTGATGTTTTTAGAGTTATAACTTGTGTGCTACGAATGTATACCGTTCCGATGCTATGGCACAATGATCAGCTGTCAAAAGCGTCTCTTATTATTTGTAAAATGGTTCAAATGGCTCTGAGCACTATGGGACTTAACTTTTGAGGTTATCAGTCCCTTAGAACTTAGAACTACTTAAACCTAACTAACCTAAGGACATCACACACATCCATGCCCGAGGCAGGATTCGAACCTGCGGCCGTAGCGGTCGCGCTGTTCCAGACTGTTTCGCCTAGAACCGCTCGGCCACTCCGGGCGGCCCTAGAGTTGTCGTCTTCGTCTGCACGTTGTCCTGTTAGGAGCATTTGCATCAGTGATTAATCGTTTTGGAATTATAGCTCGCCTAGCAATCCACTGCCAATGGGGCACCATTCTGGAATCTTCTTATTTTTCTTCTCAGTTCTCTTCCATGATCGTCAGTCACTCAACAGACACCTTCGACCGTGTTATGACCTAGCGGATGGCGCATTTCCAATTTCCCTGTATTCGGTATAAATCTTCGACCGGTGCCTCTTGAAACTCTGGCCGCGTTGGTTACAGAAGCAGGCACCGTACGAGCACCAGCGATCTGTCCACGTTCGAATTCAATTACCTGCGACTTAACGCACTCACAACTGCCTGAAGCATTCCTCTGATCACGACTAATACCTGGAACATATTGAGGACATGCCACAGATGCCGTTCGCTGTCAAATGTAACAGCGGCAACTGCAGGTTTGGCTAGCGTCTTCATCTATGTTGGAGCATTCATTTGTTGCAGCGTTTCCATATTTCCAACCACTGTGCAACTAACACTGCCGGGAAGGCACAGAGAACCGTTGAGGGCGAAGAGTGACCTGATCTTTGTTGTTGTCAGCAGCAAGTGGTGTTACTAAATATGCTACTAGTTCGTTTGCAAACTAGATACACAGCGCACTCCCTCGCTATCCGCTCTGTTGTGCAAACATTTTTAGTCGAGGACAGATACGAAGATAAATGGGAGCGAGAAGAGCTACCGGCGAGCGCAGGTACCTTATGCCAAAATACTCACCCTAAAACGACGAACAGGATTCGAAATTTTGTTGAGGGAGGTGTGTACTGCAACAAAATTTCACACTGTGTATGTGTTTAAGTAACTTCATCGTACGCTAAGACAGCTGTACTTAGTCTACTACTAATGTGCAGTATTAAGATTTTCGGCTAATCAAAGATGGCCGCTCGAGGTAGTCTTACCACGGTTCACGCTGGTTCCCCCCCTCCTTGCTCCTTCCACCAGCCGCTGGAGGTTCGAGTCCTCCCTCGGACATGGGTGTGTGTTGTCCTTAGAATAAGTTAGTTTAAGTTAGATGAAGTGGTGTTTAAACCTAGGGACCGATGACCTCACCAGTTTGGACCCATAGAAACTTAACCACAAGTTTCCAAATTTTTTTCCATCCAACATGTCTGTCCTCCCGCCGGGTTTTGCGTTTATACTGCGATGAAATGTGTCACATTCTGTAAATAAAATTACCTTGTATGCAGAGTGAGAGCGAAGACTACACCTACAATGGATCCGTATTTCCCCCGACCAGCTGTAAAGAGAGTATGTGAGCCGACGTCGTCCGGCGAGGATGCCTACGTGGAGTCGGTTAGTGTCCGATCCGGACTTAGGTGCAGTTGTGTTGTGGGTGTAGCATGACTGAGGGTGCTGTTTTATGTTGGTTTCTGCTAGAGCAGAAGGTTCTCCTCAAAAAGAGACACAGAAAAAAAAGGTACGGGTGCACCAGTTTAATGAAGATACGTCTGGAGAGGTTTTTTTTTTTTTTTTTTAAACCTGCCAATTGTTACGAAATTACGCACAAAAATTCGGGGACTGATTATATTCTTTGACATCTGTTATCCAATTTAACGCATGCATCACCTAGTAGAAGCACTGTTGCAGATATTCCATTTACCACGCTTGGAGACCATGCACATCTTTAATAACTTACACAATGAATCCTTACTCCAAAGACATCTCTCACACGAAGAGAAGTTTTTCAGTTACAGGCAAGCGATGGCCGGAAGATATGTAGAATGGGCCTTCGGTACTGGGACTGTCTAATGGTGTTTACTAGAAAATCTACGGGCACTGAAACTGACAAATCAGAGAGAGTAGTCAAATCTGCCGGCTCACAGCGAGACTATATTGTCGACCGTGAAAGCGGTGGCTTCTTCGGGTACACTACATTGCGCGATTGTTCTGCCGAATCACCCCTTCAACGAAGTAGTTCAACGGAACGTCACAGCGGGCTCACAGACAGTTGCAGATTTTGCGCGAATGCGCTGTGTAACAATGACAGTTATTGGTTTGTAATCGTTAAGTGCTGATTATTGCAGTAAAATAATTTGATGCAGTTGCAATTTATAGCTGTCTGAAGTAAAATAAAACAATATGAAATCCAGCACTAAAAATGTTGTAGTTGACATTTAACTTTTACTAATATTGTTAATACACTACTGGCCATTAAAATTGCTACACCACGAAGATGACGTGCTCATACACAAACAGCAGTTGACCGGCGTTGCCTGGTGAAACGATGCTGTTATGCCTCGTGTAAGGAGGAGAAATGCGTACCATCACGTTTCCGACTTTGATAAAGGTCGGATTGTAGCCTATCGCGATTGCGGTTTACATAACGCGACATTGCTGCTCGCGTTGGTTGAGATCCAATGACTGTTATCAGAATATGGAATCGGTGAGTTCAGGAGGGTAATACGGAACGCCGTGCTGGATCCCAACGGCCTCGTGTCACTAGCAGTCGAGATGATAGGCATCTTATCCGCATGGCTGTAACGGATTGTGTAGCCACGTCTCGATCCCTGAGTCAACAGATGGTGACGTTTGCAAGACGACAACCATCTGCACGAACAATTCGACGACGTTTGCAGCAGTATGGACTATCAGCTCGGAGACCGTGGCTGCGGTTACCATTGACGCTGCATCACAGCCAGGAGCGCCTGCGATGGTGTACTGAAGGACGAACCTGCGTGCACGAATGGCAAAACGTCATTTTCTAGAATGAATCCAAGTTCTGTTTACAGCATCATGATGGTCGCATCCGTGTTTGGCGACATCGCGGTGAACGCACATTGGAAGCGTGTATTCGTCATCGCCATACTGGCGTATCACCCGGCGTGATGGTATAGGGTGACACTGCTTACACGTCTCGCTCGCGTCTGGTCGCATTGACGGCACTTTCAACATTGGACGCTACATTTCAGATGTGTTACGACCCGTGGCTCTTCCCTTCAGTCGATCCCTGCGAAACCCTATATTTTAGCAGGATAATGCACGACCGCATGTTGCAGGTCCTGTATGGGCCTTTCTGGATACAGAAAATGTTCGACTGCTGCCATGGCCAGCACATTCTCCAGATTTCACACCAATTGAAAACGTCTGGTCAATGGTGGAAGAGCAACTGGCTCGTGACAATACGCCAGTCACTACCCTTGATGAACTGTGGTATCGTGTTGAAGCTGCATGGGCAGCTGTACCTGTACACGCCATCCAAGCTCTGTTTGACTCAATGCCCAGGCGTATCAGGGCCGTTATTACGGCCGGTGGTTGTTCTGGATACTGATTTCTCTCGATCTATGCACCCAAAATTGCGTGAAAATGTAAACACATGTGAGGTCTAGTATAATATATTTGTCCAATGAATAGCCGTTTGTCATCTGCATTTCTTCGTGGTGTAGCAGTTTTAATGGCCAGTTGTGTATTTAAGAATCGTGAAACAATTTTTTACTAGAAAGACCGTATCAATTGATGGGTTTCACTGCGAATGTATGTTCTTCAAGGCGCTTTAGCAGTTTTAAAGTCCTTTATTGGGAACTCTACCTGTTTCACGTCGTTGCAAGTGCATCCTTAGGTAAGGCAGTGTTAATGAAAATGCAGTTTTTTACAATAGGGTTTTTTAGAAGCTAACAGAGTTTACTACACAATGAGTTACGAATAACAAACATCTTGTTTAAACATCGTGACATCCATAAATTTACATGGGCAGCTCGAGGTACAGCGTCAATAATAGACTACATTCTCGCAAATAAAACACATGGATAACAAAAAGAGACACAAGAGTTTACAGAAGTATATATGACGGTAGTATCTGTTCCCGAAAGAACAGTTACCGTGGATGACCATGCAGCTTTGCTAGAAATGAAATGATAATTAAGTAGTCACCCTAGCAGCAAGCAGGCGTTGATACACTTCATGGGGGACATGTTGAAAATGTGTGCCCCGACCGGGACTCGAACCCGGGATCTCCTGCTTACATGGCATAATGAGTATGATGGGCAAACATCTATTAGGCGCACTACGAATGTAGTGTTGTGGACGTGTTGGGAATGTTGATCTCACGGGGAGCGTGCAAGGGATAAGTCCCTGCAGACGCACTATCCTCTGTGCCCGCGGTGGCTCAGATGGATAGAGCGTCTGCCATGTAAGCAGGAGATCCCGGTTCGAGTCCCGGTCGGGGCACACATTATCAACATGTTCCCCATGAAGTGTATCAACGCCTGCTTGCAGCTAGGGTGTCTAATTATCATTTCAGTTTACAGAAGGCTTGGATGTATCGTCAAATCACTTTTTAGTAACAAGTGACATAACTTTTTTTTTAAAAGGTGGAAGAAGCGACGCATAAACTCCCAGTCGAATGTAAAAACTTACGAGGTGCAGCTGCTCCAACGATAGGGTATCAGATTATTATACCAAAAGAGACTAAATGAGAACTGTTAAACGAAACCAGTAAGCAACAACATAAATAATGAATAGAGTACTACTAAAGAAATTACAATGCACACAGTCGCCGAAGCGTTAGGAATGAGGAAAAAGAAATAATCTAGAACGGGATTAACGATTTGGAATGTTCATATTAGCAAGTTAATAAAACGCAAAAAGGCGACTAGTCTAAAAACTTCGTCATCGCTTAATAATGTAAATTACAGGGGGGATTATGAAAACGAATCTACTTAGTAAGGAAAGATATACGAAAAGTTAAACGTGAAAGTTGTGACCAATATGTGAGTGAAATAGAACATGATATTCGTGGAAAACAAAACAAAGTACACAAGATCATGAAGCACTTGAATAAACAAGAACGAGATACTTTACAACTACATGTAATATCCGGAAAACACTGGTTAAAATACTTCAAATGTCTGTAGACTGATAACGAACGAGATGCTTTACAACGAAATGTAATATCCGGAAAAGACTGGTTAAAATACTTCAAATGTCTGTAGACTGATAATGAAGAAGAAACGGAAATAAACACCAATACCATCTACTCTGCAGATCTGATAACAACGGAAGAGTTACAAAATGTGATCAAAGAAAGTAAAAAGTCGCCTGGCTCTGAGAATATAAACATGAAGAGGATTAAATATGCATTTGATCAAACAAAATATAGGCTTCTAAGTTTTATGAATGTTTGGGGGCTGAACTCCATGTACCAGACGAATGGACTGAAGCTTTGGTATGCCATATTTACAAGAAAGGCGAGAAATCACAATGTGCAAATTACCGAGGAGTAAGTCTTCTAAGTGCCTTCTAGAAACTGTACGCTAAAATTGTAAACAAGAGATTAGTACCAACAGTGAAACCACGTATATTAGAGGTGCAACATATCTTAAAATAAAAAAAAAAGCCGGTTATGTTCTGATTGTTTCATCATTTTGGCACAAGAAACAGAGAAAAGAACGGAATTTAGATTTTACAACTTACTATGTTTTTATCCACTATGAAAAGGCATTTGACAAGGTAAAGCGGAAAATGCTGTGTCAGTCACTTAAGGAATTGAGAGTTACAGTACATCTTATTACGACAATTCAGTTACTACAAAAAAATAATACAATAATGATGCGTATTATGAGGAACGTGAAAGATTTTGCTGATGTCAGGTTGACTTCATTATATGACACATTAATAAGTGATAATTTTAGTTTTATGACGATGCTATTTGCTGATGATCAGATTGTAATACGAGAATCTCAAGAAAAGTTCAAATATCAGTACAAAAATTGAGTAAAAATACCGCTAAACATGGAATAAAAATATTAGCAGATAAAACGAAAGTGATGGCATTTCAAGGACTGGAACCCAGAAGAGCCAAAATTGTTATAGACGGACAAATAATTGAACGAGTAAGTGAGTTTAAGTGTTTAGGGTGCAGTTTTAAATTTCAGATGTCATATGACTTAGAGCTAAGGGGACTAATGACTTCAGCAGTTGAGTCCCATAGTGCTCAGAGCCATTTGAACTTAGAGCTAAATTGGCCAGATTTAGACATTTCTATACAATAAAGTACACTAAAATATAACGTACAGAAAGAAATATTAACTGAACCTCTACAAAGTAGCAGCGTTAACTTTGCTGCTGTATGGTAGTGAGTGTTGTACCCTAACATCTGATTTACTCGTATTACGACGAATCGAATCATCAGAGTCCATAAATGAAATATCAATATTGGGCAGAAATTAAATGTTGAACCTGTTATAAACATAACTGAAAAATACCGAGTGAAGTGGAAAAATCATGTCCATCGTATGTCTAACGATAGACTAAATAAAGCGGCAATGCAGTATAAGCCAACCGGCAAGAGGAACGTTGAACGTCCGTCGGTTCTGAGGCGGAACCGGCCAAAAGACCTAATCCATGAAGACGATAAGGATTTTATAAAAACGTAAAAATGTTTTTATAAAAATTCTTAAAACATTTATGAAACGTGCATTAACTGAAGAACTCTGAAAGATTTTTTTTGTAACCATTACGCTTGTGATTAGCACTCAAACACTTTTACTGATAATTCCCTCCTAATAAACACACACAGGAGGTTTAATGTCCCTATTATCAAATATTTGTTCATCTGGTTCCACAAGCACTGCTAATACCTCACAAGATGAATCAAAAACTCTTTGTCAGTTTCCGCAGTCATAATGTCGCGTCGGCTTAAGATACCGGAGCTCAAACAAGCTTTTCGGTCTGTAACTGGGGGTCATCGTGTTTGCCATATCCGGCTTTAATTATAGGCACTTAGAGTGTGGTCTTGGCGTTTATTTTTCTTCCGATGTCATCCGGTATCAGATCGGGAGAATTACGGATGGGCTGAAGGTGTACATTAAGACGCGCCATACCAAATGTATGAAGTAAATATGCCGAGGTGAGCATTCCAGTGAGTCGTAACGGAATATGCAAGGATTTTCTGACATATTTTACTAAGTTTTAAATTTATAGCTGTCGATTTATGACGCCTGTTATCGCACTCGAAACGGACGACGTAATCTCTCTACAACTGATCGGAAGAGATACGGATGCAGTGTAGATGTAGCTTTAGCTGACTCACCCTGCATACAAGGTAATTACGTGAGTGTTGTACATTTCATTTACAGAATGTGACACAAAACTCGGCGAAAGGACAGACAAGTTCGCCGGCCGGGGTGGCCGAGCGGTTCTAGGCGCCACGCCTCGGGGATGGGTGTGTGAGATGTCCTTAGGTTAGTTAGGTTTAAGTAGTTCTAAGTTCTAGGGGACTGATGACCTCAGAAGTTAAGTCCCATAGTGCTCAGAGCCATTTTGACAGACAAGTTCCATTTTCCGAAAATCTGAGTACTGCGCATTAGCAGTGGAGTAAGTACAGTTGCTGTTCTCACTATACGACGAAGTTACTTAAACTCATACACTGTGTGTCCTATACCTGAACTCCACCGGCGAAAGAAGGTACCTACTATCTGCAGTAGCTTTCTTACCGTCATTTATCTATATATCTGTCTTCCACCGAAAACGTTTGCGCTATATGTCTAATTCGCAAGCAAACTAATAGCACGTTTATGCTCTCCACAGATATGCTGCCAGATATGATCGTCTTCACTACACGATGTTTCGGCGATCCATCTGGCAGTGATCTTCACGTGCGACCTCTAAGTACACAATCACGCCGAAACTAAATGAACATCAGAAACGGTGGCTCGTTTATACCCCGGGTACAGGCAACGCTGACTCAAAGGAAGGCCTCGGCGCTTGTTGGTGACGTCACGTCAGATAGGCACGGCTAACGCCAGGTCTGTTGCAGGCAGAAACGCCTGGGCGTGCTTATCACTATAAATCTCTTATTTTTGGACTAAATGTTTGGTATTGCTTTAGATTCTGCACTTTTATTTACGTGACAGATTTTCTTACTATCGTAAAGCTAAAAATAAAGATCATAGTTCTGTATTACTGAATCCTGTCAAAACAAACGTAGATCAATATGAGAAGATGCTTTGCCCCATTGCAAGCTTCGGAAATTTTACATTTAAGTAACTATATTTACTTGATCCATTTTGTTATCGAAACTTAACCCAACCCCCTTACAATGAACTCGTTTCTTTTATTTATTTATTTATTTTCGTTTGACATCGTCACTGGAAATGTGAACTAATTTGCATGTGTAAACGTCCAACTGTTGCCAGTCATTAGATTACAGTCGTTTTCAACGAAAGGAATTCTAAATAGGAAACAAAATAGCTTCATACATCGAAAATACTGCTGAGCTTAAGCTTTTTTAAACATGCACATTAGAAAAGGTAAATATTCCCCTCTTGCAACTGAAAGGAGAAACTTTATAAGATAAAAAAAAATTATTTGATAAAACAAGTATCTCTCTTTTGCCTCTTCTTCTGTCCCCCACCCCCTCCCCCAACGTCTACAATCGCAAGATATTTCATTAACATTCAGTGCTCCTCACCCCATAGTCAACCAAGATATCTACAGAAGAGCACCAATATACTCACAGTTTCTTGTAAAAGCAACCCAGAACAAACGTAACTTCCTCAGATTTACAAATAAGGTAAAGAAGCACAAATTCTGTTGCTGCTGGGCCATGAAGTTGTTTTTGTATGTCAATCCTTAAAACAGATGGAAATTTAAGTTCAGGAGTACACTATTTATTAAGAAGTGTAATGAATTGCACAATTAATTGATTGCAGAAATCTCTCAGAACAATGTGTGTTGGTCAACTACCGCCGATAGTTTCACATTTTCCTGTGTCAGGGAGGGAGACACCACCATTATGAGTATGCCTGCAACAGACCTGGCGTTCGCCGTGCCTAGCTGACGTGACGTCACGAACAAGCGCCGAGGCCTTCCTTTGAGTCGGTGTTGGTACAGGGCACTGCGCCTGCGCGAGAAGCTTCTGCAGGGAATTACAGGGCAAGCTGGTATTACAAACCCACTCATCTGTGATGGAAATACCATTAACGGGAAAAACGAGGTGCCGAAACCGAAAAACATCGACTCTGGAACAATGGAAGGAAATCGTTAGGTCAGATGAGTTTTGCTCAGACTGTTTCCAAGGTTGTGGACGGTTTTACTGCTCAAGAATGAAACACAGTTGAGGTTCGGTGGTGGTTTGGGCAGCCATATTCCGTGAACCTCACGATTGCTCTGCAGGGTCGCATTACTTTCAAGGATTACGTGACCATTTTGGCTGGCTGGGTGTATCGCATGGTACAATACTTGTCCCCAAATGGCGATGCTTTGTTACAACACGACACGGCCCCTGCTCACTTAGCTCGCATCTTCGAGGACTTGTTTTGTGAGCGCGAGAATTAATTGTCGATTCTCCCCTGGCTAACACTGTCTTCACATCTCAGTACTACTGAGCCTCTACGGTTGTTGTTGTTGTTGTGGTCTTCAGTCCAGAGACTGGTTAGATGCAGCTCCCCATGCTACTCTATCCTGTGCAAGCTTCATCTCCCAGTACCTACTGCAGCCTACATCCTTCTGAATCTGCTTAGTGTATTCATCTCTACGATTTTTACCCACCACGCTGCCCTCCAATACTAAATTGGTGGTCCCTCGATGCCTCAGAATATGCCCTACCAAGCGATCCCTTCTTCTAGTCAAGTTGTGCCACAAACTCCTCCCCAATTCTATTCAGTACCGCCTCATTAGCTACGTGATCTAGCCATCTAATCTTCAGCATTATTCTGTTGCGCCACATTTCAAAACCTTCTATTCTCTTCTTGTCTAAACTAGTTATCGGCCACATTTCACTTCCATACATGGCTACACTCCATACAAATACTTTCTGAAACGACTTGCCGACCGCGGTGGTCTAGCGGTTCTAGGCACGCAGTCCGGAACCGCGCGACTGCTATGGTCGCAGGTTCGAATCCTGCCTCGGGCATGGATGTGTGTAATGTCCTTAGGTTAGTTAGGTTTAAGTAGTTCTAAGTTCTAGGGGACTGATGACCACAGATGTTAAGTCCCATAGTGCACAGAGCCATTTGAACCATTTTTTAGAAACGACTTCCTGACATTTACATCTAAACTCGATGTTAACAAATTTCTCTTCTTCAGAAACGCTTTTCTTGCCATTGCCAGTCTACATTTTATATCCTCTCTACTTCGACCATCATCAGTTATTTCGCTCCACAAATAGCAAAACTCCTTTACTACTTTAAGTGTCTCATTTGCTAATCTAATTCCCTCAGCATCACCCGACTTAATTCCACAACATTCCATTATCCTCGTTTTGCTTTTGTTGATGTTCATCTTATACCCTGCTTTCAAGAGACTGTCCATTCTGTTCAGCTGCTGTTGCAGGTCCTCTGCTGTCTCTGACAGAATTACAATGTCATCAGCGAACCTCAAAGTTTTTATTTCTTTTCCGAGGATTTTTCTTTTGTTTCCTTTACTGCTTGCTCAATATACGGATTGAATAACATCGGGGAGAGACTATGACCCTGTCTCACTCCTTTCCCAACCACTGCTTCCCTTTCATGCCCCTCGACTCTTATAACTGCCATCTGGTTTCTGTACAAATTGTAAATAGCCTTTCGCTCCCTGTGTTTTACCCCTGCCACCTTCAGAATTTGAAAGAGAGTATTCCAGTCAAGATTGTCAAAAGGTTTCTCGAAGTCAACAAATGCTAGAAACGTGGGTTTGCCTTTCCTTAATCTATTTTCTAAGATAAGTCGTAGGATCAGTATTGCCTCACGTCTTCCAACATATCTGCGGAATCCGAACTGATCTTCTCCGAGGTCGGCTTCTACCAGTTTTTCCATTCGTCTGTAAAGAATTCGTGTTAGTATTTTCCAGCCGTGGCTTATTAAACTGATTGTTCGGTAATTTTCACATCTGTCAACACCTGCTTTCTTTGGGATTGGAATTATTATGTACTTCTTGCTGCGGTAGACTTTGTAGAAAAGGGTTCGTGATCGCTATCTACCTCCCTTACAGGTCCCTGAACAAGCAACTATTCTGCGAGAAGAACCGTATCAAATTCCCTTGAATAGTATGCAGAGCTGTATTCATGAATTCTGTGACGACTTTCCGCTGTTTTGAATGGGAACGCTTTTCCTACACCGTATTCTCCATGGTAACGTCTTGTCTTTTTTGGTGTTCCCGTATTTTTGTCAAACCCCCTCGAAAAATAGCGTCCATTATCGTCTAGGACCAAAGCCTTCTAGATACAAGGCCTACGCACAGCGGCCATATTGGCGCGTGACGTCACAAACTGTTGGCCATCTTATCTTCAGTCGGCAGTCCTGTTGGCGTGTATGTTGTGTTGAAAGTGCGTGATACGTACAGGTGTCATATATTTCATACAGTATTCGCCTACAGTTCTTCGAAGTATGGCACACAAGTGCTGCGTTCCCTTTTGCCAGGGAAATTGTAAATCTCAAAAAGGCATGAAAGTGCACATGTTTCGATTTCCCAAATGTGTGAAGTTGAGAAATCGCTGGATCGCAGCTATTCCCGGACAGGAATTTGTGTCTACATAAAAAAAAAAAAAAAAAAGGTTCAAATGGCTCTGAGCACTATGGGACTCAACGTCTCAGGTCATTAGTCCCCTAGAACTTAGAACTAATTGAACCTAACTAACCTAAGGACATCACAAACATCCATGCCCGAGGCAGGATTCGAACCTGCGACCGTAGCGGTCTCGCGATTCCAGACTGCAGCGCCTAGAACCGCACGGCCACTTGGGCCGGCTGTGTCTACATCATTCAGGGGTAAGTAAACGACAAAAAATTTGTAGCGTGTTATTTGTTTCCATTGCACCACATTTGCCAATTGTTTTTAAAGCAGTTACGTATCATGTACCAGTATAATTTGTTTCTTAATTCTGGTCCATTGCTGCTAGGTTAATACGAAGCTGGCTGTGAAATGTCTCTCATATTTGCAACTATTGTCGCACAGAATGGTTATATTAATTAGTGTGACTCGAAAATGTTTAGTATTCCTCATCATTCCTACCAGATTATTGAGTTTCCAGTACTTTTCTTTGGAAGAGCTACAGAATGATTTTGTTCAGTTTTACATATACAGCTATTCGGAAATAATTTCAATTTGAGTAATCTACCTCAGAAAATTGCTTTAATGAATTCAGTGTTCGACAGATTAAGCAGTATAAGAAGCATAATTTCGAGGTAAGAGCATTATGATTAAATTAACAGCACTCTGTGACACGAATTTCAATCAAGGATATAGGAGAAAAAATCTTTTCATGTTTAAGGTTCTAAAGTTCTGGAGAAACAGGGAAATAAAATATTTTTCGGGTTTTTTGATTTATCAAACATTATGTTAGGAGGTGCTCCATTTCGTCGAAAAATTTGAGTTTCGTGTGAGATCAGCAAAGTTTGAAGTGGAGAGGAACATTTGCAAAAATAACCAGGGAAACAAATTCTTAAATTCTGTAGGAGCTCCAGCTGCTTTATTTAAAAACGAAAACGTCTGCTTGTTGTTGCATATTGCCGATTTTTTACTGCAAGAAAGCGTAGCTCCTGAGGTAAAAGACAGAATTTAAAATTACAGTTTGTATTCAAATTTAAGGCAAATCGCCAAAATACATTACTGGCCATTAAAATTGCTACACCAAAAAGAAATGCAGATGATAAACGGGTATTCATTGGACAAATATATTATACTAGAACTGACATGTGATTACATTTTCACGCAGTTTGGGTGCATAGATCCTGAGAAATCAGTACCCAGAACAACCACCTCCGGCCGTAATAACGGCCTTGATACGCCTGGGCATTGAGTCAAACAGAGCTTTGATGGCGTGTACAGGTACAGCTGCCCATGCAGCTTCAACACGATACCACAGTTCATCAAGAGTAGTGACTGGCGTATTGTGACGAGCCAGTTGCTCTGCCACCACTGAACAGACGTTTTCAATTGGTGAGAGATCTGGAGAATGTGCTGGCCAGGGCAGCAGTCGAACATTTTCTGTATCCAGAAAGGCCCGTACAGGACCTGCAACATGCGATCGTGCATTATCCTGCTGAAATGTAGGGTTTCGCAGGGACCGAATGAAGGGTAGAGCCACGGGTCGTAACGCATCTGAAATGTAACGTCCACTGTTGAAAGTACCGTCAATGCGAGCAAGAGGCGACCGAGACGTGTAACAAATGGCACCCCATACCATCACGCCTGGTGATACGCCAGTATGGCGATGACGAATACATGCTTGCAATGTGCGTTAAGCGCGATGTCGCCAAACACGGATGCGACCATCATGATGCTGTAAACAGAACCTGGATTCATACGAAAAAATGACGTTTTGCCATTCGTGCACCCAGGTTCTTCGTTGAGTACACCATCGCCGGCGCTCCTGTCTGTGATGCAGCGTCAAGGGTAACCGCAGCCACGGTCTCCGAGCTTTAGTCCATGCTGCTGCAAACGTCGTCGAACTGTTCGTGCAGATGGTTGTTGTCTTGCAAACATCCCCATCTGTTGACTCAGGGATCGTGACGTGGCTGCACAATCCATTACAGCTATGCGGATAAGATGCCTGTAATCTCGACTGCTAGTGATACGAGGCCGTCGGGATTCAGCACGGCGTTCCGTATTACCCTCCTGAACCCACCGATTCCATATTCTGCCAACAGTTGTTGGATCTCGACCAACACGAGCAGCAATGTCGCGATACGATAAACCGCATTCGCGGTAGGCTACAATGGGACCTTTATCAAACTCGGAAACGTGAAGGTACGCATTTCTCCTCCTTACACGAAGCATCACAACAACGTTTCACCAGGCAACGCCGGTCAACTTCTGTTTATGTGTGAGAAATCGGTTGGAAACTTTGCTCATGTCAGCACGTTGTAGGTGTCGCCACCGGCGCCAGCCTTGTATGAATGCTCTGAACAGCTAATCATTTGCATATCACAGTATCTTCTTCCTGTCACTTAAATTTCGCGTCTGTAGCACGTCATCTTCATGGTGTAGCAATTTTAATGACCGCAGTTTTGTTCAGTTACTTTACGCAATGATATAAATCTCCATACTTTCGTTACAAGGACATGTGGGAGAGGAAAGCACGAGTATATCTGTGCGGTCTCAGCTCCAAAACTCGCAAAGTTCGTATAGCTGCAGAGTGCTTAACAGGTGCGTTCCGATACAGACCCGGCCGTCAGTATGTGACGTCACAAGTGTGAGCGCAGGCCTGTAGTTTAGGTGGTGATGCTAGGGCACAGTTTGCTAAAAATATGAGCTACGCTTTACTGCATGCATCATTTGTTGAAAAGAGGTCAGCGGCAGTGACAGTTAAGTTTCGCTTGTTGTCAAAGACGCGAAAGCGTGGATGATCGGAGTGCGGAAAACAATGGTCGTTACATCAGAGTGTTCCGCCGCTGCAGGAAGCGACATCCAGCTCTGCCCTGCGCTGTCAGCATGCCCGCCTACGCCGCGCTGCTGAATGCCACGCACGCCTCCCCCCCCCCCCTCCTCCCCCGCCACCCGCTGGCGGCGGCCCTTTGAAGTCGCCCAGCCAGCTGTCTCTCTCGCATTATTGCCCGACATCCCTCGTGCAGAAAATTAGAGCCGCGTGACATTCCATACTCGCGGCGGCACCGACAGAAACCAACTTCACTCCCTCCCAATACCACGGACACGAGTCGGATTTCAGAGATTACCGTGAATTAGGGAAAAGAACAATACTGTTATACATTTGAGATATGAAGCAATGTAGTAATGAAAAATGTAGAGCGGAATACACTACTTCATCAAAAGTATCCGGACACCTGGCTGAAAATGACTTACAAGGGCGTGGCGCCCTCCATCGGTAATGCTGGAATTCAATATGGTGTTGGCCCGCCCTTAGCCTTGATGACAGCTTCCACTCTCGCAGCCATACGTTGTCAGGTGCTGAAAGGTTTCTTGGGGAATGGCAGCCCATTCTTCACGGAGTGCTGCGCTGAGGAGAGGTATCGATGTCAGTCTGACAGACCTGGCACAAAGTCGGCGTTCCAAAACATCTTCTGTAGGATTCAGGTCAGGACTCTGTACAGGCCGGTCCATTACAGGGATGTTATTGTCGTGTAACCACTCCGCCACAGGCCGTGCAAAATGAACAGGTGCTCGATCGTGTTGAAAGACGCAATCGCCATTCCCGAATTGCTCTTCAACAGTGGGAAGCAAGAAGGAGCTTAAAACATTAATGTAGGCCTGTGCTGTCATAGTGCCACGTAAAACAACAAGGAGTTCAAGCACCTGCCATGAAAAACACGACCACATCATAACACCACCGCCTCCGAATTTTGCTGTTGGCACTACACGCGCTCGCAGATGACGTTCACCGTTCATTCACCCTGCCATCAGATCGCCACTTTCTTTACTGTGATTCCTCACTGCACACAACGTTTTCCAACTGTCGAATCGTCCAATGTTTACGCTCCTTACACCAAGCCAGTCATCGTTTGGCATTTACCGGCGTGATGTGTGACTTGTGAGCAGCCACTCGACCATGAAATTCAAGTTTTCTCACCTCCCGTCTAACTGTCATACTACTTACAGTGGATCCTGATGCAGTTTGGAATTCCTGTGTGAAGGTCTGGATAGATGTCTACCTATTACACATTACGACCCTCTTCAACTGTCGGCGGTCTCTGTCAGTCAACAGACGAGGCCGGTCTGTACGCTTTTGTGCTGTACGTGTCCCTTCACGTTTACACTTCAGTATCACATCGGAAGCAGTGGACCTAGGGATGTGGAAGAGTGTGGAAATTTCGCGTACAGACGTATGACACAAGTGACACCCAATCACCTGACCACGTTCGAAGTCCGTGAGTTCCGCGGAGAGCCCCATTCTGCTCTCTCACGATGTCTGATGACTACTGAGGTGTCTAATATGGAGTACCTGGCAGCAGTTGGCTGCACAATGCAGCTAATATGAAAAACGTATGTTTCAGGGAGTGTCTGGATACTTTTGATCACATAGCGTATCTTGCAGTGAACACATAGTGAGCTGTAGGGCGATCATTCTGTTGTAGAAATAATTCAAAAGCCAAGATCGCTTAAACACTGTTTACTAGATGACCAGTTTCAACACACTAAAGGTGCCACCACACTCAGATCCGATGATGGCACCTTTAGTGTGTTGAAACTGGTCATCTAGTAAACAGTGTTTAAGCGACCTTGGTTTTTGAATTATTTCTACATAGCGTATCTATCGCCAGGACGACTTGACCTGCGTAGCGGTGATTTTGTTGACGGTACGTTGCGCAGGGCTCTGCATGAAATTCAGAGAACTACGTTAGTTAACTGAAGCTCGTCACTATCATAGACCATTTAAGGGGAGCAAACCACGAGCGTTCCCAGGAGGCGTGAAAGGTATCTGCTCCATATTTAATTGGCATTTTGAGTGACACCTCGTTGCAGTTATGAGAGCATATCATTATGTGATTAATATGTTTACTGCCGATGTAAATATTATGTGGGGTTCATGGGTGTAAATGCGAACGTGCCCACATTGTGATGTACAGGTCCTGGTTGCCAGTTTGTGGGCTCGAATTCCACCCCTGTTCCACTTGCTTCGTCAATACAGGGCCGATTAATGCTGTTTGTACACTACTGGCCATTAAAATTGCTACTCCAAGAAGAAATGCAGATGATAAACGGGTATTCATTGGACAAATATATTATTCTAGAACTGGCATGAGATTACATTTTCAAGCAATTAGGGTGCATAGAACCTGAGAAATCAGTACCCAGAACAACCACCTCTGGCCGTAATAACGGCCATGATACGCCTGGCCATTGAGTCAAACAGAGCTTGGATGGGGTGTACAGGTACAGCTGCCCATGCAGCTTCCACACGATACCACAGTTCGTCAAGAGTAGTAACTGGCGTATTGTGACGAGCCAGTTGCTCGGCCAGCACTGACCAGACGTTTACAATTGGTGAGAGATCTGGAGAATGTGCTGGTCACGGCAGCAGTCGAACATTTTCTGTATCCAGAAAGGCCCGTACAGGACCTGCAACTTGCGGTCGTGCATGAAATGTAGGGTTTCGCAGAGATCGAATGAAGGGTAGAGCCACGGGTCGTAACACATCTGAAATGTAACGTCCACTGTTCAAAGTGCCGTCAATGCGAACAAGAGGTGACCGAGACGTGTAACCAATGGCACCCCATACCATCACGCCGGGCGATACGCCAGTATGGCGATGACGAATACACGCTTCCAATGTGCGTTCACCGCAATATCACCAAACACGGATGCGACCATCATGATGCTGTAAACAGAACCTGGATTCATCCGAAACAATGACGTTTTGCCATTCGTGCACCCGGGTTGGTCGTTGAGTACACCATCGCAGGCGCTCCTGTCTGTGACGCAGGGTCAAGGGTAACCGCAGCCATGGTCTCCGAGCTGTTGCAAACGTCATCGAACTGTTCGTGCAGATGGTTGTTGCCTTGCAAACGTCCCCATCTGTTGACTCAGGGATCGAGACGTGACTGTACGATCCGTTACAGCCGTGCGGATAAGATGCCTGTCATCTCGACTGCTAGTGATACGAGGCCCTTGTGATCCAGCACGGCGTTCCGTATTACCCTCCTGAACCCACCGATACCATATTCTGCTAACAGTCAATGGATCTCGAACAACGCGAGCAGCAATGTCGCGTTATGATAAACCGCAATCGCGATAGACTACAATCCGACCTTTACCAAAGTCGGAAACGTGATGGTAGGCATTTCTACTCCTTACACGAGGCATCACAACAACGTTTCACCAGGCAACGCCGGTCAACTTCTGTTTATGTGTGAGAAATCGGTTGGAGACTTTCCTCATGTCAGCACGTTGTAGGTGTCGCCACCGGCGGCAACCTTGTGTGAATGCTCTGGAAAGCTAATCATTTGCATATCACAGCATCTTCTTCCTGTCGGTTGAATTTCGCCTCTGTAGCACGTCATCTTCGTGGCGTAGCAATGGCCAGTGGTGTAGATGACACTGGAGCTGTTGTCGGTGATGTCCCAGATGTGCTCGGTTGGAGACAGATCTGGTGATCGACCAGGGCAAGGCAACATGTCGACACTCTGTAGGGCATGTTGGGTTACAACAGTGATATGTGTGCAAGCGTTATTCTGTTGGAAATGTTGTATATGAATGGCAGCACGACCGGTCGAACCACCAGACTGACGTACAAATATGCACTCAGCTTGCATGGGATAAGCATGAGAATGCTCCTACTGTCACACGGTTTGAGGTTGGTGGAATGCACGCTACAAGCCGTGTGGCTCTGAGCTGTCCTTGTGGTAACCCATTTGTAACAGTTCGTTGTGTCACTGTGGTACCAACTGGTGCTCAAATTGCTTCTGCTGCTGCAGTACGATGCGCCAGAGCTACACACTGAACACGTTGCTGCAGCTTCTGGACGCCGGCGCCGTAAAGACGCACGTCGACACCTTGTGCGACCAGTGCTGGCTCGGCGAACGTCATCAGGCGACGAAAAAACCGGATACATGCTGGACCTGCTGTGCCATCAGGCAACACCGGGAACCGTCTGCTTCCAGCACTGCCAAGGTCTGGCCAGACTACCTCTGGCACCACGACACCGCCATTATCGGCTAGTATGGTGACGTGAAAGAGTCGACCGGAGAGTGGAAAGGCGCTATGTTGTCTTCAGTGATGGGAGTAGGCTCTGTCTGTATCCGACTGATGGACGTACACGTATATGGTGCAGGCCTGTTGAGTGGCCTGTTCTGCAGTGTATCTTTCCAGGATACAGAGGTGCCATCCCAGGCTTCATGGTGTGGACAGCCATCAGAACTCGCGGTCACGTCTGATATTTCTGTAGCACAAAGTAACCAGTGTCCGCTACATCGTCTTGACAATAGTTTTCAATATAGCAACTTTTCTTTATGTTTAACCCACGTGAGGTGTACTTTGTGAGACCAGTACCACGTGCTTATACATTTGTGCTTAAGAAGTCCATTGTCCTATGGACTTAGCAGAGACGCGCTTAGCCGGAGATCTTACCACTTCAGACGCTCGCTGCGGACAGACTGCCATGGGCCCCTACCAAGGGTGCTTCCAGATACAAAACGGAAGTGACCAGAGAGGCAGCTTCCTATACCTTGCTTTTAGAAAGCGTAGCTACCTGTTCCAACGTTGGTCCTGCTGTTCTCCAGCAGACAGGCTTTTCTGCTACCATCAAGCATGCAACTAGAAATACGTTTGCTCATTCATCCTTTCACACAGAAGGGAACGGGGATGACAGTATCTTATCATATACAATATATAAAAGAAAATGGATGTAGGTTCCGTATGAGACTGTGTGACATGAATTACATATAAACTGTGTTTTAAAGTGTAGTAGTGTGACAGATCGTCCTTGATTACGTGTAAAAGTAACACGTTCCACTGTTCAGTCTCCATCCAGATAGAAATGGCACAGTAAATTTAGAAGTGGAATGTATGCTGTAAATGACAACAGTTTTTAAAAAATTAACATGAAAGGAATCCAACAGAAACGTTTCAACATCACAAAACTCGTAAAGCTCCACATAAACGTCAACTGTGTCGTCCCGTGTGGAGATCGCTTTACGATGAATCGAGTCAGATGCACAAGGTCAGAGTCTGTCACCTACTGTGTGGCAGTCGCACCGTGTTTGTACCGGGAGGTTGCGCTGCCTGCCGCTCAGCACGGCCGGGCGTCCCCCTCTGCCCTGTAGGGCGGCGGTGCTCACGCACAGGTGCGGGGTGGTTGGCACGGGGGTGGAATCGATTTCCGGGGTGCCGCCTGCCTCCAGTGCGGTCCTACACGCACACTGTACGCAGGGAGGGGGGGGGGGGGGCGACGGTAGGCCGAGGTCAACATGGGGTGCGCGTTTCGGCTTAACCCCGCCACGTGGATGACCGGACCGGCACGGTCCACAGCTGGCGTCCCTCAACCAGCTGTCCCGCCGTTCACTTCCGGCCTCTACTTTGAGGTTCGCCGATGACATTGTAATTCTGTCAGAGACAGCAAAGGACTTGGAACAGCAGTTGAACGGAATGGACAGTGTCTTCAAAGGAGGACATAAGATGAACATCAACAAAAGGAAAACGAGGATAATGGAATGTAGACGAATTAAATGAGGTTATGCTGAGGGAATTAGATTTGGAAATGAGACACTTAAAGTAGTGGATGAGTTTTGCTATTTGGGGAGCAAAATAACTGATGATGGTCGAAGTAGAGCGGATATAAAATGTAGACTGGCAATGGCAAGGAAAGCATTTCTGAAGAAGAGATATTTGTTGACATAGAGTAAAGATTTAAGTGTCAGGAAGTCGTTTCTGAAAGTATTTGTATGGAGTGTAGCTATGTATGGAAGTGAAACGTGGACGATAAATAGTTTGGACAGGAAGAGAATAGAAGCTTTCGAAATGTGGTACTACAGAAGAATTCTGAAGATTAGATGGGAGATCACATAACTAATGATGAAGTATTGAATAGAATTGGGGAGAAGAGGAGTTTGTGGCATAACTTGACAAAAAGAAGGGACCGGTTATTAGGATATGTTCTGAGGCATCAAGGGATCACAAATTTAGCATTGGAGGGCAGCGTGGAGGGTAAAAATCGTAGAGGCAGACCAAGAGGTGAATACACTAAGCAGATTCAGAAGGATGTAGGTTGCAGTAAGTACTGGGAGATGAAGAAGCTTGCACAGGATGGGGTAGCATGGAGAGCTGCATCAAACCAGTCTCAGGGCTGAAGACCACAACAACAACAACAACAACAACAACAACAACGTCTGCACCCTGCGAGGGGTTGTGAAGCAGAGAGCGTGAGAGGATCGAGTATGTGGCCTCATTAGGGATGCGAAAAACCGACCCGCTAAAACGACAACGGTATTTTAGTTCTGAATAACCGGTATTTTTCGCTACTTGTTTGGTCACAGTTATAAGAGGTGTTTTTTTTTAATTTTTATACTTATAAGCGTTTTAAAAAAACTGAATCATCAATTCTCGATAGCAGCAGTGCCAAAGTTCTTGATTTTTACTGAAACAAGGGCGATGTACTTGAGGGTAATATGATGCAAATGGAAGAGGACGTAGATGTGGTTGAAACAGAAGATATGATACTGCGTGAAGAATCTGACAGAGCACTGAAAGACCTAAGTCGAAAAAAGGTTCTGGGAGTAGACGACATTCCATTAGATCGACTGATAGCCTAAGGAGAGCCAGCCATGACAAAACTCTTCCATCTCTATGAGACAGGCCACATATCTTCAGAATTAAAGAAGAATATAGTAATTCCAGTCCCAAAGAAGGCAGGGGTTGACAGGTATGAGAATTATTGAGCTATCAGTTTAATAAGTCATCGTTGCAAAATACTAACACGAATTCTTTACAAACGAATGGAAAGACTGGTAGAAGCCAACAACGGGGAAGATCAGTTTGGATTCCGTTAAAATTCTGGAACACGCGATGCAATACTGACCCTACGACTTCTCATAGGGGACAGGTTAAGGAAAGACAAACCAATGTTTATAGCATTAGTAGACTTCGAGAAAGCTTTTGACAATGTTGGCTGAATACTCTCTTTCAAATTTAAAACGTGGAAGGGGTAAATTACAGGGAGCGAAAAGCTCTTTACAATTTGTACAGAAACAAGATGCCTGCCATAAGAGTCGCGGGGCACCAAAGGGAAGCAGTGGTTGAGAAAGGAGTGAGACAGGCTTGTAGTCTATCCCCGATATTATTCAACTCTGTCTATTGAGCAAGGAGTCAAGGAAACAAAAAAAAAGTCCAAGGAGAGGAAATAAAAACTATGACGTTTTGCTAATGACACGCAATTCTGTCAGAGACAGCAAAGGACCTGGAAGAGCAGTTGAACGAAACGGACAGTGTCTTGAGAGGAGGCTATCAAATGAACATCAACAAAAGGAAAACGGGGATAACGGAATTTAGTCGAATTAAATGAGGTGATGTTGAGGGAATTATATCAGAAAATGAGACACTTAAAGTAGTAGATGAGTTTTGCTATTTGGAGAGCAAAATAACTGATGATGGTCGAAGTAGAGAAGTTATAAAACGTACACTGGCTGTGGCAAGGAAAGCGTTTCTGAAGAAGTGAAATTTGTTAACATCGAGTATAGATTTAAGTGTTCGGTTGTCTTTTCTGAAAGTATTTGTATAGTGTGTAGCCACGTATGAAAGTGAAACATGGACGATAAATAGTGTAGAGAAGAAGAGAATAGAAGTTTTCGAAATGGTTTGCTACAGAAGAATGCTGAAGATTAGATGGGTAGATCACGTAACTAATGAGGAGGTACTGAACAGAATTGGGGAGAAGAGGAATTTGTGCCACAGTTTGACTAGAAGAAGGGATCGGTTGGTAGGACACGTTATGAGGCATCAAGGGATCACCGATTAAGTATTGGAGGGCAGCGTGGGGGTTAAAAATTTTCGAGGGAGACCAAGAGATGAATACACTAAACAGATTCAGAAGGATGTCGGTTGCCGTTGGCCCGTTGTAGCAGGATCTTTTTCCGGCCTCAGAGATTTTGGAAATTTGATGTTTTACCGGATTCTTGATATTCACGGTACACTCGTGAAATGGTGGTACGGGAAAATCGCTACTTCACCGCTAGCTGGGAGTTGCTGTGTCCCATCGCTCGTTCGTCGACTATAACACCACGTTCAAACTCACTTAAATCGTGATAACTTGCCATTGTAGCAGCAGCAACCGATCTAACAACTGTGTCAGACACTTGTTGTCTTATATAGGCGTTGCCGACCTCAGCGCCTATATGACTGTATTTGAATACGTATGCCTATACCAGTTTTTTTGGCGCTTCAGTGTATAATTTTTCAGGATGTAAAACTGATTTCTCTAACAGAACATTTCTGCGTGCTATTTTAAGAACCACACAAAATGTGTGATTTTGTGTAAGAAAAAGTAAATTCCTTGCAGGCTTCATTTATCGCAATATGATCAACAAGGAGTATTTAAACGACACTTAAGTTCTAAAAGTAAATGTTATTTAGCTTTAACTGAAAGATTCAGATGATTTCCTGCTTAGATTTTGGTTTAAAGACAGGGATCCCGGAGTCTCGATGCTGCAGTATACGTTTCAGAAAAGTCACGTTGTGAGATAGGGGTTGAAAGATTAAGAACAGAATGGGGCACGACAAATTTGCAAACATGATATAACGAGAAAACTTAATAATTCATTCACAGTTTACAATAAAAACAGGAAGTAGCTGATATGTTGACTTTGTTTAGATACTATACCTTTATCTGCTTGTGGATTTTGTAAACGGACAAATTAACATGAGAAACAGGGAGATTCAAGTTCAGTTTCCACCATTCAGCACTGACTATTCGAAATGCCCAAATAGCGGTGTGATACTCGATTACAATATCATTTTTGAGCAGAGTTTCAAAGAATTTGAATCAATAGGAGAATACAAGTGACTTTTTGTTGTGTTCAACCGCTTATCACTTGTCGAGGAAAGCAGGGAACAGTGTACGGACTAATTTTATTTTGTTTGCCTATTTAATTTAATATTTTGAATTTATCCATCTTGAAACTGAGAGAGTCTAAGTTTTCCAACCTTTGATCGATTTCTACTTTTATTACAGCAAATAATGTGAATAAAAAGAATCAGTTATTTCAGAAACCGTTTACTTTGAGCGGTTTTGACGTTCAAGTTAAATTGGCTAGGAAAAGTACCTATACAACAGAAAACCGGTTGTTTAGCGATAACCGCCATCCTAGGTGTCATACTCTCCGCGCAGACGCTTCTGGTTCGGAAACATTCATTCTAGTTTTTGAACGTTATCTTCCCACGTTAATTTGCAATTACAATGAGCTGACTCCTGCCGTATTTTAATTTGTTTTACATTACGATAGTTATCACATGGTGTAATCCACGGATTACGAGATGCACGCAATGTTGCTTCCTGCAGTTTTATCACACGTGCAGTTAGGTTGCCGTCCTGCGGCACTCGGTTGATAGACGCTAAAAAGTTTTCATGCCTTTTGGTACCCTCTATGCATTTTCTAAAAAAATGTTTGTGAATGCGACTTGAACACCTAGTTTCTCTCATTAAGGAATCAGTAACAGCTCATATTTTTTACTCGATGTACCTCATGCAATAATTTCTACGTGGGGTTTCTTAACTTTACTACATGACACTATGCATTACTCTCAAATAATGTGATGGGTTACCATGTATTTGCTTAAGGTAAGGCGACATTCACGTTTTTGAGAGGATTTTTTTCGCACCTTCATGTGTCCCGTAAGGTTTACCCACAAATGGGTGTCGTTTATACACGTAATTTTTTGCTTTTTTATCTACTAACACTATTTACTCATTTTAGCGAAATACATGGCAAACGTGCAGACATATTTTTACGAGTATAAATCGTCCTCTATAAGAGAATTCTGCTAGGTTGTCAGTAGTAATATAATTTAGAAAATTGTGAAAATTGTATTTCTATGGTTTACTCTTTCGTAAAGAAAAGACAGTAAACTGGCTTCTGTTTATCAAAATATCCACGGGTGTACTGCCGGTCTACAGTGTCCAACGGGCACAATATTTCGGCGATCATACATGTCGCCATCATCAGGTGAACTGACGGACTGAGCTCCTGTGAACGTACCGGCACAGAGATTCACCTGATGATGGCGACATGTATGATCGCCGAAATATTGTGCCCGTTGGACACTGTAGACCGGCAGTACATCCGTGGATATTTTGATTATCAAATACGCCGGGAGAAACTCAAGAATGGCTTCTGTTTGTCTCTACAGAGCCTTCAGATACTAATTACCTACAAAATAAGGCATTCGTTAAGTCTGGCACACCAGCAATAATTAATGGATTGTTTGGTTCTCAATATTTTGTGAAATTTGCACTTATTTCGTATATTATTGTTAATGTATCCTATAAAATATTTTATTATGTTTGCTCATATGCTTTTGAGAAGTCTTTGGTCGCTGATTGTCTGGGATACAATACATCCCCTAAGTCTGGCATGGCAGCAATATTTGTAGTCTGCTTCTGATATTCGTGTTTGAATGTATGCGTATCTTTGGTAACAAAATATCACCTGCTGTTAGTTGTCAAGCTGCAGTACTTAGAGCAAAGTTCCAATATGGTGTTTAAATCATTTTCTTCTGCACAGCCTCAATAAATTTGAGGAATGACATTTGCTCTACAGACTGGGTATAATTTCTTTTTAATTTTCGCACTGCCAATTTCGGGCATTGCCCACTCACAAGTCTGTCTCTAGTAACATTATACACTGCGCGTGATTTTTTAAATTAATGATGATGCTGTAGCCCCATATGTTATCAGAGACACGCATGGGAATTTCATGTGGAAATGTCCGAAACCAGTAGTGTGAAAAACGGAAAAATTATACACAGTCTGGTGGAAAAATGTCGTTCTTTAAGTGGTGTTTGTAGTTGTCATGTTAATGTGGATCGATTCGCAATGTAAGAATGGAATATAAAGTTTACTTTTTATGTGTAGTGAAAAATACTTTGATAGTTACGACAGGTAATACGTAACATTACACATGTAAGTAGGAACATCGCACAGTAAGTTGATATGTCAGTGTGAGTTGTGTAATGTGTTACTTTTACATGGTGTATGGAGAGGTGTATGGAGACGTGATACTCTTCCACGTTGGTTTTCGCGTGCTTGAAAATGATAGGTCGTCGAAGTTAGCTAGTCCCACGATTCAATTAAGGATTGTCTATATTTACCCTGCTGCGGGCAATGTTTTCTTTTATTAAGCGTTTAGAGGCTGTGGATTACCAAATGCGTCCAAACAGCACCAACGTGCTGTTTTCCTTTGGCTGCCATAGGACAAACACAAGTAGACATCCATCGAAGAATGAAGAATGTGTATGTGACAGCAGGTCTACCGTAAGCCGCCGTTGTGGAATGGTTCGCCAATTTCTGTGCTTCTGCTTCATGATAAAGCATGGCCCCATATCGCAAAATCCGTAACGGAGAAGTTACGCCAACTCAAGTGCGAGAGACTCGAGCATCCGCAGTGCCTTTGGTCGGTTAAAAAAGGTCTTCAGTGGTCGACGAGGACGTGCAGCAGGAAGTTACGGACCTCTTCACGCAGCAGGACACGGTGTTTTGCCAAACTCTTACCTTCAACATGGTCTGTTGGCAGGATGATTGCCTCAGAGCTTACGGCGATTTATCCAAATTGGGATACCGATTCTGGGCTGTACGGCTTTCTAACGGAACTTTTCAATCGCCTGTTATATAAAAACTATGTGGTGTTTCGTTCCACTCTCCCAACTGGAATGCCAGTCACCGTAGGTAGTTGTTGTTTTGTTGTGGTCTTCAGTCCACAGATTGGTTTGATGGAGCTCTCCATGCTACCCTATCCTATGCAAGCTTCTTCATCTCCAAGTACCTACTGCAACCTACATCCTCCTGAATCTGGTTAGAGTATTCTACGATTTTTACCCTCCACGCTGCCCTCCAATACTAAATTGGTGATCCCTTGATGCCTCAGAACGTGTCCTACCAACCGATCCCTTCTTCTAGTCAAACTGTGCCACAAATTCCTCTTCTCCCCAATTCTGTTCAGTACCTCCTCATTACTTACGTCATCTACCCATCTAATCTTCAGCATTCTTCTGTGGCACCACTTTTCGAAAGCTTCTAGTCGCTTCTTCTCTACAATATTTATCGTCCATATTTCATATTTTAATAAGTTACGGCTGCAAAATACTAACACGAATTCTTTACAAAAGAGTGGGAAAACTGGTTGAAGTCGATCTTGGGGAAGATCAGTTTGGATTCCGTTAAAATGTTGGAACACGTGAGGCAAACCCTACGTTTCTAGTATTTGTACACTTAGAGAAAGCTTTTGACAATGTTGACTGGAATTCTATCTTTCAAATTTTAGAGGTGGCAGGTGTGAAATACAGGGAGCGAAAGGCTATTTATACTTTATACAGAAACCAGATGGCAGTTATAAGAGTCTAGGGACATGAAAGGGAAGCAGTGGTTGGGAAGGGAGCGAGACAGGGTTGTAGCCTCTCCCCGATGTTATTCAATCCGTATACTGAGCAAGCAGCAAAGGAAACAAAAACAAAATTTGGGTAGGAATTAAAATCCATGGAGAAGAAATAAAAACCTTGAGGTTAGCCGATGACATTGTAATTCCGTCAGAGACAGCAAAGGACTTGGAAGAGCAGTTGAACGGAATGGACAGTGTCTTGAAAGGAGGATATAAGATGAACATCAACAAAAGCAAAACGGGGATCATGGAACGTAGTCGAATTAAGTCGGGTGATGCTGAGAGAATAAGATTAGGAAATGAGACACTTAAAGTAGTAAAGGAGTTTTGCTATTTGGGGAGCAAAATAACTTATGATGGTCGAAGTAGAGAGGATATAAAATGTAGACTGGCAATGGAAAGGAAATCGTTTCTGAAGAAGAGAAATTTGTTAACATCGAGTATAGATTTAAGTGTCAGGAAGTCGTTTCTGAAAGTATTTGTATGGAGTGTAGCCGTGTATGGAAGTGAAACACGGACGATAAATAGTTTGGACAAGAAGAGGATAGAAGCTTTCGAAATATGGTGCTACAGAAGAATGCTGAAGATTAGATGGGTAGATCACATAACTAATGAGGAGGTATTGAATAGGATTGGAGAGAAGAGGAGCTTATGGCACAACTTGCGAAGAAAAAGGGACAGGTTGGTAGGACATGTTCTGAGGCATCAGGGGATCACAAATTTAGCATTGGAGGGCAGCGTGGAGGGTAAAAATCGTAGAAGGAAACCAAGAGATGAATACACAAGCAGATGCAGAAGGATGTAGGTTGCAGTAGGTACTGCGAGATAAAGTAGCTTGCACAGGATAGAGTAGCATGGACAGCTGCATCAAACCAATCTCAGGACTGAAGACCACAACAACAACAACAACATCCTGAGGTGCACGAAATACATTCGGCGCCAGTATATTTTGCCCTACCCCTGTCGCATAACTGTACGTGGTCAAATAGACTTAGCTTGAAATCTATAAGAAGGTAATGAAATGAAGTACAGTAAGTGTGAGGCTGCCAGGTGCGGGGTACTCACGCTTTCCGCACTGGCTGTGTCCGTCGCTGAGCGGGAACTCCGGCAGGCAGGCGCACACATCCTTGCCCGGCAGGCAGAACGAGTTCGGCGCGCCGCACTCCTTGCGGTCCTTGCACGGCTCGCCCAGGCGCCGCCGGCCGGGCTCTGGAGGGCAGGAGACCAGAGTGAGAGGCGTCACCACACACCACAGTCCAGAGCAGTGTCGGGCGTCGTCAGACACCACGCTAAAACACTACATGTCAGAATGGGTGAGTGTACTGCAGTGGTTGCGGGAACACCTCTCACGGCAAGGTCCTAGTGGAGGTGCTTCACTGTGGTCTCCCCCCGGCCACCAATCAAGTGTCACCTCAGTATCTGTACTGTGTGGATGGTTGTGACGAGCACCTGTCAAGCCAAGTGTCAGCTTTGTGCTGTTACGGGTGACCTGACGGGATACCAATTCGATTCTACAAAGAGTACGCGAAAGAACTTGCCCCCCTTCTAACAGCCGTGTACCGCAAGTCTCTAGAGCAGGCTCATCCAAGAATTGCGCCCAGCGGGCGCAAGGCAGTGTAGTTCAGCGCCCCGTCCGCGACCGTGTGTCGCTAGTGTCGCCATAGGAACAAGAGAGAAAGAGAGAGAGATAGAGAGAAAGAAAGAGAGAGAGAGAGCTGCAGAGCGAGTAAGACCGCACAGCACTGCTCTGCGCTCGACTGTCCGGCGGTAAGATCTAACGTAAAGGTTAGGATTAGGTTGTTTGGGGAAGGAGACCAGACAGCGAGGTCATCGGTCTCATCGGATTAGGGAAGGACGGGGAAGAAAGACGGCCGTGCCCTTTGGAAGGAAGCATCCCGGCATTTGCCTAGAGTGATTTAGGGAAATCGCAGAAAACCTAAATCAGGATAACCGGACACGGGATTGAACCGTCGTCCTCCCGAATGCGAGTCCAGTGTGCTAGCCACTGCACCACCTCGCTCGGTATCTAACGTAAACAGGATATTCCACTTTAGAATTAATGTAAAGGATATAGTGTCTCATTCTTACTGTTAGTAGTTACAAGTATTTTTTGTTATACTTCGTGCTACAATTTTTGTATCTCTTTTCAGTGTTTAGAAATCGGATCCTTAGTTTGCTGTTTTGTACGTAATAATTTTAACTAACCAAGTTTGAAAACTTATTAAAATAGAATTAAGGTTATAAAGCTCTTTAGTCCTTACAGTCAACATTGTTATAGAAGACAATTAACATTTTACACATTTTTCTTTTTCGAGGAAACGACTTTGTCTAGGCTTGGTACAATATTCCGTGAGACTGCTAACCTCAAAGAATTGGTCAAATTTTTATCGCCAAGGAATGAACGGTTCTTAGCTTTAGCAAGCTTTAAAAGAGAGAAAAAGCGCTCACAAATATACGTGGAACCAAACAGTGAGAGAACTTTGGCCGCGTGCTTGTCCAAAAGAGGATATTTCTCTCGTGGGAGACAGCTGTAAAAGTCATCCAAAGTTTTACGCATAAGAAAGCGGTCCTTCAGGCGGATATGCCACTGTAGGTCAATCAGCTCTAGTTGAAGCACTTGTGAGACGTCCTCTGCCCGAAGGGAAAACGGGCGAACAAATATATCTATCGGCTGGCGTTCGGGCGGTCCGCACGGCCAGCTAAGCGGCACGGCTCGGCCACAGCAGCAACATAGGAATTCGCCCGGGGCGCTGGCCGCGGGCGATCGCGGATGCTAGCGCCCCAGGGGCACAGTTTGGACGAGCCTGCTCTAGAGGAACGGAAGGTTCCAAATGATGGGAAAAGAGCACAGGCAGTTCCAGTTTTCAAGAAGGGTCGTCGAGCAGATGCGCAAAACTATAGGCCTATGTCTCTGACATCGATCTATTGTAGAATTTTAGAACACGTTTTTTGCTCGCGTATCACGTCATTTCTGAAAAACCCAGAATCTACTCTGTAGGAATCAACATGGATTCCGGAAACAGCGATCGTGTGAGACCCAACTCGCTTTATTTGTTCATGAGACCCATATAAATATCAGATACAGGCTCCCAGGTAGATGCCATCTTCCTTGACTTCCGGAAGGCGTTCGATAAACAAAGTAAGAGCCTACGGAATATCAGACCAGCTGTGTGGCTGGATTGAAGAGTTTTTAGCAAACAGAACACAGCATGTTGTTCTCAATGGAGAGACTTCTACAGACGTTAACTTCTGGCGTGCCACAGGGGAGTGTTATGGGACCATTGCTTTTCACAATATATATATAAATGACCTAGTAGATAGTGTCGGAAGTTCCATGCGCCCTACTAGGCGAAATATCCGTACAAAAAGACTGGAAAGTTGGACAGGTCACACCAATATTCCAGAAAAGTAGTAGGAGTAATCCACTTAATTACAGACCCATATCATTAACGTCGATATGCAGCAGGATTTTGGAACATAGATTGTGTTGGAACATTATGAATAACCTCGAAGAGAACGTTCCATTGACACGCAGTCGACACGGATTCGAAAAGAATCGTTCTTGTGAAACACAACTAGCTCTTTATTCGCATCAAGTGTTGAGCTCTACTGACAAAGGATTTCAAATTGATTTCGTATTTCTGGATTTCCGGAAGGCATTTGACACGCTACCACACGAGCGGCTTGTAGTGAAATTGCGTGCAGTTATCTGACTGGATTCGTGGTTTCCTGTCAGAGAGGTCACAGTTCGTAGTAATTGACGGAAAGTCTTAGAGTATAACAGAACTGATTTCTGGCGTTCCTCAAGGTGGTGTTACAGGCACTTTGCTGTTCCTTAACTACATAAACGATTCAGGCATCAGAATGATACAAATGGTAGTGCTATGTCATAATGTAGGTGCTATGACATGGTGCAGGTCCGTAATTTTATGGGTCCGTTCTTTTACCTTTCTTATATACTGGAGTCACCTGAGATTTTTTCCAGTCAATTGGGGATTTGTGCTGGGCGAGAGATTCTACATCTACATCCATACTCCGCAAGCCATCTGAAGGTGTGTGGCGTAGGGTACCTTGAGTACCTCTATCGGTTCTCCCTTCTATTCCAGTCTCGTATTGTTCGTGGAAAGAAAGATTGTCGGTATGCCTCTGTGTGGGCTCTAATCTCTCTGATTTTATCCTCATGGTCTCTTCGCGAGATATACTTAGGAGGTAGCAATACACCTCGGTGAAGGTATGTTCTCGAAACTTAAACAAAAGCCCGTACCGAGCTACTGAGCGTCTCTCTTGCAGAGTCTTCCACTGGAGTTTATCTATCATCTAGGTAACGCTGTCGCGATTACTAAATGATCCTGTAACGAAGCGCGCTGCTCGCCGTTGGATCTTCTCTATCTCTTCTATCAACCCTATCTGGTACGGATCCCACACTGCTGAGCAGTAATCAAGCAGTGGGCGAACAAGTGTACTGTAACCTACTTCCTTTGTTTTCGGATTGCATTTCCTTAGGATCCTTCCAGTGAATCTCTGTCTGGCATCTGCTTTACCGACGATCAACTTTATATGATCATTCCATTTTAAATCACTCTTAATGCGTACTCCCAGATAATTTATGGAATTAACTGCTCCCAGTTGCTGACCTGCTGTATTGTAGCTAAATCATAAGGGATCTTTCTTTCTATGTATTCGCAGCACATTACACTTGTCTACACTGAGATTCAATTGCCATTCCCTGCACCATGCGTCAATTTACTGCAGATCCTCTTGCATTTCAGTACAATTTTCCATTGTTACAACCTCTCGATATACTACAGCATCATCCGCAAAAAGCCTCAGTGAACTTCCGATGTTATCCACAAGGTCATTTATCTATATTGTGAATAGCAACGGTCCTACGACACTCCCCTGCGGCACACCTGAAATCACTCTTACTTCAGAAGACTTCTCTCCATTGAGAATGACATGCTGCGTTCTGTTATCTAGGAACTCTTCCATGCAATCACACAATTGGTCTGAGAGTCCATATGCTCTTACTTTGTTCATTTAACTACTGTTCACGAGATTTTCGATAAATGCAAACTAGGTGATGGACAATGCCGTAGGGTACCCCTTGTGAAATCGAATTGGGATTCCATCCGGACGTGGTGTGTGTATGTGTGTGTGTGTGTGTGTGTGTGTGTGTGTGTGTGTGTGTGTTTGTGTGTGATGGGTATTCTGTTGAATGGTAATATAATATGAGTACAGCTGTAATTACATAGCGGTATGAGTAGCGCATCAGCTGTTTACAGTATTTACATATTACATTTACAATGTTTATATCGTATGTAAACTTTTTATGCTGTGTGCCAATTTCTATACTTCTGTACAATGTGAAATGCCCTGTAGCAAGGTGCGAGGTGTCGTGAAATCTGCTGGTGGTGACGTTGAGAACGTATCGTGTGAGCCAAAAATAGTAGGGATGGTGATGGGGGTGAGGCGTTGCAATCAAGTGGCAGTGATAACTTTTTATTAGGCCGTTTGTCATGAAAGGGTACAGTACCGCCCGACATCGAAAATAGGTACAACATTCTTCGCTATTCTTGTCAGAACAACATATTTTTTGTAATAATAACTCAATTTCACTTAATACACCGAAGCTGGATACCAGTGTGGGAAAGAAGGACAATTTATTTATGTAATTGATCATACGTGCACTCCCACAAAATAAATCCCAACATCCAATTTGGTCAGATATGCGAAATGAATGAATGTATGGTCGTCTGCTAACCGCAGATAGTGAATGTGCAGTATATGATCATCTTTGAGACGGTCCTTTGGTCACCTTTGGTGGAACCAAAGAGATGAAATTTACCTGAGCTTTGAGCGCCTGAAATGTGGCTGACCAATACGGTAGCAAGGTGCTCCCCCACCTCGGCGGAGGGGCGGGATGACCTGAAGAACGGCCATGTTTCAGTACTCTGGCGCTGGATCTTGCGTTGGTAAGACCTGTGTTAGGTGTGCTCCGTAAAGACAAAAGAGTGGAGAGATGGTATGCATGTGAAATACTTAAGAGTAGATTGGAATAATTATTTCTCTATTTCAGGAACTTTTGTGGGGAGAATTAAATGACAGGCAGGTAATATTAAGGGGATCGTAGTAATATTCGGAAGCGACCAACGGTCACAATGTAACCACGTGTAGCAATAAGTTGAAATACTTGCGAGTGCTAGTACTAAGTTGAAATACTTCCGAGCGCTAAAGTTAAGCTGAATTACTGGCGTGTGTTGGAAATATTTAAGAAATGGCGTGTGCAGGACTTGAAATTAGAGACGAGTACTTCCACGTGGTGAGTACTGTGTGAGTCTCAATCTGTATATGAGACAAAGGATAAAGAGAAGTACTCGTCCATGGTATCAGTTTGAGGACTCGCATGTATGACGAATATGATCTTAATATTACTTTGGGTGTTATGTTTCCGTGTGATGCTAGATTCAAACTCTAATATTCTGAGAGAGAAGCAAGGAGAGTCAGCCGTCTATCCAGCAACGCCACTTGGCTTGCATTGCACAGGAAGACGTGCATATGTCCTCCAGAGTTCGTAGTAGGAAAGAAAAGTTACGAAGTGGGGCAGTGTCGGGTGAAACTGGGATGAATACTAATTACAGAGGAAAAGTGAAGTGATTCTAAAGTTGTGACTATTCTTTTTGACGTATTGTATGTTGCCAGTGTGATGTATTTCATGTAATTTAAGTATGTGTGGTTCGCATGGGAGAGTAGCAAGATAGGTTCAGAGGCAGTGGGTTATGCATGTTCCTTTTTGTACCGCTCGGTCTGGAGTAAATTTGCGTGATGATGGGTGTGAGAGTCGAAGTGTGTGATATAGCAAAAGATCCACCATCCTATCCAGAAAGTGCATTGTAGCGTTAGATCATTACGAGGCCAAAAGATAATCACCAATGTAAAGCCATGCCCACTGGGCGGAGTTTCTCATGTGTAATTGTTGTATAAAATGTAATGGTGTGTTTAGTTTATCTTTGAATCATAATAGAAGTTATCGGAATAAAAAAGATAGTGAAAAGAAAAAGACTGATGGCCTTGTTTTTCGAATAGTGTGTAGTCATGATACCCAGAATTTATGATGTGTGCGCCATTAATATTCAGTGCGATGGCCACGTACTGATCAAAGCCGTTGAGCAAGAAAGAAAATGTGGTACTGCCAGAGTGTGTGTAAATTGCTAATAGTCAGTTTGCGTTATCCGTTTCCGTTGCGTAATATTCAAAGAGGAGAATAATTATAGCTTCACTGTGGGCACTAGAGCTCATAATCAGTCACTGAGAAATAAGAATAAATCCACTCGTTTGGCAGACCACTCATCTTGCAGGCCTGACTGCTTGATGCCACAGTATGAGCAGGGCATGTGGGTGCCTCTCAGTCGGTACGTCATGTCGATATCAAAATTCAGTTTGAATTTTCGATGTATCGATGTATCGCTGCCTCCTCCGGCGGCGCAGTGACGGTCTGCAGTGGGGGACGAGCAGCGAGTGCGGACGTACCGATGCAGGCGGCGTGTTGGCCGCCGCCGTCGCCGTCGCCGCCGTCCTCGCCCCCGGCGCCACCGCCGCCCCCGCCGCCCCCGCCGGCCTCCTCGACGCTCACGTTGACGGCGACCAGACCCTCGGAGCAGCGGCAGCGCCCCTGGACGCAGACGGTACGCGGCGTCGCGACGCCACACTGCTCGTCGAAGTGGCACTCCTCTCCCAGCCTGGCCGCTGAGGCACACACGGCAGAGCCGCTCCTGAAGGCGCCCTCTCGTTTCCACACACTACACTACACTACACTACTCTACTGTACACTCATCCAAGCACATCTCCCTACTTCCAGTCCGACACAGTATGCCGTTATGTAACACCGCTTCCTATCAGTCGTCCAATATAGCGCTAGCCTCGAAAGCTTCTGCAGAATGTGTACAAAACAGTACTCCGCTGACAAGAGTGGAAGGGAAACATTAGTTACAAGATTTTAAACATGGCTGAAACAGCAACTGTTGAAATCCTTCACGATAAAGGATGACAGCCAAAACAGTTGCAGGATAAAGATTGATTAAAATTCTTGACCAAGGTTTCGGTATATATAAATATAACTTCATCAGAAGTAAAAAAAACCCTGAACAGGAAGACACTTTCAATAGCAAAACCTTAGCATCGGAAATGGTTTTTTTCTTTATTGTATTTCAATTCCCCATCGGGGCGAGCTGGCAGCAGCATGTGCACTGCTCTTCAGCCGAAAGACATAGAACAAACAATAGAAGACATTTAAAAATATAAAAGGAGAAAACATGGTGAACATATGTATAAAAAAGGGGGACATCATGGAAGGCAATAGACAAAAAGAAAGGGGCGACTGAAAATTGGAGATAAAAAAAACTGTAAAAAAGTAGCACACACAAAAAGCCACACACTGCGACAGTTAAAAGAACACAAGGTACAGTATGACAGGAGCATAAAAAGTATCGACGGATGGTGCAGCACATAAAAAACACTGACGGCGAACCTCAAGGCAGTACACAATTGAAATCACACCTCTTGGCGCACAGGAGAAACAGCACTAAACACAACACTGACGTGGCACATTGACGAGGATGAAGACGGAGGATCTGCCAGGCGAAGGGAGATGGAGACCGGAAAAAGGGAGGGAGGGAGGGAGGGGAAGAGAGGGGGGAGATGGGCAGGGGGCGCGCTGAAGAGGGCCAGGTAGGGAGGGATGTGGGAAGGAAAGAGGCAAGTATGGGGTGCAGGGTCTCAGGGGGGTGAAGGAGGAAAATCTGCTCTGGGAGAAGTAGGGGAGAGGAAAAAGGGGGCCCTGTGGAGGGGGGGGGGGGGGAAGGGTGAGGCTATAGTTGAAACGAAGGGTAGACGTCACAGCGCAGTTCATCGTCTGGGAGGGGGAGGCACTGGAAATTGCCCTGATGAAGGAGATGGAGGGTATGGAGGTGGAGAGAGGGAGGTATACAGCGATAGAGGCACGGCAACGGGCGGGGGGTGGAGGGGATGGAGGAAACCAGAGGGTGGGGGGGATCAAGCCTGCGGACAATGTAAAGGATGCGGAGATGTTGGAGGAACAGGAGGAGGTGGGGGAAGGGGGATTAGTTCATACAGGAGCCATGTGGGGGAAGGAAGGCGGATACGGAAGGCAAGGCAGAGCACATGGCGTTCAAGGATTTGGAGGGCCTTGTAAAAGGGAGTGGGGGTGGAGATCCACGCAACGCTGGCATAACAGAGGATAGGATGGATGAGGGATTTGTAGGTGTGGAGGATGGTAGAAGGATGCAATCTTCATGTCCGGCCAGACAGGAGTTTCAGAAGGCGGAGGTGCAAATGGGCTTTCTGCTGGACGGTCTGGAGATGAGGGGTCCAGGTGAGGTGTCGGTCGGGGGTGAGGCCAAGGTATCTCAGGGTGGGGCTGAGCTGGATGGGACGACCATAAAGGGTGAGGTAAAAATCATGGAGACGAAAGGAGCGAGTGGTGCAGCCTATGATGATTGCCTGGGTTTTGGAGGGGTTGAGATGGAGGAACCACTGGTTACACCAAGTGGTGAACTGGTTAAGGTGGGTTTGGGGGGTATGTTGGGACTGTTGAAGGGTAGGATAGAGAGCCAGGAAGGCGGAGTCATCAGCATACTGGAGAAGGTGGACTGGTGGGGGTGGCTTGGACATATCAGTCGGAAATGAGGAACACTAAAGCTTAAGTAACAGTGAAATTACCAGAGTAATACAGGCACAAAATCTTTTAGTTACTTACTAAAATTACATCATGAATTGGAGATTAATAAAACAATTGTGGCAAAGGCATCGTCAATAACTAAGACATCTTCTCCATTTGTACAACATGATTATGGGCACAGGGTCAATGCAAACAGTTTAGCACCAGTACTTTGCCTATGAAACTGTTCGCATTGACCCTGTGCCCATAATCATGTTGTACAAATGGAGAAGATGTCTTAATTACTGATGATGCCTTTGGCACAATTGTTTTGTTAATCTCCAATTCATGATGTAATTTTAGAAAGTAACTATAAGATTTTGTGCCTGTATTACTCTGGTAATTTCACTTTACTTAAGCTTTAGTGTTTCTCATTTCCTCCCAGGCGATCATAGTAGGCAAAACCACCCCTTCCTTCTGCCTCCTTGATTTCTACATCACCATCTATGGCCGTCCTATCGCCCTCACCCCTACCCTTAAGTACCTTGGTGTCACCCTCGACCGTCGCCTCTCTTGGACCCCCCACCTCCGGACGATCCAAGCCGAGGAACGCTCCTGCCTCTGTCTCCTCAAGCTCCTTTCCGGCCGAACTTGGGGTCTGGACCCCTCCACCATCCTCCATACCTATAAATCCCTCATCCGCCCTATCCTTTGCTACACCCACCCTGCCTGGCTCTCCGCTCCCTCTACCTTTTACAAATCCCCTCAGATCCTAGAACGCCTCACCTATCACATCCGTCTCCCCTCCCCCACATGGATCCTGTACGACATTCCCTTCCCTCTGCTCCTCCTTTTCCTCGAACGGATATGGATCCTCTACACCTCCCGTAAACTCGATCCTCCTCACCTGCTTGTCTCACCCATCCTCTGCCTCCCCCACCCGCTGCCGTGCCTGTATTCCCACGTCCCACCTGCTCTCCATCTCTCCACCCTCCTTACCCTCTCCCAAGGTGGCTTCCGCCAGCTCCCCCTCCCTGATGATGCCCTCCTCCCCTCCATCTACCCCTTCTACCAACTGTGATCCTCCCTCCCTCTTCCTGTGTTTGCTCCTTTGGGCACCCTCTCTCCCTACTCTCCCCCTTCCCTCCCTGTTCCCTTTCTCCACATTCCTCCCCTGGGCTTCCCCCACCCCCATTCTTCCACTCCTCCCACCATCTCCTGTGCCATTGGCATCTTTGCTCTCCCCTCTCCACCTCCCCCTCCATCTTCCCGTCTTGGCAGGTCCCCGGACTCGTACACACTACGTGGACATTCGCTCACTGGAGATCATCACCATCAGTTTCTCGTGTGTGTGCCGTAGTGTCTGTGTTCAGTGTTCGGCGTCACGCTTCAACGTTCACATGGGCCGTCGAAATCATCAGTGTCTGTGCGTCGTGTCGACAGTTTTAGTGGTTTTTCATCTAGTGTGAACGGCTTCGTGTTTTTTATGTTCTGTCTCTACTGTTTTTTACCCGCCAATTGTTCAAACTCATATGTGTCTTCTCTGTGTTTTATCATTGTTTCCTCTGAGGCTGAAGAGCGGCGTATGGTGTTGCTGCCAGCCTACCTGTTGTTGTACGGGTATCAAAATTACAATAAAGGAAAAAAAGATCATTTCCTCCTCTTCGCCATCTTACTCTTTGAGTCTCCGATTTTATCGCCTGTTTTTATGATTTATTCTCTTCATCTTTTTAAATAAGTCTGTAGGCTGAAGAGCAGCATACTAAGCTGCTGCCAGCCCGCCCCCTTCGGGGGGGAATTGAAATGCAATAAAGTAAAAAAAAAATCATTCCGATGCTAAGGTTTTGCTAATGAAAGTGTCTTCCTGTTCAGGTTTTTTTTTACTTCTGATGAAGGTATATTTATATATACCGAATTTTAATAAATTTTTATCCTGCAACTGTTTTGGCTGTCATCCTTTATTGTGAAACACTAGTTAAAGAAGGGAGTGGGGCAGGGTTGTAGTCTACCCCTCAAGGTCAGAGGGCGACCCAGAGCTAAGAAAAAAAAGGGGTCGCTGAATGGTGGAAGAAATGTACAGAGTAATTAAGCTCAGTGGGGACAAACTGTAGGAAGCCATCATATGGCGCGACAAACTTCAGCACGGTCGTGTAATTCATTGAAATCACCGTTGCTGCTGCCCGGGATGGCGCAATGACAGCACCCCGCTTTGCTGCCTGTTTGGTAGTCTGTCCTCAGGCGCGAACTAATTCGATGCGACAGTACGGAGCACATGATTTGTCCTCACGGTCTGACACGCCTTCACGCCTTTCCACTAGTGGTGCATTCTGCAAGTACGGCACGCTGCGTGTTACGAATCTAAACCTGCAGAGATGCTCTGTGCACCCATGTGTGTGTTGTTTTCGCATGTTTTGTAGTTTTCACGCACACGTATTCTGAAATGCTGCAGGTTCTTACAAACAGCCCTCTACTGTGCACGACGTCCATGCCGAGAATAGGTATGTGAATTAGAGTGAGGTGGAGGCATTCGTAAGCATTTAGAAGAGTGAAGCATATTCGATTTTGATTAAACATTCGAGAAAGATCTGTTCTCCACGGATTCCGTGCAATTTGATTGAAGTTTGTAAGCGGTCCGTAGGCCCTTACAATAACTTTGCACTCGGCACAGGTCGATAGGGCGAACAATCGATTGTGACGTGTTGCGAGAGCGAGTGTCGAGATGCGCTGGAGTGGTTGGCGGGAATGGTGCGTGTGTGGAGGCCATTATTGGAATACAGGGTTTTTAACCGAGAAGGGTGTCACCATCGCCGTGGTTAGACCTCTAAATAATAAATAAATACCGGGAAAGTGATGAAGTGTTTTTATAAAAGTGATCAGTGACGTTACTAGTGCCGATATTTAGTTTCGCGTCTACCGCGCCGGCCTAACCTTGGATTGCAGTGTTGGATGCAGTGATGGATTAGCGTGTGACGATAATGGCAAATGAAGGAAGCCTGTGCTGAGATTAGCCGTAATTAGATATGTATGATGAAGGCAGTGGCTGTCTCCTTTTTGTGTTTTGAGAAGAATATAAGTTCGTAATTAGTAAAACTGTGTTGGTGTTCCTTATTACCATACATTCAGTATTATAGTATGGAACAGGACGAACTGGAAAGTAACAACTTCCGTAGCAGTCAATTCCGATTACCAGCCCCCTTAGGTTCACGGTCATGTTAATAATAAATATTGGGCTGCTATTCGATCAGATCAGGTCGGGATAAAAACGGAGGTGTTACGAGTTCAAAAGGAGGCTCGTGGGTGTCGGAGTAATGAAATATTCGACCGAGGAATTACAAAACCGAGGACTTACAAAATCGCTTCAGTAATGAGGACATTGGAAGTGAATTACAATGTGAGTCAGTGTACAGAAACATGTTGATAAAGTGCATGAAAATATTCGAAACAAATTCTTGACTGAAAACCTGGATCGGAAAAGGTAAAAGGGGCAGACCGCATATGAGATGTACGGATATTGTTGACCGGATTAGGTGAAGTCACCCAATCCACGAAGGGAGAAGAAGGAGGCTGAATGTTATGCAAGAATTTGTTTGCCATAAGAAGACGATTAAAGCGATAAAAATACGCGAAAACATCGCATCATTCATCATCATCATCATCATCAATCCCACGTGTCTAGAGCGCAACAAGGAACTGATTAACTGACGGAGAAAAAACTGGAAATTACTGTCTAACTGTCAGTATTCACCTGATGTATCGCCTACCGAGTTATCTCTGCTTCCTTGTGCCAAACAAACACGCGTGATGGAGTGGACTACGCTTTACATAATATCACGAGGCTACTGAATCCTTCAGAAAGCGTGTTCTCAGCTACCAACATCAAAGTACAAATTAAAATGTTTCGAGAATATGTTCGAATGCCGACAAAGTATGTAATACTTAAAGGCGAATATTTTGAGAAACACTAAAACGATTTGAACCAAAAAGGTGTATTTCTTTAATTGTGTTGTATAGCGTCGGCAAAGTAATACTGGCCCGGAAAATACACTGGTTTGCGGAACTTAAGGACGAAAGTAACTTTCACCTGATGTGTCAATGCCAGGTAACATAGAAATAACTGCTGCAGTATAGTACAGAAGATAACTGAAAGAAATGTGCAGTGTGACGAACACCAATGACACTTTTATTCAAAGACAGTAATTACTCTGAAGTTACCGTAAGTCACGTTGCTCCCCTGTACATTACAAAGGGGGATATGGTTCTTGATAGTGTGTGTGACCACCACGGAGAGCAACGCATCCTCTGCAAAGTGCTTCGATTCAGGCCGCGATCTTAATAAGCAGCTCTTCTGGTAGGGTGTTGCATTCCCCCCACCAGTGCGTATGACAACTGCTGGACGGTCTTTCGTGCATGTGGACGTCCTCTGTAGTGCCCCTTTTGCAATATTCACCATTATCGAGATGAAACATAAGTAAAAATGACTGTATGTGACTCAAAATGAACTGCAAACATCGATTTATCTGCGAAAGGTAATAACACTAACCGTAAAAATATACAATATAGATCGATAGATACAGAAAAGACATTATTTTTATTGTATAAGATTATAATGTGTAAGTAATTAAAAGAAGTATTATTATCTTTGTAAGAGTATAAAACACAATGCAATGCTCATTCTTCTCTCTAGTCTGTTTTGTTCTGTTCGTTCTGGTGTTAGCTGGAATAAGGTACGCAAGCTATTGTGCTGCGCTAGCATTTGTTTCTGTCGTAACGTAATTGCAAATATTTAATGGTGTAAACTGTGTCCTAGTAAGAATATATTAGTATAAAGTGATCTCCGTGTGTTATTTCAAGAACCTACCCCACATTTATCTTATGAAAAGAATATTTAATGAAAATTATTTAGCATATTTCCAGCTGCTGCCGAGCGAGTAACAGTGATCTCTGACTGTTAACAACTGGCCGCCATTACGTGGTACATTTAAAAATACTTTTTCGCAGCACAATGTCTGACAGCCGGAGCGGAAGACATTATGTAATAATATTCAGTGAGATTAATTGAAGGAATCCAGGGAAATAATTTTATTAAAACTTGTCTATTTTCTGTGATAGTAATAATTTCAGATCAGTGAACTGGAGTTGAGTAATGCTACGCTATTGCATTTACAGTAATTTGTAGGGAGCCTGGCGCTCGATAAAACCAGATATAATACGTAATTGGCAACCTACGAAATTCATTATTTTGCTTATTATATCTCTTTTGTATTTTTTTTTTGAAAACTAATCGCAAAAACTAACTTCACTAAAAATCAGTAACAGATCACGATAAATCAAAGGACAAACAAATTTACTAGGAGAGTGTTTCCCCTAGATAAATAGTTACATTATTTTTTTAAGAGATATAATACCTCCGCAACGCATCCCTCACATACTCCATGAGATTTAAGTCGGGGGTCGGGCAGAACAGTCCATTCACCAAGTGTCCTGTGGTTCCAAGACCTCCCCCACATTGGCTCTTCGATGCGGTCGCGCAGCGTCAAATAAAAAAAAAAATCATGGCCGAATGTATTTCTCCCTGAAAAGACGCTCTCAGAGAAGCACGTTTCCTAAGCACCCCAAATTTGACGAGTAGGCAGGATGTCATTTGTTTTCATCTCATAACGCATTGCTTTAGTTACCTTCTGAGGCGTAGCGCCATATAACGATCCTGCCTTGGAGGCGGTTAAGTGGGAGATGTATCTCAGAGCTGGAGAGTGACAGATGGTGACGAGAGAGTGAACGCCCACGTAGTTTATGTATCAGCCGATAGAGGACAGTATTGGATAGGGGACTGATTTAGTTTCGATTGTGCCCAGTAGAGTGCACTAAAGTAATATAATGTTTTTCATAAGCTGTTATACTATTTGTAAGTAGGCTGTTTAGGTTTTATTTTGGTAACGCCACGTAGAGCTCTGTATGAAAATCACTGACTGTGCTGTGCGAAGTCTGTGGCTGGTCTGCATTGTTGCAGTATTGCTGTTGTAGTGTTGGGCAGTTAGATGTTAACAGCGCGTAGCGTTGCGCAGTTAGAGGTGAGCCGCCAGCAGTGGTGGATGTGGGGAGAGAGATGGCGGAGTTTTGAGAGCGGATAATCTGGACGTGTGTCCATTAGAAAGACTAAATTTGTAAGACTGGATGTCATGAACTGAGATATATATATATATATATATATATATATATATATATATATATATATATATATATATATATATAAAATGACTTTTGAACACTATTAAGGTAAATACATTGTTTGTTCTTTATCAAAATCTTTCATTTGTTATCTATGCCTATCAGTAGTTAGAATCTTTTATTTAGCTGGCAGTAGTGGCGCTCGCTGTATTGCAGTAGTTCGAGTAACTAAGATTTTTGTGAGGTAAGTGATTTATGAAAAGTATAGGTTATTGTTAGTCAGGGCCATTCTTTTGTAGGGATTTTTCAAAGTCAGATTGCGTTGCGATAAAAATATAGTGTGTCAGTTTAGTGTTGATCAGAATAAGTAAAGAGCGAAATGTCTGAGTACGTTCAGTTCTGCTCAGCTGTTTGAAAATCAAATAATGTAAGAGGTTTATCAGCACAGTAATTCGTTAATTTTTCTAAGGGGACGTTTCATATTTTCATAAAGTGTCATTATGACTTTTTGTGTATGTAAAATGTTATAAATGTATTTTAGCAGTATGAATGATGCGTGAGTGTGAATTAATGTTAACATGAAGATAATGGTTTAACGAGTTATGTAGTAGGATTTAGTGTGCGAACATTTCGAAGAAGTATGGATATGAACAAAGGGGATTTTTTTTATAGAATAGATTTGTAAAGTAAGTTTATGGCAAAGGGAAAATTAATTCAGGTATAAATAACAATAGTAAATAACTTTATGCATAAACAAAAGTTCAGCATATTAGATAATTACATCGGTAAAAAGTGCAGTCGTTAGGTTTACTATTTTGCGATTGGTTAGGAATGAAAAGCGCGGACTGACGCGGGAGAATGTTGTTTTGCTATTGGCTGTTAAGTAAACTGACCGGTGGTAAAGCAATATTCTTCGCGCGCCTTTCTCTGCTGGTAGAGAAGACTCAGAGTATTCTAGAGAGGGGTCGAAGCCTAGCCATGAAAGAGATCGGATGTGTACAGTAGTTGTTCCGATGGAAATGATAAGTTGCCGGATCTAGCAGTGTTTCGTACATCAAAAGTGTTGGAAAGTGACGGCATAATTATTCCGATGTGTGTGTAGAAATTTCGGAATTTTTAAGAGAATTTTGTGACGAGAAAAGACATATATTCCGCGTGGCGTATTGAGCATGTTGGTGGCTAAAAACTGTGACTGCATTTGGTACCGACAGACTTAATATTTGGCGAGCGTTCTCAATCAAAAACAATTAGTATTTTTGTATCTATTACGTTTTCGGGAAATGCAACACCATAAACTTGCTGACGTGACTGAAAGGGATTGTGAGTGACTGTATTAAGACTAGCACGGGCTTGGCAGTGATACTTGTTCACCTAAGTTTCAGAATATATTAATTGAGGACAAAATTTCCAAACTTTCATTTCGTGTTTCTCCCGAAACGTAGATTAGTGACTTAAATTGCAGCCTGGTTCACGTCGAAGTACAGTAGGCTTCACACGGCTTTCCTACTGATGATCTGGTGAGACAATGTTCACAGGTAGGTGCAGGTTCGTCGTAACGGGACGGAAAGAACCGCGCCGCCGCACTTCCTTCTGTACTACACTATAGCAGTTCTTTATTCTCCAAGTTCCATGGAGCTATATTGCTTGACAGCGACGCATCATGCGAAAGTTGCTTTCGTCCTGACGTTTTGCATACCAGTGTATTTCACGCACCTTACGACAGGCAGCCCAGCTTACATCATTTGCTCCCGTCCAAGAAAAATGCACTGACCACCAACATAAACTTTTCATTCATAGCCGATAATCCCAGGACTGGGCAGCACAAACGAAAAGCGCAAAATCGGGAAGTATTGCAGATAATTGTTCGTCCAACAGTGACCGCTTCTTCGTTGGCACCAGCAAAAATTCTGAATGCTTCAATATTTTCAGTAGCTCTTTCTTCTTCATGTACAAAGCAGTTTCCTGCAATGCTGTGTGAGAGACTGAAATCTGTGGAATGAGTGCCACTCGTGCGTCACACTGGTTTCACTGTTTCTGTGGGAAGAAAAAAGAAACATCGTTGACCTCTGGGGTGGGATGGGAAAATTAGCGGAAAGCGTTGCAGCAGTGTTTGTACATTTAGTTTTGCTTTAGCAGGCGCATTATAGCGATATGCTATTGTGAAAACAGTTTTTTGAACATGAGGTTATCGTCATTGGTTACAATGATATTTGAAAATATACGTTGTTCACAGTTAACCCATGCGTTGCAGCAGCGGAGAAATAGTTTGTACCCAATGTTCTGAAATGTTACATAGTATTCTTAATATTTTGATTACATTTGGCGTGAGTATCTAATGGTGTAAATATACACTACAAGTGATGTCCTATATTTCTGCACAGCGTCATAGTTTCGTTTTTGGAGCGAGTAGAAAGCTATTATGGCAGACATGCACATCACTTCGAAGGTCATGCATCTTTGCAAACCTGTAACAGCGGGGTTTATTTTTGCAGTATGGAAAACCATTGGTATAGTTGCGATGAGTGATGAAGAGCGAGATCTTTAAGCGCACGCCACAGACGTAAAGAACATAATTTCGTGTGCCTTACCACAGAAATTTGTCCTTGCTCAAACTGTAGACTAGATATTATAATACATTGCAAGTTTACTGACATACTTCATTCCAAGTTCTTACGAAAATTACAACCGTCTATGTATTGTCACACATGAACACAGAATGTGAGCCATTAGATTAATCAAAACGGTCTAACGTGTCTGTTTAATTGAATAACGATTTATTTGTCACTAGACAGTTGTGGAGCTAAACCCTTTTCGGACTACAGCATACGTTCTGCTTTCTGTAGTCCTATGCCATTTTGACATGAGAAACAATCCTGCGGGGCGAGAAAATGTAGAGAAAATACTTTGCGCTCTCGGTTATGGTAGAGAAAGAACTGTTATTCTTCCCAAGAAACGTGGAACATTACACAGAATGTCGCGGCTTGAAGCCACATTGTATTTTTCAGTCAGCGCGAACGAAAAATCCAAAAAGGCTTCAATGTAATACGTGGTTATAGTGTTCCATTTCTGTCCTGCATTGAATGCTCATTAAAAGCTATATCAATGTCACGGATTTGAAACTTAAAAAATAATCAGTTTATAACAGCGCATTTTATTTCCAATAAACACAGCAGTTTCTACTTGGAAGACGAACTGTAATCTTTCTCATGCTATGGCAGAAAACATAACGACAGTCCACTTTACACAATGTTTTTCCGGTCTCTTTTGTCAGCCTTTACGGTAGACCTGGAAAAGCTTAATCAGGGCTGTTGCATCATAGGGATGTTAAACTAAGTGCTCAGGACAAGCGGAAGTTATAAATCTCCCACGGAATGGCTTATTTATTGCGCAAAGGGTGTAGCTGTTTAATGTATCCGATAACTACCGCGTTAATACTATTTAGACTGCTTACGGAGGATACGTTGAAATTCGAATAAGTTTTCATAAATAGTGCAAACAGCATCGGAAGTAAAGACTTCCTTCTAAGACGCACTTTATAAAGAAGCCAAGGATTGTGAGACAATTAAGTAAGTTGTAACAGGATAATCAATTTAAAAACTAACATTGGAATTGTTAGTGCAGTAATACACGATCTATAAATCGGCACAGTTAACGTGTTCAGTAGTTGCAAAACAGCTGGATACTGTAAAAATATGGTGCTTTCTAGGCACAAGGCACTAGGCACAAGCATTTTTTACGAGGCGTCTTTAGTCCTATGAATTCCCTCGATTTACAAAAGACAATATACATGGTTCAGCAAAACTATCGAATCCTAGAGAAATGGTGTGTATTTTTGTGGGATGACGAGTCATGGGTGAATTAAATTTAGCACGCTCATTTGCTCCAGGGATTCGTGCGACTTTTGTTTTGGGTCGTCAATATATTACTGAATCAGGGTCACAGAGAAATGAGTTAACTATTTTTTTTTGTAGATAGCAAGATGGTGAAGTTGCGAACTGAAAATTATTTATAAATGAAATGCGCAAAAATACAGCTGTTGTACAGTATCAGTCTGTTTTTATGTTCGGCTACAAAGCCATCATCTGGTTATAAGTAACTATAGCTCCAGGATCCAGTAATGGTGAACAATTTTGAAAAAGTGATTACACATGGGAGCGAAGTGGTGCAAGAGAGCTAACGTCATTTCTGACAGTACAGTTGCAACAAAATTAAAAATATTTCAATAAACAAATGTGCGAGGAACGTACCAGACAACTTGGAGAGAAATTCAGACTTACGCAAGGTACGGTCTGATTCATTTCGGAGAAATTCAGACGTATGCAAGGTACAGTCTGAGTAATTTCGTTTTAGCAAAATGTGTTTCAGCACTTTTTGTACCACCTTCAGTGAGATTTTTTTTTGTCTATTTACTTTCTGGCATGACGTTATCAGTCGTGTGTTCAAATGGCTCTGAGCACTACGGGACTTAACTGCTGAGGTCATCAGTCCCCTAGAACTTAGAACTACTTAAACCTAACTAACCTAACGACGTCACACACATCCATGCCCGAGGCACGATTCGAACCCGCGACCGTAACGGTCGCCCGGTTCCAGACTGCAGCGCCTAGAACCGCACGGTCACCCCGGCCGGCCAGTCGTGTGTGTTTGTAATTTATGTGATTTAATGTGTACTATGCCTTCGACAGCTTATCCTGATTTTATATGTTGTTCCCTTATTTATTAAGTGTTAATACGTAAAGGAAGTAAGATCACAGCATAAAAAAAACGAGACTAGCTGTAAAATTCATGGTACAGATAAACTGCCGGCCGGAGTGGCCGTGCGGTTCTAGGCGCTTCAGTCTGGAGCCGCGCGACCGCTACGGTCGCAGGCTCGAATCCTGCCTCGGGCATGGATGTGTGTGATGTCCTTAGAATAGGCAGGTTTAAGTAGTTTTAAGTTCTAGGGGACTGATGACCTCAGAAGTTAAGTCCCATAGTGCTCAGAGCCATTTGAGCCATCTTTTTTTGATAAACCTACCAACATAAGTGAACAATAGCGCCATGTAAGAAAGTAAGTAAATGGAATGATTGTTGATACCATTTAGGAACCAAGGCGATTGTAAATTACAGTATTTTAAGGAAAAGTTCAGGTCGCAATGACTTATATCCTTGTAAATGCGAAATCGAGAGAACACACTGAAGATAGTACAGAAAGTGTTGAAACAAATTTTTGTACAGCTGAATTAATCAAATGGTATCTTAGGTAAAGCGGAATATTGCTCCAAGTTTTGTGAGGAAGCAGGGAAAATGCTGAGAGCTGCGCGTTCTATGATTAAACCACAAAACATTACGAGTAAACAGGGATAAAAGCAATGTCAGTGTAGGTGGAGTAACACACACACACACACACACACACACACACACACACAGTCTCCTTTTTATTCCTTGATTTTTTTTTTGTATGTTCTCTTGGCATTCATTTACTGATTAGTTTAAATGACGTAGAATTATGTTACAGTTTCGCTGCCAAAGGTAAATAGTGTCGATGCAGAAGTGGCGAGGACAAGGTGCAGCGCAGTGCAGTGCAGCGGCATAGGCAGCGTTATTCACTCAGTGGGCAAATGTGAGTCAGCGAGCGATAGCGCGTGGAGTTGCCGTGTAGCGCCGGGCACTGCTGATACAGTTAGCGTTGCCGTGAGACAGGTGTGTGGCGCCGAGTCGCGGTGATCCCTGCGGAGCTGTACTAAATCTGTACTTGTTGTCGAGTACGGAAAATGCTGACGAATATGCAGGATGATTCTGCTAAATGGTGACAAACTGCCACGAACGGTCCCCGAGAGAATGAGGGGATGAGGAACGGAAAAGATCGTGTGGATGAATGGCTGGAAAATCTTTCCGGATGTGTGTGTGTGTGTGTGGGGGGGGGGGGGGGGGGGGCGGGCGGGGTTAGGGGGGCGGGGAGGGGAGGAAGGGAGATACACCCAACTGAAAGTAAAAATACGGATGCGTTTCTGTATAAGTTACTACGACGAGCAACAACACGCAGCAGGTAGCAGAAGTCTCACGTTGGGCGCGTCGCTGCCATTCTCGCCGCGGACAACTTCCACATACACTACTGGCGATTAAAATTGCTACACCACGAAGATGACGTGCTAGAGACGCGAAATTTAACAGACAGGAAGAAGATGCTGTGATATGGAAATGATTATCTTTTCAGAGCTTTCACAAAAGGTTGGCACCGGTGGCGACACCTACAACGTGCTGACATGAGGAAAGTTTCCAACCGATTTCTCATACACAGCAGTTGACCGGCGTTGCCTGGTGAAACGTTGTTGTGATACCTCGTGTAAGGAGGAGAAATGCGTATCATCACGTTTACGACTTTGATAAAGGTCCCATTGTAGCCTATCGCGATTGCGGTTTATCGTATCGCGACATTTCTGCTCGTGTTGGTCGAGATCCAATGACTGTTAGCAGAATATGGAATCGGTGAGTTCAGGAGGGTAATACGGAACGCCGTGCTGGATCCCAACGGCCTCGTATCACTAGCAGTCGAGATGACAGGCATCTTATCCGCATGGCTGTAACGGATCGTGCAGCCACGTCTCGATCCCTGAGTCAACGGATCGATACGTTTGCAAGACAACAACCATCTGCACGAACAGTTCGACGACATTTTCAGCAGCAGGGACTGTGAGCTCGGAGACCGTGGCTGTGGTTACCCTTGACGCTGCATCACAGACAGGAGCGCCTGCGATGGTGTACTCGACGACGAACCAGGGTGCACGAATGGCAAAACGTCATTTTTTCGGATGAATCCAGCTTCTGTTTACAGCATCATGATGGTCGCATCCGTGTTTGGCGACATTGGAAGCGTGTATTCGTCATCGCCATACTCGCGTATGAGCCGCTGTGATGGTATGATGTGCCATTGGCTACACGTCTCGGTCACCTCTTGTCCGCATTGACGGCACTTTGAACAGTGGACGTTACATTTCAGATGTGTTACGACCCTTCGATCCCTGCGAAACGCTACATTTCAGCAGGATAATGCACGATCGCATGTTACTGCTCCTGTACGGGCCTTTCTGGATACAGAAAATGTTCGACTGCTGCGCTGGCCAGCACATTCTCCAGATCTCTCACCAACTGAAAACGTCTGGTCAATGGTGGCCGAGCAACTGGCTCGTCACAATACGCCAGTCACTACTCTTGGTGAAATGTGGTATCGTGTTGAAGCTGCATGGGGAGTTGTACCTGTACACGCCATCCAAGCTGTGTTTGACTCAATGCCGAGGCGTATCAAGGTCGTAATTACGGCCAGAGATGGTTGTTCTGGGTACTGATTTCACAGGATCTATGCACCCAAATTGCGTGAAAATGTAATCACATGACAGTTCTAGTCTAATATATTTGTCCAATGAATACCCGTTTATTATTTGCATTTCTTCTTGGTGTAGCAATTTTAATCGCCAGTAGTAGTGTATCTCATCTATTTGTGCACGTTGCGTCTGTTCTTTCGGAGATGTCTGAAAAGGAGAGAGACGGTTTCGATCTTACATCCACTATGAATGGAGACATAAGGGAATTAAAGACATTAGCTGACAGTGGCCGTTGAATTAACTAATTGGGGATAGTTGAAAATTTGTGCCAGACGGTGATTTAACGTGCGTCTCCTGCTTACTAGGCAGATACGCTGACGATTAAGCCATCCGGACACAGTGGTCAGGGCACCTGGACGGACTGCCTTAGCGCACTTCCGGTCAGTCGCAAATTCTGAACTTATTCTCACGCTACTGATATATATGAATGTCCACTGGCAGCTAATGTATTTAACCCATTTGTGTCTAGATTCATAGTGGCTGCAGCATAAAACTGTATCTCTTCTTTCGGATACATCTGAAAGTGCAGACACCACCCACAAACACCCCCCCCCCCCACACACACACACACATCTATATGTAATATTTAAAAATTAAGACGGCGAAAAGAAATGATCTCTTCAGTGAAAATGCACGCCAACCTCGAACTTTTAATTTAATGAGGATAGTGGGCAAGGGGCACTACATCTGCAGCTCTGCAGCGTGTGCATAAGCTGAGAATTTGGGTATGCTGGATGGTGTGCTAGTGTAGTCGGTGGGGCTGTGTTGACCACTGTGTCTGGATGGCGTAGTGGTCGGTGCATCTGCCTAGTAAGCAGGAGACCCACTTTCGGATCTTGATCCGGCACAAATTTGAAACTTCTCTCATTGATGTAAATCAGTGCCTACTGGACGCGTATGCCTTTAATTCCTTTGTGTCTTATACGAGGCGTGTTTTTTAACAAAGTACCGTTTTGAAACTTAAAATAAGACGTGCTAAGATATCTCAATAATTTTATTTCTACACGAAAGCCTGTACCTTAATGTACTTTTCTACATAATTTCCTTCAATTTTGAGGCCTTTGTCTTAACGTTGTACCAGTTTTCGAATACCCTTCTCACAGAAGTCTGCCGCCTGACTTGTTAACCACTGCATCACCATTTCGTCATCGTCTTGAAGACGCTGACCGCCCACGTGTTTCTTCAAGATGAAACATGGGTGGACTACGTCACACCAGAATCAAAGCAGCAGTCCATGGAATGGCGGCATTCAGATTCACCCAGAAAAGTAAGCAAACAATTTCTGCCCGGAAAATCATATGCACAGTTTTTTGGGACAGAAAAGGAGTATTGCTCGTGAAATTTCTGCCTCCTAATGACACAATCAATGCAGCAGCTTACCGTAAGACATTGCACAATCTGCGCCGTTCAGTTCAGAACAAAAAGCGTAGCAAGTTGAGCAAGGGCATCGTTTTGCTGCAAGACAATGCCCGTCCGCATGTGGCGAATCAAACCAAAGATCTCATCACATATTCTCGATGGGAAACTCCAGATCATGCTCCGTACAGCCCCGATCTTGCGCCCAGTGACTGCGATCTGTTCCTGCACTTGAAGAAACACCTGGGCGGTCAGCGTCTTCAAGACGATGACGAAGTCAAAACAGTGGTTAACAAGTCAGGCGGCAGACTTCTATGAGGAGGCTATTCAAAAACTGGTACAACGTAATGACAAGGGCCTCAAAATTCAAAGGAAATTGTGTAGAATAGTACATTAAGGTACAGGCTTTCATGTAAAAATAAAATTATTGAGATAGCTTAGCACGTCTTTGTTTAGTTTCAAAACGGTAATAAGTTAAAAAACACGCCTCGTACATTTATTCGAGACAACAAAGAGGAATGGCCCTCTTTCCAGCGTTAAGAAGAATTTCGATATGTCGGTTTCATTCCGCATGCAGCATTGTTGATCTATAATACAACAAACCTAAACTCGCCAATGACTTTTTTTTACTGCGAACTCTTCACAATACCGGGTGTGTTTTACTTAATTTCTAAGTGGGCAATAGCGAAAGCAACAGTAGTTCATGATCAGGCTGTAAGATGCGATAAAAACAATTTTTCTTTTTGCCACATGCTTTTCTCAAAACCGAATAAGAAAGATTACATAGGAGAGTACTTGCACAAATCCCAAAACAGTCTTTTTGACTTTGACTGTGAAAACTAGAAGTTTTACTGAGAAACTATTTACAGAGGGAGATGTAGCTTAGCTTCGTGCTTATAAAACTACTTTTGTGTAAACTCATCAGATGACTTGGAATTTCCCTCCCTGTGTTATGCAATGCAATTGCATTGCCACTGTGGCAGCACTAGCACACGTCTGATCACCGAAGTTAAGCACTTTCGGGCTAGGCTAGCACTTGCATGGGTAACCATCCTGGTCTGCTGAAAGGTGTTGATTGAAAACAGGGTGCCCTTATCCCTTCTGAAGCCAATTCAGGAGCTACTTGACTGAGAAATAGCGGCTCCAGTTACGAAAACTTACAACAGCTGGGAGAGCCGTCTGCTGACCACGTGGCTCTCCATATCCGCATCCAGTGATGCGTATTGTTGAGGATGACATGGCGGTCGGTCGGTATCGTTGGACCGTGGCCTTTTCGGACAGAGTTTAGTTTTATTTTCAGCACTGCACAACACAGTTGCGTGGGGCAACTAGCATTTTGTGTTGTGTCGGTCGATCTCATAGAGAATCGTTTCGGTACTGTAATGCTGTCGTGCCAGTCAGAACCAGTTAAGTAGCTTCAATTACATTTCTGCACACTCTGCCAATCATATCAAAAGTCGCGTTGTGTACTGCATCGGATATCGTATCACCTCAGTGAGAACCACACCAAGAGATCTTTGAAGGTGTAAAGTTTCAGTGAATGAAAGCACACAACAGAAAACAAAGTGTGTCCCAGTTCGGTTAGGACAGTCCATAAGAAAAATAAAATTCGTAGATTATCTTCACAAAACTACTGCATTTATTTTAAAAAAGCTCTCATCCTGAATGAAAACACAGGCGAAATCTTTTTAAAAGTATTTTGAAACAGTGACTCTAGCCCATTTTTGGAGCTGCATTTAGTAATGGAGCACAGTTTTCTTGGATTTCCTTAATTCTGCCATAACGCTGTCCTTTCGTTGCCAACTTCAATTTGGGGAACGACCAGAAGTCGGCTGGGATTAAATACAACGAATACGGTGGGTGATCCAGGACTGTGACACGTTTTCTGGTCAAAAACTCGTGCATAATTTTTTCTTTGTGGGTTGGGGTGTCGTCATGGAGAAGCAATCAGAAACATGTCTGTCAGTATTCGACGAATTATCGCCCACAACGCTGCAGGACTCAAAAACCCATGATGTCGCCTCAGTGCTTCTCTGCCATTTTCCGACGGGTTCTGTTACGTTCACGGCTAGATTGCCTCCTGCAGCAATGCTAGCGCTTTGTCTTTGTACACAGTTGTTCCTGAAACTTGAAGTATCGTAACGGCGCATCTCGCCGCGAGATAGAATTACAGTTTGGCATTTTACACAGGCAGCAATAACGAAACTGGGACACACTATGTACATCGGACAGGTGGGAATGTTCTGTATGTTGTAGTGTTTTGGCGGCATGGTAACCAGGGAACTGTCTTCGCTTGGTGAGCTTCAGTCTATGGGCTGGGATGACTGGCGGCCGCGTGGTGGGATCAGCCATCTTCCCACAATGACTGACAGACGAGGAGGAATGTGTGCACCTCCTTGGCGTTACCCTACCTCCCGCACTACAAGACGTGTCTGTGGTGGTAGGAAGTGTAATGGTGGCTGTTACATCATGGTACCCCAGCTCACTTCTGCATTTACATGAGGAGGCTTGTGGACAACGTCTGACCCGACCACCCGTTGAGCCTGAACTGGTGCTGATGGTTTTCTGCCACCACATCACTAAAACACCAATACAGGCAGAACATTCCCACTTGTCTGGTGTGTTCTCACGCGCATCACTGGAACGTACACTGTCAGAACAGGGTGGACGTCTCTTGAAACGCATTTTCGGCCATTTGTCCTCGTGAGATTTTTTGCTCATCATCCTGTCAGAATTCGTTTGCTGCAGTTTGTCTGCATTTGGCAAAATCACTCTGTATATGCACTACTGGCCATTAAAATTGCTATACCGAGAAGAAATGCAGATGATAAATGGGTCATCATTGGACAAATATATTATATTATGTGATTACATTTTCACGCAATTTGGGTGCATAGATCCAGAGAAATCAGTACCCACAACAACCACCTCTGGTCGTAAAAACGGCCTTGATACGCCTGGGCATTGAGTCAAACAGAGCTTGGATGGCGTGTACAGGTACAGCTGCCCATGCAGCTTCAACACGATACCACAGTTTATCAAGAGTAGGGACTGGCGTATTGTGACGAGCCAGTTGCTCGACCACCATTGACCAGACGTTTTCAATTACTGAGAGATCTGGAGAATGTGCTGACCAGGACAGCAGTCGAACATTTTCTATATCCAGAAAGGCCCGTACAGTACCTGCAACATGCCGTCGTGCATTATCCTGCTGAAATGTAGGGTTTCGCAGGGATCGAATGAATGGTAGAGCCACGGCTCGTAACACATCTGAAATGTAACGTCCACTGTTCAAAGTGCCGTCAATGCGAACAAGAGGTGACCGTGACGTGTAACCAATGGCACCCCATACCATCACGCCGGGTGATACGCCAGTATGGCGATGACAATTACACGCTTCCAATGTGCGTCCACCGCGATGTCGCCAAAGACGGATGCGACCATCATGATGCTGTAAACAGAACCTGAATTCATCAGAAAATATGACGTTTTGCCATTCGTGCATCCAGGTTGGTCGTCGAGTACACCATCGCAGGCGCTCCTGTCTGTGATGCAGCGTCAAGGGTAATCGCAGCCACGGTCCCAGAGCTGATAGTCCATGCTGCTGCAAACGTTGTCGAACTGTTCGTGCAGATGGTTATTGTCTTTCAAACGTCGCCATCTGTTGACTCAGGGATCGAGACGTGGCTGCACGATCCGTTACAGCCATGCGGATAAGATGCCTATCATCTCGACTGCTAGTGATACGAGGCCGTTGGGATCCAGCACGGCGTTCCGTATTACCCTCCTGAACCCACCGATTCCACATTCTGCTAACAGTCACTGGATCTCGACCAACGCGAGCAGCAATGTCGCGATACGATAAACCACAATCGACCATCACATTTGCGACTTGGATAAACGTGATGGTACGCATTTCTCCTCCTTACTTGAGGCATCACAACAACGTTTCACCAGGCAACGCCGGTCAACTGCTGTTTGTGCATGAGAGATCGGTTGGAAACTTTCCTCATGCCAGCACGTTGTAGGTGTCGCCACGGGTGCCAGCCTTGTGTGAATGCTCTCAAAAGCTAATTATTTGCATTTCACAGCATCTTCTTCCTGTCGGTTAAGTTTTGCGTCTGTAGCACGTCATCTTCGTGGTGTAGCAATTTTAATGGCCAGTAGTGTAGGTAGTGCTTGCGACAGCGATATTAGGTGGCGCGGCGCGGCAAGCGCTGGCAGCTGCGCGCCTGTGAGGTAGGCAGCCGCGGCAGACACACAGACAGTGACTCGAGTGCTGGGCTATCTATTTACGCAGCTCGCAGCGGTCGCGGTCGTCGGCGGCGGCGACGCGGCCCTCGCGGCAGGCGCAGCGGCCGTCCTCCGGCCTGCAGAAGGCGCCCGGCACGCCCACGCACTCCGCGCCCGCCGGAAGGTCCTCGCCGCACTCGTCGCCCAGCCGGTGCTGCACCGCCGTCGGCGTCGCCGCTTCCGCGCCTGCGAAACCACAATCCCGCTACACACTGCATCACCGCTGCACAGTACACCACTACTGCACTACTCTGTACTCCCGCTGTCTGTCTGTCCTGTCGTAGTCAGTCCACAGATTTTTGGACAACATGGTTGTGGAGAGATGGCAGCTATAAGAGTCGAGGGAGATGAAAGGGAAGCAGTGGTTGGGAAGGGAGTGAGACAGGGTTGCAGCCTTTCCTTATTCAATCTCTATATTGAGCAAGCAGTGAAGGAAACAAAAGTAAAATGTGGAGTAGCTATTAAAATCTATGGAGAAGAAATAAAAACTTTGAGGTTTGCTGATGACATTGTAATTCTGTCAGAGACAGCAAAGGACTTGGAAGAGCAGCTGAATGCAATGGACAGGGTCTTGAAAGGAGGATATAATATGAACATCAACGAAAGCAAAACGAGGATAATGGAATGTAGTCGAATTAAGTCGGTTGATGCTGAAGGAAATAGGTTTGGAAATGAGACACTTAAAGTAGTAAGGGAGTTTTGCTATTTGGGGAGCAAAATAACTGATGATGGTCGAAGTAGAGAGGATATAATATGTAGACTGGCAATGGCAAGGAAAGCGTTTCTGAAGAAGAGAAATTTGTTAGTATCGAGTATTGATTTAAGTGTCAGGAAGTCGTTTCTGAAAGTATTTGTATGGAGTGTAGCCATCTATGGAAATGAAACATGGACGATAAATAGTTTAGACAAGAAGAGAATAGAAGCTTTCGAAATCTGGTGCTACAGAAGAATGCTGAAGATTAGATGGGTAGATCACATAACTAATGAGGAGGTATTTAATAGAATTGGGGAGAAGAGGATTTTGTGGCACAACTTGACAAGAAGGAGGGACCGGTTGGTATGACATGTTCTGAGGCATCAAGGGATCACCAATTTAGTACTGGAGGGCAGCGTGGAGGGTAAAAATCGTAGAGGGAGACCAAGAGATGAATACACTAAGCAGATTCAGAAGGATGTAGGTTGCAGTAGGTACTGGGAGGTGAAGAAGCTTGCACAGGTTAGAGTAGCATGGAGAGCTGCAACAAACTAGTCTCAGGACTGAAGACCACAACAACAACGGTTGTGGAGATGAAGCAGCGATTAGTATGATTAATCAATTATACAAAAACAGTCTTAATCGCATTTATTATTATTATACCGCCAACCGGTTGCAACGCGACGTAGGGGTCATCTTTTGGGCATTTACACTGTGAAATTATAGATATCCATAAGAAAGACTCCATTGCACAACAGCTAAAATTACGTAAATTTCAAATATGTTACCCACTGGGCGACTACTGGTGGTGTCACTCCTGTCTACATAACGGCAGCAAACTATGCGAGGCTAGCCCTTCGTATGGGCTTAAATAGCGTGCCGAGATCACGTGAATGGACGGCGACACCCCCAGCGGCGATCAACGGCCCTTAATACAGTTTATCATATGTGATTACTAGTCACCTTGGTTTAACATAAATTTAAGTGACACTAAATAACAGAAAACGGAACCATTCCATTTAAAGAGTTACAATTATATTGTTAAATCTAAAATAATATCAAATGTTCCGTAGCCATCTCATAAAATTCGTAAATGTATATTACGTTATGTGCCATAATATAAAGTAAAACAATTTGTGGCACACGAAAACTGGTATCGTCTTGTATTATAATATATCTATTCGTACATTCCATATTAGCCGTTTTAGTGAATTGACTCAAATGTTTTCTACGTTAATGTACGAATTACAATATATCTATTCGTACATTCCATATCAGCCGTTTTATTAAATTGACTCAAATGTTTTGTACGTAAGTGTACGAATTACAATATATCTATTCCTACATTCCGTATTAGCCGTTTTAGTAAATTGACTCAGACGTTTTCTACGTAAATGAACGAATTGTAATATATGTATTCCTACTTTCCATATTAGTCGTTTTAGTAAAACTGACTCAAATGTTTTCTACGTTAGCCTCGCGTAGTTTCCTGCCGTTATGTAGACAGGAGTGACACCACCAGCAGTCGACCAGTGGGTAACATATTTTAAATTTACTTAATTTTAGCTGTGTACAATGGAGTCTTTCTGACAGATATCTATAATTTGACAGTGTAAACGCCCAGACGATGACCCCTACGTCGGGTTGAAACCGGTTGGCGGTATAATAATAATAAATGCGATTAAGACTGTTTTTGAGTAATCGATAGTCAGTTCAGCCACTACCTGGCCTCTGTCACTCCATTGCCACTTTTCGACGGGGTGGCGGAAAGAAGAAGGGTCGGCTGGGAGACGAGGACCATTTGCAAAGAAAAGGGCGTGTAGGGAATGCGATATCGGGCGTTCTCTGTTTCGATAACGGCTATTTTATTGGAGGGGATTCGATACGTAGTGTAACAACAAGTAGTGTAACAACAGAAAGAAATTTTCTCTGTGCAGCGGAATGTGCGCTGATATGAAAGGTCCTGGCGAATTGAAACTGTATGACAGATCGAGACTCGAACTCGAGACCCATGTCTCCCACGGGCAAGTGTTCTACCGACTCAGCTACCCAAGAACGAATCACGCCCCGTCCTCACAGCTTTAATTCCGCCAGTACCTCGTCTCCTACCTTCCAGACTTCACAGAAGCTCTCCCACGAAACTTGCAGAACTATCACTACTGGAAGTTATTATATTGCGGAGACATAGCTTTGCTAGAAACATCCACCCGGCTGTGGCAAACCCATGTCCTGGTAATATCTTTTCTTCTAGGAGTGCTAGTTCTGCTAGTTTTGCAGGAGAGCTTCTGTGAAGTTTGGAAGGTAGGAGACGAGGTACTGGCCTGGCGGGAATAAAGCTGTGTGGACGGGTCGTGCTTCGTGCTTGGGTAACTCAGCCGGTAGAGGACTTGCCCGCGAAAAGCAAAGGTCCCGAGTTCGAGTCTCGGTCCGGCTCAAAGTTTTAATCTGCCAGAAAGTTTAAGTGTAACAACTTTTCTTTTTCGTCGAATATTCCCGCTTCAGCGCCTTTAGTTTAGTCAACTTCCGATAGGTAGCGCCGCTACACGTAGCCTTCAAAATGGCCCCTGTAACGAAGGTGCGTTCCAGGCAGACAGCTGTCACTGACTTTCTTTTCGCGGAAAACCAGAGCATCGCAGATATTCATAAGCGCTTGCAGAATGTTTACGGAGACGTGGCAGGGAAAAAACCACAGTCAGTCGCTGGGCGAGGTTTCTCTCATCATCACAACAACGTCGCACAAAATCTATCCAGTTTCCCGCGTGCCGGATGGCGGCACACAGCTGTGTCACCCGCCATGATACAATGTGTGGACACTCTTATTCGAGGTGATCGTCGGATAGCAATCAGGGACCTCGCTGAACAACTGGAAGTCTCTGTTGATAGTGCTGACACACTCGTCCACCCACTGGAAAGGTGTGCGCCCATTGGTTTCCTCGTCGCCTAACAGAAGCCCGTAAAGAGCAACGAAGAAAACAGAGGAAACGTGGGTTCATCACTTCGAATCTGAAAGAAAACGGAAAACTATGGAAAGGCACCAACCCACCCCTCCTACGAAGAAAACGATCACAGCCACATCCTGAGCCACTAAAGTCTTCTGGGACACTGAAGGGGATATTATGTTTCATGTCTGTTGTGAGTGACAAATCGCAATTTTTCACAAATACGACTTTTATTGATGTAAGTTCACAAGGTTGAAGACTGAACAACAAAAGAAAGGTAACAATAACGATGCCAGTGAATGTCTCCTAATTGAGGCAAACAGAAGTTCACTTCTAATTTTCCACAAAGGTTCGTGGTAAGACACACACACACACTAGTAAGAGTCCAATTCAGAGACGAAGACGTAATCTTCAGTGGTCGAAGTACACGAGGTCGGCATCGAGAGTGATCTGAACTTCGGGGCTGGTTATAGCCCCTAAGTAACTGTCTCCAGCCTATCAGGTTTTTGCGTAGTGATACTTCCTGCAGGCCGTGGCTCGACCTCGGAATGTCTGTTTCCATTATCTTGTATGTAAATGCCATGGTGCTTTTGGTACGCCTTGGATGTAGACAACCTTGTCCTCTGTGGTGTAATATGGATTGCCGGCCCTCAGGGGCTACCTTGGCTCCGGCATAACAATGTCCTCCCCCATGGTGCGACATTCAACTGTGAAGTGTATTGTGTTACTCTGAGGGAAATGAAGAAACGACTCCATCGTGCTCCTTACTTCAAAAATCCCAACACTTCCCATCCACGAAAACACAAGGCCTCACCCAAGGCTGCACACCCTGGAGGACCTCACAAAACTTTTCCATTCTTCTTCCCCCTCGCATCTCCTGACTCCATCTGTTTGGGACAGTGATCGATTCACACTGCAGGAAGCAGTACGTGGGTGATGGTAGGGTTATTGACGCAGGAAGACATATCTCGCGCGTCAACCAGTAGGGTGGTACAGTGTGGGCGTACAGGCCGTCCCAGTAGGTACCGTAAGAAAAAATGTGTTCCATTATTTATCGAACGTCCCTCGTATTTTATTTACTGACAGACAAAACTTCAGGAACTTACTGTCCTAAATGTTGCTACGATAATACGTGACAGCTTAATCCGGAATCCACTACCACATCCGTACTGTGCAAATCACGTCGAAGTGTATCGCAGGGCGCAAATTCTATTTCATAACCTCTTACGATTTATTTCCTGTTCCATTCACGTGTTGACTTCTCGAACACTACATGCTTAAATGCCCCAGCGTGCCTTGAAACTATTCTAAGCTAGTGTTCGTGGTACCTACGTCAGCGATGCTTACAGGGAGACGGCACGACCGTGGGGTCGGGGATTTGTCCGAAATTTTGTATGGTGAAAGAGGACCCCTAACACCTCAAGTGGTTATACTATTAGGACGCACTACTCGGAAAATCCCGAGAAAAATCGATCCAAAGTTTATTAGGTGCCGTATGAGAATAAAATGTTAGTTCGTTGGCGAACCGTCGTTTGGCCTACATGGTTAGCGCTCGGACCCTTACGGCAGAGGTCTCGGGTTCGATTCCTCCTCCGGCACTTTTTTTTTTCTTTCGTTGCTTGCAAAATTGCAGCGCATTGTTACAGGAGAATCGTGAAATTAATTCCCGGGAGGATTGTATAAAAATTCATTCTATAATTCACCATCAATTATCGTCACCAATATTCCGAGACATGATTGAATATTCCTGGTTTGCCTCAAAATTATCAGAAACTCAAAACATTTTCGTAAATGTTAATGGGGCATGTTTTTGTACACATTTATTGCAAACGCCCTGTGATTGTAAAAAATCCTCTTTTATATGTTGCCCAAGATGCCGCAAAAATTATTGCTTTGTTTGTTTTTAAGATAATTACCATTGCGGTTCTTGTTTATAATTATTATATGTATAAAAATTGAATGTTTCCCAATCGACTTTGTTATTCTGATTAAAAACCCAATGTTTCTCCTCATATACTTAAGGGGATCCGGAAAGGCTCAAAATCATGAAAAGTTCAATTTTTACTTTTTTGCGTTTTCTGAATCTGCAGACTATTACCTTTTAATAGATATATAATTTATTCAATTCCGAAGACTACAACTATTTTTAAATTTTTTTTTGAAATGTGTTCTACATGGGCGTACCCACTGTGGCGCTGTTAAACTGCTGTCAAATGGTGTTATTATTAACGTCCGTGTTCATCAGGTACATTTTAGTGATGTGAGATAAAGTATGTGTTGTGGCTAACCTGTGATGGTTCAATATATATCGCTGGTGTGACTGTCGATTGTTTCATGTTTATTTACTCTGTCGTTATCTCGAAAATATTCGTAATTAATTCTGTTTCTTGAGTCTCTGTTTTGTTGAAGTATAGTACTGAGTTAAAGTAAAGTTATTAGAAATCCTCTGAAGGCTTTTAAGAAAAGGAGAAATTTTGGAAAGCCAAAGGTATGTGTTATTACTGTAAACAATAAAGACGATAACCAAGTGAGTGAACCTAACCTCTCAAGTACACCTGCCCATAGCAGTCAAAGTGGGAAAAAAAAAAATACTTCACAGAAGAAGCTTGGTTCAATGAGTGAAAACTATGAATGTTTTATGGGCGAATCGGATGTGAATGAAATATTTGATATGTCGGTTCTCAAAGGAATTTTTTCAAACTGTGTGAGATGTATTCATTGTAGTGAAGTTGGACTGGAACTCTCCATAATAAAGCATGTAGGACTTGCTAGTGAAATACAACTGAAATGTGATAAGTGTTCATACATGACCACCTTTTGGAACAGTGTTGCAGTAACTGCAACTGAAGAAAATGGTAGCAAAATCTACGAACACAACAACGAGCGATGCTTGCTTTAGACAAGGAACGCCTTCGGGCTGCAGACAGGGCTGTAAAGAGTCTAGAAATACAAGCAAGAGTAAACAGGAGGAGGAACAAGAGGAAGCTGGAGGAGGAGTTTGCAGAGGATGAAGATAATCCATCCTATGGACCTGGAATGCACTAAAAAGTTAATCCAATCTTTGTCGCCCGATTCCCAAAACTTTTATTTTCTCATACTAATTACATGTTTTCTAAGGATCTTCCAAACATATTTGTTTCAAACTTTCAGTAAATGTTACACAGTACCTTCTGCATAATTTAACACAGCCTTTTTCCAAAAAACTGTATATTTTTGAATATATAAATAAAAAATTGCAAAAAAATGTTGTGAATTTTCATTACAATTAAAAAAAATCATCTTTAATAACTGAACTAAAATTTTGTAAAATCCCTGTGTTAAGTTGTAGCCCATATTCCAATAAATAATCTGTAAAAAGTTCAACTTCCTACCTCAAATACTTTGTGAGGAAAGATGTAATTTATAAGCGTTATTTTAACATTGCAAGTATAGGGCGTTCCGGAGCCCCTTAACAATGAAAAATGGAAAACCTACCGCCATGAATTGTGTTGTCGGACAAAGAGAAAATAATTTTTATTCAATAATGTAACTAATTTGTTAAAGATAATGCAGGTTTGGGAAACTTTCTGAATAATTGGTGGAATAACAAAAGAATATGAAACAGAAGAAAAAAAAAAGTGCCGGGAAAGGAATCGAAGCCGAGACCTCTGGCGTCGTGCCGTCTCCTTGTTAGATGGACGAAGTGCACGACCTGATGACTACTACTGGATTTTAAAAAAGGGGTTTCAAATCTGCTGAGGACACTTTCACTGAGTTGTGTGAACGTCTGTGGCGACATGGCAACCTATTCTTTCTCAAGAGCCGAGATCATAGTAGGGAGTGACGTTGGACTCTTTGTTCCGGAGGTGTTCCGTTGCGTTCAGGTCGGAAACCCGGCCAGACCACTCCGCTACTGATCACAATCCATTGTCTCGCAGATGCTGCTTTGTAACAAGTTGCATTGTCATGCCGATACAAAGAATATCATCTTCTCCCAACTGCTCCTCTACCGTAAGCAGCACACAATGATGTCAAATGTCTTCATATCCTTCCGTATTTAGCGATTTCTTAAGTGTAAATAACGGCACCCCAACCCAAACACAAACGCCCTTGTACCATAACACCGCCTCCTCCGTGTATCACGATTCACGCTGTTGTTGTTGTGGTCTTCAGTCCTGAGACTGGTTTGATGCAGCTCTCCATGCTACTCTATCCTGTGCAAGCTTCTTCATCTCCCAGTACCTACTGCAACCTAAATCCTTCTGAATCTGCTTAGTGTATTCATCTCTTGGTCTCCCTCTACGATTTTTACCCTCCATGCTGCCCTCCAATGCTAAATTTGTGATCCCTTGATGCGTCAAAACATGTCCTACCAACAGATCCCTTGTTCTAGTCAAGCTGTGCCACAAACTTCTCTTCTCCCCAATCCTATTCAATACCTCCTCATTAGTTACGTAATCTACCCACCTTATCTTCAGCATTCTTCCATAGCACCACATTTCGAAAGCTTCTATTCTCTTCTTGTCTAAACTATTTATCGTTCATGTTTCACTTCCATACATGGCTACACTCCACACAAATACTTTCAGAAACGACTTCCTGACACTTAAATCTATATTCGATGTTAACAAATTTCTCTTCTTCAGAAACGATTTCCTTGCCGTTGCCAGTCTACATTTTATATCCTCTCTACTTCGACCATCATCAGTTATTTTACTCCCTAAATAGCAAAACTCCTTTACTACTTTAAGTGTCTCATTTCCTAATCTAATTCCCTCAGCATCACCCGATTTAATTTGACTACATTCCATTATCCTCGTTTTGCTTTTGTTGATGTTCATCTTATATCCTCCTTTCAAGACACTGTCCATTCCATTCAACTGCTCTTCCAAGTCCTTTGCTGTCTCTGACAGAATTACAATGTCATCGGCGAATCTCAAAGTTTTTACTTCTTCTCCATGAATTTTAATACCTACTCCGAATTTTTCTTTTGTTTCCTTTACTGCTTGCTCAATATACAGATTGAATAACATCGGGGAGAGGCTACAACCCTGTCTCACTCCTTTCCCAACCACTGCTTCCCTTTCATGCCCCTCGACTCTTATAACTGCCATCTGGTTTCTGTACAAATTGTAAACAGCCTTTTGCTCCCTGTATTTTACTCCTGCCACCTTCAGAATTTGAAAGAGAGTATTCCAGTTAACATTGTCAAAAGCTTTCTCTAAGTCTACAAATGCTAGAAACGTAGGTTTGCCTTTTATTAATCTTTCTTCTAAGATAAGTCGTAAGGTTAGTATTGCCTCACGTGTTCCAACATTTCTACGGAATCCAAACTGATCTTCTCCGAGGTCCGTTTCTACCAGTTTTTCCATTCGTCTGTAAAGAATTCGCGTTAGTATTTTGCAGCTGTGACTTATTAAACTGATAGTTCGGTAATTTTCACATCTGTCAACACCTGCTTTCTTTGGGATTGGAATTATTATATTCTTCTTGAAGTCTGAGGGTATTTCGCCTGTCTCATACATCTTGCTCACCAGGTGGTAGAGATTTGGCAGGACTGGCTCTCCCAAGGCCATCTGTAGTTCTAATGGAATGTTATCTACTCCCGGGACCTTGTTTCGACTCAGGTCTTTCAGTGCTCTGTCAAACTCTTCACGCAGTATCTTATCTCCCATTTCGTCTTCATCTACTTCCTCTTCCATTTCCATAATATTGTCCTCAAGTACATTGCCCTTGTATAAACCCTCTATATATTCCTTCCACCTTTCTGCCTTCCCTTCTTTGCTTAGAACTGGGTTGCCATCTGAGCTCTTGATATTCATACAAGTGGTTCTCTTCTCTCCAAAGGTCTCTCTAATTTTCCTGTTGGCAGTATCTATCTTACCCCTAGTGAGACAATCCTCTACATCCTTACATTTGTCCTGTTGCTATCCCTGCTTAGCCATTTTGCACTTCCTGTCGATCTCATTTTTGAGACGTTTGTATTCCTTTTTGCCTGCTTCATTTACTGCATTTTTATATTTTCTCCTTTCATCAATTAAATTCAATATTTCTTCTGTTACCCAAGGATTTCTATTAGCCCTCGCCTTTTTACCTACTTGATCGTCTGCTGCTTTCACTACTTCATCTCTCAGAGCTACCCATTCTTCTTCTACTGTATTTCTTTCCCCCATTCCTGTCAATTGTTCCCTTATGCTCTCCCTGAAACTCTCTACAACCTCTGGTTCTTTCAGTTTACCCAGGACCCATCTCCTTAGATTCCCACCTTTTTGCAGTTTCTTCAGTTTCAATCTGCAGTTCATAACCAATAGATTGTGGTCAGAATCCACATCTGCCCCTGGAAATGTCTTACAATTTAAAACCTGGTTCCTAAATCTCTGTCTTACCATTATATAATCTATCTGATACCTACTAGTATCTCCAGGATTCTTCCAGGTATACAACCTTCTTTTATGATTCTTGAACCAAGTGTTAGCTATGATTAAGTTATGCTCTGTGCAAAATTCTACAAGGCGGCTTCCTCTTTCATTTCTTCGCCCCAATCCATATTCACCTACTATGTTTCCTTCTCTCCCTTTTCCTACTGACGAATTCCAGTCACCCATGACTATTAAATTTTCGTCTTCCTTCACTACCTGAATAATTTCTTTTATCTCGTCATACATTTCATCAATTTCTTCATCATCTGCAGAGCTAGTTGGCATATAAACTTGTGCTACTGTAGTAGGCGTGGGCTTCGTGTCTATGTTGGCCACAATAATGCGTTCACTATGCTGTTTGTAGTAGCTTACCCGCACTCCTATATTTTTTATTCATTATTAAACCTACTCCTGCATTACCCCTATTTGATTTTGTATTTATAACCCTGTAATCACCTGACCAAAAGTCTTGTTCCTCCTGCCACCGAACTTCACTAATTCCCACTATATCTAACTTTAACCTATCCATTTCCCTTTTTAAATTTTCTAACCTACCTGCCCGATTAAGGGATCTGACATTCCACGCTCCGATCCGTAGAACGCCAGTTTTCTTTCTCCTGATAACGACGTCCTCTTGAGTAGTCCCCGCCCGGAGATCCGAATGGGGGACTATTTTACCTCCGGAATATTTTACCCAAGAGGATGCCATCATCATTTAATCATACAGTAAAGCTGCAAGTCCTCGGGAAAAATTACGGCTGTAGTTTCCCCTTGCTTTCAGCCGTTCGCAGTACCAGCACAGCAAGGCCAGATCAGTCAATTATCCAGACTGTTGCCCCTGCAACTACTGAAAAGGCTGCTGCCCCTCTTCAGGAACCACATGTTTGTCTGGCCTCTCAACAGATACCCCTCCGTTGTGGTTGCACCTACGGTACGGCCATCTGTATTGCTGAGGCACGCAAGCCTCCCCACCAACGGCAAGGTTCATGGTTCATGAACCATGGATTCACGCTACACATCATGAAAGCCGACGTTGTTCAGGGATCCTCAAAATCCAAGCCCATCCATCGGACTATCACGTGGTACAGCGTGATTCATCACTCCAAATCACTCATTTCCCGCCATCGACTGTCCAGTGGGGTCTCTCCTTACATCAACTCGAGCATCGCTAGCATCGACTTCAGAAATGTGTGGCTTATGAGGAGCTGTTCCACCATTGTGCCCCACACTCTTCAACGGCATAAAACAACCTTTGTGCTAGCCGGAGTAAAGGTGGGACTTTTTTGAACCTCACGAGTGATTGACTCCGCTCATCTCGGGCCACATTTTACGGCCATCCTTCACATGGCTGAACGTCTCCGTCTGTCAGCACGGGACATCTGTCTCTACTCTTTCGCTATCGCACTTCATTATTACGTCACCAACTGTCGACTTTGGTAGCTTTTCAAGCGGTAAATATCCCTCATCGATTTGGTACTCAGACAACATCCAACGTCTTGGACATCTGTGAAGTAGGCTTCCAATGGATACTTTGCGTCTATCATCAGTTCAGTTTCTTTAGAATGTCTGTGACACTCTCTCATGGGTGAAACGAAGTTGTAGCCATACGTGCTGAATTTTTTTGCATATGTTCGTTATCGCCTAACAGGATAGGTCACACTAGTACTCTCCTTTGCAGACTGACTGCATTTTGTTAGCATTCTACCAATAAAATGAAGTGTACTACCAGCTGTACCCATGATCGAGCCTATGTGATCATTCCATTTCATGTCCCTACTCAGAAATACGTATGATCTGAATGATTTTAAGCGTGAATCATCGATCTTATGTCATACGATAGTTCGTTTTCCGTTTCGTGAAGTGCATTGTTTTACGTTTCTCAACTTCCTAATGTTGTAACAGTTCTGAAACCTTGACAGAAAGTATGTCGGTTTTTAGAAAGTACTTCGTTGTGGATAAAAACATCGTCTGCGAAAAATCTGTGGTTACTGTCAGCATTATCCGCGACGTCATTAATGTACAGAATGAACAGCTGGGGTCGTGACGCACCTCTCTGCGGCACGCCTGAAGCTGATTCTACGTGTGTCGATGACTCTCCATCGAACATAACACGCTGTCTCTTCTCTACAAAGTGATCCTCAGTCAAGTGAGAAACACTGTGGATACCCATATAGTCGTAGTTTACCTCGTAAACGTTGCAGTGTTAATGAGACAAATACTTTGTGGATCACATCTGATAGTGCATGTATGTGACTGGCGTCATCCATGCCTTTTAGGACGCGTCTGCAAAAAGAGCCAATCGAATTGGTTTTCAAATGACCCACCCTATGATCGTTGCCGTGGAAGAAGTCTTTATTTAACTCATTAGGTTTGTGCTCAGAACATACCATAAGATTCTGCAACACACTGTCGTACAACATAGGAAATTGTAGTTTTTTGCATCATTTGTGCTATACATTTCTTATACGTTTGGAACTTCTGTTTCCTTACAACTACTAGTCACAGTTTTTTCTTCTAGTTATCTACTATGTTGTTGTTGTTCTTGTTGTTGTTGTTGTGGTGGTCTTCAGTCCTGAGACTGGTTTGATGCAGCTCTCCATGCTACTCTATCCTGTGCAAGATTCTCCATCTCCCAGTACTTACTGCAACCTACATCCTTCTGAATCTGCTTAGTGTATTCATCTCTTGGTCTCCCTCTACGATTTTTACCCTCCACGCTGCTAAATTTGTGATCGCTTGATGCCTCAGAACATTTCCTACTAACCGGTCCCTTCTTCTTGTCAAGTTGTGCCACAAACTCCTCTTCTCCTCACTACTATTCAATACCTCCTCATTAGTTATGTGGTCTACCCATCTAATCTTCAGCATTCTTCTGTAGCATCATATTTCGAAAGCTTCTATTCTCTTGTCCAAACTATTTATCGTCCATGTTTCACTTCCATACATGGCTACACTCCATGCAAATATTTTCAGAAACGGCTTCCTGACACTTAAATCTATACTCGATGATAACAAATTTCTCTTCTTCAGAAACGCTTTCTTTGCCATTGCTAGTCTACGTTTTACACCCTCTCTTGTTCGACCATTATCAGTTAATTTGCTCCCCAAATAGCAAAACTCCTTTTCTACTTTAAGTGTCTCATTTCCTAATCTAATTCCCCCAGCATCACCCGACTTAATTCGACTACATTCCATTATCCTCGTTTTGCTTTTGTTGATGTTCATCTTATATCCTCGTTTCAAGACACTGCCCATTCCGTTCAACTGCTCTTCCAAGTCCTTTGCTGTCTCTGACAGAATTACAATGTCATCGGCGAACTTCAAAGTTTTTATTTCTTCTTCATGGATGTTAATACCTACTCCAAATTTTTCTTTTGTTTCCTTCATTGCTTGCTCAATATACAGATTGAACAACATCGGGGAGAGGCTGTCTTGCTCCCTTCCCAACCACTGCTTCCCTTTCATGCCCCTCGACTCTTATAAGTGCCATCTGGTTTCTGTACAAATCGTAAATAGCCTTTCGCTGCCTGTATTATATCCCTGCCACATGATGTATGTAAAATCTTTATGATGTCATTAGAATCGAATTATTCACCCGTAGACAATTGACAAAGTCAAAACCAGTGCTCGATATTGCCTGCTAAATGGTAGCGGATGGATTTAGTACTACACAAGTAATACGTTAAAACGTCATGCTGGATGCTGAACTTTTATCGCGTGAACAACGAATATTTAGTAAGTGACAAATTTTTTCGTTTCATTATCTTGTGGGACTGTAGTTGAGAAAAAGTTTAGGAAAGCCTTGAAATTATGTTCGCAATTGGTTGGCAGCCACTACGTACTATGATTATCAAGTACTGGATGAGTACGTTGTGAGTAGTTTGAATTCCATTTTAAGAACAGGTACTTTTCTACGAACACCAATGTGTATGGCGTTATATGTCGTGACCCATATGTCGCAGAATGATATAATGTTGCTTGCACATTCAGTGGTAAATGCGCATACTGTTGGGAACATGTGTTACGAATAGAGATAGTAGTATAGAAATAATAAACTGGAATTTCTTGCCTGACGCTGAGGCTTTACTGCATGAAAGGTGACAATGTAATAAACGATAAAATTTTCTTTTTCGTGTCATTATTTTGCGGGGGAGGGGGATTAAAGCGAGAAAAGATAATTTTACAAATTTGCTTGGTGATCATCTTGGAGTTTCCAGATTTCGGCAATAATACCATCTTCTCCTGCTGCTATGTTATTTTCCATTTGTTTGATGATTCTCTCTATCTCTTCTATTGTGGGTGGATTAGAATCTGGGTTGGCTGTGGCCTTTTGAAAGGTTAGTTTTTCTGTGGGTTTCTTGCAACTCAGATGTACATCAAAGTATTGTTTGAGGATTTTGCAATTTTCTCTCGTGTTCGTTTCGAGGGATCCATCCATTCTTCGGAAGCAGAGGCTAGGAGGCTGATGAACCTTCATATTTTCTTTGAATGTTCTGTAAAAATATCTACTGTTATTTCTCTTGAAATTTTCGTCAGTATCTTTCAACCTGTTCATATACATTCATCTACATTTATACTCCGCAAGCCACCCGACGGTGTGTGGCGGAGGGCACTTTACGTGCCACTGTCGTTACCTCCCTTTCCTGTTCCAGTCGTGTATGGTTCGAGGGAAGAACGACTGCCGGAAAGCCAACATGCGCGCTCGAATCTCTCTAATTTTACATTCGTGATCTCCTCTGGAGGTATAAGTAGGGGGAAGCAATATATTCGATACCTCATCCAGAAACGCACCCTCTCGAAACTTGGACAGCAAGCTACACCGCGATGCAAAGCGCCTCTCTTGCAGAGTCTGCCTCTTGAGTTTGCTAAACATCTCCGTAACGCTATTACGCTTACCAAATAACCCTGTGTTGAAAAGCGTCACTCTTATTTGGATCTTCTCTCTGTCAACCCGAACTGGTACGGATCCCACACTGATGAGCAATACTCAAGTATAGGTCGGATGTGTGTTTTGTAAGCCACCCCCTTTTTTGATGGACTACATTTTCTAAGGACTCCCCCAATGAATCTCAACCTGGCACCCGCCTTACCAACAATCAATTTTATATGATCATTCCACTTCAAATCGTTCCGCACGCATACTCCCAGATATTTTACAGAAGTAACTGCTACCAGTGTTTGTTCCGCTATCATATAATCTTACAATAAAGGTTCCTTCTTTCTATGTATTCGCAATGTATTACATTTGCCTATGTTAAGGATCAGATGCTACTCCCAGCACCAAGTGCCTATCCGCTGCAGATCTTCCTGCAATTCGCTGCAATTTTCTAATGCTGCAACTTCTCTGTGTACTACAGCATCATCCGGGAAAAGCCGACACTATCTACTTGGTCATTTATATATTTAATCTACAGTTCATAACCAACAGATTGCGGTCAGAGTCCACATCTGCCCCTGGAGATGTCTTACAATTTAAGACCTTGTTTCTAAATCTCTGTCTTACCATTATGTAATCAATCTGGCACCTTCCAGTATCTCCAAGCTTATTCCATGTAAACAAGCTTCTTTTATGATTCTTGCCGGCCTGTGTGGCCCAGCGGTTCTAGGCGATTCAGTCTGGAAACGCGCGACCGCTACGGTCACAGGTTCGAATCCTGCCTCGGTCATGGATGTGTGTGATGTCCTTAGGTTAGTTAGGTTTAAGTAGTTCTAAGTTCTAGGGGACTGATGACCTCGGGAGGGAGACCAAGAGATGAGTACACTGAGCAAATTCAGAAGGTTGTAGGTTGGCGTAGGTACTTGGAGATGAAGAAGCTTGCATAGGATAGAGTAGCATGGAGAGCTGCATCAAACCAGTCTCTGGACTAAAGACCACAACAACAACAACAAGATATGTGGACTAAATGACAAAACAAATTGAAGTTATTGATAGCAAGTACTGTAGTAATTGATAACGTGAATCATTTATTCTAAATTAGAAATAATCTAGAATGAATGTGTCACTCTCGATTGGAGTGTGCGCTCTTTTTAGAAACTGAAGAATGTGTCCTTGGACGGGACTGGAGTCCAAAAGCTTGTCCTTCGTTGGAAATGCTCTTTCTGATTGAGCTATCCCGGCATGAACCACGAATCGCACTTGAATCTGTTAGGGTAGTTTAAGATTCTGAGCTAAGTCAAGGTCCAAGAAATTTGGAGAAGTGACCCTTGAGGTTTTCATCAGATATTAGATTATGAGTAAATTGTACTTGGAACACGAAATGTATTCTCTACTTCCGGCCCTTAAAGTAGCAGCTATTCTCCGAAATGCCAGACATTCGTGGCAAATGTTTCTTCCACAACGGACTACTTCCATTTCAGAATGACATTGATGACATTTCCATTTAACATCCTATTTTAAATTAATCAGACTAAAATGACAACTATAATAGAGATACATGTATAAAACATTAGATCTGCGCTATGCTGTTTTATCTCCATCTATCTGGCGCTCTTGAAACCAAGTGGCCAATGACTGACTGAAGTGGGGTACGGTATTTCAAATCGCGATTATGCACTTGTGCCCCTCCTAAGAGACTCGAGCGCATTTTCTCTGGAGTTTCAGCAGATATCAGCAATTTCGTTTTTGCAGTGTGTAGCTGGAGTCAGCCCAAACAAAGACCGCTCTCCACGTCTTCATGCGATGTCCAGTGTCGACGGAAAGCGTTGGGATCGATTTGTTTCCCGGTGCGAACATTATGATTTTTGAGGTTTAACTGTAGTTGACGGTTCGATGGAGCGGACCCAGTTCCTTCTCTAGATTGTCGCACAGATGACAAAATGGTAGATATCGAAATAGATGACAGAGGGATAGAAAAACAATTAAAATCGCTCAAAAGAGGAAAGGCCGCTGGACCTGATGGGATACCAGTTCTATTTTACACAGAGTGCGCGAAGGAACTTGCCCCCCCTTCTTGCACCGGTGTACCGTACGTCTCTAGAAGAGCATAGTAATCCAAAGAATTGGAAAAGGGCACAGGTCATCCACGTTTTCAAGAAGGGACGTCGAACAGATGCGCAGAACTATAGACCTATGTCTCTAACGTCGATCAGTTGTAGAATTTTGGAACCCGTATTATGTTCGAGTATAATGACTTTCCTGGAGACTAGAAATCTACTCTGCAGGAATCAGCATGGGTTTCGAAAAAGACGATCGTGTGAAACCCAGCTCGCGCTATTCGTCCACGAGACTCAGAGGGCCATAGACACGGGTTCACAGGTAGATGCCGTGTTTCTTGACCTCCGCAAGGCGTTCTATACAGTTCCCCACAGTCGTTTAATGAACAAAGTAAGAGCATATGGACTATCAGACCAATTGTGTGATTGGATTGAAGAGTTTCTAGGTAACAGAACGCAGCATGTCATTCTCAATGGAGAGAAGTCTTCCGAAGTAAGAGTGATTTCAGCAGGGTAGTGTCGTAGGACCGTTGCTATTCACAATATGCATAAATGACCTTGGGGATGACATCGGAAGTTCACTGAGGCTTTTTGCGGATGATGCTGTGGTATATCGAGATGCAGACAAGTGTAATGTGCTACGAATACATAGAAAGAAAGATCCTTTATCATTTAGCTACAATACAGCAGGTCAGCAACTGGAGGCAGTTAATTCCATAAATTATCTGGGAGTACGCATTAGGGGTGATTTAAAATGGAATGATCATATAAAGTTGATCGTCGGTGAAGCAGATACCAGACTGAGATTCATTGGAAGAATCCTAAGGAAACGCAGTCCAAAAACAGAGGAAGTAGGTTACAGTACACTTGTTCGCCCACTGCTTGAATACTGTTCACCGGTGTCGGTTATGTACCAGATAGAGTTGATAGAAGAGATAGAGAAGATCCAACGGAGAGCAGGATCATTTAGTAATCACGAAAGTGTTACGGAGATGATAGATAAACTTCAGTGGAAGACTCTGCGAGAGAGACACTCAGTAGCTCGGTACGGGCTTTTGTTGAAGTTTCGAGAACATACCTTCACCGAGGAGTCAAGCAGTATATCGCTCCCTCCTACGTATATCTCGCGAAGAGACCATGAGGATAAAATCAGAGAGACCAGAGCGCACACAGAGGCGTACCGCCAATCTTTGTTTCCACGAACAATACGAGACTGGAACAGAAGGGAGAAGAGATAGTCTAGGTACCCTCCTCCACACACGGTCAGGTGGCTTGCGGAGTATGGATGTATATGTAGATGTAGTGTAGTCCGATATTCGTTTTACCGGTATCTATTAACAGAGACAGTAAGACACGAAGGAAAGCCAGTACTACAGCAGCGACTAAGCAGCGCTGCATGCTTGACGGTAGCAGTCTACTCGGGCCAGGGCGTTGCTGTCCGTGCCGGAATACTGGATATTCTTCGTGTTTTACGATCCTGTTAATACGTACTGGTAAAACGAACGTCGAACTAAACTAATTTCGGCCCTTCTATTGAATGAAATCGTAAAATTCTGAGCCTTAGTACAATTTGTTTTGTGTGGTCACTTGACTAGGTTGCTCCCAGCCTTTTATTGTGACGTGTTGTGTCCAAAGAGTGATCACCTTGGTGATGTTTCTTCTGGTGAGGGAAATAGTTTCACTTTATTCGTATCGCGGGTTGAAGTCTCGTTTTGGTCATTTTTTTCTTTTTTAATTCAGTCGGTATCCTGAATCATTTAAATATAAAATTCGTCAAATATATGTTATTTAACATATGTCATTTTCACGAAAAAATTTCTGTCTTCTTATTTGTAATTTTATATCACTCACGAAAGTTCAGTTTCATTGCAAATATAAGTTCTTAATTACCGATGTTTTATAGAAGATTGTTAATAACGGTTGTTTGATTAAAAATCCACACTGAATTATTTTCCATCCTTGCGTATTTTACGTCCCACGAAAGTCCTCGTAGAACATGGACCTTCGTTTAAAAATTAGCGTCAGCCAGGGTAAACCCAGGAGGCCTTCATCGCTGGTGAGCATTCTACCACAGATTCACGTGGCCTATCGAAAAAACTATCTTACTTTAGGGCAATACAGATGCTCCGAAAACTTCAAAGTGTATTTTCTCGAAACTTTTTGAGAGTTGCTCCGAAATGCTTTTGGTGACTAATACTTTAATACTGAACGTCATGTATCACGAATATAAGAAGAATTACAAAAATGTTTTTATGTGAGATGCCTTTGTTAACTATTTCCGGAGCAAAGTAATTGGAGATTACGGGAGTGGAAGTGACACAATACAACCGTAAGAAACGCGTTTCTGAAAAGGGGAATCTGGGTATATATTTTAAGTGGTACGAAATTTTTTGCGCAGGAATTTGTCTGGGATGTAGTGTTGCGCGCGGCACACATACAAACACACACACACACACACACACACACACACACAAACACACACACACACACACACACACACACACACATATATATATATATATATATATATATATATATATATGTGTTGTTGTTGCTGTTGTTGTGGTCTTCAGTGCAGAGACTGGTTTGATGCAGCTCTCCATGCTACCCTATCCTGTGCAAGGTTCTTCGTCTCCCAGTACTTACTGCAACCTACATCCTTCTGAATCTGCTTAGTGTATCCATCTCTTGGTCTCCCTCTACAATTTTTACCCTCCACGCTGCCCTCCAACACTAAATTGGTGATCCCTTGATGCCTCAGAACATGTCCTACCAACCGATCCCTTCTTTTAGCCAAGATGTGCCACAAATTTCTCTTCTGTCCAATTCTATTCAATACGTCCTCATAAGTTATGTGATCTACCCATCTAATCTTCAGCATTCTTCTGTAGCACCACATTTCGAAAGCTTCTATTCTCTTCTTGTCTATTTATCGTCCACGTTTCACTTCCATACATGGCTACAGTCTATACAAATACTTTCCGAAACGACTTCCTGACACTTAAATCTATACTCGATGTTAACAAATTTCTCTCCTTCAGAAACGCTTTCCTTGCAATTGCCAGTCTACATTTTATATCCTCTCTACTTCGACCATCATCATTTATTTAATCCCCAAATAGCAAAACTCCTTTACCACTTTAACTGTCTCATTTCCTAATCTAATTCCCTCAGCATCACCATATCCCAGCCCTAGCTGACCATAACTGGCCTCCGAGAAGGTAATGGTCTGTCTCCTCTCCTATTCAACCTTGTGCTGGACAAGGTCATCCGCCAATGGGAAGAGGAACTGAAGAATAAAAACTGCTGGAAACCTATACAAATGGCGTAAGTCAAGGATGACACTAGAATTTAATGTTTAGTTTTTGCTGATGGCTTAGCCTTACTAGCGGACGATGAAATAACAGTAATCGAACAGGTTAAAAGCTTTAAAGTGTGTGCAGAGAAAGTTGGTCTGCAAATATCTTTCCTAAAATCTGAGTACATTGCCACAAAAACTAACGCCCAAAACTTGACTATAGAATACCGACATTTTAAATAATTAGGTGAAGTTCTTGAACCTACGAGACGAGAAAAATAACACAAAATATTCGCCTCCAAAAAGTAAAGAGAGCCTACGGAAGAACCATAAAGGTGTACAATAACAAATGCTTGTCCAAAAACATTAAAATCAGCACTATAATACAGTATTGAAGCCTGAAGTCGTATATGCCAGTAAAACCCTAGCACTCCACATCAAAAGTGATCTATAAAACTTATCAAAGGAAGAACATAAACCCATCAGAAAGATACCAGGGCCAAAGTAAACAGAAGAGGGCTATAGACTACCATCTCGTCAAACAACTGAGAAATTGTCCAACCTTGGGGCAGAAAAGGGCGATTAAAATTTTATGAGCACATCTCTAGGCTTCCCAAAACAAGACTTAGAAAATTCTTAAACACATAGAAGAACTTTACCGAGGATACAAAAGGACCTACAAATAGCTCAGATTTTTGGACAGATAGGTATTTATGCAGGAAGTTGACTAATGGGAAATTAAGCCAGAGAACGAAGCTGCGAAGAAAGCAGGAACAAAATGGACAGGGGAAGGGAAGAGAGCGCATGCAGAAAAAATGAGAGTAGTGTGGGGAAAAAGGAACAAGAATATAAGAAATTAAAATTTCAGTTGTTGGACGCCACTTCTTCGATCTGCGTGTCATTAAAACAAACGGCGACCGCTTCTCCCCGGACGGTCACGCATCCGTGCACATTGCTCATCGTCGGAGATCGGACAAGAACTGGTCTCATCAACGTGTCAGTGCCCTTGGTTGGTGGACGAGAAATGACCAGGAGAGAGCAGAGGTATTAAAATGTGATGCTACAGAATAATCATGGAGAATAGATGGATAGGTGAGGAGTTACTGAATCGAATCGAAAAAAAAAAAGAGTTTTACAATGGTGCTACAGAAGAATGCTGAAGATTAGATGGGTAGATCACGCAACTAATGAGGAGGTATTGAATAGAATTGGGGAGGAGAGGTGGCACAACTTGACAAGAAGAAGGGACTGGTTGGTAGGGCATGTTCTGAGGCATCAAGGGATCACAAATTTAGCATTGGAGGGCAGCGTGGAGGGTAAAAATCGTATAGGGAGACCAGGAGATGAATACATTAAGCAGATTCAGAAGCATGTAGGTTGCAGTAAGTACTGGGGGATGAAGAAGCTTGGACAGGATAGAGTAGCACGGAGAGCTGCATCGAACGAGTCGCAAGACTAAAGACAACAACAACAAACAATTATAATCCGTCTTGATTGCTGTTTATCACATGACCAGTTTCGGTTCCTGTAGAATCATCTTCAGATCTGCAATTTAGATTATGGGAAACCGCAATTACTGGCTACGCAATGTTAATTATAATCCGTCTTGATTGCAAAAGTGTTTATTGACATGACGGTTTCGGTTCCTCTAGAACCATCTTCGGGTCTGCAGTTTCGGTTGCCGAAACCGTCATGTCAATAAACATTTCTGCAATCAAGACGGATTGTAATTAACATTGTATAGCCAGTGATTGCGGTTTCCCATCAGACATTATGTGTGTTTTTGCAAAATTTTGAAGAGTTTTATCGCACAACTTGTGTAAAAGACGGGACCAGTTGATAGGGCACAGACAGAGACACCGGGGAGAGGTCAACTAGGCAGTGGAAGAAACTTTGGGAGTGAAAGTTGTAGAGGAAGAGCAAAACTTGACTGTCGTAAGGGGAGGTGTGTTTAATTAGTTATGCAGGGATGGGGACGCTTGTGCAGAATAGCGCGGAGAGCTGCATCAGACCAATCTTTGGACTGAGAAGCATAACAACAATAGTAACATCAAGTAGAATAAATAAATAATTTTGGCAGTGTAACCGTAAAGAAGTTATGAAGGGTTTCTATTTTTCATCATATGGTCGCGTCCATCTTTCAGTTTCAGAGGTTGTTTGCTGGGTGATTCGATTTTCGGTGGCTTGTTGCAGAGAAATTTGTTCGACTCGTTACCGCAGCCGCTGTTGTGAATTTGTTGCGCTGATGGTAGCTTCAGAGCAGTGCAGTCGCGTGCAGCGCTGAGCGCGTGTCGTGAACGCCGATCGTGGTGACCGCTGTCCATAATGCAGTAGAGCATTAAGGAAGGCTTTTATCTGTCATAAACGACTCTTTTTTGCTGCGGAGAAACTTTGTTATAATCCGTGGTGTGACACACTCTGCCTGCGCTATTTACTGGCTAGCCTAGCGTGGAGTCAGCAATTGTATGGAATTTTTTAGAGCTATGGTTTCAACTACGTTTACTGCTCTCAGTTAATGGCGGACATACTACAGACAAAGATTATCATACTCGGTACTGCGGGCTGTGTGCTTACGCCGTTCACAGGTTTGCACGAGACCTTAATGTCAGATTTACTAATGCACTGAGTCAAGACAGCAAATATTAAATTTCTTATACGTTGCACATTACTGATTTATCCGTTTGTCTGTGTCAGATATCGGTACGCATACGACAGCATGCTTTACCAACATGACCCAGAATGCCGTGCATAAAAACGGAATTCATTCAGGACTTAAACCCAGGTACTATTTTTTTTAATAGAAAGTTAGGGTCAAGTGTCTTGGATAGCCCTCGGGCTAAGGATCACTCAATACCCAATAGAAGGATCGCCTTACTGTATCTATCCTCTTTGCTGCATTTGATGTGGTCTACGGTGGACCTTAAGGGCCTTACCGTGAGCTGTTCATGAGAAAACCGAAAAATGCGGTAACACCATATTTTCGCCGTCAGCAGCGGATATCTAACCGCCGGCGGCAAATCGCTCAAATTTTAGTGGTACATTCTTTATGCATTTATCTAGGAGTTTAATCCATACGTTTTCAAAAATCTTTCTCCCTTATGGAGAAACATTCCAAGACACGGTTTTTGGCTACCAAAAACGAGCCGCAAGTTCCAAAACGCCTATGCACAGAAAATGGGTGTAATTATTTTCGATGTGTTCCTAAAGTCCCGATCTCGAACAACCTTGAAAATTTTCTTCATGTCTTTATGCGTTTCCGGGAGACAGGGGTTCAAAGCTGTCCTAAATGCAGGCTACAGGTAAAAAGCGCTAGCAAAATCCGATGTGAGCCGAAATCGTTGTTTATGAAGTTACGTAGCACGTAGAAATATGCTATGAAATGTCACCGTTATCGTCAGAAAGTTCTGGCAACACATGTTGTGGTACTGAAGCACATACAAAACTTTTTTGGCACGTAAGCTCTGGTATGAGGTATATAGTTAGTCTTGCGATATTCAAATTTCACGTAAGTAGACTACTAAAATTTTACTGGCTCATAAAGTCAGCTCGGATGTAACAGAGAAAAGAAGGGAACCAGCGAAAAAATGCCCCTCTGGGAAATGAAAAAAAGACCAGTATACTCTTGTTTAAAAGACTGCGAGTGAAAAACGGGACAAGAGCTGCCCCATTCTACCATCCTCAGCATCTTTACAGAATTTCCCAACATTTTTGCATGTGAACATATTCTTGCTTTTTTTGCTGAGAAAAAAGGCAGTAGCTGTGAGAAAGAGACAGAAGAGTAACAAATACTACAAGATAATAGACAGCGCCGGCCGGTGTGGCCGAGCGGTTCTAGGCGCTACAGTCTGGAACCGCGCGACCGCTACAGTCGCAGGTTCGAATCCTGCCTAGGGCATGCGTGTGTCTGATGTCCTTAGGTTAGTTAGGTTTGAGTAGTTCTAGGGGACTGATGGCCTCAGAAGTTAAGTCCCATAGTGCTCAGAGCCAATTGAACCATAATAGACAGCAGGTGTGGTAAGACAGAGAAAAGGAGTCAACGGCACTGCGAGAGAAAAACAGAGGGATACAGTGACAGTGTAACGTAGCTGACACTCATTGCTATTGCTAGGAAAAGAGTGAAGCAGACAGACCCAGTGGGAAAGGAATATAGAAATGGAGAAAGTTGAAGTGGGTGAGAGCAAGTAATAACGAGTGCCCGAGTCCTTTGACAATGATTTCGGTGAAGAGGGAAATAGTGACGGTGAGGAGAGACGGCAACAGTCGGCAGGAATGAATGAGACAGTAGAAGTGACAGAGAGCAAGAGGGAGGGAGTGAGAGTGAGGAGAGAGGGAAGGAGATTGTGGCTGTGAGAGAGGAGACAGTGACAGAGAGTTGGGCTGGATGAGTGAGATAGAATGGGCAACTGGAAGTGGATGGGTGTGAGCGAATTACAGTTAGGGGAGAGTGTGAGAGGTGAATTGCATGTTAAAAAGAGCGCGAGTATGTTCGGAGAGTAAATTTTTGGGAAGATTTTTAAAGGTGCTCAGAAAGGTAAAATGTGGCAGCTTGGTACTCAGTTTTTGAGTCCGAGTCTTTTAAAACAGGAGCATATTCGCCTTTTCTGTGGTCCGATAGCAGCATTTTTCCGCTGGTGGCAAAATTAAAAAGTATTTACTATTGCAATATGACGTACACTACTGGCCATTAAAATTGATACACCATGACGATGACGTGCTACAGGGGTGAAATTTAACCGACAGGCAGAAGATGCTGTGATAGTCAAATGATTAGCTTTTCAGAGCATTCACATAAGGTTGGCGCCGGTGGCGACACCCACAACATGCTGACATGAGGAAAGTTTCCAACCGATTTCTCATACACAAACAGCAGTTGACCGGCGTTGCCTGGTGAAACGTTGTTGTGATGCCTCGTGTATGGAGGAGAAATGCGTACCATCACGTTTCCGACTTTGATAAAGGTCGCATTGTAGCCTATCGCGATTGCGGTTGATCGTATCGCGACATTGCTGCTCGCGTTGGTCGAAATCAGATGACTGTTAGCAGAATATGGAATTGGTGGGTTCAGGAGTATAATACGGAACGCCGTGCTCGATCCCAACGGCCTCGTATCACTAGCAGTCTAGAAGACAGGCATCTTATCCGCATGGCTGTAACGGATAGTGCAGCCTCTTCTCGATCCACGAGTGAACAGATGGGGACGTTTGCAAGACAACAACCATTTGCACGAACAGTTCGACGACGTTTGCAGCAGCATGGGCTATCAGCTCGGAGACCGTGGCTGCGGTTACCCTTGACGCTGCATCACAGACAGGAGCGCCTGCGATGGTGTACTCGACGACCAACCTGGGTGAACGAATGGCAAAACGTCATTTTTTCGAACGAATCCAGGTTCTGTTTACAGCATCATGATAGTCGCCTTCGTGTTTGGCGACATGGCGGTGAACGCGCATTGGGAGCGAGTATTCGTCATCGCCATACTGGCGTATCACCCGGCGTGACGGTATGGGGTGCCATTGGTTGCATGTCTCGGTCACCTCTTGTTCGCATTGACGGCACTTTTATCAGTGGACGTTACATTTCAGATGTGTTACGACCCGATGCTCTACCCTTCATTCGATCCCTGGGAAACCCTACATTTCAGCAGGATAATTCACGAACGCATGTTGCAGGTCCTGTACGGGCCTTTCTGGATACAGAAAATGTTCGACTGTTGCCCTGGCCAGCACATTCTCCAGATCTCTCACCGATTGAAAACGTCTGGTCAATGGTGGCCGAGCAACTAGCTCGTCACAATACGCCAGTCACTACTCTTGACGAACTGTGGTATCGTGTTGAAGCTGCATGGGCAGCTGTACACGCCATCCAAGCTCTGTTTGACTGAATGCCCAGGCGTATCAAGGCCGTTATTACGGCCAGAGGTGGTTGTTCTGGGTACTGATTTCTCAGGATCTATCCACCCACATTGCGTGAAAATGTAATCACATGTCAGTTCTAGTATAATATATTTGTCCAATGAATACCTGTTTATCATCTGCATTTCTTCTTGGTGTAGCAATTTTAGTGGCCAGTAGTGTAAATGCGTAGAGTTACTTATTGAACGCTCCTCGTATAACCACCCTGCACGTAGCAGTGACGCGCTGAATATATACACCAGAGCCCGAATTGGGGGAAGAGGACCGAGCATCTAGGATTTCTAAAGCAAGGAAAAAAAAAGTTCTGTAGTTAATGCGAGTGTGTTAATATGAAAATAAATCGGGAGGGCACAGGTTGTGCATGCCCCCAGAATAGCTATGTCCTGGAGTGGGGATTAGCCCGTCCCACACACACACACACACACACACACACACAACGTGCCTGGTACGCCCCACCCACGCATCGGCAGCGGTGGCCCTTTTATTGACTCTCCAGAGGTCGGGTGGGGAGCTGGCAGCGCCGGCTCTAATGGCCCTGATGGAGAACGCCGCTCCACGGCCGCCTCTAAGCCGATAACCGCCGGCGGAGAACTTAATCACTCAGCTCGCTCCGGCACCAGCAGCTGGAATTTTAGCCTCGCCGGGGGCGATACGCGGATACCGTCCGATGTTGTCAAGAACGTGCACCGCGGCGAGTCTGGTGTGCAGCGTGGTATGCTGCACATAGAACCGTAACCACAGTTGCCAAAACGTTTTCACTTTCCACCGTAACTGTGACTGACTTGATAATGTGCCAGCTGTTTTAACCCGTACTGGTCCGAACACACTTGTCGCGACCCCAAAGTGACTTTCGCCACGGATTGTGCGACAGGTATTCAGACGGCTGAATATGGTTCAAATGTTCGAACAACTTACGGGTTTGCTGCCGGGTGACGTCGTCGACCACCGCCGACATTTCGACAGGAGCACACCCTGCCATTCCCAAGGCACAAATGCAAGGAGGAAGAAATGTGCAAGGAAATTTAATACCTCGGTTCACAGAGGAGAAACAAGGAAGATACCACACACACAGAACAAGTGTCAACACAAACAAAGATGACCAACACCATAAATATCGATAGTGACTAATCAACAGGTGAGGTAGCACTAATTCTGTCCCTCTGTTTTTTGATGAGAGACAGAGCCGGATTCCAAGCAGCATTTAAACAAAATCCACCATCCCTGTTAATAAGGTTGCTTGATTGTTTGATTTCAACAGATTCCTTAATAACACTATCCCAATAGCTGGACCTGCAAGCCAGAATCTCCGTGTTGTTGTATTCCATAGGATGACCGGTGTCGAGGCAGTGTTCTGTAATAGCGGATTTGCTAGGCTGTTGTAAGCCTATTGTTTCTAATATTGGTGCTCCGTCTTATCGTGTAGTTAAACATCTTGCCCTTGTTGAGCCCACTAGTAGGCAGGTTGTAACACCACATTAAGAACTCTGCAGATTTCTTACATCGATTGCAGGGATTGCGTTTGAATGACTGATATTTTAGTCAGTTTTGATGTGGTTTCTCTTTTCACTCGCGTTCCTCTCTCTGATTCAGTGCAGCCAATTGAGGTTAAGTTTGGTGTCGAGTTAACAAATTTGTTTCGACATGTGCTGACTTCCACTTACTTTTTATTCAATGGTCAGTACTACGAACAGACTGATGGAGTTGCAATGGGAAGCCGGTTTCGCCTATTGTGGTCAATTTGCTTATGGAGGATGGTCTGGTTAAAATGGCTCTGTGCACTATGGGACTTAACTGCTGTGGTCATCAGTCCCCTAGAACTTAGAACTACTTAAACCTAACTAACCTAAGGACAGCACACACATCCATGCCCGAGGCAGGAGTCGAACCTACGACCGTAGTAGTCGCGCGGTTCCGGACTGAAGCGCCTAGAACAGCTCGGCCACCGCGGCCGGCGTTTATGGAGGACTTTTAGGAACGTGCATTGGAGTCAGCGACTTTGAAAGCTGCGTGTTTTTTCAGATACGTAGACGATACTTTTGCTGTTTGGCCTCATGGTAGTGAGAATTTAAATCGGTTTTTGGAACACCTGAATTCAATCCACCCTAATATTCAGTTCAATATGGAGGTGGAAAAGAATGGATGCCTTCCCTTCCTTGATGTGTTGGTCAAAAGGAAGACTGATGGTACGTTGGGACATTCTGTTTATAGGAAGCCTACTCACACTGACTTGTATCTGCGAGCTGATAGTTGTCACCATCCAGCTCAGCGTGAAGGAGTACTTCGCACCTCGGTTCACAGGGCCCACGTTATCTCAGACCCTGAAAGTTTGGCAGCTGAGCTACCACATCTCGAAGTCACCTTTCGTCAGAATGGTTATAGCGAGAGGCAGATCAAACGTGCGTTGCGCCATCAGCCTTCTGTGCAACGGGTGAATGACGATAGCAACGAAGTGGCACCTAAGTCTATGGCCTTTTTGCCTTACGCAGGAAGCATTTCCAACAGGATTGGCCGTATTTTGCGGAAATATGATGTGAAATGTGTTTTTCGACCACCTTCTAAGATTAAGGCCCTGTTGGCGTCCGAAAAAGATGATCTTGGTTTGCGTAAGGCTAGGGTCCATCGTATTCCTTGCAGTTGTGGCATGTCATATATTGGTGAGACAATCAGGACTGTGGAAGACTGGTGTATTGAACATAAGCGTCACACACGCTTACAACAGCCGAGCAAATCCGCTATTGCAGAACACTGCCTTGACACCGGTCATCCTATGGAATACAACAATACGGAGATTCTGGCTTGCATGTCCAGCTATTGGAATAGTGTTATTAAGGAAGCTGTTGAAATCAAACTATCAAGCAACCTTAACAGAGATGGTGGATTTTGTTTAAATGCTGCTTGGAATCCGGCTCTGTCTCTCATCAAAAAACAGAGGGACAGAATTAGGTACTACCTCACCTGTTGATTAGTCACTATCGATATTTATGGTGTTGGTCATCTTTGTTTGTGTTGACACTTGTTCTGTGTGTGTGGTGTCTTCCTTGCTTCTCCTCTGTGAACCGAGGTATTAAATTTCCTTGCACAATTCTTCTTCCTTGCATTTGTGCCTTGAGAATGGCAGGGTGTGCTCCTGTCGAAATATCGGCGGTGGTCGACTACATCACCTGGCAGCAAACTTGTAAGTTGTTCGAACATCTATTCGCCGGGAAAAGTTAAGTCTCACATGGTTCAAATGGCACTGAGCACTATGGGAGTTAACTTCTGAGGTCATCAGTCCCCTAGAACTTAGAACTACTTAAACCTAACTAACGTGAGGACACCACACACATCCATGCCCTAGGCAGGATTCGAACCTACTGCCGCAGCAGCAGCAGCGCGGTTGCGGACTGAAGCGCCTAGAACCGCTCGGCCACAGCGGCCGACAGACGGCTGACTGAAGTGAGTGGACAACTTGATTGTCTGGCGGTTATTCAGTGAGGTGGAGGTAGGTCACTGGAGGATGACTGGGAGAATAACCGATAAAGGTACTGTTAATCTTTAAGTTTATTCTGAATCTCAAGTTAAAGGTCGACTTTGCCAACTTAGGTGCTTCCACGCTAAAGTGGCGGCCTTAGACAGACACAGCTGGCCCTCTTTGTGCATGATATACAACAGGCTCTAGACACTGGCTCCCAGGTTGATGCCATATTTCTCGACTTTCGAAAGGCGTTCGATTCAGTTCCGCACTGTCGCTTGCTACAAAAAGTGCGCGCTTACGGTCTATCCAATGCCATATGCGGTTGGATGGGAAGTTTTCTAACAGAGAGGGAGCAGTATGTCGTCGTGAACGGGGTAACTTCAACAGAAACAAGAGTAACTTCAGGTGTACCCCAGGCAGCGTAATAGGTCCTCTGCTTTTTACGATTTACATAAACGACCTGGTCGATGGTATTGACAGCCGCATTAGACTGTTTGCCGATGATGCTGTAGTCTACAGGAAAGTAGTATCACACGAAAGTTGTGAACGAATCAATGAGGATTTGCAGAAAAATAAATGCGTGTTGTAATGACTGCCCCAGTTCCCGGGTTCGATTCCCGGCGGGGTCAGGGATTTTCTCTGCCTCGTGATGACTGGGTGTTGTTTGCTGTCCTTAGGTTAGTTAGGTTTAAGTAGTTCTAAGTTCTAGGGGACTGATGACCATAGCTGTTAAGTCCCATAGTGCTCAGAGCCATTTGAACAATTTTTTTTTTTTTTTTTTTTTTTTTGTAATGACTGGCAGTGATCTCAAATGTTCAAATGTGTGTGAAATCTTATGGGACCTAACTGCTAAGGTTATCAGTCCCTAAGCTTACACACTACTTAAACTAAATTATCCTAAGGACAAACACACACACACATGCCCGAGGGAGGACTCGAACCTCCGCCGCTACCAGACGCACAGTCCCTGACTGCAGCGCCTCAGACCGCTCGGCTAATCCCGCGCGGCGGCAGTTATCTCTCAATATTAGTAAGTGTAACCTACTTCGTATAACTAGGCGAAAATCCCCATTAATGTACGACTACAAAATAAATGATCAGTATTTGGAAGCGGTAACATCAGCCAACTTTGTGGGTGTGACTATTGGAAATGATTCCAAATGGAATGATCAGATTACACAAGTAACGGCTAGATTGCGGTTTAATGTTCGAATCCTGAAGCGATGCAGTCTTTCAACAAAGGAAGTAACTTACAATACGTTAGTTCGTCCAGTCTTAGACTATTGTTCGTCTGTATGGGACCCTTACGAGTTGGGTCTGATTCAGGAGATTGAGATGGTCCAAAGAAGAGCGGCAAGATTCGTGACTGGTACATTTAGCCATCGCGAGAGCGTTACAAATCTCATAGAAAGTTTGAAGTGGGACACACTTGCAGATAGACGACGCGCTAAACAGAAGGGGCTGCTCACTAAATTTCGAAATCTAATATATAGAGCATATATTATTACAACCAACTTTCAAATCGCGTAATGATCATCATTCAGATAAGGGAAAAAAAGAGCTCGTACTGAGGCGTTCAGACAGTCGTTTTTCCCTCGAGCGATCCGCGAGTTGAACAGAGGGGGGGAAATACGACTTTGGCGCGAATTGTGCCCTCCACCACACACCGCTTTGTGGCTAGCGGAGTATATATGTAGATGTAGATGTATAGGTACTGATGTTTATCAGAGTTCCGCCTGTTAACTGAATTCCTTGTACGAATATACGAGGCCTGTTCAGAAAGTAAGCTCCGATTGATTGCCAAATTGAAACCACAGTGAACATCAGAAATGTTTTACTTGTAACAATTAGCTACGCCTTTCAGCTACTTCTCTACGTAGTCGCCGTTCTGACTTAGACTTTTGTCATAGCGTTGTACCAACTTTTCAATAGCCTCATCATAGAAGGCAGCCGCCAGTGCTTTCCGCCAATTTTCCACGCTGTGTCAAAATGTTGTCTTCAAAGACAGCGGTTCATGTGACCAGAGATGAAACTCAGGGGGAGACAATTGCGGACTGTATTGTGGGTAATCTAACATTTCCATTTGAAAACGATGCAGGAGCATCTTCATTGCCCCTGCAGAATGCGGCTGAGAATTGTCGTGAAGACGAAACAGCACGACAGTTATGTAATGTTAGCTGCATAGCTTCAGGCGAAATTTCGCACCAGGCCCTCGTACTTGGCGGCAGACACTATTTTCTAGACATCTTTACGCACTCACTGCGAGCTCAGAAACGAGAAGAGCGACGTGATGCTAACTGGGGTTATACTAGAGACACTACCCAACACATCTGTGCAAAGCTTTATCGGATTTTCATTGTCGTTTCCATTTCGCGACCGATCGGAGCTTACTTTCTGAACGCCCCTCGAAAGATCAAGAGAGCGTTGCAGCAGCTACCTTCTTTCCACTGGCTTCAATCTAACACTCTCGCGGCTCTGTCCGCGACCGCTTCTCGCCCGTACTGTCGTCTCAGCAACGCCTCTGACTACACCTCGCACAACTTCCTCTCTGGGGCATGACGTAGGGACGAAGGCCGTACACCGCCTTGTTGGCTATCTAGACTCGTTATTCTTCAGAAATTTTTCAGACGCTGTGCGGAAGGAAAAGGAATTTTTTCCCTATATGGCTATCTAATACTTCCTAACACTTTAATTGGCTTCTCACAACGCAGCGTAGACCCACCAAATGTCTCCTGCCATTAGCTCTTACAGCTTCTGCTCTCTGCCTCTCATTTATTGCCTCAGGACTTTGCTTCATTAATTCTGTCTTCTAACTCGTTCCTTTACTATCTACGGATTCCGCCTCACGAAAGTTGTTAAAAACACTGCCGGAAAAAAATAAGTACACAGGACGACGTCGATTTTCGTCCTACGACGGCATATGCCACCTGGGGGATAGTAGATATAATGGTTGGTGTCCTCCAGCAGCGTTTTGGCATAGCTATCAGAGTGCCACCTGTGTCTACCTTCTAACAGGGAATTCTCCTAGCCAGAAGGCCCAGTATGGTGCAGACGTGTGGAACAAGCAGGCAACCACGCCACGAAGATGCAATCGCGCTTCCTATAGTCAAGTGAGCGACTTTAAACTGGGCCAAATTCTGGCCATCCGAGCGGCGGTATGGTCCTTTCGGTGAACTGCCACAGAAGTTGGACATGCTGCGCCCAGTTGTGCAACGATGCCAGTATTAGTGGTCACGTGAACATTATCACAACCGTAGACGAGGTTCTGGACGTCCACACAGCACACACACCCGCCCAGACCGTCGTATTGTAAGGGCAGTAGTGGCAGATCGTACAGCTGTCACAGCACAGGACGACTTGTGAGCTCAGACGTGTCAACACTAACAACTAGTTATTAGCAATGGGACTACGGGCAAGCACACCTCTAGCCCGTCTTCCACTACGCCACCACATCGACGCGTACAGGTCGAATGGTGCCCTCAGAGGATCACTTGGAAGGTGGAATAGCGCGCCGTGGTCTTCAGATTCTTCCAGCACCAAGTGATGGTCATTTGCGCGTATGAAGTAGATCTGGTGAGCGCTGTCTCGTAGAGTGCATCAATCCAAGTCGCACTGGCCCCACCTCCGGCCTTATGGTGCGATAAGCTACAACTGGTGTTCACCTTACGTGTCTCTGGTGGGAACGCTAACCAGCGCTCGGTAAGTGTTTGTTGGGGTCTTCAGTCCTGAGACTGGTTCGATGCAGCTCTCCATGCTACTCTATCCTGTGCAAGCCTCTTCACCTCCCAGTACCTACTGCAACCTACATCCTTCTGTATCTGCTTAGTGTATTCATCTCTTGGTCACCCTCTACGATTTTTACTCTCCACGCTGCCCTCCCGTACTAAACTGGTGATCCCTTGATGCCTCAGAACATGTCCTACCAACCGATCCCTTCTTCTCGTCAAGTTGTGCCACAAACTCCTCCTCACCCCAATTCTATTCAATACCTCATTCTTAGTTATAAGATCTATCCATCTAATCTTCAGCATTCTTCTGTAGCACCAAATTTCGAAAGCTTCTACTCTCTTCTTGTCCAAACTAGTTATTGTCTATGTTTCACTTCCATACATGGCTACACTCCAGACAAATACATTCAGAAACGACTTCATAACACAAATCTATACTCGATTTAACAAATTTCGCTTCTTCAGAAACGCTTTCCTTGCCATTGCCAGTCTACATTTTATATCCTCTCCATTTCGACCATCATCAGTTATTTTGCTCCACAAATAACAAAACTCCTTTACAACTTTAAGTGTCTCATTTCCCAATCTAATTCCTTCAGCATCACCCGACATAATTCGACTACATTCCATTATTCTCGTTTTGCTTTTGTTGAAAAACACCGGGGAGAGGCTACAACCCCGTCTCACTCCCTTCCCAACCACTGCTTCCCTTTTCATGTCCCTCGACTCTTATAACTGCCATCTGGTTTCTGTACAAATTGTAAATAGCCTTTCGCTCCCTGTATTTTACCCATGCCACCTTCAGAATTCGGAAGAGAGTATTCCAGTGAACATTGTCAAAAGCTTTCTCTAAGTCTACAAATGCTAGAAACATAGGTTTGTCTTTCCTTAATCTAGCTTCTAAGATAAGTCGTAGGGTCAGTAAGTGTATAATGTTGTTAAACCCATTTTTTTGCCGTTCTTGAAACAGGAAGGTGATGTGTTGTTCCAACACGCACACACTGCCCATGAAACTTAACGTGCTCTGTAAGATGTGCAGCAACTTCCATGGTCAGCACGATCTCCGGACTTGGCTCCAATCGAGCATGTGTGGGATATGATGGGACGAGAAGTGACGTGCGAATCTTCAATTGGCGACTCTTACAGAAATACCTGAACAGTGCTTAGGATGCCACGGCGGCCAGTCGCTACCATTCGGAATTCGTGGTCTATTCAGACAGTGTTTAATATTGTATAATCATTTCTACCCCAAATCAGTCTCCTAAATAGCGTAACAGTGTCCCTACCAGCTTCCATCCACGGTGCAGTCGATGTTTTGAGCAGCTTGAGCACAATGGTTGTGACCTCTCAATGTCATTCAATACGATCACGACGACACCCCTCGATCGACGTTAGCACTCGTGGTGTCACTCGCCTTTTGCATCGCAGTGGACGTTTGAAAACTCGTGACGCTAGCTCAGTGGTAGTCAATTGATTTAAATGTATTTCCCGGCTGACTCTTAATTCAATTACTGCCACGGGGGTGAGGAGAAAAAAATGGTTCAAATGGCTCTGAGCACTATGGGACTAAACATCTGAGGTCATCAGTCCCCTAGAATTTAGAATTACTTAAACCTAACTAACCTAAGGACATCACACACATCCATGTCCGAGGCAGGAGTCGAACCTGCGACCGTAGCGGTAGCGCGGTTCCAGACGTGAGGAGAAACAACACATCCTGGTGGTACCAGCATTATGCGCATTTAGATGTTCGATTAATCTGAATGGTTTGCAATGTTCCAGCGATTCTATTCGAACTCTATGCTGATGTACCGACAAGGACCATTTTCGCAGATAAACATGCAAGTACGTAATGGATGTTCAGTTTCTCAATATAGTTCGTCGCTCTCACATATTATACATCCTCTGTAAGAACAATTTCATGCATTTGGTGTCCCACAATATTGGTTGGCTAAATATTATGACGATACGTTGCATACAAATTCCACAGATATTGTTTATCATGTTGTCAAGACTACGTAATGAAGCCAAAATCGTGGATAAAATCGAAATGTAGTTTGTTTATTAACACTTCTCTTTTCACTAATTAAATATGAAATACGAATCGGGATTGGAGGTGATGATCCTATCCTTCTTTTTTAGTGTTTTAGGTCCCCATTAGTTAATATCTGGTAGTTAATAAGCGAACTATTTTTTATGCTGTCTCGTTGTTTGTATCAGTTACCCCCCGCAACCGTCCAAGGATAAGATTCTATTAATGTTCCGCGCACACGCGTTTCACAATGTTATAAAATGGCGAATTACGTAAACTATACCTTTCCGTTGTGTACAACTTTCGTGTGTTCCACAACCATAATAGTTTCCCAAGAGTATTTTTCCCAGCTAACACAGATTTCGAATTATGTTGTCGGAATCATTTTCACTTCACCCGACAATAAACGTCTCTGATCACTTCGTCACACGTAATGTATTTTAAACGTGCTTGAAGAGTCTTTAAATAATCTCCTTAACGAATTTCGCAGTCGCGTACCACTTTTTCATCGACTAGCCCGATTGCGATAACTGAAGGTAGAGAGCTCAATAATGTGTTACATGTTCTTTTATATGTATTAGAAAACAAACGCGCCCCTATATCTTTCTGTCCCGCTTGCTCTTTGCTACTTTGCTTTCTATTACTTTTCATTATATTGCTTCTTAGTAATACTGTGCAGTTACTAAAGTTTCGTATTACTTTCCCCTTTTCTAATTCTTCCAAAATAAAGTCTATTTATCCCCGATTTTAATTAATATGATGCTAATTGACACGCCTGCCCGTAAAGTACCGTTATATGGCATATCCAGACACAATAGTCGACCTCATCTGACAATAAATGCGATTCATCTGAGCAAGTGATATGTTTCCACTAAAACATGGCTCGATGACCAGGCATGGCTTAACGTATCCCAGAACAGCATTCGCCATCGGTAGGGTCGTCTGGATGACAGAATCAGCACCTCCTTTGCCGCCCGTGGAGGTTAGACCCCTTACTAATAATACACATGTTTCAGCATGGGTCAATATGTGGTACCTTGGAACCGCTTGTGCTATTGATCTGAGCATGTAACAATTTCATGTATCCCATATGCACTATTGCAACAATAGCCAGCTGTGGTGGCCGAGAGGTTCTAGGCGCTACAGTTTGGAACCGCGCGACCGCTACGGTTGCAGGTTCTAATCCTGTCTCGGGCATGGATGTGTGTGATGTCCTTAGGTTAGTTAGGTTTAAGTAGTTGTAAGTTCTAGGGAACTGATGACCTTAGAAGTTACGTCCCATAGTGCTCACAGCCATTTGAACCATTCTTTTGGTTTTTGCCTCCGACTTGTCTTTGAGATCACCAACCTCATGGGACTTTTATCATCATGAACTTTGAAACTTCCTGGCAGATTAAAAATGTGTGCCGGACGGCGACTCGAAATCGGGAGCTTTGCCTTTCGCGGGCAGGTGCTCTACCAACTGAGCTACCCAAGCACGACTCACGCGCCGTCCTCACAGCTGTACTTTTGCCAGTACCTCGTCTCCTACCTTCCAAACTTTACGGAAGTTCTCCTGCCAGGAAGTTTCATATCAGCGCACACTCCGCTGCAGAGTGAAAATCTCATTCTGGAAACATCCCCCAGGCTGTGGCTAAGCCCTGTCTCCGCAATATCCTTTCTTCCAGCAGTGCTACTTCTGCAAGGCTTCAGGAGAGCTTCTGTAAAGTTTGGAAGGTGGGAGACGAGGTACTGGCAGAAGTAAAGCTGTGAGGACGGCGCGTGAGTCGTGCATGGGTATCTCAGATGGTAGAGCACCTGCCCGCGAAAGGCAAACTTCCCAATTTCGAGTGTCGGTCCGGAACACAGTTTTAATCTGTCAGAAAGTTTCATATCAGCGCACACTCCGCTGTAGAGTGAAAATTTCATTCTAGAATCATGAACTTTGTCCGCATGTGAATATTCCTGAGATCACCCACTAGGAGATTCCATTCCATGTCAGTGATTACATGCTAGGACAGTCCAGTGCATCAGCAACTAACCCTCAGCCTGAGCCGAATAGTGTGGATTCTCATTCCAAAGAACTATTACTGTATTTTGTTTATTACACTAGTACAGTAGCGTTGTTCTTGGCTACCTGGGCACATCTATCATAGTTGGTTGTTCCTATCGGCCATGCACAGTATAATGGTGGTGAAAATCAAAGTTTTGTCTGTCCTTATCTCTCTACGATGGCGACGAGGACGAACGTTCGCACCCTCCTTGTAGAGAGGTGCTGTACACAAAAATGCGAAGATATTTATTACTTTCCGATGACGTTATTGGCGTCAAATCACAGAAAACGCTAACTACCATCTGGAGCGACCTAAAGATTGATGAAGACACATAAAAAAAACGGCTGAAAAACCAGATAGCAGGTTGAGATTCATTGGATGTACTTGATGAAAGGTAATTCATCCACGTAATAAATATCGTACAGAACACTTGTTACACCAATTCTTGAGCACTGGTTCAGTGCGTGGCTCGTGTTCCCGCCACCATGTATTTTACACCCTGTTTTTAACGTACTCCCACCTCACTACGCTAATTTAAATTACTGGTGTCACTGAGTTGCTGCTTTGCCTGACCGTGAGCGGCGCTAGCAGTGAGTATCGATATATCCCCTCTCTTAGTATCTTTGCTCGACTGCTATTACTTCCCGGTCGTTTGTCGTAAGGGAGTTCGGGTCGCGAGTTCGGGTCTGCCAGGCAGTTTGAACGCGTTTGGAGCGCAGTCCGGACCTGCCAGTCGGGGAGTTGCAATGTGGCACTAGTGCAGTCGGGTTGGAGCAGCAGTGAGGTCTGCACCGACATGGCTCGCCCGACCATTGCCGCCACGCATCACTTGAGCCGGGCCACGGTCTTGGTGGACCGTCGGTCGGTCGTCCTACCACACGACGCGTTTTGGCTCGCCGATCGTTCGTGAGCCGGCTGTGTGTGTGTTTGCATCGACTCCCGATTTGTCTTCGTGTGTGTTTATTTACTGTTGGGTATCGTTCAGGTCTTCGTGCAAGTGTTCATCAGGTTGTGTGTGTAGTTGGCGTTACTACGACTGACGACTATTTTAGATGTTGTGAGCATTCTGAGAGGTGTTGGTCGGTTGCTGCGGACCAGGGAAGTTAACTCCGCGCGGTGCAGTCGGCTGCGTCCGCTGACGGTCCCTGCGGAGTGTCGGAGCGTGTGTGGAGCTGTCCGATCGCCACGAGCTTCGTGGTTCACCGACCCAGGACGTCATAGCTGAGTAGTGGTTTTAACTACCCTAGCCACGTCCATTCATGTTGTGGTGGTTCGTTTCGGTGGTTCGCTGTTGGGGAGCTTTTCCTGTGAGCAACACCGAGTATTTCTACTGCTAAAATTTAGCCGTCATGCGGTGCAATTAACAATTTTGCTTGAGTACAATTCGAGTGCACCAGTGGAAGTTAGGCAGTGTTCTTTTGGGTGAAGTTAACTATATTACCGTGTTTCAAATTCAAGTGTTCCAGCGGAATTTTCTGCCTAGTGGCCGTTACTCTTCCGGTTACCTGCCCTGGCCACTAACGTAATTTCAGGGAGCGTGCTTTCCTCACCTGTTGTCGCTGTCCAACATGGTGTGTAATTTTGACAGCTAATTCATGGTCCATTGTGGATTATCACGTTTGTAACCTTTTCTGTTTGAGTTCTCATGATTGATGGAAAGCAAGTCGTTGTGTCGGTCGTTCCGTGGTGGTCCCCTGGTTGGGTTCCGATGGATCAACTGTAGTCGGGCTCACCACCTGTCTCTCCTAAGTGAACGAGGGCAGACCGACCTCTCTGGAGGCTTCTGAGTGCCACCGGTGTTTAATTTTCTGGTTTTCAGCTACTTAAAATTTAAGGCTTATGGTTATTTTTTCTTTTTTTCTTAAAAATTTTGCGAAATTAATTCTTAAATTTATCTTTCAAGCTTAAACATCGGGGCCTTCTGCCTTTGAAAGATTATGGATATATTTTAAAATTTTGGAACTTAATTGAGGCCTTCAGCCATTCGTATAGTGCCTTGGATATGTTTATTCTATCTACTTTGCCTTGAGGATTTGCACTTAGCCGTGATATGTTTTGTTTTTATTTTATTTGCCTCTTTAATTGAGTTTTTAACTTGTTGATTTTTAAGATTTCTTGTTTTTAAACATTGTGGGCTTCTGCCTTTAAAAGTCTATGGTAATATATTCTAAAATTTTAAAGCTTAATTGTGGCATTCAGGCATTTGTATTGCACCTTGCATATGGTTGTTCCATCTACCTTGCTGTGATGTTTTTTTTTAATTATTTCATTACTATCTTAATTGGATTTTTATCTTGTTGATTAGTTAATATTTCTTGTTTGGAGGCCTTCAGCCGTGAGAGAGTTGCATTCGGTAAAGATCCGGCTATGTGCCGATTTGGTTGTAAAAGTGTTATTAGATTACAACAAATTACAATTGGAAGGTGAAACTGATCCCAACCTATTTGGCCCTTTCTACAGTCCTGATTACGTGTTCTGCCCAGCGGGTTTGGCGAGCGTATCACTGGTAGCAGAGCGTGGTTTCGATCCACGGACCTCTGGGTTATGGACCCAGCACGCTTCCACCGGGTATTAGTCTGATACCCTAGGTTGCGTTAATTGAAGGGCTGGAAAGGATCCAACGAAGAACAGAGTGTTTCGTCATAGGTTCGTTTATCAGGCGCAAGAGCGTTGAGGTGATTCTGAACAAACTAGGGAGATAAACGCTACAAGAGAGTTGTTGTGCGTCTCAGAGGGGGTGTACTATTTGCAATTCCGAGGCAGTACGTTATCAGAAGAGTCAGACAAGCTGCAATATCTGATCAAAAATACCCAGACCCTCCCCTAAGTAATTGAGAATTGCCCAGTAGACGTCATTAGAGCCGGCGCCGCCAGTATAAAAGGAGGTGGGGGAGTATTGTGTTGGGTGGAAGAGAAGCAGTAGCAGCCGAGTGGGTCTGTAGGGAGAGGCTGCAGGTTCGAATCCTGCCTCGTGGATGTGTGTGATGTCCTTATGTTAGTTAGGTTTAAGTAGTTCTAAGTTATAGGGTACTGATGACCTTAGAAGTTAAGTCCCATAGTGCTCAGAGCCATTTGAACCATTTTGTCTGGAGAACGCCGTGCCTTTCAACGTTGACAAGTCGTTGGGAGTCGGCAGTCACGTGAGTAACACATCCATCATGGACATTTCAACCCTTCTAAAGCTGCCCAAGTCGACTGTTGGTGATGTGATTCAGAAGTGGAAACGTGAAGAAACAGTCACAGCTAAACAAAGACGAGACAGTTATCATATTCTAACAGAGAGGGACCGACCAGTATTGTGAAGGATGGCTGTAAAAATATCACATTAAACCAGAGGAAGGAACGACACGCGACTTCCAAAGTGCTTTTAGAGTCCATTTACTACAGTGACTGTGCGTAGGGAGTTAGAAAGAATGGGATACAGTGATAGAGCTGCTCCTCATAAGCCATAAATTTCTGCAGTTCTAGGCGACGCTTGAGGTGCTGTAAAGAGCAACGCCACTGAGCAGCATGCTTTGGAGTGATGAACCATGCTCTACCCTGTGGCAGTCCGATGGAGGGGTATGGGTTTGACGAATGCCTTAGGACTTTGCTTACCATCATGTGTAGTTACAACAATGAAGCACAGACGAGGTGCTGCTGCGATATGGAGGTATTTTTTGTGTTTATGGTGTCCTCACCTTACTGCGCTCAAGAAATCGTTAAATGCGGAAGGATAACGACTTTTCTGGAGACTAGAAATCTACTGTGTAGGAATCAGCATGGGTTTCGAAAAAGACGATCGTCTGAAACCCAGCTCGCGCTATTCGTCCACGAGACTCAGAGGGCCATAGACACGGGTTCCCAGGTAGATGCCGTGTTTCTTGACTTCCGCAAGGCGTTCTATTCAGTTCGTCACAGTCGTTTAATGAACAAGGTAAGAGCATGTAAACTATCAGACCAATTGTGTGATTGGATTGAAGAGTTCCTAGATAACAGAACGCAGAATGTCATTCTCAATGGAGAGAAGTCTTCTGAAGTAAGAGTGATTTCAGGTGTGCCGCAGGGGAGTGTCGTAGGACCGTTGCTATTCACAATATACATAAATGACCTTGTGAATGACATCCGAAGTTCACTGAGGCTTTTTGCAGATGATGCTGTGGTGTATCGAGAGGTTGTTACAATGGAAAATTGTACTGAAATGCAGGAGGATCTGCAGCGAATTGACGCACGGTGCATGTAATGGCAATTGAATCTCAATGTAGACAAGTGTAATGTGCTGCGAATACATAGAAAGAAAGATCCCATATCATTTAGCTACAATATAGCAGGTCAGCAACTGGAAGCAGTTAATTCCACAAATTATCTGGGAGTAGGCATTAGGAGTGATTTAAAATGGAATGTTCATATAAAGTTGATCGTCGGTAAAGCATTGAAGAAACCTAAGGAAATGCAATCCGAAAACAAAGGAAGTAGGTTACAGTACGCTTTTTTGTCCACTGCTTGAATACTGCTCAGCAGTGTGGAATCCGTACCAGGTAGATTTGATAGAAGAGATAGAGAAGATCCAACGGAGAGCAGCGATCTTTGTTACAGGATTATTTAGTAATCGCGAAAGCGTTACGGAGATGATAGATAAACTTCAGTGGAAGACTCTGCAGGAGAGACGCTCAGTAGCTCGGTACGGGCTTTTGTTAAAGTTTCGAGAACATACCTTCACCGAAGAGTCAAGCAGTATATTGCTCCCTCCTACGTATATCTCGCGAAGAGACCATGAGGATAAAATCAGAGAGATTAGAGCCCACACAGAAGCATGCTGACAATCCTTCTTTCCACGAACAATACGAGACTGGAATAGAAGGGAGAACCAATAGAGGTACTCAAGGTACCCTCCGTCACACACGGTCAGGTGTCTTGCTGTGTATGGATGTAGATGTAGATATGACCACTTTAGATAACTATTGCATCGTATGTAAAGTAGTTCGGGGACGATCACTGTTTCCATCAGCGTGACAATGCACTAAGCTATAAAGCTGCACATGTGGGGCGATAACACAGTGGATCGGACTGGCCTGCCCCCAGTCTCCACCTGAACCCAATGGGAAACCTTTGGGATTAGTGGGAACCTCAACTTCACTCCAGGCGCCAGAGTCCAAATAGACTACTTTATCTGGTTTCGCCTCTTGAGGAAGAATTGGCTGCCATTCCCGCACAGACTTTCAGGAGTCCCATTGGAAGCGTCCTTATCAGACTTCAAGACGAAGATTCGACATACCCCGTATTAATGTCCAGTAATAGGTTGCGTGTTGGGCGCTGCCTTTTTAGCCATCGCCATTTCTTAAGTGGTTATCTCCAACCACTTTGTACTCGTTGTCGTCAGCCTTTGACGGTTCCCCATTTCTTGACCAAATTCACTTTTTTTCTACATCTACATACATACTCCGCAATCCACCATACGATGCGTGGCGGAGGGTACCTCGTACCACAACTAGCATCTTCTCTCCCTGTTCCACTCCCAAACAGAACGAGGGAAAAGTGACTGCCTATATGCCTCTGTACGAGCCCTAATCTCTCTTACCTTATCTTTGTGGTCTTTCCGCGAATTGTAAGTTGGCGTCAGTAAAATTGTACTGCAGTCAGCCTCAAATGCTGGTTCTCTAAATTTCCTCAGATGCGATTCACGAAAAGAACGTCTCCTTTCCTCTAGAGACTCACACCCGAGTTCCTGAAGCATTTCCGCAACACTCGCGTGATGATCAAACCTACCACTAACAAGTCTAGCAGCCCGCCTCTGAATCGCTTCTAAGTCCTCCGTCAATCTGACCTGATAGGGATCCCAAACGGTCAAGCAGTACTCAAGAATAGGTCGCACCAGCGTTCTATAAGCGGTCTCCTTTAACCACTTACGTTCCTCTGTATGTTTGCCGTCTGACATACCGGCTTAGCGAAAGACGCGCGGGCTGTTCACCGCGTTTTGTTTTTTGCCCGTCATAATAATATGACGAAGGACATTAATCTTTGGTTCGCGACCTCTGCTGTCTCTACGCCGCATTTCTTGGACCTTTCTCCAAGAGGAAGTCCTGTTTTTATCTCTCACTCCTTGTGTCCATTGGTCATAACGTGTAGTCCCTTTTCACTTCTTTCACTTATTGGTGTTCCAATGCCTATGGCCACAGTTGTTTTTGCGCAAAAAATAAAATAAAAAAATAAAATATCCAGAGACTTTTGGTTAGATACTGATTATCCCCCCCACACACACACCCCTCCAGAGTCTTTTTGTTAGATAGTGTATTACTCCCTGCCCCCCGCCATACGAGCAGGTTACGATAATAATACCAGAAGTACTATCCACCAAACAAATGGTTCATATGGCTCTGAGCACTATGGGACTCAACATCTTAGGTCATAAGTCCCCTAGAACTTAGAACTACTTAAACCTAACTAACCTAAGGACATCACACACACCCATGCCCGAGGCAGGATTCGAACCTGCGACCGTAGCAGTCCCGCGGTTCCGGACTGCAGCGCCAGAACCGCTAGACCACCGCGGCCGGCTATCCACCAAACACCTAAGTTGGATGTAAAAGTAGTGTGTTAGTACGTACATGGCACTTTTCACATACACTTTTTATTACATGTACATCTACATCTACATTTATACTCCGCAAGCCACCCAACGGTGTGTGGCAGAGGGCACTTTACGTGCCACTGTCATTACCTCCCTTTCCTGTTCCAGTCGCGTATGGTTCGCGGGAAGAACAACTGCCGGAAAGCCTCCGTGCGCACTCGAATCTCTCTAATTTCACATTCGTGATCTCCCCGGGAGGTATAAGTAGGGGAAAGCAATATACTCGATACCTCATCCAGAAACGCACCCTCTCGAAACCTGGACAGCAAGCTACACCGCGATGCAGAGCGCCTCTCTTGCAGAGTCTGCCACTTGAGTTTGCTAAACATCTCCGTAACGCTATCTCGCTTACCAAATAACCCTGTGACGAAACTCGCCGCTCTTCTTAGGATCTTCTCTATCTCCTCTGTCAAGCCGACCTGGTACGAATCCCACACTGACGAGCAATACTCAAGTATAGGTCGAACGAGTGTTTTTTAAGCCACCTCCTTTGTTGATGGACTACATTTTCTAAGGACTCTCCCAATGAATCTCAACCTGGTACCCGCCTTACCAACAATCAATTTTATATGATCATTCCACTTCAAATCGTTCCGCACGCATACTCCCAGATATTTTACAGAAGTAACTGCTAACAGTGTTTGTTGCGCTATCATATAAACATACAATAAAGGATCCTTCCTTCTATGTATTCGCAATACATTACATTTGTCTATGTTAAGGGGCAGTTGAAACTCCCTGCACAAAGTGGCTATCCGCTGCAGATCTTCCTGCATTTCGCTGCAATTTTCTAATGCTGCAACTTCTTTGTATACTACAGTATCATCCGCGAAAAGCCGCATGGAACTTCCGACACTATCTACTAGGTCATTTATATATATTGTGAAAAGCAATGGTCCCATAACACTCCCCTGTGGCACGCCAGAGGTTACTTTAACGTCTGTAGACGTCTCTCCATTGAGAACAACATGCTGTCTTCTGTTTGCTAAAAACTCTTCAATCCAGCCACACAGCTGGTCTGATATTCCGTAGGCTCTTACTTTGTTTATCAGGTGACAGTGCGGAACTGTATCGAACGCCTTCCGGAAGTCAAGAAAAATAGCATCTACCTGGGAGCCTGTATCTAATATTTTCTGCGTCTCGTGAACAAATAAAGCGAGTTGGGTCTCACACGATCGCTGTTTCCGGAATCCATGTTGATTCCTACAGAGTAGATTCTGGGTTTCCAGAAATGACATGATACGCGAGCAAAAAACGTGTTCTAAAATTCTACAACAAATCGATGTCAGAGATAAAGGCTATAGTTTTGCGCATCTTCTCGACGACCCTTCTCGAAAACTGGGACTACCTGTGCTCTTTTCCAATCATTTGGAACCTTCCGTTCCTCTAGAGACTTGCGGTACACGGCTGTTAGAAGGGGGGCAAGTTCTTTCGCGTACTCTGTGTAGAATCGAATTGGTATCCCGTCAGGTCCAGCGGACTTACCTCTGTTGAGTGATTTCAGTTACTTTTCTATTCCTTGGACAGATGTCAGCCATTTTTTCGTTCGTGCGGTGATTTAGAGAAGGAACTGCAGTGCGGTCTTCCTCTATGAAACAGCTTTGGAAAAAGGTGTTTAGTATTCAGCTTTATGCATGTCGTCCTCTGTTTCAATACCATCATCATCCCAGAGTGCCTGAGTATGCTGTTTCGATCCACTTACTGATTTAACGTAAGACCAGAACTTCCTAGGATTTTCTGTCAATTCGGTACATAGGATTTTACTTTTGAATTCACTGAATGCTTCAGGCATAGCCCTCCTTACGCTAACTTTGACATCGTTTAGCTTCTGTTTGTCTGAGAGGACGTTAAATACTGAGAAATGTTTCCCTGTTTTCTGCACCGGACGCGGAATCAATCTCAAGGAGCTCGACCATTCATCGCCTGAAGTACCTCTGGTACATTGCAGCTAGAGGCGTAGTGAATAATGCAACTAGGCAATCGGGCAGGAGGCGTCTACAAAGCGATCCTCTCTGACTTGGAGAACGGCTTCTCCCCCAGTGACAAATTACGACTTCCGATCTCATTGCCTCTGCGGGACGTAAATCTTTTAGAGGCGCCAGAATTGCAGAGAAGATCGACATGCCGTCATCGGCGTTACGGAGTGATAGGATTGCTTTGTTTCCGACGTGATTCACAAGCGGTGCTTGAAAAAGTGTTTGGCCGGCTTCGGTGTGTTCACACGTGCACATGAACTGCTACGGAAACTCTTCATGTATCCCAGCCTGAATTACAGCGATCCCGACGCCAAATTTGAGCTTATCATTGCTGAGAGTTACTGTAACTGTTTGTTTTTAGTTAGCAGTATGAAGACTGATGTGTTCAAGATGCCCGCGCTGGTGTGTCGTGTCCAAATCTCTCCATCTCCATTAAAACAGCTCACTATTTTCATATGAGGGTTTTCCTTTCGGAATTTTTTCCCCTCCCCCACTCTTACAATTATATTCGTTAAGAAACTGGTCATTCATTGATGATATCTGAACAGTATGAGTCCTATCAATCTAATCTTCTTTTTAGTCAAGTTATGCCATACAGTTCTTTTCTTCTTGATTCGTGTCAGTATTTCGTTTGTCTATATACATCAGTGAACTGACGGACAAGGTAGGCAGCATCTCCGGTTGTTTGCCGACGATGCTGTGGTGTACGGGAAGCTGTAGTTGTTGAGTGACTGTGGGGGAATACAAGGTGGCTTAGACAAAATTTCTAGCTGGTGCGATGAATGGGAGCTTGGTCTAAATGTACAAGAATGTACGTTAATGCAGATAAATAGGGGAAAAATCCCATAATATTCGAATACAGCATTAGCAGTAGGTTACTTGACACAGACATGTAGATTGAATATCTTGGCGCAAAGTTGGAAGGGCATACGAAATGGAACGCGCATGTGGAAGGTGACTGGTCGACTTCGGTTTACTATCAAAATTTGAGAGAATTGTAGCTCACCCATACAAGAGTCGCCGTGTAGAACCCTAGTGCAACTCATTCTTGAGCACTCATTCTTGGGATTCCCGCCAGATCAGATTGAACGAAGTCATCGAAAAAATTCAGAGGTGGGCTGCTAGGTTTGCTTTGGACAGGTTCGATAAACACTTGACTATTACGGAGATGTTTGGGACACCTTTGCCACACAACGGAAAAGCCACCGACATCGTAAGAGCGTTCTTAGCGGTATATGCACTGAAGAGCCAAAGAAACTGGTGCGTCTGCCTAATATGGTGTAAAAACAGAGAAGTGCCGCAACACGACGTGGCATGGACTCGACTAATGTCTGAAGTAGTGCTGCAGGGAAATGGCACCATGAATCATGCATGGCCGTCCGTAAGAGTACGAGGGGGTGAAGATCTCAACAGCTCGTTGAAAGCCATCCCTAATACGCCCAATAATGTTCATGTCTGGGGAGTTTGGTGGCCAGCGGAGTGTTTAAACTTGGGAGAGTGTTCCTGGAGCCACTCTGTAGCAATTATGGACGTGTGGGGTGTCGCATTGTCCTGCTGGAATTGCCCAAGTCCATCGGAACGCACAATGGACACGAATGAGTGCAGGTGATCAGACAGGATGCTTACGTACGTGTCACCTGTCAGAGTCGTATCTCGACGTATCAGGGGTCCAACTGCACACGCCCCACACCATTACAGGGCCACCACCAGCTCGAAGAGTCCCCTGCTAACAAGCAGAGTCCATGAACTCATGATGTTGTCTCTATATACGTACACGACCATTCAATTTGAAACGAGACTCGTCCCACCAGGCAACATGTTTCCAGTCATCAACAGGCGACACGTAAAGCTATGTGTCCTGCAGTCATTAAGGGTACAAGTGTGGGTCGTAAGACCATATCGATGACGTTTCGTTGAATGGATCGCAAGCTGACACTTGTTGATTACCCAGCACTGAAATATGCAGTAGTGTTCGGAAGGGTTGTACTTCTGTCACGCGCCGGCCGGAGTGGCCGAGCGATTCTAGGCGCTTCAGTCTGGAACCGCGCGACCGCTACGGTCGCAGGTGCGAATCCTGCATTGGGCATGGATGTGTGTAATGTCCTTAGGTTAGTTGGGTTTAAGTAGTTCTAAGTTCTAGCGGACTGATGAACTCAGATGTTAAGTCCAATAGTGCTCAGAGCCATTTCAACCATTTCTGTCACGCGCAACGATTTTCTTCAGTCGTCGTTGTTCCCGTTGTTCCAGGATCTTTTTCCAGCCTCAGCGGTGTCGGAGATTTGATGTTTCACCGCATTAATGATATTCACACTACACTCGTAAAATGGCCGTACGGGAAAATGCCCATTTCATCGCTACCTCGGAGATACTGTGTCCCATGGCTCGTGCGCCGAGTATAACACCACGTTCAAACTCACTCAAATCTTGATAAACTGCCATTGTAACAGCTGTAACCGATCTAACAACTCAGCCAGACACTTGTAGTCTTATACAGGCGTTGCCGACCGCAGCGCCGTATTCTCCTTGTTTATATACACCTCTGTATTTGAGCACGCAAGCCTATGCCAGTTTCTTTGGACCTTCAGCGTATGTATGTGGTACAAGTCCATTATCTCCACTTTTCTGTATATAATGCTTCTGAAATTAATGAGCCAAACAAACAGAAAGAAAGGTTCATCTCTAGCAAGAAGCCATATGCTTGCATATTTCTGGTATCTCAACTGCAGATTTTTCAGCGCTCATTTAACTTTGTATCTCAATATGAACAAAAATTGACTAATACCACTTTTGAAAAAGCCCTTCATTTCATCTCGCCTACGGAAGTCAGGCGACGGCAGATAGCTTCATATAGACTATGAGCCGTGATTCTTGCGTGACAGATGTGCGCTCCTGTCGAGAAGCAGTCCATAGTAGTGGCGGCTGTGGCCGAAAGCTGTCAGCATGTTAAGGACTAGAAAATTCTAAGTAAACAAAATAATGTATTTTGGAACTGAAACTTTATCTTCTCTGAGTATTATGACTTCTATTAAGTATTACTGCTTTCTTTGGGATTGAAATTATTATATTCTTGTTGAATCCCAAAGAAAGTAGGTGTTGACAGATGTGAAAATTACCGAACTGTCAGTTAAATAAGCCACGTCTGCAAAATACTAACACGAATTCTTTATAGGCGAATGGAAAAACTGGTAGAACCCGACCTCGGGGAAGATCAGTTTGGATTCCGTAGAAACACGGGAGCACGTGAGGCAATACTGACCCTATGACTTATCTTAGAAGAAAGATTAAGGAAAGGCAAACCTACGTATCTAGCATTTGAGATTTAGAGAAAGATTTTGACAATGTTGACTAGAATACTCTCTTTCAAATTCTGAAGGTGGCAGGGAGCGAAAGGCTATTTACAATTTGTACAGAAACCAGATGGCAGTTATAAGAGTCGAGGGACATGACAGAGGAGGAGGAGGAGATTAGTGTTTAACGTCCCGTCGACAACGAGGTCATTAGAGACGGAGCTCAAGCTCGGGTGAGGGAAGGATGGGGAAGGAAATCGGCCGTGCCCTTTCAAAGGAACCATCCCGGCATTTGCCTGAAGCGATTTAGGGAAATCACGGAAAACCTAAATCAGGATGGCCGGAGACGGGAGGGGACATGACAGAGCAGCAGTGGTTGGGAAGGGAGCGAGACAGGCTGTAGCCTATCCCCGATGTTATTCAATCTGTATATTGAGCAAGCAGTGAAGGAAACAAAAGAAAAATTCGGACTAGGAATTAAAATCCATGGAGAAGCAATAAAAAGTTTGAGATTCGCCGATGACATTGTAATTCTGTCAGAGACAGCAAAGGACTTGGAAGAGCAGCTGAACGGAATGGACAGTGTCTTGAAAAGAGGATATAAAATGAACATCAACAGAAGCAAAACGAGAATAATGGAATGTAGTCGAATTAAATCGGGTGATGCTGCGGGAATTAGATTAGAAAACGAGAGGCTTAAAGTAGTAAATGAGTTTTGCTATTTGGGGAGCAAAATAACTGATGATGATCGATTTAGAGAGGATATAAAATGTAGACTGGCAATGGCAAGGAAGCGTTTGTGAAGAAGAGAAATTTGTTAACATAGAGTATAGATTTGTCAGGAAATCGTTTCTGAAAGTATTTGTATGGAGTGTAGCCATGTATGGAAGTGAAACATGGACGATAAATAGTTTGAACAAAAGAGAATAGAAGCGATCGAAATGTGGTGCTACAGAAGAATACTGAAGATTAGATGGGTATATCACATAACTAACATAACTAATGAGGAGGTATTGAATAGAATTGGAGAGAAGAGAAATTTGTGGCACAACTTGACTAGAAGAGGGGATCGGTTGGTAGGGCATATTCTGAGGCATCAAGGGATCACCAATTTGGTATTGGAGGGCAGCGTGGAGGGTAAAAATCGTAGAGGGAGACCAAGAGATGAATACACTAAACAGATTCAGAAGGATGTAGGTTGCAGTAGGTACTGGGAGATGAAGAAGCTTGCACAGGATAGAGTAGCATGGAGAGCTGCATCAAACCACAACAACAACAATTATTACTGATTTGATATGTTAAGTTATTAGTGTGAATGAATATGTGAATTGAAAGTAATGTAATACATCAATATCGTTATACCTATTAACTGAGTAAATAGTGTCATTGGAATTTATCTTACACAGAAAATGAATCACACTCTCAGGGGAAAATTGTAAAGTGTAATTTGCCAGTTTATGGTGCTGGGGGAAATAAGAAACATTTTACGATAATTCGGTTATCTAAAGACGAAGTTATTTTGATAGCTGGGTGTTTTTCTAAAATTTGCTCTTTTAATAAATTGCTCATAAAAGCTATTCTTTTGCGATTGGTTCGTAGTAAAAGTCGCTGGATGGCGTCGTTTTTTACTGACAGATGACTGACTACACCGTTTCTCAACCAAAGAGAAGAGAGTACGTTCTGGTGTATTATGTAGGATGGTCTTGTCTTAGAATAAGCTTGTCATCTCTGTTCGTCTCATTGCACAGTGCTTTGAGTTCCCTTCTGTACTATATTGTGGCAGTTCTTTCGATGTATGGTTCAAGTTCCATCGAGTTGGGCGTATGTTTGTGTGTGTGTGTGTGTGTGTGTGTGTGTGTGTGTGTGTTTGAGGGGGAGGTTAGTGAATAAACATGACCCACAGGTGATGTGTCAATGTATCGCTCGTTTGAGTTCGCAATTCTGCTACGCTGCTGAATTCCACATTTCATTGTCAGGCCATAAATTTCGAGCTTTCGCACTGTGGAGTCCAAAGGGATTACTCGGTGCCGCATCGCCTCTCTGAATACAGCGAAATAATTCCAGTTTCCTGCCGGTGGCGTCCGCTGTTCCCAGAACCCTTCGGGGCCCAGCTTTCCTCTTATTTGCTTAGAGGATTCCGACTTCTGCTTAAACGCGGGATATTTATGTGTCTCCAGAGAAGCCACCGAGGTCGCAGCGCAGTATCCGGTTACTCCGCCCGGTTTCGCGGAGACGCCGTTCCTATGACAACATACACTCGGCAGTACCTAGAAAATGCCACCGAGTCCCGCTCAGGGTGCAGAAATCAAATGCATGTAGTATGAGTCGTCAATTAATCCTGCCCATTAAAATTGATACACCACGAAGATGACGTGCTACAGACGCGAAAATCAACCGACAGGAAGACGACACTGTGATATGCAAATGATTATCTTTTCAGAGCATTCACACAAGGTTGGCCCCGGTGGCGACACCTACAACGTGCTGACATCAGGAAAGTTTCCAACCGATTTCTCATACACAAACAGCAGTTGACCGGCGTTGCCTGGTGAAACGTTTTTGTGGTGCCTCGTGTATGGAGGAGAAATGCGTACCATCACGTTTCCGACTTTGATAAAGGTCGGATTGTAGCCTATGGCGAATACGGTTTATTGTATCGCGACATTGCTGCTCGCGTTGGTCGAGATCCAATGACTGATGGCAGAATATGGAATGGGTGGGTTCAGGAGGGTAATACGGAACGCCGTGCTGGATCCCAACGGCCTCGTATTACTAGCAGTCGAGATGACAGGCATCTTATCCGCACGGCTGTAACGGATCGTGCAGCCACGTCTCGATCCCTGAGTCAACAGATGCGGACGTTTGCAAGACAACAACCATCTGCACGAGCAGTTCGACGACGTTTGCAGCAGCATGGACTATCAGCTCGGAGACCGTGGCTGCGGTTACCCTTGACGCTGCATCACAGACAGGAGCGCCTGCGATGGTGTGCTCAACGACGAACCTGGGTGCACGAATGGCAAAACGTCGTTTTTCGGATGAATCCAGGTTTTGTTTACAGCATCATGATGGTCGCATCAGTGTTTGGCGACATCGCGGTGAACGCAAATTGGAAGCGTGTATTCGTCATCGCCGTACTGGCGTATCACTCGGCGTGATGGTATGGGGTGCCATTTATTACACGTCTCGGTCACCTCTTGTTCGCACTGACGGCACTTTGAACCGTGGACGTTACATTTCAGATGTGTTACGACCCGTGTTTCTACCCTTCATTCGATCCCTGCGAAACCCTACATTTCAGCAGGATAAAGCACGACCGCATGTTGCAGGTCCTGTACGGGCCTTTCTGGATACAGAAAATGTTCGACTGCTGCCCTGGCCAGCACATTCTTCAGATCTCTCACCAATTGAAAACGTCTGGTCAATGGTGGCCGAGCAACTGGCTCGTCGCAATATGCCAGTCACTACTCTTGATGAACTGTGATATCGTGTTGAAGCTGCATGGCCAGCTGTACCTGTACACGCCATCCAAGGTTTGACTCAATGCCCAGGCATATGAAGACCGTTACTACGGCCAGAGGTGGTTGTTCTGGGTACTGATTTTTGAGGATCTATGCACCCAAATTGCGTGAAAATGTAATCACATGTCAGTTCTAGTATAATATATTTGTCTAATGAATACCCGTTTATCATCTGCATTTCTTGTTGGTGTAGCAATTTTAATGGCCAGTAGTGTACATTCAGGATTTCGTAATTTCCATAATTGTATTAAGGCGAATGCCGTTGTTGTTCCTTTGAGAGGGACAGTGCCAGTTTGCTTCCGCATCCTTCTACAATCCGAGTTTCTGTTCCGTCCCTAATAACATAATCGTCGGCACGACGCGTCAAAGCCTAAAGATCCTTCTTTCACACTGATAAACATAACAGTTAGGAAATTCCTGAGATCGTGTACGACAATACGGACACGTCACACTACGAAGCGTTATGAGCCTGGGACGAACAGAACGTTATTAATAAACTTAAAATTGTGGGCCGTCAGTGACTGTAACTTCTAGGTTAGGGATGTACAGTTAAACCACAGATTCTTTAAACAATCGAACTGCCACGTATAAAACAGCTCGAAACGTCTGGTTACAAATGTGTTAATGCGTCAAATACTTGACGTTAAGCATGTAAGCGACAGCCGTGGTGTGGCGCACGGTCCACCACCCGCACCTACCTACATCAGTCAGATCAACATGGTACATTGTCGTGAACCGAAAATACCCTACGATGGACAAAAAAGTACGCAATACATTTGGCGGATTCGCCCATGTGTCAGCAATGCTGCGTGCTGCATACGGACGAGCATCGGCTGGTCTGCGCCGAGGCACTGGCTGTCCGGACTCTCGCAAGAAAAATAATAGCGTTCATGCGGCCCACTATGTGTACAGCAGTCTCTCCTGCGTAGTATTTTTTCCAGAGGAAACGCATTTTCCGCGTCATAAGACGAACGCAGTGGCGTGGATCACAGGTATGACGGTCCATTACATCTATAGAGACACACGTCGGAACGTACTAAACGTCCTGGATTACTGGCAATACTTGCAAGATGGACACACAAGTACAAGGATTGGTATGCCAATTTCCTAGTAACGGTTTTTGCGGACCCGCCATATACTTGGAGTGTGCCGGGTGCGCAAAGGTGAGCGGCGGGGCTGTCGTTGTGAAACCGACCAAGTAAAGTGATCAGCTAAAGACACTATGCGAGTATGCGACCTAGGAAAAACTAACGCTTGCACAGTTAGCAAACGGATGTGCTTCGCATTTTGTTTTCATATCTATAAATACTTTTCTTTAGGGTGCTGGAGGTGGCCCCACTTTAATTTTGTTGTTATTTCATGCTGCATGGTAGGACGGCAGCGAGGTTCCTTCCAGGACAGTTGTCATGTGCCAGGACGTACTATGTTTATTTTGTGAATAATAAAGCTTTCTGTTTCTCCTTAAAAAAAAAAAAAAAAACCGGATCTAGGCGCTTCAGTCTGGAACCGCGAGACCGCTGCGGTCGCAGGTTCGAACACTGCCTCGGACATGGATGTCTGTGTTGTCCTTAGGTTAGTTAGGTTCAAGTAGTTCTAAGTTCTAGGGGACTGATGACCTCAGATGCTGAGTCCCATAGTACTCAGAGCCATTTGAACCATCTTTTTTGTAAGCGACAATATTATGAAACAGTGGATGAAAGCAGTAAGGGTAATTTTCCGTCTGTTCTAATAAAAAGACAGTTTTTCACACATCTTAATATTTATAACATCATATGCCCTGAACTATGTGCCGCGCATGATATTATATTACAGGTACATCCAGCGATATACACTGAAGCGCCAAAGAAACTGGTATAGGTATGAGATATGTAAACAGGCAGAATACGGTCGGCAACGTCTGTACAAGACAACAAGTGTTTGGCGCAGTTGTTAGATCGGTTACTGCTGCTACAGTGGCAGGTTATGAAGATTGAACATGATGTTATAGTCGGCGAACGAGTCATGCGACATAGCATCTCTGAGGCAGCGATGAAGTGGGGCTTTTCACGTACAACCATTTCACGAGTGTACCGGGAATATCAAGAATCTGCTAAAACGTGAAATCTCCGACATCGCTGCGGCCAAAAAAAGATCCAGGATGAACGGGACCAACGACGCCCGAAAAGAATCGTTCAGCGTGACAGAAGTGCAACCCCTCCGCAAACTGCTGCAGAGTTCAATGCTCGGTCGTCAACAAGTGTCAGCGTGAGAAACCATTCACCGAAACATCATCGATATGGGCTTTCGGAGCCGAAGGCCCACTCGTGTGCCCTTCATGACTGCACGAGACAAAGCTTTACGCCTTGCCTGGGCCCGTCAACACCGACATTGGCCTGTTGAAGACTGGAAACATGTTGCCTGGTCGGACGAGTCTCGTTTCAAATTGTATAGAGCGGGTGGGCGTGTACGGGTATGGAGAAAACCTTACTGTTCAGGCTGGTGGAGGCTCTGTAATGGTGTGGGGCGTGTGCAGCTGGATTGATATGGGACCCCTGATACGTCTAGATACGACTCTGACAGGTGACACGTACGTAAGCATCCTGTCTGGTTCTGAGCACTATGGGACTTAACTTCTGTGGTCGTCAGTCCCCTAGAACTTAGAACTACTTAAACCTAACTAACCTAAGGACACCACACACATCCATGCCCGAGGCAGGATTCGAACCTGCGACCGTAGCGATCGCGCGGTTCCAGACTGTAGCGCCTAGAACCGCTCGGCCACTCAGGCCGGCAAGCATCCAGTCTGATCGCCTGCATCCATTCACGTCCATTGTGCATTCCGACTCACTTGGGCAATTCCAGTAGCACAATGCGACACTCCACACCTCCAGAATTGCTACAGAGTGGTTTCAGAAATACTCTTCCAGTTTAAACACTTCCGCTGGCCGCCAAATTCCCCACCAATGAGCATTATTGAGCATATCTGGGATACCTTACAACGTGCTGTTCAGGAGAGATCTCCACCCGCTCCTACTCTTACGGATTTATGGACAGCTTTGCAGGGTTAATGGCGTCAGTTCCCTCCAGCACTGCTTCAGACGTTAGTGGAGTCCAGGCCACGTCGTGTTGCGGCACTTCTGCGTGCTCGCAGAGGCCGTACACTATATTAGGCATACGTACCAGTTTCTTTCTCTCTTCAGTGACTGTGGAAACTGATCGTAAACTGTGTTGCGAACACAGTCGGCAGTAAAGTAGTAATACATTGAAACGTTTTTCGAGATACTGAAGTTTGGTTGCCTGAACATTAAAAATGCACTGAACGAAAATTTGTTTTCCTTTCATCATTTTGTGGAAAGTGTGGGGGGCGAGAAAAATTTCGAAACAATGTGTAGATTTTTTTTTTTTTTTTTTTTTTTTTTTTTTTGGAGTCGCTAAAGTGCTGTCATTGTCAAATTTCGGGTCAACAATTAGACGAAACATTGGAGGCCAAACTTTTGTAGGCTCTCGATGCCGTTAGACAACCTGGGGTCTGGGTTGTTGTTGTTGTGGTCTTCAGTCCTGAGACTGGTTTGATGCAGATCTCCATGTTGCTCTATCCTGTGCAAGCTTCTTCATCTCCCAGTACCTAATGCAGCCTACATCCTTCTGAATCTGGTTAGTGTATTCATCTCTTGGTCTCCCTCCTCGATTTTTACCCTCCACGCTGCCCTCCAGTACTAAATTGGTGATTCCTTGATGCCTCAGAACATGTCCTACCAACCGATCCCTTCTTCTAGTCAAGTTGTGCCACAAACTCCTCTTCTCCCCAATTCTATTCAACACCCCCTCTTCTTGTCAAGTTGTGCCACATTCTCCCCAATTCTATTCAACACCTCCTCATCTACCCATCTAATCTTCAGCATTCTTCTGTAGCACCACATTTCGAAAGCTTCTCTTCTTGTCTAAACTATTTATCGTCCATGTTTCACTTCCATACATGGCTACACACCATACAAATGCTTTCAGAAACGACTTCCTGACAGTTAAATCAATACTCGATGTTAACAAATTTCTCTTCTTCAGAAAGCCTTTACTTGCCATTACCAGTCTACATTTTATATCCTCTACTTCAACCATCATCAGTTATTTTGCTCCCCAAATAGCAAAACTCCTTTACTACTTTAAGTGTCTCGTTTCCTAATCTAATACCCTCAGCATCACCCGACTTAATTCGACTACATTCCATGATCCTCGTTTTGCTTTTGTTGATGTTCATCTTATACGCTCCTTTCAAGACACTGTCCATTCCGATCAACTGCTCTTCCAAGTCCTTTGCTGTCTCTGAGAGAATTACAATGTCCTCGGCGAACCTCAAAGTTTTTAATTCTTCTCCCTGGATTGTAATACCTACTCCGAACTTTTCTTTTGTTTCCTTTACTGCTTGCTCAATATACAGATTGAATAGCATCGGGGAGAGGCTACAACTCTGTCTCACTCCCTTCCCAACCACTGCTTCCCTTTCATGTCTCTCGACTCTTATAACTGCCATCTGGTTTCTGTACAAATTGTAAATAGTCTTTTGCTCCCTGTATTTTACCCCTTCCACCTTCAGAATATGAAAGAGAGTATTCCAGTCAACATTGTCAAAAGCTTTCTCTAAGTCTACATATTCTTGGGTAGCCGCTTAGTAATATACACTTTATGAATAATATTCCGACTTCACTCACAATCTTCTTGTTTGATAATTAATCTTCGGAACCACAACTCAGTTGTCAGCGACTGAGTGGACATTTGCAATGGCGAAAAGCTTCCACAGTTACCCTGTTTTTTTTTTTTTCGAATGATTTGGAATATTTGAGTGTTCCACATCACTCAGATGACACAAATTTAACCTATGTTATTGTTATGTGATGGAATATTGAATTTCGTATGATCTGTATTTGTAACCTCCGTCTGGCATCAGCTGTCTTAAGTGGTTGTACCTTCTATCTGAGCGTAACAGCAGCTTCTTGTCAGTACTGATTTGTCTGCCATCGCACTTTAAGAAGTGTGTACGAGTATTTAAAAATAAAGAAATGATAAGATTTTCACCACGAAAACAGTGATCTGGAAACAGTATTCATCTACTTCGACGCAGCCATAAATGGAAGACTGACTTAAGCACTGTGGTTGGCCAGTTTCCAAATACAAGTGGTAATATAAGTTTCCTTTAATTTACGTCTATGTTCACAAAACTTTTTGTTAACAGATTACCGGTTTCGGTGTATAATGACCATCATCAGATCTGTTTTATACAAAGTCCTAATGTGCTGCAGCCGTAGTGGCATCGTGAAATGTTAAATGCAGAATCAGCACCAGCATCGCCAAATGTATATAAACAACGATGTTGGTGCTGATTCTGCGTTTAGCATTTGACGATGCCTCTATGGCTGCAGTAAATTAGGACTTTGTTTTTATAAAACAGATCTGACGATGTTAATTATAGACCGAAACCTGTAATCTGTTAACAAAAAGTTTGTGACCATAGACATAAATTAAAGGAAAATTATTGGATATATGGGCCACTGTTTTATTCGTGACAATGTCGCAGCTTGTGGTAATATAACTGCTGGTACAAGGCTTGTTTGTCATGTTCGGTTTAATGGGCAAAAAAATTTTGCCAATAAATCTGATTGTTATTCCGAATGCTGAAAGCAGGTGCAAGGACGGCAGACACAGCGATTTAACTTTTACCTCAGAAAAAAACGAAGTGACGTAATTCGTTTTTGTTTCTTTCCAGATGCCTGTGTCCACTCGTACTACGTAGCGAAGCCCCCTTTCCGCAATACTGTAGCATGCCGCTGAACAAAAAGGTTGGTAAAAGAAACGTAAAATAATATGTCCGAGCCGGCCGGGGTCGCCGAGCGGTTCTAGGCGCTACAGTCTAAAACCGCGCGACCGCTGCGGTCGCAGGTTCGAATCCTGCCTCGGGCATGGATGTGTGTGATGTTCTTAGGTTAGTTAGGTTTAAGTAGTTCTACGTTCTAGGGGACTGATGACCTCAGAAGTTAAGTCCCATACTGCTCAGAGCCATTTGAACCACTTTTTTAATGTGTCCGAATTTTTTATTTTGGAAACTCTTAAATTTTACTAACATTGTACGTCTTTATTCTGCATGTTTACACATTTATTTCCTAATATGCTCAGCCTGGTGTCGAATACGTTTCTCCCAACGAGAGAGAACTTCTTTGATACTGTCACTGTAGAATTTTTGACTTTGTTTGTGGAGCGACACCACCGCCTCTGTCGGCCCCACTTCATGACTATGAGAGTGAAGTCGTCGAAGTTTCGGAGTCCGCCTGCTTAGCTGGGTGGTAACTTGCTCGCCTCCCATTCAAGCGGGCCCGGGTTCGATTCCCTGCCGGGTTGGAGATTTTCTCTGCTCGGGGACTGGGTGCTGTCCTCATCATCATTTCATCCTCATCGCCGACGCACAAGTCGCCCAATGTGGCTTCGACTGAAATAAGACTTGCACTTGGCGGCTGAACTTCCCCGGATGGGGGCCTCCTAGCCAACGATGCCATACGCTCATTTCCACTTTAAGTTTTGGAAACGTGTGAAAATCGGAAAGGGGCCAAGTCGGGACTGTACGGCAAACGATCGATAACAGTGAACGCAGGGCGTCGGAGTATTGCTGATGTCGCAACGCTCGTTTATTTCCTGGCATTGTCTTGCTGAAAAAGAGGGTGGTCCATGTGTAAGTATGATATTTAGGTTCTTCTTTTGGTAACGCCACCGCCACGTAGTGCTTTGTATGAAAATCACTGGCTGTGCTGTGTGCAGTCTGTGGCTGGGTGGCATTGTTGGAATTTGCTATTGTAGTGTTGGGCAGTCGCCTGTTAACAGCGCGTAGCGTCGCGCAGGTGGAGGTGAGCCGCCAGCAGTGGTGGATGTGGCGAGAGAAATGGCGGAGTTTTCAGAGCGGATGATCTGGACGCGTGTCCATCAGAGACAGTAAATTTGTAAGACTGGATGCCATGAACTGCTATATATTTTATGACTTTTGAACACTATTAAGGTAAATACATTGTTCTCTATCAAAATCTTTCATTTGCTAACTATGCTTATCAGTAGTTAGTGCCTGCAGTAGTTTGAATCTTTTATTTAGCTGGCAGTAGTGGCGCTCGCTGTATTACAGTAGTTCGAGTAACGAAGATTTTTGTGAGGTAAGTGATTCGTGAAAGGTATAGGTTATTGTTAGTAAGGGACATTCTTTTGTAGGTATTATTGAAAATCAGATTGCGTTGCGCTAAAAATATTGTGTGTCAGTTTAGTGTTGATCAGAATAAGTAAAGAGAGAAATGCCTGAGTACGTTCAGTTCTGCTCATCTGTTTGAAAATAAAATAACGTAAGGGGTTTACCAGCACAGTAATTCATTAATTTTTCTAAGGGCACGTTTCACATGTGTGGACAATCTCTTTGTTTTCGTGCTTTCGGTTCTGTAAGGGTCTTTTTATTACTTTATGGTGGTGTCGATTGAGAATGACTTTCCCTGCTGACAGCTCCATGATTTTTCTTTTTTGGCGTGGATGATTCTTTGAGGCGGATCACCGCTGATGCTCTCTCGTTTTCAGGATCACAATGGTGACAGCCAGCTTCTAACAGCTGCCACAGTGTTGTTAAGGGGATCAAAACACGAAAGAAATCGTTCATGTTATGAGTGAGCATTCGAAGCAGCCACCGTGCGTACACTGGATTACAGCACGCTGTTTCTCAAGTACCCCCATGCTTAAAAATAGTTCAAATGGCTCTGGGCACTATGGGACATAACTTCTGAGGTCATCAGTCCCCTAGAACTTAGAACTACTTAAACCTAACTAACTTAAGGACATCACACACATCCACGCCAGAGGCAGGACTCGAACCTGCTACCGTAGAGGTCGCGCGGTTCCAGACTGTAGTGCCTAGAACCGCTCGGCCACCCCTGTCGGCACCTCCATGCTTACGTTACACACTGCCGACCTACAAGCTACAGTTCTGAGCCCGCTAGTGGCAGAGGGTTACAACTTGCGTCAGCGAAAGTTGACGGAGTAATATGCATAATATGTGATACTCCACCCAATGTTGAGAAGTGAATAAAAAATTCGGGACCATTAATTTTCAACATGCTCTCGTACATAGTATTTTGTTGAGACAGCGATACTCTACTGTCTTAATCGATTTTTCGTGGTAAGCGTTTTCATAGTAAACGTTTTTTTAATTGCAGTTGAAAACTCTATTATTTATCAGCAAAAACGCTATGGTATTCTTTGCTTATCTCTCGCTAATGATCGGTGGAGGAATCTCGTTTCCAAATTATTGGGTATGAACGAGGAGCACTGCGTTCAATTCGGGGCCATAACTCTGCTGTCAGCATTGATTAAGAGGTGAGGCTGTACCGTGAGGTCGGCCTGTTAATAGAGCACATGAAAAATGGCGTCGACGCCTCTCAATAGCACAATACGGGGTCTGGGTATTCAATCACTGGCAGGACCAGAATACGTTCTCCCGACAATGTGCGCCGCGCGGTGAGGAACGTACGCAAGGAGGACGCTATCAGGTTCCTCTGAATTTCTGATGGCGCGAGTTTCATCTAAAGTGCAACAGATCCCTACATATTACACACACTGTTGGTCTGCGGGAAGCTGGAGGGATGATTCAAGTGGTTCAAATGGCTCTGAGCACTATGGGACTTAACAGCTATGGTCATCAGTCCCCTAGAACTTAGAACTACTCAAACCAAACTAACCTAAGGACATCACACAACACCCAGTCATCACGAGGCAGAGAAAATCCCTGACCCCGCCGGGAATCGAACCCGGGAACCCGGGCGTGGGAAGCGAGAACGCTACCGCACGACCACGAGCTGCGGACACTGGTGGGACGTATCGACGGACTGCTGCACGTGTGGGCCACATTGTATGGGTGGTGTCTCGAAGCTTTCAGTAGTGGTCTTAAGAATATTCCTACAGCTGTAAGCCAGATTCTGGGCGCGTGCGTAGTACACACGTACTTTAGGATCAAAGCACTGTGCGAGTAGCGTCTTCCGACTGAACGTCATCCAAGGACGAAATGTGAGCACTGTTGCGTCTGCTCTGTCAGCGAGAATCATTGGGAACTGTCTGCTCGCAAGCACGGCTAACTTGGCGATCTGTTGTCTTCCGTGATGAGAACAGGTTCTGGCTGTATGTGAGTGATGGACGTATACGTGTCTGGCGCAGACCTGTGCATTCGCCCACGACACAGAGGTGCCATCCCAAGTTTCATGATGTGGGGGCCATCTACAGCTACATTTACGTGATTACTCTTCTGTTCACAATAAAGTGCCTGGCAGAGGGATCAGTGAACCACCTTCTCTCTACTGTTCCGCTCTCGAAGAGCGCGCGTGAAAAACGAGCACTTAAATTATTCTGTACCAGCCCTGATTTCTCTTATTTTACCGTGATGATCATTTCTCCCTATGTAGGCGGGTGCCAACAGAATGTTTTCGCAATCGGAGGAGAAAACTGAAATTTCATGAGAAGATCAAAAAATGGATCATATGGCTCTGAGCACTATGGGACTTAACATCTTAGGTCATCAGTCCCATAGAACTTAGAACTACTTAAACCTCGCTAACCTAAGAACATCACACACATCCATGCCCGAGGCAGGATTCGAACCTGCGACCGTAGCTGTCTGGCGGATCCAGACTGAAGCGCCTAGAATAAGAAGATCCTGTCGCAACGAAAAACACCTTTGTTTTAATCATTACCACTCCGATTCACGTATCATGTCTATGGCACCATCACTACTATTTCGCCATAATACAAAACTAGCTGTCCTTCTTTGAACATTCTCGATGTCATAAGTCAGTCCCATCTTATGCGAATCCCACACCGCACAGCGGTACTTCAGAATACGACGGACAAGAGTCGTGTAAGCATGGTGTAAACAGTCTCTTTAGTAGATCTGTCGCACCTTCTAAGTGTTCTGTCAATGAATTGCAGTCTATGGTTTGCTCTACCCACAACATTATCTACGTGATCCTTCCAATTTAGGTAATTTGTAATTGTAATTCCTAAGTATTTAGTTGAATTTATAGCCTTCAGATTTGTGTGACTTATTGCGTAGTCGAAATTTAGCTGATTTCTTTTAGTACTCTTGTGAATAACTTCACACTTTTCTTTATTCAGATATCTTAGCTAAATCATTTTGAAAGTCGTTTTGGTCATTTGGTGACTTTACAGCATCATCTGCAAACAATCTAAGACAGTTACTCAGATTGTCTCCCATGTCGTTAATGTAGATCAGGAAGCATAGACGCCCTATAACATAACGCCGGATATTACTTCTGTTTTACTCGATGACTTTCCGTCTATTACAACGAACTGTGTCCTTTCTGACAGGAAATCACGAATCCTGTCACAACTGAGGCGATATTCCATAGGCACACAGTTTAGTTAGAAGACGCTTGTGAGAGACGGTGTCGAAAGCCTTCTGGAAGTCTAAAAATATGGAATCAATTTGACATCTCCTATCGATAGCACCCATTACGTCATGAGTATAAAAGTCTAGTTGTGTTTCACAAGAACGATATTTTCTGAATCTGTGCTGACTACGTGTCAATAAATTGTTTTCTCCGAGGTACTCCATAATGTTAGAACACAGTATATGTTCCAAAACTCTACTTCAAATCGACGTTAGTGATATGTGCCTGATGTCCAGCGGATTACTCCTACTTCCCGTTTTGGGTATTGGTGTGACTTGAACAATTTTCCAGTATTTAGGTACGGATCTTTCCATGAGCGAGTGGTTGTATATAGTAGGGTTGGAACTTAAATAGTGGCAGCTATTTATTCACAACCGATACAAAGGAGTTGGATGTTTGAACCTGTTACTGTCCCTCAAAGTAGTCGCCAGCGTTGTGTAGAACCCGTTGCCAGCGATGTGGAAGGCGTAGTATACCGTTAGCAGAGCCTGTTCTATTGATGCTGCGAATGGAGGCGTATAAAATTGTTCAAATGGCTCTGAGCACTATGGGACGTAACATCTGAGGCCATCAGTCCCCGATAACTTAGAACTACTTAAACCTAACTAACCTAAGGACAGCACACATATCAATGCCCGAGGCAGGATTCGAGCCTGCGACCGTAGGAGCAGGGCGGTTCCGGACTGAAGCGCCTAGAACCGCTCGGTCACTCCGGCCGGCATGGAGCGGTCTACTGCCTGTCGAATATCTGGAACAGTTCTGAAGCGAATGCCACGAAGTGGTTCCTTCATCTTCAGAATCAAATGCACAGTATTACTGTTCGATTTTGGAGCATCACCTGCGCCAATTTTACGAAAGAAGCGGCGAGACTTTCTGCGCAACCCACCCATCATTTTGCACGACAATGCGCGGTCACATAAAACGCAAGCTGTGGCTGCTCTGTTCGGTCGATGGGACTGAGACGTACTGTACCATCCACCATATTCCCCGGACTTAAGTCCTTGTGACTCTGATTTTATTCCGAAGGTGGCATTCGCTTCAGAACTTCGTGGCATTCGCTTCAGAACTGTTCCAGAGATTCGACAGACAGTAGACCGCTCCATTCGCAACATCAACAGAACAGGCTCTGCTAACGGTATACTACGCCTTCCACATCGCCGACAACGGGTTCTAAACGACGCTGGTGACTACTTTGAAGGACAGTAACAGGTGCAAACATGTAACTCTTTTGTATCGGTTGCGAATAAATAGTTGCCACTATTTAAGTTCCAACCCTCGTAATTGCTAAATATGCAGCTATTGCATCAGCATGCTCTGAAAGGAACCTCACTGGTATACAATCTGGACCGGAGGCCTTGTCTTTATTAAGTGATTTAAGCTGCTGCGTTACTCCCAGGATATCTACTTTTATGTTCCTCATCTTGGCAGTTGATCTTGATTGGAATTCAGGAATATTTACTTCGTCTTCTTTGGAGAAGGAGTTCCGGAAAACTCTGCTTTAGTGACTTCACCGTTGTTATCGCGCAGTGAAGGTATTGATTGTCTCTTACCACTGGTGTGCTTAATGTACGACCAGAATCTCTTTGGGTTTTCTGCCGGATTTCGAGACAGAGTTTCCTCGTGGAAATTATTGAAAGCATCTCGCATTGAAGTACGCGCTATATTTCGAACTTCTGCCAAAGTTTGCCAATTTTGGGGATTTTTCGTTCTTTTAAATTTAGCACGCTTTCTTTGTTGCTTCTGCAACAGTGATCTCACCCGTTTTCTTTACCATAGGGGATCAGTCACTTATTAATTTATGTGGTATATATCTCTCAATTGCTGTCGATACTATCTCTTTAAAATTGTTCCACAACTTTTCTACGCTTGCATGATAAGATCGGAAGGAGTGGAGACTACCTCTTAAAAAGGCGTTGGGCATTTTTATCAGTTTTTTTTAAATAGATTTACCTTACGTTTCTTTTTGATGGTTTTAGGTGTTGCCATATTCAGCCTAGCAGCAACTGCCTTGTGGTCGCTAATCCCTGTGTCCGTCAGGATACTCCCTATTTGTCCAGGATTATTTGTTGTTTTCGCAAACATTTACGCTTCGAGTGGGCTCATGAACTAATTGTTCAACTCATGAGTTTTCAGTTCTTTTTTGAATTCCCTCATTACTTTGTACAGGACTAGGTTGCATAATAATCCGTCGCCTTGGGACACTCCAGTTGTGATCAGAGATTTCATTTAACGTTCGATGTTGTGCCAGCTTATGTCTGTCTGATTAATGGTAGTGTTTTTGGGTCGTTCCTTTCTTCGCTGATCTTGCAGAAAACCTCCTAAATCCTTACCTTGTGAGTCTACCAAACTCCCAACATTCCTCTGCGACACTCAACTGAAACATTTCGATTCTCTTCTGTTCCTGTTTCCCTACTGTCCATGTTTCACTACCATACAATGCTGTGCTCCAAACGTACATTCTCGCAAGTTCCTTCCTCAAGTTATGGCCTATGTTCGATGCCAGTAAACTTCTCTTGGACAGTAATACCCTCTCTGCCTGTGGCAATCTACTTTTTATGTCGGTCTTACTTCGTCCGACACGGGCTATTTTGCTGTCAAGGCACTAGAATTCCCTAACTTCGTCTATTTCAAACACAAATTTTGATGTTAAGTTCCTCAGTATTCTCATTTCTACTACATCTCATTACTTTTTTTTATTTTACACATCTAGTTCCGGAGGACCAAATTGAGGAGCAAATCTCCAAGGTCATGGAACGTGTCAGTACAAGAAATAACAACATAAAAGTATAACAGATATTCCGGGCGGGAAGGAGCGCCTGGTCCCCGGCACGAATCCGCCCGGCGGACTGGATGGTTTCTAGGCGGATGGTTTTTAGGCGGATGGATGGTTTTTAGGCGGTTTTCCATATGCCTCAGCGAATGCGGGCTGGTTCCCCTTATTCTGCCTCAGTTACACTATGTCGGCAATTGCTGTGCAAACCATTTCTCCACGTACGCGTACACCAGCATTACTCTACCACGCAAACATAGGCGTTACACTCGTCTGGTGTGAGACATTCCCTATGGGGTCCACCGGGGGCTGAACCGCACAATAACCCTGGGTTCGGTGTGGGGCGGCGGAGGGGTGAAGTGGACTGCGGTAGTCGTCGTGGGGTTGTGGACCACTGCGGCTGCAGCGGAGACGGAGCCTCTCCGTCGCTTCCAGGTCCCCGGTTACCATACAATACAATAACAGAGATTATAAAGTGATATTCATTATTTGGATTTGCAACTCCTTGTGTTTACCGTGTTTGCAGTTAAAATTGTAGCCCCGCCGGATTAGCCGAGCGCTCTTAGGCACTGCAGTCCTGGACTGTGTGGCTGGTTCCGGCGGAGGTTCGAGTCCTCCCTCGGGCATGGGTGTGTGTGTTTGACCTTAGGATAATTTAGGTTAACTAGTGTGTAAGCTTAGGGACTGATGACCTTAGCAGTTAAGTCCCATAAGATTTGACACACATTTGAATATTTTAAAATTGTAGGATGTGAGGTTTATGTTTATGCACAAAAAAAGACAAGCCATAAATGTAAGGAAACGCAATCAACAATATAACACAGGAATCAGCTTCGTTTTTCAAGGAACTCCTAAACAGAATAGAAGGAGTGACCCATGAGGAAACTCTTCTGTTTCGATTTGAAAGCGCATGGATCACTGCTAAGATTTTTAAATTCTTGTGGTAGATTATTGGGAATGGATGCAGTGGTATACTGCACGCCTTTCTGCACAAGAGTCAAGGAAGTGCGATCCAAATGCAGATTGGATTCCTGTCTAGTATCAACCGAGTGAAAGCTGCTAATTCTTGGGAATAAGCTGATATTATAAGCAAGAAACGACAGTAAAGACTATGTATATTGAGAGGCCAATGTCAGAAGACCCAGATCAATGAACGTGGATCGACAAACGGTTCGCGAACTTACACCACTTACTGCCCGAACTACTCGTTTCTGAGCCAAAAATATCCTTTGAGAAAGGGAAGAGTTACCTCAAGATATAATACCATACGACATAAGCGAATGAAAATAGGCAAAGTATAGTCTACTTTTCGGTAGAACGATCACTTACTTCAGATATCGTTCGAATAGTAAAAATGGCAGCATTAGATCTTTCAAGAAGATCCTGAACATGGGCTTTCCATGACAGTTTGATACCTATCTGAACATCTTGAAATTTGAACTGTTCAGTTTCACTAATCATATGCCCATTCTGTGAAATTAAAACGTCGTGTTTTTTTAATTGTGTTAGAAAGTGTAAAAACTCAGTCTTACTGTGATTTAGCGTTAGTCTTCTCTTTTTTCTGTTTACTCTCAGTCCGTACTGATTAAACTGTTCATTCCATCCAACATATCCTATATTACTTCTTCACCTTAGTATAGCAGTATCATCAGCAAATCTTATCATTGGCATCGTTTCACTCTGACTTTAATCACACTGTTGACCCCTTCTTTTATTTCCGTTATTGCTTCTTCAATTTATAGAGTCAACATTAGGAGCGGCAAGAATGCATCCTTATCTTACCCAGTTCTTGGTGTTCCAATTTTATTGTTCCCTCTTGCTGCTTGTTCGTATTGTATTTTAACCGCATTTCCTTACAGACTAGTTGAATTTTTCTCAGGGTTACGAACATCCATTGAGAAAGTTTAAGACAATGGTTATATCACATCTGAATAGTGCCATCCAGTTGCCGTTCGCAAAAACTTAAAACTATCCAGTCGTGTGTGTTGTTGTAGAAAGGGAACTACATTGGTTGTGTATCGTGAAGTTAACTGGCAAATGAGTTTTTTTTAGCAGAATGTACAGCCGATCCTCTGTAGGTTACGTTTGCTGTGTTTACGCGTCGTCGTATCTGAGTCTCTCGTTTCCTGTTACGGAATGGCCCTTGCTGTTGGACTGCCAGCTACGTCGCGCGAGAGCCTGAAAAGCGCCATAAAGTTAGGCCGCACAGGGGGCAGTGCCGCATTGCGGTTTGCCTGCTCCACAGGCGCGCAGCGCCTCCACCTGTAACTGCCTATGCGCTATCAAACGCGACGGAGGCAATCGTTAAGTTGTAACTGTTGGACCCATCGGTACTGTATTGCGTCTTGCGAGCCGACTTGGCGAACGATATAATGTTGCGAACGACCGTCGAGTGTATGGGACCTGAGCAGCCGATATCAGTTTTGTTAAAACCCTTCCTATTGCACAGCCGCGTCGTAATGGGCCCTCAATTTCTCTTTAAGTATTTTTCCAACTGGTTTGAAGTGCTGTATGTATAACGAGCACTTCAGACCAACAGAAATATTCTGCAAGGTAGTGGAAGGTACTGTGGATAAATACGGGTCCTGTATAGCTAATGTTATACCGTTCAGCCTTCAAAATGGTGACAAGTTCTGGTAACAAAGATGGAGGTGGATAGCAGTGACGTACCATTTTGCCCAAAGCAGACCACAAAAGCTGAAAGATGTTGACATCTGGTGATTGTTGTGGACAGTGGAGATGGCAGAATTCATCCTCGTGTTCATAAAATCAGCCCTGGATGACGCGAGGTTAGTGGACAGGGGCCGTGCCATCTTAGAACACAGCATCGCCATTGGGGGACAAACACTGAACCATAGGATAGATCAGATCAGCCAAAATGGTCACTCATAGTGCTTTTATTCAATGCCACAAAGGTTTGCAAGGATGACAGAAGCCTCGCCAACGACTCATCGTGCTTTTATTCAATGCCATGCAGGTTTGCAAGGATTACAGAAGCCTCGCCCAACGACTCACCGTGCTTTTGTTCACTGTCATGTCTCCGTAGACACTGAAGGTGCCTATGAATATCTGCGATGCTCTGTTTTTCCGCCAAAAGAAACTCAATGACGGTTATTTCGTTGGAAACCTATCTGAACTTCACGAAACTACAGGGGCTGATGCGAGAATATTTCACCATGGGCCACAACAAATTCAGCTTGTTTTCACCCTTAATTGACCGAGAAGAAAATGATTGTCGACAGTAAAGGAAGCTAGGAGGGTAACCATGAGGCCAATAGAATACCACGATATGGCTGCCCAAATCACCACGGAAGTCACGTCATGTTTGACGCTTGGAACGTAAATTCGACCGGAAACTGCAAACAGTATGAAAAAGGACACATACGACCGGCTGACCTGCTTCTTTTGCTCTGTAGTCCAAGTTTTATGGATTTGGCACCACGTTTCCCTATTACGCTCATTTGCATCACTGATGAGTGGCTTGGGAATTCCAAAAAATAGTTCAAATGGCTCTGAGCACTATGGGACTTTAACATCTGAGGTCATCAGTCCCGTAGAACTTAGGACTACTTAAACCTACCTAACCTAAGGACATCACACACATCCATGCCCGAGGCAGGATTCGAACCTGCGATCGTAGCAGTCGCGCGGTTCCGGACTGAAGCAGCTCGCCTTACAATTCCCTACGTATGGAGCCCCCTCCACAGTCATGGTTCGCGAGTGCGATATTCAATTCTGTAGTGACTTTTGCAGCTGTCGTCGTTCTATTTTTCGTCACATTCATCTTCAATGACCGCCCGCCACGGTGACTCAACACATACTTTGGTCTGCGTTGTGACTTACCGGATGTCGTTTCTGCGCATTCCTTGAATGCTGGATAAATCTTCGATAGTGCAAAGTCTTGAAACGCCTAACACTTCGGCTGTCTTGGTATAAGCACGAACAATTTGCCCACGTTCGAGTGGACTTAGCTCCGAGATAAGCCACTCACAACTATACAGGACACTGGCAAGGTATTGAGGACACTGCACAGGTGCCGTTTGTGACCAAATACAGCAGCACAACATCCAGGTTTGGCCAGCAACTGCATTTGTATTCGAGCATCCATTTCTCGCCGTCGACCCTGTGTATACTGTATAAGAGAACGTCGCAGTGCATGCGATAATGAATTTGGTAGGAAAAGCAAAAAGAAATTGACCAGGTGCAAATGTGTCTTGCGGTCTGAGGGTTGCGTAAAAACTTACTTGTGTATGCAGATAGGTGGTCCACCCCGAGAATCGAGAATGACGACGATTTTTGCCCATTGATGACACTGATATTGGCAAGATATTGGGCCCGGGAATCCCAAAACTTTTAAGTTTGAGGTCGCATAAGAACTGACAAAGAAATATTTTTTGTGTGATATACACACATCAAACAAAGTTTTCCATCACTGTCCTGAAGACAGACGTTGACTGTGGAAATTGTATCACAGACACATTCCCTTTGACCAGATATGTCAGTAAACCCACCCAAAAATGTAAACAACCATGCATGAGCAGTGCCTATTTGACGGAGAGGGTCCGACAGCCGATCATTTCCAGTTCAAAATGGTTCAAATGGCTCTGAGCACTATGGGACTCAACTGCTGAGGTCATTAGTCCCCTAGAACTTAGAACTAGTTACACCTAACTAACCTAAGGACATCACAAACATCCATGCCCGAGGCAGGATTCGAGCCTGCGACCGTAGCGGTCTTCCGGTTCCAGACTGCAGCGCCTAGGACCGCAAGGCCACTTCGGCCGGCATCATTTCCAGTCATTCCACCAGGAAGGAAGTACACGGCTCGCGTTGTCTGTAGTTCAACCGTGCCTAGACGGTCAACACCGCGGTTCGATCGCGTCCGCATTGTTACTTTGTGCCAGGAAGGGCCCTCAACAATGGAAGTGTCCAGGCGTCTCGGAGTGAATCAAAGCGATGTTGTTCGAACATGGAGGACGTATAGGGAGACAGGAACTGTCGATAACAGGCCTCACTCAGGCCGCCCAAGGGCTACTACTGCAGTGGATGACCGCTACCTACGGATTATGCCTCGGAGAAACCCTGACAGCAACGGCAACGTGTTGAATAATGCTCTTCGTGGAGCATCAGGACGTCGTGTTACGACTCAAACTATGCGCAATAGGCTGCATGATGCGCATCTTCACTCCCGACTTCCACAGCGATGCCCTTCTTTGCAAACAGGACAGCATTCAATGCGGTACAGATGTGCCCAACAACATGCCGAATGGACAGCTCGGGATTGGCATCACGTTCTCTTCACCGATGAGTGTCGCATATGTCTTCAACCAGACAATCGTCGGAGACGTGTTTGGAGGCAACCCGGTCAGGCTGAACGCCTCAGACACACTGTTCAGCGAGTGCAGCTAGGTGGAGGTTCCCTGCTGTTTTGAGGTGGCATTATGAGTGTCCGATGTACGCCACTGGTGGTAATGGAATGCGCCGTAACGGCTGTACCATACACGAATACCATCCTCCGAGCGATAGTGCAACCACATCGGCAGCACATTGGTGAGACATTCGTCTTCGTGGACGACAATTCGCACCCCCATCGTGCATATGTTGTGAATGACTACCTTCAGGATAACGACATCGCTCGACTAGAGCGGCCAGGATGTTCTCGAGACATGAATCCTATCGAACATGCCTGGGATGGATTGAAAAGGAGTGTTTATGGACGAAGTGACCCACCAACCACACTGAGGGAGTGGGACAATCTGGACCAACAGTGCCTTGATGAATTTGTGGATAGTATGCTACGACGAATACAGGCATGCCTAAATGGAAGAGGACGTGCTACTGGGTGTCAGAGGTACCGGTGTGTACAGCAATCTGAACCACCACCTCTGAAGGTCTCGCTATATGGTGGTACAACATGCAATGTGTGGTTTTCATGAGGAATAAAAATGGCGGAAATGATGTTTATGTTGATCTCTGTTCGAATTTTCTCTACAGGTTGCAGAACTCTCGGAACTAAGGTGATGCAAAACTTTTTCTGATTTGTGTAATTACAGATAAACAATTTTAGACTTTTCCTTTAGTTGTACTGCGTAATTTTGATTCTTGCCAAATTTCATGGCTGTAGTTCAACGGAAAGTGCTCTGCAGCTTTATAGGTTTTGAAGAGTGAGTTTGCGAGTATCAAAATACGAAGTGCAACAAAAATGTAGAGCAGAAATGGCAGGACACTGTCCTCAGACGTAGACGAAAAAATTGCTATATGAAGACGGGTCTGGAAACGCTTTGTTTCGCCCGCATCTCGTGGTCGTGCGGTAGCGTTCTCGCTTCCCACGCCCGGGTTCCCGGGTTCGATTCCCGGCGGGGTCAGGGATTTTCTCTGCCTCGTGATGGCTGGGTGTTGTGTGCTGTCCTTAGGTTAGTTAAGTTTAAGTGGATCTAAGTTCTAGGGGACTGATGACCATAGATGTTAAGTCCCATAGTGCTCAGAGCCATTTGAACCATTTTTGACGCTTTGTTTCCATGTTACAACTCATTTTCTCCAACTCATTAGTCATCGGACACACACAAGAACAGAACGCACCAGCGTACCACATGCAACTGTTACTCACAGGAGGTGTTCGATATACCTTCCGTGGGCGTTGATACACGCATCAGCCCGCCGTCGTAGTGAATCTCAGATGCGCTGATGTATCCCACGAGTATTGCGTGTGATTCTGCAGCCTTCCATAATACGGGTACGGTGACTCTGAACATCTAGTGCTGGGGTTCCATACGCGTGAGCTTTCAAATGGCCCCACAAATAAAAGTCCAGTAGGTTTAGGTGCGGAGAGCGTGGTGGCGATGCAACTGGCCCATCACTCCCTCACCATATGTCACCGTGTCTGTTATTTAGAGCCAGCCGCGGTGGCCGAGCGGTTCTAGGCGCTTCAGCCCCAACCGCACGACTGCTATGGTCGCAAGTTCGAATCCTGCCTCGGGAATGGTTGTGTGTGATGTCCTTAGGTTAGTTAGGTTTGAGTAGTTCTAAGTTCTAGGGGACTGATGACCTCAGAAGTTAGGTCGCATAGTGCTCAGAGCCGTTTGAACCATTTTTTTGTTATTTAGAATTCGATCGGCATTAGCACTAAAATGATAAGGTGCTCGATCTTGCGTTAAGTACATGTTTCGTAGCACAGCTAAAGGCACATCTGCCAACAAATGGTTCAAATGGCTCTGAGCACTATGGGACTTAACATCTGTGGTCATCAGTCCCCTAGAACTTAGAACTACTTAAACCTAACTAACCTAAGGACATCACACACATCCATGCCCGATGCAGGATTCGAACCTGTGACCGTAGCGGTCACGCGGTTCCAGACTGAAGCGCCTAGAACCGCAAGGCCATACCGGCCGGCCATCCGCCAACAGATCTGGTAGAACATTCTCTTCGAAAGTACGATAACGTTGTCTGTTGAGCATGGGTGGAAGAAGGTGAGGCTGTACCAAACAGTGACCAACAATGCCGGCCCAAACATTTACAGAAAATCTTTGTTGATTACTTGGTCCAATAGTAGTGTGAGGATTGAAATCTGCCTATACATGCCGATTGTGAAAATTTACAATCTGATCTCGTTGAACCTCGCTACAGAAAATGAGTTGTTACACGGAAACAAAACGTTTCCAAACCCATTTTTCATATAACATATATTTTTCTTGTCTGCGTGTGTGGAATGTGTCCTATCATTTGTGCCGTATGTATTTCTTACTCCCAGTATATGATGTAAATAGCCATATATTTTGACTGTATTGACTAAGAAGTTCAATATTTTATACTGCCACGAGACCGTAGACATTAGTATTCGAAAGAATTTTTTACTTGGTAGGTCAATACGTTCGTGAGATAAAGGGTTTGTAACACACGGAGAGAGAGAGACAGACGGAGCGATAACAAAGTGATCGTGTAGGAGTTCCGTTTTGCCGGCTGAGATAAAAGTGCGCATTCAAACGTGTACGTATAGTACAGAAGAATGACAACTGATTTTCTCTTTATGATAATGCGACTGTCTGGCGTATACGTATTGTAATGGTACTTGAATTACGTAACCATTACGGCACCTCACCTCAACCTCTCCATACCAGCAATATTCTACTGTGTTTCTGTAAAATAGTTAACATATTTCTGAGACAACATTCAGATTTGATTTCATTAATGTAGAGGTACTTTGATACATCTATATGTTTGTATTGCAATGATATTATTCTTATGTGTATTCTTTCTTTTGTCACTATGATCTTTGTTGAACTTGTAACTCTCATTTTTGGGCGCGTAAGACTCAAGTCTTGGTCGTCATGTTGAAAAGACGCAAATTGTAGTCAGTTTATAAAATGTGAACTTTAACAGTGAGGAAGATATTTTCAAGTATGTTTTATATTTTGAAGTGATGTCTTGTGAGTTACGTGATATTGCAACAAAAGTAATAAAAAAGAAGTGTAAGTTAAATTCGGAGTGCTGATTACTTTTTTACATCACCATTGTGCTAACTTGCAAAAGTTTATTCTTCGAGAATGGTTTATGAAACACATCTATAAAACTTTGAATATCGCAGAATAGCACCTAGGCCTCTTTGCATCCGAACTTTGAATCATCACCACCTAGATTTTCGACGATTGCGCCATGAGTTCACAACGAGACCAGCGGGGGAAACACGAAAAGATGAGTGCCTAGTTTATCCATTATTTCAAGAAATGACTTTATTAACTGTGCTCTAATGACACCTGCCACATAATATAACCGTGTTGTCGCCCGAAAATGCAGTATATAACAGCGAGAGCAACACCACAATCATAATTAATTTTTGACCATTGTTGTGGTGGGGTTGTTAGAGTATGTTGACGTTATTGTAGTATTGGAGTATCATTGGCTGAGTGCAAGACTGCAGTCCGCTCCCAATGTGTAATGCATTCACGGGCGATGTACTGGCGTGAACGGTGCTATCCACAGCACACAGCGGTGTGTTTGAGTGCCGGCCAGTATGCAGAGATTAGCTGCCCCAGTGCAGGTAATCGCGTCTGCGGTCCAAAGCGGCCAATGGGAAGACGGTGGACAGAAAATTGGATTCCAACCGCCTCTCCAGGGACAGATTGGCCCGCGCTGTACTTACCCTCGCCTCCCATTAAGCAACCGCGGCCATCCCTCACGGAGAGCGAGGTGCAACGCCATTACCGCCCTTGTAGCCCACTGCCTTTGGGGTCAGTCTGGCATCCCCCCCCCCCCACTATACACAACCCACATGGCCATTGCCGAGTGGAACTGATTCTCCCGCTCTCCCGTCGCCACGGAGATGCTAATCACTCTCTGTCATTCCCCCGTTCCCGTATTGCTCACCTGCAGGTAACGCCGCTTGCGTCGTGTGGCGAATTAACGCCGCCGCTACCACAAACATATTATTTATTACGAAGCAATTTATTTTAAACTAAAAAAACATTTAATACTTATACCGCAAGTTTCAGTGTAGAATTACAATTAGGTGACAAAAGTCATGGCGTAACCATGAGCTTATACAGGGTGATCCATTGATCGTAACCGGGCCAATATCTCACGAAATAAACGTCAAACGAAAAAACTACAAAGAACGAAACTCGTCTAGCTTGAATGGGGAAACCAGATGGCGCTATGGTTGGCCTGCTAGATGGTGCTACCATAGGTCAAAGAGGATATCAATTACATATTCGTGTAGTAGGTGCGGGCCATGGTACGGTGCTTCGACTACCAATCCACCTGTCATGAAATATGCTATTCAATACCGCTTCAACCGCTCGCGAGCTACGTGCCGGACATCCATCACGCTGCAAGTACATCGCCATTCTGCCATGCTGTGAAACATCTTGTAGTAACATTGGTATAACATTACGTAGGAAATAAGCATACACTGCACCATTTAGATTCCCATCGATAAAAAGGGGCCCAATTATCCTTTCTCCCATAATGCCGCACCATACATTAACCCGCCAAGGTCGCTGATGTTCCACTTGTCGCACCCATCGTGGATTTTCCGTTGCCCAATCGTGCATATTATGTCGGTTTACGTTACCGCTGTTGGTGAATGACGCTTCGTCACTAAACAGAACGCGTGCAAAAAATCTGTCATCGTCCCGTAATTTCTCTTGTGCCCAGTGGCAAAAGTGTACACGACGTTCAAAGTGGTCGCCATGCAATTCCTGATGCATAGAAATATGGTACGGCTGCAATCGATGTTGATGTAGCATTCTCAACACCGAAGTTTTTGATATTCCCGATTCTCGCGCAATTTATCTGCTACTGATGTGCAGATTAGCCGCGACAGCAGCTAAAACACCTCCTTGGGCATCATCATTTGTTGCAGGTCGTAGTTGACGTTTCACATGTGGCTGAACACTTCCTATTTCCTTAAATAACGAACTATCCGGTGAACGGTCCGGACACTTGCATGATGTCGTCCAGGATACCGAGCAGCATACATAGCACACGCCCGTTGGGCATTTTGATCACAATAGCAATATGTGTGCAGTAGAGAGTCGCGACTTGGCTGTCAATGCGAACGGTCAGGCAGTGAGTTCTGGATTGGCTTGGCACGTGATAGCTCGTAGTTTGCACGGTGTGTGCTTTTAGCTGGAAGCAGTGGCCTGTGTGAGGAAGTAAACACGCCCGGCCTCGCTGGAGAGGAACGAGTGCGCCGTACGCCGCTGCTTGTGGAGGTTTCAGTACGGGCTGTTGGCACGCCGCAACGTGCTAGTTGCAACCTGTAAGGGAGTATGGAATGACGGCCTAGGTGTTTGTGTGAGACGTACAGGCGGGATTCGTTACAGGCTACCCATTCCGGTTTTGCTAGATCAGCACTGAAATCAGCAGTCCTCAGCTAAGGCGAGCATAATCACACTACTGGCCATTAAAATTCCTACACCTCGAAGATGACGTGCAACACACGCGAAATTTAACCGACAGGAAGAAGATGCTTTGATATGCAAATGATTAGTTTTTCAGAGCATTCACAGAATTTTGGCGCCGGTGGCGACACCTACAACGTGCTGACACGAGGAAAGTTTCCAACCGAATTCTGATACACAAACAGCAGTTGACCGGTGTTGCCTGGTGAAATGTTGTTGTGAAGCCTCGTGTAAGGAGGAGAAATGCGTAGCATCACGTTTCCGACTTTGATAAAGGTCGGATTGTAGCCTATCGCGGTTGCGGTTTATCGTATCGCGACATTGCTGCTCGCGTTGGTCGAGGTCCAATGACTGTTAGCAGAATATGGAATCGGTATTGGAGCGCCGTGCTGGATCCCAACGGCCTCGTATCACTAGCAGTCGAGATAGGCATCTTATCCGCATGCCTGTAACGGATCGTGCAGCCACGTCTCGATCCCTGAGTCGACAGATGAGGACGTTTGCAAGAGAACAACCATTTGCACGAACAGTTCGACGGCGTTTGCAGCAGCATGGACTATCAGCTCGGAGACCATGGCTGCGGTTACCCTTGACGCTGCATCCCAGACAGGAGCTCCTGCGATGCTGTACTCGACGACGAACTTGGGTGCACGAATGACAAAACGTCATTTTTTCGGATGAATCCAGGTTCTGTTTACAGCATCATGATGGTCGCAGCCGTGTTTGGCGACATCGCGGTGAACGCACATTGGAAGCGTGTATTCGTCATCGTCATACTGGCGTATCACCCGGCGTGATGGTATGGGGTGCCATTGGTTACACGTCTCGGTCACCTCTTGTTTGCATTGACGGCACTTTGAACAGTGGGCGCACATTGCAAATGTGTTAAGACCCGTGGCTCTACCCTTCATTCGATCCCTGCGAAATCCTACATTTCAGCAGAATAATGCACGACCGCATGTTGCAGGTCCTATACGGGCCGTTCTGGATACAGAAAACGTTCGACTGCTGCCCTGGCCAGCACATTCTCCAGATCTCTCACCAACTGAAAACGTCTGGTCAATGGTGGCCGAGCAACTGGCTCGTCACAATACGCCAGTCACTACTGTTGATGAACTGTGGTATCGTGTTGAAACTGCATGGGCAGCTGTACCTGTACACGCCATCCAAGCTCTGTTTGACTCAATGGCGAGGCGTATCAAGGCCGTTATTACGGCCAGAGGTGGTTGTTCTGGGTACTGATTTCTCAGGATCTATGCACCCAAATTGCGTGAAAATGTAATCACATGTCAGTTCTAGTCTAATATATTTGTCCAATGAATACTCTAATATCATCTGCATTTCTTCTTGGTGTAGCAATTTTAATGGCCAGTAGTGTATTTGCTGCTGCACTACGAAAATGTTTGCCACCTCCTCATGATTCTTCCGCCATCGCCATCGCCAGCCGTTTTACTTAGTCGACATGCAATTTGAATTGCCTCACTGTACTTATTGATCTGATCTCTGTGTCGGCTCAATCTGCCCCTCCCTATATTAATACATTTTATACTGTTTTTCTTTAACTACTTCAAGGAGAGAGTGTTTGCTGTGTACGATTTAATCTGGCGTGATGGTATGTCACGTGTGTTTGTTTCTTTGGCGGCTGGGGCCACGAACTTGTATTTCAGTTGCAGAATGTTTCCTCGCGTTGCCTACTTATTAACGTGGGGCCAGCGTAATTCAGTTTAGGTTCTCATATCTGTTAGTATTGTACTTATTTGTCAGTATCGGCTGGTAATGGAATGTTCTAGTCTCTTGTAGACAAACTTGTGGTTTGTGAGCTGGCTGTAATGTACCGGCCATGTCATGTATGAGTGAAATGTGAAGCAGCTCGCACTGACTTAAGACCCAAATCTTCAGTTATTTTATTGACGATTGTATTTATCAAGTGTGGAAATTTTAAGGTCTGCCTATTACTGTGATTCCTTTGTTAAAGCTTTTGCTTCTGTTTAAAGTGTCTTGTTAATTATTCAGTCAAATACCTTGGTGTCGGCCGGCCGGTGTGGCCGAGCGGTTCAAGGCGCTTCAGTCTGGAACCACGCGACCGCTATGGTCGCAGATGCGAATCCTGTCTCGGGCATGGTTGTGTGTGATGTCCTTAGGTTAGTTAGGTTTAAGTAGTTCTAAGTTTTAGGCGACTGATGACCTCAGATGTTCCGTAGTGCTCAGAGCCATTTGAACCATTTGAACCTTGCTGTCAAATAGCGTGTGTTTAAGATAGCCCTTGCCTGAAACTTCCTGGCAGATTAAAACTGTGTGCCGAACCGAGACTCGCACTAGGGACCTTTGCCTTTCGCGAGCAAGTGCTCTACCAACTGAGCTACCCAAGCACTACTCACGCCTCGTTCTCACAGCCTTACTTCTGCCAGTACCTCGTCTCCTACCTTCCAAACTTTACAGAAGCTCTCCTGCGAACCTTGCAATACTAGAACTCCTGAAAGAAAGGATATTGTGGAGACATGGCTTAGCCACAGCCTGGAGGATGTTTCCAGAATGAGAGTTTCACTCTGCAGCGGAGAGTGCGCTGATATGAAACTTCCTGGCAGATTAAAACAGTGTGCCGGACCGAGGCTCGAACTCGGGACCTTTGGAAGGTAGGAGACGAGGTACTGGCAAAAGTATGGCTGTGAGGACGGGGCATAAGTAGTGCTTGGGTAGCTCAGTTGGTAGAGCATTTGCCCACGAAAGGCAAAGGTCCCGAGTTCGAGTCTCGGTCCGGCACACAGTTTTAATCTGCCAGGAAGTTTCATATCAGCGCACACTCCGCTGCAGAGTGATAATCTCATTCTGGTAGCCCTTGCCTGTTTCAAGTACTGGCCAATTATTGAGTTTTTAATTGCATTTATTTAATTGGCCCTTCAGGCATCATTGGTTGTAGCTGCCATTTCTTAAAATCTGCCATTGAGGCGTTAGTGGTTGCAGCTTGCCATTTGTTGTTGGAATCAGCCCCTCACGCGTTATTGGTTGTTCAATTTTTTTAAAATCTGCCCTTCAACCGTTATTGGTAGTGGTAGTGGCAATTTCTTTAAGTCAGTCCTCAGGCGTTATTGGTTCTACATCTACACCTCCATTTATACTCCGCAAGCCACCCAACGGTGTGTGGGGGAGGGTACTTTACGTGCCACTGTCATTACCTCCCTTTTCTGTTCCAGTCGCGTATGGTTCGCGGGAAGAACGACTGTCTGAAAGCCTCCGTGCGCGCTCTAATCTCTCTAATTTTACATTCGTGATCTCCTCGGGAGGTATAAGTAGGGGGAAACAATATATTCGATACCTCATCCAGAAACGCACCCTCTCGAAAGCTGGCGAGCAAACTACACCGCGATGCAGAGCGCCTCTCTTGCAGAGTCTGCCACTTGAGTTTGCCAAACACCTCCGTAACGCTATCACGCTTACCAAATAACCATGTGACGAAACGCGCCGCTCTTCTTTGGATCTTCTCTATCCCCTCCGTCAACCCGATCTGGTACGGATCCCACACTGATGAGGAATACTCAAGTATAGGTAGAACGAGTGTTTTGTAAGCCACCTCCTTTGTTGATGGACTACATTTTCTAAGGACTCTCCCAATGAATCTCAACCTGGTACCCGCCTTACCAACAATTAATTTTATATGATCTTTCCACTTCAAATCGTTCCGCACGCAGACTCCCAGATATTTTACAGAAGTAACTGCTACCGGTGTTTGTTCCGCTATCATATAATCATACATTAAAGGATCCTTCTTTCTATGTATTCGCTATAAATTAGATCTGTCTATGTTAAGGGTCAGTTGCCACTCCCTGCATCAAGTGCCTGTCCGTTGCAGATCTTCCTGCATTTCGCTACAATTTTCTAATGCTGCAACTTCTCTGTATACTACAGCATCATCCGCGAAAAGCCGCATGGAACTTCCGACACTATCTACTAGGTCATTTATATATATTGTGAAAAGCAATGGTCCCATAACACTCCCCTGTGGCACGCCAGAGGTTACTTTAACGTCTGTAGACGTCTCTCCATTGATAACAACATGCTGTGTTCTGTTTGCTAAAGACTCTTCAATCCAGCCACACAGCTGATCTGATATTTCGTAGGCTCTTGCTTTGTTTATCAGGCTACAGTGCGGAACTGTATCGAACGCCATCCGGAAGTCTAGGAAAATGGCATATACCTGGGAGCCTGTATCTAATATTTTCTGGGCCGCATGAACAAATAAAGCGAGTTGGGTCTCACACGGTCGCTGTTTCCGGAGTCCATGTTGATTCCTACAGAGTAGATTCTGGGTTTCCAAAAACGACATGGTACGCGAGCGAAAAACATATTCTAAAATTCTACAATAGATCGACGTCAGAGATATAGGTCTGAGACTAGCGGTACACGGCTGTTAGAAGGGGGGGGGGGGGGGGGTAGGGGGGGGGCAAGTTCTTTCGCGTACTCCGTGTAGAATCGAATTGGTATCCCGTCAGGTCCAGTGGACTTTCCTCTGTTGAGTGATTTCAGTTGCTTTTCTATTCCTCGGACACTTATTTCGTTGTCAGCCATTTTTTCGTTTGTGCGAGGATTTAGAGGGACTGCAGTGCTGTCTTCCTCCTGTGTGTTTAGTATTTCAGCTTTACGCGTGTAATCCTCTGTTTCAATGCCATCACCATCCCGGAGTGTCTGGATATGCTGTTTCGAGCCACTTATTTAACGTAAGACCAGAACGTCCTAGGATTTTCTGTCAAGTCGGTACATAGAATTTTACTTTCGAATTCACTGAACGCTTCACGCATAGCCCTCCTTACGCTAACTTTGACATCGTTTAGCTTCTGCTTGTCTGAGAGGTTTTGGCTGCGTTTGTTTGCTGTCCCTTAAAATCAGCCCTTCTGGCATTTTGCTTTGGCACTTTGTTGAGTTTCCGTCTTAGTTGGTTTTTATATTAACTCTCCTGGCTGTGAGTGAAAAATTTTATCTGGCTAGGTTGTTACCAGTGTATTTAAAATAACTCATAAAATGTTAAAAATCACTGGCTTGTAATGTGACGGCTGTGGTGTCACCGCCAGACACCACACTTGCTAGGTGGTAGCCTTTAAATCGGCCGCGGTCCGGTAGTATACGTCGGACCCGCGTGTCGCCACTGTCAGTGATTGCAGACCGAGCGCCGCCACACGGCAGGTCTAGAGAGACTTCCTAGCTCTCGCCCCAGTTGTACAGCCGACTTTGCTAGCGAAGCTACACTGACAAATACGCTCTCATTTGCCGAGACGATAGTTAGCATAGCCTTCAGCTACGTCATTTGCTACGACCTAGCAAGGCGCCATTACCAGTTTATATTGAGATGGAAATTATGTACAGTCAAGAGCGATGTTCTCCAATTATGGATTAAAGTTAAGTATTCCAGAAGCTATGTACTATTTTTGGCTACTATAATTACTTTACCTTGTTCCAGACCTCACGCCAGTCTGCGTGTAATTAAACGCGTGCATTTCGGCCTCCTCTAGCAACACAGTGTTGGCTCTTCTGCCAACACATCAACAGCAATGTTAAATAAAATCTTTGTTGTCTACCCATCAACTGTGTGCAAACGAACAAGAAGTGGCCCAGTCCTTCCTTTGGTTATTCGGTCGCGTGGTACCGGGTTGGACACCCGTCGCCTCTCTCAGATACTACGCCACGGGCGTCATAGCAAAGGAATTGCAAGTTTTTGTGTGATGTCGATAGTTGTCACACAGGATCTGGTGGACCCAGTCTGGTGGAGCTTCCAGAAGCTTTGTACCAAAAATGGCTCTGAGCACTATGGGACTTAACTTCTGATGTCATCAGTCCTCTAGAACTTAGAACTTCTTAAACCTAACTAACCTAAGGACACCGCACACATCCATGCCCGAGGCAGGATTCGAACCTGCGACCGTAGCGGTCGCGCGGTTCCAGACTGAAGCGCCTAGAGCCGCTCGGCCACCACAGTACAGGAGGGCCGGCGGCAGCGACTCGCCGCCAGCCAACCCTGGAACCACATCGCTACAGGAAGCTATGCGGACGCAGCCTCGTCACAGCTTTGTTACCGTCGTTGTTGGTGTTGTAACATCTGGACTATGTTCCTTGCTGCACTCTTTGTACTGAGTTCCCGTACGTTTGTAGAAATGCAGCTGAAGTAAATCTTTTGTTTGTTTTTTAACTTGTTCACTAATCATTTCTGCTCCTGTTCAGCATCCCTAAAACGACAGTTGCTGCACAACTCTGCAGCCCACCCCTCCTTAAAATTGTGTACCAAGTCATGTGCAACAGATTTCACTTGTTGTTGTGGTCTTCAGTCCAGAGATTGGTTTGATGCAGCTCTCCGCGCTACTCTATCCTGTGCAAGCTTCTTCATCTCCCAGTACCTACTGCAACCTACATCCTTCTTAATCTGTTTAGTGTATTCATCTCTTGGTCTCCCTCTACGATTTTTACCCTCCACGCTGCCCTCCAATACTAAATTGGTGATCCCTTGATGCCTGAAAATATGCCCTACCAACCGATCCCTTCCTCAAGTTGTGCCACAAATTTCTCTCCTCTCCAATTCTATTCAGTACCTCCTCATTAGTTATGTGATCTACTCATCTAATCTTCAACATTCTTCTGTGTCACCACATTTCGAAAGCTACTATTCTCTTCTTGTCTAAACTATTTATCGTCCACATTTCACTTCCATACATGGCTACACTCCATACAAATACTTTCAGAAACGACTTCCTGACACTTAAATCTATATTCGATGTTATCAAATTTCTCTTCTTCAGAAACGCTTTCCTTGCAATTGCCAGTCTACATTTGATATCCTCTTTACTTCGAAAAGGTTTCACTTAAATCTCTTTAAAATTTTTTTCTTAAAATGCGTGCTGTATGCTAAAAGACGATTTTTCGTACAGGTGATATCCAGTTTTAATCTGTACTGTGTTTAAAAAGTCTCAAATAGACTACCTCACAAAAAAATGACACCATGAAGTGGAGGGGTGAACGGAGCACTCTTCACATATTGAGAAGGTATGTGATGTTATTTATGTGATTACAAAATCGAGTCAAATTGACAAACTACTTGGCAGTTTGAGGGCAGGCTGATAAGCATGCAGTTTAGTCCCTACAGATCAACCAACCAAACAATATGAACGCACTTCTAAGCAAGACACTGCCCCACTCTGGCGTGGGTGCACACACTGATTTGGTTGGGAAGGCTGTCATAATACTGGATGTTTCTTTTCTTGAGGCAAGCTGGTCCACAGCTGTTGTACTCTCTGCTTGTTATATTAGCTACTGACACTGTTACAGCATTGTCACAGCTATTCCCACACGTTCTATTGCGGACGTACTTGGTGATCTTGCTAGAATACCTCAGCATCTCAGAGACAGTACAAAGACTCGTGACATGTCTGGACGAGCATTGTCCTGATGAAAAATTGCACAGTGATACCGTCGCTTGTGCAGTTCCGTATAAGATCCAAGTGACATGAGCCACTGCTTGTGGTGCCAAACTCAGTAAAACATCAGGGGCTCCAAAATGGAATATCTGTCTACAGTGTGAATCGCAATTAGTAGCGAAAAATGACGCAAGTAAATGTGTACGTGGGAAGACTTCGGACAACGAACCTTAAGTGACTTGCGTGGAAAGACTTTTCTAACTGGTCCTGCACGTGAGAGGTAACACATGAGGATCCAGCACATCCGTGGTATATCGTTGTGCTGTCAGAGTACCCTCAGTCACTACCACCAGTGATATGAGGTCATAGTCAATGGCTCGCCACACCGTGCCTCTGTAAGACATTGGAAGAATGGGACCTCTCCCCATGTCACCACCATACTCGACGACGACGGTCAGCTTGCGTAGTCCGGAACCACAATGCGACGCCATTCATCGACAGTTTATGCTTGTCAGTCATAGCACCATTCCAGATGCAGCTGTCTGTGTTGTGGTGTTAACAGGAGTCTACACATGGGTCGGCACTTCCGTAGTCCAGCCGCTGTTAGTCTCCTACCAATGGTGCCGAATCGAACAGAATGTTGCAGGAAGTCCACTACTTGTTGTCATTTAGCAGGGACAGATATGAAGGCGTTGCCTTGTAGCTGGTACACAGTACGGAAATCCTCCCTTGACTGGAGCCTTGAGGATGTGTTTGCATACCCTCATGTCCCTATGCACTCTCACATCCATATGCCCCACAATTCTGGATACTGGACGGTTAGACCAGCCGACCAAATGGAGACCTGCGATGAGATGCCTTTCTAACTCCAACTGGTGGTGATTGTCTTCTTTCAAACTCCAACTGGTGCTGATAACTCTGTGTTCTTCATAGCCCTTTTCATCACTCAGTATCTGAGGCTGCTCACGACCCTTATACACCTCATCAGCACTTCGTCTTCAGGCCACAAGTGGCCCATTGGGACCATCCGACCACCGTGTGATCCTCAGCTGAGGATGCGGATAGGAGGGGCGTGTGGTCAGCTGACCACTCTTCCAGTCGTTATGATGGTTTTCTGTGACCGGAGCCGCTACTATTCGGTGGAGTAGCACCTCAGTTGGCACCCCGAAAAATGGCAACAGCGCATGGCGGCCTGGATGGTCACTCATCCAAGTGGCGGCCACTGTGGCAAGGCCGTTGCCATACACCTCATCAGACCTGGTAACAATAATAATTATGAACAACACATATTGATTCTGGTAGCCAATCTACATGTCAGAGACAATTGCAATCATTTTCATAGGCACTGATGATGTGTACATGTACAGAGTCACATAATCATCCAACCAGGTCTTCTGTGTGCTTCCCTTTTCTTTATCAGGTAGTGTATTTGAAAACGAACGGTAGCCTTCAAATTTTCAATCTCACCGAAAATATAAAGTTCTGTATTTATATTTGTTTGTTTTGCTGATACATGTCCTCTGTATTATCTCACATTCAAATGACTTCACCATAGCAGTACCATAGCACGCCACTGGAGGAGGCACTGCAAAATAGCTCAAACCTACTGATGAAGTTGTAGATCGCACACTATCTGATCAAAAGCATCTGGACACCCTTATGTGATGTGGAATCGACTACTAGATGTCATGAGAGACTGGTGCGCCTGTATAAAAGGAGATATGGGGAGGGCTGTTTTGTCAGTAGAGAAGCAGTGCAGCAGAGTGGATGGGTCAGGAGAGCTCAGTAACTTCAGACGTGCACCAGTCACTGGATGCCACCAGAGTAGCAGATCCATCAGGGACATTTCAACCTTACTGTTGGTGATGTGACTGTGAAGCGGAAACCCCTAAGGAACAACTTCAGCTATGCTGAGAGCAGACACACCTCATGAACTGACGGACAGCAACTGAGGAGGGTGGTTGTAAAAAAATTGCGTGAAATACCCCGTGGCAATCCGATGGAACGGTTTGGATTCAGCAAACCCCTGGACGACGCTACCTGCCACCATGTTCATCAACAGAAAATACGGAGAAGGTAGGATTACGACATGAAGGTGTCTTTCGTGATAAGCGTGCAGGCCCATTATTGGTGCAAGAAAACGTTAAATGCGGGAGGATACGAACACATCTGTGCTGTGTACAGTAGATAACTCTATCACCACTACAATGCATCTATCACGGAACAGCACCAATGAGCCAATGGACGTCTCTGAAATGTACTGGCTTGCCCAGAGTCTCGACCAGCACCCAACTGAACACTTCTCACATCAGTCAGACTTCGACCCCGACCGCAGCGACTCGTATCAGTACCTTATCTAGTTTCGGTTCTTGAGGAATAATGGGATGCCATTCCTCCACAGACATTCAGAGGCCTCATTGAAATTGTCTCCGACAGCGTTCGACCTGTTATAAGCGCGAAGTGTGGGCACACCCCATGGTAACGCCCATTAATACACTGAAGAGCCAAAGAAATTGGTACACCTGCCTAATATCATGTGCGGCCCCCGTGAGCACGCAGAAGTGCAGCAACACGACGTGGATTGGTCTCGACTAATGTCTAAAGTAGTGCTGGAGGGAACTGACACCATGAACCCTGCAGAGCTGTCCATAAATCCGTAACAGTACGAGGGGGTGGAGATCTCTTCTGAACAGCACGTTGCTAGGCATCCCAGATATGCTCCACAATGTTCATGTCTGGGGAGTTTGGTGACCAGCAGAAGCAGAAGTGTGTTTCTGGAGCCACTCTCTAACAATTCTGGACGTGTGGGGTGTCGCGTTGTCCTGCTGGAATTGCCCAAGTCCGTCGGAATGCACAATGGACATGAATGGATGCAGGTGATCAGACAGGATGCTTACGTACGAGTCAGCTGTCAGAGTCGTACCTAGTCGTATCAGGGGTCCCATATCACAATGCAAGGCCCATGGATTCATGAGGTTGTCTCCATACCCGTACACGTCCATCCGCTAGATACAGTTTAAAACGAGAATCGTCCGACCAGGCAACATGCTTCCAGTCATCAACAGTCCAATGTCGGTGCTGACAGATCCAGGGGAGGCGTAAAGCTTTGTGTCGTCCAGTCATCAAGGGTACACGGATGGTCCTTCGGCTCAGAAAGCCCGTATTGGTGATGTCTCGTTGAATGGTTCGTACACTGACACTTGTTGATGGTCCAGCACTGATATCTGCAACAATGTGCCAAAGAGTTGCACTTCTGTCACGTAGAACGATTCTGTTCAGTCGTTGTCGTTCCCATTGTTGCAGGATCTATTTCCTGCCGCAGCGTTCTGGGAGATTTGATGTTTTACTAGATTCCTAATATTCACGATACACTCGTGAAGTGGTAGTACGGAAAAATCCGCAAATTCACCGCTACGTTGGAGATGCTATGTCCCATCCCTCTTGTGTCGAGCGTAACACCACGTTCAAACTTACTTAAATCTTCATAACCTGCCATTGCAGCAGCAGTAACCGATCTAACTACTGCGCCAGACACTTGTCTTATATAGGCTTTGCCGACCGCAACGTCGTATTCTGCCTGTTCACATATCACTGTATTGGAATACGCATGCCTATACCAGTTTCTCTGGCGCTTCAGTGTAGATGTGTAATCATAATCAGATACCGCGATGCCATTCAAAGCAACTGAATGCAGTTCGGTGATATGTGATCTTGCACGCAAATGCGCGTTGCTAGAAGCTTTGCCCACTATGTTAATTAGCTCAGTAACTGTCTTGCAATGCGAAGATTTATTGGGAATGATGCAGGCTTAGGTCTTAGGCCCATCATCTCACGTATACACTCGCTCAGATTATTGTATCTCAACAGTTACTGATTATGTATTTTGTAACTTTATCATACCCATACCTCAAACTGTATGAACCAGAATGTTATTTCTTTCACCTGACCACCAATCCGAGCTTATACCGTGGCTACGTCCGTTATCTCAATCTTTCTTGCTATGATAATATACATGTGATTTTCTGTATTGTATGTATTTCACAAAACGGGTGCATCTACTTCTACATTTACACACACACACACACACACACACACACACACACACACACACACACACACCACACTCCAGTGTATGGTGCATGGCGCAGGGTACAACGTACCACTGCCAGTGATTTTCCTTCCCTCCGTATATACCCAATTTATCTCATGTTCGTGATTATTGCTCAAATTATGCGTTGAGGAGAGGGGGGCACAGAATCGTTCTGCAGTCAGCTTCAAATGCAGCTCCTCTGAATTTTCTCAATAGTGCCTCGCGAAAAGAACGTCGTCTTCCTTCCAGGCATTCTCATTTGAGATCACGAAATATCTCCGTAATACTTACGTGTTGTTCGCACCTACTGGTAACAAATCTACCAATCCGCCTCTGAATTGCTTCAATGACTTTCTTCATTCCGAACTGGTGAGGATCTCACACACTCGGGCAGCATTGAAGAATGTGTCACACTGATGTTGTATACGCCCTCTCCTTTATAGATGAGCCACACTTTCCCGAAATTTTCCCAAAAAACGATGTCGACCATTCGTCTTCCCTATTACCAACCATACGTCCTCATTTCATTTCATATCTTTTTCCGACGTTACGCATAGGTTTTTAGCCGCACACTGCGACTCAAGCAGTTGAACGTTACAGGATTGTTTTTCGCGCGTTAACTTACATTTTTCTGTTCACTACAGCAGCTGGAAATTCCGTCAATTCCATCTTGTATTCTCCTACAGTCAACGTCCCGTACATCACAGCATCATCAGCAAACGGACATAAATTGTTGTTCACCGTGTATGTCAGATGATTCATGTATACAGAACTTCATTTCCACGAGGCACTCCTATCTATACCCTCGTCTCTGATGAACACTCGACGTCGAGGAGAACGTACTGGAGTCAATTACTGAAGACGTTTCCGAGCCACTCACATGTGTGAGAACATGTGCGCTAATATCAGTCTGCAGCGGAGCACTGAATATGACGCTTTCAGGAAGTATAGCGATGTGCAGTCTCTCTGTTGTCCTCTAGCCATGGATTGCAGGATATCATGCGCGAAAAGGGAAACCTGATTTTCGCATGAGCAATGCTTTCTAAATCCGTGCTGATTTGTGGACAGAAGCGAAAATGTATCCTTTTCGAACACAGAACGTGTGCACGAGTTCTGCAGCAAACCGACGTCAGCGTATTGGACTGTTATTTTGCAGGTGTGTTCTTCTACCCTTCCTATACAGAGTGTGAGGAGTATAACTGCAGAGACATCTGTTGGTGAATGGGGACTGTGTGCTGAACAAAAATACATCAGTATTTACGTCATTTGCGGACTAATAATTATAGCTGAAGTATGGACGCGTACAGGCAAGGCGGTTAGTCCATACTGACAGATCTAGTCAACTTAGTGGTGCACTTACAGGCACGCAGAAAACATCAGGTCGTAATGTTTGTGAAGTCTTTTTGGGAAGACTAATCGATGCAGAAAAAAAAAACAAGGAATACACTAATGTGTTTACACATTAAAGTACCACATGTAAAAATGCCTGCATTTCTACCCCTTACAGGGTGTATATGGGAGCCACCTGTCCTTTATACCAGTCACTTTGATTTTATCAAAACTAGACATGATTGTCTCAATGGGAATTCCGCGATCGTTCATTAAATAAAATATGGCGTTTCAGTCTTCGATCGGTATTCTTTATTTTAAATTACCGGTTTCGGACTAGCTGCCCAACTTCATATCATATATTGTAGTTACAGAGTAACTTGTCCGTACAGAACACTCGGTTCGTTGTCATAAGTGAAGTAAATTTCCAATCTCGCCGCGACGAAAAACGTGTTTGCTTTAATGACTTCCATCCCAACTCGCGTATCATATCTGCCACCCTCTCTCCCCTATTACGTGATAATACAAAACGAGCTGCCCTTTTTTGCACCCTTTCGATGTCCCCCGTCAATCCCACCTGGTAAGGATCCCACACTGCGCAGCAATATTCTAACAGAGGACGAACGAGTGTAGTGTAAGCTGTCTCTTTAGTGGACTTGTTGCACCTTCTAAGTGTCCTGCCAATGAAACGCAACCTTTGGCTCGCCTTCCCCACAATATTATCTATGTGGTCTTTCCAACTGAAGTTGTTCGTAATTTTAACACCCAGGTACTTAGTTGAATTGACAACCTTGAGAATTGTACTATTTATCGAGTAATCGAATTCCAACGGATTTCTTTTGGAGCTCATGTGGATCACCTCACACTTTTCGTTATTTAGCGTCAACTGCCACCTGCCACACCATACAGCAATCTTTTATAAATCGCTTTGCAACTAATACTGGTCTTCGGATGACCTTACTAGACGGTAAATTACAGCATCATCTGCGAACAACCTAAGAGAACTGCTCAGATTGTCACCCTGGTCATTTATATAGATCAGGAACAGCAGAGGTCCCAGGACGCTTCCCTGGGGAACACCTGATATCACTTTTTTTACTTGATGATTTGCCGTCTATTACTACGAACTGCGTCCTTCCTGACAGGAAATCACGAATCCAGTCGCACAACTGAGACGATACTCCATAGGCACGCAGCTTGATTAGAAGTCGCTTGTGAGGAACGGTGTCAAAAGCTTTCCAGAAATCTAGAAATACGGAATCAACTTGAGATCCCCTGTCGATAGTGGCCAATATTCCTGCGAATAAAGAAGCTGCGTTGCACAAGAACGATGTTTTCTGAAACCATGCTGATTGCGTATCAATAGATCGTTACCTTCGAGGTGATTCATAATGTTTGAATACAGTATATGCTCCAAAACCCTTCTGCAAACCGACGTCAATGATATAGGTCTGTAGTTCGATGGATTACTCCTACTACCCTACTTAAACAGTGGTGCGACCTGCGCAATTTTCCAATCTGCAGGTACAGATCTATCGGTGAGCGAGCGGTTGTATATGATTGCCAAGTAGGGAGCTATGCCTGTTTCTATGCTGTCAGTAAGCAGTCTGTTCAATGGTTGAACGATGGCAACCTCCTGCGTGAAGCTCTCCTTAATCGCTCTCAGGTTACGGCTCATGCTAATGCACCGTCCGGCAGATACTCGGCGGTCACTTGCAGATCACGGCTGCTGACTCCGCCAGCCGCCGGTGATGGCTCCCGGGCGGCTGTGGCCCGAAGCCTGCCAGCCCAGCCATTCACGAGGTGGTTCGCAGCTTCCCACCTCGACGAACAATGGCCGCATTGTGCTAGCCCAATAGCCCGCGCCGCCGGGCGCCCCAAGAAACCCGTGCAGATTAAAACCCCGCCACCCCCTTCCCCCCTCCCCTCGCCCCCCCCCCCCCCGTCTCCTCTGCGCCCGCCCACTCCATCAGGCATCCATCTGCTGCACTTCCGCCGCCCGCTACCTCCATTCTCTTGATCTCGCAGTTGCTCCTGACAATTTCTGCGAAGTACCAGGTGGGCAACCTAAAACAGGAGCTGAAAATATTTCGTGCATCTAAAGATAGGCAACCCGCAACACACCGTATGCACCATTCACGAATGATGTAAGTTGTGTTGCCTGTCTTAATGTCCCTACATTTAGGGCAAGTTCCCATTCACCACAGGAACTACAACTAGCAATTATCTCTAAGTCATCTTGTATGCTCGCCTTCAACGACGACGCCTTCCCATACACCACGGTGTCATCAACAGTCACAAAAAAAAAAAAAAAATGGGTCAAATGGCTCTGAGCACTATGGGACTCAACTGCTGTGGTCATAAGTCCCCTAGAACTTAGAACTACTTAAACCTAACTAACCTAAGGACAGCACACAACACCCAGCCATCACGAGGCAGAGAAAATCCCTGACCCCGCCGGGAATCGAACCCAGGAACCCGGGCGTGGGAAGCGAGAACGCTACCGTACGACCACGAGATGCGGGCTCAACAGTCACAGATCGCTGCATCGTAATGAGAATAACAAAGGCACTTCCCATACACCACGGTGTCATCAACAGTCACATATCGCTGCATCGTAATGAGAATAACAAAGGCACTGCAATATCGTGTTTTACGTTCCGATAGCAGGCAAGCTACTGTCACAGATTTTCATTGTCGTGATTCCGTTCTACACCTGACAGTTGTAATTAATCGCAATTGCGAATACATTTGGTGTGCTACACATTATTAGTCACGACTGCAGATGGGAGTCTAATTTTTTTTGATAAATTCTCTTTTTTCTTAAAATTTCTAAAATCTTACGTCACTTTATCTCGTCGATCGTTTGTCGTTTGAGTCGACAAATGCTAAGACAGTGTTTTTTTTTTTCTGCACAAGGTCGAGGCTTGTAAAGCAGGTAACATATCCGTGTCGTAGCGATGGACGTAATTATACGACGAACGCCGCCGCAGCGCGGACAGATACCGCACTAGGTTCGTGTCTCTTCGCCGTCCGTCTTCCTGTCCAGGGTCCTGTTCAGTGTTTCGCTTCGGGGAAGTGTACAGTTGCGCCCGCCGACGTAACCAACCGCTGCCGCCGCCGCCGCCGCCGCCGCCGCCGCCGCTGCCTTTCCCATTTTCTGCGCCCGCAGGCATTATAGGAAAAGCAATTACCCCCCTTCCCCCTCCCCACCTGCCTACGACGCTCCTCCCGCCTTCAGCCCCTTCATTCCTTGGCGCTTAGGGCGCATACTTGTGTTGCGCGGGACCTTCCCGCATATAGGAGCTGCGCGCTCGTCTAGGGTTGACGTGTTGTGCTGTCAGTGGTTCAGATTAGGCAAACAGGGCAGATTAACGCTGATAAATGGTGGGACGGGCTCCCTGTTTCCAAACAGCCGACGGGCCGGCTCGTAATACTGTAAACACGGAATGCTCCACGTATTAGATACGCCGAAATCTCGTATAACAAATGCTTTTCATTTTCAAAATGTCGTTTAAGTTGTTAATTAAAAAGTAAAATTACATTAAAAATTACTCAACTCTTTGTCTTTTTGTACGATAGCAGCTGCCAGTAAACACACCGCCATCATTGTTTAAGCGTTTGAGTTCTAGCAATATTTAAAAAAAATAATTTTAAAATTTTTCACAAAATTGACCTCTATCATCATAATAAGCAATGAATACAAGAAGAAATTAGGAAAAAGTAAACAATTAATTGTTTTAAATTTATTGTTTCACTCTGGAACAACTGAACATACAGTTTTCAAAAATGGTTCAAATGGCACTGACAAGGGGAAGGCCTGAGACACGGCCAACCGATTCGGCTCAAATTTGGCAGGTCGTTTGTCTACAACCTAAAACGAAGGACTCTCAGATATTTTGCGTCAACACCCCCGAATTTTTGAGAAAATCACCCCTAAAGGTCATGACGAGCAATCGACTCAAAATTGGAGGGATCGATAGATAATTGTAAATAGAGCACTTTTCATCATCAGGTATGGGGTCCGCAAACGCAAACTTTTCCAGAAATCGAGGAAAGAAACTTTTACAACTGCCGCTTCCGTACCCACATGGTAATCGCTTTTCGCCGACAGCAGCGATAGCGCAATGGCCAAGGTAACTGTCTGGGAATCGGAAAACCCGGGTTCGAATCTTGAAGGAACCTCGCGGATGTTCTCGTCTTCATTTTTCCTTATCTCAATTGATAGGGATAGGAGGGTTAATAAGGTAAGTAAATCAGTAAGGAATGATGATAATAAAGTAGGCAAACTAATTTCCCAAACGCCGTGAGCTAGTAAAGTATTAAACTTTTAAGGCTTGTCACATCAAAACAACTCCGAATAAGAGTGCTGCGAATTCCTCACGAGGGATCACGGCGGGGCGCAGCGGACGTCCTCGCCCCACCGCAGCCGAAAGCAGACTTTGCTATCGGTGCTGTCGGCGAAAAGCGTTTACCATGTGGGTACAGAAGCGGCAGTTGTAATAGTTTCTTACCTCGATTTCTGGAAAAGTATGCGTTTTCGGACCCCATACCTGATGATGAAAAATGCTCTATTTACAGTTATCTATCGATCCCGCCAATTTTGAGTCGGTTGCTCGTCATAATCTTTAGGGGTCATTTTCTCAAAATTGCGGGGCTGTTGACCAAAAATATCTTAGATTCCTTCGTTTTACGTTGTACACTAGCGACCTGCCAAATCTGAGCCGAATCGGTTGGCCGTGTGCCAGGCCTTCCCCTTGTGAGCGCTATGGGACTTAACATCTGAGGTCATCAGTCCCCTAGAACTTAGAACTACGTAAACCTAACTAACCTAAGGACATCACACACATCCGTGCCCTAGGCAGGATTCGAACCTGCGACCGTAGCGGTCGCACGGTTCCAGACTGAAGCGCCTAAAACCGCTCGGCCACTTCAGCCGGCCTACACTTTCCAGTCCACCCATCATTTCAAGAGGTATGTTCGAAAACAATTTACTGTTTTCCTAGACACAATCCCACATCGCGAAACTTTCACAAACTCATAATCACTGAAACAAATTACAGTCCTAGATAACAAGCAAAAATAAGCCTAAAATTTAATAAATTAACATCAAAAGTACATAATGCCCTAGTGCAAACCACTCAAAACACTAGTATTACAAACATAAACTGCCATTACTGTCTCTTTACATGTACTTAGTTACAGCGTCAATGACCTTTTCAATACGATCATCGTTAAGAAAACACACGTCTCAATCTCCTGGAACCACAGTCTCCGCGCTACTTGTTGCCTTGAACGCTGTAAGTGACCGCTGCAGTGCGCTCTGTTCTTAGAAGTAGCTCCCTGTGCCACCAGCTATCTGTGTCTTGCAGTAGCGCCGCTGGTTTCATTAGAAAGGCATCAGTACTTTTAAAAAATGGCAGAAACCACTAATACTCAAAGTGTTAGTGACAAGCACTCCCATCTATAAAACGTCATTTCTCTCGGACGGTGCATCGTATAATATCATCATTTTTAGGTATATTCACTGGTACACATGGATAATGTCTGAAGAATGTATTTCGAGTGGTGTTAGTACTAAAAAAATAATACGTTAAAACGTTACTATGATTTTGAAGTTTTACTGCATGAAGAGCGAAAATGGAGTAGCGATAAACTTTTTTCTTTCCGTTGTTTTCAAGAAAGGGAATGGGAGGGAAGCGGGCACGGAATTTCAGCCTAGAAAAAAGTTTCATAAATGTTTGAAATGATGTCTAAAGTTTGTTGGAAACAGCAAACTGATTTCACCTCAAGATATATATGCAATTTCTAACTGTGATACTACTCCTACGGCGTTAATACCTTAACATAACATCATACCTCTTAATGAGTAGATTGTGACAGCGTTTAATATTTTTAAATTGGGTCAATGACTATACGGAATATGGAAAAATCAAATTTTTGTTGTCCCTGGAAGTCGAGATAGGCAGCCTGCAACTGGGACTGCATGACCGTGCGCTGGGGTTAGTTGTTTTGTAATACAGATAAATTTGTCAGTGAACGATATGAAATCGTCTAGAGGGTCCACGATCATAGCTGCACTACAAAATGTAATGCTCTATCTCGATAACTTTTTCCTTTCTCTCGTTTTATTTGTGTGCAAGCTTTACTTTGTATAAAGAAAGAAATACTTAAACTATCTGCAAATAAAAGTACGTAAAAATATGTTCAGGGATAAAATGTTCAAAAATGATCTAATGTGTGTGAAATCATATCGGACTTAACTGCTAAGGTCGTCAGTCCCTAAGCTTACACACTACTTAACAAACACACACACTCATGCTCGAGGGAAGACTCGAACCTCCGCCGGGATCAGCCGCACAGTCCATGACTGCAGCGCCCCAGACCGCTCGGCTAATCCCGCGCGGCTCAGGGATAAAATGAACAGGATGTGTAGGCAATCTGAGCGAATTAACAGCAGGGAATAGAAAATGTCAGGAAGGGTTCGAAATTGTCAGAAAAATAATTGTGAACTATAAGGAACGGTGGACACACCAAGATATTAATGTACATCTGCACAAATCTTCATTACTATTGCCAATTTTTCTCATGTTTATCATTATTATTTCTTTTTTTTACTGTTACTATTATTTCCTTTATCATAATTTGTATGTATAGCACCTGTTGTAAAAATACTGCCAGTACTTACTTTATTAGGTCTTAGTCAGTACTCTTTATTCATCTTGTGACTAGAGTAGTCTTATTTTCTTATTTAAACTATTGTCATGATGTAACTGTGATGTGCGAAATGCTGCATGTGTGAAACACTGGTCCGATGTAAGAGAGGGCCTGATGGCCTTAATCTGATCAGGTTAAATAAATAAATAAATAAATAAATATGTACAAGAGCCGAGAGTGAAGAATAATAACTCGTCGGAAGAACATTTTCAGCTTATAGAAAAAGCAAAACAATCTTCGATGAAATTGAAGGTAATAGCGTGAAGATGAAGATTGCAAGAGGATTTCTATTTAACACAGGCGAAAGGATGGATGGGTGGAAGAAGTACAAGAAATAATGAGAAACGACTAAGAAGTCATAAGGGATCTTCTATTAAAATCAGAATATAAGAATGCTATTGAAGACTTGAGATCAGATACGGCCGAAAGCATGTGTAACATTGATGTAGAGTGTCACTGGGGGGACAAAACAGCTATTCAAGTTTGTTTGTAGAATCTAGGAGCAAAATTGTCATCCATAGAATTCAGAAGATGACAGTGGCAGATACATGCGGCAACCGTTCAAGGATCGGCAAGATGCTGACGAGAGTAATATGCAGAAGAACAGAAAAGCAAACCGAAGATATGCCACACCGCTATCAGTTTGCATTTGGGTAGTCAAACGCGCCAGAGAATCAGCACTAACGTTGAACTTATCAATAGAGGCGAGGCTTAACAAAAATGAAGACAGATTCGTTCGATTTGCCCGCCTGTGGAAGGACGTCGATAATTCATAACGGTGAAAATATCATGAAAATAGGTGTAAGCTGTAGGAAAAGAAGCATAACTCGCAATCGTATAAGGGCGTGCTCAAAAGCATTGCCTCCGAATTTTTTATGTGGAATCTCTTAAAGCGTTATTAACATTCTGCTTTTATATTCTTCATGTAGAGTAACTCGGGGCAGAACGGGATAACGGGGCACAATGGGAAATTAGCTCTTTTCTAGACTGGGCAGTGTTGCAACCTGTTGTATGGCCATGTAACTATTTCTTCGAATGGAAGGGAAGTGAGGGCAGCCATTCTGATTTATAAACGTAAAACTTTGAACATAGCTGCTAAGGTTCAGTGACCGAATTATATTGTAACAAATAAGCCCTCGGTCACAAATATTAAGTCAGGATGGACCTGGTTTCGAAGCTACTATGAGCGTCGTCTTCAGAATTAGACTAACTGTACTAAAACATTAGGAATATAGTACATTAATAAAATTAAAGTTTGTACTGTCTCGAAAAGATGCAGTACTTACAAGTCACATATTGAAAAAGATCTAAGCCGGAAAGGCGACGTCGTGAACACTTGTGAGATGGCGAGCCGCTAAGGGCTGCTCGTACTGTGAACAAGGGTTGCAACAAGACTGATTCAGTTTGAAGTGAGAGATCTAAGTGAATTGTTGTCCGTCACGTTACCGCTTGCGTTGATCTGACGTTTGGTGAATTTCAACGCCAGGTAAGATGTTAATTGTTAATTGTATACCCTAAAATGACACATTCCCTTAAAGTGCATGGCATTTGTTAAACTCTAGTTATTTACTGCGTTTAAATTCGACAGTTATTACACTCCATAGAAGTTGTTAACCTCAGAAGCGCTCTTGGGGCAGAACGGGACGGGGCAGAATGGGATAGTGTCCCGTTCTGCCCTGTCATATTTTGATGCAAGTAGAAAGCAAACCCAGCCTGGATGTTCACCGATGCCAGACTCTCCCAACCAGCTCTGTTGCCGAACAACTCAGCTTTCCAGATATCGCCCGAGGCTGTCATTCCAATCCCACTAATCTGTCAAAATACTCGGCGGACTACAAGACGAAAAGGAAAAACTGTCGTATTAACAGATTCTCCTTATAAGAAGGAACTGCAGAATGCTGTCGCACGTAAAGTAGGCCTACAGAAAGGAGGAGGGTGCATAAATACCAACAATGTCAGGACAGAGACGTCAGGTGCAGTGCAACTCAAGGCAAAAATATCAAACTGTACACATAAAAAAAACCAAAACAGAGGACATCAAAGACCTTAAGAAAAATAAAAGGAAGAAGATGATGGACAAGAGAGAATCAGAGAGAGAGAGAGAGAGGGAGAGGATGCTGAGTGTCTGTACTGTGGAGACTTCTACTCCGTTTCTAATGAGGGCTGGGTCGCTTCCCAGAGTGGGCACACAATTCATGTTCTGGCACAGACAGTGAAGATGAAGAGGAAATACTGATTTGTGACTATCGCCGAAAGGGCTAGTAGTTAGTGGTTTGGTGGCTATTAAGCATTGTATATTTTTCAGAATGACATTAAAATATTTTCTTATTTTGAAGAATGAGTTTTTAATTGTTTAAATTACACATTCCTTAGACTGAATTGCCTGTTATACAACATTTTGTCACAGTTTAATACGATATTAGTAATTCAAATTCAACGTTTATGCAATAATTTAACAAAAAATACCCTTATCCCATTCTGCCCAGTGGGTGGGGCGTAACGGGAAATATGCAAGACTTTCTTTGAAAACTTGTAAAAAATGCAAAAGTATTGTTTTAATTGATTTTAAGGTAAGGTAAGTTTGGTTACAGTACAAGGTGTTTCTTTATCACTTTAAGAAGTGTTTCCTTGTGTTCCCTTATTATATACGAAATTGTTAAACATTAAGTATCCCGTTCCGCCCCTATACATATTTGTAACACTGTGATGCTAGAGGGTTTAGAACTGCAGCATGTAACATCATGGTGTTGAACGTAATTATGGAAGTGTGTGAGAAACAGCGCGCCGTAATCCACTCTAGAATTCAGAGAGGACGTCCACACTTTCAGCATGACAACGCCTGACCACAAACGAGGGCTGCGACATCCGCCACAGTCCGGCGCCTTGGGTTCACTGTTATGGATCATCCTCAGGACAGTCCCGACTCGGCCCCATACGATTTTCATATGGTTTCAAAACTTAAAAAACGCTTTCGAGGACTTCACTTTGATAGTGATGAAGCGGTGCAACCAGATGTGAGGTAGTGGCTCCGTCAGCAAAGTCAGAAATTCTACAGTGACGGTGTCAACAAACTGGTCTCTCGTTGGAAGAAATGTTTTCGTCGCCAGGGTGACGACGTTGAGAAATAAATATGAAGAATAAAGATGCAGATTGTTAATAACGTTTGTTTTACTTAAAAAGCTTTAATAATTTTTAACTTTAAAAAATCGGAGGCATTTGTTTTCAGCGCGCCCACGTACAAGAACCAAGAGGCTACAATAAGAATGGAAGTGTGGGTACCCATTACTTCGTCCACAAACACATGTCGAATCTTGTGGATTGTTTCAACTTGAGAATCGACAACATTACAACAAAATACGATGCAATAACCTTCTTCCACGTTTTTTGTTATTTTTCCCGTAGCAAGAAATTCGACGACTACAATTTACACGTGTTCACTTGTCAACGGCTAGCCGACTGGCTCCTTCCGCAGTCGTGGTAAAAAATAAACATGTGCACTAGTATGCCTAGAAATACAGAGAGCGCTCCCCCCCCCCCAGATACGATTGTTGGCTTCAACAATAAAAAGTAGGATAGAATACTGCTTGAAGAGCCTTCCTAAATCTTTCATGACTACTGAATATAGGTAAATCTACATATATATTCTGCTAGCTACCAAGCGGTGTGTGGTGGAGGGCACAACTCGCGCCAAAGCCATATTCCGCCCCCCTCTGTTACACTCGCAGCGGATCGCCTGTCTGAACGCCTCCCCTTATCTTTGAATGGTGATCACTGCGCGATTTGAAAGTTGGTGGTAATAATACATGCTCTACATCCTCGGTGAAGGTCGGATTTCGGAATTTAGTGAGGAGCCCCTTCCGCTAAGCGCGCCGTCTATCTGCAATTGTGTCGCACTTCAAACTTTCTGTGAGATTTGTAACGCTCTCGCGATGGCTAAATGTACCAGTCACGAATCTTGTCGCTCTTCCTTGGACCTTCTCAATCTCTTGAATTAGACCCAACTAACTGTTGAGGGTCCCATACAGACGAACAATAATCTAAGACATGACTAACTAACGTATTTAAGCAATTCCCTTTGTTGAAAGACTGCATCGTTTCAGGATTCTACTAATAAACCACAATCTACAGTTTGCCTTACCCGCTACCTGTGTAATTTGATCATTCCATTTGAGATCAGCCGGCCGTGGTGGCCGAGCGGTTCTAGGCGCTTCAGTCTGGAACCACGCGACCGCTACGGGCGCAGGTTCGAATCCTGCCTTGGGCATGGATGTGTGTGATGTCCTTACGTTAGTTAGGTTTAAGTAGTTCTAAGTTCTAGGGGACTGATGACCTCAGCTGTTAAGTCCCATAGTGCTCAGAGCCATTTGAGATCATTTCGAATAGTCACACCCGCATACTTGACGGATGTTACCGCTTCCAAAGACTGGGCATTTATTTTGTACTCGTTCATTAATGGGGATTTTCGCCTTGTTATACGCAGCAGGCTAAACTTACTAATATTGAGAGATAACTACCAGTCATTACACCACGTATTTATTTTCTGCAAATCCTCATTGATTCGTTCACAACTTTCGTGTGATGCTACTTTCCTGTAGACTACAGTATCATCGCAAACAGTCTAATGCCGCTGTCAATACCATCAACCAGATCGTTTATCTAAATCGCAAAAAGCAGCGGACCTATTACGCTGCCCTGGGCACACCTGAAGTTACGCTCGTTTCTGTTGAAGTCACCCCGTTCAGGACGACATACTGCTCCCTGTCAGTTAGAAAACATTCTATCAAACCGCAAATGTCATCGGATAGACCGTAAGCGCGCACTTTTTGGAGCAAGCGACAGTGCGGAACTGAGTCGAACGCCTTTAGAGAGTCGAGAAATATGGCAATAACCTGGGAGCCGGTATCTAGAGCCTGTTGTATATCATGCACAAAGAGGGCCAGCTGTGTCTCGCATGACCGCTGTTTCCTAAAACCGTGCTGGTTTCTGCAGATGAGCTTCTCAGAGTCAAGAAACGTCATTATGTCCGAACACAAAATATGTTCCATGATTCTACAACAAATCGATGTCAGTGAAATTGGCTGGAAATAATGTGCATCCGATGTTCTACTCTTTTTATAGATTGCTATGACCTGGGCCTTCTTCCAGTCCTGTGGAACTTTCCGCTGTTCCAATGATCTCTGGTAGATGATGGATAAGAATGGTGCTATATTTGTAGCATAGTCAACATATAATCTTACGGGGATACCGTCTGGGCCAGATGTCTTCCTGGCATATAGGAATCTTCACTGTTTTACAATCCCAGATACACAAAACACTATGTTAGCCATCATTGCGTTTGTTCAATAACTGAAAAGGGGAATGGTGCTGCAGTCCTCTACCGTAAACGAGTTTTTTAAAGCTAGCTTTAGAACTTCGGAATTCTGTTTATCATCATCAGTTACATTACTCGTACTGTCAGCAAGATAAGGTATTGAATTATTTGTAGCGTTGATAGATTTTACGTAAGACCAAAATTTTTGGGGGTTATTTTTAGACTCTGCAGATAAAATATTGCTTTCAAATTCGTTAAAAGAATGTCTCATTGTCCTTCAGACAGCTGCTTTCATTTCGCATAATTTCTGTTTCTCAGGGGGGGGGGGGGGGGGGGGGGCAGTGACTACGTTTAAAACGACTGTGCAAAATTCTTTGCTTTCTCAGCAACTTCCTAATATGTTTGTTGTACCAAGGTGGATCGTTTCCCTCCACTATACTTTTGTTAGGCACATACTTCTCTAGGACGTGGTGGACAATACCTTGAAATTCCGACCAAGGTTGCTCAATATCTTTGTGTCCTGCGGTGAATGCTTGGAGCTGACTATGAATATATTCATTAATGACATTTTTAGAATGAGATTTTCACTCTGCAGCGGAGTCTGCGCTGATATGAAACTTCCTGGCAGATTAAAACTGTGTGCCGGACCGAAACTCGAACTCGGGACCTTTACCTTTGCAAAGGTCCCGAGTTCGAGTCTCGGTCCGGCACACAGTTTTAATCTGCCAGGAAGTTTCAATGACATTTTTATTTGCTTTCCCAAGTAAGAATACTCTACGCTGTTTCTTTGGTTTTTTTGCAACTTCCACTGACATAGAAGCCACAACGGCATTGTGGTCGCTAATACCTTCTTCTAGATTAACTTCCTCAAAAAGATCAGGTCTGTTTGTGGCCAAGATATCTAATATGTTCTCATCTCGAGTTGGTTTTCTAGCCAATTGCTCAAGGTTGTATGTTGAGAGTGCTCCTAGAATAACTTCACACGAATCTTTGCTTCTGCCCCCCGTGATAAACGTGAAATTTTCCCAGTCAATGGATGCCATATTAAAGTCTCCACCTATAACTAATGGATAATTTGGATGTTTATTTCCCATGTAGTCAAGACTTTCCCTGAAACGTTCTGCGACGTTTGTTGCGGATGCTGGTGGTCTATAAAAGCATCCTAATACAATGGTCAATCCTTGTCTGATTGACAGCCATATCCAGACTATTTCAACAAACAATGTATTTATATAGCTGTATAAAAAGCGTCCGGTTGCTGTATTTTTCCACGTAGCTAATTTAATCCACAGCCACGGGTATCAACAGCTAGCAGCATGGGCAAATTCGTAATCTGTAATTTCGTTCGAGAAGTACTTGTAGGATGGAAACTCTCGTAGTGTGATTTAGAACTCAGACACAAAGTTAACAAATAATTCGATCATCCGCCGGAAGTTGTGGCAGCTGTGAGGAAATGTGTAGTCAACTTGACGTATTACATTCCCAACTATATCCATTTGTTTTGGAACTTATTTCAATGAGAAAATGAGAAAATATTTGGAATATTGTAAAAAAATCTCTACCAATATGTCTTTACGCAGGAAGAAAGAAATCTCGATGCGGATCTAATAATCTGTTCAACGATTATCTCAAAAGTAACTTTTGTAAAAGCGAATACGTGTATCATTTTGCCATTCCGTCCGCAGGTGTTTTCATTTGGATAGAAGTAAAACACGTCGGAGTTCAAAATGTTTACTACAATGTCACCCTTAAACGAAAAACAATCAGTTTTTATTAGCATGATATCCAAATGGCGGTGAGGGATTATAGTAACGATTTCGACTTAATGTGGTCTCCCCCTATTCCAGCGATGTTGTTGTTGTTGTTTCCATGCCTACTGAATTAAACTGTAGTTGACTGAACGCGTAGTTTGGTAGGTAAGAAGCTTTAACAGTTTAATGGGAGCGATATAGATAAGTTTGCTTATGATTTTCTACCTCCTGATTAGATTAGATTAGATTAGATTAGTACTTGTTCCATAGATCATGAATACGAAACTTCGTAATGATGTGGAACGTGTCAGGTAAATAAAAGGTGTCTATGCAAGATATTGCATTAGACAAAATATTACATGACACTCAATAATTTTTTTTGTAGAGGTTGGGAAATTACCCACTTACTATATCCAAAAATTCATCTAATGAGTAGAAGGAGTTGCCATTAAAAATTCTTTTAATTTCCTTTTAAATGCTATATGGCTATCTGTCAGACTTTTGATGCTATTAGGTAAGTGACAGAAGACTTTTATGGCAGCATAGTTTACTTCCTTCTGAGCCATAGTTAGATTTAACCTTGAGTAGTGAAGATCATCCTTTCTACTAGTGTTGCAGCCATGCACACTGCTATTACTTTTGAATTCGGTCGGATTGTTAATAACAAATTCCATAAGTGAATATATATATTGTGAGGCTACAGTGAAGATTTCTAGCTCTTTAAATGTCTGCAGGATGATCTTGGATGAGCTCCATCAATTATTCTGATTACACGCTTTTGTGCAATAAACACTCTTTTACTCAATGATGAGTTACCCCAGAATATGATTCCATACGAAAGCAGAGAATGAAAATAGGCGTGGTAAGCTAACTTACTCAGATGTATATCGCCAAAAGTTGCAATGACCCTAATAGCATAAGTAGCTGATCTCAAACGTTTCAGCAGATCCTCAGTGTGTTTTTTTTTTCCAGTTCAACCCCTCATCAATGCATACACCTAGAAATTTTGAATATTCTACCTTAGCTACCGATTTCTGATCGAAGTCTGTATTTATTAATGGGGTCATTCCGTTTACTGTGTGGAACTGTATATACTGTGTTTTGTCAAAGTTTAATGAGAGACCATTTGCAGAGAACCACTTAATGATGTTCTGAAAAACATCGTTTACGATTTCACCAGTTAATTCTTGTCTGTCGGGTGTGATAGGTATACTTGTATCATCGGCAATGTGTTATCAAGAACCACATCTCTGTATCATAAACTGTATGGAACAGAAGTCGTGTCAAAGTCACTTAGTCATCCTGAGGCGTATCTCATGTGTCCTGTCTGTGTCACTTTGTCTGAAACAGTCGAGAGTAGATCGTTTGGTACTTACCTGAGATGCACTGCAAATGAACGTTATCATCATCAACATGAACATGAAAATAAACGATATAAACATGAGCATAAACAACATGAAAAAGGAACATAAAGAACATGAACATGAACATAAACAACATGGACATGAAGATGTTCATGAACAACATGAACATGGATACAGTAACGTTACAGGTGGCAAGTGGTGTGCTTGGCACAGTTGGTGACATTTCTCCCGTGCTGGTGATCTACAAGAAAAGGCAAGAGGGTGAAGCGCTGTGCGGTTTCACATCGACACATTCCGTTTCTGCTTGCAACAAACAGGGAAAAAAATAAATAAAATTGCGCCTTGCTGCCGAACTGAAGAATGAGTCAAATGCGTTCTGCGCAACAGCTGCCAGCTGGTACATAATATCCACTCGCGGGCGCTTCCTTCGCCATATGTACATACACACACAGACAGACAAATCGCATTCAGGTGGCTATTATCTGGCATCAATCATTTCCAACACATCTGGAGCAAGCAAGCGGCAAAGTGGCAAGGAACTGAAGGGAGCAGGATGTTTGGGACACACATCAATCTGCAAGCGGCAACCAAACAGCTATGACGCAACACTTATGGCAAAACACATGCCGTGGCAAACATGTATGCAAGTACGTTCAATGCACAGTGAGCCGCATACAGCGCATACATTTGTGATACGTTCATAGTCACCTATATATATGCCGTGGATAACACACACACACATGTACAAAAAAGTAGCACATTGCAGCACACTGAAACAATATATAGGAAAGCAACAAGTTATGTGCATCTTACAAGTCTGATGCACAGCCGTGTAGGTAATGACCATTTGCTTCGGCTGTTGGGAGTTTCGTATCCTGCTAAGGTGTAGCACAGCGCACATAAAAACACAATGCACAAGCAGCTCTTAAAATATTCAGTTCCCATCTCACGTATGCACAATAACATTTGCGAAAATCGTGCCCGAGGTGTAACTGCTAGTACACAACCAACAACAAGCAAACGCTAACTCTTTTCTTTGCGCGTTCAAATGGCACACGCACTTCGTGTTCTGCGCACTCGGTATTGTCCCATGTAATATCTAACAGAATACTCAGTAAATGAAAGCATGGTTTTTGACCATCATACGTGTGAGGCAGTAAAAGTTTTATGTGGCACTCCTAAACAACAATGTTATGCAATTAATTGTTTGTTTGCCCGCAGGTAAATGTCTGCATTTCTGGTCCACACTGTAATACCAGCTGCATAGTACTGAAATATTGCAGTCGCGTCAAGCCATTGCAGAATACATTTTTAGCCATCTGGACTGGCCGTCATCAAATGCCAGCACCATTTTGTTATTGATGCTGTAGCGGCTTGCTACAGTAGTACGGCAAGGGCATTTCAAATTGTAGCAAGACTGCATTTATTTACCTGCAAACAAGCAAAAAAAATTTTGTGTTTTACGATGTCTGAGGAAACAGACACTGGTGACGGTCTTGCAGCTGTGCTAAATTTATGAAATTTATTCCGCAGTTGTGGAAACTTTCTGACATTAGAAGCATCAGGTGCAAAGTTATTACGTTTTGGTGACACCAGAAAATATATGCCGACCAGGACTCAAACCTGAATTTCTCACTTACTGTGTGCGGTCACCTTAACCACTTCGGCAATCTGAGCACACCACCTAATATGAGCCAAACTTCCAAATATCATCCTGTCTACGACCCCGTTGCTCGCAACTCTGCTTGGATTCCCTGCATAGGGTTTCAAGGAGACAAATGTATTCAACGATAGTATTACGATCGTTATTTTTGCCCGTCGGGGCTTGCAATACTTGTTTTTAAGTATGAACAAAGAGACCGTGGTGATGATCTTGTAGCTGTACTAAACGTATGCCTTCAACAGGCATAAAGACGATCGTAATACTAATGCTGAATACGTTTGGCTTCTTGAAACACTGTGGCGTGAATCCAAGTACAGTTGCAAACGATGGGTCGTAGACATTGTGACACGTAAAAGTTTGGGTTGCTTCTAGAGGCGTTCTTAGATAGACCAAGTGGTTAAGGTGGCTGCTCACGACAAGTGGGAAATCTGGTTCGAGTCCCAGATTTTCATGTGTCACCAAGAGGAAATATCTTCACACTTAAAGTAGCTAATGCCTGAAAGATTCTGCAGTTGCGAATAAACCTCATAAACAAATGTTATTTGTATAACTTTATTTTTTCGAGATGATAATGAAATGTTAACCTTCATAGTTGTGATTATACTGGTGCTCAAGTTACATAAGAGCCCTGTGTACAAGTGTATTGATGTCTGTGGGAAAAGTAATGAAGCTAATTTGCTCTTATTGGTATAAAATGCTGCAACGCTTTTCGCTGAGGGAGCACAAGGGTGTAAGATGGATCTTCGTTAAAAATATTACATTACAAAAAACGACAAATTTTATTTAGTTACTTTTTTTACATAAAACAAACATACAGGATTACGATCTAAATACTTTGCACGTTTCTTCACTGTTTGCTACAGATAATATATATTTTAACATTGAACATTACTTAATTAGCCACTAGTATCTTACAACAGTTAAGGTAGATAGCTATTACTATTACTGTTGACTTTCCTGCATTCTTTGTCAAACTACATATAAAGGGTACTATAGAAAATCCGCTACCAGTCACTTTTGAAGTCGGTTTCAATGTCGGAAAGATGAAACTGATGGTAATCATCTGAAGAAGGACATAAATCCTTAACCAGAAACTGTTTTCAATAAAGCACTTCCAAAGTGACTAGTGGATTTGCTCCAACATTACTCTTTAAAAGAATAGTCATGGAGTGCAACTACATCAGTTATGGATAAAATTAATTTAAGTTACACGTAAATCTACTACATTTAACAATTAGTTGTGTCTGAGTTTTCGATATAGGTCGTACTGACAGAACCATACACGTGAAATAAAATCGGATTTTGCTTTATAGCAGGCATGGTTCATAGTAGAGCTAAGGAATGTTTGCGGTGAATATCTCCATAGTCTGTTGGAGTCTATCGTGTGTGTTGAAAGATGCAAAAATGTCTGAGTTTGAAAATTAGGGTCTGCTTGCTGGTTGATTGCTAGAGTTTACCATGTGAGGGGAAAAAAAGATTTATTCCAATGATAGTTTATAAATGATGAACACAATACAGCGTATTTTTTACAGAATTAATTATTCAGTTAACCAACTTTCGGCTTACGAGGCAATAATGAAACTTTAGCCAGCTATCGACGACAATGAAGTTACGAGATGTTAGTCATCTATAATGTGGCAAAAACACCAGTAAATGTCATCTCTGACAGTGCAGTGGTAATGCAATTAAAAAGGTCAAAAGGTGGACAGTTCATAAATATGAAGGGAGTAAACCACGAAAAATATTAACACTAAACTCGAAAAGCAATGCCTATATGCGACAGGGTCATAACCCATACCCGGTTTTATTAATCTCTACATAGAGACGGAGCACAAGCTCGGATTAGGGAAGGATCCCGGGATTTGCTTAAGCGATTCTGGGAAATCATGGTAAACCTAAATCAGGATGGCTGGATGGGGTTTGAACCGTCGTCCTTCCCAATGGGAATCCAGTGTGCTAACCACTTTGCTACCTCACTCGGTACGAAGATTTGTCGATGACATTCTAATTGTGTCAGAGAGGATAAAAGACTAGAAGTTGAACGGAAAGGATAAGAGGTTTTAAGATTATCAACAAAGGTGAAACAAGAATTACTGAATGTATTCGAATTAAATCAGGCAGTGCTGGGAGAGTTACATTATGAAAATTGTAGGTGCGTTCGGGTAACAAAATAACTAATGAGGGACAAAGCAGAGATAATATGAAATGCAGAATGGAAATAGCAAGAAGAGAATTTCTGACGGAGAGGAACGATTTAATGTCGAATATCAGTTCAAGGCTTGGGATCTATTTTATCTGCAGTGTAGCACTGCATGGAGACTGAGACGTGGACAGGAAAGTCATACAGGAAGGGAATGTGGTGCTACAAAGAATGCTGAAGATTAGATGAGTAGACCGGATAACTAATGAAAATGCACGTGTATCAATTTGGGAAGGAAAGGAATTTATGGGAAAACTTGAGTAAAAGAAGGGATTTGTTGAAGACATACATTTTGAGGCACAATGGAATTGTCCCTTTTCGAAACTGAGGGAAGAGTGTGGGGATAAAAATTGTATAGCGAGAGCTAGGCTTGAAAGCAGTGAGCAGGTTGAAATGGATGTAGTGATGGGGAGGCTTGCACAGAATAGCGTGGAGAGGGCCTGTTATGCGACCGTTTTTTCCAAGCTGTTCTGTAACTGATGTAAAACCGGAAAGAAGAAATCAAAGCCGAGATAAGTTGTCTATTGTGTACAGGAGCATTACGGTATAATTGTTAGGAGATGTTAGAGTATATCTTAAAAATAGCAGTCAGATACAAGAGAACTGATTCTTCGTGATTTATAGGGAGAGCAATTAATTTCGGTTTTTGTTCTCTGTCGGAATACTGACACGTCCGACTGTAGGAAGTTCCAGATAATGTTTGAATACTGACATGTCGGTATAAGTGTTTTCGTAATACAAGCTGTACGGCTACATATCAGATTTTATGATAACGATAATAAAGTTTCAGTAAACAGCCTGGGAATTTTTAGAGAAAAAGTACAGGTAACGGTAATGTTATCTGAGATAGAGCTTTACACATTTCCTTACGTCTGTTGCCCTAATAACTATTTTCACTTAAACCTTTCACAAGGCTAATAATTAGAATAATTTTTGATGATAAAACTTTCAACTAACCTACAGTAATCACCGTATGACTAATACGAATATAAACATTTCCTCCAGCTGTCCGGTAATCTGTGTCGCATTCCAGACCCGTTGTCCAGGTTTGACAGGGCATTAGATTTTAATTGTCAATGGCCGTTAAAACATTGTTTTTGCAGTTGCGTGTAATAAGCTGAGTTAATTAAAATCCTTCTTTAATTTCGTAGTACAATAAACTCCTTTACGATAGTTTTGATGAGTATTGATTTATTTATGTCAGACACACAGAGCCATATTCATATTTTTAATTAAAGTAGGTCGTACCCTGTAACCAAAGCTTAAAGTACCAAGAAGAACAACAACACATAAAACCTCGGACCTAAAATGGAAATTACACTACTGGCCATTAAAATTGCTACACCACGGAGATGACGTGCTACAGACGCGAAATTTAACCGACAGGAAGAAGATGCTGTGATATGTAAATGATTAGCTTTACAGAGCATTCACATAAGATTGGCGCCGGTGGCGACACCTACAATGTGCTGACATGAGGAACGTTTCCAACCGATTTTTCATACACAAACAGCAGTTGACCGGTGTTGTCTGGTGATACGTTGTTGTGATGCCACGTGTAAGGAGGAGAAATGCGTACCATCACGTTTCCGACTTTCATAAAGGTCTGATTGTAGCTTATCGCGATTGCGGTTTATCGTATCGCGACATTGCTGCTCGCGTTGGTCGAGATCCAATGACTGTTAGTAGAATATGGAATCGGTGGGTTCAGGAGGGTAATACGGAACGCCGTGCTGAATCCCAGCGGCCTCATATCACTAGCAGTCGAGATGACAGGCATCTTATCTGCATGGCTGTAACGGATCATGCAGCCACGTCTCGATCCCTGAGTCAACAGATGGGGACGTTTGCAAGACAACAACCATCTGCACCAACAGTTAGACGACGTTTGCAGCAGCATGGACTATCAGGTCGGAGACCGTGGCTGCGGTTACCCTTGACGCTGCATCACAGACAGGAGTGCCTGCGATGGTGTACTCAACGACGAACGTGGGTGCACGAATGGCAAAACGTCATTTTTTCGGATGAATCCAGGTTCTGTGTACAGCACCATGGTGGTCGCATCTGTGTTTGGCGACATCGCGGTGAACGCACATTGGAAGCGTGTATTCGTCATCGCCATACTGGCGTATCACCCGTCGTTATAGTATGGGGTCCCATTGGTTACACGTCTCTTCTACGCATTGACGGCACTTTGAACAGTGGACGTTACATTCCAGATGTGTTACGACCCGTTACTCCACCCTTCATTCGATCCCTGCGAAACCTTACATTTCAGCAGGATAATGCACGACCGCATGTTGCAGGTCCTGTACGGGCCTTTGTGGATACAGAAAATGTTCGTCTGCTGCCCTGGCCAGCATATTCTGCAGATCTCTCACCAATTGAAAACGTCTGGTCAATGGTGGCCGAGCAACTGGCTCGTCACAATACGCCAGTCACTACTCTTGATAAACTGTGGTATCGTGTTGAAGCTGCATGGGCAGCTGTACCTGTACACGCCATCCAAGCTCTGTTTGGCTCAATGCCCAGGCGTATCAAGGCCGTTATTACGGCCAGAGGTGGTTGTTCTGGGTACTGATTTGTCAGGATCTATGCACCCAAATTGGGTGAAAATGTAATCACATGTGAGTTCTAGTATATTTGTCCAATGAATACCCGTTTATCGTTTGCATTTCTTCTTCGTGTAGCAATTTTAATGGCCAGTAGTGTAGGTTATGGCAGTATTTTCAATTTTAAAATTCCGTGACTAATTGTAAAAGATGCTGAAAATCAAACTTTTGTTCTCCCTGGAAGCTGTTAGAGATCCAAGTAGCAAGTCAGTCTATGTGAGCAGGTGACCGATTCAGTCGTTCAGTAGTACAGACGTAGTATTTCTCTCAGACTTTCCCGCGGTGCCGGCCGAAGTGGCCGTGCGGTTAAAGGCGCTGCAGTCTGGATCCGCGAGACCGCTACGGTCGCAGGTTCGAATCCTGCCTCGGGCATGGATGTTTGTGATGTCCTTAGGTTAGTTAGGTTTAACTAGTTCTCAGTTCTAGGGGACTAATGACCTCAGCTGTTGATTCCCATAGCGCTCGCAGCCATTTGAACCATTTTTTTTCCCGCTGCACTTCCTTGCACACTGTGCCGTCGTCCCTGTTACTCCGAAATGTTGCCGGTCGCACGCGTTTCTGCAGTATTCCAGTGGAGGGCTGCTGGTGTTCTCTAAGAAAGTATTTCACTGAAAAATCGCCGTTTCGTTGTATACCACTAAGGAATCGAATTCTGCCCTGTTGCGTATCTACGACGGAGCTAGTGTGGTCGCTGCACTTCGTATCTGCTAGCACTGCTACTGCTTGTAGCTGTTAGTGTGACGTGGCTGCGTCCCACTGTGCCTCCTTAATGGTGTTTCTACGTTCTCATGAAGTGCAGTGCGTAACATTTTTCAATGAGAAGAAGTAGTTACATTCATCTGGACACTTCTGGCATTATCTCTAGCTCTAATTATATGTAACTACAATTTTATCAAATGCCGTTAATGCCTCTGCGAAAATTTGCTAGCTTTACCACTGATAATTAGGAGACACCGGACAGTATACCGTTATATCTCCTAATTTCCTCGTTTACATTATTACATTCTGCATCATAAATCTTGCAAGAGAGATGGTTAATTACGTTACTTTAAAATTTTGTAAGCTCCCCGTTGTGAAAAATGACTCTTCCCAGATGTTGCACGCTACGTTTGTTGGAACAAGTAAAACAAGTAACGTCTCTTGCACTTGACTTAGTATTCCGTCAGCATGTCCCGACTGGATGGGGTTTAGGGGCTGATTTATGACCCAAAGTTCGGCTCTGTGCACAAGTTCCGCTCTTCTGTCGTGAATAACTGACGATCGCGGGGAAAGACAGAGTAGGTACCCAAGATGGTAACTAGTACGGACCAAAGGTCGCAGTGTAGCCGAGAGAAAGCAAGGTGCGAATACCACTGGGTGCACACAGCCGACGGATAAAGAAAACTATTGCAAGAATCGAGGAAACACCTTTTTATAAATATGCACTAATAGACAATACACTTCCAGGATATTGTTAACGACTTCATACTGTAAGCAATATACGAGGGTTATTCGGAAAGTAAGGAACGATCGGTCGCGAAATGGAAACCACAGTGAAAATCCGATGAAGTTTTGCACAGGTGTGTTGGGTCGATCGCCTTACGTCGCTTTTTTTAGTTATGAGCACACAGGGAGCACGTAAATATACCTAGAACAATAGTGTCCCCTACTAAGTACGAGGGCCTGGTGAGAAATTTCGCCTGAACCTATGCAGCTAACATAACATAACTGTCGTGCGTTTTCGTCTTCGAGACAATTCTCAGCGGCATTCTGCAGGGGCAATGAAGATGCTCTTGCATTCCATTGGAAATGTTTGATTACCTACAATACAGCCTGTAATTGTCTCCCTCTGAGTTTCATCTCTGCTCACATGAACCGCTGGCTATGAAGACAACATTCTGGCACAGACAACGAGCTGTAGGCCAGCGTAGAGAATTGGCGGAAAGCACTGGCGGCTGCCTTCTATAACGAGGGTATTGGAAAGTTGGTACAACGCTACGACAAACGTCTAAGTCCTATCGGTGACAATGGAGATAAGTAGCTGGATGTTGTAGCTAACTGTTGCAAATAAAAGTTTAATTTACGCTGTGGTTTCCATTTCGCGACGTTCCTTACTTTCCGAATAGCCCTCGCACACGGGGTGACTTTACCTAAAACTTCTACCGTAAATACTGCGGAAATGAAAAGTGCTATTAACGTATGGCGTTCACAGAACGGATTGGTAGTCAGGGGCTCGTATTGTTGGCCCATCTACTGATTATAATAATTCTTAGAAATTGCATTTTTATGCAGACATATACTTTTTTAAACGGAACAATTAACAGACTATAATTAGGGTCAATTACTACGTCTGTGGTATGTGTTGCAGGATTCTAGAGCAAATCGTTTACGGGATATCATATTTTGGAAAGTTCCCACACTGACACTTGTGCAATACCTGTGGTAGCACAGTAAAGAACACCACAAATGCATACACTAGTTAACATGGGTTCTGGCCAGTAACGAGACAACTGACCATCGCAGGTTGCGTTCAAAACGACGGCCGGCAGCGGCAGTAGACACTTCCAGCCTACACGACTGGTGCACACGGACCAGCGTTGCAGCGGAGGTGTCCAAGAACGCTGCAGTAATAATTGGTGGTCTGTTAGGGGGCTGCGATACTTGTGAGCGTTCAGTGATCAGTCTATGAAAAATGGGCCTATGAGCTGATGATTCATTGTCCCACTCCATACGTTTACACTTCATCGTCGCTGCCCTTCCACCTGAGAAGACCAATAGTGCATGTTTCGGCTGTTTACCTGGCCATGACTAGTAAATGTGGCTTCATCAATAAATGACATACATGATACATCTGTCGTATCCTGTCTTAATGCCCATGTACAGAAGTCAACACCATTCTCTGTTTCCATGCAACTCTTGACGGAGAGAGATGTGATAGGGATGGAACCTACACTACTGGCCATTAAAACTGTTACACCAAGAAGAAATGCAGATGACAAACGGGTATTCACTGGACAAATATATTATACTAGAACTCACATGTGATTACAATTTCACGCAATTTTGGTGCATGGATCCTGAGAAATCAGTACCCAGAACAACCACCTCTGGTCGTAATAACGGCCTTGATACGCCTGGCCATTGAGTCAAACAGAGCTTGGATGGCGTGTACACGTACAGCTGCCCATGCAGCTTCAACACGATACCACAGTTCATCAAGAGTACTGACTGGCGTATTGTGACGAGCCAGTTGCTCGGACACCATTGACCAGACGTTTTCAATTCGTGAGAGATCTGGAGAATCTGCTGGCCAGGGCAGCAGCCGAACATTTTCTGTATCCAGAGAGGCCCGTACAGGACCTGCGACATGCGGTCGTGCATTATCTTGCTGAAATGTAGGGCTTCGCAGGGATCGAAGGAAGCGTAGAGCCACGGGTCGTAACACATCTGAAATGTAACGTCCACTGTTCAAAGTGCCGTCAAAGCGAACAAGAGGTGACCGAGACGTGTGACCAATGGTACCCAATATCATCACGCCGGGTGATACGCCAGTATGGCGATGACGAATACAAGCTTCCAATGTGCGTTCACCGCGATGTCGCCAAACACGGAGGCGACCTTCATGATGCTGTAAACTGAACCAGGATTCGTCGGAAAAAACGACATTTAGCCATTCGTGCACCCAGGTTCGTCGTTGAGTACACCATCGCAGGCGCTCCTGTCTGTGATGCAGCGTCAAGGGTAATTGCAGCCATGGTTTCCGAGCTGATAGTCCTTGCTGCTGCAAACGTCGTCGAACTGTTCGTGCAGATGGTTGTTGTCTTGCAAACGTCCCCATCTGTTGACTCAGGGATCGAGACGTGGCTGTACGATCCGCTACAGCCATGCGGATAAGATGCCTGTCATCTCGACTGCTAGTGATACGAGGCCGTTGGGATTCAGCACGGCGTTCCGTATTACCCTCCTGAACCCACCGATTCCATATTCTGCTAACAGTCATTGGATCTCGACCAACGCGAGCAGCAATGTCGCGATACGGTAAACGGCAATCGCAATACGCTACAATCCGACCTTTATCATAGTCGGAAACGTGATGGTATGCATTTCGTCTCCTTACACGAGGCATCACAACAACGTTTCACCAGACAACGCCGGTCAACTGCTGTTTGTGTACGAGAAATCGGTTGGAAAATTTCGTCATGTCAGCATGTTGTATGTGTCGGCACCGGCGCCAGCTTTGTGTGAATGCTCTGAAAAGCTAATCGTTTGCATATCACAGCATCTTCATCCTGTTGGTTAAATTTCGCGTCTGTTGCACGTCCTCTTCGTGGTGTAGCAATTTTAATGGCCAGTAGTGTATGTTGATGGAGAATGCATGGGACACTTGCCTGACACACCTGTTACTCGTCCGATTGCGCGGGAGCTGACGTCTAGCAGGAACATTAGTTTCCCCTTCTTCTGTTACCAGTTGATGCCTTCTGTTACACTGCGTAGGTGTACCACTTTCAAGTAAGCAACTGAAGAGGAGCTTACAAAATATTAAGGTCAGCGTAATTAACCATGCGTCTTGCAAGCTCTGTGATGCAGAATTATGTACAGGGTGCACCAGAGCACTACCAACGACGTTGCCGAGACTGTTGACTTCTGTTGCGATATCTAGCTGCATACACCGCACAAGGTAGAACTGAATTCTCTCTGCACCCTTCATACACCACGATCATGTCGGCTTTTTCTGCATTTGTAAATCCCATCGTCCACTCACCATCTACTACTTGGACTGCCATTCACTAACTGACTGGCAAGTCGCAATGCAATCAAGGACCGCACAAGCACACTGTAAGTAAACATATCAACATCATACCTAAAACCTACCCAGGTTGAATGACACAAACAAGTGTTAGTGTGGGAGCTTCTCAAAATACGATATCTCATAAACGACTCACAGTATAATCCTGCAACACATACCACTGACATTCTAATGTACCCTACTTTTACATTGTTAATGGCAGTAGGCATTGGGCCATTTAAAAAAATGTGTGTTTCCACGAAAAATTTAGTTTCTACATATTATTAGATTATGTTTATTGGTTAACAATATGAGCCCCTGACTACCAATCCATTCTGTGAAAACCGCACATCAACAGCACTTTACATTTTTCAACCCGTATATACACAGGTTGTCTCAGGAGAAAGTCAGTATTGAGGGAGAGGACAAGAACCATCACTCGAAGCGAAATAGGCTGGTTAACATGAGCTCTAAAGTGCATGTAAGAACTCGTCCATCTTCGCCGATGGGAAACACATCCCTCCTGCTGAAGAAGTGTCCATTAATTCTTAAGGCATGCACTATGGAGCCGATGTCCATTGGACATTTTTTTTGTGTTTCAATCCATACTAGCACCTGTGAAATGTCGTTGGTAGTGCTCTGGTGCACCTTGTACATCATTCTGCATCACAAAACTTGCAAGACACATGGTTAATTAAGCTTACCTTAATATTTTGTAAGCTGCTGTTCTCAAAAAGTTTCTGTGAACATCTTGTATGCTATGATTGTTTTTTTAGAGTAAGTATCGTTTCTTGCACTTGACTTAGTATATTCCCTGTATAAGGCGAACCAGCTAAAACAAGCCTTTCCACATACATTCACATTACGCGACGCTCTCGTTAAAATACGGCCGAATTTTCTGGCGTACGCAAGTAAGTTGTAGCCCCTAGCTCCCAAATTATGGCAACGACACAGTTTACTTAGATGGGCTGTGGCAATGGAGAGGCGTTTAGCGAGTTAATGTGTGTTGAATTCTATCAAACAGAAACAAGATGAAAGAGCTGCAAATCATACTCCCGCCATCAGGAGGAAAGGTATGCTAATGTTATTTTAAGGTAAATAACATTACAAAATGTAAAATAACCCAATCCGACTTTCTCCTTTTAGTCCTAACAGTTTTCTGTACTATAAAGTGAATATGACAATGAAACTATTAGTATTTGGGTTTTTCTACTTTTTTTGGTGTTACTTGCCTTAGTGTCGGGAAAATAACATTAATAAAGTCCAAAATGGAAACTGATAATTGCAGAAAAAAAGGCTATAAAATTTAAATATTTATGTGATGTAATACAATCAAATGCTTTAAACAAAGGAGCTAACCTAGTAAGGACAAGGAAAAAGGAGGTGCCTTTTTAACTAGCAAAAAACCTGTATGACAAGAAATCTATTACCATAAACGCAAAACTTCGGCGCTACAAGCCTTTGATTAAACCAGAATGCCTTTATGCATCAGAATACCTTTCGTTACGACCGCTACGGTCGCAGGTTCGTATCCTGCCTGGGGCATGGATGTGTGTGATGTCCTTAGGTTGGTTAGGTTTAAGTAGTTCTAAGTTCTAGGGGAGTGATGACCTCAGATGTCAAGTCCCATAGTGCTCAGAGCCATTTGAACCATTTTTTGAAAAAGTAGAGCTAATGTGAGGCACGATGAGGAAGAGAAGAGTTGCATTCTGTGGACAGCCAAGAAGGCTACATGGAAACAGAATAACAAAAATAATTTTTAACTTCTTTGACAGAAACCCCAAAATATCAATGACGTGGATAAAAGAAGTTAGAGCAGACCTGAGAGAAATGGAAATAATGGAGGAAGAAATAGTAGTAAGAGAAAGGTTCAGAGCAAAGGTAAAAAGTTTCAAGAGCTTCCAGGAGAAAACAAAATAAATGACAGCTGCAATATTGACGGAAGAAAGAAGAGAAAAACATGAGTATGAAAAAGTATGAAAAATTACTGGTAAGAAAGAAAGATAGGAGAAAAGAAGGAATACATAAATTATTTCATGTGGTCCTTAGTAGGCAAAAAAAAACTAACCGCCAGATAGGTCATGATAGGCCAACGGTATCGACCGGCCGCCGGGTCATCCTCAGCCCACAGGCATCACTGGATGCGGATCTGGAGGGGCATGTGGTCAGCACACCGCTCTCCCGGCAGTATGTCAGTTTCCGAGACCGGAGCCGCTACTTCTCAGCCAAGTAGCTCCTCGGTTTGCCTCACGAGGGCTGAGTGCACCCCGCTTGCCAACAGCGCTCGGCAGACAGGATGGTCACCCATCCAAGTACTAGCCCAGCCTGACAGCGCTCAACTTCGGTCAACAAGCGAGCTAGGTTAATAATTGGCTCCTTTTACCGACCTCCCGACTGAGCATCATTAGTGGCAGAACAACTGAGAGAAAATTTGGAATACATTTCACATAAATTTTCTCAGCATGTTGTAGTCTTAGGTGGAGATTTCAATTTACCAGATATAGACTGGGACACTCAGATGTTTAGGACGGGTGGTAGGGACAGAGCGTCGAGTGACATTATAGTGAGTGCACTATCCGAAAATTACCTCGAGCAATTAAACAGAGAACCGACTCGTGGAGATAACATCTTGGACCTACTGATAACAAACAGACCCGAACTTTTCGACTCTATAAGTGCAGAACAGGGAATCAGTGATCATAAGGCCGTTGCAGCATCCCTGAATATGGAAGTTAATAGGAATATAAAAAAAGGGAGGAAGGTTTATCTGCTTAGCAAGAGTAATAGAAGGCAGATTTCAGACTACCTAACAGATCAAAACGATAATTTATGTTCCGACACTGACAATGTTGAGTTTTTATGGAAAAAGTTCAAGGCAATCGTAAAATGCGTATTAGACAGGTACGTGCCGAGTAAAACTGTGAGGGACGGAAAAAACCCACCGTGGTACAACAACAAAGTTAGGAAACTACTGCGAAAGCAAAGAGAGCTTCACTCCAAGTTTAAACGCAGCCAAAACCTCTCAGACAAACAGAAGCTAAACGATGTCAAAGTTAGCGTAAGGAGGGCTATGTGTGAAGCGTTCAGTGAATTCGAAAGTAAAATTCTATGTACCGACTTGACAGAAAATCCTAGGAAGTTCCGGTCTTACGTTAAATCAGTAAGTGGCTCGAAACGGCATATCCAGACACTCCGGGATGATGATGGCATTGAAACAGAGGATGACACGCGTAAAGATGAAATACTAAACACCTTTTTCCAAAGCTGTTTCACAGAGGAAGACCGCACTGCAGTTCCTTCTCTAAATCCTCGTACAAACGAAAAAATGGCTGACATCGAAATAAGTGTCCAAGGAATAGAAAAGCAACTGGAATCACTCAACAGAGGAAAGTCCACTGGACCTGACGGGATACCAATTCGATTCTACACAGAGTACGCGAAAGAATTTGCCCCCCTTCTACCAACCGTGTACCGCAAGTCTCTAGAGGAACGGAACGTTCCAAATAATTGGAAAAGAGCACAGGTAGTCCTAGTCTTCAAGAAGGGTCGTCGAGCAGATGCGCAAAACTATAGACCTATATCTCTGACGTCGATCTGTTGTAGAATTTTAGAACATGTTTTTTGCTCGCGTATCATGTCGTTTTTGGAAACCCAGAATCTACCCTGTAGGAATCAACATGGATTCCGGAAACAGCGATCGTGTGAGACCCAACTCGCTTTATTTGTTCATGAGACCCAGAAAATATTAGATACAGGCTCCCAGGTAGATGCTATTTTCCCTGACTTACGGAAGGCGCTCGATACAGTTCCGCACTGTCGCCTGATAAACAAAGTAAGAGCCTACGGAATAGCTGACCAGCTGTGTGGCTGGATTGAAGAGTTTTTAGGAAACAGAACACAGCATGTTGTTGTCAATGGAGAGACGTCTACAGACGTTAAAGTAACCTCTGGCGTGCCACAGGGGAGTGTTATGAGACCATTGCTTTTCACAATATATATAAATGACCTAGTAGATAGTGTCGGAAGTTCCATGCGGCTTTTCGCGGATGATGCTGTAGTATACAGAGAAGTTGCAGTATTAGAAAATTGTAGCGAAATGCAGGAAGATCTGCAACGGATAGGCACTTGGTGCAGGGAGTGGCAACTGACCCTTAACATAGACAAATGTAGTGTGTTGCGAATACATAGAAAGAAGGATCCTTTATTGTATGATTATATGATAGCGGAACAAACACTGGTAGCAGTTACTTCTGTAAAATATCTGGGAATATGCGTGCGGAACGATTTGAAGTGGAATGATCATATAAAATTAATTGTTGGTAAGGCAGGTACCAGGTTGAGATTCATTGGGAGAGTCCTTAGAAAATGTAGTCCATCAACAAAGGAGGTGGCTTACGAAACACTCGTTCGACCTATACTTGAGTATTGCTCATCAGTATGGGATCCGTATCAGATCGGGTTGAAGGAGGAGATAGAGAAGATCCAAAGAAGAGCGGCACGTTTCGTCACAGGTTATTTGGTAAGCGTGATAGCGTTACGGAGATGTTTTGCAAACTCAAGTGGCAGACTCTGCAAGCGAGGCGCTCTGCATCGCTGTGTAGCTTGCTGTCCAGGTTTCGAGAGGGTGCGTTTCTGGATGAAGTATCGAATATATTGCTTCCCCCTACTTATACCTCCCGAGGAGATCACGAATGTAAAATTAGAGAGATTCGAGCGCGCACGGAGGCATTCAGACAGTCGTTCTTCCCGCGAACCATACGCGACTGGGATAGAAAAGGGAGGTAATGACAGTGGCACGTAAAATGCCCTCCACCACACACCGTTGGGTGGCTTGCGGAGTATAAATGTAGATGTAGTAGATGTAGATGTAGAACCGGTTTTACCACTGCGGCAAGGCCGTTGGCCCTTAGTAGGCCAAACCAGTATTCAAAAAAAGCCCCAAATGTTGCAAACACTAATAGTTTCATAATAGGGGTGAATTTTTTTCTTTCCACATAAAGTATTGACCTGCACAGAAAATATTATGATTTGCAGTTGACAGACTGTAGCGACGCATCACCTCTGCTACAGCTGACAGGCAGCTACGTGAACAACAGTAAGTGCTATTAAGGGGGGTAGGACGTCAAACGGGCCGACTTGGAGGAGGAGAGTCACCACAGGACATTTTAATTTCAACTGTCTGTTCAAAAAACTTTGTCACCATGACCAGGAAGGACTGAGGACTCACTCATCGCAGTGGAAGTTCAAAAACGTAGCAAAATACCCTTCTTTACATGTGAAATTTCATCATTTTTCCACTTCTTACTGGCTGCATTTGTCGATGTAGGTACACTTTTCTTCCTAAGTAAGAGAGATTCTTTCGATGAATTTTTCATAGCATACAAACAGTAGTTACAGGTGTATGAAATGCTAGAATTTTCCAAATCTATTAAACAACTGTGGAAAAAATTGAGATAATTAAGTGTAAAACTTGAGTTTTTTCTAAACATGAAGTTTAAAATGTAACCGTTCAATAATTTTTTCGTAAATTAAATAACTTCTAGAGTTTCATACACCTGTAACTATGGTTTGCATACTGTGCCAAAGTCATCGTAGTATCTGTCTTACTTAGGAAGAAAAGTGTACCTATAGCAAACAAATGTAGCCAGTAGTAAGTGAAAAAAATGGTGAAATTTCACATGTAAAAAAATGTATTTTGCTGCGTTTTTGAGCTTCCACAGCGATGAGTGTGAGTCCTCAGTCCTTCCTGGTCATGGTGACAAAGTTTTATGAATAGGCAGTGGAAATTAAAATGTCCTGTGGTGACTCTCCTGCTCCAAGTCGGCCCGTTTGACGTCCTACCCCCCTTAAGACACCACTTGACTCTTTCCTCTGAGGCCATGTCAAATCTGTAGTGTACAGAAACAGACGCAGAACTTCAAATGGCTTTGAGCACTATGGGACTTAACATCTGTGGTCATCAGTTCCCTAGAACTTAGAACTACTTAAACCTTACTAACCTAAGGACATCACACACATCCATGCCCGAGGCAGGATTCGAACCTGCGACCGTTGCGGTCGCGCAGTTCCGGACTGAAGCGCCTAGAACCGCTCGGCCACGCTGGCCGGCGATTTGCTTTTGTTTGTTTCAGTTAGCGACATTGACAGTCATTTTGTTTTATTTGTTATTTGAAGGAATGGTGAATTTTGTGTTAGAACAAATAAGCTCATGGTTTAACACAATGTTTGCCCTCTACCGCTTTCTTCGGTATCTGCACAAATAACGGAGTTAGTCAATGTCGCGCGACTTTTGAATTACCCTGTATTGTTAAAACTTTTGAAATGTAATGGCCACCGTTCCTAAAACTGTATGTATTCTAACGTAAATTTTTTTGCTTTTTGTTGGTCAGAAAAAAATTAGTGTTGTTTGACATTACTGATACCTGTAGGGGATGGGAAGAAAAATGTTCGAAAATTGCTTGGTCAGGGTGGAATCCTTTTGCAAAACATATCTATTTTTTATGCAAACTCTGACACCAGTGTGAACTTTCATTTGAAGACGGACGTTTACTGCCTACTGCATTTGCGCTAGCGGCAGTCTCGGTGAATAGCTACTCACACGGGCTGTTATGCGGGTTGCTTGTCACGCAGTATGCAGGGGCCCGCCTGCATCAGAGATTTCTACCGTGGCTGTTGGAGTTAGCATGCCGGTATGGAATAGAATCTGCGGTCTGCGGGAGGTGTGGTGGGAGAACTGGAATGAAGGGGGGAGGTTGGTGGTGGGAGAGGGTCGGAGGGTGGATGGGGGGGGGGGGGGGGGGAGCGGAATGGAAACAGCCCGTCGAATCCAACTGTGTAACCGGGACGGCGCAAGTTACGATTGCGCTCGCCATAACATTGAGGTGGATCCCCCGTACTGACTGACATCAGAGTGGGAATCACAGGGCAGGCCGATATCTGCGGTGGATGTACGGTCTGTGACGGGTTAGATGGTGAGGAAGTTTAGCCACAGCCATCTGGATGCGATTCCGGTTCGCATTGCACGTCATAGGAGGACGGCAAGGCCATCAGCGAATCTTATCAATGATATCCTTTCATCTTGAATTTTAATTCCACTCCTGAAACTTTCTTTTATGTCCATCACTGTTCCTTCGATGTACAGATTGAACAGCGGGGTTAAAAGATTGCCTCCCAGTCTTACACCCTTTTTAATCCGAGCACTTCGTTCTTTGTCATCCACTCTTATTATTCCCTCTTGGCTCTTATACATATTGTGTATTACCCGTCTCTTCCTATAGCTTACCCTTATTTTTCTCAGGGTATCGAACGAATTGCACCATTTTATATTGTCCAACGCTTCACACAGGTCGACAAAACCTATGAACGTGTCTTGATTTTTCTTTAGTCTTGCTTCCATTATCAACCGCAACGTCAGCTATGCCTCTCTGGTGCCTTTACCTTTCCTGAAGGAAACTGACGGCCCTGTAACACATTCTCAATTTCCTTTTCAATTTTTCTTCGTATTATTCTTGTCATTGAGCTGTTAACCTCATTGTGCGATAATTCTCGCACTTGCCAGCTCTTGCAGTCTTCGGAATTGTGTGGATGATATTTTTCCGAAACTCTCATGATATGTCGCCAGAGTCATACATATGTTTAGGAACGGGCAAAGGTGCTATACCGTTCGAGCAGCTTCTTGGATTCGGACGTGAACGAGGTGGTGGGACAGAGATTTCGAACTGATTTCCACATGGGATGCACGGTTGGCAAGAATACGCAGGGGACGCTCCGATATGAAAGTGGCGGAAGAAACGGGTGGAAGAGACAGGCAGTAGCAGGATTCGAGTCCCGGACCTGTAGTGCTCTGACTCCCCCCCACCAGTCGGTCGCGACATGTCTTGCAGAGCAAGCCGGCCGGTGTGGCCGAGCGGTTCTAGGCGCTACAGTCTGGAACCGAGCGACCGCGAGGGTCGCAGGTTCGAATCCTGCCTCGGGCATGGATGTGTGTCATGTCCTTAGGTTAGTTGGGTTTAAGAGGTTCTAAGTTCTAGGGGACTGATGACTTCAGATGTTGAGTCCCATAGTGCTCAGTCATTTTGCAGAGCAACGCTATTGGCCCAACCATTCGGTCCTCGACAGAAGAGTTTGCAGTCCGGTAGCTATAAAGGAACTGATTGGACGTGAATCGCACAATATGGGTGGAGATAACGGGGGGAAACTCTTCGAAACATGTAAACAAGAAGACACCCCGAGTCGGCTGACAGCTCGAGAAGGTTCCATCAGTGAAATTCGCCGAGAAAGTCTGCATTCCTAGCGACCCGGCAATACTTCGCTGTTGCTAATTATGTATGCAAATTGTATATATGTCCTAATGTCTTTCTGCCCCCATCTCTGCCTCCCTGTATCTCTCCTTATCCTCATCTTCGCTCTCTCCGTGCATCCCCTACTTTCTCCTCTGTATGGCCATTTCCTTGACCCCCCCCCCCTCTCCCTCTGTGCATCTCCTCTTTCTCCACTCCCCCTCTCTCTCACCTTGACTCCTGTTTATTGTTACTACAAACAAAGCTGTTATTGGAAATTGAATTCGCTTGAAATGAATGGGTAAGTCGGTTGGGATAGTTGCTAAAGGGGGTATGTGAGAGATCTCTCCACTTGGTGGATGTGAGAGGTAGCACCTTTAATGACAGTAGTTGGTGTGGTTTTAATCTGCAAGTGAACAGCATCACAAAGTTTCAGACAGTTCAGATTCTGTAGCGGCATTCTAATCATGAACCGATAACCCCTAAATGCAACTTTCCTGAAAACCCACTGTGAGAGAGAAATCAGAATACCACTTAGCTGTGTATACAATTTTTGTTTAAATTATATTTAAGGAGAAAGAATATCCAGGGTGAGGCACGTAAGACGTAACACCCTTTTATTTGGTGAACGGATACACACATAGAAGCGCGGTTTCCGGCAAATGCTACAGCGGCGAGAGGCACGTGCGTTTTTGTTTGGACAATGCTTTTAGAGCTGGTATCAACTGAAATATTGAAGTAAGTACTTTTTTTAAATGGAACCGTATACTTTTCGTAACTGCATTCGATATCCTTTGAGAACACAATTACAGTGATAAACATTTGTTAACGTTGACGTTGAAACCTGTTGTAAAAAAAATATGGAAAAATGTCCTACAATGTCAGAGGACGGTGTTCGGAAACGCCATTTGTCAATCAAACACTACCAAGCAGGCATCTCGGACCAGGCTGCGTAGCTGTAAGCCGTTAAGGTAGGCTCAAATGGCTCTGAGCACTATGGGACTTAACATCTATGGTCATTAGTCCGTTAAGGTAGGCCTACGCTCCGAGAATAAATCTTTATTTCCCCTTGAACCAACTTACGACCTAGCTGCAGATTCACCTACTAATGTTGTATATGGACATACGACATAAGCTACAATCTAGCGGATCACAAAGGACTGAGGAAAACTATTTCACATTTGTGTATCCTCCCAGATTTACGTGAGCTTAACCAGAGAAATCAACTGTTCATTCTTCAGAAATAAAGTTCGCTGCAAAAAGTAACTACTGTATTAAATATCTAAATGTTAGATGGAAGATTTGGCCTATCTTCTCCTGCAAGTGGATGTGTGCTTCTTAGAGGTGAAATACATGCTTTCAGACAACTGCCTGTACTACACGGCTCACAATTCATCAAATGGGATACACTCGTTGAACTAAACATTTCATTAATCATACTTTAGTGACTAGCTGTAAACCGCAAAATAAATATTTCTTCTTAACGAAACCTAGTTTCATGCTGAACGTAAGCGCGTAATGAGAGTGTTACTAGCTGCGTGCAATGCAATGAAATAAACCATTTACTAACTACGATTTGGTAACCACCAAATCACATAATATAAATTTTTTCCTCTGAAAAATAACTTTATCCTTAATTAAAGGTTGTGTTCAAACCGTGTCCTGAAAGAACGATGAACATATGTGATTGCAATGGACGAGAAGGTACAGCATGCACTGGCAACTCGACGACACATATCGTCTGGCGCACTTGGGGCTTCGTCATAGACTGCATCTTTGAGTGCTCCCCAACGAAAGAAATCGAGAGTACCCATATTTGGGGACCTCGCAGACCATTTGGCAACAGAATCTTCGCATTCAGTACTTGCGTTGCAACACGGGACGAGTGAGATGGACAACTGTCGTGATGCGGGCACATACACTATCGAATATCAGGTGGTACCTCTTTTAGAAGATCGGCAGAGTATTCGTCAGAATGTCCACTGATAACGTCTGAGATAAAGTAAGGTCCCACAATGTAATTTACTGTGATGCCGCATCATACGTTAACGATCTATGGGCATCGATGTTGCAAATGACGGAGCCAATGTGGATTTTCGGTTGTGCAGTAGTGAGTGTTATGCAAATTTACATAAGCGTAATTAGGGAACGTTGCTTCATTGATAGTATATGTTTGCAAAACATAGGGTCGTCTTTCAATTACTGAAGGGCACACCGACAAAATTCTGTACGACGTTCGAAATCCCACTCATCGAGTGCCTGATATAGTCACAAATGGTACGGACGGAAATTCTACGTAGGACGCGAATGAATCTCGCTTGCTAATTCCATATTCCCTGGCAATATGTCTCGTACCGCTGTGCGGATTCATTAGTGTCGTAGCCAGAACAGCTTCTTCATGTTCTCTACCAGTTTCAGTCTTCTTTCTTCTCCGCTTTGTTACCTTCAACCACCCAGTCCGTCTTAATAATTCGTGCAAATGTCTGGCGGCGGACACTGGCGGTCCCAATACATAGCCCTATATCGCTGTACTGTTTTTACGCCATTTGTTTTGCATTCACCATACAAAGGTAGTATATCTAACTTCTCATCATTGGTGTGCGTGTCTGCACGCAACGATTGTTTAGCAGAAACGAGCGGCCTGCAGTGCAGACAAATAACCAGGCAAATGTGTTGACTTTCTGACACAGAGCAGCACGAGAGCTATGCTTGGCGGTGTTTTCACCGCAAATGTCGTGTCCGGCCAGCGTGGTCTATAATTCTAGGACATTTTTCGAATTTTTTTACGACAGGTTTCAATGTCAACATTAACAAACGCCATATCACTGTAATTGTCTTCTCAAGAGCTATCGTTTGCAGTTATAAAAAGGACACTATTCTATTTGAAAAACCTACTTGCCTTAATATCTCCGTTGATACTAGTGCTAAAGGCATTAACCAAACAAAAACATACTAGCGACGCTCTAACATTTTCCGAAAACCGCGTTTTGATAAGTATAGCCGTTCACGACATAAAAGGGGGTATTACGTCTTACGTGGCTCAACAATTTGTCTAATGGTTTGCGAGTCCTGTTATCGTAGTTAAAACTGGGTGCGTGGAAGGAAACGAAATTCAACACGGCAGAGCACAGCATTTTGTTTCTTGCAATCGGTTTTAGCAGAGAGCCTGTATATATTGTTCAGCAAATTATTATAAGAGCATCGTGTAGAGGTTTAAAGTACTGTGGTCAAGAAGTTTTGAAAATTTATGCTAATAAGGGAACCTCCCCTTCGCTCCCCCCTCAGATTTAGTTATAATTTGGCACAGTGGATAGGCCTTGAAAACTGAACACAGATCAATCGAGAAAACAGGAAGAAGTTTTATGGAACTATGAAAAAATAAGCAAAATATACAAACTGAGTAGTCCATGCGTAAGATAGGCAACATTAAGGAAAACGTGAGCTCAGGAGCGCCGTGGTCCCGTGGTTAGCGTGAGCAGCTGCGGAACGAGAGGTCCGTGATTCAAGTGTTACTTCGAGTGAAAATTTTACTTTCTTTATTTTCGCAAAGTTATGATCTGTCCGTTCGTTCATTGCCGTCTCTGTTCACTGTAATAAGTTTAGTGTCTGTGTTTTGCGACCGCACCTCAAAACCGTGCGATTAGTAGACGAAAGGACGTGCCTCTACAATGATTACCGAAAACATTTGATCGCAAGGTCGTAGACGAACCGATTGCTCCACAGGAAAACACGTCTGATATATTCTATACGACACTGGTGACGGCATGTGCGTCACATGACAGGAATATGTTGTCGACCCACCTAACCTGCACACTTGGCGAATGGGTAAAAAGATTCTTCTACCTTGCCCGATTTAGGTTTTCTTATGGATGTGATAATCACTCCCAGAAAAGTGATGAAAACATAAGAGTGTGTCACATAAACTCCAACAAGTGAATGCAACAGTTTCACAGTCGCACAGTTTTCCCTGTGCTCTGTCAAAACATATGTTTTTAACATTTTCAAATTTTTCCGTGTGTAGACCGTCAAATCCTGCATATGTCCTAGCAAATCTGAACATGCCCTGGAATTTTGGAGAGCGAAGTTGATTATGTGTGAGTACCTGCACTTTGATAATTGCCTGAAAATAAAAAATTAAACTTTTCACTCGATGAAAGACTTGAACCAAGGACCTCTCGTACCGCAGCTGCTCACGCTGACCACGGGACCACGGCGCTCCTGAGCTCACCTTGACTTTTATGTGGCATGTGTTACCCATGGACTACTCAGTTTGTATATTTTACTTATTTTTTCATAGTTCCACACAACTTCTTCCTGTTTTCTCGATTGATCTGTGTTCAGTTTTTCAAGTCCTATCCACTGAGCCAAATTATAACTAAATCTGAGGGGGGTGCGATGGGGAGGTTCCCTTGTTAGAACATACCCAGTTTATACAGTGTTTATACATTTATATTAAAAATATGTAAACTATATCCATCTGAACATTGACTATGGTGTGAAAATTTGAAGACAGTCGGTCTAGAACTTTTTGAGATTTTTGAAAACATTTCTCATTTATGTAGTATAAATGTATGTATATACCATATATGTTAGAATAATATGTAGACTATAGCAAATAATGAAATGTTACAAATGGCGTTTATGCAATATGGTAGGAAGAATACGCAATTAAACAGGTAGACCATCAGGGTGTGCGAGATTCAGCACAAAAACATGCCACACTGGACAGGAGCAATGAATCTAACCGGCCAGGTGATCGACTAAAACTGAGCTTTGGTAACATATGTGCGTACGTCGTTCTGTGGTGCTTCAACCTTACGATTCACTTCGTTAACCGTAGCGGCTGGCAAGTGATGGCTTTCCAGTCTTACGGAGACCGAAGACGAGACGTCTCCAAAGGGTGAGAAATGTGGAGAGATTACAGCTCAGGACAAGAATCGAATCCCGCTCTGTATTGGGCTAAATCAACACATTATGGGTTGGTTTTGCGTTATCTTGTTGAAAGATAACATCACGAAGACGTGGAATATAGGAAGCAGCCAGAAGCCTTAACGTTTGAGATATGTATTTGCTGCTGTCAGAATTTCCGGCTGTCTAAGCTACAGGTGATGCTGTAGAGGCTTTATAATATACGATCCACGACCAGTTAACAAACTACCTAACTACTCCATCAATAACAATCAGGTGTCCATAAACATTGCAGCGCAATGTCTGCCTTAATAAAATTGGCAGATGACCTGATGCTTGCCATGCAAGCACAAGATGCGACTAATGCCTAGAGAAGTACATTGGTTCCGCTCATACCTGACGTCTCGCCAGCAGTGGATCATGTTCGACACCATAAATTCACAATGGAGGTAGGTAGTAGCACCCGTTCCCCAGGGTTCGGTATTAGGTCCTATACTCTTTTGGTTGTTGCCAGATATGATGTGTAATCAGTTTCCTCACACATGTATGCTGAGGACCTCCAGTTGAATCTAAGTGAAAAGCTAATAAACCTGAAGACAGTTGTCGAGATACTCGACACTGACCTGCATACACCATCAAAATGGACGCAGGATACAGGGTGACGAGCCAGTTGCTCGGCCACCATTGACCAGACGTTTTCAATTGATGAGAGATCTGAATAATGTGCTGGCCAGGGCAGCAGTCGAACATTTACTGTATCCAGAAAGGCCCGCAAAGGACCTGCAACATGCGGTCGTGCATTATCCTGCTGAAATGTATGGTTTCACAGGGATCGAATGAAGGGTAGAGCTTAAATGTCACGTCCACTGTTCAAAGTGCCGTCAATGCAAACAAGAGGTGGCCGAGACGTGTAACCAATGGCACCTCGTACCATCACGCCGGGTGATACGCCAATATGGCGATGACGAATACACGCTTCCAATGTGGGTTAACCGCGATGTCGCCAAACACAGATGCGACCATCATGATGCTCTAAACAGAACCTGGATTCATCCGAGAAAATGACGTTTTGCCATTCGTGCACCCAGGTTCCTCGCCGAGTACACCATCGCAGGCGGTCCTGTATGTGATGCAGCGTCAAGGGTAACCGCAGCCACGGTCTCCGACCTGATAGTCCATGCTGCTGCAAACGTCGTCGAACTGTTCGTGCAGATGGTTGTTGTGTTGCAAACGTCGCCATGTGTTGACTCAGGGATCGAGACGTGGCTGCACGATCCGTTGCAGCCATGCGGCTAAGATGCCTGTCATCTCGACTGCTAGTGATACGAGGGCGTTGGGATCCAGCACGCCGTTCCGTATTTCCCTCCTGAACCCACCTATTCCATATTCTGCTAACAATCATTGGATCTCGACCAACGCGAGGAGCAGTGTCGCGATACGATAAACCGCAATCGCGATAGGCTACAATCCGACCTTTATCAAAGTCGGAAACGTGATGGTACGCATTTCTCCTCCTTACACGAGGCATCACAACAACGTTTCACCAGGCAACGCCAGTCAACTGCTGTTTGTGCATGAGAGATCGGTTGGAAAGTTTCCTCATGTCAGCACGTTTTAGGTGTCGCCACCGGCGCCAACCTTGTGTGAATGCTCTGAAAAGCTAATCATTTGCATATCACAGCATCTTCTTGCTGTTGGTTAAATTCCGCGTCTGTAGCACGTCATCACCGTGGTGTAGCAATTTTAATGGCGAGTAGTGTAGTATGGGAGTTTCAGCAACCTGGTAACTCAGAACCGCTTGTGCTGTTGATCTATAAATGCAGTCATTTCATGTACTCCGTATGCACTGTTGCAATAATAAATCCCGAATGAATTTGTAACCTCTAAAAGGGGTGCACTATTTTTTTCCGGCAGTGAACATCCAATTTGCGTCATAAATTCAAGGATTAGAACCTGATCTTTCGTAGTTTCTGGTTACTAATACCAAGATTTTGTTGCATTTACAGTATGTGACACGAACACTGTGCTGTATTCTGCGAAGGCTCCATTGCTGGAGAGGGGCGGAAATGCCTGGCCGTTGTTCCCGGTCGCATGTCCGCCATGACTCAATGAGCCAACGGGGGTGATATATTGACCCTCTCTCTCCAGAACCGTCGTCCGTGGTTCCAGCGCTGGAACCGGAGAGCGTGTTTCGTGCAGAGCAGTTCCTCATCGGTGAAAAACCGCACGGCCTGCAATAAAAAGCGCATTTCCCGTCATGCAAGCCGGCCATCCGCCGCATCGTCCTTCAGCGCTGGCGTAATAAAACAAACACGCCCTTCCGCGGAAGGTACAGGGCCGGTGACACTACGACGCTCTTTGTTGCCTGGGCCACGTGACTGTCGAAAAAGTTGGCTAGGATTCGCGCACTAGGGTTCCGTACAAACTTAATTACGTGTACAGACAGTCCATCCTTTGCGGGATTCGAGAATCTTGGCCAGTTCTCCCTGTAATCGGCACTGATACTGGCAAGATATCGGTCCTAGGAACTCCAAGCCTTGAGAGAATATTTTAATTTCTAGTTTGAAGTCGAATAAGAAAGGACAAAAAAAATTTTTTTTCGTTTCATGCAATTACAAATCAACATTATTTGGATTTTTCTTCCTTTAATTTTACTGTGAAGCCTTGCTTCTTGCCGAATTTCAAGATTCAAGGTCAACGAGAAGTACCTTACAGGTTTTGGTCAGTAAGTTTGTGAGTATTAAAATACGAGGGGCGTTCAGTAATTAAGGAGACAAATTGGTCTGGAGAAAAAAGTATTTATTTTTACAAAACAGTATCCTTTCTACTTTTCAACATAATCCCATTGAACGTTTATGCACTTTTTCCAACGGGCTACAAGCTTCTTTACTCCGACTGCACAGAACTCTTCATCTTGATATTTGAACCAATTTCCGACAAACTTTTTCACGTCCTCGTTGTCCTGGAACGTCTTCCCACGTAATGCCTCCTTCAATGCACCGAAGAAAATGGAAATCAGTATTTGCTATATCAGGACTGTAAGGGGCATGAGCCAGAAACTTCCCAGCCCATTTTGTCGATGGTTTTACTGGTTAGTTGAGCAATATTGGAAGAATCCTAAGGAAATGCAATCCGAAAACAAAGGAAGTAGGTTACAGTATGCTTGTTCGCCCACTGCTTGAATACTGCTCAGCAGTGTGGGATCCGCACCAGATAGGGTTGATAGAAGAGATAGAGAAGATCCAACGGAGAGCAGCGCGCTTCGTTACAGGATCATTTAGTAATCGCGAAAGCGTTACGGAGATGATAGATAAACTCCAGTGGAAGACTCTGCAGGAGAGACGCTCAGTAGCTCGGTACGGGGTTTTGTGAAAGTTTCGAGAACATACCTTCACCGAGGAGTGAAGCAGTATCTTGCTCCCTCCTACGTATATCTCGCGAAGAGACCATGATGATAAAATCAGAGAGATTTGAGCCTACACAGAGGCATACCGCAATCCTTCTTTCCACGAACAATACGAGACTGGAATAGAAGGGAGAACCGATAGAGGTACTCAAGGTACACTCCGCCACACATCGCCAAAAAAAAAAAAAAAAAAAAGGCTCTGAGCACTATGGGACTTAACATGTATGGTCATCAGTCCCCTAGAACTTAGAACTACTTAAACCTAAGAACATCAAACAACACCCAGTCATCACGAGGCAGAGAAAATCCCTGACCCCGCCGGGAATCGAACCCGGGAACCTGGGTGTGGGAAGCGAGAACGCTACCGCACGACCACGAGCTGCGGGCACACATCGTCAGGTGGCTTGCGGAGTATGGATGTAGATGTGGATGTAGATGTAGATGTAGACGTGCGTTGTCTTGGTGGAGAATCACACCTCTCCTCTGAGATCCACGACGTCTCTCTGTCATGGCTTGCTTCACCTCGTTTAAAACCAAATCCGAGTATTATTGGCTGTTCATCGTACGCTGCTCTTCGAGATAATCACAAAAAACTGGACCGTCAGCATCCCAAAACACCGTCAACATGACTTTTCCTGCTGATGATTTGGTTTAGAATTTTTTCTTGACACGTGAGTTGGTGTGCTTTGCCTTTTTGATTCTGACTCATAATAGTGAACAACAGTACAAGTTAAAATTTTGTTGAGAAAGTGCTCACCTTCTCTTTCATAACGTTCCTTTAGCTCTGTGCAGAGTCTCATTCCTGTTTTCTTGTGTAGCCGCGTCAACTCCATTGAGACCCGTCTTGCACATGTTTTGCGGCACTTCAGCTTGTTACAGATAATGTTATGAACTGTACCAGTACTAACCTGAACCTTATCATCTATTATTTCCACAGTCACACGGCAGTCGGCACGAATAATGTCATCAGTGCGACTTTCAAGTGAGGGAGTGGAAACTGCAACTGGTCGGCCAGAACGGTGTTGGTCAGTCACTGAGTCGCGACCATTTTTGATCTGCTCTACCCACTTGTAAAAATTTGCACGATTCATACAACCTTCACCGTAAACATTACACATTCTACACTATACACTGACTGGCTTCTTGCCTTCAGCAAGTACAAAACGAATAATAGAACGTCGTTCAACTAATGTGGACTCGCCACCTTGAAATGAATTTTTGATGTTATAAACAAAACATCAGCTGATCAGGACTCATCCCAGTGATGCCAACTTAAAGTCGTAAAAGTACCAAACTTGTCCCACTAGCAGCTTCTTCCCGAGAGGAGTTTGTCTCTTTAATTATTGAATGGCCATCGTACAAGACGTAAATGGTGGTGTCTTTTGATTACAGTGACTTCAATGTTTTACAGAGCCAACGGACGATAGACCTTAATACATAACATAAGTTCCAACATGATTGGTCTACTGCTTCCTAAGAAAGGGTTTTTAAGAGACAGACAGACAGATAGGCAAGAGAGTTACCCTATAAGGTTTGCGTTTTTACCGACTGAGGTACGAAGCCGTAAAAATGGAATAATGTTAGTCTTCCAGTTCGAAATGGCTCTGAGCATTATGGGGCTTAACTTCTGAGGTCATCAGTCCCCTAGAACTTAGAACTACTTAAACCTAACTAACCGAAGGACATCACACACATCCAAGAGGCAGAATTCGAACTTGCGACCGTAGCGGTCGCGCGGTTCCAGACTGTAGCACCTAGAACCGCTTGGCCACCCCGGCCGGCAGTCTTCCAGTTACTAGGCTTTGGGGGACTAGACTGCCGGCTATGAAAACAAGGCATGCATGTTCCGTCAAGTGCCACGGAGTCTTACTACATGGTGGCACGTACAGATAGCTAGCATTTCAGTGCAATCATAGAACCTTCTGGGATTGGAGGAAGATGTGGAGACACCAAGAACACAACGCATTACAGTGACTGATACGATGTGGAAAACCAGATGGCATTCAAAACTGCTTCCTGTCGTCTCAGAATACATAAACGCCGTAGAAGCAGGTCCTGTACGGTTTTCAAGGGAATCCTGTACCATTCTTCGTGCAAAATAGGGGCAAATTCAGCTAATGACGATGGAGGTAGTTAGCGACCAGGCACCAGTCACTGCATGATAGACTATAGGGGCATAATCATAATGAGATCTGATGACTGTGGCGGCTGTGAGACATGTCACAATTAATCCTCGTGCCCAGAAAACCAGTCCTGGGCGATGCGAGATGTGTGAACAGTGGGCCTGTCAGTCTTGCAACAGAGCACCACCACCTGGCCTTCGGACTTTACCCACTCAGGCGACAGCATCACCCCTGTGGAACAAAATGTACAATAGGATGGACCTGACCAGCCAAAATGTTCACGTTATCCTTGGCAGTAATGAGGCCTCGCACAATAACCACGAAGAGCGTGGAATACCAGGAGATGACTGCCCAAGTCGTCACGGAACCCCCCCCCCCCCCCCCCCCCCGCGCGCCATATTTCACTCTTGGGGCGTAACCTCTGTAAGAAGTCGGAAAGTGTGTGACACAGAACTCATCCGACCAAATGGCTTTCTTCCATTCCTCCATAGTCAAGGCTTCGGCAGCACATTTTTCTATAACGAATATTCCCATTTCTGATGAATGGTTGTGGAATTCCAGCTCGCGCTGCGATCTCGGCTTATCTGGCTACCCTCGGATTGAAGTTAAAATCTTCTGGGTTATTAGGTCGCGTCATGTTTCTTCTAAAATGATCGTTGTTTCGACCCCTCTGCTGGGATCTTCCTCAGGATCTTTTGGTGTCCACTACTGCTAGAATGTCAGAGACGAGTGTCGCGTCCTCTTATAAAGGGGGAGTTTTCACGTGTTCGTGTTGGAGAAGTGATAGTATTGGTTCAAATTCATATGGCTACCATTGGTGGGCCATAGTCATTGGCTAATATTCCCGATATGATGCAGAAGAAGGGTCGTTGGTAACTCTCATCTCCTGGTGGATACCAATGGCGGTCCATCGCCATTGCATAGAAAGGCACTGTTCCACACTTATGCTGGAGAAGGGTTATTGGTTGAAATGCCTGCTACCGCAATTGGTTGGTCGTCATCAGTGGCTAGATTCGAAACGGACAGAGAAGGGAGGGGGAATGTTTACCCAAAATGTTACTGTTCGCCGGGGTGACTTGCAGCGCGTTGTTTATGCCGCTCACACACCGCGGCCGCGTATTTACTTCCTAGATGGCGGGGAGCCACGATGCCGGAAGCCTATAGCCGTCCTCTCTATTGAAATTACACGCATTCTTAGAAATTTCAACCGCTTCTCGGACCTTTCTTCTATAAATGTTTGTTTCCTTAGCCAGTACACGCACGTTATTAAAGTCGCTGTCAGAGCCACAGTTCTCACGATATTACGCTACTGCCGATTTTGCACTCTGATTTAGCCGCATGTGCCGTTCGTGTTCCTTGATGCGTTCTTTAACAGTTCTTCCCGTTTCACTTACATACACTCTGCCGTAGCCACATGTTACTTGATGGACGCCAGCATTGTGGAGGCAATCAGGTGCATCCGTTTTCCATCGGAAAAAGTCTTTTATCTTGTTCTGACTAAATAAATATGTCTGAATACCATTTTTCTTTAAAATTCTGCTTATGCGGTCATTTATCTAGCAAACTGAGACATCTAGTTGGCAAAACATACACTTTTATAAAAGATTCGAAACATTTGTTAGAAATTATACGCAAACTCAAGATATTCGCAGGTGCTTCGATGTGACTTCGTTATTTACTAACGTCCCAGTACCAGATACAATGGAGATCATAAGAGTGAATGTTGCTCCAGATGTTTGTGACTTAATTGAACTATGTCTTCGTACGAGCTATTTTAAATACAATGATGAATTCTATGAACAGGCTGACGGCCTTGCTATGGGCTCACCCAATTCGCCTGTTGCAGCTGACGTGTTTATGGAACATTTTGAGCAACAAGCGTTAAGTAGTGCTCCTTTGAAGCCTTCTTGCTGGCTCCGCTATGTGGACGATACATTTGTTATATGGCCACATGGCGAAGAAGAACTTCATGCGTTCCATAATTTCTTAAATGGAATTCACCCCAAAATAAAATTGACATTGGAGGTTGAGAGTGGGTCGGTCTCCCGCTCCTAGATGTGTTGGTATACAGAAGATCTGATAACACTCTAGGTCACAGAGTGCACAGAAAGCCGACTAACACAAACAGGTATTTAGATGCCACTTCGCCCCACCACCCAGCCCAGAAGCAAGCAGTACCCAACACTCTGTCTTCGCGTGCCTTCCGTATCAGCGACGACGACAACTTGCAAATCGGAGTTCAATTTTTTAGATAGGACATTGAAGCCATATGGGCATGATAGTTATTCAATCGACAGGGCTTTTAGGCGGAATATTTATACCGCTAATAAGAATGACGAGGAACCGCCTTCTCACTCCGTCTCACTCGTTTCTGGGGTCACTGACCGCATTAGCAGAATTTTAAGGAAAAGTGGTATTCAGACATCTTTCTAGGTCAGAACAAGATAAAAGATTTTTTCCGACGCAAAACGGATGCACCTGATTGCCTCCACAATACAGGCGTCTATCAAGTGACATGTGGCTGCGGCAAAGTCTATAGAGGCGAAACGGGAAAACTGTTAAAGAACGCATTAAGGAACACGAACGGCACATGCGGCTAAAACAAAGTTCAAAATCGGCAGTAGCGGAATATCATTAGAACTGTGGCTCTGACATCGATTTTAATAACGTACGTGTACTGGCTAAGGAAACAAACATTTATAGAAGTGAAGTCCGAGAAGTGGTTGAAATTTCTAAGAATGCGTCTAATTTCAATAGAGAGGACGGCTATACGCTTCCGGCATCGTGGCTCCCCGCCATCAAGGAAGCGGCATAAACAACGCGCTGCAAGTCACCCCGGCGGACAATAACATTTTGGGTAAACATTCCCCCTCTCATGCTCTGTCCGTTTCGAATCTAGCCACTGATGACGACCAACCAATTGCGGTAGAAGGCATTTCAACCAATAACCCTTCTCCAGCATAAGTGTGGAACAGTGCCTTTCTATGCAATGGCGATGGACCGCCATTGGTATCCACCAGGAGATGAGAGTTACCAACGACCCTTCTTCTGCATCATATAGGGAATATTAGCCAATGACTATGGCCCACCAATGGTAGCCATATGAATTTTAACCAATACTATCACTTCTCCAACACGAACGCGTGAAAACTCCCCCTTTATAAGAGGACGCGACACTCGTCTCTGACATTCTAGAAGTAGTGGACACCAAAAGACCCTGAGGAAGATCCCAGCAGAGGGGTCGAAACGTCGATCATTTTAGAAGAAACGTGACGCGGCCTAATAACCCAGAAGATTTTAACTTCAGTGACAACGGCCACGAAAGCCTGCAGACTTACATACCCTCGGATTGTTTCGGTGCTGACAGGATTCGCGAGTGCGACATTCGGCCCTGCAGTGGCTTTTGTACCTGTCACCTCTTATTTTTCGTCACAATCCTCCTCGATAGCCGTCCGTCACGATCACTCAGTATAGACTCTCGCCCGCGGTATGACCTAGCGGATGATGTTTTTTCCGTTTTCCCCGAACGCGGTATAGATATTCGATACGGTGTTTCTCGGGACGCAGTTTGGAGTGCCCTCATCTACACCGGCTTGCTGGCATATCCGACGGCGGGCCAGCATCAGAGAGGGATTTTGGTAGTAGTGCGGCAGCCGCTCGCTTCAGAAACCCTCAGTGCTGCCATTGTTTTAGTCCTGTTTCGACCAATTATACCGTGAATCACCCCAGCCAGCGCAAGGTAGACTCGCTCAGTTCTCCTCGCTTCGCTGAACCGCGCTAATTCAACAAGCGTTCGGCATTTCTTTTGTTTTCATCCCGCGGGCAGCTGTGCTTTCCGTCTCTCTCTCTCTCTCTCTAGTCTTTTTCTGCCGCAGTTTCAATTTTCTCGTGCCGCTGAACTTCACGCCTAGTGCGAGAGCAGTGGGATTCTGTTTCAGTTCAGCAGTCACTGCTGCTACATCGTCGGCCACAGCAGACAACATTCCACGTCGTTCCACTGCTGATCGCAAACAGTAACGTTCTCATTCAGCAGGGACATACTTTTATCCGACCATTTCTTAAAGTGAAAGCCGTTGTAATGGATGTTAATGTAACATGTTATACACTAGATCTGCCAATAAAATTTCAAAAGGTGTAGCAATTTTAATGGCCAGTAGTGTAAATGCATGTGTAGTATGTAAAGCGGAAACGTTCTTACCGAAAAATCTGACCGATGCACTTTTAGTTTTGATACGATTCTCTAATGAGCAGTTGGACGGACACAGGCTGTATATATGTAACGAATAAAGGGGAAACGTTGTTACCAAAAATCTTGAACAGATCTTGTCGGATTTACTTCAAATCTTTACACGGTACTCTACTGAACATTCAGACGCAAATGGACATATAGAGGAGGGGTAAGGAGCAGACGGGAAGAGAGAGGGGTAGGAGGTTATGCTCGGAGAGATGAGGAGACGAGGAGATGCATGGAGGGAGGGAGCGGGTGATAAGATGGGAAGAGATGAGTGGGAGGCAAAGAATTTAGGATACATATGCAATCCCCTTACATAATTAAAAATTGCGATGCATTCAGGGGTTCGCTAGTTATCAATAAAGTGAGAATGCAAGGGAGATAGAAGCTTGATATGTCGTTATCCCAGTGGCGAAGAATAGCGTCACACACGCGCACAGTTAGTACAAACTTGAAGTTCTTCGCTGTGAGCGGCCTATCTAGGGCATGGCGCTAGACAGACCTACACACACAGATACAAAACACGTGCCAGCACGCGCCAGCGTCGAGGGAACACGCGAGCGCGAAATTAAACATTATAAAAACAAAAAGAGAAGCGAGACTTAGCGTGCGCCGTCCCGCGTTTTTTAATCACTCTTATACCTACCTGCTGCGGCTGCCGCATTATTTCTCATTACGGCGCGCGTGGCAGGCGTGGCAGTATTTTCCCGCCGGCAGCGCCGCGACAAAAAACCTGGCCGCCCGAGTGTAACTCGCGGAGGCAGGGGAGCCATGCGGTCCCGTTCCGTGCGTTCTCAACCCGGAATTGCCTCGGCCCCTCGTCTCTATTTTATTTCAGTTCCTCTTATTCATCGCGCTTTTGACTACTTTGGAGCCTTCCCTCATCTCACCATAATTTTGTGCCAGCACTTTCAGCCACTACATACCCTCCATGCCAGACAAACTCATTAATCTACATTCTAAGACAAAAAAGTCATGTGCCACTAAGGAATTATCCGAGTGTGATGGAAATCAGTAGTTGTATATGTGCAGAGAATGAATCGATTACAGTTTCAGACAAATTGAATGATTTATTGAAGAGAAACAGCTTCATGAATTGACCTAGTCAGTAACTCATTGGTCCACTCTGTCCCGTATGCAAGCCCTTACTCGGCTTGACATTGATTGATAGAGTTGTTGGATGTTCTCCTGAGGATAATTTTAATTTTAATAATCAACAGCCTCAGTTGCACCGTTTACCTAGAATTTACCTAGGTTTGAGTCGGGATAACCCGACTGAAGAGGATGTAGATGAAGATGAAATGGGAGATACGATACTGTGTGAAGAGTTTGACAGAGCACTGAAAGACCTGAGTCGAAGCAAGGACCCAGGAGTAGACAACATTCCATTAGAACTACTGACGGCCTTCGGAGAGCCAGTCCTGACAAAACTCTACCATCTGGTGAGCAAGATGTATGAGACAGGCGAAATACCCTCAGACTTCAAGAAGAATATAATAATTCCAGTCCCAAAGAAAGCAGGTGCCGACAGATGTGAAAATTACCGAACATTCAGATTAATAAGTGACGGATGCAAAATACTAACGCGAATTCTTTACAAACGAATGGGAAAACTGGTAGAACCTGACCTCGGGGAATATCAGTTTGGATTCCGTAGAAATATTGGAACACGTGAGGCAATACTCACCCTACAGCTTATCTTAGAAGCTATATTAAGGAAAGGCAAACCTACGTTTCTAGCATTTGTAGACTTAGTGAAAGCTTTTAACAATGGAATACTCTCTTTCAAATTTTGAAGGTGGCAGGGTAAAATACAGGGAGCGAAAGTCTATTTACAATTTGTACAGAAACCAGATGGCAGTTATAAGAGTCGAGGGACACGAAAGGGAAGCAGTGATTGGGAAGGGAGTGAGACAGGGTTGTAGCCTATCCCCGATGTTATTCAATCTGTATATTGAGCAAGCAGTGAAGGAAAGAAAAGAAATATTCGGAGTAGGTATTAAAATCCATGGAGAAGAAATAAAAACTTTGAGGTTCGCCGATGACATTGTAATTCTGTCAGAGACAGCAAAGGACTTAGAAGAGCAGTTGAACAGAATGGATAGCGTCTTGAAAGGAGGATATAAGATGAACATCAACAAAAGGTAAACGAGGATAATGGAATGTAGTCGAATTAAGTCGAGTTATGCTGAGGGAATTAGACACTTAAAGTAGTAAGGGAGTTTTGCTATTTGGGGAGCAAAATAACTGATGAAGGTCGAAGTAGAGAGGATATAAAATGTAGTCTGTCAATGGCAAGGAAAGCCTTTCTGAAGAAGAGAAATTTGTTAACATCGAGTGTAGATTTAAGTGTCAGGAAGTCGTTTCTGAAAGTATTTGTGTGGAAGTGAAACGTGGACGTTAAATAGTTTAGACAAGAAGAGAATAGAAGCTTCCGAACTGTGGTGCTACAGAAGAATGCTGAAGATTAGATGGGTAGATCACATAACTAACGAGGAGGTACTGAAAAGGATTGGGAAAAAGAGAAGTTTGTGGCACAACTTGACTAGAAGAAGGGATCGGTTTGTAGGACATGTTCTGAGGCATGAAGGGGTCATCAATTTAGTATTGGAGGGCGGCGTGGAGGGTAAAAATCGTAGAGGGAGACCAAGAGATGAATACACTAAACAGATTCAGAAGGATGTGGGTTGCAGTAGGTACTGGGAGATGAAGAAGCTTTCACAGGATAGAGTAACATGGAGAGCTGCATAAAACCAGTCTCAGGACTGAAGAGCACAACAACAACAACAACAACAACCCGACCTTCTTCTGAATAACAGTAACTACCGTTTGACCATAGTAGACATCGTCAAGCTAAAACTACAAATCCATAAATTATCGCCAGACTGTAAAAACTTGTCTGGAACTGCGTCGGCCCCACTTCGCGACCGGAATGCGGCAGCCACGAGTGCTGTACTGCAAGAAGTGGGGCCGAGGCAGTTCCAGATAAGTTTTTACAGTCTGACGATAATTTATGGATTTGTAGTTTTAGCTTGACGATGTCCACTATGGACAAACGGTACTTACTGCTATTCTGAAGAAGGTTGGGTTATCCCGAATGAAACCTAGGTAAATTCTAGGTAAACGGTGCAACTGAGGCTCTTGATTATTAAAATTAAAATTAATATTTATACAGTTGCTGACTGGGCCGCTAAATGTTGAAGATATTTAAGTTCTCCTGAGGGGTGTCGTGCTCCCCAAACGTTCTCAACTGGAGAGAGATCCGCCGACCTTGCTTGCCAAGGCAGGGGAGCGGTAGAGAATTCCACCTTGTGTGAATGGGCATTATTTTGCTGAAACGTGTGCTCAGGTCAGCTTGCCGTGAATGGCGGCAGAGTGGGGGACTGAACGCCGACGACGTACCGATGTGATGCAAAGCTGCCGCGGATGACAACCAAAGTCGTCCTGCTATGAAAAGAAATTGCCACAGACCATTACTCCTGGGTGTGGGACCGTATAGCGAGCGACAGTAACCTTGGTGTCCCACCCCTGTCCGGCGCGTTTCGAGATATGTATTTGCTGGGCATCTGGCCTCAGTTCGAAGCGGGCTCATGAATGAGGACAATTCTACTGCAGACAATGACTTTCCAGGCATTAGGGGCATTTAGTCAGTCTAATGAGCCAGTTGTATAGAATTTGGCACTCTATGAATCTGGCACGATATCCATCAGGACACCCAAAAACGTTACTAATCAGTGCCGAGCCAAATACATCTACATCTCCGTGATTGCTCTGTTATTCACAATGAAGTGCCTGGCAGAGGGTTCAATGAACCACCTCCAAGCTGTCTCTCTACCGTTCCACTCTCGAACGGAACGCGGGAAAAACAAGCACATAAATTTTTCGGTGCGAGCCCTGATTTCTCATATTTTATCGCGATGATGGTTCAAATGGCTCTTAGCACTATGGGACTTAACTTCTGAGGTCATCAGTCCCCTAGAACTTAGAACTACTTAAAGCTAACTAACCTAAGGACATCACACACATCCATGCCCAGGATTCGAACCTGCGACCGTAGCGGTCGCTCGGCTCCACACTGTAGCGCCTAGAACCGCAAGGCCACTCCGGCAGGCTGTCGCGATGATCATTTCTCCCTATGTAGGTGGGTGCCAACAGAATTTTTTCGCAATCGGCAGAGAAAACTGGTGATTGGAATTTCATGAGAAGATCCCGTCGCAACGAAAAACGCCTTTCTTTTACTGAGTGCCACTCCAATTCACGTATCATGTCTGTGACACTATCTCTCCTGTTTCGCGATAGTACAAAACGAGCTGCCCTTGTTTGTACTTTTTCGATGTCATCCGTCAGTCCCACCTGATGCGGATCCCACACCGCACAGCAGTACTCCAGAATAGGGCGGACAAGCGTGGTGTAAGCAGTCTCTTTAGTACACCTGTTGGACCTTCTAAGTGTTCTGCCAATTAATCGCAGTTTTTGGTTTGCTCTACCTACAATATTATCAATGTGATCGTTCCAATTTAGGTTATTTGTAATTGTAATCCCAAAGTATTTAATTGAATTCACAGCCTTCAGATTTGTGTGTGTTATCGCGTAATCGAAATTTAGCTGATTTCCTTTAGTACTCATGTGAATAACTACACATTTTTCCTTATTCAAGGTTAATTGCCAAAAAAGGCTTATACTAACACTGACACATTAGCAACTACACATTTACCCACTTCAGTGATCAGAAAAACCTTCGAAAGTAAATGCTCTTTGAGGGACATCCACAACTACTGGTAAATTTTTCTGTTAGTCCCAATTCACCTGGTGTGGTACTGGTGGACTCGGAGAACCTCCTCATGCCTCACTCGCATTGGATGTCGCATGCTACGTATTTGATAAATTTTATGGATGTTTTACATGAATGGTACAACTTTCTCGTACGCAATCAAGTAATAACCTGAAGCTCACATTTGTATGGGTCCTTTCAGTCTTATTTTATGAATACTCCCTCATAGTTTTTCTTATTACTTGTAGCGCCTGGGTCGTGTTTACAATTTTATCCAAATAAACGATTTGTAAAGTTCAACTGGAGCGAAGTGTCTCGGAAAGAAAAATGTGTCCCTCTTCAATAAAAAGACGACACCCTTCCGCAGTTATCTGAAATACCGGCCCGCCTCGGTTCATTTTAGCCGGCTCTTACCTGCGACAGCGCGATCTGCCAATAGCCGCGCCCCCAAGATAACACGAGGGGGAAGACCTGCCAATAGGCTGGAGGCCGGGCTAACTCGCTCCCAGCAGCCACGAGGCCAGATAAAGGAGTCGCGTATTTCATTTCGCCGACCTGTCATCGGCAAAGTCGTCCCCTCCCAACACTGCCAAAGGAAATTGCATCCTAGCCCTACCGCCTTCTGGCAGAGATTGTACTCCGGCGTGCGGTCTGCTCGCGGGGAAAAGATATCTCTGGTTTGCTCTCGAGACAGCCTTAGGTATTTCAATAAAGGAAGAATGTCTGCGGACTGAGTTATGTGATTGGGTACTGGACACAACGTAACTATTTTTCCTTTTTTCTTTCCTCCAGCGTATTTTGTAAAATAACATGAACTATTTGCCAGTGAATATCCTAAAATAATAGCAGTTTTGAAAATAAAGATATACATATATTTTTGCCTAAGTTCGTGGCGATGGACTATCGAAAGATGCTGTTTCTAGACAGCCGTCTGTGAAAAGTGTGATGAAACAGTACGGGTTAAAAGTTTACGATAATTTGCAGCAGAGAGTCACAACGGAAAACATAAATCTGGGGAGCGGAATTTTCGATTTTACGCTGAAGAACATTGGGTACCCAAGGACTTTTTACTGTGAGAAAATACTTTCATTTTGTTCTAGGACAAAACTGATTTTTGGAAACATTAATATTGTAAAAAAGGACGGAAAACGCGATTCTGGGACGGAAAGATAACGGGTAATGTGTTGTAAAATGCCAAAATTAAAAAAGCGGTATTTGTAGTAAGGAGCTAATAAGGCAGTAAAGCCCCGGGTCTTTACGTAATCGAGCTCCTATCATAAAACGGCTCTAGACGTCGGATTTCTTTACAAACGAGTTAATATGTTAAATATTTGACGTTAACATGTGAGCGAAGAAAAGTTTAGGAGGAGTTTGAAATCATATTTAATGTTTATTGGAAGTCGATGAACATAGTCTTGGTAATTTGGACTCTATTTTAAGCAGAAGCAAGTTTTCTACGTATCTAAATGATTATGACGTCATACCTCCTGTACCCCTTGTCCTGCAATAATAGGTAAATTCAGTGGTATATGTGAGTACTGTGTGCAAAATGTGTTGCGAACAGGGGTAGCAGTAAAGGAGTAATGCCTAATGCCTAATGCTGAAGCTTTACTGCAAGAAAGACCAAAACGTAGCGAGCAATAATTTGTTTTCCTTTCATCATTTTGTGCGTAGTGTCGGGGTGAGAAAACTTCGAAAAGTTTCGACCTATCGCCGGATATAATCCCTGGACGGTCGTGATAAAAGTACAGATTGTGTTGCAGTATATTCATAATGTACCAAATGCCAGATCTATCGAACCATCACATCGACTGATTACGCACCGAGATTTCTGACAGTTACGATAGAATGATTTTCAAGAAAATTGAGGATCTTTTGGATGATATCATTTTGGGTTTATGGTAGGTAAAGGCATAAGAAACTGAGCTTCCAAGTTGCGCTTGGTAGGCCTAATCGAAGTTCAAAAGAAATTAAGACACGTTCGTAGCATTTGAGGACCTAGAAAAAACTTCCGACAGCATTTAATACCACAATATGTTTGTAATTCTCAGAAAATTTATCACGCAATAATATTGTGTCAATATATTGGGCGAAAGTGCGAGGCCAAGAACGGCACAGTATTACTATGCAAAATAGCCCGGGACGTGTCAGCTGGAACTTTGACTTCGTACAGAACACGTCGGCGCTCCATCACGTGATAAAGTGATGTGCATAGCTTTTCCTACATATTTCTCTACTGTAACAAATATTGCTAATGAAACAAAACTGTTATTTTCTGATTGAAAGCTTACATGATCTTATACTTGTTGTGTGATAACTGCTGTAAAAGCAAAATATGCTCACTGGGACATGTAATCTTCAGATCCTCTGCTGCGGATGTTGAGAACGAGGTATCTGGCGTTTTCTAAATAGTCATGAATTTCATCTCTCGAAGTGTCGCATGATGCTCAAATATAGATCCGCCAGCACACATCCTGATCTTTTGCCATTTGCTTTTTTCAGCGAACTGAATTCCCTCGACTTCGGCCGGAACTGCCATGCATTAAGTGATTGCGCTCTTCCACGCTACAGTATATTTCACAATATTTTGAGTGTGTTTTGAGCGGGCTTCAATATTTTTAAAGCTCTGCAGTCTCGGTCAGTATATCGCGCAAGCCGTCAATACTGCTCTGAGATGATCAAAATTATTTCGTAATTCTCTTTATTGAGCAATAGGTACACCCTCATAGCATTCATCGACCTAGGAAGAGCGTTCGACACTGTAAAACAGTGCAAGATGTCGGAAATCTTGGGGCAAAATAGGAGTAAGAGGTAGGGAAAGGCGGGTGATACGGAGTATGAACAAGAATCAAGAGGGAACAATAAGACTGGAAGACAAAGAACAAAGAACTGGATTAAAGAGGGTGTAAGATAGGGATACAGTCTTTCTCCCCTATTGTTCAATCTGTACGTTGAAGAAGCACTGACGGAAGTAAAAGGAAGATTCAAGAGTGGGATTACGATTCAGAGTGAAAGCGTATCAGTGATAATATTCGCTGAGGCGTTACTATCGTGAGGGAAAGTCGATGAATGGAATGAACAGTCAAATGAATATGAGAGTAAACTGAAGAGAAACGAAAATAGATGAAATAGGATTTGAGGGAAGCTTAACAGCAAAATTGGGGGAAACGAAGTAGTGGAAGTTAAAGAATATTGCTGCCTAGGCAGCAAAATAACCAGTGATGGACGGAACAAGGAGGACGTAAAAAGCAGACTAGCACTGGCGAAAGGGACATTCGTGGCCAAGAGAAGCCTACTGGTATCAGAGGACTTAACTCGAGGAAGAAATTTCTGGAGCACAGCAGAGTATGGTAGTAAATCACAGAGAATGATAAAACCGGAACAGAAGAGGATCGAAGCGTTGGAGGTGCGTAGCTACAGACGAATCCTGAAAATTATGTGGACTGATAAGGTAAGGAATGAAGAAATACTCCGTAGAACAGTCGAGGAAGGGAATATATTGGAAACACTAACAAGAAGATGGGACGGGATGGTAGTATATCTGTTAAGATAGGAATAACATCCATGGTGCTTGAGGGAGCTATGTTGTTGTTGTTGTTGTTGTTGTTGTTGTGGTCTTCAGTCCTGAGACTGGTTTGATGCAGCTCTCCATGCTACTGTATCCTGTGCAAGCTGCTTTATCTCCCAGTACGTACTGCAGCCTAGATCCTTCTGAATCTGCTTGGTGTATTCATCTCTTGGTCTCCCTCTACGATTTTTACCCTCCACGCTGCCCTCCAATACTAAATTGGTGATCCTTCGATTTCTCAGAACATGTCCTACCAACCGATCCCTTCTTCTAGTCAAGTTGTGCCACAAACTCATCTTCTCCCCAATTCTATTCAATACTTCCTCATTAGTTATTTGATCTACCCATCTAATCTTCAGCATTCTTCTGTAGCACCACATTTCGAAAGCTTCTATCTCTTCTTGTCTAAACTATTTATCGTCCATGTTTCACTTCCATACATGGCTACACTCCATACAAATACTTTCAGAAACGACTTCCTGACACCTAAATCTATACTCGATGTTAACTAAATTTCTCTTCTTCAGAAACGCTTTCCTTGCCATTGCCAGTCTACATTTTATATCCTCTCTGCTTCGACCATCATCAGTTATTTTGCTCCCCAAATAGCAAAACTCCTTTACTATAAGTGTTTCATTTCCTAATCTAACTCCCTCAGCATCACCCGAGTTAACTCGACTACATTCCATTATCCTCGTTTAGCTTTTGTTGATGTTCATCTTATATCCTCCTTTCAAAACACTGTCCATTCCGTTCAACTGCTCTTCCAAGTCCTTCGCTGACTCTGACAGAATTACAATGTCATCGGCGAACCTTAAAGTTTTTATTTCTTCTCCGTGGATTTTAATACCTGGAGCTATAGAGAGTAAAAACTGTAGAGGAAGACAGAGATTGGGATACATCCAGCAAATAATTGAGGACGCAGGTTGCAAGTGCAAATCAGAGATGAAAAGGTTGGCACAGGAGAGGGGTTGGTGACGTCAAACAAGTCAGAAAATGGATATAGTTTGTGTACGCTGTCGTAGAAGGGTGAAGCGGACAGGACGTGCCATTCAAGGAATGAAATGCAGTTGATAAATAAATTGTGATAACTTTTGTACTTAGAATTAAGTTAGGCATGTTGTTATTGAAATATGCATAAAATCGTAAAACATATCGTGTTATTGTATGTGTAACTTGGCTCATAAGGCACCATCGTCTGTTTCAACGCTTTCGCAAGAGATCTGTCCGTAGCTAAAACGCGTATACCGTACGGATGCATGGGCTCGATCGACGAAATTATTTTTCCTGCAGCCATATTGCCTTTGTGCTGACAGAAGCACGCACGCGTCACGAGTGGTGTGACAGCAGAGGAAGCGCTGATGAAATTTTTAATATCTGGCCGCACGCGCGCGCCGGAATGGCGTCATGCGAAAGCGACAGCAAAGCGGTATTACCTCGGCCGATTAAAACCCGCCCGGCAATTTCGGAAACGAAATTCGATAGCTGCCGTCGACCTGGAGGGTATCGATACCGGAAAACACTCCCGCGAATGTTTGACGAACCTGGCCAGGAAATGGCGACCGTCGGATATTAAACGCCCAATTTAAATACAGACCGCTGTATAATGAGCAGCTCTGTTTCCGAAGCGGCAATCAAAATGCAATCGCGAATTTTTGGCTGCATCTAAATTGCTTATCAGTCACACAAACCGTCGTGACCTCGAAATATGGGTAACGACAGGGCATCGCTCCAAACGTGTCAATAGTGTCAAAGTGTATCTTTTACACAGCGCAAGAGGACACCGAAGAAAAAAATGGTTCAAATGGCTCTGAGCACTATGGGACTCAACTGCTGAGGTCATTAGTCCCCTAGAACATAGAACTAGTTAAACCTAACTAACCTAAGGACATCACAAACATCCATGCCCGAGGCAGGATTCGAACCTGCGATCGTAGCGGTCTTGCGGACACCGAAGACTGTCGTGCTGTTTATAGTCATGAAGACAATAGATACAGTCCAGAATTCTGTATTTAAAAGCCTACGCACTCATCTGGACTAAACCGTTCCAAAGTTTGACTGCCACATAGACTCGCTAATTTCATGTGTTAATATTAGCATTCCGAACATTGAAAAGGAATTAACGCCGTAGAAAATGCACGACGCACCTGGTCCTGGAGGAACTGCAGTTAGATTTTACACTCAATACGCTGCGAAAGAAAGCTCCTTCACAAACTGGTTAATATCTCAAGGATGGTTCAAATGACTCTGAGCACTATGGGACTTAACTTCTGAGGTCATCAGTCCCCTAGAACTTAGAACTACTTAAACCTAACTAACCTAAGGACAGCGCACAACACCCAGTCATCACGAGGCAGAGAAAATCTCTGACCCCGCCGGGAATCGAACCCGGGAACCTGGGCGCGGGAAGAGAGAACGCTACCTCAAGGATATTACTTAATAACTCAAGGATGCAGAACGTTCAAATGTGAACGCATGAGAATGGAATTGTGGAATTATTTCATTCATTACATCAGAATGACTCAGAAAATGATTTGAAAATGAACAAAAACGTTCGCAACTAGTCACCGTTAACTGTGAACGCAAATGAGACAGAAAATTGAGGAAACAGTAAGATTAAATGAATTTTCTGCTGTTTCTTCCAACGGAACATAGGAACTCCACAGCTACTTAACTGACGTAAGAAGAAAATGTATGCAAAAAATTCAGCATATTTAGCAGACAAAACGGAATAGAGGTCTGAATAATGAGAGAGGTAAATAATTTTTGGTATCTTGAAAGTAAAATAATTCATCTACATTTATAAACCCCGCAAGCCACCCAACGGTGGCGAGAAATAAAATCTACATCTACATCTACATTTATACTCCGCAAGCCACCCAACGGTGTGTGGCGGAGGGCACTTTACGTGCCACTGTCATTACCTCCATTTCCTGTTCCAGTCGCGTATGGTTCGCGGGAAGAACGACTGTCTGAAAGCCTCCGTGCGCGCTCTAATCTCTCTAATTTTACATTCGTGATCTCCTCGGGAGGTATAAGTAGGGGGAAGCAATATATTCGATACCTCATCCAGAAACGCACCCTCTCGAAACCTGGACAGCAAGCTACACCGCGATGCAGAGCGCCTCTCTTGCAGAGTCTGCCACTTGAGTTTGCCAAACACCTCCGTAACGCTATCACGCTTACCAAATAACCATGTAACGAAACGCGCCGCTCTTCTTTGGATCTTCTCTGTCCCCTCCGTCAACCCGATCTGGAACGGATCCCACACTGATGAGGAATACTCAAGTATAGGTCGAACGAGTGTTTTGTAAGCCACCTTCTTTGTTGATGGACTACATTTTCTAAGCACTCTCCCAATGAATCTCAACCTGGTACCCGCCTTACCAACAATTAATTTTATATGATCTTTCCACTTCAAATCGTTCCGCACGCATACTCCCAGATATTTTACAGAAGGAACTGCTACCAGTGTTTGTACCGCTATCGTATAATCACACAGTAAAGGATCCTTCTTCCTATGTATTCGCAATACATTACATTTGTCTATGTTAAGGGCCAGTTGCCACTCCCTGCACCAAGTGCCTATCCGCTGCAGATCTTCCTGCATTTCGCTACAATTTTCTAATGCTGCAACTTCTCTGTATACTACAGCATCATCCGCGAAAAGCCGCATGGAACTTCCGACACCATCTACTAGGTCATTTATATATATTGTGAAAAGCAATGTTCCCATAACACTCCCCTGTGGCACGCCAGGGGTTACTTTAACGTCTGTAGACGTCTCTCCATTGATAACAACATGCTGTGTTCTGTTTGCTAAAGACTCTTCAATCCAGCCACACAGCTGATCTGATATTCCGTAGGCTCTTACTTTGTTTATCAGGCGGCAGTGCTGAAAATAGCATCTACCTGGGAGCCTGTATCTAATATTTTGTGGGTCTCATGAACAAATAAAGCGAGTTGGGTCTCACACGATCGCTGTTGATTCCTACAGAGTAGATTTTGGGTTTCCAAAAACGACATGATAAGCGAATGAACTAAAATTTAGACCGAAAATAACTAGAAAAGCATTTCTGAAAAGTTACAATTACATTTGTAGTAGCATGAGAGAGGAAATGTTGGATATATTAAAAAAATAAAAGATAATATATAGGTTTCTTGTGAATCCCGACTGCAAAAACTAAGGTGCTGAACTGCAGAAATTTGCAGGGTCTTTTTCTTTCTAGCTGTCGGTCTTAACAAGGATAGCAGGGCATTTAAACCTTTAAACAAATTGTTTCTCCCGTATATATTTTTCCTCCGTATGTTATATGTACGTAATTGTAAACAAAAATTATATACACAACAATGTACTGTTTTCTTATCTTCCTCGCAATCGGTTTTGTCAGAAAACCTGTGTATTAGGAAAGTTGTATTTGTGGTTTATCGGTTTACGTCTACAATACTACTACGCAATTTGAATCGTGGGAAACTTTGTAATCCTGTCCATTCGCCGATCAACGTTACGCGAAAAATCTGTCGCTGACGCTACTATCATCAGGTACAGCAACTGTATAGAAGTCTCTCTCACACCGTGTATGCCATTGCCCACAACCGATTTACCTATTCAGTTTCAGTTATTTCCATCGTAATCAAGGTTTCGTCTGCAGCAATATAAACATGACTCAAAGTCAAGCACTGAAATACGTTGGAACTGATTTACGACCAGAGTTTTTTTAGCATGGTCATCACTGTATGTGGCCCTTTCACTAACATATAGTTTATAAAATCAGTTCGCACTCTTCCGACACATTATCCTAAAATAAAACTGTTGTGTGATCTGAAGTTTTGTAACTGTGTTCTGTACAAAAAATTAAAAACACCGTAAAAACGACAAGAACAAAGTAAAAACGACAAGAACAAAGTAATCTCTTTCATTAAGATTTATTACAATTTCAAGTTGCATACCTGCAAAATGCGCGAAGCTGCAGCAAGCGGACGAAATTTGCGTCGTAATACAATCCAAAGGATATCACAGATTAGCACGTATATCCAGTTCCCATACACATTTAGCAATAGCAAAGAATTGCCGGTTTTGCTAGTCTAACGTAAATTTAAGTGTTATGAAGTCTTTCCTGAGATTATATGTCTGAAGTGCTGCCTCGTACGGAAGAAGACTGAACGGTATACACTTGAGACAAGAGCAATGTCGAAGCTCTTGAAATGTGATGTTACCGAAAGATATTTGAGATTAGACGTGTGGAAGTGGATGAAGGCAACAGAACCGGAGCGGAAGGAACACGTTTTTAGAACTGGTTCGAATGCCTGGTAAATTGTGAAGAAATTGAAAGCGAATGATCTGAGAAACGATATAATGTATTGTACTAAGAAATGTTTTTCATTCATTGTTTTATTAAAAACTGGAAGGGTATCCTTCGTTCTAAAACGTGGTAGTACACCACTTCCAACACAAATGTCCATTTGTTTTTCACTCGCGTTCGGTAGGACGACGGTTCAATCCCGCGTCCGGCCATCCTGAGTTAGGTTTTCCGTGATTTCCCTAAATCGCTCCAGGCAAATGCCGGGATGGTTTCTTTGAAAGGGCACGACCGACTCCTTCCCCATCCTTCCTTAATCCGATGAGACCGATGACCTCGCTGTCTGGTCTCCTTCCCCAAACAACCCAACCCAACAAACCAGCGTAGCGTAGAGACACCTCTCCATTACAGGATCTTAGAGGATAGGAGCTTCAGTGACAGTATTTAGCATAGATCTAATCTGGTGACGGGCAGGACTGCGAAGTTTAAGGCGACTCAGATTCCGTAGTAGTATTCTAACCATACGCCGATAAGCTATAAATATTACTTTTCTGTATTCTGTTAAATCAACAACGAGGAATAAAACAAAGCAGCACATTGTTGTTTACACAAGTTTTGTTTAAATTTATGTATAAAGAGGGAGAATTATTTGGGAGAAACCGTTTCTCTAATGGTTTATATGTTCTGCTATGGTAACTGAAACTGACTGTTAAAAACAAAACGAACATTTTTCACAACATGGCACACATTTTCTTTCCTGCAGTTGATTTTAACAAAAAACCTGTACACTGTTGTTTTTAAAAAAATACATAGCCTATGTCCGTCTGAATGTTTATTAGAGTGTGATGTAAAAGTTTAAAGTAAATGGGTAAAGAACTTTCGGAGATTTTTGCCAACAGTGGTTTCCTGTTTTATGTTATAAATGCCGTATAATAAATATTTAATATATACAGAGGGGTCCATCTTCCTGGTAGATTTTCATCGAGATACGCCCTAACACGATTTTTGTAGTGGGCTGGGGCACCATCTTGTTGAAAGCAAACTCTTCCGTCTCCATACAGGTCTCGGATGGCAGGTAAATGTCTGAAGCTACTGAAGGTACATCCCACCGGTAACCGTGCCGTCAAAGAAGAATGGCCCAATCAAGCCCCGGTCAGCCGGCCGGAGTGGCCGAGTGGTTAAAGGCGCTACAGTCTGGAACCGCACGACCGCTACGGTCGCAGGTTCGAATCCTGCCTCGGGCATGGATCTGTGTAATGTCCTTAGGTTAGTTAGGTTTAAGTAGTTCTAAGTTCTAGGGGACTTATGACCAAAGCAGTTGAGTCCCATAGTGCTCAGAGCCATTTGCACCATTTTTTGAAGCCCCGGTAAGGCAACCCACATCACACATTTACTCCTGGCAAATTCACGGCTTTGTCTACATGGACGTTCGAATTTTTGGCAGCCCAGTAGTTGCAATTGTAGCGATTTACTGTACCATTGAGTTCGAACTGTGCCTCATCAGACCACGCAATCATCTCTGCAAACTCTTCATCGTTGCGCACCATGTTAGTAAACCACTCGTAGTACTCCTTTCTGCGATCTGGGTCGTCCTCGTTCATTGCGTGTAGCAATCGTGGGATGTAGCACTTCCACTTTGCTGTCTTCAAAATTTGCAGAACATTTCAGCGACTCACTCCGCTTTCACGGGCAAACTGTCTCACAGACTTCTGTGGTGAGCGAGTGAATTGTTGTAACACACGACGGGAGTTAGCTGGACTTGTTACTGTTACACGTCGTACAGATCGTTGTTTGTGTACTTCTTTAACACAACCTTCGTCTTCAAATTTGTATCGAATGCGACGAATCGTTAAACGTGTCGGTGGCTCTGTTTGATACTCATTTCGCCATTGCCGTTGAACTTCATTAATGTTTTCGTACTTAAAATACCACTTCAAAACTGACTTCCTTTCATCGAATGTAAGCCTTGCGCCAGCCATGTTTACTCGAGTAACTAGGTGCAACTAAGAACAAAACACTGACTATCTGGCGACTGTCATCTGACAAAACAAAACAACGCAATACAATGCTTGTGTGGCGATTGCCGGAGCTACAAAATATTACACTACCAAAGATGAGACAACTCCGTCAATTAGTTTGACAGTTATGGATTTTAAACAGTGGCTACATGTTTTTGGACCCCTCTGTATATAGTCTATTTCAGTCCTAATGTTTATTATAGTATCATGGAAACATTTGAAGTAAATCAGACAAGAACTTTCCGAGATTTTTGCCAGCAACATTCCCCCTTCATGTATTATATAGATATTTATGTACCATACATGTTAAAAATATGTTGCCCATGACTGTCTGAAATTTTATTAGAATATCGCGTAAAAATCTGAAGTAAATCGGTCAAGAACTGTTCGAGATTTTCGCTAACAACATTAAACAACGACATGTCTTTATAAATCTGTAGTAGTATAGATTACACGGGAGTTGGATTCCTCCTAAAATCTGGGTTAACTGGTATAAATGACAGCATGTGGAGAACCATGCTTGGAGTCATGCTTCTTTACATATCTCCCTTGTGTGTTGCTTTCTGCTACTTCGCACTTTGGAGTGGAGCAAAGGTGATGCTCGGCTCACATGACTTTATGGACGCACTGTTGCAGTTGTAAGTAAACAAACGACTGTGGAAACATTCGCACGGACTCTGAATCGAATGTAAACTCTGTTAGGAGTGCTGTAAAGTCATCACACCGAGCAAACAATCGCGGAGCAAGAGCGTTCTAATTAGAGAGCTCCCGCATGTACTGTACGCAATCAGTCCGCCTTTGTTTTCAGCGTAGCGTACTGCACAGTCCGGGACCCCTCACAGTTTTAATTACTAATTCAGTTCAGAGTTCTCTCTTCCCGATCTGGTCTGCCTCCGTAGGTCAGCGATCGGCGCTTCTGGCTGCTGTGGCGGTGGACCCTAGTTCGATTACCGGTACTGCCAGGGATTTTTCCTTGCTGTGATGACTAGGCACAGCGTGCAATAAGTATCGTGGGCCCAGGTGAGGAGCTACTTGATTGAGAAGTAGCGTCTACAAGATCTAGAAAGCTGACAGCGATAGAGGTTCACACGGCGGTCTGTCGGTCCCCATTCACCCGCCGCAACATTTTTTTCAGTTTAGTGATATAATGTAGACTGGCAATGGCAAGGAAAGCGTTTCTGAAGAGGAGAAATTTGTTAACATCGCGTATAGATTTGTCAGGAAGTCGTTTCTGAAAGTATTTGTATGGAGTGTAGACATGTATGGAAGTGAAACGTGGACGATAAATTAGACAAGAAGAGAATAGAAGCTTTCTAAATGTGGTGCTAAGAATAATGCTGAAGATTAGATGGGTAGATCACATAACTAATGAGGAAGCATTGAATAGAATTGGGGAGAAGAGAAATTCGTGGCGCATCTTGACTAGAAGGAGGGATCGGTTGGTAGGGCATATTCTGAGGCATCAAGGGATCACCAAATTAGTACTGGAGGGCAGCGTGGAGGGTAAAAATCGTAGAGGGAGACCAAGAGATGAATACACTAAGCGGATTCAGAAGGATGTAGGCTGCAGTACGTACTGGGAGATGAAGAAGCTTGCACAGGATAGGGTAGCATGAAGAGCTGCATCAAACCAGTCTCAGGACTGAAAACCACAACAACAACAGTGATATAATTATTGAACTATGCAATATGAACAAGTAAGAAAGATTTTGACCCTCTACTGTTTTGCTCTGACCCATAATCTCGAATTACAGATTCCAGAATCAGACCCAATAGCGACCAAATCCCAGAACCGGGATATGAAGAGGTGCCGAGAAGTATCAAACACATAGAAAGTGAAAGGCAACTGGGAGTGACGGAATTCCAGTTGCGATATTAAAATATGAAGAATACGCACTGCATAGATGTTTGTTTCACCCGATGCAGGTAATGTGGACAACAGATACCATACCAACATAATGAAAATCATCAATATGAGTCATGATACACAAAAAAGGAGACAGGGAACACTTCACAAACAGTAGGGAAATATACAAAGAACCGCCGAACAAACTGGTGCAGGCATGCGTATTCATGTTACGTAAACAGGCAGAATACGGCGTTGCGGTCGGCAACGCCTATATAATCCAACAAGTGTCTGGCACAGTTGCTAGATTGGTTACTTCTCTAAGTAAGTTTGAACGTGGTGTTACAGTCGGCTCACGAGCGTGGGGACTCAGCATCTTCGAGATAGCGATGAAGTGGAGCACATAGAACAATTCAGGGGCGGGCTGCTAGATTTGTTAGTTGGTAGGTTTGATCATCACGCGAGTGTTACAGAAATGCTTCAGGAACTTGGACGGGAGTCTCTAGAGGAAAGGAGGTGTTCCTTTCGTGAATCGCTACTGAGGAAATTTAGAGAACCAGCATTTGAGGCTGTCTGCAGTACAATTTTACTGCTGCCAACTTACATTTCGCTGAAAGAGCACAAAGATAAGATAAGAGAGATTAGGGCTCGTACTGAGGCATATAGGCGGTCGTTTTTCCCTTGTTCTGTTTGGGAGTGGAACAGGGTGAGAAGATGCTAGTTTTGGAACGAGGTACGCTCCGCCCCACGCACCGTATGATGGATTGCGGAGTATGGATGTAGATGTAGATGAAGTGGGAATTTTCCCGTACGACAATTTCACGAGTACATCGTGACTATCAGGAATCCAGTAAAACATCAAATCTCCGACATTGCTGTGACCGGAAAAACATCCTACAAGAACGGGACCAACGACGACTGAAGAGAATCGTTCAACGTAACAGAAGTGCAACCCTTCCGTAAATTGCTGCAGATTTCAGTGATGGGCCATCAACAAGTGTCAGCGTGCGAACCGTTCAACGAAACATCATCGCCTTGGTGACTGCACGACACAAAGCTATACTCCTCGCCTGGGCTCGTCAATGCCAACACTGGACTGTTGATGACTGGAAGCATATTGTCTGATCGGACGAGTCACGTTTTAAATAGTATCGAGTGGATGGATGTGTAGTATACGGAGACAACCTCGTGAATCCATGGACCCTGCATGTCATCAGGGGACTGTTCACTGCTGGAGGCTCTGTAATGGTATGAGGCGTGTGCAGTTGGAGTGATGTGGGACCCCTGATGTGTCTAGATACGACTCTGACAGGTGACACGTACGTAAGCATCCTGTCGGACCACCTACATCCATCCATGTCCATTGTGCATATCGACGGGTTTGGACAATTCCATGAGGGCAATGCGACACCCCTCACGTCCAGAATTGCTACAGAGTCGCTCCAGGAACACTGTTCTGAGTTTAAACACTTCCGATGGCCTCCAGACTCCCCAGACATGAACGTTATTGAGAAAATCTGGGATGCCTTGCAACGTGCTGTTCAGAAGAGATTTCCACTTCCTCGTATTCTTACGGATTTATGGACAGCACTGCAGGATTCATGGTGTCAGTTCCCTCCAGCACTACTTCAGACATTAGTCGAGTCCATGCCACGTCGTGTTGCGGCAGCGTGCTCAAGGGGGCGCAGCACGATATTACACAGGTGTACTAGTTTCTTTGGCTCTTCCGCGTAATTGGTTAACACAGCCTATAAGAATTTATCCTGTTTATTGCTGAACTGCTTGAAACGATACGCTGAAAATACTTTCGTGGATCATCAAAATGGCTTTTGCAGAAATAGATCCACTACTGATCACATACTTGTAAGATAACGAAGTCCAAAAAGAACTACTTGTTCATCAACTTCATGAAACCTGTGGACTGTATGGGCGCACTTGGGATTTCCAATTAAACTTATGAATCTTTGTAAAATGACTATTGATGATAATACATGGTCCAGTCGCATTAATGTGACCACCTGTCGAGCCGGCCGGAGTGGCCGAGAGGTTCTAGGCGCTACAGTCTGGAACCGCGCGACTGCTACGGTCGCAGGTTCGAATCCTGCCTCGGGCATGGATGTGTGTGATGTCCTTAGGTTAGTTCGGTTTAAGTAGTTCTAAGTTCTAGGGGACTGATGACCTCAGAAGTTAAGTCCCATAGTGCTCAGAGTCATTTGAACCACCTGTTGAAAGCCTTAATAACCCGCAGCCCGAGACGTGAGGTTCTGGAAGGTGCCGACTGGAATGTAGAAACATGCTGACTCCAGTGCCAACTGTGCTAGGTTTCTCGGTTGAGGATCCACGGCGCGGACAGCCCGACCCTGGTGGTCCCACAGATTCGGGATTGGGTTCAAATTCGGCGATCTTGGCGGCCAGGAGCGCGGTAAATTCATTCCGGTGCTCTTCGAACCACACATGTATACTGGAAATTGTGTGGCACATTGCACTGTTCTTCTGGTAAATGCTCAGGAAAAATAAACCACATGTAGAGGTGGAAATGGTCCCAGAGATAGGTCCACACATGTGTTGATCCACTGTGTCTTTCAGAATGGCGAGATCACACAGGGAATGCCACAGTTACATTCCTCAGACCATAATGCACCCTCCTCACGCCTGCACTCTTAGGACGATTGTTGCAGGACGTTTACTTTCCCACCTTTCACGCTGTATATGCCAACAGCCACGTGCCCCATGGAGCAGACCACGTGACACTTGGAGAGGCTACCTGTCGCCACTGACTGGAAGACCAGGTGCTGACTGGCGTGGCAAATTCCAGCCTTCGTCGCTGATGAAAAATATTCAGCATGGGTGCACGAACCAGACGCTTTCTGTGGATGCCCACACGCTGCTAAGTTCACTGAATGGTCGTTGAAGAGACGTTGTTGTAGCACCTCGGTTCATCTGGGTGGTCAGTTGCACATCTATTCGGTCATAGACAAGTCTGTTCGCCTGTTCTCCGCAACTGTCGTTCACCCGGTCATGTATGGCCTGTGGTTCAGCAGTAAATCAAGGTCGCCGATGGAGAGAGTATTAAGAATTGGTGGTATCAACGTATAATCTTGCAAGTCACTGGGACCTTCCACTTGGCATCCAATAAACAGGCAGGGAATGGAGGGGGGCCGCTGGTAACGACTGAGTTCATGGGAACAGTATAATAAAGTCCCCGAGGATCCAAAGTGCAGATATGGAGTTGGCAACAGACACATTATAGCAAGTGTTCCACATGTCACCATGCAAAAAAAAGGTCCAATGGGTTCAAGACAGGGGTCATGGCAATGGCCAGCCATGATTGGTACACTTGTTGTCGAAACGCAGTCTATCAGTACTTACAGGGTGTTTCAAAAATGACCGGTATATTTGAAACGGCAATAAAAACTAAACGAGCAGCGATAGAAATACACCGTTTGTTGCAATATTCTTGGGACAACAGTACATTTTCAGGCAGACAAACTTTCGAAATTACAGTAGTTACAATTTTCAACAACAGATGGCGCTGTGGTCAGGGACACTCTACAGTACGATATTTTCCACATATCCACCATGCGTAGCAATAATATGGCGTAGTCTCTGAATGAAATTACCCGAAACCTTTTACAACGTGTCTGGCGGAATGGCTTCACATGCAGATGAGATGTACTGCTTCAGCTGTTCAATTGTTTCTGGATTCTGGCGGTACACCTGGTCTTTCAAGCGTCCCCACAGAAAGAAGTCACAGGGGTTCATGTCTGGCGAATAGGGAGGCCAATCCACGCCGCCTCCTGTATGTTTCGGATAGCCCAAAGCAATCACACGATCATCGAAATATTCATTCAGGAAATTAAAGACGTCGGCCGTGCGATGTGGCCGGGCACCATCTTGCATAAACCACGAGGTGTTCGCAGTGTCGTCTAAGGCAGTTTGTACCGCCACAAATTCACGAAGAATGTCCAGATAGCGTGATGCAGTAATCGTTTCGGATCTGAAAAATGGGCCAATGATTCCTTTGGAAGAAATGGCGGCCCAGACCAGTACTTTTTGACGATGCAGGGGCGATGGGACTGCAACATGGGGCTTTTTAGTTCCCCATATGTGCCAGTTCTGTTTACTGACGAAGCCATCCAGGTAAAAATAAGCTTCGTCAGTAAACCAAATGCTGCCCACATGCATATCGCCGTCATCAATCCTGTGCACTATATCGTTAGCGAATGTCTCTCGTGCAGCAATGGTAGCGGCGCTGAGGGTTTGCCGCGTTTGAATTTTGTATGGATAGAGGTGTAAACTCTGGCGCATGAGACGATACGTGGACGTTGGCGTCATTTGGACCGCAGCTGCAACATGGCGAACGGAAACCCGAGGCCGCTGTCAGATCACCTGCTGCACTAGCTGCGCGTTGCCCTCTGTGGTTGCCATACGCGGTCGCCCTACCTTTCCAGCACGTTCATCCGTCACGTTCCCAGTCCGTTGAAATTTTTCAAACAGATCCTTTATTGTATCGCTTTTCGGTCCTTTGGTTACATTAAACTTCCGTTGAAAACTTCGTCTTGTTGCAACAACACTGTGTTCTAGGCGGTGGAATTCCAACACCAGAAAAATCCTCTGTTCTAAGGAATAAACCATGTTGTCTACAGCACACTTGCACGTTGTGAACAGCACACGCTTACAGCAGAAAGACGACGTACAGAATGGCGCACCCACAGACTGCGTTGTCTTCTATATCTTTCACATCACTTGCAGCGCCATCTGTTGTTGAAAATTGTAACTACTGTAATTTCGAAAGTTTGTCCACCTGAAAATGAACTGTCGTCCCAAGTATATTGCAACAAACGGTGTATTTCTATCGCTGCTCGTTTAGTTTTTATTGCCGTTTCAAATATACCGGTCATTTTTGAAACACCCTGTAGGTACCCAGATACAGATGAAACCAAACGTTGTGAGTTAATCACTTTGTAATTTACACTTCAGTTCGACTGTTTCGAAAGAAACGTAGAATTAGACGCTAAAGGTATTATAACATTACTACACTACTGGCCATTAAAATTGCTACACCAAGAAGAAATGCAGATGATAAACGGGTATTCATTGGACAAATGTACTAGAACTGACATATCTGAGATATCAGGAACTAGAACAACCACCTCTGACCGTAATAACGGGCTTGATACGTCTGGGCATTGAGTCAAACAGAGCTTGGATGGTGTGTACAGGTACAGCTACCCATGCAGCTTCAACACGATACCACAGTTCATCAAGAGTAGTGACTGGCGTATTGTGATGAGCCAGTTGCTCGACCACAATTGACCAGACGTTTCCAATTGGTGAGAGATCTGGAGAATCTGCTGGCCAGGGCAGCAGTCGAACAGTTTCTGTATCCAGAAAGGCCCGTACAGGACCTGCAACATGCGGTCGTGCATTATCCTGCTGAAATGTAGGGTCTCGCAGGGATCGAATGAAGGGTAGAGCCACGGGTCGTAACACATCTGAAATGTACCGTCCACTGTTCAAAATGCCGTCATTGAGAACAAGACCTGACCGAGACGTGTAACCAATGGCAGCCCATACCATCACGCCAGGTGATACGGCAGTATGGCGATGACGAATACACGCTTCGAATGTGCGTTCACCGTGATGTCGCCAAACACGGATGCGACCATCATGATGCTGTAAACAGAACCTGGATTCATCCGAAAAAATGACGTTTTGCATTCGTGCACCCAGGTTCGTCGTTGAGTACACCATCGCAGGCGCTCCTGTCTGTGATGCAGCGTCAAGGGCAACCGCAGCCATGGTCTCCGAGCTGATAGTCTGTGCTGCTGCAACCGTCGTCGAAGTGTTCGTGCAGATGGTTGTTGTCTTGCAAACGTCCCCATCTGTTGACTCAGGGATCGAGACGTGGCTGCACGATCCGTTACAGCCGCGCGGATAAGATGCCTGTCATCTCGACTGCTAGTGATACGAGGCCGTTGGGATCCAGCACGGCGTTCCGTATTATCCTCCTGAACCCACCGATTCCATATTCTGCTAACAGTCATTCGATCTCGACCAACGCGAGCAGCAATGTTGCGATACTATAAACCGCAATCGCGATAGGCTACAATCCGACCTTATTCAAAGTCGGAAACGTGATGGTACGCTTTTGTCCTCCTTACACGAGGCATCACAACAACGTTTCACCAGGCAACGCCGGTCAACAGCTGTTTGCGTATGAGAAATCGGTTGGAAACTTTCCTCATGTGAGCACGTTGTAGGTGTCGCCACCGGCGCCAACCTTGTGTGAATGCTCTGAAAAGCTAATCATTTGCATACCACAGCATCTTCTTCCTGTCGGTTAAATTTCGCGTCTGTAGCACGTCATCTTCGTGGTGTAGCAATTTCAATGGCCAGTAATGTATTATCACACTTGTGCTTACGTCGTATAGGGGAAACCATTGGATTCTGAACCTATGTATATTAAGATTCATTCTCGTCTATTCGACCCTTCCGTTTGCACCTGTAACAGTCACACATCGCGTATAATAGGAACAATATTCAAAGTTTTCTAAATTTTCATGGTGCGTTCAGGAGTTGAGAAGCAGTGTAGAAATTTACGTGATTACATCTCACAACACTGTTTTGTGCCATTTGCTCAGAACGTGTAGTCACAGTTCAGGGCCGCAGTCAGCTGACGGCATCTGCGTAGTCTCGTGACAGCCGTTTTCCATTATTAATCTCACTGGGGGATTTCCTGCGCAGTGGCGCCACTCAGTGCTGCCAACAGCGATCAGATATAAGCTGCCTGCGACGGTTTATCCTGTCAGCTCTGCTTCCGTGTGACAGGCAAAATGGCTGGCGTGCCAGGGGGCTACCTACCCATCTCTCTCTCTCTCTCTCTCTCTCTCTCTCTCTGCCCACAGCCATTACCGTAAGCTCTATAACTGATAGGTACGCAGCTGTGGTCTGTTGGCCAATGCCCAGAAATTGCCGTTATTTGCATTATTTCTCACACGGTAGTCCACTGCAGTGTGCAATTCTAATCAAGATTTACTGTGGAGAACGAAAAGTGCATAAAATGACGGCTCAGTGGAAAGGAGTAGGCTAATATCTTTTTTCTTTTTGTTCAAATACTGTATAACTTCAGCTTTCCTATCAGTACCGAGCGAGGTGGCGCAGTGGTTAGACACTGGACGCGCATTCGGGAGGACGACGGTTCAATCCCGCGTCCGGCCATCCTGATTTAGGTCTTCCGTGATTTCCCTCAATGGCTCTAGGCAAATGCCGGGATGGTTCCTTTCAAAGGGCACGGCCGACTTCCTTCCCCGTCCTTCCCTAATCCGATGAGACCGATGACCTCGCTGTCTGGTCTCCTTCCCCCAAAACCAACCAACCAACCAACCCATCAGTTTTTTTAAATAAGTTTCCTTTAATTTACGTCTATGGTCACAAACTTTTTGTTAAGAGATTACCCGTTTCGGTCTTTAATGACCATCATCAGATCTGTTTCATAAAAACAAAGTCCTAATGTACTGCAGCCATTAGGACTTTGTTTTTATGAAACAGATCTCATGATGGTCATTAAAGACCGAAACTGGTAATTGCTAACAAAATGTTTGTGACCATAGACGTAAATTAAAGGAAAATTATTATATATACGGGTCACTGTTTTTCGTGACGATGTCGCAGCTTGTGAGTTTTTTTTAAGTGGTGGCGAATTTCAGTCATGTACTGATAAGGTTGCGAAGAGGTGCACAGGTCGGCAACTTGCTGTAAATGTTCAGAAATTTAAAGCAATGCACTTTGCAGAACGGAATAAAACGTAATGTTCTTTGACTACAATGTCAGTGGGTCACAGTCAGAATCAGGCAGCTCATACATACGAAAACTCTAGGGACACGAATTGGAACGATGTCGCAAGTTCGGTAATCAGTGAAGCAGGTGCCGGACTTCGGTTCACTGGTACAATATCAGCGAAATAAAGTTAATCTACAGACAAGATTGCATACAAAACACTTGTGCGAGTCACTCTGCAATACTGCTCAAGTGTGTGGCACGCGTTACAACGACGACTTTACAGGGCAAATTGAATGTACACAGTGAAAGGCAGCACGAATGCTTTGTTTGACCTGTGAGAGAGTGTTATATTCTGAAAGAATTGAACTGGTAATTTAAAAGAGACATAAACTATCCCGAGAAAGTCTGTTAACAAAGTTTCTAGAACTGGCTTTTAGACGACTCTAGGAATACCCTGCAACCCCTTACATATCGCTCCCATAGGGATCGTGAAGACAAGATTAGAATAATTACTGCACGCGCAGAGGCTTTTAAAAAGTCATTCTCCCCAAGCTCCATGTCTGAAGAAAGTGCAAATGGTGCAAGCACTGAGTCCTCAAGATCGTCTTCTGCGGTATGCAATTGCGTGTTCCATGCTGCACACCATAGATGCTGAGAATGACTGTCTGAAAAACAGCCTATTTTAAGGGGAAGCAACGTTCTACATTTCTGGACTCGACTTGTGAATAGCTCTAACATTACGATTAGGGACTACAAAAATCCACACAACACGCGTGAACACATCCATGACAGACAACACGTGTGGTGTGGTCTAACACACGGTAGTGTCGTAGGCTCACTTCTTTTCGCAGGGAAAACCATAACGGGAAATTTTTATCTGGACTTGCTCTAGCAGTTGCTGCTAACACAGATCGAAGAGCTACATGTCGTCCATTATCATCCAACATGATGGTGCATCCCTATATTGGAGTTTGAACTTTCTGTATGACACATGTCGTGAGAGGTGAATTTGTCGTGTGATCCCAGCCCCTGTGTTCTCCACATATGACGTCATTAGACTTGTTTTGTAGGGTTATGTCAAGGATCGTGTGCACACGATGCCAGTCAATGAAACTGCTGTCCTTCATGCACGAATCAATGCTTGGGTGAAATCACATGGTCAGATTACTGGCAATGAATCTGTCTTCCGCTTAGCCAGATGAGTTGCTTTGAAAGGACATATCGCCTGGACCGCCATCCTAAGTACGGATCGCCGCTGTGTCCTACACACAGGCGAGTTGTAGAAGACTGGCAACGGGAATGGGGGGAAAAACAAGAGACAAAGGCAAGAAGTACGCAATGGTTCACATGTCGGTTCCGTATTCCAAGAAAACTAGTACAAATTCAACGCCTAGGCACCTCGCCTCTATAATAACCAAACTCGAATGTAACCACTGATGTTTCCATAAACATGTCCATGGCCTGCACATCGCAGAGACACCTTTCTTGTCTTTTGGAGCAGGACGCAAATCAACTTTACCTTGGGTGATCCAGACTACATGTAAGTAATATAATCCTTTTACAAGAACTTACACTGAAGAGCCAAAAAAACTGGTATAGGCATGGTATTCAAACACAGAGATACGAAAAACAGGCAGAACACGACACTACGGTCGGCTGGCTCTGAGCACCATGGGACTTAACTTCTGAGGTCATCAGTCCCCTAGAACTTAGAACTACTTAAACCTAACTAACCTAAGGACATCACACACATCCATGTCCGAGGTAGGATTCGAACCTGCGACCGTATCGGTCCCGCGGTTCCGGACTAAAGCGCCTACAACCGCTCGGCCACTACGGTCGGCAACGCCTACATAAGATAACAAGTGTCTGCCGCAATTGTTATAGCGGCTAATGCAGCTGCAATAGCTACTCGTCAAGACTTATGTGAGTTTGAACGTGGTGTTATGGTCGGCCCTCTAGCGATGGGACACAGCATTTCCGAGATATCGATGAAGTGGGGACTTTCCCGTACGGTCATTTCACGAGTGTACCGTGAATATCAGAAACCCGATACAACATCAAAGCTCCGACACGGCTGCGGGCGGAAAAATATCCTAGAAGAACGGGACAGACGACGACTGAACATAATGGTTTAACGTGACAGAAGTGCGGCAGTTCCGCAAATTGCTGTACCTTTAAATACTGGTTCATCAACAAGTGTCAGCATGCGAACCATTCAACGAAATATCACCGATATGGGTTTTCAGAGGGAAAGGCTCACTCGTGTGTCCTTGATGATTGTCGTTGTTGTGGTCTTCAGACCTGAGACTGGTTTGATGCAGCTCTCCATGCTACTCTATCCTGTGCAAGCTTTTTCATCTCCCAGTACCTACTGCAACTTACATCCTTCTGAATCTGCTTAGTGTATTCATCTCTTGGTCTCCCTCTACGATTTTTACCCTCCACGCTGCCCTCCAATACTAAACTGGTGATCCCTTGATGCCTCAGAACATGTCCTACCAACCGATCCCTTCTTCTGGTCAATTTGTGCCACAAACTTCTCTTCTACCCAATCCTATTCAATACTTCCTCATTAGTTATGTGATCTACCCATCTAATCTTCAGCATTCTTCTGTAGCACCACATTTCTAAAGCTTCTATTCTCTTCTTGTCCAAACTATTTATCGTCCATGTTTCACTTCCATTCATGGCTACACTCCATACAAATACTTTCAGAAATGACTTCCTGACACTTAAATCTATACTCGATGTTAACAAATTTCTCTTCTTCAGAAACGTTTTCCTTGCCATTGCCAGTCTACATTTTATATCCTCTCTACTTCGACCATCATCAGTTATTTTGCTCCCCAAATAGCAAAACTCCTTTACTACTTTAAGTGTCTCATTTCCTAATCTAATTCCCTCAGCATCACTCGACTTAATTAGACTACATTCCATTATCCTTGTTTTGATTTTGTTGATGTTCATCTTATATCCTCCTTTCAAGACACTGTCCATTCCATTCAACTGCTCTTCCAAGTCCTTTGCTGTCTCTGACAGAATTACAATGTCATCGACGAACCTCAAAGTTTTTATTTCTTCTCCATGAATTTTAATACCTACTCCGAATTTTTCTTTTGTTTCCTTTACTGCTTGCTCAATATACAGATTGAACAACATCGGGGACAGGCTACAACCCTGTCTTACTCCCTTCCCAACCAGCTTCCCTTTCATGTCCCTCGACTCTTATAACTGCCATCTGGTTTCTGTACAAATTGTAAATAGCCTTTCGCTCCCTGTATTTTACCCCTGCTACCTTTAGAATTTGAAAGAGAGTATTCCAGTCAACATTGTCAAAAGCTTTCTCTAAGTCTACAAATGCTAGGAACGTAGGTTTGCCTTTCCTTAATCTTTCTTCTAAGATAAGTCGTAAGGTCAGTATTACCTCACGTGTTCCAGTGTTGCTACGGAATCCAAATTCATCTTCCCCGAGGTTGGCTTCTACTAGTTTTTCCATTCGTCTGTAAAGAATTCGTGTTAGTATTTTGCAGCTGTGACTTATTAAACTGATAGTTCGGTAATTTTCACATCTGTCAACACCTGCTTTCTTTGGGATTGGAATTATTATATTTTTCTTGAAGTCTGAGGGAATTTCGCCTGTCTCATACGTCCTGCTCACCAGATGGTAGAGTTTTGTCAGGACTGGCTCTCCCAAGGCCGTCAGTAGTTCCAATGGAATGTTTTCCGGGGGCCTTGTTTCGACTCAGGTCTTTCAGTGCTCTGTCAAACTCTTCACGCAGTATCATATCTCCCATTTCATCTTCATCTACATCCTCTTCCATTTCCATAATATTGTCCTCAAGTACATCGCCCTTGTATAAACCCTCTATATACTCCTTCCACCTTTCTGCTTTCCCTTCTTTGCTTAGAACTGGGTTTCCATCTGAGCTCTTGATATTCATACAAGTCGTTCTCTTATCTCCAAAGGTCTCTTTAATTTTCCTGTAGGCAGTATCTTGATGATTACACGACGCAAAGCTTTACGACTCGCCTGGGCCAGTTAACACCGACATTGGACTGTTGATAAATGGAAACATGTTGGCTGGTTGGACGAGTCTCGTTTCAAATTGTATCGAGCGGATGGACGTGTACGAGTATGGAGACAACCTCATGAATCCATGGACTCTGCCCGTCATCATGGGAATGTTCAAGGTGATGGAGGCTCTGCAATGGTGGGGGGCGTGTGCAGTTGTAGTGATATAGGACCCCTGATACGTCTAGATACGATCATCCTCTCTGATCACCTGCATGCATTCATGTCCATTGTGCATTCCGACGCATTTGGGCAATTCCAGCAGGTCAATGCGAAACCCCACACCCCCAGAATTGCTACAGAGTGTCTCCAGAAACATTCTTCTTAGTTTAAACATTTCTTCTGGCCACCAAACTCTCGAGACATGAACATTATTGAGCATATCTGGAATGCCTTGCAACGTGACGTTCGGAAGAGATCCCCACCCTCCTCGTACTCTTACGGATTTATGGACAGCCCTGCAGGATTCATGGTGTCAGTTCCCCAGTAGTATGAGCCCATGCCACGTCGTGTTGCGGTACTTCTGCGTGCTCGAGGGGGCACTACACGATATTAGGCAGGTGTACCAGTTTCTTTGGCTCTTCAGTGTATATCCGGAGCCTGTAAGGTCCCGACGTCTGTGCCCGATAGACCATGTGTGAGACCAGATCGGGCGCTAGCTCTGTCGCAGTGTCAGTTTCCAGAATGTCAAGCTACAGCAGCTGCGGGCCACCTTGGCTCAGGACAGAATATATCGCCAAGTGACACCCTTGCAAACGGAATAACTGTATGCATTCAGACCAGAAGGGTCGCAACGTCATACTAATCGATGGGGTCATACTGCCAAGTTCTTAGTAAATTTGCCTCGATTTTATGATCACTTCAGTAACATCACATACCTTCTCGACTCGTGAAGTTTCATTTCGATTTCTCCTTCTCCCTTCACGGCTGCTTCACTGTTTTTGTGAGACAGTGTATATTACAACCCCTACCGCCACATTCTGGTCACGCTCCATCCACCGAGTTCTGTCCTGGGGATCAGTTTCCTAACTTCTTGTGCTTCAGTCGCAAGATGAGGAGGTAATCCGTCCGCCAAAGTTCGCGCAAGGTGTGGGGAAGATCAAGTTTGTACTGGGCGCGCTGCACAGTGAAACTGTATGGGCGGAGAGAGGAATACAGAGAGACAAAGAGAGAGAGAGAGATGATACACTAGCCACAGAGATCCCAGCTAAAAGCGTAGCGGCAAATGGCGAGATAGACGATAGCGGCGGATTATCTCTTGCCACTGTTGGCAGAAGTGCGTCAAAGGCCGAAAAGGGGATTACCCTGCCTGGCAACGTGAAGAATTATGACACCGGAGTATGTGAATTTGTGTGTGTGTGCTGTGTGTGTGTGTGTGTGTGAGGGTGGGGGTGGGGGCGCAGTTTCGCTGCCACAGTGCATTGATGGTGTACTGTGCAACAGAAGCAGTAGCGATGGGAAAAAGCGACTGGTTAAAACTCATACTGGAATTTCAGTTCTCAATAACCCGTGGTTTTTATTTGGTCTCGGTTACAACAGGTATTTCGTTACCTATTGATAAACCGATTGGTATATTAATTTGTCACGACAGGCGTTTATGTTTACTCCAATAATTTCCATTATCTTGAAATATTGGATGATTGTATAAAATGGTAAGACGATCAGAGCTATTATAATAACAACGCCGACCTTTAGTAATGAAAAAAAAATGAATGGCATGAGAATCAATACAACGTTGCTTAGACAGTAGTAAACGTGTTTTCGTTTTCTGCTAGAGTATTAAAAGGGGTATGCCAGGCTTGTCCTTTGTGCTAAAGAATATTTATTGTTGGTAGGAAGTTTTGTGGCTTCCAGAATATTGCTAGTGTGTTTGAGTGGTATCGTTTCTGATGAAAGGGGTCAACTTACGAATCAACAGCTTATACATCCAGTATTTACGAACAAACTGGACAATAAATATTGCACAACGATTTAGTTCAGTATTGAAATTTTAACTATATTGATGTAATTGTTCCTGGTAAATGTTTTATTTTTTCTCCTGTCTAAATTCTTGATTTGAATTTCTTGAAAGAGCCTTTTTACTCCTCTTAGCAAAAAGTCAATGGTATTTAAATTCCTGTTAAAAAGTCGATTAATATATTTGACTACAAAACGGGTTCTTCTTCGAAATACTTAAGTATATAGAATGCTACAAATTTTTCCGAAAATGTTAATGTCTACCATTTCTACCAAGTAATAAAACGAAAACGAAATTGAGGCAAAATTAATAAATTAAAAACTTAACAGTGCATTTATATTTTGTAGTAAAAATAGCCATCTGCTGCCTGCGTCCACATAACGTACCTTTTTCCATTTAATCTCCAACCTCAGTTTTCGCCCTCTAGCACCGACTGTTCGTACTGCCCAAATAGTGCTGTGAACCTCGACTACTACATGATTTTTGAGCAGCAATTGAAAACAATAGAATCAGTCGGAGAATTCTGGCAATTTTTTCTAGTTTTCAACCTCTCATTACTTTCCCAGAAAAGGAACGAGTGGTAAATGGAGAAAGTTTTATTTATGTATTTTATTTGATACATTGATTCGACGCATCTTGAAACAGATACTGCAGAAGCCTGAGGGAGCCTTAGAATTCTTCAACCATAATTACAGAGATTAACAGCAGTATAGAACCGACTGTCGCTTGCATCATAAAACGGCTATTTTGAGCGGAGTTAACAGTCACGTTAAACTGTAGATGAGAAAAAAAAACGGTGTAAACGAATACCGCTTGAAAGGTAGTCTAAAATGTGATATAAAAGCTGGAAATGTATGTGCCGGCAGGTCTCAACCGCTATTATATTACAGAATGAATGCGAACTACACGGTGTCCATGAAGTTCCACTACCATTAAAAAAATATCAAAAGGTATGAACTATTAGAGACGGAGTAAGACGTTTAGAAGCCCTGAGATCTGTTGTTCTCTTATGCTAGAATTTTAGAGTGTGCTCCACTCGTCGATCGTGGCACATTGGGACGATATTCGAGTTCTACTCATTTACTAGTCAGAATTTCACCATCTACAGTTTCTTTTAATCGAATTTATTGGCCTTTAGCTTACAACACATACTCAGCTCATATTTACAAAAAATATACTGGTTCTGATAGAGAATTAGTGGTAGAATAGTTGTCTGTTTGCACCTGCAGGCATTTACACGCCCACCCATTGTTAAATCAAACGTTATAGAACAACTTTTATGTAGTCCATTGCCGCCCGGGGTGGCCGAGCGGTTCTAGGCGCTACAGTCTGGAACCGCGCGACCGCTACGATCGCAGGTTCGAATCCTGCCCCGGGCATGGATGTGTGTGATGTCCTTTGATTAGTTAAATTTAAGTAGTTCTAAGTTCTATGGGACTGATGACCTCAGAAGTTAAGTCCCAAAGTGCTCAGAGCCATTTGAACCATTTTTTGTAGTTCATTAGCAGTAGTACGTTAGTCTTGTTTTGAGGATACCTGCAGCGACCGTGAATATGCACAGTGCGTCGAAAGGTCTATAATCTTCTCATGCGAACGAAGCTGGCAACTGATGACCAAGTTTCATACACCGAAGAGCCGAAGAAACTGCGGCACCTGCGTAATATCGTATAGGGCCTCCGCGAGCACGCATAAGTGCCGCAACACGACGTAGCATGGACTCGACTAACGTCTGAAATAGTGCTGAAGGGAAATGACACCACGAATGTGTTTTTGATGTGTTTATTTTAAAGGCAGCAGCACAAACAACATCTGGACGATGGCTAAATTCGTCATGTACTTAACGCAATGTACCTACTTTTACAGAAGTTGCGGCAGCTGTTGTTCTGTTCCTCAATTATTCTGTGGCAAAAAGTTAAAGGGGAGATGAAAACTCTTTCCTTCACATATACTCGGAAGAAAAAATCGCACGTCGTCACGTTTGGCGATATCGGAGGCCAAGAAAGCGGGACAACGCGCGTGTGCGCCTTGGGAAACCCAGCTCGCGCTATTCGTCCACGAGACTCAGAGGGCCATGGACACGGGTTCCCAGGTAGATGCCGTGTTTCTTGACTTTCGCAAGGCGTTTGATACAGTTCCCCACAGTCGTTTAATGAACAAAGTACATATGGACTATCAGACCAATTGTGTGATTGGATTGAAGAGTTCATAGATAACAGAAGGCGGCATGTCATTCTCAATGGAGAGAAGTCTTCCGAAGTAAGAGTGATTTCGGGTGTGCCGCAGGGGAGTGTCGTAGGACCGTTGCTATTCACAATATATATAAAAGACCTTGTGGATAACATCGGAAGTTCACTGAGGCTTTTTGCGGATGATGCTGTGGTATATCGAGAGATTGTAACAATGGAAAATTGTACTGAAATGCAAGAGGGTCTGCAACGAATTGACGCATGGTGCAGGGAATGGCAATTGTATATCAATGTAGACAAGTGTAATGTGCTGCGAATACATAGAAAGAAAGATCCCTTATCATTTAGCTACAAAATAGCAGGTCAGGAACTGGAAGCAGTTAATTCCATAAATTATCTGGGAGTACGCTTTAGGAGTGATTTAAAATGGAATGTTCATATAAAGTTGATTGTCGGTAAAGCAAATGCCAGACTGAGATTGACTGGAAGAATCCTTAGGAAATGCAATTCGAAAACAAAGGAAGTAGGTTACAGTATGCTTGTTCGCCCACTGCTTGAATACTGCTCAGCAGTGTGGGATTCGCACCAGATAGGGTTGATAGAAGAGATAGAGAAGATCCAACAGAGAGCAGCGCGTTTCGTTACAGGATCTTTTAGTAATCGCGAAAGCGTTACGGGGATGATAGATAAACTCCAGTGGAAGACTCTGCGAGAGAGACACTCAGTAGCTTGGTACGGGCTTTTGTTGAAGTTTCGAGAACATACCTTCACCGAGGAGCCAAGCAGTATATTGCTCCCTCCTACGTATATGTCGCGAAGACACCATGAGGATAAAATCAGACAGATTAGAGCCCACACAGAGGCATACCAACAATCCTTCTTTCCACGAACAATACGAGACTGGAATAGAAGGGAGAACCGATAGAGGTACTCAAGGTACCCTCCGCCACACACCGTCAGGTGGCTTGCGAAGTATGGATGTAGCTGTAGATGTAGATCCAGTGTTGAGGTAGAGTGTGACTGGGAAACTGACATCTGTTGTTCTGCCAGTGTGCTGGAGTTTGATTCTGTTGGAAAATGAAGTCATTGGAGCCCTCCTGAAGTGTGGAAAAAGCCAATTTTGCAGCATTACTATATAGCTCATTCCAGTCACTGTGTTTTTCCTAAAAAAAAAGAAGGTGCCATACACTCTTTCACTAGAAATGGCACAAGAAACGTTCACATTAGATTCTTTCGTTCTCACTAATGTCATGAGAGTTCTGCAGTCCCTATATGCCAAATGACGACGAAAAGCACGCTGGACCGAAATCACTGACTTACTCTTTGCAAACTGCAGCACGTGAAACGCCTTCCGTTGAGGGAAAAGCATCTTACTTCTGACAGTGCAAACTGATGAGACGCACTGACTGACATCTAATGGCGATTCTCTGAAACTCTAGGCCACGCCCATTCAAACAATACATATGTCCCATGATTCGTCATTATTATCGTCCAAATTGGGTCATTCTTTTTTAAACATCCCGTAGAATTATGTGGGTTCTACGGTACACGGTACAGCGTATGAAAGTACTGTTTTGGTTTGTAGGGACCTGAAGATTACGTAAGTGTTTCGCAGAAAATAAACTGAAATAAATTTTCTTGATCATACGGCGGTGGTGATAGTTGTTGTTGTTGTGGTCTTCAGTCCTGAGACTGGTTTGATGCAGCTCTCCGTGCTACTCTATCCTGTGCAAGCTTCTTCATGTCCAAGTACCTACGCCAACCTACATCCTTCTGAATCTGCTTAGTGTATTCACCTCTTGGTCTCCCTCTATGATTTTTACCCTCCACGCTGCCCTCCAATACTAAATTGGTGATCCCTTGATGCCTCAGAACATGCCCTACCAACCGATCCCTTCTTCTAGTCATGTTGTGCCACAAACTTCTCTTCTCCCCAATCCTATTCAATACCTCCTCATTAGTTATATGATCTACCCATATAATCTTCAGCATTCTTCTGTAGCACCTTCTTTATTTTCACTGATCGGTCAGAACATTATGACCAGCGACCTACTATTGACATAAATCCGTCCAGGTGATAGCAGCGTCACCTGGCGGGGAATGACTGCTAGTCAGGCACGGTGAATATGGTATCACTGAGGGCGCTGTCGGTGTGTAGAATGGGGAAGGCGCGCTATCTACCTGAGTTTGACCGAGGGCAGATTGTGATGTCCTGGACGCTCGGCACGAGCGTTTCGGAAACTACTCGACTTGTCGGGTGTTCCAGAAGTGCTGTAGTGGGTGTCTTAAACACGTGGCGAAACCAGGATGAAGCCAGGCCCAGACGTTGTGGAGTTGGGCGGTCACCGTTCGTTACAGACGTCAGACGCCGTAGGCTGGGCAGACTGGTGAAACAGGACAGGCGGCGAGTCTTGGCGGAACTAACATCAGACCTTAATGCTGGGCAGAGTACAAGTGTGTCTGAACACACAGTGCACCCAACACTCCTAACGATGGGTCTCCGCAGCCGACGACCAATGCATGTGGCAATGTTAACAACGTGACATCGGCAAGTACGACTGAAATAGGCATGTGAATGTAGGCATTGGACGTTGGCGCAGTGGCAGAGCGTTGTACGGTCTGACGAATCACGATACCTTCTTCATCACGTCGACGGGAGGGCGTGAATCCGTCGTCTTCCAGGGAATAAGCTCCTCGTCATCTGTACTACGGGACGGAGACAAGCTGGCGGCGGCTCTGCTATCATCTGAGGAACATTCACGTGCGCATCCTTGGGTCTAATAAGGCTCTTGCAAAGCCTCATGACGGACAAGGTGTATCGCCCACTGGTTGCAGACCATGTACACCCCCTTCATGAGGATCATGTGCCCTGACAGCAGTGGCATTTTCCAACAGGATAATGAGCCGTGTTACAAAGTCAGGAGTGTGATCGAGTCGTTTGGAGAACATAGTGGCGAGTTCCAATTGATGTGCTGGCCCCAAAACGCGCCAGGTCTGAACCCGATCCAACACATCTCGGATGTGATTGAACGTTGCGTCAGAGTTCATCGCTTCCTACACGAAATCTACGGTAATCAGGTGACTTGTGTGTGCAGACGTGGTGCCAGTTCTCTCACGCGAGCCACCAAGGCATCGTTGCTTCCATGGCAAGACCCGTCGCCGCAGTTACCCGTGCCAAACGTGGGCGTACCGGTTATCTGGTAGGTGGTCATAATGTTCCGGTTGATCAGTGCATATCACCAGCCGCTATCCCATGTCCACATTTGACAACTGGTGCATAACATTCTCAGTGGTGAGACCAGAGCACGTACATTATTGGCCATTAAAATTGCTACACCAAGAAGAAATACAGATGATAAACGGGTATTCATTGGACAGATATATTATACTAGAACTGACACGTGATTATATTTTCACGCAATTTAGGTTCATAGATCATGAGAAATCAGTACCCAGAACAACCACCTCTGGCCGTAATAACGGCGATGATACGCCTCAAACGGAGCTTGGATGGCGTGTACAGGTACAGCTGCCCATGCAGCTTCAACACAATACCACAGTTCATCAAGAGTAGTGACTGGCGTATTGTCACGAGCCAGTTGCTCGGCCACCATTGACCAGACGTCTTCAATTGGTGAGAGGTCTGGAGAATGTGCTGGCCAGGGCAGCAGTCGAACATTTTCTGTATCCAGAAAGGCCCGTATAGGACCTGCAGCATGCGGTCGTGCATTATACTGCTGAAATGTAGGGTTTCGCAGGGATCGAATGAAGGGTAGAGCTACGGGTCGTAACATATCTGAAATGTAACGTCCACTGTTCAAAGTGTCGTCAATGCGAACAAGAGGTGATCGAGACGTGCAACCAATGGCACCCCATACCATCACGCTGGGTGATATGCCAGTATGGTGATGACGAATACACGCTTGCAATGTGCGTTCACCGCGATGTCACCAAACACGGATGCGACCATCCTGATGCTGTAAACACAACCTGGATTCATCGGAAAAAATGACGTTTTGCCATTCGTGCACCCAAGTTGGCCGCTGAGTGTACCATCGCAGGCGCTCCTGCCTGTGACGCAGCGTCAAGGGTAACCGCAACCGCGGTCTCCGAGCTTATAGTCCATGCTGCTCCAAACGTCTTCGAAGTGTTCGTGCAAATGGTTGTTATCTTGCAAACGTCCCCATCTGTTGACTCAGGGATCGAGACGTGGGTGCACGATCCGTTACAGCCATGCGGATAAGATGCCTGTCATCTCGACTGCTAGTGATACGACGCCGTTGGGATCCAGCACGGCGTTCCGTATTACCCTCCTGAACCCACCGATTCCATATTCTGCTAACAGTCATTGGATCTCAACCAACGCGAGCAGCAATGTCGCGATGCGATAAACCGCAATCTCGATAGGCTACAATCCGACCTTTATCGAAGTCGGAAAGTGATGGTACGCATGTCTCCTCCTTACACGAGGCATCACAACAACGTTTCACCAGGCAACGCCGGTCAACTCCTGTTTGTGTATGAGAAATCGGGTGTAAACTTTCCTCATGTCAGCACGTTGTTGGTGTCGCCATCGGCGCCAACCTTGTGTGAATGCCCTATAAAGATAATTATTTGCATGTCAGAGCATCATCTTCCTGTCGGCTAAATTTCACGTCTAGCACGTCATCCTAGTGGTTTAGCAATTTTAATGGCCAGTAGTGTATTTCAGTGAGTACTCCACTCCCTCCCCCTTGCCATACACTTCACAATGTGGTTTGCAGAGACTGAACGTACATATGGATGAGGTATGGTGGAGTGTTGCGAGGTGGATTATAATCCGCGTAGACCGAGGACGCGGCTGTATATTTCTGCCGCTGCAGTATGAGGAAGCTGCTCTGCTGCAAAGTCGCTGCAGAGACACTGCGGAGAGCAGCAAGCATGAATGAGGGGGAGGAAGAAGGGGTGGAGGGGAGGGATGAAGGTGGCGGGGGGGTAAGAAAAGGGGTAGGAATGTTGGAGGCGGGAGAGGGGGGTTGTGCCACTGTGCGTCTGCGTGACGTCACGGCAGGCTGCAGCGGGCACGCAGCGGTGCGTCTTCATCTAAAGGGGAAGTCCCGACCTCGCTAAACGGAGGGCCGATGCTGCCAACACTCACATGTGCATACTAGGTGTACCGGTATGAAATGAGCGTTAAGATACAAGTGTGTCGATGGTTAACATTTGTTGTGAACGAGCCTTAATTTTTTGTTTTGTTTGGTTGGTATGACATCTGTCAGAGATATTTAGTATACATCAGGTCATGGAACAAACAACAGCATATGTTTTCACCGTGTTAACAATGTCGAATTTTGTAGCAGAAACTGATGATTTGCGGAAAGCATTAATTTTTTGTTTTCATTTGAAAAAAAGTGCTGCAGAGTCACATCAAATGCTTGTCGAGGCATATGGTGATCATGCTCTATCAGTAGCAAGATGCAAAAGATGGTTTCAACGGTTCAGAAATAATTATTTTGATGTAAGAAATGAAGAACGTGGAAGATCACCAAAAAAGTTCGAAGGCGCTGAATTGCAAGCAATATTGGATGAAGATGATACTTTTGAGTCAGAAGCAAATTGCAGCAATGCTAAATGTTGCACAACAAACAATTTCTGGCCGTTTGAAAACTATGGGAAAGATCCAAAAGTGTGAAAATGGGTGACACATGAATTGAATGAAAGACAGATGGTAAACCGAAAAATCATTTGTCAAGTTTTGCTTCAAAGACATGAAAGAAAATCAATTTTGCATCGAATTGTTACTGGCGATGAAAAATGGGTTTATTTTAAGAATCCTAAACGGGAAAAATCATGGGTTAATCCAGGACAACCATCAACATAGACTGCAAAACCAGATCGATTTGGCAAGAAGACAATGCTCTGTGTTTGGTGGGATCAGAAAGGTGTGATGTACCATGAGCTTCTAAAACCCGGTGAAGCTGTGAATACTAATCGCTACAGACAACAAATAATCAATTTGAACTATGCATTGATCGAAAAAAGACGGGCCAGAAGGCATGGCAAAGTAATTTTTTTACATGACAATGCACCTGCACACAAAGCAAAACTGGTCCAGGATACAATCAAAACACTTGGCTGGGAGCTGCTACCCCACCCGCCGTATTCAGCAGACTTGGCCCCTTCCGACTACCATTTGTTTTTACCAATGGGACACGCATTGGCTGAGGAACACTTCGATTCCTACGAATAAGTCGAAAATTGGGTGTCTGATTGGTTTGCTTCAAAAGACGAGCATTTCTATTGGCGTGGTGTCACAAATTGCCAGAAAGGTGGTCAAAATGTATAGAAAACAATGGTCAGTAGTTTGAATAAAATGTCTTTACTTTTCAATTCAAAACTAGTGTTTCATTTTCACAAAAAAAAAAAACACGCTCATTTCATACCGTTACACCTGGTATACATCTACACTACAGCTCCGCAACTGACACTTAACACTGCTACTATTTCTCTACCGTTCCACTCTGTAACAGCGCCGGCCGAGTGGCCGAGCGGTTCGAGGCGCTATAGTCTGAAACCGCGCGACCGCTACGGTCGCAGGTTCGAATCCTGCCTCGGGCATGGGCGTGTGTGATGTCCTTAGGTTAGTTGGGTTTAAGTAGTTCTATGTCTAGAGGACTGATGACCTCAGAATTTAAGTCCCATAGTGCTCAGAGCCATTTTTTTTCTGTAACAGCGCGCTGGGTAAACGAACACTTACGTCTTCCCGTACGAGGTCTGATTTCTGTTCTTTCCTTATAATGATTATTGTTGTTGTGGTCTTGAGTCCTGATACTGGTTTGATGCAGCTCACCAGATGGTAAAGTTTTGTTAGGCCTGGTTCTCCCAAGGCTGTCAGTAGTTCTAATGGAATATTGTCTACTTCCGGGGCCTTCTTTCGACTCAGGTCTTTCAGTGCTCTGTCAAACTCTTCACGCAGTATCATATTTCCCATTTCATCTTCATCTACCTCCTCTTCCAATTCCATAATATTGTCCTGAAGAACATCGCCCCTGTATAGGTATACAATGATAGTATATTCGTATGTAGGTGGGTGTCAACAGTATAGTTTCCCATTCGGAGGAGAACTTTGAAATTTCGTGAAAAGATCTCGCAGTAACGGAAAACGCATTTGATTGATGACTGCCACCCGGACTCGCATGGTATATGCGTAACATTCCCTCTTCTATTATGCGATAATAGAAAACGAGCTGCGCTCTTTGGAACGTTTTCGATGTCCTTGGTGAGTTCTATCTGGTAGGTATCCCAAACGACAGAGCAGTAATCTAGCGCCGGCCGGTGTGGCCGAGGGTTCTAGGCGCTTCAGTTTGTTTGGCTCTTGAGGGTAATGACAGACGGAGACACTTACTGAGATAAGCGACGTGGACAGATGCCCTGTGTAGGGAACCAGTGTCTCGAAAACGACGAACCTGGTCTGCTGTTCGCACGCTGCTGCCGTGATGGTCTATGGAGAGGACGGCGTAACCACGAGTACGAGACCAGGTGATGGACAGCCACGCCTCACCACATAACGTGGAGGTCGGAGACCTGGCCGCTCTGTGAAGTAGAGTAGGCGGTGATCTGTGGCACACGTGACGTCAGAGTACAGTGCCGATGCAGGTGGAAGCGTTTCGGAACGTAATCGTTGAACATACGTTGCTGCAGGGTAAGACCCCTACGTGCTCAAATCTACGTATCAACGTACATGTAGACGTATTCTTCGCATGCCACCATACAGTGTCTGTGGTGGAGGCTAGTCAGTGTACTAGTGTCACTTCTCCTTTGTTCTGCTCCAGTAGGAAGTGGTTGTGGGGAAAAACAATTACTGGCTCGAATTTATCTAATTTTATCTTCATGGTCTCTCCGCGAGATGGTCGTGCGAGGAAGGAATATATTACGTCCTTCTTGTAGGAACGTATAGTCCCGAAATCGTAGCGTGCTGTACAACGCTTCTTTTGTCGCGTCTGCTGGCTGAGCATCGGCAAGGCTGTTTCGTCCTTTACTACATTAAGCTGTAAAGAAACGCGCTGCTCTTCTTTGGATCTATTCTGTTTCCACTGTGAATTCCGATACAGATTCCAACTGACGGGTCATATTCAAGGATTTTTCAAACGAGTGTTTTGTAAGCTACTTCCTTTTTTTGAAGGACTACATTACGTATGGATTCTTCCAATCAATCTCAAGCTGGCATCAACATTTCCTACAACTGGTTTCATGTGGTCGTTCCCATGTTGACCCAACGACACAGAGACTGGATCATCGATATTGGAACGTGATTCATTAGAAACGCCTGGTTTGGTCAATTACGGTCCTTGTTACATCGTCGTGATCTGATACGCCGTCATGCAAACAGACAGCTGTCTGAAACATAGCCGCGCGGGATTAGTCGTGCTGTCTGAGGCGCTGCAGTCATGGACTGTGCGGATGGTCCCGGCGGAGGTTCGAGTCCTCCCTCGGGCATGGGCGTGTGTGTTTGTCCTTAGGATAATTTAGGTTAAGTGGTGTGTAACCTTAGGGACTGATGACCTTAGTATAAGGTTTCACACACATTTGAACATCTGAAACATACACCGTGCCGCGGCTGCATGTCACTGTGGGAATATTATGCTACGGCGAACATTCACCTTGGTGACTACAGCAACTATGGTAGTAATCGGAGGCCCCACCACAGCTGCCGCTCACTCGAATGTCAGTGGGTGCACCTGCGTTCATTGATGCCTGGCGTCCTACCCGACGACGATCCCATATTCCAGCACGATAAGTCTCACAAGACTGGAAGCGCTCCAAAGAATTGGAAAAGGGCACAGGTCTTTCCCGTTCTCAAGAAGGGACGTCGAACAGATGTGCAGAGCTATAGACCTATATCTCTAACATCGATCAGTTGTAGAATTTTGGAACACGTATTATGTTCGAGTATAATGACTTTTCTGGAGACTAGAAATCTACTCTGTACGAATCAGCATGGGTTTCGAAAAAGACGGTCGTGTGAAACCCTGCTCGTGCTATTCGTCCACGAGACGCAGAAGGCCGTAGACACGGGTTTCCAGGTAGATGCCGTGTTTCTTGACTTCCGCAAGGCGTTCGATACAGTTCCGCACAGTCGTTTAATGAACAAAGTACATATGGACTATCAGACCAATTGTGTGATTGGATTGAAGAGTTCCTAGATAACAGAACGCAGCATGTCATTTTCAATGGAGAGAAGTCTTCCGAAGTGATTTCAGGTGTGCCGCAGGGGAGTGTCGTAGGACCGTTGCTATTCACAATATACATAAATGACCTTGTGGATGACATCGGAAGTTCACTGAGGCTTTTTGCAGATGATACAGTGGTGTATCGAGAGGTTGTAAAAATGGAAAATTGTACTGAAATGCAGGAGGATCTGGAACGAATTGACGCATGGTGCAGGGAATGGCAGTTGAATCTCAATGTAGACAAGTGTAATGTGCTGCGAATACAGAGAAAGATAGATCCCTTATCATTTAGCCACAATATAGCAGGTCAGCAACTGGAAGCAGTTAATTCCATAAATTATCTGGGAGTATGCATTAGGAGTGATTTAAAATGGAATGATCATATAAAGTTGATCGTTGGTAAAGCAGATGGTAGACTGAGATTCATTGCTAGAATCCTAAGGAAATGCAATCCGAAAACAAAGCAAGTAGGTTACAGTACGCTTGTTCGCCCACTGCTCGAATACTGCTCTCCGGTGTGGGATCGGTACCAGATAGGGTTGATAGCAGAGATAGAGAAGATCCAACGGAGAGCGGCGCGCTTCGTTACAGGATCATTTAGTAGTCCCGAAAGCGTTACGGAAATGATAGATGAACTCCAGTGGAGGACTCTGCAGGAGAGACGCTCAGTAGCTCGGTACAGGCTTTTGTTGAAGTTTCGAGAACATACCTTCACCGAAGAGTCAAGCAGTATATTGCTCCCTCCTACGTATATCTCGCGAAGACACCATGAGGATAAAATCAGAGAGATTAGAGCTCACACAGAAACATACCGACAATCCTTCTTTCCACGAACAATACGAGACTGGAATAGAAGGGAGAACCGATAGAGGTACTCAAGGTACCCTCCGCCACACACCGTCGGGTGGCTTGCGGAGTATGGATGTAGATGTAGAGGACCACATTTGTGCTTTGAGAAGCGTGACACTCAACTGCCGTTTATGTCTCGGCCACCAGATTTTCCTGACCTGAAACACGTCTGGGACGCTGTCACGTGACCTGTACATAAGACATCTGGTGCCACGTACCTGCAGAAACCGACCAACCACTTGTCCAATCCATGACGCGCAGAATCGCTTCCGTATCGCATTCAAGAGCTGGAGCAACACATTATTAAGCCGGTGGTGACTATGTTGTGGCTCATCAGCGTCTGTAGGCTACGTAATATGGAGAGAAGTGGGCACGCATGGTACTATAGTTCAATTCTTCTATCTTGGCGGTTCGTGCATGCCCGCCCAGACGCGGGAGACTGCTGCGTTGCCAGTTGCACGCGCCAAGAGAAGCAGCGTCATAGTATAGTATAGTTCGCAAACTTACGTTTAGGGGGAAGCGCACAGTTTATGAAGTAAAGCCACCACGGCCGCATCAACCCTTTCGCTGCTACACAGATGTGCTCCCCGCATTCCGAGCGATTTTGTAATCACTGCACTGCTCGCCTGTGCAGACACATGGTGTTTCGACTGCTTTGACACACTTTATCATTCGATTTCATAAAAACTATTTGGCCCAAAAATTTGATTTTTACACATCTTCTTGACTGATACCTTGCCCCCATAAATGACTTAATTTTGTTCAACGCAGTTATTGTGTAGCATTAGATGTAGTAAACCATTGCACGAAATTTTGAAGAGTTTGCAGAGGTAAAAGTCCATAGCGTATACTTTCCATACGGTCGATTTTAGTTGCCACTAGAAATTTCAAAAAATTACATTCAAACGAATAAAATTCATGAAGTAAGACACTTCGATATTGTTTTTAAATAAAGGAAATATTAAGCACCGCTCAAGGTTTGAACTCAGAACCTTTCGCTGAGCAGCCATACACTTTAACTATTACGCTAACGCAGCTCATCGTTAAATATATCTCCCAGAGGACTTAAGCTATCACGCAAAATACCGACAAACACTGTTAGTATGATTATGAATTACTCACGTTTTGTCTAAGTACAATAGGAAATAAACAATTACCGCTGTTCTTTATTGCGAAAAAGCGGTTAGTGAGAATGATACAACCACCTTTCCTTGCTATCGCCTGGATTAGGAGGCTTATTGCTTGTTTGGTTTAATTAATTAATAGAATATGAAGCAGTTGGTATAAAGAATGCTTTTTCCAAACTTTCTTTTATAGAAAGTCTGCTATCAAGACATTGCTTTTGTTCAGTTACTTTATTTATGACTGAACGTTTCTAAAACTGAAGACACTCGTCCGTGCTCTGCACTGCGCTCGAGCTATGGCAACGTCGTTCTCTGTTCATTGGCTGACTGTGTTTTGTGACGTCAGATGCGCAGAATGAACCTAAACTCGGCCGCCGTCATAAATGACGCGCGCTTTAGCAGCGGTGAGTTGCGTGCTGTACTGAGCAAGCCGGTTTGGTCGGCAGTTCCTGAGCTGGGTCTTTAATACTGCCTCGTAGACCAGCGGCCAGTCCTAGTTCTTTTCTCCCTCCTGCCTCCCCCTCCCCCTCCTCCCACCAAACCATTTCGCTCAGAAGTGCCCCACAACTCACGGAGCATTGGCGAGAATTAGTTCTGGAACTTTCCTCGGCGGAGCGCTTAAGCCCCCTGCAACTGCCTGCTTTTAAATGGGATCCTCTAGCGGCCGCATGCCGAGAGGAAAAGAATATCGGGCAGAGGCTAGTCGGAATGTTCTGCGAGCCAATACTCTGACGTGTACAAGTAGTATCAACTTTCACGAGTAGCTTCTGCCCCCTCTCTCTCTCTGTGATGCGAGTGGGTCATAATTATTTCACATTTACCATTACTTTCGCCTCATAAATTTCAGCTGTAAACGTCCCGTGACGTACAAACATTTCTAGTATTCAGTGTTCCATTACGTCAGGCCGATTGTTATAGTTATAACTGGCCGATTACCAGTGTAGTTATACAGATATTTGCACTGTGCCACTGAAGAACTGGCCATCCAGCCATTTATATCCTGAAGCACAAACTCTGAGGAAATTTTATTTGCGTGGCTGCATGCCGAAATTTAATGGTTTATACGGTGTAGTGTATGTTAATATTAATGATTTTCAATAGTAATAATTGTTCAAAATAAAACTACAATTTTTTTGAGCGCATGGCTGTTTATTACCGACATGGTGTAATTCAAGTCACCAGACTCAGCTTCTAAATGGTCGCCAGGGCAATGAGAAGTCTGAAGCTGCGAAAATCTCCTGTTACGATAATTTGTACAGTTATGCGTAAATGATCGCATGTTAGAGTTGCAATCAGTTCTTGTTCTGGCCACTATCAACTACGATGTTGTGACATTACTTGAAGTTTTTAATAATTTGTACTTCAAGATTTGTATATCTTGAAGTACATATGAACTAGTTTATTTTCCTATAGCTAAATTTTGCCCGATACATTTAAGTCTCATCTTTAAGCTGAAGAAATGAATTAAAATTTGTGCTATGGTCGCGACTGATATGCAGGTATCCTTGCTTTCTAGGCAGTAAAGCTGACTGTAACACCATCGCAGTACTATGCTGAACGTTGCTGCACGGACTACCCAAGTCCCTAGCTTATTTTCCCCCTAAATTGTCACTATTGCCTGGGGTCTCCGGTATTGGAATAGCTGTTCCGTGCACCACTATTCATAATGGTGCTGGGGTGGTGTAATGGTCAGCATTTTTGCTTAGTAAGCAAGGAGACCCGTGTTACAGTCCCCTGTAGTACAAATTTTGATTGATTTCTTCAGCTTCCATCATTATCATAAGTTTATTTCCAGCTAGCTCTGAGACCAAAGATTGCCCAGGTATTTATTTTATAGCTGCGGCAGAGAGTTTGTACACATTAAATTTATTTTTGACCTATCAACTCCTTTTAGTTTACAAGTGGTATGATTGGAGACATGAGCGTAGAGCACGTTTCCTTCACTGGCGTGGGAGAGACCCCATATAGCTAGCTGGTAGCTCTAAGCACACGTGAGTGGTTTCGAGGAGCGATGTGATGCATGATCCTCTCGATCACGGTCATGTTGCGCCTCGCTTTTGGAAGGAGTTTCCAGAGAGCGAGTTAAAGCCTGATGTTCTCGAGCCACAGCAAGTCTCATCTCACCATCTTCATCAGATCCTTGAGACTACACAGTCATCAGTCTTGTAGCCGTTCTGGTGCATTCAGAAAGACTCGACTATTTTCTAGCCATTTTTATTCGTAATCTAAACGAAATCAAAATGTTATGTGTTGACACGCACACCACACAATAAATTTACTAAATTCGTGTTTTATAGAAAAACCTATCCAAAGAAGCAAACCAATGCTTTTAAATTTTTAATACAGCAAGCGAAATTGGTAAATCCATACTTTCTAGTTGAGTAAATTCGCTGTTAATTCACATTAGAAAAGACAGGAGAGCAGCGCCTAATTCTGTCGCTGATCTAACCTTCCAAAAACACATCTGTCACTTAGTCAAAAATAAATAAATAAATCCTAGAAGCGCCATCTAGTCTTTCAAATTGTTCAAATGGCTCTGACCACTATGGGACTTAAAGTCTGAGGTAATCAGTCCCCTAGGACTTAGAACTACTTAAACCTAAGGACATCTATGCCCGAGGTAGGATTCGAACCTGCGAACGAAACTAAGTTTCATATCAGCGCACACTCCGCTGCGTCTGAGGCTATCGCCACAGCGGCGCAGGAATCGGCAGATTCCACTGACTACAGACATCGGCCGCGAACGACCGATCATTTTAAATCGGTACGCCAGTACAACGCGCAAATACCCAGGCTATATTCGCCCGCTATTTACGAATGAGAGCACCTAGAAACTTCCAAGGTAGTTTAAAATCTTTACGAAACTTTTTATAGCTGATATCACTCGCAAAATAATGAATGTAAAAGAGTTTATGGCTTACCATATTTCTGCTGTTCATACAGTAGAACTGCCGCATCAGGCGTGACGTCTTAATTTATTAATTCTTCACTTCTAACTCAGTCCGCAACACGTTTGACATCCACATATACCACCGAATGTACCAGCAAAAATACATCATTATGTGGCTCACAGTCCAGGAGGCATGACGTCATAATAGTTGAGATGCTCGAAAGACTAGCTTTCGCTTAAAATGGAGCGTAAATTACGAGGCGTATTCGGTAAGTATGGTCCGATTAGGAGCGAAATGGCCGGCCGAAGTGGCCGTGCGGTTAAAGGCGCTGCAGTCTGGAACCGCAAGACCGCTAAGGTCGCAGGTTCGAATCCTGCCTCGGGCATGGATGTTTGTGATGTCCTTAGGTTAGTTAGGTTTAACTAGTTCTAAGTTCTAGGGGACTTATGACCTCAGCAGTTGAGTCCCATAGTGCTCAGAGCCATTTTTTGGAGCGAAATGGAAAGCACTGTGAAAATCTGGTGGAAGTTTTGAACAGATGTGTTGGGCAGTGTCTTTAGCATGCCCGTAGAAATGAGTAAAACAAAAGTATTTTCATCATGGCAGCGACAACAGCAACCGTTACAAATTGTCTCGAATGAAAACAGCCCACAGTTCCACTGATTTATGTTTATTTTAAACCTTGATCATGGTTTCTGCTATAATAATATAGCCTTCTTCGGAAGTCATGCACACTAATAAATGAAAAATGTCTTAGCCCAGCGGCTGCGTCAAGAACAATAAAATAACTTCAAGTATGGTAGTAATATAGTAATAATAAATATAACAGAGGTAGTGACGGAGGACATACGGTACCATATATAATTTTACTTATGTTAGAAACAGGCTTATGTCTGTCCTCCGCCACTACCTCTGTTATTTTTACTATATTACTACCATACTTGAAGTTATTTTATTGGTCTTGACGCAGCCGCTGGGCTAAGACATTTTTCATTTATTAGTGTGTATGACTTCTGAAGAAGGCTCTATTATTACAGCAGAAACCATGGTCAAGGTTGAAAATAAACATACACTCCTGGAAATGGAAAAAAGAACACATTGACACCGGTGTGTCAGACCCACCATACTTGCTCCGGACACTGCGAGAGGGCTGTACAAGCAATGATCACACGCACGGCACAGTGGACACACCAGGAACCGCGGTGTTGGCCGTCGAATGGCGCTAGCTGCGCAGCATTTGTGCACCGCCGCCGTCAGTGTCAGCCAGTTTGCCGTGGCATACGGAGCTCCATCGCAGTCTTTAACACTGGTAGCATGCCGCGACAGCATGGACGTGAACCGTATGTGCAGTTGACGGACTTTGAGCGAGGGCGTATAGTGGGCATGCGGGAGGCCGGGTGGACGTACCGCCGAATTGCTCAACACGTGGGGCGTGAGGTCTCCACAGTACATCGATGTTGTCGCCAGTGGTCGGCGGAAGGTGCACGTGCCCGTCGACCTGGGACAGGACCGCAGCGACGCACGGATGCACGCCAAGACCGTAGGATCCTACGCAGTGCCGTAGGGGACCGCACCGCCACTTCCCAGCAAATTAGGGACACTGTTGCTCCTGGGGTATCGGCGAGGACCATTCGCAACCGTCTCCATGAAGCTGGGCTACGGTCCCGCACAGCGTTAGGCCGTCTTGCGCTCAAGCCCCAACATCGTGCAGTCCGCCTCCAGTGGTGTCGCGACAGGCGTGAATGGAGGGACGAATGGAGACGTGTCGTCTTCAGCGATGAGAGTCGCTTCTGCCTTGGTGCCAATGATGGTCGTATGCGAGTTTGGCGCCGTGCAGGTGAGCGCCACAATCAGGACTGCATACGACCGAGGCACACAGGGCCAACACCCGGCATCATGGTGTGGGGAGCGATCTCCTACACTGGTCGTACACCACTGGTGATCGTCGAGGGGACACTGAATAGTGCAAGGTACATCCAAACCGTCATCGAACCCATAGTTCTACCATTCCTAGACCGGCAAGGGAACTTGCTGTTCCAACAGGACAATGCTCGTCCGCATGTATCCCGTGCCACCCAACGTGCTCTAGAAGGTGTACGTCAACTACCCTGGCCAGCAAGATCTCCGGATCTGTCCCCCATTGAGCATGTTTGGGACTGGATGAAGCGTCGTCTCACGCGGTCTGCACGTCCAGCACGAACGCTGGTCCAACTGAGGCGCCAGGTGGAAATGGCATGGCAAGCCGTTCCACAAGACTACATCCAGCATCTCTACGATCGTCTCCATGGGAGAATAGCAGCCTGCATTGCTGCGAAAGGTGGATATACACTGTACTAGTGCCGACATTGTGCGTGCTCTGTTGCCTGTGTCTATGTGCCTGTGGTTCTGTCAGTGTGATCATGTGATGTATCTGACCCCAGGAATGTGTCAATAAAGTTTCCCCTTCCTGGGACAATGAATTCACGGTGTTCTTATTTCAATTTCCAGGAGTGTAATTTAGTGCAATTGTGGGCTGTTTTTCATTAGAGATAAAACAACGGGGTCTTCTGCCAAGCATGTGGATCTGATGAGAGATTTCGCCTGAAGCTATGCGGCCCACATACCATAAATTTCATGCATTTCTTACTTGAAGACAATTTTTAGCCGCATGCTGCAGCGGCTATGAAGTCGCTACTGCAACGTTTTCGATGGGAAATGTTTGATGACCCACAATACTGCCCTTAACTGGCTCCCTCCGTTATCACTGCTCACAAACAACGAAAGGCACCCCAGCGTAATGAACTGATGAAAGTTACTGGCGGCTGCTTTCTGTGATGAGAGTACTGGAAAGTTTGTACCACGCCACGACAAATGTCTAAGTCTGAGCGGCAGCTATTTAGAGGGGTAGTGGAAGATGTGGCTAACTGTTGCGAATAAAAATTTTTTGAGTTTCGCAGTGGTTTCTATTTCGCGATCGGTCGGACCTTACTTTCCGAACAGCCCTCGTACAAAGACTATACTCGTCCGTTGTTTAATAATTCTCTCATTTAGCGACCACCAGCAAACTTTAAACGTAACTCCAAACATTTTCTGAACTTTTTTTATCGCTTATGTCCAACATTTTACAGATTAACTCATCCGCAAAATCACTCAGAAGTTGGAAGCTGTTTGACAAGTGCTAGTTCGATTATTTAAAGACCAGGGGTTTGCTGCTGAAACCCTACAACCTTCGACATAGTGACTGGTCTGACACTCTTAAAGCGCTTTTCTTTTGTTGCGTTTCTCATTCGGGGAGTATGAAATGTGATTGTACCAGAACGTGCTAAAAGACATTGTAATTACAAAATTTTTTAAAATCATCAGCGAGATTTTATAGCGTTCGATCCAACGTTAACCGAATTGCCTAATAGAAAATGCATTAGGTCCAGAGCGATCCCAATTGCGTTATTAATAATTCACGACCGGAGCGCTATAGACATTAACACGTGGGAGGCTCTCATAGCAATGTCAGTGGATGGTGCACCGCGTACATTCCGAAAGTCCTCGGTGTAATGCAGAGGACACAACGACCGTGGCTAACATACTGTATGCTTGCTACGACACTTCAGATGCCACAGCAGAGCTTATTTACCTTTCTTACGGTGATTTTGTAAATAATCAGTGTGGTGTCACCGCCAGACACCACACTTGCTAGGTGGTAGCCTTTAAATCGGCCGCGGTCCATTAGTATACGTTGGACACGCGTGTCGCCACTGTCAGTGATAGCAGACCGAGCGCCACCACACGGCAGGTCTAGAGAGACGTACTGGCACTCGCCCAGTTGTACAGCCGACTTTGCAAGGAAAGGTTCACTGACAAATACGCTCTCATTTGCAGAGACGATAGTTAGCATAGCCTTCAGCTACATTTGCTACGACCTAGCAAAGCGCCGTATTCAATTGATATTTCTTATATGAAGCATGTATCATCATGAGCGATGTTCTACAATTATGGATTAAAGTTAAGTGTTCCAGAAGCTACGTACTTTTCTTTATAGCATTCATTACGTATCCTGTTTCAGACCTCACGCCAGCCTGCGTGAGTTTAAGCGCGTGCCTTTCGGCTTCCTCTCATTGTGTCTAGGCTGTCTTGTCTAGACACAACAATCAGCTCATAAGGATTTCGTGAAGGACATAACTTCATTACGGCTTGTGGTACAGAGCGCCGTTTTAAACGATTTACCCTGAACGTATGCGAAACAGGACATGTATGTGACGCTACCACAGTATTCCTCCTCTTTTTTTTTTTTTTTTCAGGGGTGTTCACTGAAAGCTCAGGACGATAGATTCTTCAAATAATCGACGAGAACCTGGAACAAATCCCAATATAATAAAGGAAATAAATTTATTAAAAGGGTCTATATTTATGGTTGATTTATGCGAGTAAAACCTTGTGAATATTTCTGCGAATACTACTGTCTAGATTACTGGAAGGAAGATGTAACAAATATCAACACACGTTCATAGTTTTAGTCTACCTCGAAAAATCTTTCAAATGTTTCTAAGCACTATGGTACTTAACATCTGAGGTCATCAGTCCCCTAGAGTTAGAACTACTTAAACATGACTAACCTAATGACATCACAGACACCAATGTCCGAGGCAGGATTCGAACCTGCGACCGTAGCAACAGCGCCACTCCGGACTGAAGCACCTAGAAGCGCTCGGCCACAGCGGCTGGCTTTAAAAATCGGTCCGAGGTGTTGTAAATTATGAGAGAAGCAGGAGTAAGCTATGGGAAACGAGTATAATATATCATTATACATAAGAACCGAGAAGGAGCTATAAGACTGGCAGAACAAGAACGAAGAGCTCAGATTAACGGTGTCAGACAGGGATGTAGCCTTTCGCCCCCTTCTGTTGAATATATACATCGAAGAAGCACTGACGGAAATAAAACTTGAAGAGTGGGATTAAAATTCAAAGGCTGGTCCCTGCGGAGGTTCGAGTCCTCCCTCCGGCATGGGTGTGTGTTTGTACTTAGGATAACTTAAGTTAAGTAGTGTGTAAGCTTGGGAACTGATGACCTTAGCAGTTAAGTCCCATAGGATTGCACACACATTTGAACATTTTTTACAATTCAAAGTGAAAGCATATGAATGATGAGGTTCACTGGCGACATTGTTGTCCTCAGTGAAAGTCGAAGAATTGCTGAACCGTCGAACGTAATGGACAGTCTAATGAGTAAGAGAATAAACCGAAAAAGATGCAAGCATTGACGAGTAGCAGAATAAGATTAGCGATAAACTTAGCATAAAAACTGAGGACCACGAAGTTGACGAATGAAGGAATTCTGTTAGCTTGTGATCAAAATAACATATGAAGGGCGAAGCAAGGAGGACATAGAAGGCAGACAAACACAGGCAAACAGGGAACTCCTGGTCAAGAGAAGTCTACTGGTATCAAGCATTAATCTGAGGAAGAAATTTCTACGTTTGGAGCACAGCTTTGTATGATAGTGGAACATGGACTGTGGGACAACCGGAACAGAAGAGAATCTAAGTGTCTGAGACGTGGTGCTATAGACGAATGTTGTAAATTAGGTGGACTGATAAGGTAAGTTTTCCGCAGGATAGACGAGGAAACGTATATGTGGAAAATAGTGACAACAAGGAGGGAAGAACGAACAGAATAACATCACATGTCTTAAGAGATCAGGAAATAACTTCCAGGGTACTAGAGAGAGCTGTAGAGAGTAAAAACTGTGGAATACAGCCAGCAAATAACTGAGGACGTGTGTCCCAAGTGCTACTCTGCGATGGAGAGGTGAAGAAGTAGTAACGGACAGCATCGAACCAGTCAGAAAACTTATGAAACAATCCGAGATCGTTAAACACATTTTCATTAATTACATTGAAGCACCAATGAAACTGGTATAGGCATGCGTATTCAAATAGAAAGCTATGTAAACAGGGTCAGAGTACGGCGTAGCAGTCTGCAACCCCTATATAAGACAACAGGTGGTTGGTGCAGTTGGTAGATCGCCTACTGCTGCTACAACGGCAGGTTATCAAGATTTAACTGCGTCTGAACGTGGTGTTATAGTCTGGCGCACGAGCGATGCGACACAGCATCTCCGAGGTAGCGATCAAGTGGAAATTTTCCCGTACCACCATTTCACCAGCGTACCGTGAATACCAAATCTGCGACGTCGCAGTGGCTGGAAAAAGATCCTCCAAGAACGGGACCAACGACGACTGAAGAGAATCGTTCAACGTGACAGTAGTCCAAATCTTCCGGAAATTGGTGCAGATTTCAATGCTGCTCCCCTACATCATCGATATTACTGGTGTACCCTTGATGACTGCACGACACAAAGCCTTACACCTCGCCTGGGCCCGCCAACACCGACATTGGACTGTTGATGACTGGAAACATGTTGCCTGGTCGGACGAGTCTCGTTTCAGATGGTATCGAGCGGATGGAGTGTATGGGTATGGAGACAACCGCATGAATCCATGGACCCTGCATGTCAGCAGGGGACTGTTCAAGCTGGTGAAGGCTGTATAATGCTGTGAGGCGTGTGCCATTGGAGTGATATCGGACCCCGATACGTCTAGATACGACTCTGGAGGCTGTACCCGTGGTCTAGGAGTAGCGTCTTTGATTCATAATCAACACGTCTTCGATCCCGGGTTCGATCCCCACCACTGCCTAAATTTTGATAAATAATCAGCATTGGCGGGCGAAGACTTCCGGCATAAGAAGTCAGCCTCATTCTGCCAACGGCCTTGTCAAAGAGGGCGGAGGAGCGGATAGAGGTTCAGGGCACTCTCTTGTCCTAGGGGTGGGAAATTGCCCCTAAAGGCGGAAGAATCAGCAATGATCAACCACATGAGGATGCAGAAGGCAATGGAAACCACTGCATTAAAGACACGTAACGTGTATCCACAGGACATGTGGCCTGTAATTGAAGAAGTGTCATGATGATCTCTCCATTGGCAAAAGATTCCGGAATAGTCCCCCATTCGGATCTCCGGGAGGGGACTGCCAAGGGGAGGTTACCATGAGAAAAAGATTGAATAATCAACGAAAGGATAACTTTCTACGAGTCGGGGCGTGGAATGTCAGAAGCATGAACGTGGTAGGGAAACTAGAAAATCTGAAAAGGGAAATGCAAAGGCTCAATCTAGATATAGTAGTGGTCAGTGAAGTGGAAGGAAGACAGGGATTTCTGGTCAGATGAGTATCGGGTAATATCAACAGCTGCAGAAAATGGTATAACGGGTGTAGGATTCGTTATGAATAGGAAGGTAGGGCAGAGGGTGTGTTACTGTGAACAGTTCAGTGACCGGGTTGTTCAAATCAGAATCGACAGCAGACCAACACCGACAACGATAGTTCAGGTATACATGCCGACGTCGCAAGCTGAAGATGAACAGATAGAGAAAGTGTATGAGGATATTGAAAGGGTAATGCAGTATGTAAAGGGGGACGAAAATCTAATAGTCATGGGAGACTCGAATGCAGTTGCAGGGGAGGGAGTAGAAGAAAAAGTTACAGGAGAATATGGGGTTGGGACAAGGAATGAAAGAGGAGAAAGACTAATTGAGTTCTGTAACAAGTTTCAGCTAGTAATAGCGAATACCCTGTTCAAGAATCACAAGAGGAGGAGGTATACTTGGAAAAGGCCGGGAGATACGGGAAGATTTCAATTAGATTACGTCATGGTCAGACAGAGATTCCGAAATCAGATACTGGACTGTAAGGCGTACCCAGGAGCAGATATAGACTCAGATCAAAATATAGTAGTGATGAAGAGTAGGCTGAAGTTCAAGACATTAGTCAGGAAGAATCAATACGCAAAGAAGTGGGATACGAAAGTACTAAGGAATGACGAGATACGTTTGAAGTTCTATAACGCTATAGATACAGCAATAAGGAATAGCGCAGTAGGCAGTACAGTTGAAGAGGAATGGACATCGCTAAAAAGGGCAATCACAGAAGTTGGGAAGGAAAACATAGGTACAAAGAAGGTAGCTGCGAAGAAACCGTGGGTAACAGAAGAAATACTTCAATTGATTGATGAAAGGAGGAAGTACAAACATGTTCCGGGAAAATCAGGAATACAGAAATACAAGTCGCTGAGGAATGAAATAAATAGGAAGTGCAGGGAAGCTAAGACGAAATGGCTGCAGGAAAAATGTGAAGACATTGAAAAAGATATGATTGTCGGAAGGACAGACTCAGCATACAGGAAAGTCAAAACAACCTTTGATGACATTAAAAGCAACGGTGGTAACATTAAGAGTGCAACGGGAATTCCACTGTTAAATGCAGATAGGTGGAAAGAATACATTGAAAGCCTCTATGAGGGTGAAGATTTGTCTGATGTGATAGAAGAAGAAACAGGAGTCGATTTAGAAGAGATAGGGGATCCAGTATTAGAATCGGAATTTAAAAGAGCTTTGGAGGACTTACGGTCAAATAAGGCAGAAGGGATAGATAACATTCCATCAGAATTTCTAAAATCATTGGGGGAAGTGGCAACAAAACGACTATTCACGTTGGTGTGTAGAATATATGAGTCTGGCGACATTCCATCTGACATTCGGAAAAGCATCATCGACACAATTCCGAAGACGGCAAGAGCTGACAAGTGCGAGAATTATCGCACAATCAGCTTAACAGCTCGTGCATCGAAGCTGCTTACAAGAATAATATACAGAAGAATGGAAAAGAAAACTGAGAATGCGCTAGGTGACGATCAGTTTGGCTTTAGGAAAAGTAAAGGGACGACAGAGGCAATTTTGACGTTACGGCTAATAATGGAAGCAAGGCTACAGAAAAATCAAGACACTTTCATAGGATTTGTCGACCTGGAAAAGGCGTTCGACAATATAAAATGGTGCAAGCTGTTCGAGATTCTGAAAAAAGTAGGGGTAAGCTATAGGGAGAGACGGGTCATACACAATATGTACAACAACCAAGAGGGAATAATAAGAGTGGACGATCAAGAACGAAGTGCTCGTATTAAGAAGGGTGTAAGACAAGGCTGTAGCCTTTCGCCCCTACTCTTCAATATGTACATCGGGGAAGCAATGATCGAAATAAAAGAAAGGTTCAGGAGTGGAATTAAAATACAAGGTGAAAGGATATCAATGATACGATTCGCTGATGACATTGCTATCCTGAGTGAAAGTGAAGAAGAATTAAATGATCTGCTGAGCGGAATGAACAGTCTCATGAGTACACAGTATGGTTTGAGAGTAAACCGGAGAAAGACGAAGGTAATGAGAAGTAGTAGAAATGAGAACAGCGAGAAACTTAACATCAGGATTGATGGTCACGAAGTCAATGAAGTTAAGGAATTCTGCTACCTAGGCAGTAAAATAACCAATGACGGACGGAGCAAGGAGGACATCAAAAGCAGACTCGCTACGGCAAAAAAGGCATTTCTGGCCAAGAGAAGTCTACTAATATCAAATACCGGCCTTAATTTGAGGAAGAAATTTCTGAGGATGGTAGTGAAACATGGACTGTGGGAAAACCGGAACAGAAGAGAATCGAAGCATTTGAGATGTGGTGCTATAGACGAATGTTGAAAATTAGGTGGACTGATAACTTAAGGAATGAGGAGGTTCTACGCGGAATCGGAGAGGAAAGGAATATGTGGAAAACACTGATAAGGAGAAGGGACAGGATGATAGGACATGTGCTAAGACATGAGGGAATGACTTCCATGGTACTAGAGGGAGCTGTAGAGGGCAAAAACTGTAGAGGAAGACAGAGATTGGAATACGTCAAGCAAATAATTGAGGACGTAGGTTGCAAGTGCTACTCTGAGATGAAGAGGTTAGCACAGGAAAGGAATTCGTGGCTGGCCGCATCAAACCAGTCAGTAGACTGATGACCAAAAAAAAAAAAACGACTCTGGTAGCTAACATGTACATAAGCACATAAGCATCCTGTCTGATCACCTGCATCCATTGATGTCCATTGTGCTTTCCGACGGACTTGGGCAATTCTAGGAGGACAATGCGACACCCCTCACGTCCAGAATTGCTACAGAATGGCTCCAGGAACACTTTTCTGAGTTTAAACACATCCACTGCCCCCCAAACTCCCCAGACATGAACATTATTGAGCATATCTGATATGCCTTGCAACGCGCTGTTCAGAAGAGATCTCCACCCCCTCATACTCTTACCGATTTATGGACAGTGCTGCAGGATTCGTGGTGTCAGTTCCTTCCAGCACTGCTACAGACATTAGCCGAGACCGTGCCACGTCGTGTTGCGGCTTTTCTGTGTACTCGCGGTATTAGACAGGTGTACCAATTTCTTTCGCGCTTTTTGTATGTGTATGTTTGTTCGTTTGTGTCTGATAAAGTTTTTTGAAGTCTGCTGTAAATTCAATATTTTATCTTCTTTCAGCTCCGTTAGAGACTATCTGATCCCTGTAATCTACATCTACGAGGTTTACCCGGAAAATACGTATAAAAGTTGAATAATGTCTTTATGTTACAAGTTTCAGTCACCGCCAGGTGGGACTACTGCTGTAATCAATCCCATCAACGCTCAGTTCGAGTCAGAGCTATCTGCGTGAAGGTGGGAGTGTGCGGCAGCTTGTTGACAGTTACCCTTTTTCATCTGCCGTCGGCATGGAGCTCTCACTGATTGAGGAACAGTGCGTCAACATCAAGTTTCTTGCAAAGCTAGGCAAGAACGGCCGTGAGATTTTTTAGTGTTTGGAACAGGTTTACGGAGACAATTCTCTGAAGGAACCAACCGTGAACAAGTGGTTAAAAAGGTTCCGGGATGGCCGAGAAGAAGTGAACGATGACCCTCGCCCAGGACGCGCGTCGACATAGAGTTCCGATGCAAATGTTGAACGAATTCGGGCTTATGTTCTTAAAGACCGTAGATTCACGGTCAGAATGATTGACGACGAGCTGTCAATCCCCAAAACAATCGTTCACGAAATCCTGACACAAAAACTTGAAATGAAGAAATTGTGTGGGAAAATCGTACCGAAGCTCTTGACGCCAGAACAGAAAGCAAAGAGGGTCGAGTGCTGTGAGGATTGGTTGGAAGCAGAGGAACGAGGGGACTTTCTCAACCGAGTCATCACTGGGGACGAGTCCTGGTTTTACGAATTCGAAGTGGAGCTCAAAGCTCAAAGCAAGGAATGGAAAGTAGCAGGAGAACCGAGAACAAAAACGTCGCGAAAATCAAGGTCCAATGTGAAGGTAATGTTGATTCATAATCAGATTAAGAGCAGCCGACCAGTTGCAAAGGATAAAGTAATCTTTACCTAGGTTTCAATAGATATAAATCTATCTTCTTCAGAAGACGGCAGTATTACATTAATATAAAGCGATATGTCCTTATCGTTTTTACAAACATCTGCCTAGTTTCATTAGTCAAATAAAACATAGCCCTGAGAACAGGGTTTGTCAGACAAACAAAATAGGTACCTATTTTATTTGTCTGACAAACCCTGTTCTCAAGGCTATGTTTTATTCTTCTGAAGAAGATAGATTTATATCTATTGAAACCTAAGTAAAGATTACTTTATCCTTTGCAACTGGTCGGCTGCTCTTAATCTGATTACGTGGAACCGTTGCTGTAGCGCAGCTATGTTTAAAGTACTTTAATGTTGATTGTTTTCTTTGATTCAAGGGGCATTGTTCACAAGGAATTTGTCCCTCCCGGCCAGAGAGTGAACGGAAATTTTTACGTTGAAGTTCTGACACGTCTCAGAGATCGTGTGGCCCGAGTTCGACCGGAGTTGGCAAAAGGGGGCAGGTCGATACTTCATCAAGACAATGCGCCCGCTCACACGTCGCAGGTTGTGCGCGAGTTTTTGGCCCGAAGCTCAATCACCGTGACAGACCACCCGCCTTATTCACCCGATTTAGCCCCGTGTGACTTCTTCAAGTTCCCGAAATGCAAAATGGTACTTCGGGGGCGGCACTTGGGAGATGTGGAAGCCATCATGGCGGAAACGACACGGCAACTGAACAACATCACAACTGAAGACTTTCAGCAATGTTATCAACAGTGCAATCGGCGTTGGCAGAAGTGTATCACGACTCAGGGCGAGTACTTTGAAGCAGACCGTATTGTAATACCTGAATAATTGTAAAATAAAGTTATTATTCAACTTTTATACGTATTTTACGGTCGATCCTCGTATACCCTGCAAACCACTGTGAAGTGGTTGTCTGTCGAGTCGGTAAACGGAAATTGCAGAGAACGGTGCGTCTGAAGTGTTGACAGGGCGGAGACGCGGCCACGTGCTCCGCGGGTAGCGGCGCCGCCCCGTGCAGGGGCAGGGCAGGGCGGCCGTGTCAGCAGGTGCTGTCGCGTCGCGGTTCGATACCCGGGCCTGGCGCCTTCCCCTCCCCCGCTTCCGCCCCCTACCTCCCTCCCCTCTCCTCCCCCCGTCGCTCCCCTCCCTCATTCGGGCCATTACGGCGCCTGGCCTCCGCAGAGCAGAGCCACTGCGGGCAACCCAGAGTTCTGTGCTTAGCTCACAGCGGTCGCCGACCCGCCACCTATTGCCAGTAGGTGACGCGCGGTCTTCTGTGGTCCAACCCAAACTCGTCGCTGTCTGGTAGCACTACGACTGCACAGGCGACCGGTTACAATAGACGATTGACCACTCGATTTTCTTTTCTTTTTTTTTTTTCGTTGAAACTTCCTGGCAGATTAAAACTGTGTGCCCGACCGAGACTCCAACTCAGGACCTTTGCCTTTCTCGGGCAAGTGCTCTAACATCTGAGCTACCGAAGCACAACTCACGCTCGGTCCTCACAGCTTTACTTCTGCCAGTATCTCCTCTCATTGTTGTTTTTTTTTCAGTTGAATGAAACAACCGAATAAACCTGCAGTCCGACTTGGAGCAGGAGAGTCACCACAGGACATTTTAATTTAAACTGTCTACGCCAGTCCTGACAAAACTCTACCATCTGGTGAGCAAGATGTAAGGCGTAATTCCCTCAGACTTCAAGAAGAATATAATAATTCCAATCCCAAAGAAAGCAGGTGTTCACTGATGTGAAAATTACCGAACTATCAGTTTAATAAGTCACAGCTGCAAAATACTATCGTGAATTCCTTACCGACGAATGGAAAAACTTGTAGAAGCCGACTTCGGGGAAGATCAGTTTGGATTCCATAGAAATGTTGAAACACGTGAGGCAAAACTGACCCTACGACTTATCTTAGAAGCTAGGTTAAGGAAAGGCAAACCTACGTTTCTAGCATTTGTAGAGAAAGCTTTTGACAATATAGACCGGGATACTCTCTTTCAAATTCTCAAGGTGGCAGGGGTAAAATACAGGGAGCGAAAGGCTATTTACAATTTGTACAGAAACCAGATGGCAGTTGTAAGAGTCGAGGGACATGAAAGGGAAGCAGAGGTTGGGAAGGGAGTGAGACAGCGTCGTAGCCTGCCCCCAATGTTATTCAATCTGTATATTGACCAACAGTAAAGGAAACAAAAGAAAAATTCGGAGTAGGTATTAAAATCCATGGAGAAGAAATAAAAAGTTTGAGGTTCGACGATGACATTCTAATTCTGTCAGAGACAGCAAAGGACTTGGAAGAGCAGTTGACCGGAATGGATAGTGTCTTGAAAGGAGGATATAAGATGAACATCAACAAAAGCAAAACGAGGATAATGGAATGTAGTCGAACTAAATCGAGGGATACTGAGGGAATTAGATTAGGAAATGAGACACATAAAGTAGTAAAGGAGTTTTGCTATTTGGGGAGCAAAATAACTGATGATGGTCGAAGAAGAGAGGATATAAAATGTAGACTGGCAATGGCAAGGAAAGCGTTTCTGAAGCAGAGAAATTTGTTAACATCGAGTATAGATTTAAGTGTCAGAAAGTCGTTTCTGAAAGTATTTGTATGGACTGTAGCCATACATGGAAGTGAAACATGGACGATAGTTTAGACAAGAAGAGAATAGAAGCTTTCGAAATGTGGTGCTACAGGAGAATGCTGAAGATTAGATGGGTAGGTCACATAACTAATGAGGAGGTATTGAATAGAATTGGGGAGAAGAAGAGTTTGTGGCACAACTTGACCAGAAGAAGAGATCGGTTGGTAGGACATGTTCTGAGGCATCAAGGGATCACCAATTTAGTACTGGAGGGCAGCGTGGAGGCTAAAAATCGTAGAGGGAGACCAAGAGATGAATACACTAAGCAGATACAGAAGGATGTAGGCTGCAGTACGTACTGGGAGATAAAGAAGCTTGCACAGGATAGAGTAGCATGGAGAGCTGCATCAAACCAGTCTCAGGACTGAAGACCACAACAACAACAGCATGCCTTTACAAATAAATTCATAAAGCTTTGTCAGCATGACCGGGGAGGATTCAGGATTCACACTCATAGCAGTGGAAGTTGAAAACCATAACAAAATATTTTTTTTACATGTAAAATTTCATCAGTTTTTTTCACTTACTACTGGCTGGATTTGCTGCTATAGGTTCATTTTTCTTTGTAAGTAAGAGAGATTCTTCGATGAATTTTGCACAGCATACAAACCATTTGCTGCTATAGGCTCATTTTTCTTTATAAGTAATAGAGACTCTTCGACGAATTTTGCACAGCTTACAAACCATATTGATAGGTGTATGAAACTCCAGAATTTTCCAAATCAGTTAAAAACTGTGGCAAGAATTGAGATAATTAAGTAGAAAATTTTAGTTTTTCCTAAACGTGAGCCGGCCACGGTGGCCGAGCGGTTCTAGGCGCTTCAGTCTGGAACCGCGCGACCGCTACGGTCGCAGGTTCGAATCCTGCCTCGGGCATGGATGTTTGTGATGACCTTAGGTTAGTTAGGTTTAACTAGTTCTAAGTTCTAGGGGACTAATGACCTCAGCAGTTGAGTCCCATAGTGCTCAGAGCCATTTGAGCCATTTTTAGTTAAGTCCCATTGTGCTCAGAGCCATTTGAACCATTTGAACCTAAACGTGAAGTTTAAAATGTAACAGCTGACTCATTTTCTCATAAATTAAATAAATTGTAGATTTTCATTTATGACTGGTATCCCAGGCGCAATGAGTAACTGACAGCCTTCAAACATTCGGCCTTACGCAATGTCGTGCGAAGCTTGTTTAATGTGACTCAATCTCTGTCGTTACAATAACTCTATAAATATATCTGAATCGTGTGTTGTGCTCAAGGACTGAGACCCCTGTTCGCCTGCAACATATCAATATGGTTTCAGAAAAGGGAAGTCTATAAACGATGCGTTAACAGAGCTCTTCCGACTGTAGAAAATTCGACAACGAAGTACGCTGTTGCGCTCATGATTGATAACGCATGCGCATTACGCAATATTCGGTGTCTTTCGATGTTCGCACTCCTCCAAGATCTCTGGGTTCCCAAATGTCTGTATAAAAGCTTTGTAGATTATTCATCCGCGCGGAGTGGCCGCGCGGTTTGAGGCGCCATGTCACGGATTGCGCGGCCCTGCCGCCGGAGGTTCGAGTCCTGCCTCAGGCATGTGTGTGTGTGTGTCTCTCTCTCTCTCTCTGTGTGTGTGTGTGTGTGTGTGTGTGTGTGTGTGTGTGTGTGTGTTGTTCTTAGCATAAGTCCGTTGAAGTTAGTTTACGCAGTGTGTAACTCTAGGGACCGATGATCTCAGCCGTTTGGCCCCTTAGAAATTCACGCGCAGTTGAACATTATATTATTGTAGTGGACGTAGCTTCCAGTGGCTTTCGGGGAAGAGAAAGGTTATCAAGGGCTCTCCTCAAGGCTCCATAAATGGTCCACCGTTCTTCGATCTTACTATTGAACCCCTATTATATCTGTTGGACGGGGCAGATGGTACCGAAGGAGTTGTTGCATTCGTAGATGGCATCCTAGGGCGAGACTTGAGGAAAAGCCGAATGATGTGCTTGCTCAGACGCAGCATTCGTGCGAGAGCAACAAATAGATTATAGCCGTTCTGAATTCCACATATATACTTCTGAAAGGAATTTATCTTGCCAAAAATCCTTCCCTGAGGCTTGACGCAATACCTCTAAAAAGCAGCACTGTTTGTGGGTACTTAAGCATTCTTCTAGAATCATCATTATCATCATCATCATTTAAGACTGATTATGCCTTTCAGCGTTCAGTCTGGAGCATAGTCCCCCTTATAAAATTCATGATCCCCTATTCAGTGCTAACATTGGTGCCTCTTCTGATGTTAAACCTATTACTTCATTCTTAACCGAATCCAGGTACCTTCTCCTTGGTCTGCCCCGACTCCTCCTATTCTCTACTGCTGAACCCATGAGTCTCTAGGGTAACCTTGCTTCTCCCATGCGTGTAACATGACCCCACCATCTAAGCCTGTTCGCCCTGACTGCTACATCTACAGAGTTCATTCCCAGTTTTTCTTTGATTTCCTCATTGTGGACACCCTTCTGCCATTGTTCCCATCTACTAGTACCTGCAATCATCCTAGCTACTTTCATATCCGTAACCTCAACCTTGTTGATAAGGTAACCTGAATCCACCCACCTTTCGCTCCCATACAACACAGTTGGTCGAAAGATTGAACGGTGCACAGATAACTTAGTCTTGGTACTGACTTCCTTCTTGCAGAAGAGAGTAGATCGTAGCTGAGCGCTCACTGCATTAGCTTTGCTACACTTCGCTTCCAGTTCTTTCACTATGTTGCCATCCTGTGAGAATATGCATCCTAAGGACTTCCTCCTATTTGGCACTCAATCCGTTTATATCTCTTTCCCACTGACATTACTTTTGTTTTGGAGATGCTAATCTTCATACCATAGTCCTGACATTTCTGATCTAGCTCTGAAATATTACTTTGCAAACTTTCAATCGAATCTGCCATCACAACTAAGTCATCGGCATATGCAAGACTGCTTATTTTGTGTTCACATATCTTAATCTCACCCAGCCAGTCTATTGTTTTCTAGAAGAGAAAAGAAATTTTCTAGAACACGTAAAATCTGTTACTCAAGAATGTGGTCAACATTATGTATAAGATTCTCCACGCTGGTACGGCTGACTATAAATTACCGTTGCATGTGGTGCGATCATATCACGAAACCATATTCAATTCCATTGTTCGCTCCGCTGCCAGCTTTGTTGCTAAGTTCTCTTTGTATCTACTGTTTGTGGCTATTTGTATTATAGTATTCATTTCTTTTTTTTGTAATTGCCGGCCAGGGTGGCCGAGCGGCTCTAGTCGCTACAGTCCAGAACCGCGCTGTTGCTATGGTCGCAGGTTCGAATCCTGCCTCCGGCATGGATGTCTGTGATGTGTTTAGGTTAGTTAGGTTTAACTAGTTCTAAGTTCTAGGGGACTGATGACCTTAGAAGTTAAGTCCCATAGTGTTCAGAGCCATTTGAACCATTTGTGTTTTTTGGTAATTGTCTGTATCTAATGGTACTATGTTTAGTCTGTGGAGCATGTATCTAAGTGCTGCCTGCTTTTGAGAATTGCGGTGTTGTGGATGTCTCATACATAATTGTGCCTGTTGCTGTCGGTTTTCGGTATATGTCAAATGTCTGTTTGTTGTTTTGAATCCTTATGTAACTTACAGACCAATTTCATAAAGAAAACGCTGTTTTCAACCTAAAAGACTCAAATAAATGTACAAATGTGTACCTTCAATTTACAGAATAGCACAGAAGTTGCTTTGTAAATAAAAGCGAAACGCGTCTGATGTAATTCTTTTTAATCACAATGCAGTCAGCTAAAGACAGATAATTATAATAACAGATGTTTTCTAGAAAGTTTACATTAGTTACTTTATCCGTCTTTGTATTGCGATTTTTATCCGTCAGTGTAAATTATGTAGCAGCGACTCCATAAGTGTGGTGGGTTCCGGTATGAGGAAAAGATGTGGAAGTAGGAGAAGAAAGCAGGCATTTTCCTGGGCTAATAAGTAAAGCTTTTCCTTCACCGGTCTGCGTCCGTCTGCTTCCGAGAACTGCCGTTCTGCGAGAAGGATTGTCTGAGAAAGGAGCCACCGAGAGCGGAGGAGAACTTGGGGGAGTCTGGGGGGCAAATATTTGCTCTGCGCGCCGCCGACGCTGGTAGAAGGATTCTGCTGGGGCTCGGAGCAGCAAGTAGCAGGTAGCAGGGCCCGGCCGGCTCTCTGCTGTCTCCACGCAGACCACTGCAGGGCAGCTACCGGGACGGCCCTCATATTGTCCTTCCAATTACTCACACTCTCCTCTGTGAGAGTAGGCTGTTTAAATTTTATCTTTTCTCTGTAGTGTGTGTGTGTGTGTGTGTGTGTGTGTGTGTGTGTGTGTGTGTGTGTGTGGGTGGGTGGGTGGGTGGGTGGGTGTGGGTGGGTGTTGGGGGGGAGAGGACGGTAGGGGCTTCGATGGGGAGCAGTCGGCAGAAGAGAAGACGTGGCAAACTGATTGCCAAGAGAGAGTTCCTCTCCTGAAATACGGAATCTCGACACGTTAAGACTCTTATCGATATCAGTATTGGCGAGACATCTGTCCTGGGAATTCCAAGACCTTGTTTTAATGTAAAGTTTTGAGTTTGATTTTTTGTGTAGTTTCAGATTTGCTACTCTAATTTACCATTTATTTTATTAATTCTGCGGTTATAGTAACACCAACGTCTACCCTACTGGCCATTAAAATTGCTACCCCACGAAGATGACGTGCTACAGACGCGAAATTTAACCGACAGGAAGAAGATGCTGTGCTATGCAAATGATTAGATTTCCAGAGGATTTACACAAGTTTGGAACCTGAGGCAACACATACAACATGCTGACATGAGAAAAGTTTCCAACCCATTTCTCATACACAAACAGCAGTTGACCGGCGTTGCCTGGTGAAACGTTGTTGTGATGCCTCGTGTAAAGAGGAGAAACGCGTACCATCACGTTTCCGACTTTGACAAAGGTCGGATTGTAGTCTGTCGCGATTGCGATTTATCGTATCGCGAAATTGCTGCTCGCGTTGGTCTAGATCCAATGACTGTTAGCATAATATGAAATCGGTGGGTTCAAGAGGGTAATACGGAACGCCGTGCTGGATCCCAACGGCCTCGTATCACTAGCAGTCGAGATGACACGCATCTTATCCGCATGGCTGTAACGGATCGTGCAGCCACGTCTCGATCCCTGAGTCAACAGATGGGGACATTTGCAAGAAAACAACCATCTCCAAGAACAGTTCGACGTCGTTTGCAGCAGCATGGACTATCAGCTCGGAGACCGTGGCTGCGGTTATCGTTGACGCTGCATCACAGACAGGAGCGCCTGCGATGGTGTACTCAACGACGAACCTGGGTGCACGAATGGCAAAACTTCATGTTTCGGATAAATCCAGGTTCTGTTTACAGCATCATGATGGTCGCATCCGTGTTTGGTGACATCGCGGTGAACGCACATTGGCAGCGTGTATTCGTCATCGCCATACTGGCGTATCACCCGGCGTGATGGTATGGGGTGCCATTGATTGCACGTCTCGGTCACCTCTTGTTCGCATTGACGGCACTTTGAACAGTGGACGTTACATTTCAGATGTGTTACTACCCGTGGCTTTACCCTTGATTCGATCCCTGAGAAACCCTACATTTCAGCAGGATAATGCCTGACCGCATGTTGCAAGTCATGTACGGGCCTTTCTGGATACAGAAAATGTTCGACTGCTGCCCTGGCCAGCACATTCTCCAGATCTCTCACCAATTGAAAACGTCTGGTCAACGGTGGCCGAGCAACTGGCTCGTCACAATACGCCAGTCACTGCTCTTGATGAACTGTGGTATCGTGCTGAAGGTGCACGGGCATCTGTACCTGCACACGCCATCCAAGCTCTGTTTGACTCAATACCCAGGCGTATCAAGGCCGTTACAACCGCCAGACGTTGTTGTTCTGGGTACTGATTTCTCAGGATCTATGCACCCAAATTGCGTGAAAATGTAATTATGTGTCAGTTCAAGTATGATATATTTGTCCAATGAATACGCGTTTATCATCTGCTTTTCTTCTTGGTGCAGCAATTTTAATGGCTAGTAGTGCACGTATATTTTACGCAAACCACCATACGGTGCGTGGTGGAGGGTATCCTGTATCACTGCTATTCATTTCCTTTCCTGCTCTACTCCCAAGCAGAGCGAGGGAGAAACGACTGTAACATGCATACGTATGAGCTGTAACTTCTCGTGTCTTATCTTCGTGGTCCTTTGGTGCGCTGTAAGTATCGCTTGGCAATCAGCTTCAAATGCCGGTTCTCTTAATGTTGTGTTTCTCGAAAGGAACGTCGCCTTCCCTCCAGGGGCTCCCATTTGAGTTCCCGAAGCATCTCCGTCACACATAAGAGCCTACGGAATATCAGACCAGCTGTGTGGCTGGATTGAAGAGTTTTTAGCAAACAGAACACAGCATGTTGTTATCAAAGGAGAGACGTCTACAGACGTTAAACTAACCTCTGGCGTGCCACAGGGGAGTGTTATGGGACCATTGCTTTTCACAATATATATAAATGACCTAGTAGATAGTGTCGGAAGTCCCATGCGGCTTTTCGCGGATGATGCTGTAGTATACAGAGAAGTTGCAGCATTTGAAAATTGTAGCGAAATGCAGGAAGATCTGCAGCGGATAGGCACTTGGTGCAGGGAGTGGCAACTCACCTTTAACATAGACAAATGTAATGTATTGCGAATACATAGAAAGAAGGATCCTTTATTGTATGATTATATGATAGCGGAACAAACAGTGGTAGCAGTTACTTCTGTAAAATATCTGGGAGTATGCAAACGGAACGATTTGAAGTGGAATGATCATATAAAATTAATTGTTAGTAAGGCGGGTACCAGGTTGAGATTCATTGGGAGAGTCCTTAGAAAATGTAGTCCATCAACAAAGGAGGTGGCTTACAAAACACTCGTTCGACCTATACTTGAGTATTGCTCATCAGTGTGGGATCCGTACCAGATCGGGTTGACGGAGGAGATAGAGAATATCCAAAGAAGAGCGGCGCGTTTCGTCACAGGGTTATTTGGTAACCGTGATAGCGTTACGAAGATGTTTAATAAACTCAAGTGGCAGACTCTGCAAGAGAGGCGCTCTGCATCGCGGTGTAGTTTGCTCGCCAGGTTTCGAGAGGATGCGTTTCTGGATGAGGTATCGAATATATTGCTTCCCGCTACTTATACCTCCAGAGGAGATCACGAATGTAAAATTAGGGAGATTAGAGCGCGGACGGAGGCTTTCAGACAGTCGTTCTTCCCGCGAACCATACGCGACTGGAACAGGAAAGGGAGGTGATGACAGTGGCACGTAAAGTGCCCTCCGCCACACACCGTTGGTTGGCTTGCGGAGTATAAATGTAGATGTAGATGTAGACGTGTTTTTCGAACCTTCCGGTAACAAATCAAACAGTCCGCTTCTGATTTTTTTTGGGTTTTGGATTGTTTGGGGGAAGAGACCAAACAGCGAGGTCATCGGTCTCATCGGATTAGGGAAGGACGGGGAAGGAAGTCGGCCGTGCCCTTTCAAAGGAACCATTCCAGCACTTGCCTGGAGCAATTTAGGGAAATCACGGAAAACCTAAATCAGGATGGCCAGACGCGGGATTGAACCGTCGTCCTCCCGAATGCGACTCCAGTGTGCTAACCACTACGCCACCTCACTCGGTTCCGCTTCTGAATTGCTTCGGTGTCTTCCTTCAGTTCGACCTGGTACGGGTCCCAAACACTAGAGCAGTACTCATGAACAGGTCGCACCAGCGTTCAGTATGCGGTCTCCTTTACAGGTGAACCACTCTTGCCTAAAATTATGCCAATAATCCGAAGTTGACCATCTGCCTTCCCTACCACTGTTATCGCGTGCTCGTTCTACCTCTCATCTGTTTTCAGCGTTACGTCCAGATACACTACTCGCCACTAACAGAACTCGATGAAGTACATTTGGACTCTGCTCCATCATTGAAGACTATTTGGCTGCCAAATTGTGGTCCCCACAAAGTAAGCCACTGAAAAAATCCATGATATGGTACTGCAAGGCCGATGAATAAAATTTCCTGAGATTTCTGAGACTGTAGACACCTCAACTGAACGAGTATACAGTATCCTGCATGGATGATTGGCTATGAAGAAGCTGTGTGCGAGGTGGGTGCCACAATTGCACATAATCGACCGAAGGCGCATCCAGCACATTTTAACACAGTGTCTGGCGACGTTAATGGCAGTCCGCAAGATTTTTTTCGTCCTTTTATGAATGTTGATGAAACCCGGACCCATCATTAGATACCAGAATCAAAATGGCAGTCAAACAGTGCACAATGTCGGGTGAAAGTACACGGAAGGAGGAAAAGACCATTTTGTCACCTGGTCAGGTGAAGGGTAGCCAATGAATAATCCTCGTGGATTACTTGGAACAAGGCCGAACCATAACTGGAACCTACTAGGCTTCACTGTTGGATCGTTCAAAATTTGTGTTGGTTGTAAGAAGAGCAAGCGCTCTGTCGCCAGACTAATGCACTATCCCACACTTCAGTTTTACCTCGTCTATCGTTACATTTCGTTGCATTGCATTGCATTGAATCCGTTCCTCATCCACCATCCTTACCGGCTAGCCACCAAGTGACTCCTTCCTAAATGTTTCAAATGGCTCTGAGCCCTATGGGACTCAATATCTGAGGTCATCAGTCCCCTAGAACTTAGAATTACTTAAACCTAACTACCCTAAGGACATCACACAAATCCGTGCCCGAGGCAGGATTCGAACCCGCGACCGTAGTGGTCGCGCGGTTGCAGACTGTAGCGCCTAGAACCGCTCGGCCACACCTGCCAGCCGACTCCTTCCTGTTCCCTAAACTTTCGCCTCGTGGGAAGAAAGTGTCATCAAATGAGGAAGCCACAGTTGCAGTCAGTGGGTATTTTGCAGAGTTTGACGAAACTATTTTTTCTATGATATGAAAGAGATAGAGGATCGCTGGACCAAGTGCATACCCCTCAAAGGAGGCTGAGTCGAGAATTAAGGCGAGTTGTTTACGAAGCAAACATTTCTCTTGCCTTTTCACCCGACTTATCAAACCACCCTCGTGCTGCTATTATTCCATCGCCATCTCTGTGTCACCAGATGCCTTACACCGTTTCTCAGACGTCCACTTTACTTCCTGCTCTATTGCCACGGAATATTCGGCGAAGGCGTCCTGCAGAGTCCATAAATCGAGCGAAATTATAGTGCGCGACCGTAAACGAGCACATTCCGGTCCACGGAACGCCAGACTCGCTGGAGTCGCGCAATAAAACGCGGCTGTTGCACCTGTGAGTGCAACGTGGGACCTGACGACTGAGCGCTCCTATCTGTAGAAACGCCAGGGGCAAGAAACAGGGGATCTAGTCTGCTGATGCCTTATAGCCCGTTTCCGTCTCAATAATGTCGAACTCTATGCTGAGCAAGCGCGTTCAAGACTGTCTGCCCCGGGTATGGAACAATTTCTGCCACCGACATTAGCTTCCAGAATTCACTGTTGGGGAAAAAAAAGTTTTCATTCAAACAGCATCAAATTTTGAATGTATACTTTCCTGGCCCATACTGTGTGATGAAAGCTATCGGTTTCCAGCCAAGTGGTAATACTGAGATCGCGCGACATTCCGACGAGTATAGTGCTCAACGCCTTCCGGCGAAGTAGGTGGCAGGTATAACATGCAGTAGCAGTGAGATGGAAACCCGAGAGCTTTTCATCAGCATTAAAGTAGTCCCGAGCTTGTCGAAAATCGTACAGCGAAGTTACTGACGAAAATTTGGTTTACTCTATGTACTTCTGTTTACTGGGGTCCAGCAATCGATCGCAAATTACTTTGTTATTCAACTGTCAGTCTGTCTGTGTGTCCGACTGTTACAAACCCTTCTTCTCAGCTACGGGCAGACGTATCAAATTAAAATCTATGCTGTTTAACATGTAGTAAAGTCATCAGAAGATCAAAACCATTTGCAAAACGATTTAGATCAGATATCTGTATGGTACGTAATTTGGCAGTTATTCTAAGCAATAAAAAGTGTGAGGTCATCCACATGAGTGCTAAAAGTAATCCGTTAAAATTCGGTTACACGAATAATCAGTCAAATCTAAAGGCCGTAAATTCTTCAACTAAATACGTTGTTGTTGTTGTGGTCTTCAGTCCAGAGACTGGTTTGATGCAGCTCTCCATGCTAATCTATCCTCTGGAAGCTTCTTCATCTCCCAGGACTTACTGCAACCTACATCCTTCTGAATCTGCTTAGTGTATTCATCTCTCGGTCTCGCTCTACGATTTTTAACCTCCACGCTGCCCTCCAATGATAAATATGTGATCCCTTGATGCCTCAGAACGTATCCTACCAACCGGTCCCTTCTTCTTGTCAAGTTGTGCCACAAACTCCTCCCCAATACCTCCTCATTAGTTATGTGATCTACCCATCCAAACTTCAGTATTCTTCTGTAGCACCAGTTTTCGAAAGCTTCTATTCTCTTCTTGTCAAAACTATTTATCGTCCATGTTTCACTTCCATACATGGCTACGCTCCATACAAATACTTTCAGAAACGACTTCCTGACACTTAAATCTATACTCGGTGTTAACAAATCTCTCTTCTTCAGAAACGATTTCCTTGCCATTGCCAGTCTACATTTTATATCCTCTCTATTTCGACCATCATCAGTTATTTTGCTCCTGAAATAGCAAAACTCCTTTACTACTTTAAGTGTCTCATTTCCTAATCTAATCCCCTCAGCATCACCCGACTTAATTCGACTACATTCCATTATCCTCGTTTTGCTTTTGTTGATGTTCATCTTATATCCTCCTTTCAAGACACTGTCCATTCCGTTCACCTGCTCATCCAAGTCCTTTGCTGTCTCTGCCAGAATTAAAATGTCATCGGCGATCCTCAAAGTTTTTATTTCTTCTCCATGGATTTTAATACCTACTCCGAACTTTTCTTTTGTTTCCTTTACTGCTTGCTCAATACACAGATTGAATAACGTCGGGGATAGGCTACAACCCTGTCTCACTCCCTTCCCAACCACTGCTTCCCTTTCGTGTCCCTCGACTCCTATAACTGCCATCTGCTTTCTGTACAAAATGTAAATAGGCTTTTGCTCCCTCTATTTTACCCCTGCCACCTTAAGAATTTGAAAGAGAGTATTCCAGTCAACATTGTCAAAAGCTTTCTCTAAGTCTACAAATGCTAGAAACGTAGGTTTGCCTTTCCTTAATCTTTCTTCTAAGATAAGTCGTAAGTATTGCCTCACGTGTTCCAACATTTCTACGGAATCCAAACTGACCTTCCCTGAGGTCGGCTTCTACCAGTTTTTCCATTCGTCTGTACGGAATTCGCGTTAGTATTTTGCAGCTGTGACTTATTAAACTGTAGTTCGGTAATTTTCACATCTGTCAACACCTGCTTTCTTTGGGATTGGAATTATTATATTCTTATTGAAGTCTGAGGGTATTTCGCCTGTCTCATACAACTTGCTCACCAGAGGGTGGAGTTTTGTCAGGACTGGCTCTCCCAAGGCCGTCAGTAGTTCTAATGGAATATACTGACGGCCTTGGGAGAGCCAGTCCTGACAATACTCTACCATCTGATGAGCAAGTGTGAGCTCATCCACATGAGTGCTAAAAGTAATCCGTTAAACTTTGGTTAGACGATAAATTAGTCAAATCTATAGGCCGTAAATTCTTCAACTAAATACGTAGGAATTGCAACTACGAAATTGGAAAGAACGCACAGAAAATGTTGTGAGAAAGACAAAACAAAGATTGCGTTTTACTGACACAACATTTAGAAGCTGTAACAGAACTACTTAAGGGACTGCCTACACTAGCTTTCCGTCCTCTTCTGGAGTATTGCTGCACGGTGAGGGGTCCTCACAGATAAGACTAACGAAGTACGTCGAGAAAGTTCAACGAAGAGCATCACGTTTTGTATTATAGAGAAATATGGGGGAGAGTGTCACTGACATGTTAGAGGATTTGGGGTGAAAATAATGAAAACAAAGGTGTGTTCGCTGCGACGGGATCTTCTCACCAAATTTCAATCACCAACTTTCTCGTCCGAATGGGAAAATATTTTGTTGACGCCTATCTACTTAGGGGAAAATAATCTTCATAAAACAGAGGAACTCGGAGCTCCCGCGGAAAGATATAGATGTTCTTTTCTCGCTCGCTGTTGAAGAGTGGAATAATAGAGAATTATTGTTAAGGTGGGACGATGAACCCTCCGCCAGGCACCTAAGTGTGATTTTCAGGGTAGTTATGTAGATGCAGATGTAGATGTAAATGTAGATAGACTACTGGCCATTAAAATTGCTACACCAGGAAGAAATGCAAATGATAAACGGGTTTTCATTGGACAAATAATTATACTAGAACTGACATGTGATTACATTTTCACGCAATTTAGGCGCATACATCCTGAGAAATCAATACCCAGAGCAACCACCTCTGGCCGTAGTAGCGGCCTTGATACGCTTGGGTATTGAGTCAAGCAGAGCATGGTTGGCCTGTACAGGTACAGCTGCCCATGCAGTTTCAACACGTGACGGGACAGTTGCTCGGCCACCATTGATCAGACGTTTTCAGTTGGTGGGAGATCTGGAGAATGTGCTGGCCAGGGCAGCAGTGAACATTTTCTGTATCCAGAAAGGTCCGTACAGGATCTGCAACATGCGGTAGTGCATTATCCTGATGAAATGTAGGGTTTCGCAGGGATCGAATGAAGAGTAGAGCCACGGGTCGTAGCACATCTGAAATGTAACGTCCACTGTCCGAAGTGCAGTCAATGCGAACAAGAGGTGACCGAGATGTGTAACCAACGGCACCCCATACCATCACGCCGGGTGATACGCCAGTATGGCGATAACTACACGCTTCCAATGTGCGTTCACCGCGATGTCGCCAAACACGAATGCGACCATCATGATGCTGTAAACAGAAACTGGATTCATCCGAAAAAATGACGTTTTGCCATTCGTGCACCCCAGGTTGTCATTGAGTACACCATTGCAGGCGCTCCTGTCTGTGATGCACCGTCAAGGGTAACGGCAGCCATGGTCTCCGAGGTGATAGTCCAGGATGATGTAAACGTCGTCGAACTGTTCGTGCAATCAGTTGTTCCCTTCAAACGTCCCCATGTGTTGACTCAAGGATAGAGACGTGGCTGCACGATCCGTTACAGCCATGCGGATAAGATGCCTGTCATCTCGACTGCTAGTGATACGAGGCCGTTGGGATCCAGCACGGCGTTCCGTATTACCCTCCTGAACCCACGGATTCCATATTCTGCTAACAGTCATTGGATCTCGACCAACGCGAGCAGCAATGTCGCGATACGATAAACAGCAATTGCGATAGGCTACTATGCGGAAAGTCGGAAACGTGATGGTACGCATTTCTCCTTCTTACACGAGGCATCACAACAACGTTTCACCAGGCAACGCCGGTCAACTGCTGTTTGTGTATGAGAAGTCGTTTTAAAACTTTCCTCATGTCAGCACGTTGTAGGTGTCGCCACCGGCGCCAACCTTGTGTGAATGCTCTGAAAAGCTAATCATTTGCATATCGCAGCATCTTCTTTCGCGTCTGTAGCACGTCATCTTCGTGGTGTAGCAATTTTAATGGCCAATAGTGTATATTGATTCATCTATGTGTTTGTTACTATCCGATATATGCTATTGGTGAAGAAACTGGTCAATTATTTACTGTGTTTTAGAAGGCACAGAACATTAGGCTCCTGGCCTACCTTTTGCTTCTTTTCTTTCGATACATGTTTATTTAATTGTTTATGTATCTAATAATGCGTGTTAGAGCGGGTTTGTGGTCCAGCTGTAGGAATATTTATTTAATTTCAAGTTTTTTAAATGTACATCCAGTATTTAGAAAGTGTTTTATTAAGTTTGTGAATATGCGCTCTCTTGAAGATATGGCGGGAGTGCTCTAGCCAATAACAGCGCTCGTGAATGGGGAGACTGGATGGAAGTGGGAGGAGAGCATGGTTTCCAGAGAGGAGATGAGGTAGTTCTGGGCAGGACGGCACAGGACACGGCCGGTGCGGCAGTTCTGGAGTACGGCACACGACTCAGAAAGTGCTGGACGCGGCGGCGCGGCGGACGCACAGTCGCGGAGAGACTTGGAAAGTGTGGAGCGGTTTGCGTGGCCGCGGCAGATGGAAATATTTCGGAGTGCCGACTTTCGCGCATGTCAGATTTTCGTAGCTTCTACGGCGAAGACGTGGTGTTCGTTTAGAACTGAATGTCTCTCGAGCTATGTTGTTGTTAATAACTAATTACGAGTGCAGTAGGAATCTATTGTTTCCCTGTTATTCAACTTATATTTTACTTAATTGCTGGTTCATCGACACCAATAAGTGTTTTGCAGAAATATACCGCATTCTCAAAAGTACTTCTGCTTTCGTACTCATCATTTAAAGCCGTTAAGGTAGTACCTGCAGATTTTATTTAATTGCTATCTTTCATTTATAAATTTATATGCTACATTCATAATTCGCAATTGCCGAGTGATAGAAAAATTCGACCAATCGGTTCATGTGTGTATTCTTATCGTATGCTGTAGACTCTGCAGTATTTGGCGTGTGATTCGGCAACTACGTATCCCAGCCGGTAGACAACGAAAGCAGCCAAAACTTTTAATATTTCATCTCTGATTCTGAGGGTGCATAGTTAATTCAAAGCCCACACAGTTTAACTTAATATATCGTAAACGTTCTTTATTTACATGATATAACGCCTCTTCTTCTTGATGATTTGGTTTGATTTGTACTTGGCCTCGGCTAAAACTCGGCGACAGTCGGTGGAGTGTTGAGATCGTTATCAAGTCACGAAGAATACGTTAAACAAAATAACAGTGCTGAACCGAATTGTCGACGTGCGTGAGATATTTACTTCACCAAGAATCGTAATTAATCGTTCGTAATCGATGTTTAACTGATTAAAGATGAAATATTAATGACAAAACCAATTCAGTCACATCCACAACAAATTCCCTACAAGCTGGTGGTAATTTCAAGTATCTAAGAAATAGTAACAGTGGGCTTGTTATTTGAGTCAAAGATTCTACACAAGCGCCGAGCGCTACAGTCAAATATTATCGCTGCGAGTAATTATTACTCGTGAGTTTCATGTCAATAATTTGATAGAATTTTAAATCGCAAATGCACGACTTGCCACGAGAGGGTGTTTTATTGCACACTATCAGTCACTTCCCAACCTAGCCTTGAGGAGAAAACTTTCCCAAGTGTTGGGGGGATTTAAATTATATACGTCGGACCTATCACTGAAGTTCCATAAACCACTGGCTGTTATGAATGAAAATTGTCTCTCAGAATTCGTTGCCTAAATCACTGTCTAAGTAATGTCTAGTTCAATTATATAGTTAAAAGTTCACTTTATTCCAGTAGGTAAAAGTCCTCCGTTCGAATTCTAATGCCGTGATATTTGAAGTCAGAAGATCGTATTACTGCGTCATAATAGATCGCAATTATTCAATCTCAAAAACAATCTAAGCGCGCCTACATGTACAAGCATTCGAATATATGACCTGCTTTGGCTAACTCTCGTAACGTAGTGACAGTGCATTGAATTATACTTAGTCATTACTCACGATTTCCTAATTGTGCTCACACGGAGCATTCCTTGGGATGGTTGGTTCTACTTCGCGAATGTTAATTTATGCTAATTATGCGATTTATTATGATTTTGATTTTAATTTTACTGAAATTTAATCTTTCTTTCGTACATTGCTAAATTGTCAAATCTTAGATTCCTGATGTAATTACTTGTTATTGTCCTAATAATAGTGATAAATGGAACTTCGTTCGCTTATTCACTTTTCTGGGAATTTGGGACTTGGGGGGAAATCTTTGGGGTACTGGGAGCTAATTTTTGATTTTTATTTCTCTTCCGAGGAAGTGGCATTACAATGACTGGGATTTTGCATCTTCAACCATAAATGTTTAACTTGCTTATCGTCAAGTATTGTACACGTCATCTCTTTTGTCAAGTAATCAGACGTTTGGTGCTGTTTTATACCTGGCAGTTGGATTCTTTGTAGAAAATGGAGGGTAGTGGTTGAGGGGGTTAGTGGTGTGGATGTCACCAATAGCCGCTGACAGAAAGAAGGACTATTCATTCGATGTCTGCGCTGCACTCTCCACGGTGCAGGGGCGGTAGACCTGGTTGGTATTTCGCGTGGGGCGGGGCGGAACTGTGTCAAGTGGGGATCCGCTATGGGGTCGATGGTGCGCGGGGACACAATGCATCTCGTTAGCGGCCCTGCCGGGCTCTCCACAATAATCACAGCGGCGGGGCGAACTCGGAGGTCGAAAAAGCAGCGGCGGGCTTATGGCGGCGTGTTTGCGCCCGCCGGCCAGGAGCCGCTGTTTCGCTCGCTTGCTAAATCTCAGCCGGAACTGAACAAACCAGCGGAGTACTTAGCCTCGAGAATACGAGAGGACGTTCACTTGATGCAGTCAGTTAATACAGGAAGCGTAACGAGAGTGTCGCCTGCCGAACTAATCAGGTTTTCGTGGCTTGTCCTCACTTGTAACGCAAAACGAGGATAATGGAATGTAGTCGAATTAGATCGGCTGATGCTGCGGGAATTAGATTAGCAAATGAGACGCTTAAAGTAGTATATGAGTTTTTCTGTTTGGGCAGCAAAATAACTGGTGATGGTCGAAGTAGAGAAGATGTACCCTGGCTGTGGCATGGAAAGCGATTCTGGAGAAGAGAAATTTGTTAACATCGAGTATAGATTTAAGTGTCAGGAAGTCGTTTCTAAAAGTATTTGTATGGAGTGTAGCCATGTATGGAAGTGAAATGTGGAAGGTAAATAGTTTGGACAGGAAGAGAATAGTAACTTTCGAAATGTATTGCTACAGAAGAATGCTGAAGATTAGATGGGCAGATCACATAACTAATGAGGAAGTATTGAACAGTATTCGAGAAATTTTTGGTACAGCTTGACTAGAAGCCCAATTCGCGACATTGCTGCTCGCGTTGGTGGAGATCAAATGACTGTTAGCAGAATATGGAATCGATGGGTTCAGGAGAGTAATACGGAACGCCGTGCTGGATCCAACGGCCTCGTATCACTAGCAGTCGAGATGACAGGCATCTTATCCACACGGCTGTAACGGATCGTGCAGCCACGTCTCGATCCCTGAGTCAACAGATGGGGACGTTCGCAAGACATCAACCTTCTGCACGAACAGTTCGACGACGTTTGCAGCTGCATGGACTATCAGCTCGGAGACCGTGGCTGCGGTTACCCTTGACGCTGCATCACAGACAGGAGGGCCTGCGATGGTGTAATCAACGACGAACCTGGGTGCACGAATGGCAAAACGTCATTTTTTCGGACGAATCCAGGTTCTGTTTGCAGCATCATGATGGTCGCATCCGTGTTTGGCGACATCGCGGTGAACGCACATTGGAAGCGTGTATTCGTCATCGCCATACGGGCGTATCACCTGGCGTGATAGTATGTGGTGCCTTTGCTTACACGTCTCGGTCACCTCTTGTTCACATTGACGGCACTTTGAACAGTGGACGCTACATTTCAGATGTGTTACGACCTGGGCTCTACCTTTAGTTCGATCCCTGCGTAACCCTACATTTCATCAGGATAATGCACTATCGCATTTTGCAGGTCCTGTACGGGCGTTTATAGATACAGAAAATGTTCGACTGCTGCCCTGGCCAGCACATTCTCCAGATCTCTCACCAAATGAAAACAGCTGGTCAAAGTTGGCCGAGCAACTGGCTCGTCACAATACGGCAGTCACTACTCTTGACGAACTGTGGTATCGTGTTGAAGCTGCATGGGCAGCTGTACGTGTACACGCCATCCAGACGTATCAAGTCCGTTATTACGGGCAGAGGTGGTTGTTCTGGGTACTGATTTCTCAGGATCTATGCACCCAAATTGCGTGAAAATGTAATCACATGTCAGTTCTAGTATAATATATTTGTCCAATGAATACCCGTTTACCGTCTGCATTTCATCTTGGTGTAGCAAATTTTAATGCCCAGTAGTGTGCAAGAACTGTATGCGGGTAAGTAAACGGTCGAGTTGCGTTAACATGACCACTGTCTATGTTCGACGTGCGCCTCTCACAGACGGTAGATGCCTGCACTGGCAGTGGAGGGTATATAAGGCGTGTCTCCGGGATGCGTATAATAGTGCAGTCATAATCGTAAGGCGGAAATGGATCGATTTATCTGACGTCCACAAGGGAGTGATCATTGGCTCTCGGGACAGTAGTGGAAGCGTTTTCGGAGCGGCTGAGGTTGTAAACCGTTCGCGTGCAGCTGCGTATAGAGTATACCGTACATGGGAACAGGGCGATATCCAAAACCTGCGCCAATTGTAATGCACCAGGGCCCTTAGACGACAAGATGATAATGACTGCGGACATGTGTACCGACGAATAGACAGTTGAGCAACTGACAGCCCAGATTACTTTAGGGGCTACCAACAGTGTTTCCTCAACGACCGTCCAGGGAGCGTTGCTGCATACGGCCCTGTGGAGCGGGCGCCAGGTTCGTACACCCACGCTGGCGCCCATTTTTTTGGGGGGGGGGGTGGTAGACCAAACTGCGAGGTCATCGGTCTCATCGGATTAGGAAACGATGGGAAAGGAAGTCGGCCGTGCCCTTTCAAAGGAACCATCCCGGCATTTGCCTGAAGCGATTTAGGGAAATCACAGGAAACCTAAATCAGGATGGCCGGACGCGGGATTGGACCATCGTCCTCCCAAATGCGAGTCCAGTTGTAACAATACGAGTCAAGACAGATGTAACGGAACTTGAATAGCGTATTTGCCTCTATTGGTTACGGTAGAGAGATCTATCTTTCGGTCCTGCCTGTATATTTATATATAATATTGCATGAATAAAGGCTGGGCGAGTGTAAAGCTAACGTTAAAAACGCAAACCGCGCGATTTGTTCGGTCATAATAACATGCTTTTGAACACAGTTAAAATATAACGGCGATACCTGTTTAATGTTATTGAAAATAATATGTAGGAAATTTATGAGTAAGGTAGCCGATCCTGTAAGAAGAGGTAAAATGGGACATATTGAGGTGTTTTGCTATCGACAAAGCCGATGGTATAGCGTCATTTTTTTCGTTGTAGAAATAAACAAGTAAAGAAGTGCTAATTGTGCGTAGTGAAAAAATATAGGGGCAAGTTTTAAATAACTGCGCTATACAATCAGAGTAACAAAATGACATTTAGTTACACGAAATCGCGGATAGCGAAGTGTGGTCATTCAACTGAGTACACCTACAGGGCGGTCAATTCCGGGATAAATCTATACGCATCTCACGAGGGACGCGGTATTGAGACCGTTTTTTTTAATTATATCGCGGAGAGCGGGCTCCAATTTATGAAAAGGAGAAAAACTGTATATTATCATTGACTGTTGGTGTCAAGAAACCAAGACTGTTCATCAAAGGGTTTCCGTGGAACTTGGGAGTTGGGGTTCAGGCACTCGCATATACTCGACATCAGAGTGTGAATGAGTGGTGAACGCGAAATAAAACTGTGAACAAAGTTACGTTAAATAAAACAGAAGAAACAAGACAGTTTGGTTGTATCTGTCATTATTCCATAAACTGTAACATTTCTTATCGTTGTACGAAGCCTTTATGGACGATCGTTATGTCAATTTGCTTCGAAGGGATCTCGTTACGAGTTAAATCCTGGGGACCTGGTCAAGAGGGGGTAGTTCGTAGATCCTAAGTACTGCAGCTATTCTGGAATCAGGTGCTACCGTGACCGTTGTGTGTTGTCAATGACTTAAGGTCACCATATCTCACGCTCTAAGATCGACGCGCCTTTCCACTTGGTATAACGGTGTCTCACGGCAACAACGACGACGCCGACGATAGAGGAAGATACGGTAGACAGTGTGCTAACCACTGCGCCACCTCGCTCGGTCCCGTTCATGGTGCGACGAAGGCTGGAATTGGCACGCCATTGCCGCGTCTAGACATCCACTGAGCGGCGACAGGTGGTCTTTTCAGAAGAATCACATGTTGTGCTCCATTAGACCTAGTGGCTGTTGGCGTGTACGACGTGGAAAGTCTTAAACCAAACGTCCTGCGACGTCGGAAGGGTCCAGGACGCAAGAGGTATCGTTATGGTCTGGGGAATGGTTTCGTGGCAATCCCTGGGCGATCTCTATATTCTGGAGGGCACAGTGGATCATCTACTCTTGAAGACCATATCGGTCCCTATATGCAGTTTGTTTTTTCCTTGGCACGGTGGCATCTACCAGCAGGACAACGCGACGTGCCACGCAGCTCGCAGAACGAACTCCAGAACGAGCTTACCGTGTTCTCCTGGCCACAAAACGCCTCCGGATTGAAACCCAATCGAGAGCGTGTGAGACCCCTTCGATGGAGGTGTTCACACAGTGGCTCCTCAAGCGAGAAACCTGGCGCAGCTGACCTCGGCTGTGAAGTCGGAATGGGTCCACATACCTGTTGGTATCTTCCAGAACCTCACTGACTCTCTCCTTACACGTCTCGCAGCAGTCCACGCTTCAAAAGGTGGTCACTAGCCTTGTGACAGGTGTTTACATTAATGTGACTGTACAGTGTATACTGGTATGTATCTGAGTTCAAAATGGTTCAAATGGCTCTGAGCACTATGGGACTTAACATCAGAGGTCATCAGTACCCTAGAACTTACAACTACACTCCTGGAAATGGAAAAAAGAACACATTGACACCGGTGTGTCAGACCCACCATACTTGCTCCGGACACTGCGAGAGGGCTGTACAAGCAATGATCACACGCACGGCACAGCGGACACACCAGGAACCGCGGTGTTGGCCGTCGAATGGCGCTAGCTGCGCAGCATTTGTGCACCGCCGCCGTCAGTGTCAGCCAGTTTGCCGTGGCATACGGAGCTCCATCGCAGTCTTTAACACTGGTAGCATGCCGCGACAGGCAGCGTGGACGTGAACCGTATGTGCAGTTGACGGACTTTGAGCGAGGGCGTATAGTGGGCATGCGGGAGGCCGGGTGGACGTACCGCCGAATTGCTCAACACGTGGGGCGTGGGGTCTCCACAGTACATCGATGTTGTCGCCAGTGGCCGGCGGAAGGTGCACGTGCCCGTCGACCTGGGACCGGACCGCAGCGACGCACGGATGCACGCCAAGACCGTAGGATCCTATGCAGTGCCGTAGGGGACCGCACCGCCACTTCCCAGCAAATTAGGGACACTGTTGCTCCTGGGGTATCGGCGAGGACCATTCGCAACCGTCTCCATGAAGCTGGGCTACGGTCCCGCACACCGTTAGGCCGTCTTCCGCTCACGCCCCAACATCGTGCAGCCCGCCTCCAGTGGTGTCGCGACAGGCGTGAATGGAGGGACGAATGGAGACGTGTCGTCTTCAGCGATGAGAGTCGCTTCTGCCTTGGTGCCAATGATGGTCGTATGCGTGTTTGGCGCCGTGCAGGTGAGCGCCACAATCAGGACTGCATACGACCGAGGCACACAGGGCCAACACCCGGCATCATGGTGTGGGGAGCGATCTCCTACACTGGCCGTACACCACTGGTGATCGTCGAGGGGACACTGAATAGTGCACGGTACATCCAAACCGTCATCGAACCCATCGTTCTACCATTCCTAGACCATAAAGGGAACTTGCTGTTCCAACAGGACAATGCACGTCCGCATGTATCCCGTGCCACCCAACGTGCTCTAGAAGGTGTAAGTCAACTACCCTGGCCAGCAAGAACTCCGGATCTGTTCCCCATTGAGCATGTTTGGGACTGGATGAAGCGTCGTCTCACGCGGTCTGCACGTCCAGCACGAACGCTGGTCCAACTGAGGCGCCAGGTGGAAATGGCATGGCAAGTCGTACCACAGGACTACATCCAGCATCTCTACGATCGTCTCCATGGGAGAATAGCAGCCTGCATTGCTGCGAAAGGTGGATATACACTGTACTAGTGCCGACATTGTGCATGCTCTGTTGCCTGTGTCTATGTGCCTGTGGTTCTGTCAGTGTGATCATGTGATGAATCTGACCCCAGGAATGTGTCAATAAAGTTTCCCCTTCCTGGGACAATGAATTCACGGTGTTCTTATATCAATTTCCAGGAGTATACTTAAATCTAACTAACGTAACGACTTGACACACATCCACGCCCGAGGCAGGATTCTAACCTGGGACCGTAGCGGTCACGCGGTTCCAGACTGTAGCACCTAGAACCACTCGGCCAGAATGTCCGGCTGGTCCTGAGCGGAAGAGTTAAATACCGAGACTCCAGAACAACAGCCCACACCAAGTTCTCTAACCGACAACGAAAATCAGTTTTCCAGACTAGGAATTTCCTCGGTGAGAACACAGTACACAGGTGCAATTAGAGAAGCCAGTGTGAGAGACGGCACAGTTGCTACAGTGAAGACAGCGGCATTCTGTTTCTGCTCGATGTCTTCAACGTGATACTTCCAAAAAAAAGACTTCCATCTATCTTCAGTGCTAAGGAGTAACAAAACGCTGTGGCGGCCCATCAAAGATGAGCGGTTTGAATCGCGAAGTGTAGTGTGCCACCTCCGGATTACACAGAATGCGCGGGTTCCAACTGGCCAGTCACCCGACGAGGTGGTGATAGTGACGTACGGGACACGACTGTCCAGCAATAGGCGGTCAGACCCTGTTATGGTGATTAGGCGTGTTCGCTGCGTGATCGACTTAATCACCCATTGACGGAGCCCGGACTGTTCAGGGAGATGTAGTTTACTGCTGGCTGGATTTGCATTGATTAACGTGTACCTGCTACGAGGCGGCAGTGCTAAACGACAAGTGGCGTCTTAATTAAATGAGAAAGGTTAACCAAAATATTCAGGAATAGAGAAATACAAGTGAGTTAGGAACGTTACAGGTAGGACGTGCATGGCAGGTAAGGTGAAACGGCTACATGAAAAATTTGAACAAATCGAAAAAGCTGCGAGTACCGGGAAGAACTGACTCAGCCTATCAAAAAGTCAAAACAGGCACCAGTGAGATTGTAAGCAAGGGCAGTAACATCAAGAGTGCAACGGAAATTCCACTTTTAAACACAGAAGATTCCGTACCCCGCATGGAAGGCAGCGCGTGGGTCTGCTCCTGTAAACTGAATGGGTGGGCCGAATGGGAAGTGAGCAGGAGCAGGTGAGGTAAGATTCTCGGTACAGCTTTTTACGTGAAAGTACATTTAATTATTAGTCAATGACATGCGTAACTTTACACTGAAGAGCCCATAGGTGCGACTGGATAGGCATCAACGTTAATAGTCACTAGTAGTAGGGCAAACTATCACTGAAGTAACAAAGTCAGTAATGGCCCCCCTAAGAAGTAGAAACAATGTTGCTAGGTCGTCTCCTCGGAATCAAATGGGCTGAATCCGGAGCGACGCTCGTAGAGGCTAGAGGGCGCTGTCGTCCGTCGGTGTCTCGTAGTGCCAACTTATGAACTTGCACCTACACCGTGGCATCGTTGCTATCGATAACACGGAAGAGATACCGAATCGGTGGAAACGGTACACTGAAAGCCACTTGGAGGAGGACTTGCCTGGTGACGTGATGGAAAACGAAACAGGAGGCCACGGCGAAGAGACAGTGGATTCAGTATTACAAATTAGAAGAGCTTTGAACAAGTTAAGGATCAAAGAAGGCAGAAGGAATACATAACATTCCATCGGAATTTATAAGATCATTGAGGGAAGTGGCAACAAAATGGCTGTTCACGTTGATGTGTAGAAGGTATGGAACTTGCGGTACGCCAACCGGCTTTTGGAAAAACATCATCGCCGCGCGGGATTAGCCGAGCGGTCTCGGGCGCTACAGTCATGGACTGTGCGGCTGGTCCCGGCGGAGTTTCGAGTCCTCCCTCGGGCATGGGTCTGTGTGTTTGTCCTTAGGATAATTTAGGTTAACTGGTGTGTAAGCTTAGGGACTGATGACCTTAGCACTTAAGTCCCATAACATTTCACACACATTTGAACACCAAAAAAAATCATCTACGCAATCCAAAGGTAGCAAGAGCCAACAAGTGCGACAGTTATCGCACAAGTAGGTCAGCAGCTCATGTATCCAAGTTGCTGAGAAGAATTGTTTTGCTTCGGATGTTGGCGCCACTACAGTTGACCGACGTCTACGGTCCGTAGGATGTTCAGCAACGCACTTGTCTGGAGTGTCGGAACACGTGGCGCGCTGTTTACGTCGGCAAGCGTACCCCCCCCCCCCCCCCCCCCCGCACCAACGCCGCCCATCACCGTGTCGTGTCTTATCGCGATCGCAGCTCCTGATGACGCGGGGCTGTGTGGAAACACTAGGCAGGACCTCGGCTAATGAAAGGCAGACACCGACCGCTCACACCGTGCCCTCACTCAGCTGAGTCCCTCACCAGCTGGAAACGCGGCCCGCTCTGCTCGTCCAGGAGACCCAAAGCTCAGTACACAAAGGCGACCAGGTCGTTGACATACGGAAGGCACTAGACGCAGCTGCCTCTGTCGTGTAGTGAACGAAATAGCGAGCTCACTATCACCCGCGTCCGCAAGGGTGGGGGAGGGGGCCGAAACTTTTTGTTTATTCCAGAATTCTGACGTATTTTAGACATTACATTGCAGTGCGTCATGTGGCACTGTCAAGCAACATACCTCGATGACACTTGGACCATACAGTGATCTGACAAAAATCATGTTATACCTTCTGCACAACTGGCCATTAAAATTGCTACACCACGAAGATGTGCTACAGACGCGAAGTCCAACCTACAGAAAGAAGATGATTAGCTTTGCAGAGCATTCACACAAGGTTGGCGCCGGTGGCGACACCTACAACGTACTGATATGAGGAAAGTTTCCAACCGATTTCTCATATATAAACACCAGTAGACCGGCGTTGTCTGGTGAAACGTTGTTGTGATGCTTCGTGTAAGGAGGAGAAATGCGTACCATCACGTTTCCGACTTTGATGAAGGTCGGATTGCAGCCTATCGCGATTGCGGTTTATCGTATCGCGACATTGCTGCTCGCACTGGTCGAGATCCAGTTGTTAGCAGAACATGGAATCGGTGGGTTCAGGAGGGTAATACGGAACGCCGTGCTGGATCCCAACGGCCTCGTATCACTAGCAGTCGAGATGACAGGCATCTTATCTGCATGGCTGTAACGGATCGTGCAGCCACGTCCCGATCGCTGAGTCAACAGATGGCGACGTTTGCAAGACAACAACCATCTGCACGAACAGTTCGACGACGTTTGCAGCAGCATGGACTATCAGCTCGGAGACCGTGGCTGCGGTTACCCTTGACGGTGCATCACAGACAGGAGGGCCTGCGATGGTGTACTCAACGACGAACGTGGGTGCACGAATGGCAAAACGTCATTTTTTCGTATGAATCCAGGTTCTGTTTACAGCATCATGATGGTCGCATCCGTGTTTGACGACATCGCGGTGAACGCACATTGGAAGCGTGTATTCGTCATTGCCATACTGGCGTATCACCCGCCGTGATGGTATGGGGTGCCATTGGTTACACGTCTCGGTCACCTCTTGTTCGCATTGACGGCACTTTGAACAGTGGACGGTATATTTCAGATGTGTTACGACCGGTGGCTCTACCCTTCATTCGATCCCTACAAAACCCTACATTTCAGCAGGATAATGCAGGACCGGATGTTGCAGGTCCTGTACGGACCTTTCTGGATACAGAAAATGTTCGACTGCTGCCCTGGCCAGCACATTCTCCAGATCTCTCACCAATTGAAAACGTCTGGTCAATGGTGGCCGAGCAACTGGCTCGTCACAATACGCCAGTCACTACTCTTGGTGAACTGTGGTATCGTGTTGAAGCTGCATGGGCAGCTGTACCTGTTCACGCCATCCAAGCTGTGTTTGACTCAATGCCCAGGCATATCAAGGCCGTTATTACGGCCAGAGGTGGTTGTTCTGGGTACTGATTTCTCAGGATCTATGCACCCAAATTGCGTGAAAATGTAATCACATCTCTGTTCTAGTATAATATATTTGTCCAATGAATACCAGTTTATCATCTGCATTTCTTCTTGGTGTAGCAATTTTAACGGCCAGTAGTGTAATATGTGGTACAACTTGACTAAAAGAGTGGATCACATCGTGACGTATCAAGGAATCATTTCCGTAATTGAACAATGTGTGGATGTAAAATTTGTAGAGGACTGGGCGGTCATGAGTACAGTAAGCAGATTCAGAACGATGTAAGTTGCAGCAGTATTCGGTGTGAAGCAGCATCCACAGTATAGGCTAGTGTCTAGAGCTGCTTTAAATGTCTCTTCGGACTGAAGACCACAATAACAACAACGAGTGTAAGGAGAAACGTATTCCAGTGCTTCTGTGAGCGCAATGAAACATGGAATCATATGGATAACGAATACCTTAAATAAAAATATGCTTCCGAATTAAAACAGAAAACTTTTACTTTAGCTTTTAGTTTCTTTTAAATAGACTAATTTTGCTTGGGTAATCAGCAAACTGGTTTATTAGCAGATGGACCGTCTGCAGTTTGCTGTATAGCTTAATGATATACTGGATAACACTGACGGGTAAATGACTCTGTTCGCCGGCCGCTGTCACCGAACGGTTCTAGGCGCTTCAGTGGATGTGTGTGATGTCCTTAGGTTAGTTAGGTTTAAGTAGTTCTAAGTTCTAGGGGACTGATGACCTCAGGTGTTAAGTCCCATAGTGCTCAGAGCCACTTGAACCATTTGAAACGACGCTCTTCGCATAAGATGCTACTGTCTACAGGAAGACAGCAGCGACAGAAGACGATCATCACGAAACGAAGGAAGATTTGCGGAGGACTGATGATTCGTGCAGGGACATATATAACGCTTTGTGCTTAAATAGGAGGTGGCATCCATTAGTGTTTGATCGCACTATTCTCTGGAGACATATCATCAGACATTCGAGAAAAATATCATCCGCACAGTACCAAAGATTACGCAATGTTTTGCATGCAGTGAAGAGTTTAATAAGCGCAGAATACAGAGGAAACCGAAGAAAGTCTAAAGTAATGATGAGTAGTAGAAATGGGATTAGCGATAAACTTAACAACAAAACTGGGGGCCATAGAGTGTTGATGTGGTGGTCTTCAGCCCAGAGACAGGTTTGATGCAGTTCTCCATGCTACTCTATCCTGTGCAAGATTCTTCATCTCTCAGTACCTACTGCAACCTACATCCTTCTCAATCTGTTTAGTGTATTCATCTCTTGGTCTCCCTCTACGATTTTTACCCTCCACACTGCCCTCCAATACTAAATTGATGATCCCTTGATGCCTCAGAATATGCCCTACCAACCGATCCCTTCTTCTAGTCAAGTTGTGCCACAAATTTCTCTTCTCTCCAATTCTATTCAATACCTCCTCATTAGTTATGTGATCTACCCATCTAATCTTCAGTATTCTTCTGTAGCACCATATTTCGAAAGCTTCTATTCTACACTCAAATACTTTCAGAAACGACTTCCTGGCACTTAAATCTATACTCGATGTCAACAAATTTCTCTTCTTCAGAAACGCTTTCCTTGCCATTGCCAGTCTACATCACCTATATTACCCGCATTCCTATTTACCTTTTCATTATTATACCTACTCCCGCATTATCCCTGTTTGATTTTGTATTTATAACCCTGTATTCACCTGACCAGTAGTCATATTCCTCCTGCCACCGAACTTCACTAATTTCCACTATATCTAACTGTTACCTATCCATTTCCCTTTTTAAATTTTCTAACCTACCTACCCGATTAGGACATTCCACACTCCGATCCGTAGAACCCGAGTTTTTTATCTCCTGATAACAACGTCCTCCTGAGTAGTCCCCGCCCGGAGATCCGAATGGGGGACTATTTTATCTCCGGAATATTTTACCCAAGAGGACGCCATCATTATTTAACCATACAGTAAAGCTGCATGCCCTCAGGAAAAATTATGACTAGTTTCCCCTTGCTTTCAGCCGTTCGCTGTACCAGCACAATAACGCCGTTTGGGTTAGTGTTACAAGGCCAGATCAGTCAGTCATCCAGACTGTTGCCCCTGCAACTACTGAAAAGGCTGCTGCCCCTCTTCAGGAACCACACGTTTGTCTGGCCTCTCAACAGATACCCCTCTGTTGTGGTTGCACCTACGGTACGGCTATCTGTGTCGCTGAGGCACGCAATCCTCCCCACCAACGACAAGGTCCATGGTTCATTGGTGGGGTGGGGGGGGGGGGCGTAGAGTAGATGAACGAATTCTGTTGATTGTTTATTTGGGACGAAAATAACGCATCACAGCCGAAGCAATGAGGATGTAAAAAAAACAGACTACCACAGGTAAAGACGGCATTTCTGGCTAAAAGAAGTCAGCTAGCTTCATTCGTCAGCCTTAATCTGAGGAGGACATTTCTGGTAATCTACACTTGGAGCAGAGCATTGTGTGACAGTGAATCGTAAACTGTAGCCAATCCGGAAAAGAAAACAACTGAAACGTCTGAGATGTGGTTCTATGCAAAGATGTTAGAAATTAAGATGGACTTATAGCATTCGGCGGTTCTGTACGGGATCGATGAGTAAATGAATATATGGAAAACAGGGACGAGAAGAAGCCGCAAGACGATCGAAGTGTTTGAGATGTGATGCTACAGGGCACGGGTTCCCAACAAAATTTTCTCGAGGTCCCCCTCATCGAGCATGATTGGTACCTTGTCATATCACAGTATCAAGTGCCTAAAAAAGTCAAATTAAGCGTCTTTTTATACGTTTTCTATTTCTGGTACTTAGAAAAAACATTGACATATTCATTATTGAAAAAATATTGAGTGGCCAAAGCAAAAAATTTGTTATTGTACGAAATATATTTAATATATTTTTTATTCCAATAGCATCTTGTGGACCCCTGTGGCATAGCTCGCGGATCCCTGGGGGTCCGCAGACCACATGTTGGGAACCACTGCAGTATAGAGGAATGCAGGAAGTTAGACGCACTGGTAACGCAGGGAATGAGGAGGTTCTCCGAAGAATCGGCGAAGAAAGTAGTATATGGAATAGACTGAGAAGGAGAAGATCCAGTATGATATGATATCTGCTAAAACATCAAGGAATAACTTCAAAGGTACCGGAGGGAGCTTCAGAGGGTGAAAACTGTAGAGGAAGATATCCAGAACACCGATGACTCAAGAAAAAACTCGATGATCTACGCATCAAGTGCGTGCTGTCAAGTGCGAGGACCTGATAGGCCATTCCACAGATTCTAAGGCTACCAGCTGCGGGCTAAAGAATCCGCATGCCGCACAGTGCGTTAGTTGCTCAGCTGGGGGCACCTTGGGAGTCAGGGGTTTCTTCGAGGGCATTCTGTGCAGAGGAAAGGGTAAGAGGGCGGAGTGGTGGTTGGGGAGGCTGGGACCACCACTCGCACGCTGTCCAGGAGGTCTCTCTAGCTCCCACCGAGCAGATCCACTTAACCCTCCCTCCTGGGGTGCTAAACAGCTATCCTCTCAGTAACGCGTGAGAAGCTCGTTACAGCTCTAGGGGATATGCTGAATATCCGTTTAATTGCGACGGGTACAAAGATGGGAAAGTGAATTACTGATCACCTCCGTGCCAACTAACATCGATTCCGAAAACAGTGCTCATTTGTTTCTTTATTTACACGTCTAGTTACGTAGGACCAAATTGAGGAGCAAATATCCAAGATGACGGAACGTGTCAGTACATGAAATTACAACATAAAAGTAATAACAGATAAAATAAAATGTTTATGAACCCAAAACAAGTAAAGCCGTAAGTTTAAGTAAAGGCATTCAACAATACAACATAAGAATCAGCTTAATTTTTCAAGGAACTCCTCAACAGAATAGAAAGAGTAACCCATGAGGGAACTCTTCATTTCCGATGAGAAAGCGCGTGGATTACTGCTACAATTTTTGAATTCCTGTGGCAGCTTATTGAAAATCGATGCAGCAGTATACTGCACACCTTCCTGCACAAGAGTTTAAGAAGTGCGATCCAAATGCAGACTTGATTTCTGCCGAGTATTGACAGAGTGAAAGCTGCTAATTCTTGGGAATAAGCTGATATTGTTAAGAAGAAACGACAGTAAAGAATATACGTACTGAGAGGGCAATGTCAAAAATACCCAGACTGTGAACAAAGTCGACAAGAGATTCGCGAACTTACACCACTTCTTGCCCGAACCACCCGTTTCTGAGCCAAAAATATCCTTTTAGAATGGGAAGAGTTACCCCAAAATATAATACCATGTGACATAAGTGAATGAAAATAAGCAAAGTAGACTAATTTTCGTGTCGAAAGATCACTTAAGTCAGGTACCGTTCGAATAGCAAAAATGACAAAATTAAGTCTTTGAACAAGATCCTTAACATGGACTTTCCACGACATCTTACTATCTATCTGAATACCCAGAAATTTTAACTGTTCAGTTTCACTAATCATATGCCCGTTCTGCGAAATTAAAACGTCGTATTTTGTTGAATTGTGTGTTAAAAACTGTAAAAACTGACTCTTACTGTGATTTAGAGTTAGTTTATTTTCTACAAGCCATCAACTTAGGTCATGTGCTGCACTATTTGAAACCGAGCCGATGTTGCACACAACATCCTTTACTACCAAACTAGTGTCATCAGCAAACAGAAATATTTTAGAGTTACCCATAATACTAGAGGGCATATCATTTATATAAATAAGGAACAGGAGTGGCCCCAACACTGATCCCTGAGGCACACCCCACCTGACAGTACCCCACTCAGACCCCACATCACAGCCGTTATCAACATTGTGAATAATGACCTTTTGCTGCCTGTTGCTGAAGTAAGAGGTGAACCAATTGTGAGCTACTCCCCGTATTCCGTAATGGTCCAACTTCTGAAGCAATATTTTGTGATCAACGCAATCAAATGCCTTAGTTAAATAAAAAAAATATGCCAAGCGTTCGAAACCTTTTGTTTAGCCTATCCAGTACCTCACGGAGAAAAGAGAATATAGCATTTTCAGTTGTTAAGCGACTTCTAAAGCCGAACTGTACATTTGATAGCAAATCGTATGATATACATCATCAATTATCCTTACATACAGAGCCTTTTCAATAACTGTTGCAAACACTGATGGCATAGAAATAGGTCTCTGCATTATCCGTTTATCCCTTTTTATAAAGCGGCTTTACTACTGAGTACTTTAATCGCTCAGGAAACTGACCATTCCTAAAGGAAAAATTACAAATATGGCTAAATACAGGGCTAACATGTGCAGCACAGTACTTTAATATTCTGCTAGACACTCCATCATAACCATGAGAGTCCTTAGTCTTCGGTGATTTAATTATTGACTCAATCTCACTCTTGTCTGTATCACAAAGCAGTATTTCAGACATCAATCTCGGAAAGGCATTTGCCAAGATAGTTATATGATTTCCTGTAGAAACAAAGTTTTTATTTAATTCACCAGCAATTCTCAGAAAATGATTGTTAAATACTGTACATATATCTGGTTTATCAGTAACAGAAATATTTTTACTACAAACTGACTTTGTATCGTCGAACTTGTGCTGCTGACCAGACACTTCCTTCACAACTGACCATATGGCTTTAATTTTATCCTGTGAATTAGCTGTACGGTTTGCGTACTACATACTCTTTACCTCCCTAATAACATTTTAAGCACCTTATAATACTGTTTTTAATGGGCTACTGTAGCTTGATTGTGACTACTTCTAACATTTTCATAAATTTCCCTCTCTTTTCTACATGATATCCTTATCCCACTAGTAAGCCACCCAGGCTGCCCATTACTGCTAACACACCGTTTAGAACGTTCTAATGGAAAGCAGCTCTCAAAGAGCATGAGAAATGTGTTAAGGAAAGTATCACATTTATCATCTACGTTATCGGCACTATAAACATCCTGCCACTCTTGTTCCTTGACAAGATTTAAAAAAACTCTCTATTGCTGTCGTATAAACTTTCCTACATAATTTGTAATTAAATATGACATTGGTCTCAGTACAAAAGCCTTTTATGTTAAAATTTGTTCGTCATCGTCTGAAAGGCCATTCACGCTTTTACTAACAGAATGCCCATCTAGTAATGAAGAATGAATAAAAATATTGTCTATGGCTGTGCTACTGTTCCTCTGCACACTAGTTGGAAAAAACACAGTGTGCATCAGATCATATGAATTTAGGAGGTGTACCAACATCCGTTTTCTTGCACCATCATATACAAAATTTATATTGAAGTCACCACATATAAGTAGTTTCTGGTACTTCCTACAAAGTGAATCAAGAACGCTCTCTAGCTTGAGCAGAAATGCTCTGAAGTCGGAGTTAGGGGACCTATAAACAACAACAGTTAGAAGTTTAGTTTCACTAAATTCAACTGCCGCTGCACAACATTTAAATATCTGTTCAGTCCAGTTTCGCGATGCGTCTATGGACTCAAATGGAATAATGTTTTTTACGTACATAGCCACTCTCCCACCCTGTAAGGAACTCCTTGAGAAACAGCCAGCTAATCTGTAGCCTAGTAAAGGAAGCCTCTGAATTGTCAAATTATTTAAGTGGTGCTCTGATATACCAATAACTTCAGAGTCAACATCTATAAGTAGTTCACTAACTTTATCCCTAATACCTCTTATACTTTGATGAAATGTGCTAATTCCTTCTCTACCTGGAAACATTACATCCTCGGAAGGTGAGCCCTTAGTAAGAGGAACTTCCTTTAAGCAGGTATACCTATTAGCTGACTTCAATCTAAAAAAGGTGCAGCTCTAACACCAACTACCACATGAAGTTTTCTATGAGTAACACCACCACCACTATCCACTACACTGTAGCAGTAGATGGTGGCTCAAATGGCTCTGAGCACTATGGGACTTAACATCTGAGGACATCAGTCCCCTAGAACTTAGAACTACTTAAACCTAACTAACCTAAGGACATCACACACATTCATGCCCGAGGCAGGATTCGAACCTGCAACCTAGCGAGTGCAAGGTGGCAAAGATAAATTAATTAGAAACAAAGTCCTTGCGTCAAATGAAGCAAATGTGTTATTTATTAACCTTCTTTCTTTATTGCATACATGCCACATTCCGTGTCCTTAATTTTCTTCCTCCTTCCATTGTGTGTGTGTGTGTGTGTGTGTGTGTGTGTGTGTGTCTGTGTGCTGTGTGCGTGCGCGCGCGCGCGCGCGCGCGTATGTGTGTGTGTGTGTGTGTGTGTGTGTGTGTGTGTGTGCGCGCGCGCGCGCGCTCACGTGCATATTTTCCTTTTTCTTGCAGACTACACACTGTGTCTAGGTAGAGAAGGAGCAGCGGTATTGTTCTGAGAATTAATTCGCGCAGTAATTTTCGTCAGCGCGGTCCGCTTTTGTGAGCCTCCGTGAAACAAAAACGCGTTCACTTAACGATGCGGGCGGGAGAGAGAAAGCTGATTACGGGCTCTGCACGCAGCAGACACCAGAAAAACCTGCTCTGTTGTGACACGTGCGCATTTCTTTTGTTCCGCATCATGAGCGCTTTTGTTTTGTATTTACTTATTTATTTTCACTCTTATTAGCATGCAATGTTTGTCACCGGAATTTGTTCGTCTCCCGTAATCATCTGCGTTCCCAGACGCTAGTAAACTACAAAACTTCCGTCCGGATGTAACGAACTGAACCTCGCTGCAATGCAATTTTACCGTGCACCAGTGAGAAATTCGTAGAAAAAGTGAGGTTTGAAACTTCCTCGCAGATTAAAACTGTGTGCCGGACCGAGCCTCGAACTCGGGACCTTTACCTTTTGCCGGAAAGTGACCTATCATCTTTTTTTTATTGTTCGTTGCATTTGCTCGGGACGTACGTCCTATGATACTCATTCAAGTTCATCGTTGATCCAATCACTCAGTTTTTTTTTTTTTTATTGCAGAAGACAGCTAACCCTCTGACCGAACACACTGAGCTACCGTGCTAGCGCCTTCTGAGCTACCCAAGCACGACTCACGACCCCTACTCACACCCCTAATTCCGCCAGTACCCCGTTCAAATGGCTCTGAGCACTATGGGACTCAACTGCTGTGGTCATCAGTCCCCTAGAACTTAGAACTACTTAAACCTAACTAACCTAAGGACAGCACACACATCCATGCCCGAGGCAGGATTCGAACCTGCGACCGTAGCGGTCGCGCGGTTCCAGACTGAAGCGCCTAGAACCGATCGGCCACTCCGGCTGGCAGTACCTCGTCTCCTACATTCTAAGCTCCTAGAAGCCCTCTTGCAGACCTTGCACAACTAGCGCTTCTGGAAGAAGGGAGGAGACGAGGTTCTGGCGAAATTAGTGCTGTCAGGATGGGTAGTTCAGACGGATCAGCTCTTTCCGAAGCATATCAGATCGACTCGGTATCATTCGACCCGTGGGAAGTATCCAACAAATGAGCGGCGGTACAAACTTGGAATACTTTTCCGCATTAGATAAACATTATTTCATCATTCCCACATTTTAGTTAAACCCCAAGGTCAGTCTTACTTGATCACTGTTCCTACCCAGTAGCATAATCTTTGCAACATGTGAATTACGAAGCGTAAATGAAAAATGAGCAAAATATCTTTATACAAGTATCTCAAGCAACCTAATAAAAACGCGAATGTGTAAGTAGGCTGTTTAGGTTTTTTATTGGTAACGCCACCTCTGTATGAAAATCACTGGCTGTGCTGTGTGCAGTCTGTGGCTGCTTTGCATTGTTGTAATACTCGCCATTGTAGTGTTGGGCAGCGGCAGCTGGATGTGAACAGCGCGTAGCGTTGCGCAGTTGGAGGTGAGCCGCCAGCAGTGGTGGATGTGGGGAGAGAGATGGCGGAGTTTTGTAATTTGTCATGAACTGCTATATATATTATGACTATCAAGGTAAATACATTGTTTGTTCTCTATTAATATCTTTCATTTGCTAACTATCCCTATCAGTAGTTAGTGCCTTCCGTAGTTTGAATCTTTTATTTAGCTGGCAGTAGTGGCGCTCGCTGTACTGCAGTAGTTCGAGTAATGAAGATTTTTGTGAGGTAAGTGATTTCTGAAAGGTATAGTTTAATGTTACTCAGGGCCATTCTTTTGCAGGGATTTTTGAAAGTCAGATTGCTTTGCGCTAAAAATATTGTATGTCAGTTTAAGCACAGTCTTGTATAAATTGTTCAAAGGGGACGTTTCAAATGTTAGGAAAAAAATTCGGGAGTTTCAAGACGCGAACCACCGCCACAACAAATTGAAGACAAGACAGTAACGCTACTCAATACACTAAACTAACGACACACCTTTTGTATGTAATCATAGTGTGTTACGTCTTGCTGAAGACCTTAATCGTAGATACGTTACTAATTGAAATTTAATTATAACAAATTCTACCAAGAATAATGCATTTAGGGTGGGCCATCAGTGTGTCGCTGCCTTCATAATACACAAGATACAATAATTCTTTTGTCACGAATATGATGTTTCTCATTATTTTATTGGAACGAATCACACAGTTAACAACGGGTTTTCCAGTTATTCTCAATTTGCTGGTGCTCAGAAACGGCGTATATACGTATAGGCTTGAAATGAATGCCAATATGGCGCCTCACAGCTCTGTACTGAAGGGAGACGGCTTGCGTGTGACGTAGGTGGCGTTGTGCCATCTCATTGGTCAACGCTCAGACGCACGCTCAGAATATCTGACATACCAGATACTGCTCTGCAGCCGGCCGATGTGGCCAAGCGGTTCTAGGTGCTTCAGTCTGGAACCGCGCGACCGCTACGGTCGCAGGTTCGAATCCTGCCTCGGGCATGGATGTGTGTGACATCTTTATGTTAGTTAGGTGTAAGTAATTCTAAGTTCTAGGGGTCTGATGATCACAGATGTTGAGTTCCATAGTGCTCGAAGCCATTTGAACCATTTTTGAACTGCTCTGCACATTCGGAAAGATTCCCGAACGTGCTATTCCACGCTATGACGTCAGAAACTCGGCACGCTCAACGTTCGGATGCACGGTCCCTGTGCCGACGACTTTACCGCTATATGCTTCGCCAGCGTGTCATACTCGCCCTTCAGGAGAGAGACTCATTGAACTCAACAGTTTTCATGCAAGATGGGGCCCCAACGCACATCACTCCCGAAGTTTACGTGCTTCTCCGAAACACATTTGGAAACGATTGAATTTCTAAATGCTTGGCCGGCAGAATCACGTAATCTCACTCCCTGTGATTTCTGGTTGTGTGGCTGCCAGAAGGACGGGGTTTACCTGTGCAACATTCTAACATCTGCTGATCTAAAGCGCAACACGCAACACGGATATGCTTCGTTCTGCTGAGCAGAATGCAATCCCGCCCTTTCAGACTCTTCTGGACACTAATGGGGACCATGTTGAGCCCCTTTTGTAGCAGCCTTGGCACCAGTGTCTAATTGTATGATGTACCGTACCTGTACATTAAAAGTGTTTCAGTTGAATTGATTCTGCATTATTTCCCTTTCCCATGATCTTGACATTCATACTACCAATTTCGGTACTCGTATGGTAATTAGTTTACGTGTTATAACGTGTTAAATACGGAAAGTTTAACTACACTACTGGCCATTAAAATTGCTACACCACGAAGTTGACACGCTACAGACGCGAAATTTAACCGACAGGAAGAAGATGCTGTGAAATGCAAATGATTAGCTTTTCAGAGCATTCACACAAGGTTGGCGCCGGTGGCGACACCTACAACGTGCTGACATGAAGAAAGTTTCCAAACGATTTCTCATACACAAACAGCAGTTGACCGGCGTTGCATGGTGACACGTTGTTGTGATGCCTCGTGTAAGGTATGGACTATCAGCTCGGAGACCATGGCGACAGTTACCCTTGACTCTGTGTCACAGACAGGAGCTCCTGCGATGGTGTACTCAACGACGAACCTGGGTGCACGAATGGCAGAACGTCATTTTTTCGGAAGAATCCAGGTTCTGTTTACAGCATCGTGATGGTCGCATCCGTGTTTGGCGACATCGTGGTGAACGCAAATTGGAAGCATGTATCCGTCATCACCATACTGGCTTATCACCTGGCGTGATGGTATGGGGTGCCATTGGTTCCACGTCTCGGTCACCTCTTGTTCGCACTGAAGCCACTCTGAACAGTGGACGTTACATTTCAGATGTGTTACGATCCTTGGCTCTACCCTTCATTCGATCCCTGCAAAACGCTGCATTTCGGCAGGATAATGCACGACCGCATGTTACAGGTCCTGTACGGGCGTTTCTGGATACAGAAGATGTTCGACTGCTGCCCTGGCCACCACATTCTTCAGATCTCTCACCAACTGAAAACGTCTGGTCAATGGTGGCCGAGCTTCTGATTCGTCACAATACGCCAGTCACTACCCTTGATGAACTGTGGTATCTTGTTGAAGCTGCATGGGCAGCTGTACCTGTACACGCCATCCAAGCTCTGTTTGACTCAATGCCCAGGCGTATCAAGGCCGTTATGACGGCCAGAGGTGGTTGTTCTGGGCACTGATTTCTGAGGGTCTATGCACCCAAATTGCATGAAAATGTAATCACATGTCAGTTCTAGTATAATGCATTTGTCCAATGAATACCCGTTTATCATCTGCATTTCTTCTTGGTGTAGCAATTTTAATGGTCAGTAGTGTACTTAGTGTTTAGGTTAGGAAGTTTCATCACTCTTGTTTGTAATTAGAATACTATGTAAGACTAAAGCGACAGCATTCTATGCTTTCCGTCTGGTAGCCTAAGATAAGCGCAGTAGTGCTCGAGTTTTTCCGAATATTATTTAATTTAAAAAAAAAATAAATGGCTATATTGTTTCTTTGCTCGTTTCTTTATACGTCCGAATTGCAATTGCTCACGCCATTTCTGGTTAGTTGGACCGCTGGCTGGCCAGTGCTGTCAAAGTTAAATGCGGCAGTAAAGCTGTTGTCCCGCATTATCGCTCAGTCTATGTGAGTGTAAAGCCGCGTACACACTGCCACTGGAAACATGTTTCTGCCGGAAACATTGTTTTCTGCGATGTTTGGCAAATGTTTCCGACTTTGTTTCTGGTCTCTGTTTCCGTCCACACTGGCGGCAAACATTTCTCGTGTGTTCACGCCGTCTGCAGTGCCCCTTGTGTTATTGTGTTCGTATCGTCTGCTGCTGCGTTATGTCTGGTGTCGAAGAAACAATAATGATATGTGGAGCTGCATTATTAATGCTAGAAGGTTTACACAAACAAAATGAAAGGCGTCCTCGTCGTTGTTGGAAAAAAACATTCTATAGAAGAACTGGCGGAAATAACCTGCTACGTGAGCTGAGTATGGAAGACGGCTCTGGCTTCCGCAACTTCACTCGGATCTCACCTACCGATTTTGAATATCTGGCAAATATGATATCACCATTTGTTTCAAAAAAAGACACGAATTTCAGGAAAGCTATTTCAGTCAACCAAAGGCTTGCAGTTACTCTTCGTTTCCTGGCAACAGGAGATTCATTTCAGAGCCTTGCGTATTTATTTCGCATTTCGAAACAAGCAATATCTAAAATAGTACCCGAAGTATGTGGAGCTCTGGTGGAAGTACTGAAGGATTATGTAAAGGTAAGTAAATGAAAAACATCGTTAAATAAGCACATTTTCGAAGTGTTATTATTTCTCAATTACGTTACATAATTCGTCAAACACAACTTCTTCAACTGCGTTGTCACTGTCTACATAACTTGTAAATGTAACAGGGGAATTGTTACTTGATGATGATGGCCCTGCTACATTCATACCCCTTTTCGACTACTCACTTTCTAAATACGCTACATTTTGTTTCATTAGTACATTATTAAGCAAAGCCATTGTTTTTGCTCGTTGTAACTCGGGTAATTTCCTTAAAACTGCATTCATCGTCCTTGTCTTATTGTTTTTGCAGCACTTTAGTTAGCAATTGAGACGCAATCTTGAAGGGTTGCTGCATGTCTTTTTTCTCGCCCATCTGATTTTTGGTGGTGGAGGACTGGAAGGTCCAGCTGCAACCTCTTCATCCTAATTTGTGCCCTCTGGCGAATGTACGAAAACCTGAAAATCAAATTTCTTTCTTTCAGATACCTGCGACTGAAAACGACTGGAGTGAAACAGCATGTTTATTCTCACAGATTCTTCAGTTCCCCCATTGTGTCGGAGCAATTGACGGGAAACATATCGTGCTACAGTGCCCTGTTGGTAGTGGAAGTGAATATTATAATTATAAAGGTTCATTCAGCATTGTGCTGCTTGCTGTCGTCGATGCCAGCTACAACTTTTGTACGCAGATATCGGCTGCCAAGGCAGAATATCAGACGGTGGTGTGTTCAAAAACGCGAGTATAAATGAGTTAATTGACAAAAAGAAACTTAACTTGCCACATGCCGAATGCTTGCCAGGTGGCACTAAGGCCCTACCATATGTTTTTGTAGCAGACAATGCTTTTCCCTTACAGGAAAACATTATGAAACCCTACCCGGGAGAACATGTTAAAAGTTCAAAAGAGAGAGTTTTTAATTACAGACTTTCAAGGGCCAGAATGGTTGTTGAGAACACTTCCGGCATTATGGCTTCAGTTTTTCGTGTGTTTAGAAAACCTATGTTGCTACAACCGGAAAAGGCAAAAACTGTCACACTTACAGCTGTATGTCTCCACAATTTTTTAAGGCGAAATGCTGCGGCAAGGAACCAGTACACCCCACATGGAAGCTTCGATTCCTACGATTTACAAACAGGTGAAATGATTCCAGGCACATGGAGACGAGATGACACTGCATCAGTTTTCATTTCAGCACAGAACATACCAAGGAAAGCTGCTTCCACGAATAAACAAATTCGAGACGAATTTGCTAATTATTTTTTAAGCCCACAAGGAAGTGTACCGTGGCAAAATAACTATGGGTGAATGTGACTGTGTACTATAAAATACAAATAAAGACAAACAAGCATAATTTTCGTACCTCATTTTCCACAGTATCTGTTGTCTCCTTTGGCTCATGTACATTGTCCGAGAACTGCAGCAGCCGATAGCCGAACCAGTTCGAGTCATATGCAGTGTCTGCACCACTACCAGATGGTCTGCTGGCAATAATTTTTCTTTTCTCGCGCCTGTACGCAACCACGAGCGATCGTATTTTCTTCTCAACACTTCCCTTGTCCGTGCCAAAAGCTGTTGCAATTTTTGCAATTGCATCGTGTTTTTTAACGGTATTTTTGTAATCCTTGCTCCGGACGTTCCATAAACAATCCTCCCCCTGGTACATTGCAATTAAATCGACAATTTGTTGCCTTGACCACTCCATTATTCTACAAAAACAAAGCGAAAACGAAAACGACAGTAAACAGAACACCGCTAAAAAGTTGACGACACACACACACATACGCTAGCGCTGTGCAGCGGTGACAAGTGGTAGCTAGCCGGAAACATTGTTTCCTTTGATCTGTACCGACACTGCTACGGATAGATGTTTCTGTGTTTCCAAACATGTTTCGAAACATGTTTCCAAATGGTGTCCACATCAAGCTACCGGAAACATGTTTTGAAAACATGTTTCAGTCTCAGTGTGTACGCGGCTTAACACAGCATCATACGTATCCTTGTTATCGTACTTGGCTGTACTGGTCACAGCTTGGCTTCTGCTCCACGTGAGAGGAAATCCAGTGAGATTTCAGGAAAATCGGAATAATACATGGCGTAATGTTTACATCAGCTTCATTCTGATGATGAACATAGTCAGTTGCTTCCTGAAGATTGGTATATAACCGGAAAACTAGTTTGAAATAAAGAAAAATCAGTAGGAAAAAGAAGGTGTACTTGTAATTCAACCTTAAATAACGCTTTTATTTATTGGCTATTTTTGGTTAAAACAAAAACAGCTTTCGTAGGCAGGAGGAGCTGGAAAGATTTGAAACGGAGTGAAAACAGGTGTGGCACAGTTACAGTTCAATCGAAATGCTGATGACGTAAAGGCGTAACTGCAGGAATCTGAAGGAAAGTAACTGGATAATCCGGTGGACTGGAGTAGCCGATAATCGTGAATAGCTGCCTTCACGTCTGCTTCCCAATGAGCTACTACCGACGCGGCCTCAAAGGGGAGAACACCGCGTCTTTTTTATTCGGATGGAAACCGCCTGCGGCTGGCCGGAGCGGGCAGGAAGGAAAGAGCGAAGCCAGTCAGGCAAAGCGGTGTCCAGGAAAAGGCGAAGGCAGAAGACCGCCTGCCCGCTGGCGCTATTCAGGAAGGCTGGGAAAGGGGAGGGCCAATCGCGACGCAAACATTGGGACAGTTCAAAGGACGACAGGGTGGGAGGGGCGGCGTGAGAGGGGGGGGGGCGGAAAGGGGGGGAAGGGGGGCAGAAAAAGGAGCAGTCCGGCGAAGGTGGGGGAGGGGGTGCGTGACGTGAAAGGCCCGGCTTGTTTGGCCCATTGCTTCGCCGCTGCGGACGTGAGGCGCACCACGCGATGTGCAAGTGCGCTCTGCCGCTACCTGGCTCCAGTAACGACGGCATTTCAGTTTATGTCGAATGCAGCTTAACCTCAAGGAGAGAAGAAAAAGGTTTCGTTTTTAGAACTACTCCTTCTGCAGAAGAGTGTTTTTCTGTTCATTTACAGGCTGTCCTGCGTAGGGGTACCTGATTTAAAAATTAAATGCACTGACAGAAAACAAGTCTTGCGAGGTAAACGAAAGTTGGTAGGCCTGTTTGTCTATTCATATTGCACGCCAGTCGCACTAATAGCGCCACCATGAGGATGCAAATCAAGTTTGCCTCAAACACGTGCTGTGGCAGTTGTGAGCTTCAGTTACCTTTGAGACTGGACACGGTGAGGCGGTGTTAGTCAAGAATGCATTTAAACTGAGCTTTGGAATACAATTTATGTTAATTCTGCAATTTTCAATAAACGTTACTTCATTACAATTGTGAAAACCTGGCAGCGTTTGGTATTAATGAAGCTAAAATCTTTTAACGGGCCCAGTTGCCATTTGTATAACAGTCGGTGATCACTAGTTCTGGCTAAATATTCAGCCATCTTCAGGTCAATTACCCTTTCGAAAGCAGTGTCCGATAGTGAGCTTGGATCATCATAGCACAAGCTCATATTTAACACTGACCACAACGCTGATTGCTGTGAGCTGGTCACATAGTAGATGTTGTTGTTGGCGAGTTACTGGTGTAATGAGACTGTTTACAGAATATTAATTTTTCATGGTAATGGTAAATACCATTAGTTCATTATAGTTAATTTTACACGTGAGCTATTACTATGCCGATGACCACGTGTCTTTATCTAAGCATTTACAGGGTGTTTCAAAAATGACCGGTATTTTTGAAACGGCAATAAAAACTAAACGAGCAGCGATAGAAATACACCGTTTGTTGCAATATGCTTGGGACAACAGTACATTTTCAGGTAGACAAACTTTCGAAATTACAGTAGTTACAATTTTCAACAACAGATGGCGCTGCGGTCTGGGAAACACTATAGTACGATATTTTCCACATATCCACCATGCGTAGCAATAATATGGCATAGTCTCTGAATGAAATTACACGAAACCTTTGACAACGTGTCTGCCGGAGTGGCTTCACATGCAGATGAGATGTACTGCTTCTGCTGTTCAATTGTTTCTGGATTCTGGTGGTACACCTGGTCTTTCAAGTGTCCCCACAGAAAGAAGTCACAGGGGTTCATGTCTGGCGAATAGGGAGGCCAATCCACGCCGCCTCCTGTATGTTTCGGATAGCCCAAAGCAATCACACGATCATCGAAATATTCATTCAGGAAATTAAAGACGTCGGCCGTGCGATGTGGCCGGGCACCATCTTGCATAAACCACGAGGTGTTCGCAGTGTCGTCTAAGGCAGTTTGTACCGCTACAAATTCACGAAGAATGTCCAGATAGCGTGATGCAGTAATCGTTTCGGATCTGAAAATGGGCCAATGATTCCTTTGGAAGAAATGGCGGCCCAGACCAGTACTTTTTGAGAATGCAGATACGATAGGACTGCAACATGCGGCTTTTCGGTTCCCCATATGCGCCAGTTCTGTTTATTGACGAAGCTGTCCAGGTAAAAATAAGCTTCGCCAGTAAACCAAATGCTGCCCACATGCATATCGCCATCATCAATCCTGTGCACTATATCGTTAGCGAATGTCTCTCGTGCAGCAATGGTAGCGGCGCTGAGGGGTTGCCGCATTTGAATTTTGTATGGATAGAGGTGTAAACTCTGGCGCATGAGACGATACGTGGACGTTGGCGTCATTTGGACCGCAGCTGCAACACGGCGAACGGAAACCCGAGGCCGCTGTTGGATCACCTGCTGCACTAGCTGCGCGTTGCCCTCTGTGGTTGCCGTACGCGGTCGCCCTACCTTTCCAGCACGTTCATCCGTCACGTTCCCAGTCCGTTGAAATTTTTCAAACAGATCCTTTATTGTATCACTTTTCGGTCCTTTGGTTACATTAAACCTCCGTTGAAAACTTCGTCTTGTTGCAACAACACTGTGTTCTAGGCGGTGGAATTCCAACACCAGAAAAATCCTCTGTTCTAAGGAATAAACCATGTTGTCTACAGCACACTTGCACGTTGTGAACAGCACACGCTTACAGCAGAAAGACGACGTACAGAATGGCGCACCCACAGACTGCGTTGTCTTCTATATCTTTCACATCACTTGCAGCGCCACCTGTTGTTGAAAATTGTAACTACTGTAGTTTCGAAAGTTTGTCTGCCTGAAAATGTACTGTTGTCCCAAGCATATTGCAACAAACGGTGTATTTCTATCGCTGTTCGTTTAGTTTTTATTGCCTTTTCAAATATACCGGTCATTTTTGAAACACCCTGTAGTTAGACACTATACTCGCATTGATAATCGGTCTGAAGGTGTCTGAATAGTCAGCCGAAACTAGTAATGACTGAATGTTACACATTTGCGATCTGGACTATTAAAAGATTTTGTCTATACAGTTTTTCGTAACCCTTTTAGATAGCTTGGCTACTTCCTCATTATGTAAGGAAGTAACTGGACGTCTAGTTGTATCCAGAGATTTGTGAAAGGAAGTGATATTTTGCATTTATGCAGACTGAAGGGACAGATGAAAAATTGTACCATGGGTGGGATTCGAACGCCGGCTGGAGTGGCCGAGAGGTTCTACGCGCTATAGTCTGGAGCCGCGCGACCGCTACGGTCACAGGTTCGAATCCTGCCTTGGGCGTGGATGTGTGTGATTTCCTTAGGTTAGTCCTTAGGTTAGTTAAATTTAAGTAGTTCTACGTTCTAGGGGACTGATGACCTCAGCAGTTAAGTCCCATAGTGCTCAGAGCCATTTGAACCATTTTTTGGGATTCGAACCCAGGCCCTTGCTCACTAGGCAGATGGGCTAGCCACTACGCCACCCTGACATCGTGGCTTTGCACAACTGAACGGATTACCCTAGCACGCGTCCATCATCAGTAAATCTTTCGTTCTATGGGTGAAGTTGTTTTCGAAACACAAAGCAATTTTCAAATACATTTTTCCAGATTAAGTCAGTGCTTTTACAGGTTCAAGCTAAGACGTGATATCATTGCCAAGTACTGTAGATGCGAATGGCCTTCTATCTAAGAATATTTGTTTGAGTCTAAATGTTATGAACTGGATGATAAGGGTCATGTGCGTTAGTAAACAGCTAAACAGGCTGTGGGGCGGCGGTTAGAAAATTTGTTTGTTGTTATATACGTTTGAATGTAGAAACACTTCCCAGCCGATTATCCATATGTGGGGCGGCAGGTGGAATAATGTACTGTTGTATAAATGTTTGAATGTTATTTATGCTGTCTTTTGCCGTTCTCAACACCGGCTCTCTAACTACAATATTGGCAACCAGAAAGTGATTAGCAAAACGTGAAGCCTGTAATTAGAGTTCCTAGTGCCCACTTCATCTGAGAAACACACTTATAGCTGCAGCTTATAGCTCTGAGAAATTAGGAGATTGTCTGGGATTCATAATCAAAAACGATTTTCTAAAAATTCGCTGTATTCTGAAAGCCACAGATGAAAAGAAAAAGAAAAAATCCAAACAGTCTAACAGAGCCGTTCAGAGTCTAATGCGCTGATGCAGCTATAACTGTCCAAATTAAATGTTTAAATGAATGCTCGCCATAATTTGATAATAATGCTCATCAAACGCCACGCTAAATAATGGTAGAATGTCTGTCCCGAGGCTGCACGTGCAAATACGACATACGCAAACTGAAGATATATCATTAAAGTCATCCCAGAATTAACACTTCTCTCGAAAATGATTTCATGGTTACGCGTATTCCGAGTAACTTAATACGGCATCCGAGGCTGTTTGTAGCAATGATACCGACGCGACGCGGCTCCCGACACAGATGGCGTGCTATTCAGCGTCTGGAGAGAACTGGGGCCTTTCTCTCTTGCGCAGCGTTATTATATATAAAGCCGCGGTGCGGACGGCTAAGGGAACGCCTGATCAAATCGGCTCTCCCGACTAGCCGCTGGGCTAGTAATGCACCACCTTAAGTTACCGAATAAATCATCACTTCCTTTGCTGATGGCAGATGAAGCTCTCAATTTAAATTCGCAATCAACACACACGTAAGTAATCATAATAAAAGTTTGACGTGGCTAAGTTAAATATTTTGGGCGAGAGAATTAATTTAATTACACTGCACGCAGTAGACGAACTCTGAACTTGCCCTTTGGAGATACGCTATCGCTATAGTTTTATAGTTATTCAAATGAAACTTCTCACATCTTTGTAATTATAGCGGATCTCCATTCTACTTAAACTTAAACATCCTAGCCTTATTTATTAGCCTACTTAATCTATCTTGCTTCCTTAATTTTTAAGACAAAAACCAGAAGATCATGAATTTCAACTAAAATCTTAATTTGTGAGATCCAGAAGACTGTTTCTATTAAATAATTATGAAAAAGGAATCTAAATATAAATTTTTAAGTCTCTAGCTCTTTTCTGTTGCGCCAATGATTTTTACAGAAAAACGTCCAAATTTCGAGAATGGTTAAAGTTATTGAACTGACATTCAACACATGTTGATTTAGTATTACTCCTGAGATGCTAGAAACATTTTAGGTTATTTATTTGATTTTTAAAGTATTGCGCAACCTTTATGACGTCAGAGCTAGTTACCGCGGACTGGCTGGCACACAATGGAAAGACTGATGTGAATTTACTACGGCGTGAGTAGGCTACTTCCGTACAAGGTGCACAGTGCATAGTGCGTCACACACACCATTTGCAGGTTGCCAATCGGAAGCCTTCCAGTGGCAGCGATAACGTTATCTTTAATATTCCATATAAATGTTGTCGCACTTTAAAAATTTAAAATCCTGTCATAATCTACCCACTAATAGGTATAATCTTACGTGAAAGGCTAAGCACAGTAAGTCAAGGATTACCGTTAGAAAGTGTACATGAACCTTGAGGCAGCAAAACAAATGATGCCTCAATTACCCAGATTATATCTGTCCATTGACTGACAATGACAGTAATTCGGAAATTCCAACAGATTTTACGTACTATTTCATACCTTTACGAAACAATTTCTCACTGACACCCGTCACAAAATGATGAAAGCAAAAAAAGTTCATCGCTTGCTACATTTTCACTGTTCATACAGTAAAACTTCAGCGTCAGGGATGACTGTTTAATTTATAACCTCTTTATCACTAAATATATTCGCGACACATTTTGCAGACATTATTCAGATAAATCACTGAATGTACTAGTCGTCTTTGGAAAGTAAGGTCAGATTAGGTGCGAAATGGAAAGCACTGTGAAAATTCGATGAAACTTAACACAGATGTGTTCGGCAGTGTCTTTGATGTGCCTGTCGATCGTTTCGCATCGCTCTTTTCAGTTCAGAGCACAAAGTGATTACCTAGGAATGTCTAAAACAACAATATCACCAGCGAAGTATCTGGAAATGGTGTGAGATTTCGCCTGAAGCTATGCAGCCCACATAACATGACTGTCATGCATTTCTTTTTTCAAGACAATTTTCAGACGCATTCTGCGTGGGCAATGAAGATGCCCATGCAGCGTTTTGGATGGGAAGTGTTTGATCACCCACAATACAGCCCTTAATTGGCTCCCTCCATTGTTCACCTCTGCTCACATGAACCGCTGGTGTAGAGAATTGGCGGAAAGCACAGGCGGCTGATTTCTGTGACGAGGGTACTGGAAAGTTCGCACAGCGCCACGACAAATGTCTAAGTGCGAGTGGCGACTATTTAGAGAGGTAGGTGGAAGGTGTGGCAAACTGTTGCGAATAACAAATTTTTGATTTTCACTGTAGTATCCATTTCGCGACCGATCGGACCTTACTTTCCGAACAGCCCTCGTACCTGCAATTGCACCACACATAGTTCACGAGATGTGACGTCATAAAACAATGAGATGCGTGTAAAAACTAGCTTCTCTTGAAATGAGTAAAAACTACCAAGACCCATCCAGTGTGTGCAGCTGTTTTATAAACAGGAAGAAAGGATTAGGTTTTAATGCCCCGTTCACATCGGGGTCATTAAAGACGGAACCTAAGTTCGTATTGTTTGCTTAAAAATGAATTTGTTTTTGTTATTGTTCTGACTTGAAGAAAGACATTTATTTCTTCTTTTATACCACAATATGTTTCGTTGAAGTTACAGCAACTTTGCAGACAAATACACACCTCTTAAATTCTGCGGTCGAAAGAAGATTCAAAACTCCCGCCGAAAACACATTCAGCTGTTCGCCATGTTGTTTTCGTAATTTGTAACCAGTGAGACAGTGCAAGTTGTACGTGCAGTTTGACTGTGAAGACAATGTGGTTACCTTTAAAATTAATACGAATATATCGTGTACAGTGATGTAGTCAAACTTAAACGATATTACTAATACTTGTATAGAGATGTGTGTCGATCTTTTCATTCATCAAAAACATTATCTAAATTGATTTACATCCAAACGGTATTATTTGTGAACTACTGCTTTCATTCGATATGCAGAGAGTAATTTTGAAGTTGACGAATAAGCAAGATAACTGCATTAATTTTATAAAGTTACTTATAGCAACGATTTCATTAAACTTTGTAATATTTCCGTAAAAGTATGTGTAAAGTCACTTTGAATGCTATCTCTGCCATCACTGTAAATGATTACACTCTTTGGCATCAAGTGTAATCTCTGATCTCTCGCACTTGTCGGAAAGAGACGATGTAAAGTCAGACATGTTTGCACCGTCGTAAGAAGTAGTTGCAATTTTACAGTTCATGCGAGCAGATACAAATTATATTACTGTGGCATTTGAGGGGTTATTGTGAACCATTTCTTTGACTTTTTAAAGGATACAGAAAATAAAACTTTTATTATTTAGTAGTTAAATTCACTCAACGAATTATTACGATTTTGGAAAGTCCTAGATTTCCTAGTACGGGTAGATCTCGAGGCAACAATTATATTCTGAAGAGGACAACAATCCACCATAAACGCATTTAAAAACGAGATTTAAAAGCCACCAATGCGGCCATCGCTGCTTTTAAAATTACGGATATTGACAAAAATCATGACATTTGATGCGTCCCACACACAAAAATACACACACAGAGGCGCAGTCATAGAGTAGAATGATGTAAAGCACAGAAGCTTAACTCTCAGGCTTAATATTCGATGTGCATATCGTTTCTATTTAATCTGTATGGTGGCAGATGGCAAACTGTAAGAAAGTAAGAGCTATACTGCAAAGTACGGGAAGCTACTGAAACCGCAGTATGTACGTTTTCAGTTTGTGAATACTACATTGGAAGAGTGTAATTCTGTATGAATTTTATCTGTTATTTGATAGAAAGTAAATACAGAAATTGCAGAAATATGTGAAAAGACGACGCGAAACGCATGCTTCAACATGAACGCAGGTAGCAACCAAGCCTGCACGTTCCACCAAGTCACAACATTTATCTTGACTTTAAGCCATCTTATCTCGGTAACGGATAAAAAAATTCGTTTTGACTTTATCTATTTATCTGTCTTCGCGCAAAATTTTAACGGATTCGTACATGTTTAAAGTACGTAATTGGGGCGCCTCAGAAACCTCCCAGAAAAACGTGTTTTTGTACGTAAAAAATTGTTGAAATGGCTCTGAGCACTATGGGACTTAACTTCCGAGGTCATCAGTCCTCTAGAACTCAGAACTACTTAAACCTAACTAACCTAAGGACATCACACACATCCATGCCCGAGGCTGGATTCGAACCTGCGACCGTAGCGGTCACGCGGTTCCAGACTGTAGCGACTAGAACCGCTCGGTCACGCCGGCCGGCTTATTACGTAAAATGTGAACGGTATATATATATATAGGGTGATTCACGAAGATATGCAGATATTTTAATATGTCAACTAAAAAACTAAAGAATAAAGTTCAGATAAACATAGGTCCGCAAATTTTTAGTTACTGAGTTACGACTAATAAAAGATTTTGCCTGATATTTATCAACTTCCCTAATATGAAGCCATCACAAACCTGTACGACGCTAAAGGAAAGTAGGATTTCCGTTTATTTTGTTGTTATTGATGTGGTGAATCTATTAAAACATGACCGAAACATGTATCTCAGTAATTTTCCAGAATATCCAGAGAAGCAAAGAAGTAATTTTGTAAAATTTTTAGTTTATTAACTACTTCGCCCAATTTGTTTTTGCCATAAATAAACACCATATCGCCGTATTCCTCTGTCGTTAATTTGAAAGGCATCCCAATTTCATAAATAATATGCAAACCACAACAGTTACTACGTGGTTTCACTTAAATGCACAGTTGTTATTATGTTCTTTCACTGAACAATATAGGAAACGACTGAAACAACTCACTAACGGTTGCCAACAATAACATAAACGTTTCTACATTATTAATGGAAAGTAAACAAATTTCCTTGTATAATAATCTTCGCTTCTCTGGATGTTCTGGAAAAGTACTGCAGATACACGTCTGGGACATGTTTTATTAGATTCGCCAGACCAATAAAAAGAAAATAAATGGAAATCGTGCCTTAGTTTAACCTCGTACAGTTTTGCGGTGGCTTCATATTAGCGAAGTTGCTAAATTTCAGGCAAAATCTTTTATAAGCCGTAACTCCGTAACCAAACATTTGCGGACCTATGTTTATAGGAAATTTTTCTTTAGTTTTACTTGTAGAATAACATATTAAAATATTTGCATATCTGCGCATTAAATGAAGCCCAATTACAGTCTTTTGCGAAATGAATTAATTTATTCTTACAATTTGATTCGGTGCAAGCTCCGGTTCATCCTTCAAACATTCCTTAATATATTGAAGCAAGGCTACAGTAAGTCAGATGTTCGAATGGCTATACAAATGATCGCTGGTCCGGCTAAACCTAAAACTTGTTACCCCGTATTCCTCGCGAAAATAGCAACCGAAGGTCTACATCTACATCCATATTGCGCAATCCACCTGACGGTGAATGGCGGAGGGTACCTTGAGTACCTCTGTCAGTTCTCCCTTCTATTCCAGTCTCGTATTGTTCGTGGAAAGAAAGATTGTAGGTATGCCTCTGTGTGTGCTCTAATCCCTCTGATTTTATCCTCATGGTCTCTTCGCGAGTTATACGTAGGAGGGAGCAATATACTGCTTGACTCCTCGGTGAAGGTATGTTCTCGAAACTTCAACAAAAGCCCGTACCGAGCTACTGAGCGTCTCTCTTGCAGAGTCCTCACTGGCGTTTATCTATCATCTCCGTAACGCTTTCGTGATTACTAAATGATCCTGTAACGAGCGCGCTGCTCTCCGTTGGATGTTCTCTATCTCTTCTATCAGCCCTATCTGGAACCGATCCCACACTGGTGAGCAGTATTCAAGCAGTGGGCGAACAAGTGTGCTGTAACCTACTTTCTTTGTTTTCGGGCTGCACTTTCTTAGGATTCTTCCAATGAATCTCAGTCTGGCATCTGATTCACAGACGATTAATTTTATATGGTCATTCCATTTTAAATCACGACTAATACCTACTCCCAGGTATCTACGTCTACATCTACATACATACTCCGCAATCCACCATACGGTGCGTGGCGGAGGGTTGCTCGTACCACGACTAGCATCTTCTCTCCCCGTTCCACTCCCAAACAGAACGAGGGCAAAATGACTGCCTATATGCCTCTGTACGAGCCCTAATTTCTCTTATCTTATCTTTGTGGTCTTTCCGCGAAATGTAAGTTGGCGGCAGTAAAATTGTACTGCAGTCAGCCTCAAATGCTGGTCCTCTAAATTTCCTCAGTAGCGATTCACGAAAAGAACGCCTCCTTTCCTCTAGAGACTCCCAGCTGAGTTCCTGAAGCATTTGCGTAACACTCGCGTGATGATCAAACCTACCAGTAACAAATCTAGCAGCCCGCTTCTGAATTGCTTCTATTTCCTCCCTCAATCCGACCTGATAGTGATCCCAAACGCTCGAGCAGTACTCAAGAATAGGTCGTATTAGTGTTTTATAAGCGGTCTCCTTTACAGATGAACCACATCTTCCCAAAATTCTACCAATACACCGAATACGACTATCTGCCTTCCCCACAACTGCCATTACATGCTTGTCCCACTTCATATCGCTATGCAATATTACGCCCAAATATTTAATCGACGTGACTATGTCAAGCGCTACACTACTATGGAGTATTCAAACATTACGAGATTCTTTTTCCCAATCATCTGCATTAATTTACGTTTACCTATATTTACAGTTAGCTGCCATTCTTTACACCAATCACAAATCCTGTCCAAGTCATCTTGTATCCTCCTAAAGCCACTCAACGACGACACCTTCGCGTACACCACAGCATCATCACCAAACAGCCGCACATTGCTATCCACCCTATCCAAAAGATCATTTATGAAGATATAAAACTACAGCCGACCTACCATACTTCCCTGGGGCACTCCAGATGATTCCCTGACCTCCGATGAACACTCACCATCGAGGACAACGTACTGGGTTCTATTACTTAAGAAGTCTTCGAGCCACTCACATACTTGGGAACCAATCCCATATGCTTGTACCTTAGTTAGGAGTCTGCAGTGGGGCACCGAGTCAAACGCTTTCCGTAAGTCTAGGAATATGGCATCCGACTGATACCCTTCATCCATGGTTCGCAAGATATCATGTGAAAAAAGGGCGAGTTGCGTTTTGCAGTAGCGATGCTTTCTAAAGCCGTTCTGATGCATGGACAGAAACTTCTCTGGCTCAAGGAAATTCATTACATTCGAACTGAGATTATGTTCGAGAATCCTGCAACAAACCGATGTTAAGGATATTGGTCTGTAATTTTGAGGATCCGTCCTTCTACCCTTCTTATATACAGGCGTCACCTGCGCTTTTTTCCAGTCGCTCTGGACTTTACGTTGGGCAAGATAAGCTAAGTAAGGAGCCAATGCAGTGGAATACTCTCTGTAAAACCGAATTGGAATCCCATAAGGACCTGGTGATTTAATTATTCTCAACCCACACTTCCCTGGGGCACTCCAGATGATACCCTCACCTCCGATGAACACTCACCATCGAGGACAACGTACTGGGTTCTATTACTTAATAAGTAATTTATGGAATTAACTGCTTCCAGTTGCTGAACTGCTATATTGTCGCTAAATGATAAACGATCTTTCTTTCTATATATTCGCAGGACATTACACTAGTCTAAATTGAGATTCAATTGCCATTCCCTGCAGCATGCGTCAATTCGTTGCAGGTCCTCTTCCATTTCAGTACAATTTTCCATTGTTACAACCTCTCAATATACTACAGAATCAACCGCAAAAAGCCTCAGTGAACTTCCGATGTTATCCACAAGGTCATTTATATATATCGTGAATAGTAACGATCCTACGACACTCCCCTGCAGCACACCTGAAATCACTCTTACTTCGGAAGACTTCTCTCTTTGAGACCGTCCCCCCGCCCTCCGCCAAATGCGGTTCTCCGCGTGGCCTTTTCGTACGTATATTTGTTAGAGCGCTTCCGCGCTGTAATTATTACGGCGACCCCATGATGATGTGGCATTGCAACAGCTGCGGATGCACCGTTTCATTTTCTTTCGAGATGCAAGAAACTCCGCGGCGCACAGGGAGATGTGTTTCCGCAGTGTGTTTGCCGTCACGACAGGGACGGCTCCTCAAGTTTCCGGACCAAGCGTCTGCCATGCAAATGCGGCGGTGCCGGCGCTACTTATGCAAAGGACCGGCTCCAGGGCCCGGCAGAGTGTGGGGGAGGGCCGCTCGGCTCCACGGCAGAGTGTTTACCGCCGCCCAAACTACCCCCACCCGTCCACCGCGCGGAAGGAGCGCTCCGTCTAAGCACGGAGGTCCTCTAATCTCTACTCTCTGTAGCTTACGTCACCGACTGAGGTTACGTAGTGGACAACACGCCGTGCAACTTACCCGCTGGCCTCTCCTCGGAGAAAATTGATTCCGGGTAGGTTATGTCTTGAAAAGACGCAAAAAAAAAAAAAAAAATAGAAAAGTAGTATGCCATGACGTCCTGGTGCAAGTGTTGACGCCACGTGCTGGCGTAAGCTCTTGCCGGCTCACCGGTCGGCAAAGATGAAGCTAAGATCGATAGTATACGCAGGACCAAGCGCGCCTGTCACGAGAGAGGCCGGAGACATACCCACAAACAACACGTCGCCAACGCTCTCTCGACAGCAACTGCAGGGTTATTCTACACTACTGGTCATTAAAATTGGTACACCAAAAAGATGACGTGCTACAGACGCGAAATTTAATCGACAGGAAGAAGACGCTGTGATATGCAAATGATTAGGTTTTCAGGGCACACACACAAGGTTGGCGCCGGTGGCGACACCTACAACGTACTGACATAAGGAAAGTTTCCAACCGATTTCTCATACACAAACAGCAGTTGACCGGCGTTGCCTGGTGAAACGTTGTTGTGATGCCTCTTGTAAGAAGGAGAAATACGTACCGTCACGTTTCCGACTTTGATAAAGGTCGGATTGTAGCCTATCGCGATTGCGCTTTATCGTATCGCGACATTGCTGCTCGTGTTGGTCGAGATCCAATGGCTGTTAGCAGAATATGGAATCGGTGGGTTCAGGAGGGTAATACGGAACGCCGTGCTGGATCCCAACGACCTAATATCACTAGCAGTCGACATGACAGGCATCTTATCCGCATAGCTGTAACGTACCGTGCAGCCACGTCTCGATCCGTGAGTCAACAGACGGGGACGTTTACAAGACAACAACCATCTGCACGAACAGTTCGACGATGTTTGCAGCAGCATGGACTATCAGCTCGGAGACCGTGGCTGCGGTTACCCTTGACGCTGCATCACAAGAGCACCTGCGATAGCCTACTCGACGACGAACCTAGGTGCAGGAATGGCAAAACGTCATTTTTTTGGATGAATCCAGGTCCTGTTTACAGCATCATGATGGTCGCATCCGTGTTTGGCGACATCGCGGTGAACGCACACTGGAAGCGTGTTTTCGTCATCGCCATTCTGGCGTATCACCCGGCGTGGTGGTATGGGGTGCCATTGGTCACACGTCTCGGTCACCTCTTGTTCGCATTGACGGCACATTGAACAGTGGACGTTACACTTCAGATGTGTTACGGCCCGTGGCTCTACCCTTCATTGGATCCCTGCGAAACCCTACATTTCAACAGGATAATGCATGACCGCATGTTTCAGGTCCTGTACGAGCCTTTCTGGATACAGAAAATGTTCGACAGCTGCCCTGGCCAGCACATTCTCCAGATCTCTCACCAATTGAAAACGTCTGGTCAACGGTGGCCGAGCGACTGGCTCGTCACAATACGCCAGTCACTACTCTTGATTAACTGTGGTATCGTGTTGAAACTGCATGGGCAGCTGTACCTGTACACAGCATCCGAGCTCTGTTTGACTCCTTGCCCTGGCGTATCAAGGTTGTTATTTCGGCCAGAGGTGGTTGCTCTGGGTACTGATTTCTCAGGATCTATGCACCCAAATTCCGTGAAAATGTAATCACATCTCAGTTCTAGTCTAATATATTTGTCCAATGAATCCCCGTTTATGATCTGCATTTCTTCTTGGTGTAGTAATTTTAATGGCCAGTAGTATGAATGATGGACCCATTTTCAAAAATTCGTATTTATTCAAGTACAAATCCAAAATGAACAAAAAATGGTTCAAATGGCTCTGAGCACTATGGGACTTAACATCTGTGGTCATCAGTCCCCTAGAACTTAGAACACACATCCATGCCCGAGGCAGGATTCGAACCTGCGACCGTAGCTGTCACGCGGTTCCAGACTGAAGCGCCTAGAACCGCTCGGCCACGGCGGCCGGCCTGATAACTAAAGTCTCTGTTATGTGTATCATTTGTATTTATTACACTCATGGAAAGACGCTACAAACGTATGTGCCAACCCAGTACCTCAGTGCCCTGTATCAGTAAATGGCTCTCTAACACGGGGTATCACCAAGAGTGCAGCCAGCTACCAAGTGAGCCGTAGTTTACACCGTAATCATCGAGACGGCTGGAGTAAACGGGGAGAAAGCGAACCGTGACGGCGGGAACAGGTTGTCGCGTGCCGAACTCGGCGTGTCCGTCATTCCAGATGCATGAGGGTTAAGAGCGCGAGCATCGACCCGACGGCCAGACTTCTTTGTCTGCAAACAAGCACCGGCCGCGCACTGGTGGCCGTAATCGCTGTCGCCGGTCACCCCCCTAGGGTAGGGGCCACACGAGCCGCCGCTGCGCGTCCGCGTTTGTTTATTAATGGCATACGGAGAGGCGCGAGGACTGAGCACCAGACATCAAGACTGAGTACTCGCTTGGAAATCACCAGCGGGTCCGCTGGCGTCCTATTCGAACTCGCCGTCCCCGTGTGGTTGGAGACTCGGCTTGCCATTGTCCGCTGCTGGCCATTTCACTGACAACTCGCCACCCGAGTCTGTTGCTGGGCGCAAGTGGGCTACACGTCAGTGTAGGAAGGAGAGCGAACACACCAGTTCCGAATTCACCAGATACACAGGGTGTTACAAAAAGGTACGGCCAAACTTTCAGGAAACATTCCTCACACACAAAGAAAGAAAATATGATATGTGGACATGTGTCCGGAAACGCTTACTTTCCATGTTAGAGCTCATTTTATTACTTCTCTTCAAATCACATTAATCATGGATTGGAAACACACAGCAACAGAACGTACCAGCGTGACTTCAAACACTTTGTTACAGAACATGTTCAAAATGTCCTCCGTTAGTGAGGATACATGCATCCACCCTCAGTCGCATGGAATCTCTGATGCGCTGATGCAGCCCTGGAGAATGGCGTATTGTAACACAGCCGTCCACAATACGAGCACGAAGAGTCTCTACATTTGGTACCGGGGTTGCGTAGACAAGAGCTTTCAAATGCCCCCATAAATGGAAGTCAAGAGGGTTGAGGTCAGGAGAGCGTGGAGGCCATGGAATTGGTCCGCCTCTACCAATCCATCAGTCACCGAATCTGTTGTTGAGAAGCGTACGAACACTTCGACTGAAATGTGCAGGAGTTCCATCGTGCATGAACCACATGTGTCGTACTTGTAAAGGCACATGTTCTAGCAGCACAGGTAGAGTATCCCGTATGAGATCATGATAACGTGCTCCATTGAGCGTAGGTGGAAGAACATGGAGCCCAATCGAGACATCACCAACAATGCCTGCCCAAAAGTTCACAGAAAATCTGTCTTGATGACATGATTGCACAATTGCGTGCGGATTCTCGTCAGCCCACACATGTTGATTGTGAAAATTTACAATTTGATCATGTTGGAATGAAGCCTCATCCGTAAAGAGATCATTTGCACTGAAATGAGTATTGACACATTGTTGGATGAACCATTCGCAGAAGTGTACCCGTGGAGGTCAATCAGCTGCTGATAGTCCCTGCACACGCTCTACATGGTACGGAAACAACTGGTTCTCCCGTAGCACTCTCCGTACAGTGACGTGGTCAACGTTACCTTGTACAGCAGCCACTTCTCTGACGCTGACATTAGGGTTATCGTCAACTGCACGAAGAATTGCCTCGTCCATTGCAGGTGTCCTCGCCGTTCTATGTCTTCCCCAGTCGCGAGTCATAGGCTGGAATGTTCCGTGCTCCCTAAGACGCCGATCAATTGCTTCGAACGTCTTCCTGTCGGGACACCTTCGTTCTGGAAATCTGTCTCGATACAAACGTACCGCGCCACGGCTATTGCCCCGTGCTAACCTGTACATCAAATGGGCATCTGCCAACTCCGCATTTGTAAACATTGCACTGACTGCAAAACCACGTTCGTGATGAACACTAACCTGTTGATGCTACGTCGTGATGTGCTTGATGCTAGTACAGTAGAGCAATGAGTCGCATGTCAACACAAGCACCGAAGTCAACCTTACCTTCCTTCAATTGGGCCAACTGGCGGTGAATCGAGGAAGTACAGTACATTCTGACAAAACTAAAATGAGCTCTAACATGGAAATTAAGCGTTTCCGGACGCATGTCCACATACCATCTTTTCTTTATTTGTGTGTGAGGAATGTTTGCCGGCCGGAGTGGCCGAGCGGTTCTAGGCGCTACAGTCTGGAGCCGCGCGGCTGCTACGGTCGCAGGTTCGAATCCTGCCTCTGGCGTGGACGTGTGTGATGTCCTTAGGTTGGTTAGGTTTAAGTAGTTCTATGTTCTAGGGGACTGATGACCACAGTAGTTAATTCCCATAGTGCTCAGAGCCATTTGAACCATTTTGAGGAATGTTTCCTGAAAGTTTGGCGGTACCTTTTTGTAACACCCTGTATACCCCGAAGCGCCAAAGAAAATGATACAGCTTGCGTATTCAAATGGCGGGATATGTAAACAGGCGGAATACGGCTTCGGTCGGCAACGCCTATATAGGCAACAAGTGTCTGGCGCAGTTGTTAGATCGGTTACTGCTGTTACAGTGGCAGGTTATCAAGATTTAAGTGAGTTTGAAAAGCGGTGTTGTAGTAGGCGCACGAACGATGGGAGGCACCTTCTCCGAGGTAGCGATGAAGTGAGGATTTTCCAGCACGATAATTTCACGAATGTACCGTGAATATCAGAAATCCGGTAAAACATCAAGTGTCCGACATCGCTACGGCCGGAAAAAGATCGTGCAAGAATGGGACCAACGACGGCTGAAGAGAATCGTTCAACATGACAGAAGCAACATGACAGAAAATTTCTGCAGATTTAAATGCTGGGCCATCAGCAACTGTAAGCGTGCGAAACAATTCAATGGAACATCATCGATATTGGCTTTCGGAGCAGAACACCCACTTGAGGAGCCTTGATGGCTGCGCGACACAAAGCTTTACGCCTCGCCTGAGCCCATCAACACCGACATTGGACTGTTGATGACTGGAAACGTGATGCCTGGCCGGATGAGTCTCGTTTCAAATTGTATCGAGCGGGTATGGAGGTAACTTCGTGAATACATGGATCCTGCAAGTCACCAGGAGTTGTTCAAGCTCTGTAATGGTGTGGGACATGTGCAGATGGAGTGATACGGGTTCCCTGATACGTCTACATACGACTCTGACAGGTGACACGTACGTATACAACCTGTCTGATCACCTGCATCTATTCACGTCCATTGTGCATTCCGCCGGGCTTGGGCAATTCCAGCAGGCCAGAGGAAAACCCCACACATCCAGAATTGCTACAGAGTGGCTCCGGGTACACTCTTCTGAGTTTAAATACTTCCGCTGGCCACCAAACTCCACAGATATGAACATTATTGATCTCGGATGCCTCGCAACATACTGTTCAGAAGACATCTCCACTCCCTTGTACACTTACGCATTAATGGACAGCCCTCTAGGATTCATGGTGTCAGTTCCCTTCACAGTACTACGTCTCATACATACAGGGTGGTCCATTGATAGTGACCGGGCGAAATATCTCATGAAATAAGCGTCAAAGTAAAAAACTACAAAGAACGAAACTTGTCTAGCTTGAAGGGGGCAACCAGATGGCGCTATGGTTGGCCCGCTAGATAGCGCTTCCATAGGTCAAACGGATAACAACAGTGGTTTTTTAAGTAGGAACCCCGATTTTTTATTACATATTCGTGTAGTACGTAAAGAAATATTAATGTTTTAAATGGACCTCTTTTTTCGCTTTGTGATAGATGCCGCTGTAATAGTCACAAACGTATGGCTCACAATTTTACATAACGGTAACAGGTAGGTTTTTTAAATTAAAATACAGAACGTAGGTACGTTTGAACATTTTATTTCGGTTGTTCCAATGTGATACATGTACCTTTATGAACTTATCATTTCTGAGAACACATGCTCTTACAGCGTGATTACCTGTAATACCACATTAATGCAATAAATGCTCAAAATGATGTCCGTCAACCTCAATGCATTTGGCAATACGTGTAACGACATACCTCTCAACAGCGAGTAGTTCGCCTTCCGTAATGTTTGCAGATGCACTGACAATGCGCTGACGCATGTTGTCAGGCGTTGTCAGTGGATCACGACAGCAAGTATCTTTCAACTTTCCCTACAGAAAGAAATCCGGGGACGTCTGATCCGGTGAACGTGCGGGCCATGGTATGGTGCTTCGACGACCAATCCACCTGTCATGAAATACGCTATTCAATACCGCTTCAACCGCACGCGAGCTATGTACCGAACATCCATCATCTTGGAAGTACATCGCCATTCTGTCATGCAGTGAAACAACTTGTAGTAACATCGGTAGAACATTACGTGGAAAATCAGCATACATTGCACCATTTAAATTGCCATCGATAAAATGGGGGCCAGTTATCCTTCCTCCCATAATGCCGCGCCCGCCAAGGTCCCTGATGTTCTACTTGTCGCAGCCATCGTGGATTTTCCGTTGCCCAATAGTGCAGATTATGCCGGTTTGCATTACCGCTGTTCGCGAATGACGCTTCGTCGCTAAATAGAACGCGTGCAAAAAATCTGTCATCGCCCGTAATTTCACTTATGCCCAGTGGCAGAACTGTGGACGATGTTCAAAGTCGTCGCCATACAATTCCTGGTGCATAGAAATGTTGTGGACTGGCGAGACAGCCAATCCACTACGACAGGTAGCCGAAAGAAACGCGTTTAAGCTCACGCAGGATGGCGTGAGGTCTGGAACAGGACAAGGTCTTTATAGTAGCAAAAATAGTACGTAGCTTCTGGAATACTTAACTTTAATCCATAATTGGTGAACATCGATCTGACGGTACATGCATCACAAGATAAATAGCAATTGATAATGGCGCCTTGCTAGGTCGTAGCAAATGACGTAGCTGAAGGCTATGCTAACTATCGTCTCGGCAAATGAGAGCGTAATTTGTCAGTGAACCGTCGCTAGCAAAGTCGGCTGTACAACTGGGGCGAGTGCTAGGACGTCTCTCTAGACCTGCCGTGTGGCGGCGCTCGGTCTGCAATCACTGACAGTGGCGACACGCGGGTCCGACGTATACTAACGGACCGCGGCCGATTTAAAGGCTACCACCTTGCATGTGTGGTGTCTGGCGGTGACACCACAAGAAATATGGTACGGGTGCAATCGATATTGATATAGCATCCTCAACACCGACTTTTTTGAGATTCTCGATTCTCGCGCAGTTTGTCTGCTACTGATGTGCGGATTAGCCGCGACAGCAGCTGAAACACCTACCTGGGCATCATCATTTGTTGCAGGTCGTGGTTGTCGTTTCACATGTGGCTGAACACATCCTGTTTCCTTAAATAACGTAACTATCCGGCGAACGGTCCGGACACTTGGATGATGTCGTCCAGGATACCGAGCAGCATACAGAGCACACGCCCGTTGGGCATTTTGATCGCAATAGCCATACATCAACACGATATCGACCTTTTCCGCAATTGGTAAACGGTCCATTTTAACACGGGTAATGCATCTCGAAGCAAATACCGTTATACTGGCGGAATGTTATGTGATACCACACACTTATACGTTTGTGACTATTACAGCGCCATCTATCACAAAGCGAAAAAAGTGGTCCAACTAAAACATTCATATTTACTTACGTACTACACGTGTATGTAATAAAAAATGGGGGTTCCTATTTAAAAAAACCGCAGTTGACATGCGTTTGTCCTATGGCAGCGCCATCAAGCGGGCCAACCATAGCGCCATCTGGTTTCCCCCTTCAAGCTAGACAAGTTTCGTTCTTCATAGTTTTTTCGTTTGATGCTTATTTCGTGTGATATTTGGCCCGGTCACTATCAATGAACCACCCTATATATATAAAGTTGGTATTGACCAAAACAAGGAGAAAAAGTCCAGTAATCATTGGACTGTCCACTAAACATGGAATTTAAAGCGCATACCTTAAAGACTATGGTCTCTTTTTCATATTCGCTACTGTGAATGCACACCATATGAAATCGCTGCTGTATTGCGTTCCAAAGGCGAGCCTGCGCTGTAGTGATCAGTTGGTCGTGATGTATTGTAATAATCACTCCATCCGTCACTATAAAACGACATTATTGAAAAATGTGTCAGGTTCGCAAAATTTGCTTTTACAATTTTTAAAAGAGTCATTTATCTATGTAACTCCATTCCCACAACACACAACGCGCCTCATTTCATCACTATCGTCTATTGTTCTAGTCCGTACTGCCGCAGCATGAACGTCTGTGCGGGTGTCACTGTGGCGAAACGAAGTTTCTTTGTATCCCCTTTCAGTTCTATTGCCATTCAAATGGTTCAAATGGCTCTGAGCACTATGGGACTTAACATCTATGGTCATCAGTCCCCTAGAACTTAGAACTACTTAAACCTAACTAAGCTAAGGACATCACACAACACCCAGCCATCACGAGGCAGAGATAATCCCCGACCCCGCCGGGAATCGAACCCGGGAATCCGGGCGCGGGAAGTCTGTTGCCATTAACAGCAATCGCAAAGTATTGTGAATCTGCATAAACATTAGACTTAAAAAAAATAAAAATGGCGAACTATTATTTCGGACATGTTGTAAATTGGAAATTTGTGGCAAGTTCCTGTGGGACCAAACTCCTGATGTCATAGGTCCATAGGCTTACACACTACTTAATCCAACTTTTACTTGACACTAGTTACTGCCCGCCATCCTTGTGGAACACGCATTGGTATCAACGCTGACCTATAGTACTCAGCCACACACTACTGATATCATCAAAGTGTACGGGCCTGAAGATGACGTCGACGCAACGTCGAAACTAGTGGCCAAATAAATATGAAATCTTAAATACAGCTGGAGGAGTTTCATTTTCAACAAAAAAAAGATTATACCAGCTGATGTCCCATCATGATCCAATTTAAATATGGATGTAAGAAGAACTTGCGCTAAGGACACACACACACACACACACACACACACACACACACACACACACACACACCCATGCCCGAGGAAGGACTCGAACCTCCGACGGGCGGAGTCGCGCGAACCGTGACAATGCGCCCCTGACCACGCGGTTAGCTCGCGCCGCTATGCTGTTGTGCGCAACGTTCCAATCACCTGTTGCTGTAATGGTGAGGTCGTATTTAGCGACGGGTTAACACCGAGATTGCTGCTATTCTTGAACTTGTGGAATCCAGTCTTCCATCACAAAATCTTTCCCGTATTTCATGATCGGATTTCGAGGTGTTAGATCACAATCACAGGCGTCTATCTCACTGAACTAAAAAACAAAACATTAAAAATCTTGCAGCAAAATAATAAAATAAGTAGGATGTGCAAGGGAACCATAGCGATATGGCTGCATTGAGAACGTAAAGAAATGAGAAAAGAAATGCTCGTCGGAAGGACTGATTCAGCATGAGGACAAGTCAAAACACCCTTCCCTGAAATTAAAAGGAACGGCGGTAACATCAGTAGTGAAATTGGAATTCCACTGTTAAATGCAGAGGAGAGAGCAGAAAGGTGGAAAGAGTACATTGGAGTCCTCTAAGGGGGGGGGGGGGGGGAGGGGGGGGAGGGGGGGGGATGACTTGACTGATGACGTGATACAATAGAAACAGGAAGATATAGGGGAACCAGTATTAGAATTATTATTTAAATAGCTTAGGACGTGTTAAGGTCAAATATGGCAGAAGGTATAGATAACACTGTACCGCAATTTGTAAAATCATTGGGGTTAGCGGCGACCTAACGACTGTTCAAGTTGCTGTGTAAAATGCATGAGACCGGTAAAGTACTTGAGAGTTTCGGAAAAACGCCATCCACACAAACCCGTAGAGAGAAATGCCAGATAAATGCGAGAATTACCGTACAATTAGTTTAACAGCTCATGCATCGAAATTGCTGACGAGCATAATGTACAGAAGAATGGAAAAGAAAAATGAGGATGTGCTAGATGACGGTAAGTTTGGCTGTAGGGAAGGTAAAGGCACCAGAGAGGCAATTCTGACGTTACGGTTGATAATGGACGCAAAACTAAAGAAAAATCTAGACACGTTCATAGGTTTTGTCGACCTGGAAAAAGTGCTCAACGATCTACGATGATAGAAATAGTTCGAAATTCTGAGAAGAATAGCTGTCAGCTATAGAGGAATACTGATAATATTCAATGCTAGCGAACATGGCAATGATTCAGAATTGCTAAATATGAATTGGATGTATATCCTAAATTCCTTCATCCCTCTTCTCTCTGTTTCCTCCTCCTCCGCCCCCCCCCCTCTATCCATTTACTCCCCTCCCATTTTGCAAACGAAACATTGTTACGGAATTGTAGTCAGTTAAAATGAACAATTACATCTATTGGAATGATTGGTATACGTGATGTGAGAGAGACCTCTGCAGGTGTTGGATCTGTGGGGAGAGTAGCTTCGGTGACAATTTTTCGCATAGTTTTAATCTGGGAATGGATAGGATTACAAAATTTCGGATGATTCATATTTCGTATTAGTATTCTAGTCATATGCCCATAATCCACAAATGAAACTACGCTGTTGTCTGCAAAACCGATCGTGAGGAAGAAAACAAAATGCCCTACAGTTGTTTATACAATTTTTGTTCCAAATTATATACAAAGAGAAACTATATAGTCTGTCCAAATGTACCTTATAGTGTGATGTGAGAATTTGAAATAGATCAGTCAAGAACTTGTCGAGGTTTTTGGAATCAACATTTCCTCTTTATATGTTTCATACGTATTTACATATCATACATATTTCATAATTATAGTCAATGTCTGTACAAGGGTTAATCGCAGTTTCTTACAAAAATCTGGAGAAAATCAGTCGAGAACATTTCGAGTTTTTTTGTTGAAAATGTTAAACAACGTCTTGTCTACGCACTTCAGCATAAACAGTGAAAATATCTCTGCCGCAATAAGCACAGATGATAAATCTATATATTGCGAAACAGACGCAAAGTTCTCTGTGTGTATTGTGTGTGTGTATGTGTGTGTGTGTGTGTGTGTGTGTGTGTGTGTGAGTGACAGAGAGAGAGAGAGAGAGAGAGAGAGAGAGAGAATGACAGGAGTAAATTCGTGTTAACGTTTTATTTTTTCTTTTTGTTTCAGGTAAGTCAACCGCTCACAGTAATTATGAAAGTAAATGAGACAGGTAAAAGAGAGTAAGGTAGGAGGAACACTTTCTTGATACGACAAAATAGCATTTATCGCTTTACAGTACTATCGACTTCATAATGCTTGTACGTAATCGTGTAGACCAGTAAGTCATAAAAAGTTGTCACGATGTTTTCCATAGTCGATGCACAGCCTTTTCGATTGGACCCAAAACACAATTTGCGCCAGGCAACACATAGTGGACGAAAGTAAGCTTCGCATGATGTGTCACTGCCAAGTAACATTTTTCGATGAAAGTTGGACCACAAACAGGAAGAATTGCTACATTATAGTTCCCCTGTACATATTACATTTATATTTGTATATTATACATACTAAACAATATGTAGCCTATGTCATTCCAATGTTCATTAGAGTATCATGTAAAAATTTTGAAGTAAATCGGCCAAAAACTTCAAGATTTATGGTAGGTAAATTTTCCCTTTTATATATTACGCATATTATGTGTATTACACATATTAAAATAATACACGTCTTAAAATATATATATATATGTTACATACACTCCTGGAAATGGAAAAAAGAACACATTGACACCGGTGTGTCAGACCCACCATACTTGCTCCGGACACTGCGAGAGGGCTGTACAAGCAATGATCACACGCACGGCACAGCGGACACACCAGGAACCGCGGTGTTGGCCGTCGAATGGCGCTAGCTGCGCAGAATTTGTGCACCGCCGCCGTCAGTGTCAGCCAGTTTGCCGTGGCATACGGAGCTCCATCGCAGTCTTTAACACTGGTAGCATGCCGCGACAGCGTGGACGTGAACCGTATGTGCAGTTGACGGACTTTGAGCGAGGGCGTATAGTGGGCATGCGGGAGGCCGGGTGGACGTACCGCCGAATTGCTCAACACGTGGGGCGTGAGGTCTCCACAGTACATCGATGTTGTCGCCAGTGGTCGGCGGAAGGTGCACGTGCCCGTCGACCTGGGACCGGACCGCAGCGACGCACGGATGCACGCCAAGACCGTAGGATCCTACGCAGTGCCGTAGGGGACCGCACCGCCACTTCCCAGCAAATTAGGGACACTGTTGCTCCTGGGGTATCGGCGAGGACCATTCGCAACCGTCTCCATGAAGCTGGGCTACGGTCCCGCACACCGTTAGGCCGTCTTCCGCTCACGCCCCAACATCGTGGAGCCCGCCTCCAGTGGTGCCGCGACAGGCGTGAATGGAGGGACGAATGGAGACGTGTCGTCTTCAGCGATGAGAGTCGCTTCTGCCTTGGTGCCAATGATGGTCGTATGCGTGTTTGGCGCCGTGCAGGTGAGCGCCACAATCAGGACTGCATACGACCGAGGCACACAGGGCCAACACCCGGCATCATGGTGTGGGGAGCGATCTCCTACACTGGCCGTGCACCACTGGTGATCGTCGAGGGGACACTGAATAGTACACGGTACATCCAAACCGTCATCGAACCCATCGTTTTACCATTCCTAGACCGGCAAGGGAACTTGCTGTTCCAACAGGACAATGCACGTCCGCATGTATCCCGTGCCACCCAACGTGCTCTAGAAGGTGTAAGTCAACTACCCTGGCCAGCGAGATCTCCGGATCTGTCCCCCATTGAGCATGTTTGGGACTGGATGAAGCGTCGTCTCACGCGGTCTGCACGTCCAGCACGAACGCTGGTCCAACTGAGGCGCCAGGTGGAAATGGCATGGCAAGCCGTTCCACAGGACTACATCCAGCATCTCTATGATCGTCTCCATGGGAGAATAGCAGCCTGCATTGCTGCGAAAGGTGGATATACACTGTACTAGTGCCGACATTGTGCATGCTCTGTTGCCTGTGTCTATGTACCTGTGGGTCTGTCAGTGTGATCATGTGATGTATCTGACCCCAGGAATGTGTCAATAAAGTTTCCCCTTCCTGGGACAATGAATTCACGGTGTTCTTATTTCAATTTGCAGGAGTGTATATTAAAAATAAATAGGCTGCGTCCGTGTGAATGTTTATTAGGGTATTGTGTAAAAATCTGAAGCAAATCGATGAAGATCGTATCCGCATTTTTGCAAACAGCTTTTCGCCTTTGTATATTCCACAAGCATTTAAAAAATATGTATCCTACGTTCGACTGAATGTTTTTAGAGTATCGTGCAAAAAAGTTGAAGTAAAGCGGTCATTAAATTATCGAAATTCGAAATTCTTAATCACAAAGTTTCTCCTTTGTATATTACCTATGTATTTTATATAACATATATATATATATATATATATTTAAAAATGTATAGCCTATGAGTGTCCGAACGTTTATTAGAGGAACGTGTAAAAATTTGAAGTAAATCAGACAAGTACTTTCCGAGATTCTTGGTAAAAACGTTAAACAACGACTTGTATTTCTATGGTAGTACAGATGTTGAAGAACCAAGAGGAGAAAATAAGATTAAAAGACCAAGAAGGAAGGATTCGGATCAATAAGGGTGTAAGACTGGGATATCGTCCGTCACCTCTATTGCTCAATCTATATGCCGAAGGAGCGACGACGGAAATAAAAGGAAAGTTTAACGGTAGGATAAAAATTCAGCGTGAAAGGATGTCAGTGGCGACGTTCTCTGATGACAAGGTTTCCCTCAGTGCAGCAGGAGAAGAATTGCAGCCTGTGTTCAGTGGGATAGTCTTCCGAGGGCGCAAAATGTCTTGAGAATAAGTCGAAGAAATAAAAGTAATAAGTAGTAGCTGAAATGGAAGTAGTGATAAACGTAACATCAGAACTGGGGACGACGATGTAGACGAAGTGAAGAAGTTACGCTACCTTGCAAGCAAAATGACAGACGAACAAAGGAGGACTTGGATTATTAACACAGGCAAAGGGAACATTTCCGATGAAATGAAGTGTCCTGGTATTAAATATCAGCTTTAATTTCAGTAAGGAATATCTGAGAATGTATCTTTTGGGGACGGCAGTGTACGGTAGCTAAACATGGACTGTTGGAAAACTGGAACGCAAGAGAATCAGAGCCTTAATGAGGCGGCGGTTCATAAGGTGTTGGAAATTAGGTGGACTGATAAGGTAAGTAATGAGGGAGTTCAACGAGGAGTCGGTGAAGAAAGGAACAGATGGAAAACAGTGACAAGAAGAAGGGTCACGATGGCAGGACACGTGCTGACCTCAGGGAATGACTGTGGTGGTGGCGGGTGTTGTAGAAGGGTGTTAAGGCTTTGTAGCGTTTACTACAGTCAACTTACAATTGTAAATAATACATCAAGCGAAAGAGCAACTCAAGTTGTTTTCTTACAGGTGTTCCATGTGAGCACCATTCGTCACAGGGCTCACATCGTGTCGATAGGCGAGTTCATCCCAAAAACGTAATCAGTGCTTCTGGAGAAATCTAACAACTGCATCTGTCCTGTTTTTATGTCGGGTAGATCAGCTACTAGCGGAGGAATATGCACATGATCCTTTATGACCCATCGCCTCCCTCCCCATGAAAAAATCGCATGGCGTCAGATCGAGTGAACAACGCAAAACAAGTTGTCATCCGGCCCCGTGTGGACGATCCAGCGGTCGCGTACAAAGTCATCTGACCAATCGCGTAACGAGTTATGCCAGTCAGGCGGGACCCAGTATTGCTGCCAAATAATGATCTGTCGATCAGGTTCCTCCAGTTGAGGAAACAGCCGTAGTTCTAACACATCAAGACAACAGCTACACTTGCTTCAGTGTAAAAGAAGATCCATAAACTTTACGCCGGGACATGACACAAAAAAAAGAGAAATCAATTTAAGAGATTCTCGTTGCAACTGTATTCATTTTGAAACATCACATACACATCTCAAAAAAAGTTTTGCATACCCCGGTTCCCAGACCTCCTGAAGATAGACGTTGACTGTGGATGTTGTATAACAGACACAGTCCCTCTGCCCTCTGACTGTTCAGAGATGCCACTGAACCCGCCCAAAGATGTAAACAACCATGCATGAGCAGTGCCGATGAGACGGAGGGGGTCCGACAGCCAATCAGTTCCAGTCATTCCACCAAGAAGGAGGTACACGGCTTGTGTTGTCTGTAGTTCAACCATGCCTAGACGGTCAATACCGCGGTTCGATCGTGTCCGCATTGTTACTTTGTACCAGGAAGGGCTCTCAACAAGGGAAGTGTACAGGTGTCTGCGAGTGAACCAAAGCGATGTTGTTCGGACGTGGAGGAGATACAGAGAGACAGGATCTGTCGAAGACATACCTCGCTCAGGCCGCCCAAGGGCTACTACTGTAGTGGATGACCGCTACCTACGGATTATGGCTCGCAGGAACCCTGACAGCAACGCCAACATAATGAAAATGCTTTTCTTGCAACCATAGGATGCCGTGTTACGACTCAAACTGTGCGCAATAGGCTGCATGATGCGCAACATCACTCCCGACGCTCGTGGCGAGATCCATCTATTGAACAAAGACACCATGCCGCGCGGTACAGACGGGCCCAAAACATACCGAATGGACCGCTCAGGAATGGCATCACGTTCTCTTCACCGATGAGTGTCGCATATGCCTTCAACCAGACAATCGTCGGAGACTTGTTTGGAGGCAAACCGGTCAGGCTGAACGCCTTAGACACACTATCCAGCGAGTGCAGCAAGGTGGAGGTTCCCTGCTGTTTTGGGGTGCATTATGTGGGGCCGACGTACGTCGCTGGTGGTCATGGAAGGCGCCGTAACGGCTGTACGATACGTGAATGCCATCCTGCGACCGATAGTGCAACCATATCGGCAGCATATTGGCGAAGCAGTAGTCTTCATGGGCGACAATTCGTCCCTTCATCGTGCACATCTTGTGAATGGCTTCCTTCAGGAATACGACATCGCTCGACTAGAGTGGCCAGCATGTTCTCCAGACATGAACCATATCGAACGTGCGTGGGATAAATTGAAAAGGGAAATTTATGGTCGACGTGAGCCACCACCCACTCTGAGGGATCTACGTCGAATCGCCGTTAAGGAGTGGGACAATCCGGACCAACAGTGCCTTGATGGACTTGTGGATAGTATGCCACGCCGAATACAGGCATGCATCAATGCAGGAAGACTTGCTACTGGGTATTAGAGGTACCGGTGTGTACAGCAATGTGCATCACCACTTCTCAGTGTGTGGTGATACAAGATGGAATATGTGGTTTTCATGAGCAATAAAAAGGGCGAAAATGATGTTTATCTCTAATCCAATTTTCTGTACAAGTTCCGGAACTCTCGGAACCGAGGTGATGTAAAACTTTTCTTGATGTGTGTATATCAATCGTCCCCCAGGACACATCACGCTATATATATTTATACATACTGAAAATCCAAAGAAACTGGTACACCTGCCTAATATAGTGTACTGCCTCCATGAGCACGTAGAAGTGCCGCAACACGACATGGTATGGACTCGAGTGATCTCGGAAGTAGTGCCAGGGAGAATTGTCACCAAGAGTCCTGCAGAGTTGTCCATAAATCTGTAAGAGTACGAGCGCCTGGAGATCTCTTCTGAACAGCACGTTGAATAATGTTCATGTCTGGGGAGTTTGAGGGCCAGCGGAGTGTTCCTGGAGCCACTCTGGAGGAATTCTGGACGTTGTCCTGCTGGGATTGTCCAAGTTCGTCGGAATGCACAATGGACATGAATGGTTGCAGGTGGTCAGACAGGATGCTTACGCACGTGTCAACTGTCAGAGTCGTATCTAGACGTAGTACGGGTCCCATATTACTCGAACTACACATCCCACCCCATTACAGAGCCTCCAGCAGCTTGAACAGTCTCCTGCTGATATGCAGGGTCAATGGATTCACGAGGTTGTCTCCATATCGGTACACGTCCATCCGCTTGATACAATTTGAAACGAGACGCGTCCAACCAGGCAACATGTATTCTGTCATCAACAGACCAATGACGGTGTTGTCTGGCACAGGCGAGGTGTAAAGCTTTGTGTCGTGCAGTCATCAAGGGCACACGAGTGGGCTTTCGGCTCCGAAACCCCATATTGATGATGTTTCGTTGAATGGTTCGCCTGCTGACACTTTTTGATGGCCCAGCATTGAAATCTGTAGAAATTTCCGGAAGAGTTGCACTTCTGCCACGCTGAACAATTCTCTTCAGTCGTCCTCGGTCCCGTTCTTGCACGATGTTTTCCCGGCCGCAGCGATATCGGAGAGTTGATGTTTTACCGGATTCCTGATATTCACGGTGCACTATTGAAACGATCGTACGGGAACATCCCCACTTCATCGCTACCTCGGCGATGCTGTGTCCTATCACTCGCCGACAGTAACACCACGTTCATTCTTGATAACCTGAAAGTTTAGTAGCAGTAACCGATCTAACAACTGTGCCAGACACTTGTTGTCTTATATAGACGTTCCCGACCACAGTGCCGTATTCTGCGTGTTCGCATATCTCTGTATTTGAATACGCATGCCTACACCAGTATCTTTGGCGCTTATATATCCTACTGGCCATTAATATTGCTACACCAAGAAGAAATGCAAATGATAAACGGGTATTCATTGGACACGTATATTATAATAGAACTGACATGTGATTACATTTTCACGCAATTTGGCCTTGATACGCATGTGCATTGAGTCTAACAGAGCTTGGATGGCGTGTACAAATACAGTGGCCCATGCAGCTTCAACACGATACCACAGTTCATCAAGAGTACTGACTGGCGTGTTGTGACGAGCCAGTTGCTCGGCCACCATTGACCAGACGTTTTCAGTTGGTGAGAGATCTGGAGAATGTGCTGTACAGGGCAGCAGTGGAACGTTTTCTGTATCCAGAAAGGGCCGTACAGGACCTGCAACATGCAGTCGTGCTTTATCCTGCTGAAATGTAGGGTTTCGCAGGTATCGAATGAAGGGTAGAGCCACGGGTCGTAACACATCTGAAATGTAACGTCCACTGTCCAAAGTGCCGTCAATGCGAACAAGAGGTGACCGAGACGTGTAGCCAATAGCACCCCATACCATCACGCTGGGTGATAGGCCAGTATGGCGATGACGAATACACGCTTCCAATGTGCGTTCACCGTGATGTCGGCAAACACGGATGCGACCATCGTGATGCTGTAAACAGAACCTTGATTCATCCGAAAAAATGACGTTTTGCCATTCGCACACCCAGGTTCGTAGTTGAGTACACCATCGCAGGAGCTCCTGTCTGTGATGCAGCGTCAAGGATAACCGCAGCAATGGTCTCCGAGCTGATAGTCCATGCTGCTGGAAACGTCGTGGAACTGTTCGTGCAGATGGTTATTGTCTTGCAAACGTTGACTGAGGGATCGAAACGTGGGTGCACGATCCATTACAGCCGTAAGGATAATATGCCTGTCATCTCGACTGCTAGCGGTACGAGGCCGTTGGGATCCAGCACAGCATTCCGTATTACCCTCCTCAACCCACCGATTCCATATTCTGCTAACAGTCATTGGCTCTCGACCAACGCAAGTAGCAATGTTGCGATACGATAAACCGCAATCGCGATAGGCTATAATCCGACCTTTGTCAAAGTCGGAAACGTGATGGTACGCATTTCTCCTCCTTACACGATCTATCACAGCAACGTTTCACCAGGCAACGCCGGTCAACTGCTGTTTTTGTTTGAGAAATCGGTTGGAAACTTCTCTCATGTCAGCACGTTGTAGGTGTGGCCACCGGCGCCAACCTTGTGAGAATGCTCTGAAAAGATAATCATTTGCATATGACAGCATCTTCTTGCTGTCGGTTAAATTTCGCGTCTGTAGCACGTCATCTTCGTGGTGTAGCAATATTAAAGGCCAGAGGGAGAGAGAGAGAGAGAGAGAGAGAGAGAGAAGCGGTGTTATGCGGTATTTGCGTGATGTGTCCTGCGGGCACCTGATGTTGATGTCCGATGTCTACTTAACACTTCAAGTGTGTCTGTTTCATTTCTACTTCATAGTGCTCAGGATGAAAGAGCAGCAGTGGAAGCCACCCTGTAGCTGTCACTAGTGTTTTGCTGTGCCGCCGCCGACGGATAGCAGCGAATGTAAACGTGGGACATTCGTCGTCGGCTACAGTACCAACCACACCCACAATACGACGGCCGCTCATGTTTCATTCAGGGCTGGTCCGCCGCCAGCCATACATGTTTCACGTCATCGTTGCGTGCAGCATCCACACACTACACGTGCCGGCGGGTTTTCTGCACCGCGTCCGCCACACGATCAATGTTGCATCAGTTCGAACGAGTCTGCTGTTAGCACACGTGCATCCAACTCCAGAACCGGATAAAAAAAAGGTCTTCGGCTAATTCTGTTTTGTGAACGTTGAGCCTTGGACGAGGAAACGTTTCTGCGCATAAAGTTTCGTTTTCTAATGCTGGAGACCTCCTCAGGAGTAGTACAGGTCTAGCTACTTCAAATTCAGAAACGTGCATATCGCATCACTGAATAGAAGACACATTCTGCGGAGTTCGGCCGCCTGATGTATGCCCTTTTATTAGGTTGGTGCATAAGTTTTCGATTTTCTTGTTGATATTTCGGTTGCTATGGGTTTATTTATCGATTGTAATTTTTATGTTTGTGGTACACTGTTGCTATTTGAGTTCACATGTTGACATTTCGTCGTGTGGAGATAGCGAGTGGAGCTGTGGACGCTAGAAAATGGAGGGGTGCATAAGTTTTCGATTTGCTTGTTGATATTTCGGTTGCTATGGGTTTATTTATCGATTGTAATTTTATGTTTGTAGTTCACTGTTGCTATTTGAGTTTACATGTTGACGTTTCGTCGTGTGCAGGTAGTGAGTGGAGCTGTGGACGCTAGGAAATGGAGGGTGCATAAGTTTTCGATTTGCTTATTGATATTTCGGTTGCTATGGGTTTATTTATCGATTGTAATTTTTATGTTTGTGGTACACTGTTGCTATTTGAGTTTACATATTGATGTTTCGTCGTGTGGAGGTAGTGAGTGGAGCTGTGGACGCTGGAAAATGGAGGGGTGCATAAGTTTTCGATTTTCTTGTTGATATTTCGGTTGCTATGGTTTTATTTATCGATCGTAATTTTTTGTTTGTAGTACACTGTTGCTAATTGAGTTTACATGTTGACGTTTCGTCGTGTGGTGGTAGTGAGTGGAGCTGTGGACGCTAGGAAATGGAGGGGTGCATAAGTTTTCGATTTGCTTGTTGATATTTCGGTTGATATGGGTTTATTTATCGATTGTAAATTTATGTTTGTGGTACACTGTTGCTATTTGAGTTTACATGTTGACGTTTCGTCGTGTGGAGGTAGTGAGTGGAGCTGTGGACGCTAGGAAATGGAGGGGTGCATAAGTTTTCGATTTGCTTGTTGATATTTCGGTTGATATGGGTTTATTTATCGATTGTAAATTTATGTTTGTGGTACACTGTTGCTATTTGAGTTTACATGTTGACGTTTCGTCGTGTGGAGGTAGCGAGTGGAGCTGTGGACGCTAGGAAATGGAGGGGTGCATAAGTTTTCGATTTGCTTGTTGATATTTCGGTTGCTATGGGTTTATTTATCGATTGTAATTTTTTGTTTGTGGTACACTGTTGCTATTTGAGTTTACATGTTGACGTTTCGTCGTGTGGAGGTAGCGAGTGGAGCTGTGGACGCTAGAAAATGGAGGGGGAACGGCAGCGGAGGTACCCATTAACATTTGCCCCGTGTGTGGGGATAATAAGATTTGACAGAGTACACCAAGAAAATGGTTTGCTCGTTTTAAGGAGAATCGTTTTGACATTACTGGCTCTCGACATTCAGGAAGACCTTCACAGTTTGATGCAGGTCAGTAGTATCACAAATTGAGTCCGCCTTGATGCAGAACACCTTGTTATTCGTTTATTTCTTTATCATCCCAACCCAGTTTCGGCGACAAATATCACCATCATCAGTGGGGTTTTTAAATCTAAAACATGCATAAAATGGTATGGTTGTACAAACACAGCAAAACATTATTACGTTTTTACAAATCGTCTTTTGAAATATAGTTTTATATTGGGACTTTCATACTACCTTATTTATTGTATGCTACAGCATGTTTTAAGCAATTATTGGCACTGTTTGTGACATATTTTCTGTGCTCTTTTTTCTGTTGTCGTCATTTTACTTAGCGAACATCATGTCATCTGCAACCATGTGAGCGGCTGTTAGTAAACAAACACTCAAAGGTGAACTTCGTATGTCACCAGTATACACTTGGGGTTGTGGTAGTGTTGTGGAAACCAGTTATTTTGGTGTGTATTTAGCTGTTGCTTAGCTATTCGTGTACTCACGTTCGTTGCGTGGTGTGTTGCTGCTTTTTACACAAAAAAAGAAAACTTTGTTACTGATCCAGAATATTGCGCCATCTTGCTGTTCGCGTATGTCGCGAGAGGCGTATCGCAAGTGGCGAGAAAGGCTATGAAAAACTGTAGCGCGGATTACGACGACTTCTGTTCATTATTTATGTCCCTGTGTGTGATGCGGAAGTGGTTCTTTTGCGTGTGTGTGCCTTCTGTGTCCTTGGTCAGTTCTCTCAGAGCGGTAAAGAGTGTGTTGTTGCACAGTGTTGTATTTTCATTTATTACATTTTTCCCTTCGACTATAGCCTTTTGTATGTGAAAATTTTCTTCTATTGTTAGTTGTCGGTATACACTGTTGCTGTTTCTCAGAATGCGTTGATCGTTTGCGATATTAGTGGGCTTATGGTTTTTGTTTATTAGATGTTCTGCAAAAGTTGAATGTGTGCTGTGACTTCTTAGAGCTCTCACGTGCTCTGTGTACCTCGTTCGGAAATTTCTGCTTGCTTGTCCTATGTAGTGGGCCTGACAAGAGTTGCAAGTGAGTTGATATATTTCAGCGTTGCTGGTCTGGGGTTTTTCTGACTGGTCTTAGTATTTTCTGAACTGTATTGTTTGTTCTGAATGTTATTGGGATCCTTTTTTTTTAAGATTTTTCCTATTCTATGTGATATTTTGTTATTGTATGTTAGTGTGTACCATCTCTCTCTTTTTTCTGAAGTGGTGTGGTCTGTTGCGTTGTGTGTGTGCTGCATGTTTCCGTTTTACCTTGTTGTTGAGTTTGTTTATGATGTCTGTTTTGTAGTCGTTGTCAATAGCAATTTGTTTGATTATGTTTAGTTCCTGTGTGCAGTTTCCTGGTTTAAGAGGTGTTCTGTTTATCCTGTGGAGCATTTGTGTGAAACTGGCATATTTTTTGCACTGTCGGGTGGTTGGATGAGCTGTGGATAACACTGCTTGTGGATGTGGGATTTCTGTAGATGGAGAATTCATGTTGGTGGTTGTTTCTTGTGATTTTAAGATACAAGAAATTTAGTTTGTTGTTGTTTTCCATTTCCGTTGTGGGTGGACTTGTGGGTGTACTGTGTTGATGTTACTGTGGAGCTCTTCTATCCTGCTATGTGTTTCATCTACAAGACAGATTGTGTCATCCACATATCGGTACCTTTCCACCATCGTGCGACATTTTCACGCAATTGGGGAGGTTCATAGATTGGCTGTATGGATATTTCATGCTCTAAGCCAAAACCGGAAAAATCAGTGGGTGACCATACGTGCAACTCTGCTTGCTCGTAATCAATTGACTCGTGAACAACACCGACCATTCCTATCCTATATCGCTACTAGCAATGAGAAATGGTTTCTTTATGCTGACATAAGGACAAGAAGGGAATGGTTCAGTCCAGACAAAGCAGCAATTCGTCGTAGAAAGACCTGCTCGCATCCACAAAAGATAATGTTATGCATCTGGTGGCAGAGCGACTGTGTGGTGTACTACGAACTGCTTGCTCGAGATGTAACTGATGCTACTCCACTGTAACGCCCGCCCGCATTCTGCTAAACTGACAAAAAAACTGTGCAGAAGTTGGGTTGGGCAGGCATTCCGCAACCAATTTATTCATCTGATCTTGCACTCTCAGATTTTCACGTTTCCCGCTATCTATCGAACAGTCTTCAAGGAACTTCCTTTCCGCAAGAAAATGCGCTCCGAACATGGCACTATGATTTCTTCGGCCAAAACCACGTAATTTCTACAGTCGCGGAATCGAAAAGTCACCCCAGCACCTGCAGACTGTTGTACATAGTGAAGGAGAACTAAAGCCTCTGTCATATGTATCTGTTTCTTTATTAAACCTACGGAAAAACGCTAGAACATACGTACGAGGGTAATCCCAAAAGTAAGGTCTATTTTTTTTATAAGTACATAGACCTGTTTATTTCCACAGTGGATCGGTTTACAGCTTCAACAGTCAGCTATTTTTCGACATAATCACCGTTTCTGTCGATGCATTTTTGTAGACGCTGTAGCAGTTTTTCTATGCCCATGTCATACCAGCTCTCGCAATGCTGTTCAAAAAGTTATGAACGTCTTCTTTCACCTCGTCGTCGGAGCTGAATCGCTTTCCGGTCAAATGTTCTTTTAACCTAGGGAACAGGTGATAGTCACTGAGCGCCAAGTCAGGACTATAGGGTGGGTGGTTGATTATGTTGCAGTGAAACTGTTGCAGGAGAGCAACGGTTTGCCGAGCGATGTGTGGGCGAGCGTTGTCATGGCGAATGGGTTCAAAATGGTTCAAATGGCTCTGAGCACTATGGGACTTAACATCTGAGGTCATCAGTCTCCTTGAACTTAGAACTACTTAAACCTAATTAATCTAAGGACATCACACACATCCATGCCCGGACTGTAAGAAAAATGCAGGTCTCGCCTGTTTTACAAGGGAATCTTCCTGAAAAATAGAGCCAAGTTTGGGTAATGATGATTGAGGTGGATAGAAATCACACACCCTTCTCTAAAAAGGAGACCACAAGGATTCAATAGGTTGGTCGTAGGATGTGTTCCATAAATAAACAGAGAAAATCGCGACAACAGTCTCTGCAGAATTTCTCTACCCTTTGTAGACAATTGCTCGGGCGAATACGGCGCAAATTGCGACTGATTTGCTCGTTCGATTGGGCTCGGGGGTGTGGTACCGCCCACCACATTCGTCGGACTTACGCCCTTGCGACTTCACCTTGATTCCTAAATAGCTGAATGAACCACTTCATGCCATTCGCTTCGCACCTGTTACTAAGATTCGTCGGCAGTAGACCGCTCCACTCCAACTATCAACACAAGTGGCACTGCTACGAGCTATACACAATGCTGGTGACTGCTTTGAAGGATGGTAAAACTTTGGGACACGGATATCTTTTCTATAAATTGTAAATAATTAGTTCCCACTACTCAAGTTCGAACCTTCGTATTTACCCGTGGGATAGATTTCAAGAGCAGCGGACCTACAATGCTTCCTTGTGGAAGACCATCTGCCTATTACTTTCGACAAGCACGCTGATATCTGTAGCCATCAGCATACAGTACCACAACAGTGAATATTTAGCTATGAGGCGGATAGTGTATATTTAACCTCTCCCAACAACAGCAGATCTAAAATTCTACCCTGTGGAATGCAAAATATAGTGACTAAAAATATAGTGACTAAAAATCACCAAGTAAGAGAGGTGCAGCCAACGGCCATGCCGCGGTGGTAACACCGGTTCCCATCAGATCACCGAAGTTAAGCGCTGTCGAGCTGGGCCAGCACTTGGATGGGGAACCATCCGGTCTGCCGAGCGCTGTTGGTAAGCGGGGTGCACTCAGCCCTTGTGAGGCAAACTGAGGAGCTACTTGATTGAGAAGTAGCGGCTCCGGTCTCGGAAACTGAGATACGGCCGGGGAAACAGTGTGCTGACCACGTGCCCCTCCATATCCGCATCCGGTGACGCCTGTGGTCTGAGGATGACACGGCGGCCGGTCGGTACCGTCGGGCCATCATGGCCTGTTCGGGAGGAGTTTAGTTTTGTTTAAGGGTCGTGCGACGTAAACAAAAGTTGCTAGGTGTGTTTCTACATCTTAAAGATGATGTCTGTTCACATATAGCGCCGGTCGCATATGAGGAGCGCTAGTAGCGGCGCTGTCAGCTTGAAAACTGGGTTTGCTTTAAATACGATCGTAGGAGTCAGTGGCCTTTGAGATTGGAAGTCGTGAGCTGGTGTTAGTCAAGATCGCCTTTAAGACAACAAAGACTCCACTGCCTACACCTCACTGGGTTTGAACGAGCTCATCTACGCTACTGCCCATTAAAATTGCTACACCAAGAAGAAATTCAGATGATAAACGGGTATTCATTGGGCAAATATATTATACCAGAACTGACATGTGATTACATTTTCACGCAGTTTGGGTGCATAGCTCCTGAGAAATCAGTACCCAGAATAACCACCCCTAGCCGTAATAAAGGCCTTGATACGCCTGGGCATTGAGTCAAACAGAGCTTGCATGGCGTGTACAGGTACAGCCGGGTGATACGCCAGTATGGCGATGACGAATACACGCTTCCAATGTGCGTTCACCGCGATGTCGCCAAACACGGATGCGACCATCATGATGCTCTAAACAGAACCTGAATTCGTCCGAAAAAATGACGTTTTGCCATTCGTGCACCCAGGTTCGTCGTTGAGTACACCATCGCAGGCGCTCCTGTCTGTGATGCAGCGTCAAGAGTAACCACAGCCACAGTCTCCGAATTTATAGTCCATGCTGCTGCTAACGTCGTCGAACTGTTCGTGCAGATGTCTTGCAAACGTCCCCATCTGTTGACTCAGGGATCGAGACGTGGCTGCACGATGCGTTACAGCCATGCGGATAAGATGCCTGTCATCTCGACTGCTAGTGATACGAGGCCGTTGGGATCCAGCACGGCGTTCCGTATTACCCTCCTGAACCTACCGATTCCATATTCTGCTAACAGTCATTGGATCTCGACCAACGCGAGCAGCAATGTCGCGATACGATAAACCCGCAATCAAGATAGGCTACAATCCGCCCTTTATCAAAGTCGGAAACGTGATGGCACGCGTTTCTCCTCCTTGCACGAGGCATCACGACGACGTTTCACCAGGCAACGCCGGTCAACTGCTGTTTGTGTGTGAGAAATCGGTTGGAAACTTTCCTCATGTCAGCACGTTGCAGGTGTTGCCTCCGGCGCCAGCCTTGTGTGAATTCTGAAAAGCTAATCATCTGCATATCACAGCATCTTCTTCCTGTCGGTTAAATTTCGCGTCTGTAACACGTCATCTCCGTGGTGTAGCTATTTTGAATGCCATTAGTATAATACGGCTACGAGAAGCTCGATGTTCATTCTGCGATAGTGCAGTAAGACGTAGCACCGGCTGTGTATGATTACTAACAGCGGTGGTCACGGGAAGGTACGGTCACAAGAATACAGGACTCCGGACTGCCCTGTGGCTCTACCGAGAGGGAAGATAGTCATGTTCGCATCTGGCGTCTGTCGCATCGTACTGCACCTGCAGCAGCAGTTTGAGCAGCAGTTGGCACCACAGTGACATAACGAAATGTCACAAATCGGTTATTTCAGGGGTCGTTCAGAGCCAGACTACCTGTACCGTGCATTCCACTGACCCCATATCTCCGCCATTTGCGACTTCAGCGCTGTCAAGCCAGATCTCATTGGAGGGCATCGTACAGGTCTGTTGTGTTTCCTGATGAAAGCTGGTTCTGCCTTGGTGCCAGTGATGACCGTGTGTTGATTAGAAGAATGCCAGTTGAGGCCCTCAGACCAAACTGTCTGCATACTAGACACAATGGACTTCCACCTGGAGTAACGGTCTGCAGTTGCGATTTCGTACGGCCGGCCGCTGTGCCCGAGAGGTTCTAGGCGCTTCAGACCGGTACTGCGCTGCTGCTACGGCCGCAGGTTTGAATCCTGCCTCGGGCCTGGATGTGTGTGATGCCCCTAGGTTAGTCAGGTTTAAGTAGTTCTAAGTCTAGGGGACTGCTGACCGCAGATGTAAAGTCCCATAGTTCTTAGAGCCATTTGAACAATTTTTTTTATTTGGTACCACAACATGAGCACTCTCCCAGTTATCCCTATCACCCGCAGCCTCTTTATTCGACCTGTCGCGCTGCCACTCATGTACAGCATTCCAGCCGCTGTTTTCCAACAGGATAACGTTCGCCCACATGATGCTGTTTTAACCCAGCATACTCTACCGAGTGTCGACATGTTGTCTTGACTGCTCGATCACCAGATCTGCCTCCATTCGAACACAAATGGGACATCTGCGGACGACAGCGTTACCTACAAACAGCACTAACAGTCCATGAATTGACCGACCAAGTGCAACGGGCATAGAACTGCTTCCCAGATATAGACATCCACCATTTGTACAACACAACGCATGCGCGTCTGCATGCTTGCATTCAACATTCTGGCGGCTGGCGGTCACATCGGTTATCGATGAACCAGCATTTCACATTTGCAATAGCTTACCTTGCGCTTACATTAACATCTGGTCTTGCGACGTTAATCGCTTAAATATGTTAGACACAGTTAATGTATTCCAGAAATTTTATTACTCCATATTTATTACACTACTGGCCATTAAAATTGCTGCACCACGAAGATGACGCGCTACAGACGCGAAATTTAACCGACAGGAAGAAGGTGCTGTAATATGCAAATGATTAGCTTTTCAGATCATTCACACAAGGTTGCCGCCGGCGGCGACACCTGCAACGTGCTGACATAAGGTAAGTTTCCAACCGATTTCTCATACACAAACAGCAGCTGACCGGCGTTGCCTGGTGAAACGTTGTTGTGTTGCCTTGTGTAAGGAGGAGAAATGCGTACCATCACGTTTCCGACTTTGATATAGGTCGGATTGTAGCCTATCGCGATTGCGGTTTATCGTATCGCGACATTGCTGCTCGCGTTGGTCGAGATCCAATGACTGTTAGCAGAATATAGAATCGGTGGATTCCGAAGGGTAATACGGAACGCCGTGCTGGATCCCAACGGCCTCGTATGACTAGCAGTCGAGATGACGGGCATCTTATCCGCAGGACTGTAACGGATCGTGCAGCCACGTCTCGATCGCTAAGTCAACAGATGGGGACGTCCGCAAGACAACAACCATCTGCACGAACAGTTCGACGAGGTTTGCAGCAGCATGGGCTATCAGCTCGGAGACCATGGCTGCGGTTACCCTTGACGCTGCATCACAGACAGGAGCCCCTGCTAAGGTGTACTCAACGACGAAATTGGGTGCACAAATGGTAAAACATCTTTTTTTCGGATGAATCCTGGTTATGTTTACAGCATCATGATGGTCGCATTCGTGTTTGGCGACATCGCGGTGAACGCACATTGGAAGCGTGTATTCGTCATCGCTATACTGGCGTATCACCTGGCGTGATGGTATGGGGTGCCATTGGTTACACGTCTCGGTCACCTCTTGTTCGCGTTGACGGTGCTTTGAACATTGGACGTTACATTTCAGATGAGTTATGACCCGTGGCTCTACCCTTCATTCGATCCCTGCAAACCCTACATGTCAGCAGGATAATGCACGACCGCATGTTGCAGGTGCTGTACAGGCCTTTCTGGATACAGAAAATGTTCGACTGCTGCCCTGGCCAGCACATTCTGCAGATGTCTCACCAATTGAAAACGTCTGGGCAATGGTGGCCGAGCAGCTGGCTCCTCACAATACGCCAGTCACTACTGTTGATGAACTGTGATATCGTGTTGAAGCTGCATGGGCAGCTGTACCTGTACACGCCATCCAAGCTCTGTTTGACTCAATGCCCAGGTGTATCGAGGCCGTTATTACGGCCAGAGGTGGTTGTCCGGGTACTGATTTCTCAGGATCTATGCACACAAATTGCGTGAAAATGTTATCACATATCAGTTCTAGTATAAAATATTTGTCCAATGAATACCCGTTTATCATCTGCATTTCTTCTTGGTGTAGCAATTTTAATGGCCAGTAGTGTATTTTTTGGTGTTGCAATTTTTTCCGTCAGTGTAGTTACCACAAACCAAGTTTCAACCGTATTAAGTTGTGAGGCAGGTTGCAAGATGAGCGGACCTAGAATGCTTCCCTGTGGAACATCATCTCTGAATATTTAGCTATGAGGCATATGGCGTATATTTAATTAATTCCAATTCTGCCCTGTGGAACACATAATATTTACTGTTCACGAGTGCACAGCTATATGTGTATTCGTGCAAGACTGTAAAGAAGCGAGTATTTAGGTGTGGTGCAGATTCTATTTCTCGTCCTGAACGCTTGTTGAAACATCCGATTCTCAGTGATGTGGAACAGACGCTCCGTGTTAACCGTGTGTCCCGGACGTGTCGCAGGTCGGATCCTTAATTGGCGAATTAGCCGGGCGTAGCGGAAAGTCTCAGAGACAGCCGGGAGCCGCCCTTTGTGATGCAAATGGCCCCTGCGTGCGTTTAACGAGCGCTGCGCGGTGCGTGGCCCGGTCTCCAATTAGCGGAGTTGCTTCGCCGCGAGTGAAAGAAGCGCCGAAACGGGGGAAACGGATAGTGAGGTCACGCGACAGCATCTGTAAGGCGCATCTGAAACCGTGCTCTCCATCACCACTACTAATACACTGACGGAAGAAAAATTAGTACACACTCTAGGGGTTAGTGATTCACTCAAGATTTGTTGTTGAAACAGTACATATGAAATACATGAAATGATTACGTTTACCAGATGAATGCTGAAACACCCGTGGTAGTACGTGAGGTAGCCTCCACAGACGGCAATGCAGCCGCTGGTATCCAGTGGATCTTACAGATCGTGAGTTATGTCCTGGGATTCGCTATGCCACGCCTCCTCGACCTTTCCACGTAGTTGTGTAAATTCCAGCTGGCCGAATTGATATACAAAGGGCGAAACAAGGAGGGAGTTGGGTTATGATCTGTGCAGCCACGTCATGGTTTGCCATGGCCCTCTTGGGTACTCTCTGTTGTGTTGGCGGAAGTGCCAATACCGTGTTACTAGTAGAGTCCGAAATGCACGCGTTTTAACTCACGCAGGCTGGCGTGAGGACGGAAGGACTATACTGACGTGAGGGCTGGAACATGAAAAGGAATTAGAATTCAGAGAGCAGACGTAATTAGTTTGATACTTAACTCCAATCCATTAATGATGAACGTCGCTCTTGACGGTACATGAATCACAATAGTATCTGTTGAGAAGACATAGTAAGTGAATATGGTGCCCTGCTAGGTCGTAGCAAACGACGTAGCTGAAGGCTATGCTAAACTGTCCTCTCTGCAAATGACACCGTATGTAGGCGGTGAACCATCGCCAGCAAAGTCGGCTGTGCAACTGGGGCGAGTGCTAGGCAGTCTCTCTAGACTAGACCTGCCGTCTGGCGGCGCTCGGTCTGCAATCACTGATAGTGGCGACACGTGGGTGCGACGTATACTAACGGACCGCGGCCGATTTAAAGGCTACCACCTAGCAAGTGTGGTGTCTGGCGGTGACACCACACTCTACGAGGTCGCATTACTCTCAAGGACTGTGTGACCGTTTTGGCTGATCAGGTCCATCCTGTGGTACTGGGTTTGTTCCCAAACGGTGACTCTGTGTTCCATGACGACAGGACCCCCGTTCCTACAGCGCGCGTCGCCCGGAACTGGTTTTGTGAATACGAGTGTGAACAGTTACATCTCTTTGGCGCCACAGTGACGAGATCTCAACACTCTTGGGCCTTCATTGCCAACTTTGAACAGAAGGATGCTTGAAATATCCTGGCAGATTAAAACTGTGTGCCGGACCGAGACTCGAACTCGGGACCTTTGCCGTTCGCGGGCAAGTGCTCTGTCAACTGAGCTATCCAAGCACGACTCACGCCCCGTCCTCACAGCTTTACATCTGCCAGTACCTCGTCTCCTACCTTCCAAACTTTACAGAAGCTCCCCTGCGAACCTTGCAGAACTAGCACTCCTGAAAGAAAGGAGAACACTTGCCCGAGAAAGGCAAATATCCCGAGTTCGAGTCTCGGTCCGGCACACAGTTTTAATCTGCCAGGAAGTTTCATATCAGCGCACACTCCGCTGCAGAGTGAAAATCTCATTCTGGAAACATCCCCCAGGCTGTGGCTAAACCTTGTCTCCGCAATATCCTTTCTTTCAGGAGTGCTAGTTCTGCAAGGTTCGCAGGAGAGCTTCTGTAAAGTTTGGAAGGTATGAGACGAGGTACTGGTAGAAGTAAAGCTGTGAGGACGGGGCGTGAGTAGTACTTGGGTAGCTCAGTTGGTAGAGCAGTTGCCCGCAAGAGGCAAAGGTCCCGAGTTCGAGTCTCGGTCCGCCACACAGTTTTAATCTGCCAGGAAGTTTCATAACAGCACACACTCCGCTGCAGAGTGAAAATCTCATTCTGGAAACATCCCCCAGGCTGTGGCTAAGCCATGTCTCCGCAGTATCCTTTCTTTCAGGAGTGCTAGTTCTGCAAGGTTCGCAGGAGAGCTTCTGTAAAGTTTGGAAGGTAGGAGACGAGGTACTGGTAGAAGTAAAGCTGTGAGGACGGGGCGTGAGTCGTGCTTGGGTAGCTCAGTTGGTAGAGCAGTTGCCCGCGAAAGGCAAAGGTCCCGAGTTCGAGTCTCGGTCCGGCACACAGTTTTAATCTGCCAGGAAGTTTCATATCAGCGCACACTCAGCTGCAGAGTGGAAATCTCATTCTAGAAGGATGCTTGATTGCTACCCATCTCCATCGTCGTTTCCTGACTTGCCACGATTCTCCAGGATAAATCGCATAAGATTCCGTTGGAAACCGTACAGAACCTGTGTCTCTCTATTCCGAGACGATTGGAAGCTGTTTTGATTGCCAACGGGTTTCCTACACTGTACTACGTTTCGTAATGTGTTATGGTTTGGTGTTTTGCATCTGTTTATATTGTATAGGGAGCAATGGTCATCGTAATAAAATAAGAGGAATCAGAGTATAACGAAGCAAGTTATTACGAGATAACATTCGTTGCAGTAAGGCACGCAGTACGGTGGCTGCTTGATAGCTATGTTACTTTTTTCCGCTCACTCACAGCACAGGTGACGCTGCCTGCCGTGAAAACTGCATAGAACAGCAGACATTCGGTCGATACGAAGATTCATACCCTCTAGGAATATAAATAATCCATTTAGTTACTATCCGATTTTGTTCAAATTTGTTACGCAGCCTTTTGTTATTAATGGAATGATGCTGTCAAAATTTCAAATTTTTATTTACTATAGTTCCGGGGATAAAGAGAATCACCTAAAAGTCTTAAACCCTACGACTGATTTTTTTTTCTTTTTAAAAAACCAAGTTAGGAACAATAACAGATTGACTTTCATTGTCATTTGAAGCCATTACAAAGTTGTCAGTGCATAACAAATCAATTAATTAGAATTTTCTTTTTAAAACTTCAGTCACTTTGCATTACGTAAAAAAACCGGTCAGAATTATTGTTTGATTATATTTTTTTGTGTTGGCAGAAGAGCCAACACCGTGTTACGAGTGGAGGCCGAAACGCAGCGTTTTAGCTCACGCAGGCTGGCGTGAGGAGGGAAGAACCATGCTGACGTGAGGTCTGGAACGTGACAAGGAATGAGAATTCAGAAAGCGGACGTAATTAGTTTGATACTTTACTTTAATCCATTAATGATGAACGTCGCTCTTGACGGTACACGATTCACAATATTGTCTTTCAGAATACATTCTTGAAGTAATTATAGTAACTGATTATGGCGCCTTGCTAGGTCGTAGCAAATGACGTAGCTGAAGGCTATGCTAAACTGTCGTCTCTGCAAATTAGACCGTATATAGACAGTGAACCATTGTTAGCAAAGTCGGCTGTACAACTGGGGCGAGTGCTAGGGAGTCTCTCTAGACTAGACCTGCCGTGTGGCGGCGCTCGGTCTGCAATCACTGATAGTTGGCGACACGCGGGTCCGACGTATACTAACGGACTGCGGCCGATTTAAAGGCTACCACCTAGCAAGTGTGGTGTCTAGCGGTGACGCCACATATTTTGTTGTGTGAGTGTGTGAGAATGATTGAGAGAGTGTATGTGGGACATACATTAAAATTTAATATTTCATTTTACGTAAAACCTTGTACAAAGGAACCATGGGAAAGTTATTCAGATGACGAATGTCTGTGTTAGCATACTTTTGTGTAAAAGCAGCTCGAATGGAAGTTGGAGGCGGAATAAGTTTATTTATCAATTTGAAGAATACTTCGCGCTTTGCTTATTTTGATTAAACATAATACAAGAAATTGAAGTTTTGCTGATGTTAATTACTATCAAATTAGTGACTAGATAACGGAAGATTTGCCATGATAATGGTCAGGAAGGAACGTTCTTATTGGTCGTTTAGTTCAGCAGCCAATCAAAATTAAGCTGTCTCCATACGAATAGAGGAGTGGGCAGAGAAGAGAATACGTCGGGAGAGTCGCTTGCTAGCCGGTCTACGGATAACACGATGTCAGACCGATCCTTAAAAATACTCTGTAACATGAGGAAATAGTGAGCTAATTTCGGTTCGAACATATCGTGACTGCAGCGACTGGAGTTACGAACATTTTAATGAAAGTTTCGTGTTTCTAAGTTAAAGAGTTTGAGAGATATGAGCGCGTGAACTTCCTGGTCGTAGTAACAACTCCGCGTGGCGTGTTTCGTACTCTGTATGGAATATTTTGGCGAGCACCTCTTACGAAGAAGACCACTGAAACGACCGAATGTTTAACTCGCGAATAATTGTGGGTCTGTGACTGGTAGAACGTGAAAATTAGTCGGGTCGGACTTGCTAAAATTCTGGCTACTTTTCTAGTGAATGTTTGTTATACAGACAGTGAATTTTCAATGATAACGTTTCAGCATATTAAATACGGACTTGATAGCAACGTCATGTGTTTCAATATAAATAAAAAACAGAGTTAATCTACTTTTAAACGCTTTTCTGTAGATAGACTGAACATCCCGAACGCCCAATTTTTGTGTCATGAACTTTCAGGAACGGACTTTGAACTAGAATTATGCGGCCTCTGTGTGGTAGGTATCAGGTAGTGGTTTCATCAACGCTGATTTACACTGCCTAGCACATATCTGCTACTACAGAGTGAAGGGGCATCGGCAAGAATCCTATCGAGGTAGGCCGACTGAAAGATAGCGTTAACAACAACACACAGATGACCTATCCCGCTCCGTGGCAAGAGCTCCAATGGAAAGATTTATTTGTTCGTTTTTCCCGCGCTAATATGAAGGTGATTCGGTGACCCCTCTGCCATTCACGTAAGTGTAACTTGCAGAGTGATCATGTAGATACAGAAACATGTAGTGATCCGCTAACTGCTGATATGTCTCATTTTGGTCTGCGGAAAAACGGCTCTGAGCACTATGGGACTTAACTGCTGAGGTCATCAGTCCCCTAGAACTCAGACCTACTTAAACCTAACTAACCTAAGGACATCACACACATCCATGCCCGAGGCAGGATTCGAACCTGCGACCGTAGCGGTCGCGCGGTTCCAGACTGTAGCGCCTAGAACCGCTCGGCCACTTCGGTCGGCTTGCTCTGCGGTTTGCAGTTTTTGCGCACTAGTGTTCTGAAACTATGGAGATAGGCCTATTTGTGAATAACTTCGTGTGAATGAATTAATGTGCCTTTTGAGTAACCAAATTGCCATATTAAGTATTTCAGAGTTGCTGTACTTAATCGTATAATCTTAAATGGAACAAATATTAACTTCTCTCCTCGGCAAATAGTTTGGGAATAATAATAGATGAATATCTAAACTGGACAGAGCACGTAACTGCAGTGTGCAAAAAAGCATCAGCATCCCTTCATGTCCTACAAAAATATAAAAAACTCTTCCCTTTCGATTTTAAAAAGAAATTAGTACAAACGCTTATACTCGCAATCACTGGCTACAGCGATATTATCCTACAAGGCCTCTCTCAGGAACATTCGCGACGTCTGGAACTGGTCAGCAATGCCTGTGTCCGAGATATCTGTGACGTTCGACTTTTTGATCACATTTCACCAGCATATGCAAGATTGTCCTGGGTGCGTGCAGACAAACGCAGAGATTTCCATACACTCTGTCTCATCTACTGCCTTATAAATGTACACTGTCCCTTATATCTCTCCTCGTCCTTAACGCTTATGTCGGAACAACATGACAGAAACACACGTTCCCATCACAATAAAATCCCGTCTGTTCCACTGCATCGCTCAGTCACCTTCTCCAAGTCTTTTACAGTAGCGGGAACCCGACTCTGGAATAACCTCCCTCGTTATGTTAGAGATCTGAAAAACATGTCCGACTTCAAAAAACAGTTAATGACGTATCTACTTAAGCAACAGTAATGCCTTCCTCTGTACATGAATGCACTTCACCTCATTACTTCCCTCTTTCCCCCTCCTTAAATCTCCCTTCACCAAAACTCGCTATACTAGTAAACATCTACTTTACACACCAAGATATTAATGTACATCTGCACAGATCTTCATTACTATTGCCAATTTTTCTCGTGTTTATCATTATTATTTGATTTTTTTACTGTTATTATTATTGCTTTTATCATAATCTGTATGTATAGCACCTGCTGTAAAAATACTGCCAACATTTACTTTATTAGGTCTTAGGCACTACTCTTTATTCATATTGTCACTAGAGTAATCTAATTTTCTTATTTAGACTATTGTCGTGATGTAACTCTGACGTGTGAAATGGTGCATGTGTGGAGCACTGGTCCGATGTAAGAGAGGGCCTGATGCCCCTAATCTGATCAGGTTAAGTAAATGAATAAATAGACTGTGATCAAATGGGTCTTTACTAGTGAAACAAGCCTCTATAACATAACTTTATCGTTGTGAGGAGCTCCGAAAATAACACTAATTCGGATGCAGAAGTAATTATAGAGTTGAGATTAATCTCTCGATGCTATAGACGTCGGTGCCGCCTGCTCCGGAGCGCAGGAAGGCGATAAAAACTTTTCCTCTCGACAGTTAATGAGTCTCGCGTGCCCGAAAGTAATTAGCTTATTTCTTTATGCCGTTCAGTCCGAAATGTAATTCTCTTGTCCGGGGAGACCGAGCCATTTCTCCCAATCAGATTACCGACGAGTCAGTATTGGAGCCATCTCCTTTAGAAGAGGACGGCGTAGCAATGGAAAGGCGATTCCGAGTCGGCGCGGTATCTGTTATCGGATACCGATACTAAGTATACGGTTAGCAGGAGCTTCGTTCCCGACATGTTTATTTACTCCGTGGGCGGAATTTTAATCAGCACTAGAGCTGTTCTTTGTGTGTACCGGGATAAAGTAGAAGGGATTATAGCACGTGCAGCAGACATGGGCAGAGATTCCAACACCGCGGAGAGATATGATGTTGGGTGTGGGACATATTAGAACATCAGTCGTAGAAGGGTTCCTTTTCGTAACAAAGGCTGAAAGCGGTCGAAGCAAATAAAACCGGATAACTTGGTGATGTTTAGTTCCAGGGCTTCTCGCACTGCGAGTTACAAATACACGGAAGAAATAATTTCATAAGCGTCGTAAATTACATTGAAAATTTAGATGACTGTTTTTCTTGGGCAAAACTGTATGACTTTTCTTTTACGAAAGCTCCGTTATCATTGTTACTGACATTTACTTAAGGGGACCACACCGTCGTTCAGGTCGAAAAAAGTCGATTTTCGGTTTTCATCATATTTCGATAGATTAAGGTTTTATTTAAGTACCCTGAAAAGGATTTTGCTGAAAAAAATTTTTTTCGAGCATTTAAACAGCATTTTCCTACCACGTGTGTTTATGTACCACGCCCACTTTTCTGTCACCCACTGTCAACTGTAAGCCATATGGAGACGCCATTATTAGCAAAAATAGAATGTGTAGGCCATGTTCAAAAACGTTTGGGAACAAGGCTGAGAAAGCTAACTATTGATACGAGAGCAAAAATATTAGAAGATGGAAAATTGTTGACCGGACAGGGTCGGTTAACTAAAACTGAAATAGAAAACTTGTAGGTATACTATGGGCAGGAAATTGGGAGAAATAAAGAAAATCTGGAGGCAATGAAGAGAGATCTTTGGGCCATATTCTTCCATAAGTCCTCTATGATGATAAGCCATGTCATGGATTGTGTCCATCAGGAGAAAATTCGTGGTGTAAATACAATAGGGCTGAGGCAACTGGAGAATCTTATTCTCAGCAGCATTCCCTTTCTGCTGCTGTTATTACAGCAATTAAACCTATTTTCAGAGACTTGGTTCATCCTGACCTTCTAAGAAAATGTCTGCATGGGCAGACGCAGAACCCAAATGAATGTTTCAACAGCATAATTTGGAACCGCCTTCCTAAAACTGTATTTGTAGGCATGCATAGAATGAAACTAGAAGTTCATGATGCTGTTGTTACATTCAGTTGTGGTAATATTGGAAAGTGTTGGGTGCTGAAACAGCTGGGAATTAATCCAGGTGAAAATATGATCACTGGGCTGCAACATTGCGCTAAAATGAGGATAGCCGATGCAGACAGGTCTGCATCTAATATGGCCAAGAAAGCAAGACAAACATCCAGGGAGGTGAAAAAGAAGTTGAAAGTCCTGCTAGAGGCCAAATAAGTGCCATCATATGTAGCAGGACAGTTTTAATTAACTGTAAGTAACAAATTTTGTTCTTTAAAGTCTATTTTCAGTACATATGCCCCATTATGTCAGAAACTATCATAGATAAATGAACGGAATTTTCAGAGACTCTGCATAACATAAAAAGCCACCTCTGGCACTACATTCATTAATATTCCCCAGTTAGGAAGTTCACAAATTAATATTTTCTGCAGAAAAAACTTAACATTTTTTGTTAATAAATGTACAAAAGTATCAGGTGATCAAAAAGGCAGTATAAATTTGAAAACTTAATAAACCACGGAATAATGTAGATAGAGAGGTAAAAATTGAGACACATGCTTGGAATGACATAGGGTTTTATTATAACCCAAAAAAAAGTTCACAAAATCTCCGACAGATGGCGTTGTTTGGTGATCGTGTGCTCAGCCGCCACTTTCGTCATGCTTGGCCTCCCAGGTCCCCAGACCTCAGTCCGTGCGATTTTTGGCTTTGTGGTTACCTGAAGTCTCAAGTGTATCGTGATCGACCGACATCTCTAGGGATGCTGGAAGACAACATCCGACGCCAATGCCTCAGCATAACTCCGGACATACTTTACAGTACTGTTCACAAGATTATTCCTCGACGACAGCTATTGTTGAGGAATGATGGTGGACATATTGAGCATTTCCTGTAAAGAATATCATCTTTGCTTTGTCTTACTTTGTTACACTAATTATTGCTGTTCTGATCAGATGAAGCGCCATCTGTCGGACATTTTTTAGCTTTTGTATTTATTTGGTTCTAATAAAACCCCACGACATTCCAAGCATGTGTGTCAATTTGTACCTCCCTATCTACATTATTCCGTGATTTATTCAGTTTTCAAATTTATACTGACTTTTTGATCACCTGGTATTTCTTAAAAACTATAAAATGGATAAAGTAAACTCTATTAGCATCATGTAACATACAGTAAAAATATTATGGTCCTGCATCAGATAGTTTTTTTCAGAAATGGGTCAAATATATGCCTAAATGAACATGGGTTGGGTAGGCAGGGTGTGGTCCCCTTAAGGCGTTTCAGTATGGCTTGGTAAGACAATCGCAACAGAAGGCAGGTTCTGTTATTATGCAAACGTAAAAACATACGAGCGTTACTAAAATAGAAATTAAATACGAGGGCTGTTCGGAAAGTTAGGTCTGATGGGGTGTGAAATGGAAACCACAGTGAAAATCCTATGAAGCTTTGCTCAGATGCGTGGGGGAAGCGTCTCTAGTATACCCATGGATCGCGCCATGTCGCTCTTTTCAGTTCTGAGCGCACAGTCAGCACGTAAAGATGCTTAGAACAATAGTGTCTCCCACCAAGTACGAGAGGCTGGTGTGAGATTTCGCCTGATGTCATGCAGCCCGCATAACACAACTGTCATGCGTTTCCTTCTGCATGACAATTCTCAGCCGCACTCTGCAGGGGCAATGAAGGTGCTCCTGCAGTCTCTTCGACGGGAAGTATTTGATCACCTGCAATAGAGCCCGTAATTTTGACTGTCCCTGAGTTTCATTTCTGCTTGCGTGTACCGTTGGCTATAAAGACAATGTATCGGGCAGATACAATGAACTGTAGACCAGCGTAGAGAATTGGCAGGAGCACAGGCGGTTACCTTTTGTGACGATCGTATTGGAAAATTCCTACAACGCTCTGATAAATGTCTAAATCGGAGCGGCGACTATGTAGACAAGGAGCTGGAAGGTGTAGCTAACTATTGCAAATAAAATATTTTTCAGTTTCACAGAGGTTTCCACTTTGTGACAGATCAGACCTTACATTCCGAATAGACCTGCGTATTCGAGGTAAACAATTCCGTAACAAGTCCCCTGGGTTAGCGGAAAGAGGGGTGGCAGATATACAGAGTTGCTCAATATTTTGCCTCAAACATTGGCTTGGAACAACCTACCCTTTCTAGCCTCTCGTTTTGTATTATCCTGTGACACATTTCGTTGTGAGTATGTACTGTCTGATTAAACCGTGAAACACTCACAAGACATGATCGGACGTCAATGTAACTTCGTATACATACACACCATAGACGAATATGTAAATGATCAGAGTTACAGTTCTCTGTGACAGGTAGAAGAGCCACTGGGTAACAACAGTGTTGTTCGTGATCAGTGTTGTTACCAGACCTGGTGGAATATACGAGCTATGGCGATAACATAGCGGGATTACTGCTGTGAAACATTTTATTTCAAGAACATACATATCTAACTTTTGTTATCCTCAATATATTCCCCTCCTCTATCCTTACAACGTTACATGTGAAGTTTTCATTGATGATGGGAACAGTGCTGGAAGTCTTCCTCCATGAGCTCCTTGATGACTCGTGCAGCTTTTTCTTTCACTGCTTCAATGGATGGATTGAAATCTTGTTCCTTTTAATTCCGGTTTGACCTTGAGGAACAGGAAAAGGTCCCACAGTGTTTGGTCAGGCTAATAAGGCTAGTAGTCTAATACTGGGACGCCGAATTTCTCTAGAAACCTCTTCACAGACAATGCAGGATGAGACAGTGCGTTGCTTTGGCCAGAACCCATGACTCGTTCTTCCACAATTCGGGGCATTTTTTTTCTTATTTTCTCATGGAGCTGAGCGAGAACCTCAAGGTCGTAATGTTGATTAACAGACTGAGCTTCAGGAATCCAGTGAAGATACACCATTCCATGAATATCACTTTGAATCATGATTTTGCTCATTTAATCTTTTTTCGCTCTTGGTGAATTTGGGCCCTATCAGTAAAAACATTTTGAAGAGCTCCTTTTTGTTCGATCGTGAGAATTTTCGGCACTAGTTCCGCATACGCTGTACTCACCTGTAATAGGTTATGCAAAATTTGCGTTGCACATTCTTCATCAATTCCTACAGTTTCAGCCATCGGTAGAATACTCAAACGACGTCCTGATTGCACCACTTTACCTAATTTTTCGATATTTTCATCCGTTCTTGAAAGAAGGGTATAAGATGAACATCAACAAAAGCAAAAAGAGGATAATGGAATGTAGTCGAATTAAATCAAGTGATGCTGACGGAATTAGATTAGGCAATGAGACACTTAAAGTAGTAAAGGAGTTTTGCTATTTGGGGAGCAAGATAACTAATGATGGTCGAAGTACAGAGGATATAAAATGTAGACTGACAATGGCAAGGAAAGCGTTTCTGAAGGAGAGAAATTTGTTAACATCGAGTATTGATTTAAGTGTCAGGAAGTCGTTTCTGAAAGTATTTGTATCGAGTGTAGCCATGTATGAAAGTGAAACATGGACGATAAATAGTTTAGGCAAGAAGAGAATAGAAGTTTTCGAAATGTGGTGCTACAGAAGAATGCTGAAGATTAGATGGGTAGATCACATAACTAATGAGGAGGTATTGAACAGAATTGGGGAGAAGAGGAGTCTGTGGCACAACTTGACTAGAAGAAGGGAACGGTTGGTAGGACATGTTCTGAGGCATCAATGGCTCACTAATTTAGTACTGGAGGGCAGCGTGGGAGGTAAAAGTCGTAGAGGGAGACCAAGAGATGAATACACTTTCAGAAGGATGTAGGCTGCAGTAGGCACTGGGAGATGAAGAAGCTTGCACAGGACAGAGTAGCATGGAGAGCTGCATCAAACCAGTCTCAGGACTGAAGACCACAACAACTACAAACTTGATGCTAAAGGGCGTCCCGGGCGTGAGTCATCTTCAGCGCCTCGTCTGCCATAGCGGAAACGGTTAACCTTTCAAAAATTCGCAAGTGATAAGCAACCTTTGCCATACACTTGTCTTAGTAGAAGATACGTTTCAATAGCAGTTTTTGCAAGTTTCCTGTGAAACCTCCCGACAATTCATTGTTATTACACTTATCATTTCTCTGGTGAAACAGAATTACGTATATGAAAGCCACTGACTCAGAGGTTTATCTACCTACGCCAGAGATGCCGCATTCGGCTGAGATAGCTTCACTGTTGACAGCTATTGGCCTTTCGTCTTTGGCGCATGCGTACTTACTCTGTGACAGCAGAAGTCCTGTTGTTTTATATCCACACCTCGTTTAAGGGGCGCGAACAGCGTCAGATGTTGAGCGGTCACTGTGAAGGACGCGATGCCGCGTACTCGTGTGAGACACCGTTATCAGCACCTGACCGACTGGGTCTCCATTTGGCTGGCTGGACCAGATCTGTGGGACATTTGCAAGTGAGAGTGGGCCATTGCTCGAACGCATGGGAGTGCGATGGTGAGCACACTTACCGCCATGGTTCTGGTCGACCGCGCCTGATCACCACAAGGAAGAGGATAGCGGTATTGTGAACCAAGCTCGTGGTGACACCTTCCCATCTGTGCCCCCCCATCCCAGTACAAGTAATGGACTTCTTGCAACATTCTGTGTCGTTCAGCACCATTGGGCGGAAACTAGCAGCAGCTGGGCTAGGGAATTACCATCCCATGCGTAGACTGCTGTCAACACCACAGTACAGACTGCAGCGTATGGAGTAGTGCCGTGAACGGGAAGCGCGGAGTGTTGAGGAATGACGTCGCATTGCATTCAGCGATGAATGGCTGTTCTGCACTATCCCAGATGACCATCGTAGGCGAACGTGGAGGGGGTCCCATTCATCCACTGTGTTGACCAGACAAAGCGGTGTTACTTCTCGCCTCATGGTGTGGAGAGCGATCGGGTATGACTTCAAATCGTGGCTAGTTGTGACTGATGGAATTCTGTCGGCACAACGCTACGCCACGGCCATCCTGCGTCCTCATGCAGTGCCATTTTTCAGCAGGACAATGCTCTTCCACACATGAGATATATCTCTATGAACTACCCACGTGGATGTCGAGGCACTCCTGTGGCCAAACAGACAACGTCCGGACGCGCCGTGAAGGCCCAATGGTACCGATCGGTCGCCGTGTCATCCTCTGAACTTAGGCGTCACTGGATGCGGATACAGAGGGGCATTTGGTCAGCACTCTCCCGACCATTGTCAGTTTTCATGAGTGGTGTCGCTACTTCTCGATCAAGTAGCTCCTCAATTGGCCTAACAAGGGCTGAGTGCACCCCACTTGCCGACAGCACTCGGCAGACCCAGACGGTGACCCATCCAAGTACTAGCCCAGCCCGACAGCGCTTAACTTCCGTAATCTGATCGGAACCGGTGTTGCCAATGCAGCAAAGCCGTCGCATTCCCGTGGCCAACAAGATCCGAAAATCCGTTCCTGACAGAACATTTGTGGAATCAGCGTGGACGACAACTCTGTCCCACTGCCAGTATCCATGATATGAAAGACCAGATATAACAGCAACTCTCAGGAGAGAAAGAAACAGCATTATGACACCCTTCTCAACTGCTTCTTCGTGCTAACAAGTGGGCTCAAATTGCCAAGTTGTTCGTAAATTTGACTCGATTTTGGGATCACTAAAATACCGTCACACACCTGCTCAAATCGCTGATTTTTCATCTCGTTTGCCCGTCCCCTTCTAGGTACTTAGCTTTTTGTCAGATAGTGTGCAATTTCGTGAGACTCTAAGAATATTACATCATTTGACACAAATCTTTTGTCTCCAACGTAACAAACTAAATGATCTAATACAATATCCTTTACTACACAGGATATTTGTTCTGAATGTTTTCATCAGTTTTCTGGTGAAATATGTGCGATGAGACCCAAGTAACTTTGAGAAATGTCACAGTGGACTTAGGGAGAAACGTCTTAGAAATGTACATCTCTTTTAATGCCGGTCCAAGTTTTTTTCCTCGTCCTCATATGATTATATTTTCCTTTTATATAAAAACACAACCTTGATAACGTGCATCCGCTTTACCAGTTCACAATGACAAACTTAAAAGTATTCCTAAGGGACGATGGTGGCAGAGTTCTTGCTCTGAAATACGTATTGGATATGAAAACCTGAAAAACCGAACTAAAGACAGTCGCCGGACTTTTATTGGCTCTGGCTCTGAGCACTATGGGACTTAACTTCTGAGGTCATCAGTCCCCTAGAACTTAGAACTACTTAAACCTAACCAACTTGAGGACATCACACACATCCATGCCCGAGGCAGGATTCGAACAAGGGACCGTAGCGGTCGCGCGGTTCCAGACTGTAGCGCCTAGAACCTCTCGGAAACCGCGGCCGGCGGACTTTTATTCATAAAATACACAGACACTCTGTAAACGTCGCCTGTGATTAGTGCGGCTCGTTTAGTCCCCTCCGTGTCGTGTTGATTTGCTGTCATGCAAATGTATTACGTTCACCAACTATTTATTCACTGACTTTCCGCCCTATCGCCATTATGGTAACTAAGTAGTTACGCCTTCTGTGTTCTTTTCCTTGTTGTTTACCGTGTTTCATTGTCTACACGAACCTGATTATATGAAATCAGACACAAAACGGGCAGTACCTTAATAAAATTTGCTCAAAAGACAGCGGTCTGCTTTCTTCTTGCAGAAAGTAGGCAGCTACAGATGCCCCTATCACAGAGTAATTTGCTTCTCATAATAACTGAGGAGGAAGTTTGATATAGAAATATTAATTCTCAACAACCAGCATAACCTGAAGAATGGCTAGTATTTGCACTCCGGTTACTAGCAACTGGATACTATTATCTTACCACAGTAATTGTTTCGCGTTTATATACCTGCTGTGTATCATATAGTTTCCGATGTATGCAGCGACGTATGCGAAGCACTTCAGTGATGTAATTAAAGTACTTGTAAAGAAGATAATGGCAATACAATATGATTAACAAAGTGTGAAATACTCTTACAACCTGCCACATAGGCTAGCTGGTAAAAGTGCTAAATGATTTGTTAGAGGACAGATACTGTGATCCCTGGTAAACAGCTTCATTATCAAAAATCTCTTACATAATAGTAATACATCAGGCATGCAATTACATATACCATGAACGTAAACAACGAAAATGATAACGTCATCCTTATATCTTTGATTTTAATGAGCACAATAGCTACATATTACCATTTGATTACTTTCAACTTTTTTTAGCTTCTAAATTTCCGTATTTACAAAAATTTATCGTTTTTCGATCATTATTATCACGGTGACAATTTTAGAAAACAGAGAAAACAAAATGAGTTTTAGATTGCGACATAACTGTTGAGCCGGGTAAAATTAGTATCAAATATGTACAATGCATTTCAAATTAAATTTTAAAAACACACTTAGTTCACATAAATACTACCACTAACTTTACTTTTAGATTCTGCTGCCGCCAAAAGAATACTTAAAACTCGGAAAGTCATGACCAGAAAAAGTACATCATCTACGTTTGAGTGTGTCAATAACAATTACACTGTTCAAAATACTTGGGCTGTTGCAAATAGGACGCTATACTGAATGAAATGTGGTCGTTACAGAGAAGTAGAAATGTTACGTTAAAGTCTGTCTGTTTGCAAGACAACAACTGTCTCCACGAACACTTCGACGACGTTTGCAGCAGCATGGACTATCAGCTCGGATACCGTGGATGCGGTTACGCTTGAAGCTGCATCAGAGACAGGAGCGCCTGCGATGGTGTACTCAACGACGAACCTGGGTTCACGAATGGCAAAACGTCATTTTCTCGGATGAATCCAGGTTCTGTTTTCAGCATCATGATGGTCGCATCCGTGGTTGGCCACATCGCAGTGAACGCACATTGGAAGCGTGTATTCGTCATCGCCATACTGGCGTTATCACCCGGCGTGATGGTATGGGGTGTCATTGGTTACATGTCTCGGCCACCTCTTGTTCGCACTGACGGCACATTGAACAGTGGACGTTACATTTGAGATGTGTTACGACCTGTGGCTCTACCCTTCATTCGATCCCTGTGAAACCCTACATTTCCGCAGGATAATGCACGACCGCATGTTGCAGGTCCTGTACAGGCCTTTCTGGATACAGAAAATGTTCGACTGCTGCCGTGGCCAGCACATTCTCCAGATCTCTCACCAATTGAAAACGTCTGGTCAATGGTGGCTGAGCAACTGGCTCGTCACAATACGCCAGTCACTATTCTTGATGAACTGTGGTATCTCGTTGAAGTTTCATTGGCAGCTGTACCTGTACACGCCATCCAAGCTGTGTTTGACTCAATGCCTAGGCGTATCAAGGCCGTTATTACGGCCAGAGGTGGGTGTTCTGGGTACTGATTTCTGAGGATCTATGCACCCAAATTACGTGAAAATGTGATCACATATCAGTTTTAGTATAATATATTTGTCCAATGAATACCCGTTTATCATCTACATTTCTTCTTGGTGTAGCAATATTAATGGCCAGTAGTGTATTTCTCAATGATAGCGCCCTGTGTCGAACATAGGTGGAACATGATGTAAAAAATAAACAATGAAGATATATTTCACTGAAACTGATGGCTTTCAACGAGTTACTTCGATTCATTTCGCAAAATAGTATATGTAAACATTTTCCAGAGGTACAATGGACTTGACGATACAGACTCTGCATTTTTAATTTGTAATGCGATCATTGAGGAAAAAGATAAGTGTATTATACTCGCCGGCTGCTGTGGCCATGCGGTTCTAGGCACTTCAGTCCGGAACCGCGCTACCGCTACGGTTGCAGGTTCGAATCCTGCCTCGGGCATGGATGTGTGTGATGCCCTAAGGTTAGTTAGGTTTAAGTAGTTCTAAGTCTAGGGGACTGGTGACCTAAGATGTTAAGTCCCATAGTGCTCATAGCCATTTGTATTATACTGTACACCCAAATTTCGTTGGGGATAAACAAATTCTAATACCTAACTCACGTTGGGAATGCAGCACATGCAAGTTTCATGGGGAGCTCACAACTCTTGCTATGTGAATGCAAGACACGTACTACTTCATACTGAAATTTGTGGGTATAATTTACAATGACGTACGACTTGCTGCCGAAGCGGACGCAGTGGACGTGACCAGAAAAAATCAGACCGTGGAAAGCCCCATCCTGTTAGACAGAAGGTGCTGCATGAATCTTCCATCAGCTGCCGGGCGCGGAGAAGACTCCAGAAATTACGACGCCTGAGGCGTCAGCGGGCTGCGCCGCATTCCGGTCACGAGCGCCGCGTCGCGACGCGCGTGTAGGCTCGCCGGCCAGCCAGCCAGCCATCCAGCCGTCCCGCTTTCTCTGGGGGAATCCCCCGGCGCTGCCATGATGCGCCGCTGCGTCCTGGCGCGGTCGCCAGCCGTCGTGAGTTACGGCTCTGCTCTGCGGCGGAGTCTGCGGCCGTTTATTGCGGCACGCTGGCGCTGGTGGGCGGGGGGAGAGGGGGAGGGAGAGGGGGAGGAGTCTCGGTGCCGAGACGGGGACCTTGTCCTGTGCGGGCTGACCTTTTGGCCTCCCGCCACTATCAAATGCTAGTAAACGAGTGCTCTGGGACGTGCTTTCGCTGAAGAAACCAGCGAGCGTATGGCCTTGAATCACTCTACAGTGTGAAAAGTATTTAAACCGACAGACTCTGGGAGGTTGCATGGGACATCAAAACAAATATTTTTCCCTAATGTCATTTTTTCCCATGAGGATTATTTAAACCGGTCGAGGCCATATTACGCCCTTCAGTTGTTAGAGGCCGTATTACGATCTTCAGTTGTTAGAGGGCATATTACGATCTTCAGTTGTTAGAGGCTGTATTTCGAGCTTCAGTTCTTAGAGGGCGTATTGAGGAAACGTTAGCGACAGCCCCGGACATTTGCACAAGCCCCACCCATTCATTTACCCCCTCCACACCTACCCCCTGCCACACCAACCAAGAGCACATCAATATGATCTTTGGTAGTTCTCGTCGCTGTCGTGTTTTTGTTCGTCGTTTTTCGTTTCACCGCGGTTGTTCATACTAGCAGTGTTGTGCTGTTAGTACTTCATAGCAGTTCGTGTAATACTGTCAAAATGAAACATAGATATGCACTCTCAATAAAGTTATCATACACAAGGTACCTAATCTTGACTGCTGTGGCCAACTGCTGTCAAAACTGATATCTAACAGACATTAAAATACGATAACATGTGCTGGAATGACACTGACGAAGTTATGTACATATGTTTACCAATAGGCAGCTCTAAAGCTCTCAAACACTGAAGAAGAACTCAAAGTAATCTCGTGTCTGCTATAAGCTAAGAGTTCACAAGTAAACATTCACCCATTACACGGGCAAATACTAATGAAGAATGTCACTGCATAAATATCTGACTGCTTGCATTACGCATTTCTACATTATCCCACTCTTATCTTCTTGAGTCTTAATGAGGTAATCAGAAACAAACCAAGACATCGACTTTGCCTTGTTTATGCACAACATTGACTTTAGAGAATCGAGATAATGGACAGCATCCTTGACGATACTACCAATTAATATTTCCCAACAGAATTTCTTACACTACGCGAGGTGACGGAAATTTGCGCTCACTGCAGTTAACAAATATCAGAGTTTTTTTATATAATGCAGATGTAAGCTCATGAAATAAAAAAGACAGTGTGGATACAATTTTTATTTTTATTTCTTATTGATGATTTTTCAACTCGCATATTCAATGAACATATTTCTAATTCTTTTCACAATGGTACCGGAAAAACTGTATTTCGTACTAACTACTCACTTTTTTCTCCCTTGTTATGACTGGCATATCTGTGATACGAACAACTTTGATGTTGGAACATGCGGCAGACGATGGGCGGAGCTTAGGATATGGATTGGTATGGAGGGGGGTGATTGGGCGGGACTTGTGCACCGTCCGGGGCTGTCGCTAACGTTAGGTGGCGTATTGCGCTCTTCAGTTGTAGGCAACTGCTGTCCACCAGTGTAGTAGTGCATTGTCTCTGTTTACTAATGGAGCGATACACGTGGAGTGAGTACACTGATATGGTTGGTGCGTACTACGTAGCGCACCACAACGGACGAGCTGCACAGCGGGTTTATCAACAACAATATCCTAATCGCCGTATCCCGCATCATACGACCTTTGCTGCTGTGTACCAACGTCTGCGCGAGACCGGGTCATTTAGCAGATTACCTGGACAGGGACGCCGCCACACGGTAAGAACGCTGAGGAAGCTGTCTTGCAGCATATGGAGCGAGATCCTTCAATCAACACTCGTGTAATTGTACGTAACATGGGGACGAATCAGAGGAATGTAAGAACAGTCCTTCGAGAGCAATTGTTACATCCATTTCACTTACAGCGTATCCACAATCTGGAACCAGTTGATTATCCACCCAGAGCACAGTTTTCGCAGTGGTACCTGGAAAAGTGTGAAATGCCTCCTACATTTCCATCCTTTGTGTCTTTTACAGGAAGCAACGTTCGGTCGTGGTGGAGTCTTCAACATGCACAGTTCGCATGTTTGGAGTGAGGATAACCCACATGCCACAGTTACTAGCGCTCATCAAGCGCGTTTCTTCGTTAATGTGTGGGTTGGTGTTGTTGGGGACTGTTTAATTGGGGCGTATCTGCTACCTAGGCCATTAAATGGCAGGCACTATTACAATTTTCTCGCCAGAGCAATGCCAGAATTGCGGGAAGACATGCCGCTCCCTACAAGACAACGCATGTGGTTCCAACATGACGGGGCGCCGGCACATTTCAGTCGTCGTGTGCGTCGATTCCTGGACCGACGGTTCCCAGAAACGTGGATTGGCAGAGGTGGTCCTGTACCATGTCCTGCTCGATCCCCAGATATGTCCCCTCTGGACTTTTTTGTGTGGAGAGAGATGCGCAACCTTGTTTACGCAACTGCTGTTGCATCAGAAGAGGATCTGGTTGGCCGGATAGTAGCAGCAGCAGGAACAGTTCGGGATACTCCTGGGATTTTTGCCCGTGTCAGACACAACATGATGCGACGGTGTATTTACGTGTCAATGGAGGCATTTTTTGATAATCTACTGTAATTGGAATTGGGTTGTGTTAATGTGTTATCTCTTGGTCATAAAGAAATGGAAAAGTGTTTGTTGGTTTAATTAATTTGCCGCCAGAGAAATCTTCCTCTACCGGCTTAAATACTCCTCACAGGAAAAAATGACATCAGGGAAAAAGATTTTTTTGATGTCCCCTACAATCTCCCAGAGTTTGTCGGTTTAATTACTTTTCACCCTGTATACTTTATCTACCGCGAAGAGTTTTTTCCTATTTTCGCAGCATGCGAGCGCCTGTGCATGGAAATACATTCACCCTGTCAATAGTTACTGTATAGAGATCTAACGTCATCTCACATGTATTATGATGTCATGCTTCTCACCTTGACAGATAGCGTATTCCATATTACTTGTACACCTTCCTCCTCATCACACTATCTGTTATACGAGGTGAGACAATAAAGTAATGAGATTGATGTGGAAAAAAAATTGCTTACCGTTTTAGTCAAGTTTAGTGTTGTCTTCTTCAAAGTAGTTCCCTTCTGATTGCACACACTTCTTCCAGCGCTTCTGCCATTCATGGTAACATTTCTGGAACTCATCTTCTGTAATATCCGCCAAGACCCTCGTCACAGCTTTTTGGACATCTCGTGTTGTTTGAAAATGGTGTCCCTTGACCGCCATTTTGACTCTTGGAAATAGAAAAAAGTCGCACAGAGCGATATCTGGTGAATGAGGTGGCTGTGGTAGTAATGAAATTTGTTTTGAGGTTAAAAATTGCTGTACTGACAGAGCAGTATGGATTGGCGCATTATCGTGATGCAGAATCCAATTATCAGCAATGTTGGCACGAACACGAAGAACTCTTTTACGAAGTCTTTCTAAAATTTCTTTGTAGTAATATTGGTTAACTGTCTGTCCAGGAGGCACCCATTCTTTATGAACAATTCCCCTGGAATCAAATAAGCACATAAGCATGCATTTCACTTTTGACTTCGACAAGCGAGCATTTTTTGGTCTGGGTGATCCCTTTGAGCACCATTGCGAACTCTGGCATTTTGTCTCGGGATTGTACTGGAAAAACCAATTTTCATCACCAGTGATAACATGGCTTAACAATTCTGGGTTGATTTCCGTTTGCTCTAACAGATCTGCTGCCAGATTTTTCCGTGATTCTCGCTGTTGTGGTGTGACATTTTTGGGGACCATTTTTGCATAAGTCTTTCTCATACCAAGATCTTCAGTTATTATTAGACGATCCATTTCTCAGTTTATGTTCAGTTCTTCTCCAATCATTTTCGCGGATAATCTTCGATCAGATCGTACGAGTTCACGCATCCTGGCCAAGTTGACATCCGCCTGTGAGGTTGATGGTCGTCCACTGCGGTCTTCATCTTCATCATTCGCTCTGCCTTCACTAAACTTTTATGCCAATGAAAAACTCGAGCTCTTGACATAACCTTCTCTCCAGAAGCCTTCTGAAGCTTACTGTAAGTTGTCGTCACGTTTTCACCCAATTTAACGCAAAAAGAAAGGGCATACCGCAATATTATGCAGTTCCATTTCCATGACGAGAGACACAAATACGTGTTAACTTATTACAGCACAACTCACGACTGAGCAGTTGCATCGATGTGCTGCTTGGACTAGAAGCAGCTTATAGACCAAGGTCAAAGATATTGTGCCTACGCAAGCCGCAGGGTTGCCACATCTTGCAAAGAAAATCAGTCTCATTACTTTAGTGTCGCACCTGGTATGTAGAAGAAGTGTGAAGACACTGTTATAGATCGTTCCTGATTCACATCTCCAAAATGTAGCTTTTTTTTTCAGGAACAATATATTATTTGCCGACTAATGTCACTACCATTGCTTAGTATCCGGTTCAGGCACTTCAGTCTGGAACCGCGCGACCGCTACGGTCGCAGGTTCGAATCCTGCGTAGGGCATGGATGTGTGTGATGTCCTTAGGTTAGTTAGGTTTAAGTAGTTTTAAGTTCTAGGGGACTGATGACATCAGATGTTAAGTCCCATAGTGCTCAGAGCCATTTGAACCATTTTTTATCCATAAAAACCGTTATCTGAAACCGCTGACAGACAAGCAAGAACATCCCAAGTTACATGATTTCTGTGCAAACCTGTTGGCACATTTTTACTGCAACATTGGCATGTATATTTATAAATACAAATAATAGGAAACTGGCCATAAACATTAACATCTCTGTAACTCTACGACAAGAAATGACCACTCAGTGCATGAAATTCCCCTCTCCCTCAGTCCCCCCTTACGTTAGGTTACTGCTTCACTATTTTGTTGGAATTTTTCATTTTTCGTGAAATATACACTATTGACTCAGGACTGGTTTCAAATTATAAAGTAAAATTAAGCAAGTTATTCTTTTTTTAGGAAATATGCTACCATATCACACTATGGACACTGCCAAACAATTTATTTGGCAGTAATTTCTATTCAGAACGCACCCTATTTCCTAATAAAAATCTAGGATTCTTAGCGTTAGTATTCGCATTGTAACCCTAAAATGTGTTTCATGACAAGAAAAGCAAACATGCCCCTGATCGGCGCTTCTAGTAGGCGAATATTTTGGTCTTCAGTCCAAAGACTGGTTTGGTGCCGCTCACAACACTGCTCTGTCCTGTGGGAGCGTCTTTATCTGTACTACCGTATAAAGAGGAGAGGTTTTTTTAACATTATTACCAAAAGTCTCAAAAAGGTCTTGACCGATATACTTCAAATCTTAACACCATAGTCCAATAAACATTTGCTTGCACATAGGACACACACAGACACACATTGATGAGACGAAATATTACGACCACTGCCCACAGTGATGTTTGATGCCGCGTGGTGGCATTGGGGGCACGTGACACAGTAGCAAAGTATACAAGTCTGCGAGCAGAGCAGATACCGAGATTGGATCACCCGAGCGAAGATATGGGCTGCAGATGGGGAAATCTATTGACATAAGCTACTTTGACAGAGGGCAGATTATTGTTACGCTGAGCCTATGAATGAGTATCTCGAAAGCAGAGAAGCTGGTGGAATGTCCACGTGCTACTGTCGTGAGCATCAGAAAGAGGCAGGAGGACAGTGAAACTACCACTAGGAGCTAAATGGTTGGACGTCCACGACTCTTGACACAATGTGGACTTCGGAGGCTGGTCTACTCTGTATGGTAGGATAGATGGTGATCTGTGGCGTCTCTGACGAAAGAGCGCAATGCTGGTGCACGCACAAGTGTTTCGGAGCACACTGTTCATCGTACATTGTTGAACACTCAGCTCGGAAGCAGACCAACCCTACGTATTCACATGTTGACCCAACGACATCGTCAATTACACTGGTTACTGCCCGCCATCCATATGGAGCATGTATGGGTCTCACCTCGGACTTCTAGTACTCAGCCACACACAACTGATATCATCAAAGTGTACGGGCCTGAAGATGGCGTTCACGCAACGTCGAAACTAGTAGCCAAATAAATATGAGATCTTAAGTACAGGCACATTTTTAGCCACAGCATGTAAATCTATTTATTTTAATCAGAGAACCCTGTTTAATAAAGCATGAAAGCCAATGCAAGTTATCTTGTGCGCGGTCGCATGTGATCTCTGGTGAGACACAGAATGGATGTCTAGTCTTTTGTTAATCACTTCTTCTGTTATCTGTTCTGGAATGAAGTCGAGGGAGAGCCTCTCGCGTTAGACTGGCCGCTCTAATTTAAACTCTTTAATTTTATAAAAAGTCACTGCGTACTGCAGGGCGCATACTCGCGCATGCTAGTAATTATATAAGGAAATTTCCACTGTGCGTGGACGAGATGCCGACGTGCGGATAATCAACATACCACTAGTGATTAATATTGTATTTCGAATGTAAGTGCACTTCAGTAATTATAGTTATGATTAATTGTGATTTTATTATTTGTTTAATCCATCATCCTAAAATTTCAACATTATATGTAAACTGTATTTTCAGTATTTATCTCATTTTAGCTCAGAAATAATGTGGCCCACGAACCTCCTTACGGAGACGAAATTCTCAAAGTATATGTCTGATGCCACCTTATTATGACAGTAAATATAGTCACTGATTTTTTTAAATATTTAATATTTCCATCCCTCTCAATTCAGTTCAACAAAAATTATATATATATATATATATATATATATATATATATATATATATATATATATATATATATATGGATATATATATATGGTGTTACAAAAAGGTCCGGCCAAACTTTCAGGAAACATTCCTCACACACAAAGAAAGAAAATATGTTATGTGGACATGTGTAGGGAAACTCTTACTTTCCATGTTAGAGCTCATTTTATTACTTCTCTTCAAATCACATTAATCATGGAATGGAAATACACAGCAACAGAACGTACCAGCGTGACTTCAAATACTTTGTTACAGGAAATGTTCAAAATGCCCTCCGTTAGCGAGGATACATGCATCCAACCTCCGTCGCATGGAATCCCTGATGCGCTGATGCAGCCCTGGATATTGGCGTATTGTGTCACAGCCGTCCACAAAACGAGCACGAAGAGTCTCTACTTTTGGTGCCGGGGTTGCGTAGAAAGGAGCGGCACGGGTAGAGTATCCCGTATGAAATTATGATAACGTGCTCCATTGAGCGTAGGTGGAAGAACATGGGGCCCAATCAAGACATCACCAACATTCACAGAAAATCTGTGTTGATGACGTGATTGCACAATTGCGTGCTGCTTCTCGTCAGCCCACACATGTTGATTGTGAAAATTTACAATTTGATCACGTTGGAATGAAGCCTCATCCGTAAAGAAAACATTTGCACTGAAATGAGGATTGCAAACTGTTGGATGACCCATTCGCAGAAGTGTACCCGTGGAGGCCAATCAGCTGCTGATAGTGCCTGCACACGCTGTACATGGTACGGAAACAACTGGTTGTCCCGTAGCACTCTCCATACAGTGACGTGATCAACGTAACCTTGTACAGCAGCAACTTCTCTGACGCTGACATTAGGGTTATCGTCAACTGCATTGCTTCGTCCATTGCAGGTGTCCTCGTCGTTCTAGGTCTTCGCCAGTCGCGAGTCATAGGCTGGAATGTTCCGTGCTCCCTAAGACGCCGATCAATTGCTTCGAACGTCTTCCTATCGGGACACCTTCGTTCTGGAAACCTGTCTCGATACAAACGTACCGCGCCACGGCTATTGCCCCGTGCTAATCCATACATCAAATGGGCATCTGCCTACTCCGCATTTGTAAACATTGCACTGACTGCAAAACCACGTTCGTGGTGAACACTAACCTGTTGATGCTACGTACTGATGTGCTTGATGCTAGTACTGTAGAGCAATGACTCGCATGTCAACACAAACACCGAAGTCAACATTACCTTCCTTGAATTGGGCCAACAGGAGGTGAATCGAGGAAGTACAGTACATACTGACGAAACTAAAATGAGCTCTAACATGGAAATCAAGCGTTTCCGGACACATGTCCACATAACATCTTTTCTTTATTTGTGTGTGAGGGATGCTTCCTGAAAGTTTGGCCGTACCTTTTTGTAACACCCTATATATATATACAAGGAGTTTCATTTTTAATAAAAATTATACCAGCTGATGTCCCACCATCATCCAGTTTAAATATGGATGTACGAAGGTAGCCCAATAAATATGAAATCTTAAGTACACCTGGAGGACTTTCATTGTTAATAAAAATTACGATCGCTGTCGATATGGGATGATCGGGATTCGACTGTCGATAAATGGAAACGTGTCTGCCCCTTCGGGTGAATCACATTTCTGGCACACTAGGTCGCTGGTCGTCTCCAAAAACGCCGTCGTCGAGATGAACAGCGGCTCGAAACGTGCAACGTGTCACGGACGCAGGTTGGTGGGAGCAGTACTACGCTATGGCAGACATTCTCCTGCGCTTTCATGGGACCTGTGGCAGTAATCGAAGACACACTGACAGCTGCTAACAGGCTGCATCCCTTCATGCTTGGTGTCTTCCCCTATCGCTATATCATCTTTCAGCAGTATAATTGTCCGTTTACCGAAGCCAGAACCGTATTACAGTAGTTTAAGGAGCGGTATACTGACCCCACATTGATCTCTTGGCGTCCAGATTCGCGTGGCGTAAATCACGTGGAACCAATCCGGATCGCTATCGGGCGTCACCATCGCGAACGCTAACCAGTAGCACTTTATTTGCACCAAATTCGTGTCCTGTGGGTAAACATCTAATGACACATACCTCTACAAACTTACCAACCATCGGTCAGATCCCTGATACGCAGCTGGCCGCGGTAGCCGAGCGGCTCTAGGCGCTTCACTCCGGAACCGCGCGACTGCTACGGTCGCAGGTTCGAATCCTGCCTCGGACATGGATGTGTGTGATGTCCCTCGGTTAGTTAGGTTTAAGTAGTTCTACGTTCTAGGGGACTGATGACCTCAGATGTTAAGTCCCATAGTGCTCAGAGCCATTTGAGCCATTTGAACCTGATACGCAGAATCGGTGATGTATTTTGTTCCATATATGCAAATACAGACAAACAATCGATTAATCAGGTGGTCTCATGCACACGCGCACGCGCGCACGCACACACACACACACACACACACACACACACACACACACACACACACACATACATCATTATATATACCGGGTGATCAAAAAGTCAGTATAAATTTGAAAACTGAATAAATCACGGAATAACGTAGATAGAGAGGCAAAAATTGACACACATGCTTGGAATGACAAGGGGTTTTATTAGAACCAAAAAAAACAAACGTTCAAAAAATGTCGGACGGATGGTGCTTCATCTGATCAGAATAGAAATAATTAGCGTATCAAAGTAAGACAAAGCAAAGATGACGTTCTTTACAGGAAATGTTCAATATGTCCACCATCATTCCACAACAATAGCTGTAGTCGAGGAATAATGTTGTGAACAGCACTGTAAAGCATGTCCGGATTTATGGTGAGGCAGTGGCGTCGGATGTTGTCTTTCAGCATCCCTAGAGATGTCGGTCGATCACGATACACTTGCGACTTCAGGTAACCCCAAAACCAATAACCGCACGGACTGAGGTCTGGGGACCTGGGAGTCCAAGCATGACGAAAGTGGCGGCTGAGCACACGATCGTCACCAAACGACGCGCGCAAGAGATCTTTCACGCGTCTAGCAATATAGGGTGCTTTTTTTTGTTTCTAATAAAACCCCATGTCATTCCAAGCATGTGTGTCAATTTTTACCTCTCTATCTACATTATTCCGTGGTTTATGAAGTTTTCAAATTTATGCTGAATATATATATATATGCCCAAAGAAGTTGACCCCAAACGTATATTCGTACATAATAAATTGAACCCAAGCTAATTACCTTCCACATGAAGTCTGGATCGCCATCGACGATGGCTCCTCGATTTACAGCGTGAAAAAAAATGACGACGACTTGTTTTTTACTAAAATTTAATGATTCTTCATAGTTGTAACACTTGAAAATGGCCTGAGACCAAAATGTAGACGGTGGAATAAAACGTGTTGTACAGCCGAATGTTAGTCATCTTTCAATAAACAATTTTTTTAGTTCCTTAACCTGGATTGCTAATGGCACTATGATTCCTCCCCATAATTTCATGTGATTTTTTTTATCATCACCCTCAGAAATCCTTGACAGTCCGTCTCCGTCTGTACATCAGGCCATGTTGGTCTCCGTTCAGCTGTGGCTATTTCTTCGCATTTCCACTTCTCGGTCACACCACGAGCAGTCGACTTGGGCAGCTTAAGAAGGGTTGAAATGTCGCTGATGGATTCGTTACTCAGGTCACTTGCAGTGACTAGTTCACGTTCCAAGTCACTCAGCTTTTCTGCTATTATCGCTTCTCTACTGGCGCAGCGTTACTAAACGCCTCGTTTTATACTGGCCGATCCCACCATCGTGATATCTGGTGGTGAATTCCGCATTACATACGGGTGTCCTGATACTTTTGATCAGATAGTGTACCCGCCACATGGCTGCAGTCACCCTTCTCCAGTCACGTCACCGTCTGGTTCCAGTTGTGACACTCCAGTTGCAGCACCTATAATATTTCTGACTTAGTCAGCCATCATATTAGGCTCCAGGAAGTTATTCCCATGGCAGTGGAGATGCAAGAAGCATAGAGATGACGCAATGTGGGGTGAGGCACCGGTGACAGATGTTAGATTCGGTACCATTCCCGTGAGAAAGACCGCCTGCATGGCGCTTCTGCTCTGTGATTGGCTGCTGTGTTCGGCGGTAGGGCGCCAAAACGTTAAACTTTAGTTGCTATTATTAATTAAACCTGTCATCGAAATTACCTCATTCTTTTAAAATAAACATCTCTCAACACCCAGCTATCAATCAGTCATTTCAAAATTATTAAAATCGAAGCATTACTAAAACAAAACACTGACGATATTACTGCCGATGCACTTCGGTGGCGTTCGGGTCACGCCTTGCTGGCTTGGCGCGCGAAGTGTCTCGGGCAGTCCGGCTCTCCAGTTCTGACCGTTCCAGTAGACAGACATGTTGTCTGTTATAGCAGTATTTGTTTCATGCAATTTTATTTACTACAGTTCCGACCGTTGCTAGGTACATACATGTTGTCTGTAATACATCTACATCTATACTCCGCGAGCCACCTTACGGTGTGTGGCGGAGGGTACTTATTGTACCACTATCTGATCCCCCCTTCCCTGTTCCATTCACGAATTGTGCGTGGGAAGAACGACTGCTTGTAAGTCTCCGTATTTGCTCTAATTTCTCGGATCTTTTCGTTGTGATCATTACGCGAGATATATGTGGGCGGTAGTAATATGTTGCCCATCTCTTCCCGGAATGTGCTCTCTCGTAATTTCGATAATAAACCTCTCCGTATTGCGTAACGCCTTTCTTGAAGTGTCCGCCACTGGAGCTTGTTCAGCATCTTCGTAACGCTCTCGCGCTGACTAAATGTCCCCATGACGAATCGCGCTGCTTTTCGCTGGATCATGTCTATCTCTTCTATTAATCCAACCTGGTAAGGGTCCCATACTGATGAGCAATACTCAAGAATCGGACGAACAAGCGTTTTGTAAGCTACTTCTTTCGTCGATGAGTCACATTTTCTTAGGATTCTTCCTATGAATCTCAACCTGGCGTAATAGTAGTATTTGATTCATGTAATTTTATTCTCCAGTTCTGACGGTTCCAGTAGACAGACATGTTGTCTGTGGCAGGATGTATTTCATGCTGTTTTAGCCGGATATAATGACTGTGGAAAGACATGTTCAATACGTTGTGATCAAGAATAGTTTCTCGTGTCTATATCAATAAAAACGCGAGTGGCATCCCGAATGAGTTATAGTTTATTCGTAGGAGCAGTTCCTTGCGAATTTCAGCCTCAAGGATAAGAATCCACGACCTGCGTGCTGTTTTCTGCGCTGGAGACATCATCATCATGAAGACAGCAGGTTAGTGAAGTGTACAAGAACTTATGTATTCCACACAGGGCAGTGGAAAGTATTAACACTATCTCGCTTTTATTCCTTTTTTATTGCCGTACACTCCGAAGTAGCCACTGTGCTCGTTTAAGGGTTGGGGTTTTTTGGGGAAGGAGACCAGACAGCGAGGTCATCGGTCTCATCGTATTAGGGAAGGATGGGGAAGGAAGTCGGCCGTGCCCTTTCAGAGAAACCATCTCGGAATTTGCCTGGAGTGACTGAGGGAAATCATGGAAAACCTAAATCAGGATGGCCGGACGCGTGATTGAACTGTCGTCCTCCCGAATGCGAGTCCAGTGTGCTCGTTTAAAGAGTGTGATTAAAGCCGTCGGCACACGGACCGTGCATCCGAACGTTGAGCGTTGAGCGTGCCGAGTTTCTGACGTCATAGCGTGGAATAGCACGTTCGGGAGTCTTTCCGAACGTGCAGAGCAGTATCTGGTATGTCAGATATTCTGAGCGTGCGTCTGAACGCTGACCAATGAGATGGCACAACGCCACCTACGTCACACGCACGCCGTCTTCCTTCAGCACAAAGTCGTGAGGCGCCATATTGGCATTCATTTCATGCCTACACGTATATATGTCGTTTCTGAGCACCAGCAAATTGAGAATCACTGGAAAACCCGTTGCTAATTGTGTGATCCGTCGCAATAAAATACTGAGAAACATCGTACTCGTGCCAAAAGAATTATTGTAACTTGCGTATTGTGAGAGTAGGCTATTTCAAGGCAGCAATACATTGAGGATGCACCCAAAACGCATTGTTCTTGGTACAATTTGTTATAACTAAATTTCAGTTAGTAACATAGTTACGATTAAAATTTTCAGCAAGTGCTAAGATTGGTGACATTCTAGAAATGGCAAACAATTTCAATATGTTCGTTTAGCGTGGTGAGGAGCGTCACTGATTTGTGAAATTTTTATGTTTGGGCGGTGGTTCGCGACTTGCCAGTACGTAAATTTTTTTCCTAACATATGCCTTTTTATAAGGTTCAAAAATGGTTCAAATGGTTCTCAGCACTATCGGACTTAACATCTGAGTTCATCACTCCCCTATAACTTAGAACTACTTAAACCTAACTAACCTAAGGACATCACACACATCCATGCCCGAGGCAGGTTTCGAACCTGCGACCGTAGCAATAGCGCGGTTCCGGACTTAAGCGCCTAGAACCGCTCGGCCACAACGGCCGGCTTTTATAAGGTTTTGTTACTTTATTATTTGTTTAATATAAGCATATACTATAATTTTTGATGTTACGGAAATTTAAGTTCACATTTCTTTGGGTGTTCGGTTGGCTTGATCCACAGGACACCTTGCGCTACTTGTGTAAAGCTATTTTGCTCCTTTTTCTTTTACGCTTCGTAATTCACTGTTGCAAAGATTCTACTACTGGGTAGGAACAGTGATCAAGTAAGACCGACCTTGGGGTTTTACTAAAATGTAGGAATGATGAAATAATGTTTATCTTATGTGAAGAAGTATTGCAAATTTGTATCGTACTGTTTCTGATGGACCTTTCATAAGGCTGTGTCCTTATTGATTGGACACGGTACTTTCCTTTTCGTGGACAATGGAGGAAATGTGCGTTTTAATAGAGCTAACGTGGGAATTTTACGCGCGCCCGTTTAGTTGTTGTTCTTTTTGTTGTAGTCTTCAGTCCTGTGACTGGTTTGATGCAGCTCTCCATGCTACTCTATCCTGTGAAAGCTTCTTCATCTCCCAGTACCTACTGCAACCTACATCCTTCTGAATCTGTTTAGTGTATTCATCTCTTGGTCTCCCTCTACGATTTTTACCCTCCACACTGCCCTCCAATACTAAATTGGTGATCCCTTGATGCCCCAGAACATGCCCTACCAACCGATCCCTTCTTCTAGTCAAGTTGTGCCACAAACTCCTCTTCTACCCAATCCTATTCTATACCTCCTCATTAGTTATGTGATCTACCCATCTAATCTTCAGCATTCTTCTGTAGCACCACATTTCGAAAGCTTCTATTCTCTTCTTGTCCAAACTAGTTATCGTCCATGTTTCACTTCCATACATGGGTGCGCTCCATACAAATACTTTCAGAAATGACTTCCTGACACTTAAATCTATACTCGATGTTAACAAATTTCTCTTCTTCAGAAACTCTTTCCTTGCCATTGCCAGTCTACATTTTATATCGTCTCTACTTCGACCATCATCAGTTATTTTTCTCCCCAAATAGCAGAACTCCTTTACTACTTTAACCGTCTCATTTCCCGTTTAGTAAACAGTCTGATTTACGAACTAGAAACTTCCCGCAACTGCCGCCGATTGCGTTGCGGGACTGCTACGGTCGCAGGTTCGAATCCTGCCTCGGGCATGGATGTGTGTGATGTCCTTAGGTTAGTTAGGTTTAAGTAGTTCTACGTTCTAGGGGACTGATGACCACAGAAGTTAAGTCCCATAGTGCTCAGAGCCATTTGAACCATTTTTGATTGCGTTGCGATCGCGTGTACCACTTTGAGGCCCACGTACCGTATGCACAGCTCGCATCATTTCTGAGCGTTCAGCAGCACGTTGAACTTGACACGCTCGACGTTCACGTTCGACAGCACGGTTCGTGTGCCGACGGCTTAACAGCCTGAGTGGTGAGTTCACCGTAGATGTAGCGTTCTGTGAGTAATGAGAATGTTAATTAATAATAATACCACTGCCTCGTGTCACAGCCCGGCGCGAGTACTTCTACCGCCGGCGATAACTCATAGCGTTGAGTTGTCACGCTGGGCGTGGGCCACCTCACAGGCAAAGTGCGCTGACTCACCGTAGTCACGTTATCGCGTTCCGGTGCTCACGCACGCATTACGCACGCACGCATACGCAGCGTCCGCCCCACACGTGGACACTGAGCGTTGCAGAGTTCGCGTCGCACGGAATACGAGCCAGGTCGCAGAACTGAGAGCGCTCCACCTACCGACCCTACGTAATTAATTGGCCCGAATTCGGTTGCGCGCAGCGGCGAGCGCGAAGTATGACGTCACGGGGGTCAGGGCGTGGTGGGGCCCCCATCCCGTGGGAGTAGACGCGCGATGGAAGGGTCGCTAATTTGGCTGCCGGACTTAATTGCTGCCGCCGTGTCGACGGCCATCATGTGCGGCCAGGTTTGGTAATTGACTCGCGCTGTACGCCGAATCGGGTCTGACAGCTTCACGCACTCATATCAGCCGTCCAGTTGCCAGGCGCTCCATTTTATCTGCGCCACAGTACTCTGCGACCACATGCGCTTGCGTCGCCGAGATCAGTGAAACACGGCGATACTCGACAAGAGGATTTGTCCATTTGTTTCCCGGTGCTGGAACAGGCTTTCATAGCCATAATCGTCCAGAAAACGGAACGTCACAGTTTTTACTATCAATAATTTCTCTCTGTAGGAAGTGTGGTGTCACCGCCAGACACCACACTTGCTAGGTGGTAGGCTTTAAATCGGCCGCGGTCCGTTAGTATACGTCGGACCCGCGTGTTGCCACTATCAGTGATTGCAGACCGAGCGCCGCCACACGTCAGGTCTAGTCTAGAGAGACTCGCTAGCACTCGCCCCAGTTGTACAGCCGACTTTGCTGGCGATGGTTCACTGGCTACATTCGCTCTCATTTGCAGAGACGACAGTTTAGCGTAGCCTTCAGCTACGTCATTTGCTACGACCTAGGAAGGCGCCATATTCAGTTACTATTGAGAAATGGTGCAAATGGCTCTGAGCACTATGGGACTTGACAGCTATGGTCATCAGACCCCTAGAACTTAGAACTACTTAAACCGAACTAACCTAAGGACAGCACACAACACCCAGCCATCACGAGGCAGAGAAAATCCCTGACCCCGCCGGGAATCGAACCCGGGAACCCAGTACTATTGAGATTGATATTGTGAATCATGTACCTTCAAGAGCGACGTTCATCATTAATGGATTAAAGTATAAAACTAATTACGTCCGCTTTCTGAATTCTCGTTCCTTGTCATGTTCCAGACCTGACGTCAGTATAGTTCTTCCCTTCTCACGCCAGCCTGCGTGAGCTAAAACGCGTGCATTTCGGCCTCCTCTAGTAACACGGTGTTGGCTCTTCTGCCAACACTACAGGAAGTATACAACATGACGTTATCAGAGATGGGAAAATCACTGAGGCATGTGAAAAGTATAAATCTCTGCACGTTCTAAGCTACCATGTCAGGGTTCCAGTAAACAACAAATAGATCAGAGAACAATGCAAGCTAAACTAGCAACTAATTATATGTTTTTCACTCCTCGCTAAGATAAAGTTAAGGGAAAGACAACAAACGTTATATGAATCAATAATAAAAAGCAGTTGTTTAGATGGCGTAGATACCGGAGAAATGACAAAACAGAGCAGAAGACTTGAAGCCATGCAAATGGATTTATTTTTATTTATTTATTTATTTTGAGAAGTTGAAGACTTTCACGGGGAGAGATGGACACAAATATAGAGATCATGAAGCGGATGAAAATTCCAACGTACATCACTGTTGAATATGGAAAAACGTCTTTTAAAATGGTATGGACATGTAATAAGATTAGAGGAGGGACGAAGACCGAATAAAGGACTAAGTAGGCAACCTCAATAGAAAAGAAAAAGAGGAAGATTCTGTGCAGGATGGAAAAAATCAGGTGGAAGAGGATATGCAACGAAGAAATTTGAAAGAAGGTGAATTTTGAACATGGCTGACGTTTGCAGCAACCGTATACACAAATTTGAAAAAGATGTAAAAATCAGCCAGAGCAGGTTTCGTCACCTCTAAGGGTGACTTCATCAGAAGGTAAGGTAATTACATGAAGAACATATCGTCACCCTTAGAGGTGACGAAACCTGATCAAGGTATATAGAAAACCTATGCAACCGGTGGGCTGATTTTTGCATATTTTTCAAATTTGAAAGAAGGTCGAAAGAACAATCGAAAACTTGGATACGAGGTTGCAAGAAAAAGCCGAAAGAGCTGTAACCAGCTCGCAAAATAACAATAATAAGTGTTTTTTGACAAGGGAACAACTTCTCCTATTTATCATCGTCGCCTAAATCTGATAAATGAAGTAGATTATTTGATATCCGATGCTGGAAGAGAATTTTATAGCCATATTTCATCTGTACACGGGAACGGTATGTTTTTATCGAAGATACCAATTTCTCTATTTTACATCATCCAACTGCTGCTACTAAATCCAACAAAGGAACTACATGGTTCGATTTTCGGTATCGGAAGAGGTTTTACATTGCCAGCAAACATCCGGAAATGTAAAGTCCGTGATGATATCGAAGATAACAGCCGCGCTGTTTTATCATCGTTCAAGTACAGCGACTAAACCCCCTTAGTCGCTGAGATCGGAAAATCACGCAGGCGCTCAAAACGGTAGTGCCCGGTTCGATTTGCGTTGATGGAAAACGCCTTAGAGCCATGATCGTCCAGAACTTGGAACTGTATGGAGTTTACGATACTGTCAATTTTACCGCATACTACTACTAGGGGCATTTGTGTACGAGTAAGGAAAAATGTGAGGTGATCTTCATGGGTACAAAAAGGAATTCGCTGAATTTCGGTTACACGATAAATCACACAAATGCAAAGGCTGTAAATTCAACTAAACACCTGGGAATGACGAACAGTCTAAACTGGAATGACCACTCACATAATGTTGTGGGGAAGGCAAACCAAAGACTGCGTTTCACTGGCAGGACACTAAGAAAACGTAACAAGTCTCCGAAAGAGACTGCCTAAACTACACTTTTGCGTCCTCTGGTAGAGTACTGATGTGAGGTATGGGATCCTTACCCGACAGGGTTGACAATCGAAAAAGGCCAGAGAAGGGCAACGCATTTTGTATCATCGCCAAATAGGGTAGCGACTGTGAAGGATATGATACGCGATTTGGGATGGCAGTCATTAAAACAAAGGCCTCTTCCCTTACGGCATGATGTTTTCACAAAACTGTAATCACCGGCCTTCTACTCAGAATATGGACATATTCTGTTGTCACCATCTTACAGGGTGACAACTACTAAACTATATGAAAAAGAAAACGTAAATTAGTTACAAACTATGGCATACGCACACTTTATTCGACATGTAAACATCACTACAAATATTGGGATTTAGGTTATGAGATGTTCGACATGCCCGCCATCATTGGCGGTGATGTGGCGCAGACGAATAGCGAAATTCTGCATGACCAGCTGAAGTGTCGGAACATCGATGCTGTCGAAGACCTCCTGAATGGCTGTTTTCGGCTCAGCAATACTTTTGGAGTTATTGCTGTACACCTTGTCTTTAATATAGGGCCACAAAAAGGAGTCTCATGTGTTCGGAGACGTAGAATATGGCGGGCAATCGAGGCCCATGCCAATGGCATCTGGGTACCCCGGAGCCAAAATGCGGTCCCCAAAGTGTTCCTCCAGGACATCAAACACTCCCCTGCTTCGATAAGGTCTACCTCCGTCTTGCATGAATCACATCTCGTCGAAATCAGCGTCACTTTCGATAATGGGGATGAAATCATCTTCCGAAACCTTCACGTACCGTTCGGTAGTCACCGTGCCATCAAGGAATTTTGCACCGCTTATTCCGTGAATGCTGCACACCACACAGTCACACGTTGAGGGTGAAGAGACTTCTCTATCGCGAAGTGCGGGTTCTCAGTTCCCCAAACGCGTCAATTTTGCTTACTGACGAACCCATCCAAATGAATCTGGGCTTTGCCGCCTAGCTAAACCATACAGCGCACAGTAATTCCCATCATGCCACGCGGCCAATCGTGCAGTTTGAACGTCCTAACGCAAGCCTTTTAGAAGTTATGACGATTTTATTTCATATAGTTCAGTAATTGTCACATTGTACATAGGAAGAGATGACCATGGTAATGAAATAGAAGGAATCAGAGCGGGTTCACTAAGAGTTAAGTCCTCGTCTTTTCTCACGCGCTGTTAGAGAGTGCAATAGAAGGGAAATAGTCTCGAGGTTGTCCGAAGAATCTGTGCCAGGCTCTTATGTGAGGTTTTCGGAGTAGTCATGTAGATGTAGATGATTAAGTGTCATCGCTGGTTTATCACCGATAGGAAACTACTTCGAGAAAACGTAATGAAAGACGATCAAACTGTATGAATTGGAACTGCATGAAGCTGAATGACCTAATATGAGGAAAAGTGTTGAGCATAATTTGATCCAGCAGTGGGAGGCAAATGGTAAATGTTAAAATGCTGTAAACCTGTTTCTTAAATTTTCATGTTTCGCGCGTACATGTGGAACAAAATTGTTGTTTACTCCACATTATATTTTCGTCAAGTGGTTTTAATTCAACAACCAATTCGCCTTGATGCTGATTAGAGATTTGTGAGCCGATATGTTGTAAGAAGATATAATTTTGTTCCAGATGCACTCTCGAAAGATGATGGAATATGCTTAACTTGATAACAAAACTTACAGGAAGGAAATACAAATGTAAATTGGTAAATCATATAGTATAACATTTCTGTTTTCTCTTCATTAGGAGAAGAATTATTTGGAGGCCCACTGCACACAGAAACTTCCACACTCCAATTTTAATACCGCCAGAATGAAACAATTAAATTCAGCACACAACAGTACTTATAAAGGCTATTAGCTGAACGAATTTTTAAATTAACGGCGGCGCCATCCAGCGAGCAATACAAATTGATCCGCTTGGGATTCGTTAAGGGTTTACACTGAATGAGTTCGCGTTTTTTTTAACGACCATTAATTTTCATTATTTTCCCCGCTATTCTATTAGTTGGCGAAGCTTTATTAATTCGGGCATTGGTCGGGAATATATTACTTCGCTGTGTGAAATTGATTTTCCACCAAAGACATAAAACGCTATTTTTGCATGAAAGGAGGGCATATTTTGCAAATTTGAATTTGTAATAGTCGTGGTGGGAAACACGCTGTGTTGACTGTGCGTCCGTTAGATTAAAATTGTGTACCACTTTGGGACTGTAGGAACCTCGTATTGTGAGCAAGAGCAATGTCACTACAAAACTAAAAGTAAGGTAAGTCAGAGTTATTACAGAACAAAGTGTAGAACTTTAGTGTAATGGAACATAGACCCTAATTCAAGGAAGAGATTTTTGAGATTGTATGTTTAGAGCACAGCATGGTATATGGCAGTGTGTTGTCCACTTTGGGGAAACCGGAAAAGTAGAGCATCAAATGGTTTGAGACGTGGTATATACACAAGTATGCTAATATTTAAGTGGACTGATGTGGTAAGAAATGAAGTGTCTCTCTGCAGAATCAGCGAGATTTTTTTTTTTAAAAAAAGGTTGCCATACCCTGTTGGGTAGTGGCGGCTGCTGGGGACTCAGGTCCATCTCAGGCTGGGGATGTCTGATACTGTTGGGACACCGTTTATTTGTTTCATTGGGAAATCCTGCCCTTCTTGGATGTTACGTTTGTGTTGGCTCATGTCATTTTGTAGTTAGATTTTCTTATATCTAAGTAGTGGAATTCCACATCCCGGCATTCGCCTTACAACTGGGGGAAACCACCAAAACCCCAGTCGGGATGACACTGGATTATCATCTGCTAATCTCTGAGAGTTTCTTACTCTAGGTTTTTAATTTAATTGATGTTCTAGTGATGGATTACTTTATCTCTTTGTAGAGGTTTTGTTCTAGATTATGAATTATGCCTATGTTTTTCTAATTTTTTCTGGAAGCTCCTTGTTATTGGGCTATGTTCGTTGTATTGCATTTGCGGAAGACACTGACAAGAAATTAAGAAACTGCAGGACTTGTGTTAAGACATCAGAGAATGATCATCAAGGTATGTGAGTAAAGGTATAGGGGGTAGAAACTGTAGGAAAAGATTGGCATAAAATCAACAAAAATTAGAGTGCTTTGAGTCTATGTGCTATTCTGAGGATGAAGAGGTTAGCACAGGGAAGGGAGAAGTGACGGCCTGCAGCTGAACTGGGAACACAAACGTGCGGTTTGTTTTAAAATATGTGTGCATTTATGTATGCGTCACAGACATGGGAGCGGTATACAGCACACAGAAGGCGAATAGCAGCTGCGAGAAGGAGGTTTCTGATATTCAAAATGGGGACGATTTCCTTACAGGAACAACGTGTAATCATTGCGTGGAGTGACACCGCCGTGTCATCCACAATGGAGGATGCGGTTAGAGGGACGTGGGGTCAGCACACTGCTATCCCAGTCGTTATGATGGTATTCTTGACCGAAGCCGCTACTATTCGGTCGAGTAGCTCCTCAATTGGCATCACGAAGCTGAGTGCACCCCGAAAAATGGCAACAGCGCATGGCAGCCTGGATGGTCACCCATCCAACTGCCGACCACGACCGACAGCGCTTAACTTCGGTGATCTCACGGGAACCGATGTATCCACTGCGGCAAGGCCGTTGCCTGCGTGGAGCGACACCGAATGTGTCCAATGTGCGTTCGTGGGTGCGACAGTTCAGAGAAGGCCGAACGTCGTGTGTCAACAAATCGAGACAGCCTTGTCCGGTGTGACGACATGATGGAGCCAGTGGGGAGAGAAGTTTTGGAGGGTCGACGAATGAGTGTGGAACAAGTCGTCTCCCTATTTGGCATTTTCGTGGGATCTGCGCACAGAATCCTGCACGGAGACCTCAAAATGCGAAAAATGTCCCCCAGGTGGATTCCACGAATGCTGACAGACCACAGACCACACGGATGTGCACGTGGCGTGTTGCCTGGCAACGTTGACGTGTCATGACTCCAGGAATGGGACTTTCTCTTCATCGACTGTGACAGTAGATGAGACACGGATGCTGTTTTTCAGTCCTGAAATGAATCGCCAGTCAGTTCAATGAAATCACACACGCACACACACACACACACACACACACACACACACACACACAGTAATATCAGAAATTGAGTCCGCCTTGATGCAAAACACCTTATTATTCGTTTATTTATTTATTCTCCCAAACCAGTTTCGGCGACAAATATCACCATCATCAGTGGGTTTTTTTAAAATCTAAAACATGCAGAAAATAGCATGGTTACACAAACACAGTAGCACATTATTACATTTTTTACTATTCGTTTTTTGAAATATAGTTTACTATGGATACTTTCATACTACCTAATTTACAGCATGTTTTAAGCAATTATTGTCAGTGTTGCGACATATTTTCTGTGCGATTTTTTTCTGTTGCCGTTTTTTACTTAGCGAACATCATGTCATCTGCAAACCATGTGAGCGGCTGTTAGTAAACAAATACTAAAAGGTGAACTTCGTATGTCAGCAACATGTACTGGGTTTGTGGTAGTGTTGTGGAAAACCAGTTATTTGGTGTGTACTGACCTGTTACTTAGCTGTTCGTGTACTCACGTTCGTTGCTGACGAATAGCTAAGTAACAGGTCAGTACACACCAAATAACTGGTTTTCCACAACACTACCACAAACCCAAGTACTGTATATATTGCTTTCATTCGAAGATCACCTTTTAGTATTTGTTTACTACCAGCCGCTCACATGGTTTCCAGATGATATGATGTTCGCTAACAAGGGAACCTCCCCATCGCACCCCCCTCAGATTGAGTTACAAGTTGGCACAGTGGATAGGCCTTGAAAAACTGAACACAGATCAATCGAGAAAACAGGAAGAAGTTGTGTGGGAATATGAAAAAAATAAGCAAAATATACAAACTGAGTAGTCCATGTGCAAGATAGGCAACATCAAGGAGAATCTGAGCTCGGGCGCGCCGTGGTCCCGTGGTTAGCGTGAGCAGCTGTGGAACGAGAGGTCCTTGGTTCAAGTCTTCCCTTCTATGAAAAATTTTTCTTTCTTTATTTTCCCAAAGTTATGATCTGTCCGTTCGTTCATTGACGTCTTTGTTCACTGTAATAAGTTTAGTGTCTGTGTTTTGCGACCGCACCGCAAAACCGTGCGATTAGTAGACGAAAGGACGTGCCTCTCCAATGGGAACCGAAAACATTTGATCGCAGGGTCATAGGTCAACCGATTCCTCCACAGGAAAACACTTCCGATATATTCTATACGACACTGGTGACGGCATGACAGGAATATGTTGTCGACCCACCTAACTTGTACACTTGGCGAATGGGTAAAAAGATTCTTCTACCTTGCCCGATTTAGGTTTTCTTGTGGATGTGATAATCACTCCCAAAAAACTGATGAAAACACAAGAGTTTGTCACATAAACTGCAACAAATGAATGCAACCGTTTCACAGTCGCACACTTTTCCCTGTGCTCTGTCAAAACATATGTTTTTAACGTTTTCAAATTTTTCCGTGCGTAGACCGTCAAATCCTGCATATGTCCAAGCAAATCTGAACATATCCTGGAATTTTGGAGGGCGAAGTTGATTATGTGTGAGTGCCTTTGATAATTGTCTGAAAATAAATAATTAAAATATTCGCGCGAGGGAAGACTTGAACCGAGGACCTCTAGTTTCGCACGTGCTCACGCTAACCACAAAACCACAACGCTGTCGATCTCTCATGCTCCTTGATGTTGCTTATGCCGCACATGTACTACTCAGTTTGTATATTTTGCTTATTTTTTTCATAGTTCCACACAACTTCTTCTTGTTTTCTCTATTGATCTGTGTTCAGTTTTTCAAGGCCTATCCACTGTGTCAACATATAACTAAATCTGAGGGGGGTGTGATGGGGAGGTTCCCTTGTAAGTAAAAAAAGGCAACAGAAAAAAGCGCACCAAAAATATGTCGCAAACAGCGACAATAATTGCTTAAAATATGCTGTAACGTACAATAAATTAGGTAGATGAAAGTATCCATAGTAAACTATATTTCAAAAAACGAATAGTAAAAAATGTAATAATGTGCTACTGTGCTTGTGTAATCATGCTATTTTCTGCATGATTTAGATTAAAAAAAAAACATTGATGATGGTGATATTTGTCCCCGAAACTAGTTTGGGATAATAAAGAAATAAACGAAAAACAAGGTGTTTTGCATCAAGGCGGACTCAGTTTCTGATATTACTGTTTTCTATGCAAACACCGACCAAATGAAAGAGTTCCAAGATAAAATCACACACCCACACACATCGCCACCAAGAAAATTTCGGTTAAGCAAGCGCCAATGGTAAAAAAAATTGGCGTAACCTCACATATTACGTTGCAAAGGGCTCCACGGTGAGAGGTGTATCCTGCCAAGATGTTTCGAAGAATAAGCACCTTCCAGCACTGCGTTGAAAAATGGCCGGAGAAGGCTGCACGTGTGGCTCCTTCAGCAAGACAATGCACCAGCGCGTCTTGCGGATGCGAGGCTGCAGTTTCTTCGTGACAATATCTTTGAAATGACTTCTCATGCTTCCTGCTCACCTAGTCTGGCTACTAGCGATGTTTGGCTGTCTCCAACGACGAAAGGCAATTTCCGTGGTCGCAGCACATTCACTAACCGCGCCGCTATTGGGTCAGTGATTTTCCTGTGCTTAAATCAGAGTCCTAAAAAAGCGTTCGCATCCGCGGATGGAATCATGGCGACGACGTTGTGAAAAATTTGTACGGCTGCAGGGAGGTTACGCCGACAAGTTTCACAGTTTTCCTGTGATTAACGTGTGAGGAAGGAAATGGGAAGTGTTGTAACTTGAATGAAACTCGTATAATTACGTCTCCTGAATTTGGATTATTTGCATCATGCAACGATCCTTGCGTATTCCCTGACACCTCGCCTCTCACACACGCGTGAATGTTTAGTTGAAGCTTTGTCACGGAATGTCAACTTCGCCTGTGCAGCGAAGACAGAGAAGAAATTGTAATGCTATTATCCAGGTTAGTAGGTGTGTCATTCATTTGAATACATGTTGAACTGGTTGGACCTCCGCTCTGTTACCGAGAAATTAGCGACGCCGATTCCCATCTGTTTGGTTAATACCAATGAATAAACTGAATGTGCGTAGTTCTTGCGTGCTATTTCTTGTACGACACGACAGGAATATTGGCCGTAAGCACGTGCACGAATTATGCGGACGTGGGCAGATTTTGATATTGTGTAAATAATGAGATTAAAAAAAAAAGAAAAACATTTTTTTCTATATATATTCTAAGATGGATATAGCGTCTGCCATGTAAGCATGAGATCCCGGGTTCGAGTCCCGGTCGGGGCACACATTTTCATCCGTCCCCGTTGACGTATGTCAACGCCTGTTAGCAGCTAAAGGTGTTCATTTCATTGTAATTACATTTTCTTTTCTTTTCCTGCAATCTTTGTATTTTTTAAATCTATTTAACTATAAATTCCAATTTTGTGTTTGATTACCTTTTTATTTCTGATAATGAGTCATGAGAAACGAATCTGGTGAACAGTTTTATACCCATCCATCGCGAGCAAGACAAGTGTGAGAAAAGACGTCATGAGTGGGACACTGGTTACATGGAATAAAAATGTAGTATCACCTCTGCTCATACCACTTTGAAGTGTAGCTTCCTACAACTTTTCCGTCAGCAAATAGTCTGCTTGTATTTCCTCTAACGCAGACCTAAACTTTCATTTCGCAAACGTGGGGAAACTCATGTCCGCCCTAGTACTGCGCTCATTTCTGTCGGACTGCTACCTCTATCCGCGCCAGGCGCTTTGATGCGATGTCATCAATCACTCGTGAATTCATACAGCTCTGAGGGTACACAAATTGGTCACGCGGCTTTTGTTTCCCCCTTTTTTAAAAATTTTTTTTGAGTGTTCCTCTCCTACTTCTCTTCTCGGCAGAACATCTCCCGTTTTCCGACATACTGCTGCCCGCTGTGGAACACCTCGCGGCCCGGTATGAAACTTTAAAGCTATTCATACATATTTTTTTTGCTCGTACGCGACTCGCCGATCATGCATTATTCACCAGAGCGGCGCGGCCGTTCGTCAAAAAGGGAGCGAGAGTATCACGCCGCGTCCCTGCCCGACCCCGTACGTGGGTGCCTCTGGAACTTTGCGCTGTAAATGAACCCGTGTTACACCGGTCTGTCCCACGAATACTGTCGGTGTAGGAAATTTGAAAACTGCAACCAAAATGATGTTGCACGTTACTCATACGTACATAAATAACGTATCTCCTTTGTTTTATAGCATTGTACCCCGGTTACTCATGCGCTTGCAAAACCTAAAACTGACGTTTCTGTAAATTATACCTCAAAATTTTCTAATTTTTAACTTCGTAACAGCAACAATAAAATCGTTTTGTTTCTCTGGCCGTTGCGAGCAACTACTGTGCTTGGGACTGTTAAGTTTAGATCGAACTTTATACGAAATTAGCTTTCGCGTAACGGTTATACAAAAGTCGTTATTTTTTTCACTCCCCACACGGGAAAGTTTAAATTAATAATATTAACAAAATATTTGACTACTGCGGTGGCGCAGGAGCCCAGTCAATGTAGACAAGGAAAGTGGCACAGTGCGTATAGGACGCGCGCTGCTCAATGGCGGTTCCGTACAGACTTACACTGCTGGCCATTAAAATTGCTGCACCACGAAGATGACGTGCTACAGACGCGAAATTTAACCGACAGCAAGAAGATGCTGTGATATGCAAATGATCAGCTTTTAAGAGCATTCACACAACGTTGGCGCCGGTGGCGACACCTACAACGTGCTGACATGAGGAAAGTTTCCAACCGATACACAAACAGCAGTTGACCGGCGTTGCCTGGTGAAACGTTGTTGTGATGCCTCGTGTAAGGAGGAGAAATGCGTACCGTCACGTTTACGACTTTGAGAAAGGTCGAATTGTAGCCTATCGATTGCGGTTTATCGTATCGCCACATTGCTGCTCGCGTTGGTCGAGATCCAATGACTGTTAGCAGAATATGGAGTCGGTGGTTTCAGGAGGGTAATACGGAACGCCGTGCTGGATCCCACAGGCCTCGTATCACTAGCAGTCGAGATGACAGGCATCTTATCCGCATGGCTGTAACGCATCGTGCAGCCACGCCTCGATCCCTGAGTCAACAGATGCTGACGTTTGCAAGACAACAACCATCTGCACGAACAGTTCGACGACGTTTGCAGCAGCATGGACTATAAGCTCGGAGACCGTGGCTGCGGTTACCCTTGACGCTGATTAACAGAGAGGAGCGCCTGCGATGGTGTACTCAACGGCGAACCTGGGTGCACGAATTGAAAAACGTCATTTTTTCGGATGAATCCAGGTTCTGTTTACAGCATCGTGATGGTCGCATCCGTGTTTGGCGACATCGCGGTGAACGCACATTGGAAGCGTGTATTCGTCATCGCCATACTGGCGTATCACCCGGCGTGATGGTATGGGGTGTCATTGGTGACACGTTTCGGTCACCTCTTGTTCGCATTGACGGCAGCTTGAACAGTGGACGTTACACTTCTGATGTGTTACGACCCGTGGCTCTAACCTTCATTCGATCCCAGCGAAACCCTACATTTCAGCAGGATAATGCACGACCGCATGTTGCAGGGCCTGTACGGGCCTTTCTGGATACAGAAAATGTTCGACTGCGGTCCTCGCCAGCACATTGTTCAGATCTCTCATCAATTGAAATCGTCTGGTCAATGGTGGCCGAGGAACTGGCTCGTCACAGTACGCCAGTCACTATTCTTGATGAACTGTGGTATCGTGTTGAAGCTGCATGGGCAGCTGTACCTGTACACGCCATCCAAGCTCTGTTTGACTCAATGCCCTGGCGTATCAAGGCCGTTATTACGGCCAGAGGTGGTTGTTGTGGGTACTGATTTCTCAGGATCTATGCACCCAAATTGTGTGAATATTTAATCGCATGTCAGTTCTAGTATAATATATTTGTTCAATGAATAGGCGTTTATCATCTGCATTTCTTCTTGGTGTAGCAATTTTAATGGCTTGTAGTGTAGTTACCTATTCCTACTCGAGAACCTCTAGCATTTTTGCCTCTTATCGACTTTGGTACTGGCACGATGTAAGTCCCAGGAATTCCAAGACCTTTTACAGTGTTTTAATTTTAAGTTTGCAATCAGACCGAAAAAGGACAAAAATATAAAACTTCCTGGCAGATTAAAACTGTGTGCCCGACCGAGACTCGAACTCGGGACCTTTGCCTTTCGCGGGAAAGTGCTCTACCATCTGAGCTACCGAAGCACGACTCACGCCCGGTACTCACAGCTGTACTTCTGCCAGTATCCATGCCAGGAAGTTTCATATCAGCGCACACTCCGCTGCAGAGTGAAAATCTCATTCTGGAGACAAAAATATACTTTCCTCGTGTATTATAATTACAAATGAACAACTTTCAGACTTTTTTTCCTTTACTAATACGGATCTGTATCTCCGGTTAAAAAGGATCGCTTATACCACCACTCAGTAGCACTCCTGTGTGTGTCTGTCTATCCGATTCTTAAAAATCGATCCTCGCAGTAACGTATAGACGTACGAATTGAAATCTGTGTCGCTTGTTGAGGTCTACTATCCGTTCATCGTGTAAAAATTGGAACTTCTAAGTCAGTGCAGCTAAGGTACAGCCATTTATGTCACTCACCGACACCTACAGCATACTTCCCGTGGACCTAGGATCATGGAATTTGGCGAGAACCAGGGATACACAGCACAACTGTAGGGAGAAAATCCGAAAATTGTTGCTTTCTAGCCATTTATTATGCGTCTCACTTTGTGTCCCCCTGTTAAGATCCCTTTTTCTCAGGATGGAAACACGTATCAAGTCGAAATTTATGTCAAATACTAGGGACAATAGTCCCTTGGCGATGTAAAAAAAAATGAAGCTTCTAAGCCAGTGGAATCAAAAGATAAAGGTGATTTATGTCACATTTTTTATACTAGCAAATCCATTCGTCAAAACCTGTAGGGTACTTGCCGTTGACCTAGAATCATAAAATTTGCGAATACTCAAGTGTTGTTGCCCTTCGTGGCAGCCCACCCTGGCGTTACATTTCAGTAAGATAATGTTCATCCGCATGCGGCGAGAATTTTTACATCTCCCAAACCCTAGCCTGGCCAGAAACGCCGCCGGATCTCTCCCCAAATGTGAACGTTTGGAGCATTATGGGCACAGCCCCCCAAACAGCTCGCCGATTGTACAGAGTTTGGCTCGATATGCACCAGAAGGACATGGAACAACTCTGTTGTATGTAGGCTGTTTACGTTTTTATGTTGGTAACGCCACGTAGCGCTCTGCATGAAAATCACTGACTGTGCTGTGTGCAGTCTCTGGCTGGTTTGCATTGTTGGAATATTTGCTATTGTAGTGTTGGGCAGTTGGATGTGAACAGCGCGTAGCGTTGCGCAGTTGGAGGTAGAGATGGGCAAACTGAAACACGTAACTCTTTCGAAACAAATGAAACAGTACAATGTAATGTTTCGATACGTTGTTTCGAAACAGTGAAACAGTTTGTGTTTTGTAATCTAACAAACCTACACATTTTATCATCTTGACTGTCTACTCTCTACTGTATAAGTATGTCCACATAAACACAAATGAGGTGCGAGAGCGCTAATCATATCGCAGAAAGTATGAAATTATCACTTAGGCGTCTTGGCAGTTTCGTATTTCTGCAGCAAATGCGCTGCTTTCGTGTCGTGTGACTTTCATACTTTTCAATTGGCTGAGGAAAGCCATAGCTGAAGACAGAAGAACCACCACGAACGAAACTGGAGGTGGGAGCAAACTGCAGAAACAACAGATATGCTACTGGGATTCCCACATTCCCTTAGTATGGGTAATATACCCATCCTGCTAATTTCCATGCACACAAAGGGAATCATTGTGGATAATAGGCACAGTGAGTATAGACTCACAAATAACGCCAAATAATTCGAATAAATAATAAAATATAACAGAAAAAAATTTTGACTTTCAAGGTGTTTCGAACCGTTACTATAAATTCACCATGCTTCCTAGTCCTTCCCGTTCACATCAGTGATATGTCAAACAGATTGCTTGCAATTATACCTACATCAAATTTATGTGTATGTCTAATAACTGTCACTCTACGCCTTTTTTTATTCAAAATGTTGTAGGCTTACTTACGTTTCTTAATATGATTACTGTACATGAACAGAGAAGCGTATGCTATCAAACAATGTAATTTAACTGAATGATTTTCACATATTTATTATTTTGAATGTGAATAGTATGCGTTGTTTTATTGCTTGGTTAGCGTTTATAAAGCAAATGTTACGCCATTTCGGAATATGACAGTCAGCTAGAAACGAAGCTTTGTTTTCGGATATCTTAAGCTTCATGCTATTGCTTGTCAAAAAGATTTTGACACTCTTGAAAGTGTTCCATGAAGTGGTATGTTAAATGTGTTTCAGTACCTGTGCCGAGCCCGAATCTCGTCCGACACAGAGGGGAATGAAACATCACTATTTCGATACAATTAGTCCGTTCCAAGCACTGGTGGACTGAAACAGCCTTATTTTGAAACAATGATACAGTTTCTGTGTCTGGCTCGAGACCGAATCTGGTCCAGTTATCCGAGACAGGGGTGGAATGAAACACCACTGTTTCGAAACAGTGAACCGTAGCCGTTCCGAAACACTGAAACTGTATCGAAACATAGAAACAGTGGCCAAGTCTAGTTGGAGGTGAGCCGCCAGCAGTGGTGGACGTGGGGAGAGAGATGGCGGAGTTTTGAGAGCGGACGATATGGACGTGTGTCCATCAGAAAGAGTAAATTTGTAATACTGGATATCATGAACTGATATATATATGATGACTTCTGAACATTATTAAGGTAAATACACTGTTTTTTCTCTGACAAAATCTTTCATTTGCTAACTATGCCTATCAGTAGTTAGTGCCTTCAGTAATTAGAATCTTTCATTTAGCTGGCAGTATTGGCGCTCGCTGTATTGCAGTAGTTTGAGTAACGAAGATTTTTGTGAGGTACGTGATTCATGAAAGGTATAGGTTATTGTTAGTCAGGGCCATTCTTTTGTAGGGATTATTGAAAGTCAGATTGCGTTGCGCTAAAAATATTGTGTGTCAGTTTAGTGTTGATCAGAATACGTAAAGAGAGAAATGTCTGAGTACGTTCAGTTCTGCTCAGCTGTTTGAAAATCAAATAACGTAAGAGGTTTATCATCACAGTAATTCATTAATTTTTCTAAGGGGACGTTTCACACTTTCACCGACCGCCGATATTTCGGCGGGAGAACACCCCGCCATTTTCAAGGCAAACTGCAACAGACAGACGACGTACATGCAAATTTAAAACTTCGGTTCTCGGACTGAAGCAGGAAAGATAACACACACACACACACTGAACACTAGTGCCACCAAAGATGACCAAAGTCAGAGCTATCGATAGTGAGACTATGAATTCGCAGGTGAGGTAGTATTGACTCTGTCCCTCTGTTTTTTGACAAGGGAGAGACCGGGATTCCAGACACAGTTTAAACGGAAATCTCCATCCCTGTTAACGATGTTGCTCGCTAATTTAATCTCAACTGCCTCCCTAATAACACTGTCGCAATAACTGGACGCGCGTGCCAATATCTCGGTGTTATTATATAACATGGGGTGACCAGTATCCAAGCAATGTTCCGCAATAGCAGATCTACTTGGCTGCTGTAATCGTGTGTGCCGTTTATGCTCAGTACATCGGTCCTCCACGGTCCTGATAGTTTGACCAATACATGCCATGCCGCAGCTACAATGAATACGATATACACTCGCCTTACGCAAACCAAGATCATCCTTAACGGAACTCAAAAGCGCTCTAATTTTAGATGGAGGGCATAAAACACATTTCACATCGTATTTCCGTGAAATATGAACGATCTTGTTGGAAGTGTTTCCTACGTAAGGCAAAAAGGCAGTAGACTTAGGTGTTGACTCAGAATTATCATCAATCACCCCGTTGGTCGATAGCGCAACGCACATTCAATCTGTCTATCACTATAACCATTTTGGCGAAATGTAACTTCAAGATGGAACAGCTCAGCTGGCAAAGTCTCAGCGTCAGAAACGACATGTGCCCCGTGTACCAAGGTACGAAGTACCCCTTCACGCTGAGCCAGATGGTGACAACTATTAGCCTGTAAGTACAAGTCGGTGTAGACTGCATGTCACAATGATCCATCATCATTCCTCCTAACCAACACGTCAAGAAAGGGAAACCAACCATCCTCTTCCACCTCCATCGTAGAACGAATGTTCGGGTGGATCCAGTTCACATGTTGTAGAAACTTCGCCGAATCTCTCCCCAAATGTGAACGTTTCGAGCATTATGGGCACAGCCCTCCAACCACCTCTCCAATTGGACAGAGTTTGGCTCGATATGCACCAGAAGGACATCGAACAACTCCGTCAATCAATGCCAAGCCAAATAATTGCTTCCTTTGGGCTAGAGGTGGACCAACGCGTTATTGACTTGTTCAGTTTAAACTCTTTCTCTTGAATGAATCATCCATTGCTTTCGTAATTGTTATCGTTTGTTCGTCTGTACATGCACACCACATTTACCATTTCCGTCCCATTCGTATGATTCCTTCGTGGTGCGGCGTTTCTGTTTCTTGGAGTGCGCATCCCGTCTTAATCGCCACACGTTCACTGCCGAGGCTTTCGACAGCGTCGGAGGGTCGCGTGACTGACAGATACCAGTCGTAGCATTCTGCAAGAATGCAGGACATTTGCCACGCCGGACATTTGCCACACTTGCCCCTTCGCCAGGTAGCGATCCCTCAGGTAAGGGACGCTCTTCCTCGTACTACTTCTGTCCGCTTTAAAACCGCCTGCTCCACATCTTACTCCGTACAACCAGTGCGTAAGGGACCTTCTTCTTCGACATCTTGGCCAAATACAGAGCTTCTTTTCCGAAATCGAAATATTTATAACTTTTGGGAAACGAAAGCAATACCGACGATTATGTCAGTACGTAATTAGTTCTGCCAAATATAAATACAGATTCCTCTGTCTGTACAGTACCTTCCTTTCACGCTTACTGATTGCGATAGAAACAGTCCATCGCCATGGGAGCTGCAAGAAAGGAACGATGTAAAGAGAATGAGAATGTACGCTAATCATTTCTTTTTTATCACTGTATTTGTGCCTACTTTAATTACTACAACTGCATGCCCAAAAGTCAATAAGGAAAGAAGAAATGGGTATGTGAATGTTTGAAAAGAAGACCAACATAGTCAATAATTAATTTACTCTCTGAAATGCGATATCCCTTGCAGTGAAACAGTAGTTAATAATGTGTAGCCGGCCGCGGTGGTCTCGCGGTTCTAGGCGCGCAGTCCGGAACCGCGCGACTGCTACGGTCGCGGGTTCGAATCCTGCCTCGGGCATGGATGTGTGTGATGTCCTTAGGTTAGTTAGGTTTACGTAGTTCTAAGTTCTAGGGGACTGATGACCACAGCTGTTAAGTCCCATAGTGCTCAGAGTCATTTGAACCATTTGAATAAAGTGCAGGGGGACAATGTTGACGACATGACTGAAAATACGTTCACTAGATAGAGATAAGAACATCTATGATTGACATGTCATCTAAAGTCGACGTACATTTTCAAAATGTTAGAAATAAGGAAATGAAGTAATACAGAACGCCATGCTTGTAACGTACGTTGTTGTTCTACATTGTTTAGCTCTGGTATTTACAGGGTCACAGAGAAAGTATCCTAGGTTTAGGAGAGAAAAGCCGTAATTGTAATGATCTGGACTACAAGAAGCACAATTTAAGGAAAAATAATGTAATGTGTGTTTCAGTTCACAATCGACTTTGAAGCAGATAGTTCCTGTGACTTAGTATGCGCAGAGGTTATATTCGACAACCGGAATAAATTAATAACTGGCTCCTTTTACCGACCCTCTGTCTCAGATGAAACAATTGCTGAACCGTTCAAAGAAAACTTGAGTCTCATCACAAATATGTAGCCTACTCATACAATTACAGTTGGCAGTGACTTCAATCTACCTTCCGTATGTTACAAAAATACATTTTCAGATCCTATTGTAGGTAGAAAACAACTTCCGTAATTGTTGTAAATGCTTTTTTTTAAGATTTTTTGAGCAGTTAGTTCACGAGGCCTTTCAAATTGTAAATGGTTACGAAAACACACTTGACCTCTTAGCCACAAATAATCCTGAGCATCACGACGGATACAGGGATTAGTGAACACACAGTCGTAGCGAGGCTCAATTCCGTAACAAAGAAATTCACAAAAACTAAACGCGAAATATATCTATTTATAAAAGCAACCAAAAATTCGATTGACGTCTTTCTAAGACACAGTCTCCAATCCTCCCAAACTATGTAAGTGAAGACAATATGTGGCTTAAGTTCAAAGAAATAGTATCAACACCACACGAGAGATTCATACCAAATAAATTAATAAGAGACGGAACTGAACCCCCATGGTACACAAAACACGACAGAAAGCTGCTGCAGAAGCACCGAAAAAGGCAAGTATAATTTAGACGAACGGAAAATCTCCCAGATTGGCGAAGTTTTACTGAGGCTCGAAAGTTGGTGCCGATTTCAATGCGAGATGCATTTAATAGTTTCCACAACGAAACTCTCTCTAGAAATGTGGCGGAAAATCCAAAGAGATTCTGGTAATATGTTAAGTGAACCAGCAGAAAGGCTTAGTAAGCTATGAGGAGGAGGAGGAGGAGGGGGAGACAAGGGACCCAACGGAGCAGTTAAAATCGTGGCAAATGTCCGGCGTGGCAAATGTCCGGCGTGGCAGATGTCCGCACACCTTCTGCAGAGCGACCGGTGCGCTCTCTCAGTGGGAGTGGGCTGACCGATGTTCCTCCCAGGGCGGCCACGGTGGCAGACCTGCGACCACCACCACGCTACGTCGTACGGCGCCAAAGCGCGGCAGAGTGGGGCACTGCAGGCGTCGCGACGCCACGCGTGCACCGGCGGGCGGCCTGGCGCCGGCTCGGCGTCGCGATCGAAGCCTCTGCGGCGCGTTGCGTTTCCTTTGTTCCTGCCTCCCCCGCACCTCCCCCACACCTCCCCTGCTGCACAGCTGTTTCCACGCCTGCATTAACCGCAGTGGAGGCCGACTGTCTCGCACCAGCTGCTGCGCCACGAGCTAGGGTTAATCCTACAAGTAACCGACTCCTCCCCCCTCCCCCCCCCCCCACACACACACTGCTCGAGCTGCCTGATTAACTGCTCACCGTGAACAACCCTCCCACATTTCCCCGGATTTCCCCTATTATAGCAATTGGTCTAAACCTCTCTTGTTTACTGTCTGTTTCTCCGCACTGTTCTTCAAACTGAAGACCACCACCAACACCAACACCGCAACAACAACAACCTTGCAAAGTAATATGAAATGACATGTGCACGTCAGGTTGGCAGTAGAGAAGGAGAATGCTCGACTTCGTTTTATTGGGAGAATTTTGGGAAAGTGTAGTTCACCCAGAATGGAGACTGTCTGATTTGTTACTGGTGAAGTCTGTTAGAACGCAAATATTATGGGGATGCTTCGTAAACTCTAATGGGAAGAAGGTAGATGACGCTCTTTTCGTGAGGCACTGTTCGGGAAATTTATAGAACCGGCATTTGATATGGATTCCAGATCGATTCTACTGAAGCCAACGTACATTTCGCGTAAGGACCACGCAGGTGAGATGCGAGAAATTAGAGATTGTATGGAGACTTTTAAACAGTCGTTTTTCCCTCGTTCTGTCTGCGAGTGCAAGAGGAGAGGAAGTGACTAGTTGCCGCTTGCAGAGTATCGTGTAGACATGTATTGGGGTGACTAATATTTCGTTCAATGAGATTTACCGGAATTCAGTACACTGCCCGCTAAGCCTGCCAATATTAGGTCCCCATCAGTGGATAGGAAAATCTGTATATCTCCATCTATACATCGTAAGCCATCTTACGATGTTTAGTAGAAGACAGTACAGGATAATTCTGTTCCACTACCGTTTCATCCGCTGCCTTTATGTTCGCGAATGGTGTTTCGGAAGAATAATAATTGTTGCTGGATCTCCGTGTCACCTCCAATTGCTCTGATTTTCTTGACGTGGTCGTTTCAGGAGACACATGTCGGAGGAAGCAGAATGCTGCACGTCTCTTCTTGGGTCGTATTGCTTCGGAAATTCAAGAGAAAATCTCGCCATGATGCACAACACCGCTCCTGTTGCTTCTGCCACTGGAATTTATGGAGCGCTTCCATAACGCTATCCTCTTTTAATCCTATCTACTAAGGATTCGATACTGTCTAGCAATATTCAAGAATCGGTGGTTTGTAAACCACTCATTTGTGGATCAACTGAATTCCGTCAAAAGTCTGTCAATGAATCTCTGCATAATACACATATAGATGGTATTTTAATTAATATTAAGGTAATTAAAACAGTCAATTTCAGATTTGTAGTTCCATATTCAAAGCAAATCTTTTGATATAGATAACTACTTTATGTTCCATCAGTATTTAGCAATTGTGTTTTGATTTTCTTTGTTTTTACCCATTCTATCTTCATGTCAAACAACATATAATGTGTGACAGAGTCCAGTTTCTGTTATGATCCACTGCACCATACGAAAAATTAGTGTTTATTGTAATTTCAAATTATGGAAAAGATAGTATTAATTAAAATATTTTATCATTTTCACATCTATCTTGGCCGATACTACAGAAGTGACATCGTAAGGCACCATTGCAAAAGCAACTGTTATATCTGCTGCAGAGCACTGATACTAACAGGTTGGCTGGTTTGAGAAGTGTTTCACTTCAGAAAGTACTGTATTTTTCAGAATGAGATTTTCACTCTGCATCGGGACCTTTGCCTTTCGTGTGCAATTGCCCTACCACTAGAACACTTGCCCGGGAAAGGCAAAGGTCCCGAGTTCGAGTCTCGGTCCGGCACACAGTTTTAATCTGCTAGGAAGTTTCATATCAGCGCACCTCCGCTGATATGTGAAAATCTCATTCTGGAAACATCCTCTAGGCTGTGGCTAAGCCTTTCTTATCCTTTCTTCCAGGAGTGCTAGTCCTGGAGAGAGCTTTGGAAGGTAGGAGAGGAGATATAGGCAGAAGTGCTTCGGTAGCTAAGTGGTAGAGCACTTGCTCGGGAAAGGCAACGGTCCCAAGCTCGAGTCTCGGTGCGGCACACAGTTTTAATCTGCTAGGAAGTTTTACTGTATTTTTCGTTTGAATAGTATGGGGGGGGGGGGTAACAATGGGGTCAGCTGTATTACAGCGATAGAGATATGCTTTAGTTTATTCTGTAAGTTAAGAATAAATAAACAGTACAGAATTGTTTTTATTTTTAAAAACCACTGTATTACCGCAGACACATGATGGAACGCTGGGCTGTAACTCAGGATGAAACAAAATAAATTCGTGGTGTATACATATATAATGTGTGTGTGTGTTTATGTTCCACATCTCCTCCTATACCACAACACCGTTTTCTACCAAACATGACACACATATCTTTTACTGTCAGGGAATAATCGCTGTTGGAGTAAGAACTACTACCTATCAAAGGGATGAGGGTGAGGGTGAAATTAATCCAGTGTATGGCAATGAGAGCACTTAGCAACTTCCAACGAACTTAACACATAATATCAAACTTTTACAAAATTTTACGTCTCTGATAACCCCTACAAAATGATAAAAGAAAAATGTTTATTGCTTACTACGTTTCTGCTGGTCATGCAGTAAAAGTGCCGCGCGATGACTGACATTACAAGTTATTGCTTTTTTACTAATAACTGTATTCGCAACACACTTTACACGCAGCATGCATATATACCACTAATCCTCAGCGCAAAAATTACAAAACTGTATGACACATAATTCAGGAGATAATACGTCATAAACAACGAGATGCATGAAAAACTGTCACATCGTGTGTGATGTTTAAATTTATTACTTCATTTGTTACTAACTCCATTCGCAACTCATTTTGCAGATGGTATCCAATTATGACACTAAATGCACCTGCAAAATTATTTCATCTTATGACACATGTCACATTACTAAGCACAAGGCCAGACACTGCTATAAATACCTGGGCAGTGCTGGGATTCTCCATACATATATATGGTGGCCCATTGATCGTGACTGGGCCAAATATCTCACGAAATAAGCCTCAAACTAAAAAAACAAAGAACGAAACTCGTCTAGCTTGAAGGGGGAAACCAGATGGCGCTGTGATTGGCCCGCTAGATGGCGCTGCCATAGGTCAAACGATATCAGCTGCGTTTTTTAAATAGGAACCCCCATTTTTTATTACGCATTCGTGTAGTACGTAATTAAATATGACTGTTTTAGTTGGACCACGTTTTTCGCTTTGTGATAGACGGCGCTGTAATAGTCACAAACGTATAAGTACGTGGTATCACGTAACATTCCGCCAGTACGGACGTTATTTGCTTCGTGATACATTACCCGTGTTAAAATGGACCGTTTACCAATTGCGGAAAAGGTCCATATTGTGTTGATGTATGGCTATTGTGATCAAAATGCCCAACGAGCGTGTGCTATGTATGCTGGTCGGTATCCTAGACGACATCATCCAAGTGTCCGGACCGTTCGCCGGATAGTTACGTTATTTAAGGAAACGGGAAGTGTTCAGCCACATGTGGAACGTCAACCACGACCTGCAACAAATGATGATTCCCAAGTAGGTGTTTTAGCTGCTGTCGCGGCTAATCCGCACATCAGAAGCAGACAAATGGCGCGAGAATCGGGGATCTCAAAACCGTCGCTGTTGAGAATGCTACATCAACATCGATTGCACCCGTACCATATTTCTATCCACCAGGAATTGCATGGCGACGACTTTGAACATCGTGTACAGTTCTGCCACTGGGCACAAGAGAAATTACGGGACGATGACAGATTTTTTGCACCTGTTCTATTTAGCGACGAAGCGTCATTCACCAACAGCGTTAACGTAAACCGGCATAATATGCACTATTGGGCAACGGAAAATCCGCGATGGCTGCGACAAGTGGAACATCAGCGACCTTGGCGGGTTAATGTATGGTGCGGCATTATGGGAGGAAGGATAATTGGCCCACATTTTATCGATGGCAATCTAAATGGTGCAATGTATGCTGATGTCCTACGTAATGTCCTACCGATGTTATTACAAGATGTTTCACTGCATGACAGAATGGCGATGTACTTCCAACATGGTGGATGTCCGACAGACAGCTCGCGTGCGTTTGAAGCGGTATTGAATAGCATATTTCATGACAGGTGGATTGGTCGTCGAAACACCGTGGCTCGCACGTCTACTGGATCTGACGTTCCCGGATTTCTTTGTGTGGGGAAAGTTGAAGGATATTTGCTATCGTGATCCACCGATAACGCCTGACAACATGCGTCAGCGCATTGCCAATGCATGTGCGAACATTACGGGAGGCGAACTACTCGCTATTGAGAGGAATGTCGTTACTCGTATTGCCAAATGCATTGTGGTTGATGGACACCATTTTGAGCATTTATTGCACTAATGTGATATTTACAGGTAATCACGCTGTAACAGCATGCGTTCTCTGAAATGATAAGTTCACAAAGGTACATGTATCACATTGGAACAACCGAAATAAAATGTACAAACGTACCTACGTTCTGTATTTTTATTTAAAAAACCTACCTGTTACCAATGATCTAAAATTGTGAGCCATATGTTTGTGACTATTACAGCGCCATCTATCACAAAGGGAAAGAAGTGGACCAACTTGTAATGGTACCTGATTTACGTAACCATTACGGCAGTTCACCTGAACCTCTCGATACCAGCAATATTTTACTGTGTTTCTATAAGTAGTTGACATATTTCTGAGACAACATTCAGATTTGATTTCATTAATGTAGAGGTACTTTGATACATCGATATGTTTATGTTGCAATGATATTATTCTTATTTGTATTCTTTCTTTTGTCACTATGATCTTTGACGTACTTGTAACTCTGATTTTTGGGCGCGTAAGCGGTTATTTATTAGTTAGTTAGAGAGCCGGACCTTGAAAAAGTCAAGTCTTGGTCGTCATGTTGGAAAGACGCATATTGTACTCAGCTTATACAATGTGAACTTTAACAGTGAGGAAGGTGTTTTCAAGTATGTTTTGTATTGTGAAGTGATGTTTTGTGTGTTACGTGCCATTGGAACAAAAGCAATAAAAAAGAAGTGTAACTTAAATTCGGAGTGCTGATTATTTTTTACATCACCATTGTGCTAACTTTCAAAAGTTTAATCTTCAAGAATGGTTTGTGAAACACAGTTATGAAAATTTTGAATATAGCAGAATAAAACCTAGGCCTCTTTGCATCTGAGCTTGGAATCATCACCATCTAGATTTTCGACGACTGAGCCATGATTTTACAACGAGACCAGCGTGGGAAACACGAAAAGATGAGTGCCTAGTTTATCCATTATTTCATGAAATGACTTTATTAACTGTGCTCTAATGACACCTGCCACATAATAACTTTGTTGTTGCCCGAAAATGCAGTATTTAGCAGCGTGTGCAACACCACAATCATTATTAAATTTTGACCTTTGTTGTGGTAGGGTTGTTAGAAACTAAAACATTCATACTTCCTTATGTACTACACAAATATATGATAAAAATGGGTGTTTCTATTTTTAAAAAACGCATTTGATATCCGTTTGACCTATGGCAGCGCCATCTAGCGCGCCAACCATAGCGCCATCTGGTTTTCCCCTTCAAGCTAGACAAATTTCGTTCTTCGTAGTTTTTTCGTTTTGACGCTTATTTCGTGAGATATTTGGTCCGGTCACGATCAATGGACCACCTTGTATATATATATATATATATATATATATATAGTGTTTGTGTGTGTGTGTGTGTACACAGGGGTTGTGGTTTTGGGTACCTACTAATGAGCTCCTTTATATGCCAGAAAAGATACATAAGAAAGTCTCAGTATCGATGTCGTATGTAAAGTGAAAGGAATAATGACAGTGGTTGAGTCATCTGGTGATGCTTGTCTCTCTTTGTGTTCTTGCTACTACATTTCTTGCAGTCACGACACCTAAGTCGCATTAAAACTCTGTAGCAGGCGAAGTAAGTGTTCGCGGAACCCGGCCATGTGATAGCAGAAGTAATGCGTTCCGCACCCTCTTAAGAACGCCCGCCTGGTGGTAAAGAGATCCCGCAGTTCCACAACCAACCCAACTCAGGGCGAGCAAAGCACAGCGGGTGGACTCTCTTGTATGCTGTGCACTTTGCAACAGCCGCGCCCAATCAGATAAGGACACGCGCCGCCGGGGCCAATCAGATTGCGGCGTGCGGCCGCCTCTGCGCTAACGCTGCGTGACTGCAACAATCGATTCTGAGGGCAACGTTGTTAGCTCGCTAGCTTCCGCTCCCGAGGACGAAATGGCCCGTTTCGCCGAAACTGCGACAATTTTCGATTTTTTCCCTTTTTTTTTTTGCGCCTCCCCGCAACAATCTTTTTCTTTTGTGTCGCCCTTTACGAGGTACTTTGCTCCGGTTCATCGATCAGAGGAAAAATTGTCGGTTGCGCCGCCGTATCTCCAGAATGGATCGTGGAATCACTAGGGAAATTACACACTACAGATTGTGCCTATTGAACGATTTGCGAAGGGCGATATACTCTTTGTCCCCAACATTCACGCTGTAGTAATAATGGGTATTTACTCTTTTCAATATTTACTATTCTCTGTTTCGCGTACTTCATCTTCTCCTCACAATTTTTCTTCTATTTTACGATTGATGAGGTCTGTTACGCCACTTTTTCCATCAATAAAAATTTATGGGTAATAGCACTAAACCTTTGTCCTTGATTGCGGAAAATACAACAGACTACATACATTAGTACTAATGTGCAACTGTACAATCTTATTTCTTATGGTTTTTTTTACCCATTTGTGCTTTTATTACTACAGTTCTGAAGAAGACGAATGAGATACGTGAGTAAGCATTAGCTTCCATCAGTAAACCCGCGATTCCTTGCAAAATCTACCTCCCGTGTACACAAGAACATGAAAAACATCTGATTACATGTGTTTAAATGTGTGACATCCCGCGTGTAAGTGAGAATGAGTTCAGAAAATTTTTGAAATTATGCTTAAAGTTTGGTGGAAGTCACAAAGTGCTCTCTTTATGAAACACTGAATGAATACATTGTTGGTAATTTACACTCCAGTTTTAGCAAAAACCAGTGTTTCTCGCATTTCAGTGTTTATGACATCTGAACTATGTATTGTACAATGGTGTAATTTTTCAGGTGCATACAGTGGTACGTGTTATTTATTTATTTATATACCGGGATGATCAGAAAGTCAGTATAAATTTGAAAACTGAATAAATCACGGAATAATGTAGGTAGAGAGGCACAAATTGACACACATGCTTGGAATGACATGGGGTTTTATTAGAATCAATAAAATACAAAAGTTCAAAAAATGGCCGACACATGGCGCTTCATCTGATCAGAATAGCAATACTTAGCATAACAAAGTAAGACAAAGCAAAGATGATGTTCTTTACAGGAAATGCTCAATATGTCCACCATCATTCCTCAACAATAGCTGTAGTCGAGGAATAATGTTGTGAACAGCACTCTAAAGCATGTCCGGAGTTATGGTGAGGCATTGGCGTCGGATGTTGCCTTTCAGCATCCCTAGAGGTGTCGGTCGATAACGATACACTTGCGACTTCAGAGCCAATAATCTCACGGACTGATGTCTGGGGACCTGGGAGGCCAAGCATGACGAAAGTTTCGGCTGAGCACACGATAATCACCAAACGATGCGCGCAAGAGATCTTTCACGCGCCTAGCAATATGGGGTGGTTTTTTTTGGTTCTAATAAAACCCCATGTCATTCCAAGCATGTGTGTCAATATTTACCTCTCTATCTACATTATTCTGTGGTTTATTAAGTTTTCAAATTTATACTGACTTTTTGATCACCCGGTATTTAACCCGGTCTAATTAGGTCTGTCAGACCATCTCTTTCATCAGACCCAGGTATCACATATGGGGACGCTGTCCGCAAACTGTACCGCAAATAGAGTTACTGGGGAAGAAGTGATAAATGGAAAGATCTTGCCTGATGCTGAAGTTTGTCTGCATGAAAGGAAAAACGTAGTAAGCGATGAACTCTTCTCTTTTCCTCATTCAGCGGGGTTCTGAGCAAGAAAAAGTTTCTTAGAGGTTTGAATTTATGTATAGTACGGGTAATTTGCGCGCTATGAGTTCCACTGCCATGTAACATATACAGTGGTTCCAACTGTAATACTTCTCCTATTAGCATTTTAAATTCGATAGATAAATACACGAAATATGGAAATCTAGTTATTGTTGCGCCTAGAAACCGTTAGATATGCAGCCAGGAGCTGGTAGGGTATTCCCGAATAGAGGTGTACCAATATAGATGTTGCCTTAGTAAATTGGCTTTTAAGTAGCTATTATTAGATTTTGACTGTCAAATAAACGATAATGTGTACCTAATAAGCTGTCAGATTCCTGGTAGAATTTTTGCCTGTTTAAATTTTCATCTGTTATTCGGATGAGCCCCATTGTCTTCTACTTCGCTGCGACAGAAAATTTATGTGACGGTAACGTTTTTAAGATCTTACAAAGAGGCACCTGACGGCACAATTGAGATGTGGTATTAATGTACAGGGTGTATCAAAAAGAATCATCCGATTTTTAAAAAAGATCGTAACTATTATGTTTTTGAGATACGTGCGTGAACAACGTACTGTGTTGGTAAGAGCAGAGTCTCGAGTTTTACATGGTTCCCGATAGGTAGCAGCAGTGTGCGCCCACTTCAGTTCTAGTGAAAATGGTGTCGGTACAACAGAAAGTGTTTTGTTCAAATGGTTCAAATGGCTCTGAGCACTATGGGACTTAACATCTGTGGTCATCAGTCCCCTAGAACTTAGAACTACCTAAACCTAACTAACCTAAGGACATCACACACATCCATGACCGAGGCAGGATTCGAACCTGCGACCGTAGCAGTCGCGCGGTTCCGGACTGAGCGCCTAGAACCGCTAGACCACCGCGGCCGGCAAGCGTTTTGTGTTCCACGTTTTGCGCAGTGCATGTCAGTAATAACTGTTCAGCGTGACTTTCGTACTAGGTAAGGTGTGCATCCTTCTACAGCACAGAAGACGTTTGCATAAACATTTCAGAGAAACAGGTTGTTTGTGTGAAGGCAAATCGCTGGGCCGTCCCCGATTGTCTGACACAGACGTCGAACGCATCCGCCATAGTTTCAGAAGGAGTCCGCAGAAATCCGTTCGCCGTGCAGCTCGACAGCGCAACATGCCTCCAATGTCCGTCTGGCGTGTGTTGCGTCGACTTTTACACGTGAAACCATACGAAATTCAGCTACTGTAAGCTCTTCGCGAAGGTGACAAACAAAAACGTATGGTGTTCAGTAATTTAGTTCTTGGCAAGATGGAGTACGACAGTTTCGTTCCACTTTTAGTGTTTAGCGACGAGCAACATTACATGTAAATGGAAAGGTAAGGCGTCATAATGTGAGAATATGGGGTACGGAACAACCACAAGAAGTTGTACACCATGAGACGGATCTCCGAAATTTAATGTGTTCTGTGCAGTTTCACAGGAAAAGGTGTGTGGTCCACTTTTTCTTTGCCGAGAATACCGTTACAGGAAGCACATATCGCTGTATGCTTGAGAACTTTCTTTCCCCACAGTTGCAGACCGATTCGAACGACTTCATTTACCAACAGGATGGGGCAGCACCACACTGGCATCTGGAAGTGCAGGATTTTTTCAATCAAAGGATTACTGAGCGATGGATCGATCCCACTGGACCAAATGATTCATCCTAACATTACTGGCCTCCAAGGCCACCGGACCTGACTGTATGTGATTATTTCTCCTAGGGGTTTATAAAAGACTGTTTATGTGCCTCCGTTACCAACTGCAATGAATGAACTGAGACATCGCATAACAGCAGCTGTGCAAGCTGTAACTCAAGACATGATCGCTGCAGTGTGGGAAGAATTTGAATACCACATTGACATATGGCGTGTATCTCAAGAGGGCCTTATTGAACACCGATGAAAAGGCTTGAAAAATTAATTTTGAGTTTCCCGTTCCTTAAAAAAACAGAACTCATTGTATATGTTTATTAGTTTCAGAAATATAGACGTGCAAAATCGGATGATTCTTTTGATACACCCAGTAGTTTCGAAGGTTGACGTTACTTACTGTTAAAACTGGCCTAGCAGTCCGTCTGCGTCTACATGACTACACTGCAATCCGGCTGGTCCCGGCGGAGGTTCGAGTCCTCCCTCGGGCGTGGGTGTGTGTCTTTGTCCTTAGGATAATTTAGGTTAACTAGTGTGTAAGCTTAGGGACTGATGACCTTAGCACTTAAGTCCCTTACGATTTCACACACATTTGAACACTGCAATCCACACTTAAGTGCCTGACAGAGATTTCAGCGAACCACCTTCAGAATATATCCGTAACGTTCCACTCTCGGAAAGCGTGCGGGGAAAACCGACACCCACATTTTCCCGTACGAGTTCTGATTTTTCTCATTTTGTTACGATGATCATTCCCTCCCTATGTAGGTGGGCGTCAGTAAAATAATCTAGTTTCCGGAAGAGGAAGTTGATGATTCAGATTTCGTCCAAAAGTGTGTAGATGGGAGCCAACAAAACATTTTCTCATTTGGAGGAGAAAATAGGTAACTGAAAATTTCATGAGAAGACCTGCCGCATCGACAACTGCCTTTGTTTTAATTTTTGCAAGTCCATTTCAGCTATCGTATTCGTGGCGCTCTGTCCCTTGTAATACAAAGCCAGCTTCCCTTGTTTGAACTTCTTGATGCCCTCCGTGAGTGCTATCTGGTATGGATTTCATACCGCGCAGCAATACTCTAGAAGTGGACGGACAAGTATAGTCTAGGCAGTCTCTTTAGTATATCCGTTTCATCTCCTACATGTTCTCCCAAGGAAACGTAATCATTCGTTCGCCTTACCCACAACATACTTATGTGATAGTTCCAATTTAAACTGTTCCTAATTGTAAGGTATTCAGTTGAATTGATTGCCTTTAGATTTGTGTTATTTTTCGTGTAACCGAAATGAAACCTATTCCCTTCAGTAATCGCATGGATGACCACACATTTTTCACTATTTAGACTGAATTTCCATTTTCCACATCATAGACATTGTAAGTAGGCTGTTTAGGTTTTCTTATTGGTAACGCCACGTAGCGCTTTGTGTGAGAATCACTGGCTGTGCTGTGTGCAGTCTGCGGCTAGTTTGCATTGTTGTCTGCCATTGTAGTGTTGGGCAGCGGCAGCTGGATGTGTGTGAACAGCGCGTAGCGTTGCGCAGTTGGAGGTGAACCGCCAGCAGTGGTGGATGTGGGGAGAGAGATGGCGGAGTTTGGAAATTTGTAAGATATACAATGATCTCTTATGTATATTATGATTTTTCAACACTATTAAGGTAAAAACATTGTTTGTTCTCTACCAAAATCTTTCATTTGCTAACTATGCCTATCAGTAGTTAGTGCCTTCAGTAGTTTGAATCTTTTATTTAGCTGGCAGTAGTGGCGCTCGCTGTATTGCAGTAGCTTGAGTAGCGAAGATTTTTGTGAGGTAAGTGATTTGTGAAAGGTATAGGTTAATGTTAGTCAGGGCCATTTTTTTTTGTAGGGATTTTTGAAAGTCAGATTGCGTTGCGCTAAAAAAAATATTGTGTATCAGTTTAAGCACAATCTTGTACTATTATTGAAAGGGGACGTTTCAACATATATTGTCTAAATCATTTTTCAATTGGTGTGGATCTGCTGATTACTTTACTAGGAGCTAAATTACAGCATCGTCTGCTAACAACCTAAGACGGCTGCTCAGACTGTCTCCTAAATCGTTTATATAGATACGGAACGGCAGAGGGCCTATAACATTACCTTGCAGGACGCCAGACATCACTTTTGTTTTACTTGATGAGCTCCCGTCAGCTAGTATGAACTGTGAAGTCTCTGACAGGAAATCACAAATGATATTCGATGCAAGCGCTATTTGATTAGAAGCCGCTTGTGATATACTATATCAAAGGCCTTGTGGAAATCTAGATATACGGACTGTCGACAGCACTCGTTGCTTCGTGTGAATAAATAGTTGTGTTCCACAAGAACGATATTTTCTGAATTCTTGATTTCTGCTGGTGATTAAATCGTTTTCTACGTGGTAATTCATAATGTTGGAGTACGGTATACGTTCCAAAATCCTACTGCAAATCGATGTCAGTGATACGGATCTGCGGTTCAGTCGATTACTACTATTTCCATTCTTGTGTGTGACCTGTCCAACTTTCCAGCTCTTAGGTACGGGTCTTTCGACGAGTGAGCGGTTGTATATGACTGTTAAGTGTGGAGGTATTGTCTCAGCATACTCTGAAAGGAATCTGCGTCAGAGGCTGATTTAAGCTGCTACGTCTTCTTATGTTGGCGACAATTCTTAATTCGAATTCTGGAATATTTACTTCGTAAAACAGTGTTTAGTAGCTTCGCTTTAATGGTGCTGTTATCAGTGATATTACCATTGTTATCCCACAGTGAAGGTACTGATTGCGTCCTGCCGCTGATGTACTTTAAATATGACCAGAATCTCTCATTGTAGCTCGTGCTAAATTTCGAGCTTTTAGATTTGGCATGCTTTTTTCACTGATTCTACAACTGTGTTCTGTTTTATGTCACATGGGGGATCAGTTCCGACTCTTATTCATTTATTTTCTATGCGTGTCTCAATTGCCAAGGGTACTATTTCTATGAATTGAAGCTACATTTTGTTTACGCCTATACAGTCAGTTGGAGAGGAGCGGATGCGCTCTCTTAGGAAGGCGTCAGCATAATCTTTATGTGCCTGTTTAAAGAAATTAATTTTGTGTTTATTTTTGGTGGATGTGGATGTTACAGTATTCAGTTTCGCTACGTCGACCTTGTGTCTCCTAATCCCTGCATGCGTCATGACGATCCTTATTTACTCGGGATTATGTATTCCTGCATTTTCAAACTGATGTTTCGGTAATATTCATACTTGTCGGTTCATCTTGCAAAGCGAGATGAGTGACACAATGCACCTGTTAGTAGCATTTCTTGAAGATTTAATTCAAACGATTATAAGTAACTGGTGTGCTTCCCTAACAACAAACTGCTTCAATAAAGACTTACCATTTTTTTCGAAAACACCAGCATGCGTTTCACACGGTCTGAAAAAAATATTTATATGAAGTTTTTACCTTCTGCAGTTCCCTCTAATAGCATGGAAGTCATTCCCTGATCTCTTAACACACGTCCTCTCACTCTGTCCCCCCCCGCCTCTTGTCAGTGTTTCCCACATCTTCTTTTCTTCGACGATTGTGAGGAGAACCTACTCAAGCCTTACATTACCAGTGCACCTAACTAACAGCATCCCTCTAGAGCACCACATCTCAAACGCTTCGATTCTCTCCTTTCCCAGTTTCCCCACAGTCCATGTTTCAGTACCATAGAATGCTGTGCTCCAAACGTACATTCTCAGGTTTTTCTTCCTCAAATTGAGGCCTACGTTTGATACCAGCAGACTTCTCTTGGTCTGGAATGCCTTCCTTGCACATACTAGTCTGTTATTACGTCCTCTTTCCTTTATCCGTCGTTCGTTTTTTTTCTTACAAGGTAGCAGAATTCCTTAATATGCTCTGCTTCCTGACCCTCAATTTTGTTCTTAATTTTTATCGGTAATGTTACTTCTTCTGCTGTTCATTACTTGCGTCCTTCTTCTGCTTACTCTCAACACCTATTCTGTACTCACTAGACTGTTCATATCATTCAACAGGTTCTGTACTTCCTCTTTTCCACTGTTAAATGCAGAGGAGAGAGCAGATAGGTGGGAAGAATACATTGAAAGCCTCTATGAGGGTGAAGATTTGTCTGATGTGATAGAAGAAGAAACAGGAGTCGATTTAGAAGAGATAGGGCATCCAGTATTAGAATCGGAATTTAAAAGAGCTTTGGAGGACTTACGGTCAAATAAGGCAGAAGGGATAGAGAACATTCCATCAGAATTTCTAAAATCATTGGGGGAAGTGGCAACAAAACGACTATTCACGTTGGTGTGTAGAATATATGAGTCTGGCGACATACCATCTGACTTTCGGAAAAGCATCATCCACACAATTACGAAGACGGCAATAGCTGACAAGTGCGAGAATTATCGCACAATCAGCTTAACAGCTCATGCATCGAAGCTGCTTACAAGAATAATATACAGAAGAATGGAAAAGAAAATTGAGAATGCACTAGGTGACGATCAGTTTGGCTTTAGGAAAAGTAAAGGGACGAGAGAGGCAATTCTGACGTTACGGCTAATAATGGAAGCAAAGCTAAAGAAAAATCAAGACAGTTTCGTAGGATTTGTCGACCTGGAAAAAGCGTTCGACAATATGAAATGGTGCAAGCTGTTCGAGATTCTGAAAAAAGTAGGGGTAAGCTATATGGAGAGACGGGTCATATACAATATGTACAACAACTAAGAGCGAATAATAAGAGTGGACGATCAAGAACGAAGTGCTCGTATTAAGAAGGGTGTGAGACAAGGCTGTAGCCTTTCGCCCCTACTCTTCAATCTGTACATCGAGGAAAACCGGAAGAGAAGAGAATCGAAGCATTTGAGATGTGGTGCTATAGACGAATGTTGAAAATTAGGTGGACTGATAAGGTAAGGAATGAGGAGGTTCTACGCAGAATCGGAGAGGAAAGGAATATGTGGAAAACACTGCTAAGGAGAAGGGACAGGATGATAGGACATCTGCTAAGACATGAGGGAATGACTTCCATGGTACTAGATGGAGATGTAGAGGGCAAAAACTGTAGAGGAAGACAGAGATTGGAATACGTCAAGCAAATAATTGAGGACGTACGTTGCAAGTGCTACTCTGAGATGAAGAGGTTAGCACAGGAAAGGAATTCGTGGGGGGCCGCATCAAACCAGTCAGTAGACTGATGACCAGAAAAAAAAACAAAAAAACTCCTTCTTCATCACTGAGGTGGCAAGGCCGGCAACGAATGTTAACAGTGGTACTCTTGGACCATGAACATCCTGTTTATTTTCATCAATGCTTTTTCGACGCTGTCACCGAACCAAATATTTTCCACCCCTGTTCAAACACCCAATATTTTCTGCATGTCGACTGCGTTTGTAAAATACGCCGCAGATTTAGCGGTTCACTGGTGTGCGAGATTCTGCCAGTCACATTTTTGTGCTGCACCACTGCGGAAGCGTTTCACGCTGCTTCCAAATATTGTTAGTGTAATATTACTCGCACTGACTGTGATCGTTCATTTTTTCAGGTGGGCGCAATCATTGTGAAATTTACGCCCTAGTGCAGTGTTATTGCTGATGGAATACGTGGGTGGGGTCCATGTTAATTCGTACGAGCTACAAAGCTGATATTATGTGCCGATTGCTGAATACGTTTCATACCACAGTAAGCATGTGTGGGTCAATTGGTATGCGTGTGTGTGTGTGTGTGTGTGTGTGTGTGTGTGTGTGTGTGTGTGTGCGTCTGTATGTGTGTATGTGTGTGTAATGACATAAATATTACGAGGGCGTGCTGAAAAGTAATGCTTCGGAATTTTACATGTAAAAATTCTTACAGCTTTTAAAATAAAACAAACTTTATTAGTATTCTACATCTTCATTCTTCATCTTGTAATACGTGTATATTTCTATTGTCTAATCACAATTTATGAAAGATGTTTATACTTTATTGATAGGATTAAGCAGGAATAATTAATATTTGTCATGTTGGAAATAATTGTGGTAGCAGGGATTGTCTGCACCAAAGTATTGTTGGCAAGAGAGACCGCACATTGATATAATTTTAATACGGGCGGGAGAGATACATTTTAAGAAAAGAGCGGGAAAGACCGCGCATTGATACATTTCGTAATGGTAGCAGGGATTGCCTGCATCAGAAAGCATTGTTGGCAGGAGAGACCGCAATTTAGCGTTCGTAGGAAGTCAGTAGTAAGCGAGAAGTGAAGCGAGTCGGTAGCAGGTCTGAAGCGAGAGGTTGAGAGGAGCGGTGTGCCTGCCAGCCCCCAGCTATGATTTACAAGAGATTACAAACGTATGTACAGAGACATCTGCTAACTATTATCATAAGAGGAACTGATATTATTGAATTAATTTTTTGAGAAACTCAAGACTACTGAAGGTATGATTGCGCATTGCTAGTTGTAAGGTTATTGTAAAAAGTAAGTCCCATTTGAACGTTTGTAAAATCATTTCATTACCATCAGTATATATTTGAAGAAACGTTTTCAGAATATAATTAATTTTTGCCATCAAAGTTGCATTACTGATTATAATCTATCCCAAAAAAACCATCAACGTAAAACTTTGCAAAAATTTTATTATTGTCAAAAAAAAGTGTAACTATGAATTACGTAACTTCAGTCAAATTAATTAAAGAATAACGTCAGCTTTGCTGTTAAAGAATAACGTCACCTTTGGTAATAAATACAGCCACTTATTATGAAAGCCCACCAGCGGCTAATAGAGTACAGTAAAACAGAGTAAGTATATTCATGTCGCAGTTCGATGTAGCAGTCAGATGGCGATCCAGTGACAGTAAAAAAAGGTAAGGAACAGTTTTGGGTTATTGCAGGTAACGCCTGAGGGCCACGACGACGACACATTCTATGTTTCGTCGAAATAATCAGCAAATCACTTTCAATAAGCAGCATTTAAATTTGTATGCGAAGATTGAGAAATAGAATTAATTTCAAAGGGAAGATTTCATTTGTTATTATTAAGCAAGAGATAGAAATCCTAAGAGACGGTTTCATAGGTTATTGTAGAAGGAAAAGTTGCGTAACAAAAAAAAAAGAGAGATATAGAGGAGACGGGAAGGTTTCAATCTCTACATATTTATTTCGCAATAAAGTCACCCTGGCGACGAACACGCGTCTATCACCGAGAGTCCAGTTTGCTCGTACTGTCACTGTAGAACGTTTGACTTTGTTCACGGAGCCACCGCCACACGTTTGTCTGCACCGCTTCATCTCTACCTAAGTGAAGTCCGCGAGAGTGAAGCTTCAGAAAAAGATGAAAAGTGAATGGAGCCAGTTCTCGACTCTCGCGATGGCCGTGAACCCGAGGCGTCGGCTTGTTCCAGATGCCGCAGCGTTCGTGTGTGGCCTCGCATTGTCATGCTGAATCAGAGGGTGCTCCGTGTGTGGACAAACCCGTCGAATCCGAAAGTCGATTGTAGCACGCTTCTTCTCACTCACCGGCATACTTACGTCACACGCCGCCATGTTACACGCTACAGTACGAGGCCTTCTAGCGGCAGAGGGCTGCAAACACACTGAAGCGCCAAAGAAAATGGTATAGGCTCGCGTATTAAAATACGGAGTCGGCCGAAGTGGCCGTGCGGTTCTAGACGCTGCAGTCTGGGACCGCGAGACCGCTACGGTCGCAGGTTCGAATCCTGCCTCGGGCATGGATGTGTGTGATGTCCTTCGGTTAGTTTGGTTTAACTAGTTCTAATTTCTAGGGGACCGATGACCTCAGAAGTTGAGTCCCATAGTGCTCAGAGCCATTTGAACCAATCAAATACGGAGATATGTGCCTGTATAAGAGCACAAGTGTCTGGCGCAGTTCTTAGATCGCTTACTGCCGCTAGAATGGCACGTTATCAAGATTTAAGTGAATTTGAACGTGGTGCTATAGTCTGCGGGCGGGCGATGGGACACAGCATCTCCGAGGTAGCGACAAAGTGGGGATTTTCCCTTACGACAATTTCACGAGTGTACCGTGAATATCAGGAATCGGTAAAACAGATCTCCGACATCATGAACTCATCGACTCTACATGTCAGCAGGCGATGGAGGCTCTGTAATGGTGTGGGGCGTGTGCACTTGGAGTGATATGGGACCCCTGATACGTCCAGATACGACTATGACAGGTGACACGAACGTAAGCATCCTGTCTTATCCCCTTCACCCATTCGTGTCTATTGTGCATTCCGACGGACTTGGGCAATTCCAGCAGACCCCACACGTCCAGAATTGCTACAGAGTGGCTCCATGAACATTCCTATGAGTTTAAACACTTCCACTGGGCACCAAACTCACCAGATATGAACATTTTTTAGCATATCTGGGATCCCTTGCAAAGTGCTGTTCAGAAGAGATCTACACCACTTCGCACTCTTACGGATTTGCGGACGGCCTTGCAGGATTCACGGTGTCAGTTCTCTCCAGTACTACTTCAGACATTAGTCGAGTCCATGCCACGTCGTGTTGCGGCACTTCTGCGTGCTCGCGGGGGCCCTACACGATATTAGGCAGATGTACCAGTTTCTTTGGTTCTTCAGTGTATACAGGGTGGTCCATTGATAATGACGGGACCAAATATCTCACGAAATAAGCATCAAACGAAAAAACTACAAAGAACGAAACTTGTCTAGCTTGAAGGGGGGAACCAGATGGCGCTATGGTTGGCCCGCTAGATGGCGCTGCCATAGGTCAAACGGATATCAACTGCGTTTTTTAAATAGGAACCCCCATTTTTTATTAGATATTAGTGTAATACGTAAAGAAATATGAATGTTTTAGTTGGGCAAATTTTTTCGCTTTGTCATAGATGGCGCTGCAATAGTCACAAACATATGGCTCACAATTTTAGACGAACAGTTGGTAACAGTTAGGTCCAACTAAAACATTCATATTTCTTTATGTAGTACACCAATATGTCATAAAAAATGGGGGTTCCTATTTGAAAAACGCAGCTGATATCCGTTTGACTATGGCAGCACCATCTAGCGGGATAACCATAGCGCCATCTGGTTTCCCTCTTCAAGCCAGACATGTTTCGTTCTTTGTAGTTTTTTCGTTTTACGCTTATTTCGTGGCCCGGTCACGGTCAATGGACCACCCTGTATACATATGAAAACTGAAGATATAGAATGTTAATGTTGGTTTTATTTAAAAAGTTGTAAGATTTTCCACATCAAAACTTCTGAGGCACCAACGTGAAATCTTTCTCTATCGCACTTTGCACTAACTGATTTAGCTATCATGGCCTGGAAAGAATAAAGGTTTATTATGAATTATTAGGTGTTTTGTGCTGTTATGAAATACAAGATATATTTTTATTGTTTCACAGGCACTCTTTTGCGTTGCCATCACAGCACTTGATTGAACAACATACTTGGAGTCCAGTTTTTCAGGCACATAGTTGACGGGCACCATCCATTCCAGGGAAATTTTGAATGTAATTCCGTTGTGATTTTGGAGAAGTCGTTTTGATTCCCTAGCGTTTTTTTTTTTTTTTCGTGTACTCTGGATGTCAGTCCAAATCTGGTCCACTTGGAGTTGTTTACGAGTGACGTAATACACACGTAGGACTGTCGGTGATTAATTCTGTTGGCAGTATTGAGACCACTCGGTGATAAATCTGTCGGTGGACATGAAAAACTTGCCTGTAAGAGTCTTTATTGGGTGTAAATGTCGCCCCAAATAACACAATTTCGAAGTCAGTGAATATGGTGTAGGAAATGTTCTTATGATCGAGCCTTTCCTCTTATACGAGGGTTGCCCAGAAAGTAATGCACTGCATTTTTTACCTTCAACAATTGTTTATTAAACATAATAAGAAGTACACACACGAAAGAATGGTGTTTCATAAACACACGCTATATTTCCACGTAATCCGTATCCCGTTCTGTGGCCTTCCTCCAGCACGAAACAAGGGTTTGTATGTCCTGTCAGTACTAATCTTTGTCCTTCTGGGGGAGCCAGTGGTTCACTGTGTGAATCACCTCCTCATCGTCCTCAAAATGTCTTCCACGAATGGCATCCTCCCGGCGGGAGGCCCTCTCTACACGATATTTCATTTCATTTCATCGGTGCATGTATGTTACAATCAATTAAAAATGGTCTTCTGTCGCTAGAATTGCAAAACGTACAAGCGTGTTACACAATCTCAAGCAAATTAACAAAGAAACGAGGGGACGCAGGAACAGAAGAAAGAAAGGAAAGACTACTTACTGTGATTCGAGAGCATTGTAACGAATAAGGGAAAGTCGACGAGAAGAACAACGTGAAAGTACTGGAGAAGAGCAATGGATTATGGTGTGGTCACATTGAGACAGTTAATCCGACGAACGAGAAGAACGGGACAAGGATGGAAACAGAGGAAGAAAACAAAACATTTAAGCGAAAATCGACGAGTCGAAACACGCATGAACTGAAATTGGAAACCTGTGGTGTGTCATTCTGAGCCCATTAGACAATACTGTCCGCACGCGAGTGTCGTTAGGAGAGAAGTGCAGCCAGACTTGTTGATAGTGTGGCGCAAAAAAATACAAGGGTGACCCTCACGCACATACTGGATTAGTGGCAAAGACATCCAAATGCCAAGAACACAACTATGTGTTTTTGATGGGTTGCCCAGAAAGTAATGCACCTCATTTTTTTTCTCAGCTATAAACAATGCTGCTAATACGAAACGTTGCGTATGTATTATTTGAAGTTTCCTGAGTGAGCGCGCCAAGTTTCCGTCACTTCCGACAGATAGCGTAGCTGCAGAACAGATCCAAAATGGCGTCTGTGGGTTATGTTCGTTACAATCAACGTGCCGCCATTGAATTTCTCACTGCAGAGAAAGAAACTGTGCGGAATATTCACGAACACTTGAGCAGTCTATGGAGCATCTGCTGTCGACAGAAGTACAGTTAGTCGCTGGGAGCTGAGGATGAGGTCATCAAAAGGCGGTTCGGCGGAGCTCCACGAGTTGCAGCGGTCCGATAGACCATCCACGGCTGTCACATCTGACGGCATCTTCGGACTTCCATTCAAAACCAGCTGGGAATCGCACCCGGGCCCCCCGGCAGGACAAGCCGAGCTACGCTGGTGGCCTATCCACCGTTGATTGCATTATTCTCACTGATATTTAGGGTTCCGTGCCTCGGTCGGTAGAAACGAAAACATTATACGATCACTTCTGGTCCGTCTGTCTTTCTGGCTGCCTTTCCATCTGTTAAGACCCCTTTTTCTCAGGAATGGGTAAAGGTATCAAGTCGAAACGTATTTCACATACTAAGGACTGTGGTCACTTGGCGGTGTAGAAACTTTAAGCTATCCAGTAAGTGGAAACAAAAGGTAATAACATTTGTGTCATACATTTTGATACTCGCAAACTCCCTCCTCAACACCTATAGGTTACTTCTCATTGACACAGAATCATGAAATTTGGCAAGAAGTAAGGTTCTACAGTACACGTAAAGGAAAAAAAATCCGAAAATTGTTAATTTGTAATTGAATCTCTCGAAATAAACTTTTTTTCTGTCATGTTATACTACTGTTTGTCTTTCCGTCTGTTGAGACCCCTTTTATGACAGGAATAGGCAGACATATCAGGTTGAAATTTACGATGCGCATTAGGGTCTATGGTTCTTTGGCGCTGTAAAAATTTAAGCTTTTTCGTCAGTGCAGTCAAAAGATACGGCCATTTATCTCTCATATTTTGATATCGTGCCAGTATCGATATCGATGACAGGCAAAAATCGGAGTAATTCTCGATTCTCAGGATGGGTGAACTATCTGTATGCATAATTAAGTTTGCACCGAACCTTTGGTGGACGAAGCCTGTTTTTCGGAATGAGGACAAAATGCAGGAAACCATCCGAAAAAAAGGAACCTAATGAGACACGGTCGGATATGCCTTTCTAGGGAGATAGGCCCGCTTCAAGAAGGAGATAAAACGTCTTTCATAGCATAAGTTGCAGTGGCAAAGCATAGTTGGAAACACACAAAGCTAGAGGAAATTTGGAAATTTGTGGTAAGCTCCTATGGGACCAAACTGCTAAGGTCATTGGTCCCTAGGCTTAATGTAACTTAAAGTAACTTACGATCGAATTTTCACCTCGTGGTCAATACGCGAGATGTATGTGCGGGGAAGCAACATGTTGTCCGACTCCTCCTGAAAAGTGATGTCGTGAAATTTCAATAGTAAATCTCTCCGTGATGCACAACACCTCTCTTGAAACGTCTGCCAGTGGGGTTTGTTTAGCATCTCCGTAACGCTCTATCACCAGTTCCAAACGATACCGTGACGAAACGCGCCCATCTTCATTGGATCTTCTCTATCTCCTCTATCAGTCCTACCTGATAGGGATCCCAGATAGATGAACAACACTCAAGAATCGGGCGAACAAGCGCCTTATAGGACACTTCTTTCGTGGATGAGTTACATTTTCCTAAGATTCTTCCGATGAATCTGATAGGTACGGTAGACGCTGTCTCCAGGTATTTTTGATCAATAGTGTAGCTAAACGGTAGTGGACTTCTTTTCCTATGTATTCGCAATATGTTACATTTATGTACGTTCATTGTTAACTGCCAGAGCCTGCACCATTCATCGATTCTCTGCATGTCGTTCTGGAAATTCTTACTGTCTGCAACTTTGGTATAGAAACTGCATCATCTTCGAATAGCCTTAACGAGCATCCGACGCTTCCTACAAGACTGTTTCTATATAATGTAAACATCAACGGTCCTATCACACATCCCTGTGGTGCTTTTGTTCCTTTAAGAGCGACGTGTTGAGTTGTATCTGCAAGAAAGTCTTGAATCCAATCGTAAGTCTGCTCCGATACTCCATAAGCTTTGCAAAAACAGACATAATGTCTTATGGGATAACAGCAATCAGTGATTTTATAATGTTACTTAAAATCCGTCTTGATTGCAAATTTTTTTATTATTCATATGACCGGTTTCGGTTCATTCAGAACCATCTTCAGATCTGATATTTCAGTTACAGGAGTAACCCGTCCAAATCCAGCAGCTTTCGTCCACTTTCTATCTCCTGATGGACCATGTTAATGAGCAATCTTACCCAGACGCATGGATAACATCACAGCCCACATCCTGTGACTCCTGACTAACGTGTTATACGGAGGTGACAGTAGAACGTTTGGTTTGGTCACCACATTGGTCACGTTGGTGTAGGCGAGGAGGGGCCCCATCCCCAGTGTAGCACGATACACTTTAACAACAGCGGCATGTGTACAGTTTGCAGACTCAGCCGCTTCCGAGATGCTTCCATCCTTGGTGCAAAAGCCAATTGGCTTGCCCTTTTGGACGTCAGATAAGTTACTCCGTTTCCGCATCATGACAACGGCTGCACTGTTTTCCACGACCTACCGGCACGATTTACACTACTGGCCATTAAAATTGCTACACCAAGAAGAAATGCAGATGACAAACGGGCATTCATTGGACAAATATATTATACTATAACTGACATGTGGTTACATTTTCACGCAGCTTGGGTGAACAGATCCTGAGACATCAGTACCCAGAACAAACACCTCTGGCCGTAATAACGGCCTTGATACGAGTGGGCATTGAGTCAAACGTAACCGAGACGTGTAACCAATGGCGCCCCATACCATCACGCCTGGTGATACGCCAGTATAGCGATGACGAATACACGCTTCCAATGTGCGTTCACCGCGATGTCGCCAACCACGGATGCGACCATCATGATGCTGTAAACAGAACTAGGATTCATCCGAAAAATGGCGTTTTGCCATTCGTGCACCCAGGTTCGTCGTCGAGTACCCCATCGCAGGCGCTCCTGTCTGTAATGCAGCGTCAAGGGTAACCGCAGCCACGGTCTCCGAGCTGATAGTCCATGCTACTGCAAACGTCGTGCAGATGGTTATTGTCTTGCAGACGTCCCCATCTGTTGACTCAGGAATCGAGCCGTGGCTGCACGATCCTTTACAGCCATGCGGATAAGATGCCTGTCATCTCGACTGCTAGTGATACGAGGCCGTTGGGATCCAGCACGGCATTCTGTATTACCCTCCTGAACCCACCGATTCCATATTCTGCTAACAGTCATTGGATCTCGACCAACGCGAGCAGCAATGTCGCTATACGATAAACTGCAATCGCGATAGGCTACAATCCGACGTTTATCAAAGTCGGAAACGTGATGGTACGCATTTCTCCTCCTTACACGAGGCATCACAACGACGTTTCACCAGGCAACGCCGGTCAACTGCTGTTTGTGTATGAGAAATCGGTTGGAAACTTTTCTCATGTCAGGACGTTGTTGGGGTCGCCACCGGCGCCAACCTTGTGTGGATGCTCTGAAAAGCTAATCATTAGCATATCACAGCATCGTCTTCCTGTCGGTTAAATTTCGCGTCTGTACCACGTCATCTTCGTGGTGTAGCAATGTTAATGGCCAGTAGTGTATATACCCTGCCGCCCCCCCTCCCCCTCCCCCCGCCCCCCCCCCCCCCCAGTTAGTGCTGCCACCTTACGTCTGTGAACCGTTATTGCACGTTCACGTTCAACGTTAATGTGAGAGGACCCTGTGAAGGAACAGTGGACTCTTGCTGTTAGCTACCTAAAGCGGAGATAACATAGTGGTCGGTTATTCGTCTAATGATCCGAGCCGAAACAGTGTCATCACTACTGGATTTCCGGGGCGACATTCCACCGTATTAGTCTTGTCGTCTGTCCGCACTTGAACAGATTAGGCCGCGCTATGTAATGCTAAACCTTTAGCGTATTAACCTCTGTTTCCCGAGCCAATTTGCTATGCGAAAAGGACGGTGCCAGTCACCACTCATTCTGTTCCCAAAGACATTATTTTTCCCTGTAGCAGCGAGATCGATGTGAGAGTTCGTGATAAATATCTATGGCCTTTCCAGTTCTTAGTGGCACAGTACTAGGAAAACGTCGCCACTGTATGCTTTACGCAAGGTAAAAAGAAAATCATGTCCGCGTTTCTCGGTAGTAATTTCCTAGTCCGAGATCAGCGAAACGCGCACCATATTGCCTGCAGATGCCCGCAGGCGATATCCGCGGCGGTAAATTTGCGGAGAAAGCACCTGGCTGCCAGTTCGTGCGTTAAGCGAAGCGGGTATACAAGCTAGCTAGGCCTTCGCGTGTCGCGCTCGCATCGATATGGAAAGCGCTTACGCAGTGCAAGGCGCAGGGTGTCGCATCGCTACCGGGAACTGAAGCAAACCTCAGAAATTTACTAAAACTGCCCAATATTGCAACTCTGCTCTTATTTAAATACATTACTCTAAATTATCACTCATTTCTATCTTATATCGTTATTTAGCCAAAATCTGACACACCTGCCTAATATCGTGTAGGCTATCTGTGAGCACCCAGAAGTCCCGCAATACGACGTGGCATGGACTTGACTTATGTCTGAAGCAGAGCTAGAATTCAAAATGAAACCAAAAAATGACGCTTCTAGCGTTATCTAAACGAATTAACTCACTTAGCAATGCCTGATGGGATATCAGTAATCAGTGATTTTATAATGTTACTTATAATCCGTCTTGATTGCAAATTTTTTTATTCTTATGACCGATTTCGGTTCATTCAGAACCATCTTCAGATCTGATATTTCAGTTACAGGAGTAACCCGCCCAAATCCAGCAACTTTCACATGTGACGCAGCATTATAGAATTAACTCACGTTCACCACACTCCAAAGCTATACCCTCAGGTACTAACGATTATTTTTACAAGCTCGAAAATTTTTTTTACATAAAAGTGGGCGGCAATCTTGTATCACCAAAGGGTTTTTTTCGCAGGTGATGGGGAAGATTATGAGACATCAAGGAATCGTCACTTTGTTAATAGAGGGAAGCGTTTGTGTGGAGGGGGGACAATTCTAGAGGGAGAAGAAGGGATAACTTCAGTAAGCAGGGCCAAATATACACTGAAGAGCCAAAGAAACTGTTACACCTGCCTAATATCGTGCAGGGTCCCCGGGAGCACGCAGAATTGCCGCAACACGACGTGACGTGGACTCGACTAACGTCTGAAGTAATGCTGGAGGGAACTGACTCCATGAATCTGGCAGGGCTGTCCATAAATCCTTAAGAGTACGAGGGGGTGGAGATCTCTTGTGAACAGCACGTTGCAAGGCATCGTAGATTTGCTCAATAATGTTCATGTCTGGGTAGTTTGGTGGCCAGCAGGTGTTCAAACTCGGAAGACTGTTCCTGGAGCCACTGTGTGGCAATTCTGGACGTGCTGGGTTGACACTTTGTCCTGATGGAACTGGACAAGTCCGTCGGAATGCACAATGGACATGAATGGATGCAAGTAATCAGACAGGATGCTTACATATGCGTCACCTGTCAGAGTCTAGACATATCAGGGGTCCCATATCGCTCCAAGTGGACACGCCCCACACCATTACAGAGCCTGTATCAGCTGACATGCAGCGTCCACAGATTCATGGTGTTGTCTCCATACCCGTACGCGTCCATCCGCTCGATACAATTTGAAACGAGACTCGTTCTACCAGGCAACATGTTTGCAGTCATCAGTAGTCCAATGACGGTGCTGACAGTCCGATGCGACGCGTAAAGCTTTGTGTTGTGCAGTCATCAAGGGTACACAAGGGGGCCTTCGGCTGCGAAGGACAATATCGATGACGTTTCGTTCAACGGTTGGCGCTGATGCATGCTGACGACCCAGCATTGGAATCTTCTCCAATTTGCGGAAGGCTTGCACTTCTGTCACGCTGAGCGCTTCTCTTCGTTCATCATTGGTCCCGTTCTTGCAGGGTCTTTTTCCGGCCGCATATGTCGGAGATTTCCTGTTTTACCGGATTCCTGGTATTGACGGTACACTCGTGGAATAGTCGTACGGGGAAATCTCCATTTCATCGCTGGTGCACCACGTTGAAACTCACTTAAATCTTGACAACATTCCGTTGTAGCAACAGTAACCGATCTAACAGCTGCGTGAGAGGCTTGTTTTCTTATACAGGCATTGCGGACCGTGCTCCGTATTCTGCTTGTTTATATACCCATATCTCTGTATTTGAATACACCCGCCTATGCCGGCCGGGGTGGCCGAGCGGTTCTAGGCACTACAGTCCGGAACCGCGCGACCGCTACGGTCACAGGCTCGAATCCTGCCTCGGGCGTGGGTGTGTGTGATGTCCTTAGGTTAGTTAGGTTTAATTAGTTCTAAGTTCTAGGGGACTGATGACCTCAGAAGTTAAGTCCCATAGTGCTCAGAGCCATTTTGAACACCCGCCTATACCAGTTTCTTTGGGGCTTCAGTGTATCGTCTTAGTGTCTAGGGTGCGGTCACAGTGGCATCGATATAGGGTAGTTGCATTCCGCCGAAGACCCACTTCGGCTGAAGAGGGCACATCTTTTCACATAAATACGCGTCTATGTGCATGGCCACAGTGTAACCGATCTCATCGTCCGAACATAGTTCGGAAGAGAAACGATGAATTTCAAATCAAATCAAATTTGGGCGTAACATAGCAGAACGATATGAAGTGGGACAAGCATGTAACGCCAGTTGTGGCGAAGGCGGATAGTCGTCTTCGGTTCATTGGAAGAATTTTGGGAAGATGTGGTTCACCTGTGAAGGAGACCTATACTCGAGTACTGCTCGAGCAATTGGGATCCCTATCAGGTCGGATTGAGAGAGTTCATAGAAGCAATTCAGAGGCGGGCTGATAGATTTGTTACTGGTAGGTTTTATCATCACGCAAGTGTTACGAAAATGCGTCAGGAACTCGGGTGGGAGTCTCTGGAGGAAAGGAGGCGTTCTTTTCGTGAATCGCTACTGAGGAAATTTAGAGAACCAGCATTTGAGGCTGACTGCAGTACAATTTTACTGCCTCCAACTTACATTTTGCGGAAAGACCACAAAGATAAGAGAGATTAGGGCTTGTACAGAGGCATATAGGCAGTCATTTTTACCTCGTTCTGTTTGGGAGTGGAACAGGGAGAGAAGATGCTAGTTGTGGTACGAGGTACCCTCCGCCACGCACCATATGGTGGATTGCGGAGTGTGTATGTAGATGTAATAGAAGCGAAGGTCGAGGGCAAAAAGAAGAAAGGTTGAAGAGTAATATCTTGCTCAGGTAACAAAAAGCAGTGGACAGGATTGCCAAGTGTAGATCAACCACTTGATTCTACGGTTCATAGACTAAGGACGCATGGAATGGTCGCCAAAATCCATTAGTCGACGGGCTGAAGAAGAAGACGATGAAAAAAATTGTAGATATGAACAAATGGATGGCGCGGTGGAAACACGTTGTAGCGGTTCCCCTCCACGTGTGATCTCAAGATATGCCAACGATTCCAGCAGACAGGAAACGTGTCCAGGCGCTACGGTACGGGACGTCCACAGTGTACAACACCACAAGAAGACCGATACCTCACCATCAGTGCCCGAAGACGGCCACGGAGTAATGCAGGTAGCCTTTATCGGGACCTTACCGCATGCACTGCAACAGTTGTCTCCAGACACACAGTCTACAGACGATTGAACAGACATTGTTTATTTTCCCAGAGACCTGCAAGGTGCATTCCACTGACCCCTGGTCACAAGAGAGCCCGTAAAGCCTGGTGTCAAGAACACAGTACATGGTCATTGGAACAGTGGTCCCAGGTTATGGTTCAAATGGCTCTGAGCACTATGGGACTTAACAGCTGAGGTCATCAGTCCCCTAGAACTTAGAACTAGTTAAACCTAACTAACCTAAGGACATCACACACATCTATGCCCGAGGCAGGATTCGAACCTGCGACCGTAGCGGTCTTGCGGTTCCAGACTGAAGCGCCTAGAACCGCTCGGCCACTACGGCCGGCCCCAGGTTATGTTCATGGACGAGTCCAGGTATAGTCTGAACAGTGATTCTCGCCGGGTTTTCATCTGGCGGGAACCAGGAACCCGATACCAACCCCTTAATGTCCTTGAAAGGGACCCGTATGGTGGTCGTGGTTTGATCGTGTGGGGTGGGATTATGACTGGTGCACGTACATCCCTGCATGTCTTTGACAGAGGAACTGTAACAGGTCAGGTGTATCGGGACGTCATTTTGCACCAGTATGTCGGCCTTTTCAGGGGTGCAGTGGGCGCCACCTGATGGATGATAACACACGGCCCCACCGAGCTGCCATCATGGAGGAGTACCTTGAAACAGAAGATATCAGGCGAATGGAGTGGCCTGCCACTTCTACAGACCTGAACCCCATCGAGCACGTCTGGGATGCTCTCGGTCGACGCTGCACTTCAAACCCCTACGGCACTTCAGGAGCTGCGACAGGCACTGGTGCAAGAATAGGAGGCTATACTCCAGTAGCTTCTCGACCACCTGATCCAAAGTATGCCAACCCGTTGTGCGGCCTGTGTACGTGTACATGGTGATCATATCCCATACTGATGTCGGGGTACATGCGCAGGAAACAGTGGCATTTTGTAACACATGTGTTTCCGGACGGTTTTCTCAACTTATCACCAATACCGCGGACTTACAGTTCTGTGTCATGTGTGTAACCTATGTGCCTATGCTATTAGCCATTATCCTTAATTTATGAGCATGACTGTAGTAGCACTGGCGTGTGAACTCCAGCCTTCGTCGCCGACGAACATCAGTCAGCACGGGTGGATGGACCAGCTACCTGTTGCAGAGGCCCGTACACATCTCCTCAGCGTTCACCCCTGTCATCTACGGCCTTGGTGCACCCAGGTTTTGGACAGCGCCATTTTCCCATTTACAGTATACTTTACAGCCGGCGCCAGGAGAACAGTTTGCAAACTTATCAGTTTCTGGAATGCTTCCACTTTTGCCCCGATAGCCAATCATGTCATGGTTTCATGGTTTGACGTTCATGTGAGATGCTGAAATAGAGCTTCACCGGTGGCTCACAGTCTTACTGCCTTTATGGATGGTAAAACTGTTCCATTCGACAGTGATGTCATTCCAAATACATCACTGGAGTGCACGTTGAAGTTGTGGCGGTGGGACTTTGAAGTCCCATACCATCCTCCGACGGTCGAAGTTCGCTTTGCTGCAAGAGGTAACTTAACTGCTAACAATATTACGAATCAACATTGGTGGTTTACCATACGTCCTTTAGGACGTCATATAAATGGCACCGCAGTACGGCAACGAGTGTACTGTTTCCCACTTTTCCCGACACGCTTTGTATCCCCTCCACTGCTAGTGCTGCTCTGTGATTGCTTCTACATCTACATCTACATTTATACTCCGCAAGCCACCCAACGGTGTCGTCGGAGGGCACTTAACGTGCCACTGTCATTACCTCCCTTTCCTGTTCCAGTCGCGTATGGTTCGCGGGAAGAACGACTGCCGGAAAGCCTCCATGTGCGCTCGAATATCTCTTAATTTTACATTCGTGATCTCCTCGGGAGGTATAAGTAGGGGGAAGCAGTATCTTCGATACCTCATCCAGAAACGCACCCTCTCGAAACCTGGATAGCAGGCTACACCGCGATGCAGACAGCCTCTCTTGCAAAGTCTTCCACTTGAGTTTGCTAAACATTTCCGTAACGCTATCACGCTTACCAAATAACCCTGTGACGAAACGCGCCGCTCTTCTTTGGATCTTCTCTATCTCCTCTGTCAACCCGACCTGTTACGGATCCCACACTGATGAGCAATACTCAAGTGTAGGTCGAACGAGTGTTTTGTAAGCCACCTCCTTTGTTGATGGACTACATTTTCTAAGGACTCTCCCAATGAATCTCAACCTGGCACCCGCCTTACCAACAATTAATTTTATATGATCATTCCACTTCAAATCGTTCCGCACGCATACTCCCAGATATTTTATAGAAGTAACTGCTAGCAGTGTTTGTCCCGCTATCATATAATCATACAATAAAGGTTCTATGTATTCGCAATACATTACATTTGTCTATGTTAAGGGTCAGATGCCACTCCCTGCACCAAGCGGATAGGTCCGCTGCAGATCTTCCTGCATTTCGCTGCAATTTTCTAATGCTGCAACTTCTCTGTATACTACAGCATCATCCGCGAAAAGCCGCACGGAACTTCCGACACTATCTACTAGGTCATTTATATATATTGTGAAAAGCAATGGTCCTATACCACTCTCCTGTAGCACGCCAGATGTTACTTGAACGTCTGTAGACGTCTCTCCATTGAGAACAACATGCTGTCTTCTGTTTGCTAAAAACTCTTCAATCCAGCCACACAGCTGGTCTGATATTCCGTAGGCTCTTACCTTGTGAGTTATTGCACGTTGATGCCGAACATAAGCGGTGGTCACGTTAATGTGACTGAACTGTGCAGTTTGGTATCTTAACAAAACGACCCAAAAAAAGAAAGCGAACGGTTGAAAACGATTAATTGTGGGCTTCATGTTTCATCTAATCCTCTTCCAGCAAAAAGTCACCGTGAAAGTAGCAATGTGGCCGGCCAAGGCTCGCCACAGGTAAAACAGTGCAGAAACCATCTCTTTGAGCATGGAATACAGTTCACGACAGACTTTTTAACACAGAGATTCAGTGTCAATAACAAATATTATATGTCAGGCCCTCTCACTTACATTTCCATTTGCAGTGAGATTAAATTGTACAATATGAAAACCATTCCGAAAATATAAAAGCAGGGAAGTTAACTGTTCTAGAGCATACGCGTCAGTAGACCACAGCGTAAATATTCAAAATGGATGGAATTAATTAATTCTATACGAATTGCGGTAAGAATTTCACATGATTCTACTGCAGTTGTAGTATAGATCGTCCTTTTAAAAACTTGATTCCATTTGTTGTTGATAATTCTTCCGGGTTATATGACCGTGGTCCATGGAAATCTTCTATTCCTAACGTTTCGTCCAATACTACGTTGGACATCTTCAGAGGTATGGCTGGTCCTGCTGAGTCCTGCCGATTGACGAGTCGGGCGTCAGAGAGCGGCCTAAATACCGAGGACAGTGGGCGTGGTCTAGCTCGCACATAGTAGCAGAGAGAAAACTAGTCAAAGATAAAATGTAACTATCGATAATAGTCCATCATACTTATCGATTCTGTAACGCTACTGTCCATATCTCGCTTAATTTCAAGGCCTCTTCTTTTCCATTAAAATTATCTTCATGTTTATAAATTTCAATAGCCTCCCTATACAGGCGTGGATAATAGTTCGTGGTAGCACTTAAAACTGCAGTTTCAGAAAACTTAACTACATGGTCACCGGACTGAAGTGCATGCTCCGCAACGGCCGATTTATCTGTTTTTCCCAGTCGGCAAAGACTTTTATGCTCCTTTACCCTTGTATTCACACTTGTTTTCGTAGTACCAATATAGACCTTGCCACAAGTACACGGAATTTTATACACACTGCCAGATGATAATGGTGGCCTTTTATCTTTAACAGAACGAAGCACTTGTCCTATTTTCCTGGTAGGTTTGAATACCGGTTTCACTTTATGTTTCAGTAAAATTTTGCCGATTCGATCTGTAACCTTACTAATGAAAGGTAAAGACACCATGTTCTTCCATTGCTGTGTACCATCCTTGTCCTTTGGCCTGCTGTTCAAAAATGGTTCAAATGGCTCTGAGCACTATGGGACTTAACATCTATGGTCATCAGTCCCCTAGAACTTAGAACTACTTAAACCTAACTAACCTAAGGACATCACACATATCCATGCCCGAGGCAGGATTCGAACCTGCGACCGTAGCAGTCGCGCGGCTCCGGACTGAGCGCCTAGAACCGCTAGACTACCGCGGCCGGCTGGCCTGCTGTAATTAGGTCTTAAAACTCTATTAATTTCTTTGTACCCATTCTTTTCGAAGGCCTGTTTCAGATGATTCAGTTCCGTATCCAGATGTTCCGACGTACAAATCCGTTTTGCCCTCTCCACTAAACTTTTCTTTACACCTCTTTTTTGTTATGGGTGACGACTGGAGTTCTTACTTAAGTATCTATCAGTATGTGTGCTCTTCCGAAACATTTTATGTTTTAGACTGCCATCGGTCTGTCTCATGACTAACACATCGAGAAACGAAATAGCCTGGTCTTTTTCCACTTCAATGGTAAACCGAATTTTAGGGTTTATGCTACACTCCTGGAAATGGAAAAAAGAACACATTGACACCGGTGTGTCAGACCCACCATACTTGCTCCGGACACTGCGAGAGGGCTGTACAAGCAATGATCACACGCACGGCACAGCGGACACACCAGGAACCGCGGTGTTGGCCGTCGAATGGCGCTAGCTGCGCAGCATTTGTGCACCGCCGCCGTCAGTGTCAGCCAGTTTGCCGTGGCATACGGAGCTCCATCGCAGTCTTTAACACTGGTAGCATGCCGCGACAGCGTGGACGTGAACCGTATGTGCAGTTGACGGACTTTGAGCGAGGGCGTATAGTGGGCATGCGGGAGGCCGGGTGGACGTACCGCCGAATTGCTCAACACGTGGGGCGTGAGGTCTCCACAGCACATCGATGTTGTCGCCAGTGGTCGGCGGAAGGTGCACGTGCCCGTCGACCTGGGACCGGACCGCAGCGACGCACGGATGCACGCCAAGACCGTAGGATCCTACGCAGTGCCGTAGGGGACCGCACCGCCACTTCCCAGCAAATTAGGGACACTGTTGCTCCTGGGGTATCGGCGAGAACCATTCGCAACCGTCTCCATGAAGCTGGGCTACGGTCCCGCACACCGTTAGGCCGTCTTCCGCTCACGCCCCAACATCGTGCAGCCCGCCTCCAGTGGTGTCGCGACAGGCGTGAATGGAGGGACGAATGGAGACGTGTCGTCTTCAGCGATGAGAGTCGCTTCTGCCTTGGTGCCAATGATGGTCGTATGCGTGTTTGGCGCCGTGCAGGTGAGCGCCACAATCAGGACTGCATACGACCGAGGCACACAGGGCCAACACCCGGCATCATGGTGTGGGGAGCCATCTCCTACACTGGCCGTACACCACTGGTGATCGTCGAGGGGACACTGAATAGTGCACGGTACATCCAAACCGTCATCGAACCCATCGTTCTACCATTCCTAGACCGGCAAGGGAACTTGCTGTTCCAACAGGACAATGCACGTGCGCATGTATCCCGTGCCACCCAACGTGCTCTAGAAGGTGTAAGTCAACTACCCTGGCCAGCAAGATCTCCGGATCTGTCCCCCATTGAGCATGTTTGGGACTGGATGAAGCGTCGTCTTACGCGGTCTGCACGTCCAGCACGAACGCTGGTCCAACTGAGGCGCCAGGTGGAAATGGCATGGCAAGCCGTTCCACAGGACTACATCCAGCATCTCTACGATCGTCTCCATGGGAGAATAGCAGCCTGCATTGCTGCGAAAGGTGGATATACACTGTACTAGTGCCGACATTTTGCATGCTCTGTTGCCTGTGTCTATGTGCCTGTGGTTCTGTCAGTGTGATCATGTGATGTATCTGACCCCAGGAATGTGTCAATAGTTTCCCCTTCCTGGGACAATGAATTCACGGTGTTCTTATTTCAATTTCCAGGAGTGTATTAAGATAATCAAAAAATTCGTCTAAAGCATTTTTACCGTATGTCCAAACCACGAATGTGTCGTCTACATAACGATACCAACAACATGGTTTCTTATTTGCTTTATTCAACACTAATTGTTCAAATTTATCCATGTAAAAATTGGCCATACAACCCGGAAGATTTATCAACAACAGTACCATCCGGTCGTGAAAGCCTTCATTGTATGATTGATTCCATTTCTTGTATTTCTTGAATATTTCGGCTGAAGGGTGGAGTACTGTTCGATTATCATCTCTCCCTCGCCGCTCTGCGACGAGGGGATGAAGTAACAATAAAGAGAAAAAAATATCCGTGCTTTGGCGTTAGGGTCCTGAGCAACCCTTTCAGCCGGTGTGTGGGCGGCCACGTGGAGCCCAGCTAGTGTTGTCCAGAAGTGGAGCGCTGGAGAGATCGTTAGCCCGCCGTTGTGTTCCTAATGGCAGCGCCATTCACCCAGCCAATGTCTGCTTGCTCTGTAGACACTAGGGCCTCTCTGTATAGGCACCCTGTATAGCTGCAGACAGCTTCATCTAGCGGGCGCTTCCACCAGGCTCGCCTTACGAGTTCCTACAGACCAGCAGCAAGTCACGCTATTGAGATGAGACACTGGTCTTGTTTTAAAATTTGTGGTTTGTTACTGTTAGACCAATGGCACCCCAGAGCTTAACGGAGCTTTGGCAGTCCTGCGACCAAATAAGGCAGAAGGGTTAGATAGCATTCCTTCAGAATTTCTAAAATCGGTGGCAGCTAACTGACTACTGAAGTTAATTTGTGGAATCTGTGAGTCCGGAGAAATACCGTAAGACTTCCTGAAAACCATCATTCATGTTGTTGTTGTGGTCTTCAGTCCTGAGACTGGTTTGATGCAGCTCTCCATGCTACTCTATCCTGTGCAAGCTTTTTCATCTCCCAGTACCTACTGCAACCTACATCCTTCTGAATCTGCTTAGTGTATTCATCTCTTGGTCTCCCTCTACGATTTTTACCCTCCACGCTGCCCTCCAATACTAAATTGGTGATCCCTTGATGCCTCAGAACATGTCCTACCAACCGATCCCTTCTTCTGGTCAAGTTGTGCCACAAACTTCTCTTCTCCCCAATCCTATTCAATACTTCCCCATTAGTTATGTGATCTACCCATCTAATCTTCAGCATTCTTCTGTAGCACCACATTTCGAAAGCTTCTATTCTCTTCTTGTCCAAACTATTTATCGTCCATGTTTCACTTCCATACATGGCTACACTCCATACGAATACTTTCAGAAATGACTTCCTGACACTTAAATCTATACTGGATGTTAACAAATTTCTCTTCTTCATAAACGCTTTCCTTGCCATTGCCAGCCTACATTTTATATCCTCTCTACTTCTACCATCATCAGTTATTTTGCTCCCCAAATAGCAAAACTCCTTTACTACTTTAAGTGTCTCATTTCCTAATCTAATACCCTCAACATCACCCGACTTAATTCGACTACATTCCATTATCTTCGTTTTGCTTTTGTTGATGTTCATCTTATATCCTCCCTTCAAGACACCATCCATTCCGTTCAACTGCTCTTCCAAGTCCTTTGCTGTCTCTGACAGAATTACAATGTCATCGGCGAACCTCAAAGTTTTTATTTCTTCTCCATGGACTTTAATACCTACTCCGAATTTTTCTTTTGTTTCCTTTACTGCTTGCTCAATATACAGATTGAACAACATCGGGGAGAGGCTACAACCCTGTCTTACTCCCTTCCCAACCACTGCTTCCCTTTCATGTCCCTCGACTCTTATAACTGCCATCTGGTTTCTGTACAAATTGTAAATAGTCTTTCGCTCCCTGTGTTTTACCCCTGCCACCTTTAGAATTTGAAAGAGAGTGAAAGAGAGTATTCCAGTCAACATTGTCAAAATATATATTCATATTCATACAATCCCGAATATTGCCGCGCCGGGTAACCGCGCGGTCTCAGGCGCCTTGGCACGGTTCCGAGTCCTCTTTCCGGCAAGGGTGTGTGTGTTCTCCTTAGCGGAAGTTAGTTCAAGTGTTCAAGTAGTGTGTAAGCCTAGAGACTGATGACCTCAGCAGTTTGGTCCCATGGGAAGTTATGACAAATTTCCAAATTCCGAATATAGCAAGCGCACGTAAGTGTGAGAACTGTAACACAATCACCTTAATGTCTCATGCATCCAACATTCTGACACGAACAATAAACAGAAGAATCTAAAGAAAATTCAGGATGTGTTATAAGGACGTCAAAGAGACGGACTTTGACAACAGTGTAATCAGATGTACGACAAATATCTTTCTTTATCAGTACGGTGGTGCGTTGGGACATTCGCATACAAGACTTCGGTTCTTGGTCTACACGTAAGTTTATTTTTATTTTCCAATTTTGCTCTGCCCAATAAGACTGTAGTACACACTGTTTCTTAAACGATACGTATTGGATTGGTGCCTAAGTTCGTAAAGGTTTTCAAAGGTTTAATAAACAGAACAGATACGCATAACAGAGACTTTAGTCATCAAATGGTTGGTTCAAATGGCTCTGAGCACTACGCGACTTAACTTCTGAGTCATCAGTCGCCTAGAACTTAGAACTAATTAAACCTAACTAACCTAAGGACATCACACACATCCATGCCAGAAGCAGGATTCGAACCTGCGACCGTAGCGGTCGCTCGGCTCCAGACAGTATCGCCTAGAACCGCACGGCCACCCCGGCCGGCCTTTAGTCATCAATAACATATTTTCTTCTTCAGTAGTTGCAACATTCGGCCAATGCTGAGAGAACTTTTTGAATCCACGACTGAAGAAATCACATGGTTTTGAGGAGAAGAACTCGTCGAGACGTGAATGAGATTTTCACTCTGCAGAGGAGCGTGCGCTGATATGAAACTTCCTGGCAGATTAAAACTGTGTGCCGGACCGAGACTCGAACTCGGGACCTTTGCCTTTCGCGGGCAAGGGCTCTACCAACAGAGCTACCCAAGCACGACTCACGTCCCGTCCTCACAGCTTTACTTCTGCCAGTACCTCGTCTCCTACCTTCCAAAATTAACAGAAGTTCTCCTGCGAAAGGCAAAGGTCCCGAGTTCGAGTCTCGGTCGGGCACACAGTTTTAATCTGCCAGGAAGTTTCATATCAGCGCACACTCCGCTGCAGAGTGAAAATCTCATTCTGGAAACGTCCCCCAGGCTGTGGTTAAGCCATGTCTCCGCAATATCCTTTCTTTCAGGAGTGCTAGTTCTGCAAGGTTCGCAGGAGAGCTTCTGTTAAGTTTGGAAGGTAGGAGACGAGGCACTGGCAGAAGCAAAGCTGTGAGAACGGGACGTGCTTGGGTAGCTCAGTTGGTAGAGCCCTTGCCCGCGAAAGGCAAAGGTTCCGAGTTCGTGTCTCGGTCCGGCACACAGTTTTAATCTGCCAGGAAGTTTCGTCGAGACGTGTTAGGAGCGCGTTTTCATACGGAAGGAAAGTTCCTTGACGGTTGTTCAACAGAGAGCGGTAAAAGTTAATATCTGAGGGTGCAAGATCAGGTGAATCAGGTAGGTGCGGAATGAGGAGAACTTTAAGTTATTTTGCGAATTTTTTTATCTGCACTTACGTCCGTTTGAGTGTGTAGTCCACTCCATTGACAGATATGTGTTTACAATGATTTAAAATTTATATTCGCGTAATTTGACTCATAGCAGATCATATTAGTCTATGCTCTCATGTAGCGTGCAAGGGCAACACCCATTTCGCAAAACTCCATACACACCCGACGCCTTTTGACGTCACACGCAGTATCGAAGACAGCAGAAACTGCTATCGACTTCCGCCAGCGTTCGATGTGGCGTGCTTGGCAATCGCCATATTCAGTTTCGTATCGTAGCGTGCAAGCTAATGAAGTATGTACGTCAAGTATGCATGAAGTCTCGTGAAATGAGTGTTATCCTTAGACGCTGCTTAGAAGCATTGAATAATACGATCTTTGTATGTAGCTATTACCAGTGAAATTCCGTGAATATGAATTGTAAATCATTGCAAACATATATCTGTCAGTGGAGGGGACTCAACAATCGAACTATAGCAAGTAAAAATAAAAAAAAGTGCACAAAATAATGTAAAGTTCTGACAAGCCTCAACAGCTCGGGAACTGAGACACAATCTCAACAGCCACTCCAAGACACTGTGTTGTGACACAGAGAGACGTAAATACCTATAGTATTAGAAGTAAGCCATCTAACGTATCTTTTATTATTTTATACGAAAATGATGTATTTTATATTGCAAATTTACTTGAAAATGGCAAACTGCCGAAACGATACTCGTACTGTGTAAATAAAGAGCTAATAAAATCGTTGTACAGCAGAAAACGGGAGAATATGTAATACGTCATTCACTCACCTAATGCATGCTGCGAGCCCTTCTCATAGGAAGCTTATGGAATCTTATAACAGTTTTTAATGAACGTACAAAAAACAAAATCCTGTATTTGGGAAAAAAAGATAGTTACGCTGAGCTGTTGTGACCGTAGTAGCTGAAGACAACCGGTATACGGTACTGATAAGGGTATTTGACGTAAATGTCATTGTTTACTTATCTCCACGATGCGTTTCAAATGTTTAAACGTCCATCATCAGGTGGATTTGCATTTTTTACTATGACATGTGTGTGTGTGTGTGTGTGTGTGTGTGTGTGTGTGTGTGTGTGTTGTGTTACGATTTTTGGGAGCAACTTGTGGTAGTGTCTAGGGGAGGAACAAAACTCTATTTCAGAACATAGTTTGGGATTTCTTTTGACAAAATGCTAACGGGAAAAATAAAATAAGTAAAACAGAGTATCTCCAGTGGTCACAGGTTCCTTTCACTGTCGTAACACATTACATGTGTACTGTCATATTTTGTAAACAAATATGGCGTCTGGAAACTATTAGGTGCATCGATCATATAGCAATTGTTTCCAGACGCCATATTTGTTTACAAAATATGACAGTACACATGTAATGTGTTACGACACACCTTGGAGATACTCTGTTTTTGTTAAAAAATATATCGGCTCAACCACTTGTTTATAGCGTAAAACACTAAGACTGACGCGTTTCGGAAGTCAGGCTTCCGTCATCAGAATAATAAAAAGAACCTGTTAAAACTCGCTAAAACGGAACATGCACCAGGCACAATTAAATTGATAATAAAATTAAAACATCGTGGCTTCTTCCCTTATTGCAAATGGCTCTGAGCACTATGGCACTTAACTGCTGAGGTCATCAGTCCCCTAGAACTTAGAACTAAGGACATCACACACATCCATTCCCGGGGCAAGATTCGAACCTGCGACCGTAGCGGTCTCGCGGTTCCAGACCGCAGCGCTTAGAACCGCTCGGCCACTCCGGCCGGCTCCCTTGTTGCAACCGTGTCTTCCAAGGTGCATCGCCACATAGTCGTCAAAATATAAAAAAACCTAAAATGGGGTCGCCTATGGTGTTCAACATCTAACAACATGGCTCTCTCCTCTATCGTCGTAAACCGCCCGTGCGTCTTCGTTGATACCACACAGCACGTAGCCAAACATGACACTGAAACGAAAGTGAGCTCACGCGCACGTAAACAAGGAAGTCACAGAGATGTCCATACAAACAGATAACGTATACATGTTCCAAGGACCTCATGAAATGATGGTATCCTGCCAATTGCTAAAAATGTAGTCACTAAAAGAAACCAGTGAAATGTTTGAAAAAGTTATTTGTATCACCAGTTAGCTGTTCATTCAGTGTGTTCTGTTTATCCACACTATGTATCGTAATTTCCAGCTGTTCTAGTAGATCCAGCTTTTAGCCTTTGTCGTGTCTATGTAAAATAACGAGATCCTGATCTATTCCCAACATGGGGTGTCCCGTTTCCCAAATATGCGTGGCTACAGATGACGTTTCGAAATTATTAAGCCGGAAAGCATCGCTATGTTCTTTGTAACGTACTTTAAAGGACCTGCCAGTTTGGCCTACATAGCTTGCCTTGCACGTGTTACACCATTTTAGGATTTTTTATATTTTGACGACTATGTGGAGGTGCACCTTGGAAGACACGGCTGCAACAAGGGAAGTAGCCACGATGTTTAATTTTAGTATCAATTTTATTGTGCCTGGTGCATGTTCCATTTTTAGCGAGTTTTACGTGGTTCTTTTACTTTTTATTATTCTGATGATGGAAGCTTGACTTCCGAAACGCGTCAATCTTAGTGTTTTACACTATAAATAAATGTTTGAGCCGATATATTTTTTAACATTGACATTCACAACCACGATCTATCATCCAGTATTGATAAAGTCAAAATTGTTTTACTTATTTTATTTTTACCCTTACAAGGAGACGGCACGACTCTGGGGTTCGGGATTTGTCCGAAATTTTGTGTGGTGAAAGAGGAGCCCTAACACCTCACGTGGTTAAAATATTAGGACGCACTATTAGGAAAATCCCGAGAAAACTCGATCCAAAGTTTCTTAGGTGCCTTATGAGTATAAAATGTTAATCCATTGCGAAGCCGCAGTCTGGCCTACACGGTTAGAAGGCGGAGCCTTACGCCAGCGGTCTCGGGTTCGATTCCTCCTCTGGCTCTTTTTTTTTTTCTTCTGTTGCTTGCAAAATTACAGCGCATTGTTACAGGAGAATCGTGAATTTAATTCCCAGGAAGACAGTATAAAAATTCATTCTATAATTCAGCATCAGTTATCGGCACCATTATTCCGAGGCATGATTCAATATGCCTGGTTTGGCTCAAAATTATCAAAATTATCAGACACTCACAACACTTTCGTAAATGTTATTGGGGCATATTTTTGTACAGATTTATTGCAGACGCCCTGTGATTGTAAAAAAAACCGCTTTTATATGTTGCGCAAGATGTCGCAAAAATTATTGCTTTGTTTGTTTTTACAATAATTACCACTGCGGTTCTTCATGTATAAAAATTGAATGTTTCCCAATCGAATTTGTTATTCTGATTAAAAACCCAGTGATTCTCCTTATATACTTTACAATGAAAAATAGAAAACCCACCGCCATTAATTGTGTTGTTGGACAAAAAGAAAATAATTTTTATTCAATAATGTAACTAATTTGTTAAAGATAATGTAGGTTTGGGAAACTTTTTGAATAATTGGTGGACTAACAAAAGAAAATGAAACAGAAGAAAAAAAGTGCCACGGGAGGAATAGAACCCGAGACCTCTGGCGTAAGGGTCCGAGCCCTAAACATCTAGGCCACACGGCGGCTCGGCAGTGTACTAACATTTTATATTCATAAGGCACTTAAGAAACTTTGGATCGATTTTTCCCGGGATTTTCCGGGTAGTGCGTCCTAATAGTTTAACCACGTGAGGTGTTAGACGTCCTCTTTCACCACACAAAATTTCGGACAAATCCCCGACCCCACGCTCGTGCCGTCTCCTTGTTAGATACACGTTTAGTTTTTGTCAAAGGACACCCCCAGACCATGTTGTGGAATTGTGTTTTGTTTCTCCACTAGACAGTGCCAAATGTTCCTCCAAAAAATCGTAACACAACACACACACACATATCATACCAGCAAATGTAAATCCACCTGATGATGGAGGTTTAAACCTTTGAAACGAGTCGTGGAGACAAATAAACAATGACTGTTAACAGTAAACTTGTTCATATTTGACGTAGATGCGATTTTTGCGTTGCCAAAGTGTATCTCTTTGATGTGTACTTTCTACTGAAAATACTCACGGGACGGAATTTTGTCACAGATATTTTTGTACTGCTGGTAAGCCATGAACCGCACTGTGACATCCCAGTACGAGCGCGATCCTCCAGTCCGACCGCTTACGGGTGGACGCTTTCACTGGTTTCCCCCACGCGTCGCATATCTCTCGAGCGGCCGCAGACAGAGAACGCCAGCCAGCGTTCTGGTCCAGTGTGGTCTGACCACTGCGACGCAGGCCGTTAATCACCACTCAGCGCCCGCTAGTCACGGCCCCACACAGACCATTAGCGCCGTTAATGGCTTCGCATTGCGGCGTTTTTATGTGCCGTCCCAGCGGCACTTACAAATAGATCCGCTGCCGCGACCCCTTAATAGGACAGCTCTATCCTAGAGTCGTTCCGTTATTAGGTGACGCTACTTGATAAGATCGCAGTTTGGAATCTATTTGCTTGGGTGTAACTGGGTCAACTAACGTCTCTGGGGTAATTGTTTAGCCCGGCGCAGTGTGTGCAACTAGCGAGATTGGCCTGTGAAGATCGAAGTGAATGAGACAGTGTTATGGGTTACTAGATGGCGAGAGAGATGGAGCTAGATAGAGACATAGGTGGATACAGCAGTACCCATCTACCCCTACATTTACATCTATAGTCTGCAAACTACTGTGAAGTACACGCCACAGGTTACGTCCCACAGTAACAGTAATTAACGCTTCTGCAGCTGGTCCCGGCGGAGGTTCGAGTCCTCCCTCGGGCATGGGTGTGTGTGTTTGTCCTTAGGATGATTTAGGTTAAGTAGTTGTAACCGTAGGGACTGATAACCTTAGCAGTTAAGTCCCATAAGATTTCACACACATTTGAACATTTGGATTAACGCTTCTTCTAGTTCAAAAATGGTTCAAATGGCTCTGAGCAGTATGGGACTTAACATCAGAGGTCATCAGTCCCCTAGAACTTAGAACTACTTCAACGTAACTAACGTAAGGACCCAGAATGAGATTTTCACTCTGCAGCGGAGTGTGCGCTGATATGAAACTTCCTGGCAGATTAAAACTGTGTGCCGGACCGAGACTTGAACTCGGGACCTTTCCCTTTCACGGGCTAGTGCTCTGGTAGGAGACGAGATACTGGCAGAAGTAAAGCTGTGAGGACGGGGCGTCACTCGTGCTTGGGTAGCTCAGTTGGTAGAGCACTTGCCCGCCAAAGGCAAAGGTCCCGAGTTCGAGTCTCGGTCCAGCACACAGTTTTAATCTGCCAGGAAGTTTCATATCAGCACACACTCCGCTGCAGAGTGAAAATCCCATTCTGGAAACATCCCCCAGGCTGTGGCTAAGCCATGTCTCCACAGTATCCTTTCTTTCAGGAGTGCTAGTTCTGCAGGGTTCGCAGGAGAGCTTCTGTAAAGTTTGGAAGGTAGGAGACGAGATACTGGCAGAACTAAAGCTGTGAGGACCGGGCGTGAGTCGTGCTTGGGTAGCTCAGTTGGTAGAGCACTTGCCTGCGAAAGGCAAAGGTATCGAGTTTCGGCCCGGCACACGGTTTTAATCTGCCAGGAAGTTTTTAACCTAAGGACATCACACACATCCATGCCCGAGGCAGGATTCGAACCTGCGACCGTAGCGGTCGCGCGGTTCCAGACTGAAGCGCCTAGAGCCGCTCGGCCACTCCAGATGGCCGTCTTCTCGTTCCATCCATGTATGGAACACTATTTAAATGCCTCTGTGCATGCTGTATTTAATCTAATCTTATCCTCACGCTCCGAATGTGAGCGGAACGTAGGGTTTTGCACTATAGTCTCAGTGTCATCATTTAAAGCCGTTTCTTCAAACTTTGATAGGAGACTTTCTCATGATATTTTACGTTCCGTTGGCCCTGCGGCATAGTGTACCTCGTTAAAGACGAGAATGAAAGCTCCAAAGCCGGCCGAAGTGGCCGTGCGGTTGTAGGCGTTCCAGTCTGGAACCGCGAGACCGCTACGGTCGCAGGTTGGAATCCTGCCTCGGGCATGGATGTGTGTGATGTCCTTAGGTTAGTTAGGTTTAACTAGTTCTAAGTTCTCGGGGACTAATGACCTCAGAAGTTGAGTCCCATAGTGCTCAGAGCCATCTGAACCATCTGAAAGCTCCAAAATTATCAGGAATAAGGTAATATACTTAATATTTTACAGGAGAAGCTTGTTTCGACTTAAGGGGGGTAGGACGTCACACGGGCCGACTTGGAGCAGGAGAGACACCACAGGACATTTTAATTTCCACTGTCTATACTTTTACAAATAAATTCATAAAACTTTGTCAACATGACCAGGCAGGATTCAGAATTCACACTCATAGCAGTGGAAGTTCGAAAACATAACGAAATGATATTTTTTACATGTGAAATTTCATAATTTTTTTCGCTTACTAATGGTAGTATTTGTTGCTATAGGTACACTTTTCTTCAAAAGTAAGAGAGATTCTTCTATGAATTTTGCACAGCATACAAACCATATTTAAAGGTGTATGAAACTCTAGAGTTTTCCAACTCTATTAAAAACTGTGGTAAAAATTGATGTAATTAAGTATAAAATTTGTGTTTTTTATCTGAGCATGAAATTTAAAATATAACAGTTCATTTGTTTTTTCATAATTTAAATAAATTCTAGAGTTTCATACAACTGTGAGTATGGTATGTACGCTGCGCAACATTCATAGAAGAATCTCTGTAACTTATGAAGAAAAGTGTACCTACAGCAACAAATGCAGCCATTAGTAAGTGAAAAAATGATCAAATTTCACACGTAAAAAAAAATAATTTTTTTATGTTTTCGAACTTCCACTGCAATGAGTGTGAATCCTGAATCTTTCCTGCTGATGCTGACAAACTTTTATGAATTTATTTGTAAAAGTATAGACACTGGAAATTAAAATGTCCTTTGATGCCTCTCCTGCTCCAGGTCGGCGCCTTTGACGTCCTATCCCCCCTTAACTACCATTATCAAGTGTCCTGCGAAAATAACAATGGCAAGACTATCTCCAAGTAAATCATGGCCGTTTGTGTTTACATTGCATTGGTACTTACCTCTAGTTGGAAGTGACGATCATATTGCAACAGTTGTAAATTTTTTCTGGCAGGTGGTGTTAAGTACAGTAGTTTGTATATTTCTTGTATATATTTTAGTTACAAAATGTAAAACATACGTTTTTGACAGATGTTTTGACAGCTGAATGTTTTGAAACTTGTTTACTACGACGCTTTATGTTTACAAAGTACATACAACGTACCAGAGATGATGATCCATTTCATTGTTTTTATTTTTCTTTGAATTTTATTTATAGTCTCTGTATGCTTTGTATTCCATATGACTATCGGTTTTCGTATTCTATTATGTCACAGAGTTGAAACATAAAGAAGCTTTTTTTTTGACATAACAGGGCAACAAAAACGGATAATCTTCTGGAAAACAAAACATATCCAGACTATAAATGAAATTCAAAGGAAAATAAAAACAAACGAAATGTAGCATCAACTATGTTAACCTGTGTGTACTTTTGTTAACATGAAGGATCGTAGCAGACAACTATCAAAATATTCAACTTTTAAATAATCTGTCAAATACTTACTGTCTAAGATTTGTAACTACAAAAAATATTGCACTTACCACGACTTGAGAGAAAAAATTTGCTACAGATGTAATACAGTCGTCACTTCCAACTAGGCGTGAGTACCAATGGAAATGTAAACCTAAAACATCCAAGATTTACGTAAACGTAATATTACCAGTGTTATTTCCACAGGTCACTTGATAATGGCAGTTAACCCGAAACAGGTCTGCCGTGTAAAATACTACCTTAATGCTGTTAGTCTCTCAGCTTTCATTTACATTGTTTCTCAAGATAGGTTTCGTCTAGCTTCAGCAGTCTGAAAATTCAATTCTTTCGACATCTCCCACTGATTAAACAAACCTGTGACCATTTGTGCTGCCCTTCTCCGGATAAATTCAATATCCCCTGTTAGTCTCCTTTCGTATGGGTTCCGCACACTTGAGAAATATTCTAGGATGGTTCGGACGAGTGTTTCGTAAGCTGTCTCCTTTCGAGACTCACTACATTTCACTAGTTTTTCTGCCAGTAAACCAAGGTCTCCCACCTGATTCACCAACGAATGAATTTTTGTGATCGTTCCATTTCACGTTCTTACCGTCTGTTACACGCAGGTATTTGTATAAATTGACAGTTTCCAAGCGCCACTCAAACATTGTTCTCACAGGATACTCCATTTTTCATTTCGTGAAATGGACAGTTTCACATTTTGAACGTTTACTGCAAGCTGCACCACTTCGAAATCTTATAAGGACCTGACTGAATATTTATGCTACTTCTTTCAGACAGTATTTCATTATAGATAACGGTATCATCCGAAAATAGTCTGAGTTTTCTACTAACATTGTCTGTAAGGTCATTAATACACAACATGAACAGCAAGGATCCGAACACACTTCCGTTGGTCACACCCGAAGTTGCTTCCACCGAAAAATCCTAAGTGACATCACAAACTATATAAGATAGTACTTTTGATGATAAGTGTAGGCCTGGCGCTAGATAATTTTTGGATATCCACGTAACCAGTCAATGGCTTTCAAGATATCACGTGAGAAAAAAGCGTGTTCGGTTTCAGATGATGGCTGTTTTTGCGGATACGTCTCCGTTAAGGTGGAAGAGGTCATTCTGTTCCCGATATCATATTACCTTTGAGTTCATAGTATGTTCTAAGATTCTCCAACAAATCGATGTCAAGGATACTGAGTTGTAGTTTGGTGGAACGCATCTCTTACTCAGCTTGTAGTCGAGAGTGAGCAGTGCTTTCTTTCAGTCTTTTCAGCTACTTCTTTCTACGAGAGATATGCGGAAGAGAGGCGCTAGCTGTACAGAATCTCAGGGGAAATCCATCAGTGCCTGGAGCTTTCTTAAATTTTTAGCGAATTCAGCTGTTTCTGAAAGCCATAAGAACGGAAATACCAACATGTAAAACAAATAACTTACGCTCCACTCTAATATTCCGTAATATGAGGTGGTATTATGGAAAGCCATCAAGTGCATTTCTAATTCACAGTGACACATAAAGAAAAGGAATAGAAAAATCTAATGTTCCGAATACACTACAGGCCATTAAAATTGCTACACCACGAAGATGACGTGCTACAGACGCGAAATTTAACGGACGGGAAGAAGATGGTGAGATATGCAAATGATTAGCTTCTCAGAGCATTCACACAAGGTTGGCGCCGGTGGCAACACCTACAACGTGCTGACATGAGGAACGTTTCCAACCGATTTCTCATACACAAACAGCAGTTGACGGGCGTTGCCTGGTGAAACGTTGTTGTGATGCCTCGTGTAAGGAGCAGAAATGCGTACCATCACGTTTCCGACTTTGATAAAGGTCGAATTGTAGCCTATCGCGATTGCAGTTTATCGTACCGCGACATTGCTGCTCGCGTTGGTCGAGATCCAATGACTGTTAGCGGAATATGGAATCGGTGGGTTCAGGAGGGTAATATGGAACGCCGTGCTGGATAACAACGGCCTCGTATCACTAGCAGTCGAGATGACAGGCATCTTATCCGCATGGTTGTAAGGCATCGTGCATCCACGACTCGATCCCTGAGTCAACAGATGGGGACGTTTGCAAGACAACAACCATCTGCACGAACAGTTCGACGACGTTTGCACCAGCACGAACTATCAGCTCGGAGACCGTGGCTGCGGTTACCCTTGACGCTGCGTCACAGACAGGAGCGCCTGCGATAGTGTACTCGACGACGAACCTGGATGCACCAATGGCAAAACGTCATTTTTTCGGATGAATCCAGGTTCTGTTCACAGATCATGACGGTGGGATCCGTGTTTGGCGACATCGCATTGAACGCACATTGGAACCGTGTATTCTTCATAGCCATACTGGCGTATCACCCGGCGTGATGGTATGGGGTGCCATTGGTTACACGTCTCGGTCACCTCTTGTTCACATTGACGGCACTTTGAACAGTGGACGTTACATTTCAGATATTTTACGACCAGTGGCTCTACCCTTCATTCTACCCCTGCGAAACCCTACATTTCAGAACCATAATGCACGACCGCATGTTGCAGGTCCTGTACGGGCCTTTCTGAATACAGTAAATGTTCGACTGCTGCCCTGACCAGCACATTCTCCAGATCTCTCACCAATTGAAAACGTCTGGTCAATGGTGGCCGAGCAACTGGCTCGTCACAATATGCCAGTCAGTACTGTTGATGAACTGTGGTATCGTGTTGAAGCTGCATGGGCAGCTGTACCTGTACACGCCATCCAAGCTCTGTTTGACTCAATGCCCAGGCGTATCAAGTCCGTTATTACGGCCAGAGGTGGTTGTTATGGGTACTTATTTCTCAGGATCTATGCACCCAAATTGCGCGAAAATTTAATCATATGTCAGTTCTAGGATATTATATTTGTCCAATTAATACCCGTTTATCATCTGCATTTCTCCCTGGTGTAGCAATTTTAATGACCAGTAGCGTAGCATCGTGCTACAATCGTCTCCCTTGGTGACGTAGCGGCCCTGAACACACGCTTTCAGAGCCATTACGAAGGTATCGAGTGCAGTGAAACCCAGGTCTGCCTAGTCGACAAAAAAACGGTCTCACATCCGCAGAACCGCCCACACTCCCCCCCCCCCCCCCCCCCCCCCTGCGCCCTGCCTCTTACTCCAGCCCCACTCCAGGCCGTTTGCGTGCTCTCACGGCCGATTAGCGCCGCTATCTACGGGCGAACTTTATTGCGCGTAAAAGCCCGGCCAGGCCGGCTACCGACTCTCGACACGTCACTAAATCGATCCCCGGACTTCTCGTTTCGGCCGTTCGCGTGCCCTGCTTTACGCTAAGTGCGTAGCGGTGAGGGGGGCAAGTTCCCCGCTGGTGCCTATCCACTGGTAGCAAACTACGCTAAAGCGCCAAAGAAACTGGTGTAAACATCCGTACTCAAATACAGAGATATGTAAACAGGCAGAACAAGGCGCTGCGGTCGGCAAAGCCTATTTAAGAAAACTCTCTGGCGCAGTTTCCAGAATGAGATTTTCACTCTGCAGCGGAGTGTGTGCTCATATGAAACTTCCTGGCAGATTAAAACTGTGTGCCGGACCGAGACTCGAGCTCGGGACCAATGCCTTTCGCGAGCAAGTGCTCTACTAACTGAGCTATCCAATCACGACTCACGCCCCGTCCTCACAGCTTTACATCTGCCAGTACCTCGTCTCCTACCTTCCAAACTTTACAGAAGCTCTCCTGCGAACCTTGCAGAACTAGGACTCCTGAATGAAAGGACATTGCGGAGACAGGAAGTTTCATATTCGCGCACACTCCGCTGCAGAGTGAAAGTCTCATTCTGGAAACATCCCCCCAGCCTGTGGCTAAGCCATGTCTCCACAGTATCCTTTCTTTCAGGAGTGCTAGTTCTGCAAGGTTCGCAGGAGAGCTTCTGTAAAGTTTGGAAGGTAGGAGACGAGATACTGGCAGAAGTAAAGCTGTGAGGACGGGGCGTGGGTCGTGCTTGGGTAGCTCAGATGGTAGAGCACTTGGCTCGCGAAAGGCAAAGGTTCCGAGTTCGAGTCTCGGTCCAGCTCACAGTTTTAATCTGTCAGGAATTTTCTCTGGCACAGTTGTTAGATCGGTTACTGCTGCTACAATGGCAGCTTACCAAGATTTCAGAGAGTCTGAACGTGGTGTTGTAGCCGGTGCACGAGCGATAGGACACAGCGTCTCCGAGGTAGCGATGAAGTGGTGACTTTCCGGTTCGACCATTTCACGAGTGACCCGTGAATATCAGGAATCCGATAAAACATCAGATCTCTGACGTCGCTGCGACCGGAAAAAATATCGTGCAGGAAAGGGACCAACGACGACTGAAGAGAATCGTGCAATGTGACAGAAGTGCAACCCTTCCGCAAATTGCTCCAGATTTCAATGCTCGGCCATCAGTGGCAGCGTGCTAAACATTCGACGAAACATCACTGATATGGGCTTTCGGAGCCGAAGGACCAGTCCTGTACCATTGATGACTGCACGACACAAAGCTTTACATCTCGCCTGGGTCTGTTATCACCGGCATTGGACTGTTGATGTCTGGAAACATGTTGCCCGGTCGGACGAGTCTCGTCTCAAATTGCCTCGAGCAGATGGACGTGTACGCGTATGGAGACAACTTAACCAACCCATCTATTCTGCATGTCAGCAGGGAACTGTTCAAGCTAGTGGAGGCTCTGTAATCGTGTGATACCTGTGCAGTTGGGGTGATATGGGACCACTGATACGTCTAGGTACGACTCTGACAGGTGATATGTACACAAGAATACTGTCTGGTCACCTGTATCCATTCGTGTCCATTGTGCATTCCGACGGACTTACGGAATTACAGCAGGACAATGCGACACCGCACATGTCCAGAATTGCTACGGACTGGCTCCAGGAACACTCTTCTGAGTTTAAGCACTTCCGCCGACCAGACGTGAACATTATTGAGCGCATCTGGATGCCTTTCAATGTGCTATTCAGAAGAGATCTCCACCCCCTCGTACTCTTACGGATATATGGACAGCCTTGCTGGATTCATGGTTTGAGTTCCCTCCAGTACTACTTCAGACATTAGTCGAGTCCATGCCACGTCGTGTTGCGTCACTTCTACGTGCTCGTGGGGGTCTTACACGGTATTAGGCAGGTGTAACCAGTTTCTTTGCCACTTCTGTGTAGATCCGACACTAGGCACATGAACATTATTGAGTAGCTAGTTGGCAATAATCACTATGTGGACGACGTGGGCTATAGATTTAAAATATCGTGTAGAGTAGGCCACATCGTCCACATGGTCATTATTGCCAACTAGCTACTGAGGTACAGCAGCATCCAGAAACCTGTTTGCCCACATCCTCCCTAGATGTCGCTAGTGTGGGCTTGCTTATATGTAGTCATCATTTACGCAAAAACATAATCTGATAAAAGCACATTAGATAAAATGCATGTAGCAGACTTATTGAAATTGATGACTACCATAGAAACCAATTGTGATACACTAAAAGATTAATGCAGTTACCCATGTAAAATTATTAAAAGAAAATATATGAAGAGTATAGGTCCGACCCTTTTTTTAAGGTAAATTTACGGTCAACAATTAATATGGTGTAATACATTGCCTACTCATGGAATGTATAGCCACACTATATAATTTTATTTATTGAATGCTTATATGTTGTTTAAAAGTTTTCTGTGGGACACATGTCACGCTGTATGTTAAGCCCTCTAGTGGTTAAGTTCTGACGATTGGTGCGCGCCTAAATAAGATCCTGGCGGCCGACCCAACAGAGGGCGCTGATCATTGATCTGTCTCTCTTTCAGTTGTCATATAGACAGTTTATCTTTCATAAGTAATTTGTAGCTTGCCACAGACAACGTATTACGCTATGTTAATTGTTGACCGTAAATTCACCATAAAAAAAGGGTCGGACCTATTCTCTTCATATATTTTCTTTTAATAATTTTACATGGGTAACTGCATTAATCTTTTAGTGTATCACAATTGGTTTCTATGGTAGTCATCAATTTTAATAAGTCTGCTACATGCATTTTATCTAATGTGCTTTTATCAGATTATGTTTTTGCGTAAATGATGACTACATATAAGCAAGCCCACACTAGCGACATCTAGGGAGGGTGTAGGCAAACAGGTTTCTGGATGCTACTGTACCTCAGTAGCTAGTCGGCAATAATGACCATGTGGGCGATGTGGCCTATTCTACACCATATCTTAAATCTATGTGACGATGCTCTGCTGATTATATTTATATGTCTTGACGATGCCATTATGGCTGTATCACTTTAGGACATGGTGTAAAAAAGGTACGTTATACCATATTTTATCTGTACATTTCCCTGGTGTATGACAGTATATTGTGATACATATTGCTGTTTTATGTTAAACGACACACTGCTCACTAGATGTATATATTTATATATTTTAGATCTGAGGATGGTCATTACAGACTGAAACCGGTCATCGTCTAAAGAATTCATTCGTGATCAGAGACTGGAACAAAAAAGCATTTTACACTATTGGATCACTGTTTGTACACGCGATTATTTCGCAGTTGGTGATATTTAGAGATAATGCTGTCTGACTGACACTTCCGAGCGTGCTCTGGACCACCCACTCCTCGTTCGACTTCTCGATTACAATGCGACCTCAGGATTGGCTCAGGGTAATATCATCAGTCAGCTGACTGCATCAATGCTACCCGCCACGACTTCCCTTACTGTGCCAGCCACTTCATCTCAGAGCAGCATTTGCAGTTTACGTCCTCTATATTATTCGTTTGCTCTATTACAATCTCTGTCTTCCTCTACAGTTTTTACCCTCTAAAGCTCCCCCTAGTACCGTAGAAGTTATTCCTAGGTGTCTCAACAAAAGTCCAACCTGTACTGATTCTTCACATACATCTACATTATTATTATGCAACAGGCAAACAGGTGTATGCCACAGTGCTCTCCTGCAGGAGATTTGACTTCAGGAAGGTGTAGTGGGACGCGAAATTGAAGCGTCACCCCTCCACCAGTGTCAGCCCAGTTTGCAGGTGAATATAAGTTTAATTAAGTTTTTTGTTTATGTATTTTGTAATATTTGTAATGTTTGTGAATTATCTAAAGTTTTGTATTTATTTTTTATGTTTCATGTACGGAGAGGGCGGCGCAACGATCGGAGACAGCATATTCACAGCCGGGACCAGAGAGAAAATTGCTGGCCACTATACGTCGCGGGTCGATAGCCAGAGAGCAACAGAGGACCCTGAAACCGAGTTGTTGCGTCGTGCTTCTAAAAACTGAAAAAAAAAGAATTTGTAATGTTTCTACAACAAAGACATCATAGAAAGTTTAATCATGTTCTAAATGTTCAGTCCTATCTTGTCAAGGCTCATGTTCACGTCTATATGTAGTATATAGGAAGATAATAAACTAGTGTATACTACAAAAGTTTAAATACGTGTTCCGAGAATTCATTTATAAATAATTATATTAAGGAAGAAGTATTACTGCTTTATTTGACAAGATTATTAAATTTTTGAAAACGTTCATCGCGAGTTTGAGTCTTAAAAGTTAATTCAGTGTGGTTCTAATATTTATTAAAGCAGATAACTTGCATTAATATAATTTCTGAGAAGAAACAAACGACATCTAAATTTTAAAAAAAGTTTGCGCAAACCAATTGGACTGAGTGACGTAATTCGGCGCATACGACTCAAATGATGCTGTTTTAATTACAGTTTCGTTCAAGAACCACTCAGACACAACTTTAAAAAGAATTTAAATAATTTTCAAGTGTTTTGTAACTGACGTAGGTGACGAAGTCTGGATATGGTCTTTTATCAAAATAAAATTATTTATACAAAACTTACGTCGTTACGCTACAAAGGCCAAATTGTACATCTTTTCTTGGGGAACTTCACAAAGCCGTTGTGGACCCCACACCCACATCTGAAAATTACGAGGCATTTGTTAAACATTACAAAGAATCTCGAGATAGCACCTACCACGAAGCTGCAGACACCAATTCATCACAGGCTTCTCACGTAGATCTACGAAACGTCTCGCCAAGTATGAGAAATTACATCAGAAAGACCTTTTTAATGAAGAAACCATAACGTGCGGTACAGTGCTCACGGAAACCCTGAATGAAGAGAGGAAAAATAGAAAGATCGAGACTGTGCGTTATCAATCCGAGCACTTCGTCCTTGGCTTGTACACGTTTACAAAGCGATCGGCTGTAGAGGTCACGTGACACCGCAAGTATTACGTATGTCTCGGAGTGGTGGGTTATCGATGAGTTGGCGGGATGCCGGCCAAGGTCCGGTACGTACAGTCTCAGGCGGAGAGCTGAGCGGCGTCCCGTGACGTCACGGCGGCGTCGTCTACGCGCGTGACGCAGTCGATAAATAATTCACCCGCAGATGCGGTTCGCACGAGCGGCTCTCCCCCATTACCTAATGGCCGTTAGCGACGACTCCCGCGGCGCCCAACACCTGCTTCGGCACTTCTCTTTTGCTCCCCTCCGTAAGTAGGCACCCCTTTCATTCAACACGTACCTCTTCGTCTTAAACTAAATTTACAGAAGCCGCTGCAACCCCTTAAGAGGTTATAACGTCCCGGCCGAAGGTTAATACACTACTGGCCATTAAAATTGCTTCACCACGAAGATGACGTGCTACAGAAGCGAAATTTAACAAACAGGAAGAAGATACTGTGATATGCAAATGATTAGCATTTCAGAGCATTCACACAAGGTTGGCGCCGATGGCGACACCTACAACGTGCTGACATGAGGATTCTCATACACGCACAGCAGTTGACCGGCGTTGCCTGGTGAAATGTTGTTGTGATGCCTCGTCTAAGGAGCAGAAATGCCAACCATCACGTTTCCGACTTTGATAAAGATCGGATTGTTGGCCATCGCGATTGCGGTTTATCATATCGCGACATTGCTGTTCGCGTTGCTCGAGATCCAATGACTGTTAGCAGAATATGGAATCGGTGGGTTCACGAGGGTAATACGGAACGCCGTGCTGGATCCCAACGGCCTCGTATCACTAGCAGTCGGGATGACGGGCATCTTATCCGCATGGCTGTAACGGATCGTGCAGCCGCGTCTCGATCCCTGAGTCAACAGATGGGGACGTTTGCAAGACGACAACCATCTGCACGAACAGTTCGACAACATTTGTAGCAGCATGGACTATCAGCTCGGAGACCGTGGCTGCGGTTACCTTTGACGCTGAATCACAGACAGGAGTGCCTGCGATGGTGTACTCAATGACGAACCTGGGTTCACGAATGGCAAAACCTCATTTTTTCGGATGAATCCAGGTTCTGTTTACAGCACCATGATTGACGCTTCCGTGTTTGGTGACATCGCGGTGAACGCACATTGGAAGCGTGTATTCGTCATCGCGATACCGGCATATCACCCGGCGTGATGGTATGGGGTGCCATTGGTTACACGTCTCGGTCACTTCTTGTTCGCACTGACGGCACTTTGAACAGTGGACGTTACATTTCAGGTGTGTTACGACCCGTGGCTCTACCCTTCATTCGATCCCTCCGAAACCCTACATTTCACCAGGATAATGCACGACCGCATGTTGCAGGTCCTGTACGGGCCTTTCTGGATACAAAAAATGTTCGACTGCTTCCTTGGCCAGCACATTCTCGAGATCTCTCACCAACTGAAAACGTCTGGTCAATGGTGGCCGAGGAGCTGGCTCGTCACAATATGCCAGTCACTACTCTTGATGAACTGTGGTATCGTGTTGAAGCTGCTTGGGCAGCTGTACCTGTACATGTCATCCAAGCTCTGCTTCACTCAATGCCCAGGCGTATCAAGGCCGTTATTACGGCCAGAGGTGGTTGTTATGGGTACTGATTTCTCAGGATCTATGCACCCAAATTGCGTGAAAATGTCAGTTCTAATATAATATGTTTGTCCAATCAATACCCGTTTATCATCTGAATTTCTTGTTGGTGTAGCAATTTTAATGGAACGGAGCGAGTGCACAACCACCGCCACTATTTACAACGTTCATAAAGAATACTGTAAATGCTGCAGAAATGGACAAGATATAAAAAAATTATACATAAACATCAAAATTTTCATTGCCCATTTGACGCACGAAAGTAAAATATTTCCTGTTTCTTTTATCTTATGTCCTGCTCACGGCTGCTTTGTATCAAACACACGTGACAAGCTCTAATTAGCGAGTTTCACTATTTGTGGTACAGGCATTCGTATTCAAATACAGAGATTTGTAAACAGGGAGAATACGGCGCTGCAGTCGGTAACGCTTACATAAGACAAAAAAAGTGTCTGCCGCAGTTGTTAGATTGGTTACTGCTGTTACAATGGCAGGTTATCGAGATTTAAGTGAGTTTGAACGTTGTGCTATGGTCAGTGCACGAGCGATGGGACATAGCATCTCTGAGGTAGCGATGGTGTGGGGACTTTCCCGTACGACCATTTCACGAGTGTTCCCTGAAAATCAGGGACATATCTGTATAATTTTAGATTTTTTCTTTCTTCTTATATTTTATAACTCTGAACACTAATGGTATGCAAAAACCGCGAGAGCAGTAGTGGATCTTGAAAAACTGGAGAAAGTGTTTGCTGCATATTGAAAAATACCATCCATCAATATAGACTGCAGTCCATCGAAAATATACCATGATGATCATTTTCCATATCATTACTGAGGAAAAAAGGCATCGCCTTTTGTGATTGTCAGCCCCATCTGTGATAAGGCAACCTGAATTTCCATCGTGGTTTTTGGCAATTTCAGCACACTCTTCAAACGAGCGTGAGTAATATTGTTGCGAATATACATTACACTCTTCCTCGTTAACGCCTTCACGGTTGACGCATTGTCATCAACTTGTCAAGTTTCGATGGTCTTTCGTCAAAAGCTTGCCCTTTTTCTTTCTTTTTTTTTTTTTTAGCAAAATTCGATAATATTCTCCTGTTTAATAAGTTTCTGGAAGAAGGGTGTGGTCGTGAGTGGCTTCCAAATGCGAAAATAAGTTTTCGCTGCCTACTGTAAATTATTCAGCGGAACACCGGAAATTTATTCTGCAGCGTCATAATCCAAGTCCTAGAATTCTTCTCTAATGTTTGAATTTATAACAGTCGCAGGTAAAATATATACTATACGATACAAAAAGTAGGTGTGCAAAAAATTACTTTCTGCCGTATTTTATGCTTCGGTGACTAACCACACAACGAGGCACTCTTTTGATTCTGCAGAGACGTTAAAGAGTTGCTGTCCTTCACAGGACCGACGAGTTCGGTTAGGGCTGGGAACACCACCCAGGTTCGCGCCTTCTGGCTACCTTCGTACTGAGTTGCCGAGTTCTAGTGTGGGATCAACTGACCATTTCACGGGACCCTCCTTGTGGTCATTAAAAGTTGCCGAGTTCGTGTCTGCCAGACGTAGATCGATGGAGTATACGAGTTACGTCCCATGGGTAGGGTGAGAGGGAGACGATGGCAACGGGAAGGTCATTCGGCCACCCTTTACCACTAAGATTGCCAAATAAAATAATTAAGATGCCGACGTCGCGCAGACATGGAAAAATGCGTTGGTCGTTAGTATACGACGAGAAGCTAATGAGTACGCGTTGCGTTTGCACATGATGTTATGCCTTCTGAATTTGCTCGTTTCACGCACAGACACTAATAAAAAACCGTGATTTATCGTTTAAATGTACCTAGATAGTCTTTGTGACACATGTTCACACATCTGTGAGGTGAGAAGAAATTAAAATAAAATAATCAAATTTAATTGGAGGTTGTTGTGCGACTGTGATAATTCATGTCAGTACTGGAGCAGAGTAAATTCCTCTCCATAGTGTGGTGCACGGTAGTGCCACAATGCTTTGTGCAGTACATAATTCAGTTAACTGTACTCTTCTCAAATTTATTTGTACTTGTTTCTCGAAGACACAATTACCAATTACGAGAAAAAAATTAACAATCGTGCTATATAATGTGTTCGGGTATTGTGTTCAGCAAGCAACACCTTCTGAATATATGATCGGATATCATTTTTAAACAACAAGAATAAAAATGGACCGAATATTGATCCGTATGGTAGGGCAAATACAATTTTTGCTCGCATTGTGAAGTTGTAAAGCCGTTACACGTTGTCTCTGACCTTCATAAAGAGTTTTCCTACACTGTGTCAGTTAGGTAAGATGGAAACTAATCGACAGCAGCGTCCATAGTAACACAGTTTTTGATATTATACAAAAGATGTGGATTCATGGGGCACTACATACAAAATCTTAGCAGCAGTATCTTCTCAATGTGGAATGAGGGTGAAAAACTGAGAAACTGGCATGTAGAGAAGAAGGTTTCGAAGTCACTAACTGCTGGCGCAGATTGGAGCTGTGTTGTTGGCATTCATAAAATAAATGTTTGAGGAGGCAGCAGCGTGTAATTTCTCTGGCATTATCCCATTCGCTGCTGTAATTCTCGCGCCCCTCTACAGTGCGCTGGTCGTTAGCGTGCAACGACTGCCTAACGAGCTGCCGTCGCGTTCGCACATGCACATGCACACGCACATGCACATGACACTGCGCCTCGTTAACTCTTCCTGGGCCCCTCTTGTCCGCTGGAGCACGCATTAGTGGCGATGGACAACAGCGCGCGGGTCCGCAGTACTTTCCACCCACGCTCACACACGCGCGCACACAATACGCCGCGCACTGCAAGGGCCGTTCACTGCATCAGAGGACCATTGTCGTCCTGCACAATAGAAACCTGGCACTCACCGCTGCGACCAAATGAGGCAACTGTATTTTTTCTCCCCTACTGGAGTAGGTTCGGCAATGCAATATTTCGCTGCAAGCGTAGTGAGAGCGTACGTGTTTGAGCCCGTATGTTTTGCTGTATTTAATTTTCATCTATATTAACTGAAACAATGCAGGAAAACTCTTCATCAGTCAGAAAGTATGAATGTAGTCTTTCAACATCTTCAAGATACGAAAATAAATTGTTGGTGTACCATAAGGATTACCACTGGGCCCACTTTTACTCTCGGCGTTTAAGAATGATATCCGACTATATATACCGAAAATAAATGTAGTGTTGTTACTTGCCGAATAGTACCCAACCGCATACTACGGCGCCAACAAGTTTATCACTTTTTTCTTTCTCAAATTTTGGTTATTGTGTTTCCTGAAACAGAGTACCATTAAATTCGAAGAGTGAAAGTAATTAAAGTATATACTGCATAAAGCACTGTGTCACTATCGCAGAGCTGCATGCTCTGTGTGATACAAATTGGGGGGGGGGGGGGGGGGGGGAGTGGTCGTGCAGGCCACGCCAGTATATCCTCAAACACCTGTGCTCTATGACGTCGAGCGTTATCGTCCATCAGTACGAAGTCTGGGCCCACAGCACCTCGCAACAACCGCACATGAGGTCCCAAGATCTCGTCACGATCTCTGACATCAGTTAGACCTCGCCCCAATTCACTCCCTGCCTCACCATTAGGGATCCTCCTCGGTCTCTCTCCAAAATGTCCTGATCTCGAAATAGTGTTCCGCGTTGCCTCCAGATGTGAATCCGTCGAGAATCACTCTCCAGACCGAGACTCACCTGTGAAAAGAACATTGGCCCACCGTTCGACCGTCCAGGTGGCATGTTGACGACTCCACTCTAGTAGACCTTCCCTTCTATGAAGACACGCCAGAGGTACAAAGACAGCAGGTGTCCAACAATAAAGGCCACTCTGCTGAAGCCTTCTGTACACCGTTTGCCCCGATACAACACGTCCAGTGGGTGCTGTGAGGGCAGATGCCAGTTATTTTGTAATTGAAACCAAGTTAATTAATAATCACTTATCAAAGATCGGTAATTAAGAATTTATGTTTGCAATGAAAACCGGATTTTTGTGTGTGATATGTAATTAGAAGTAAGAAGACGAACATTTTTGATCCAAATGACAATTAGAAGTGTTTTGAAGAAACTTTTAACAGTCAAGAACGCACTCAGTGCTCTTTATTTCTGACTACCGATTTTAACAGCTAAGAGTGTCATCTTCTGTTCATCAAAAAAACTTCATATACGTCCTGTCCCAACAAGTTTGCTATCTTGGCTACTAAAAGTTTCTTCAAAGCAAATACATCGCTCCTTCCAGTCAATTAAATATATGTTAATTGGCATGTATTTGACGAATTTTATGTTTAAGTTGGACTGAAAAAAAAAAACGAAAAAAATTGTGACTGAAACGAGACACAAGTGCAGTCTCGAATGCTACCGGTCCTTTGTTCCATAATTACTCACTCCACACTTCACTAAAATACGCCTAGAACATACACAGTTGTTTAAAAATTTGAAGCTGCTGGGAGTCTAATCTAGACCACCCGCTTTGCATGTAAGCACTCCATCAAACCGCCTGTTGAAAAATCGACTTTTCTTGAGGGTACTAAAGACACTTGGGAACCTTTAAAACTTCAAAGTCAATTTTCTCAATAATTTTTGAAAGTGCATTTAACTGCTTTGAGATACTGATACTTCAGTCGCGAACCATAAATACGCCGTGGTTATAATCAAACTGACGGTGAAACTTCCTGTCAGATTAAAACTGTGTGCCTGGTCGAGACTCGAATTCAGGACCTTTGTCTTTCGCAGGGAAGTGCTCTACCAACTGAGCTACCCAAGCACGACTCACGCCCCGTCCTCACAGCCTTCCTTGGGTAGCTCAGTTGGTAGAGCACTTGCCGGTGAAAGGCAAAGGTCCGGAGTTCGAGTCTCAGCCCGGCACACAGTTTTAATCTGCGAGGAAGTTTCAGATCAGCGCACACTCCACTGCAGAGTGAAAATTTCATTCTGGAAATTGACGGTGTTTGCCGGCCGCAGTGGCCGTGCGGTTCTAGGCGCTGCAGTCCGGAACCGTGGGACTGCTACGGTCGCAGGTTCGAATCCTGCCTCGGGCACGGATGTGTGTGACGTCCTTAGGTTAGTTAGGTTTAAGTAGTTCTAAGTTCTAGGGGACCGACGACCTAGGATGTTAAGTCCCATAGTGCTCAGAGCCATTTTGAACCATTTTGTGCCGGTGTTTCGAGTGATGCAGTGCAGGGTGTATACGTCGCAGGATGCTGAAATGTCGCAGATGCACTCATGGACTGTGTCGAAGAAAATAATGTTTCTACTTTGTACCACCAGGTGAAAACGTTGCTTTGTAAGCAGCCATAATGTGGTGTGAGTGCAGGAAAATGGATGATCAAATACATAACAGTGGTTCTGGCTACGATATGGTCACGAGTTACAACACATGTTCAAAATGGTCGGCTGTTGCTCGCAGGATGTGTAGTATAATCAGAGCGATATGTCGTCACATGCCGTCCTTCATATCAGAAAGAGTCCTGATGCATGCCTGATGCACACGATCATTCAGATATTTCCACAGAAGTCACGTGGATTTAGATTGGGGGATCTGGAAGACCACACATCTTGAGCTCGCGTAGGGATGCACCACCGTTGTTGGCAGAGGTTTATAGAAGCAACTCTTTCACCTAGGAAGCGACATGTGGTGCCGCCCCATCTTGAATGAAAATGGTGGTGTCTACACAGTTACGTTCTTGCAAAGCTGGAATCATGTGTTGCACAAATACTGTGCATATGTCACCATACACCTAACAGGCCCACGAGGTGTCATCTACTCGAAGACCGGGAATGAGCGAGCTTGTGAAACCCCACAACACAGTCACATAAGCTGAGTGAAGTGGCTGTTCCTGCGCAACGTATGGCGGAGTAGAATCCCACATGTGACAGTTCTATGCTCTGACGGTAAAGTGCAAAGTAAAATGTGCTTTGCCCGTCGAAAGAATTTTCTATGGCCACATGTCATCCATTTCCGTGCGTGCAAAAAAACCATCTTGGGGTTTCATTTGGTGCACATTTTGAATCTGCAGGGATGGCAATGTAAAATGCGCCACAAAGTCTTTTTAACTGTTGACAGGAGAGAAAAAATTTCCGTGACACATCTCAAGCACTGGCTGCAGAAATTCAGGCATATGTTGCACAGTCTGGTTTATCTGCAGCAACTCCATCAAAAACTGCCATGGAAATGGGCTTCCTTCCTCTTCCTGATGCACCACATAATTCACCCATTTCTTCATATTTCTTTAAAATAATCTTCAGTACATTTATTGCTACCATTCTTATCAAACAACTTTACCATCAGTCTTTCTTCTCAATAGCCATTATGTTTGGTACAGAAAAATTCAACATTCTTAATCCTTCACATGAACACTCATTTCACGAAAGAGGTTAACATGCGTGACCAAGTGACAAAACAGCATACTGAAGTATATTTTCACCTGGTGGCAGAAAGTGAAACTATTTTTTCCAGCATACACAGCGAGTGCGCCGATTAATGAACATTCCAACGATGTTTCACCGTCCTGCGATGTATACAACCAGCACTGCTGCATCTAACATTCTGCGTGGTGTCTGTTTGTTCTATATCGTGTCTCCCTACCACTTTCGCGCAACGACGCTCTGAGCGTGTTTTTTTAGGGAATTGACTAGTTTGAACCTGGGACCTGTTGCTGGTAAGGAGACGCCAGACCACACATGACATGTACAGTTCAGAAGAGTTCAGTGAGAGTAGCGGGCCGGCCGAAGTGGCCGTGCGGTTAAAGGCGCTGCAGTCTGGAACCGCAAGACCACTACGGTCGCAGGTTCGAATCCTGCCTCGGGCATGGATGTTTGTGATGTCCTTAGGTTAGTTAGGTTTAACTAGTTCTAAGTTCTAGGGGAATAATGACCTCAGCAGTTGAGTCCCATAGTGCTCAGAGCCATTTGAACCGTTTTTTTTTTAGAGTAGCGATGATGCAACCAAATACTTAATGATTTCAGCGTCAGCTCCACTGCACTCCCTGTAAAAGAATTTTAATGCTAACTAAATTTAGTGGAAGGGGTTCAAGGCTTTCCTATTTTTAGTTAGCTGGTAAAATAACGTCGAAAAAGCAGTTACATTTACCATTGGAAATTTTATTCTACTCACAAAACATTGTTTATAAATTGCACTATTGATAAAAGGAAATATTTTAATACAGGATGGTAAAAACCAACTGCGTTCAACAAAAATGTGAACGAATATTCCCTGAATGGGTTTCCAAGTTCTACAATGGATCGAAGGATGACCTATGCCATATAACATCTATAATCTAGGTTTAAGTTTCACAAAGGAGAAAACTATCAAAATGGCCTACAGTGACCCTCAATTATCTTTAATTACTTATCTAACTTTTCGTAAATTACAGTGGCTGATGTGGCTTCTCAATAACTATATAACAGAAAAATCATCGTGTTTCAGATTTTTACTTCAAGTGGCAAATGTGAACACCATGAGCTTTAATTGACGATCGACACTAGTATTACGCAAAAAGGGGGTGTAACAGATGAGACTTCTGCAGTTCTGAGTGAAGCTTTATGCGCTGTTACGCGGCATCGCGTGCGTTCATTACCTTGTCGGTGTTCGTCAGGGGGTGGCGAGCAGCACAGCTCCACTCACCTCGCCGTCTCGGAAGCAACTCTTCCCTAAATTCTCCTTACTACAATTTACCGAAGTTGGTTTAAAAAAACTATCTGGCTGTGTTTTCATCCAATCAGGGTCTCAATGTTAATCTTAAGCTCCGCCTACAAAAATTCTGTCTATCCAATGAGAAACGTTATACTTTTCGTGGTGGGGCAATGTTTTTAAAGTTTGCAACGTAACAGAGACGCGAAAAAGTCTCACGCTAAAACTTGCAGCTGGTGTGGTCCTTTTAGCGTTAGCGTAAGATCTATACTGTTCTTCTGGAGGGCTCTATCTTTTAACTTGGGCTGGGGGGTGGTCCTGACGTAATAGAGACGCGAGAAAGTCTCACGCTAAAACTTGCGGCTGGGGTGTGGCCCTTTTTGTGTTATCGTAAGATCTATACTTTCTTCTGGAAGGCTCTAGCTTTTAACATGGGCTGGGGGGGGGGTGGTCCTAGCGGTTAGCTGGCGACGTGAGTGTACATCCCTTATCGTAGGGCCTTCTCGCTTAACAGGGTTCTGCTCTCGGCTTCTGTTCTCGTTTCTCCCCTCAGGACTGCGTCTGTCTCACGGTGGGAAGGTATGACATGCATTTAGGCCTTCTTGTGTTAGTCTGTGGTATTCCATTTGCTCACTCGTTACTCGTATTACTTTGGTTAATTTATTGTCACGATTTATTCGGAGCTATGTGACATACTACTGGATTTGCTTATCGTGTCAGGGTTTTCATGGAAGGTGTTGGATTCGCCTGACACCTTACAAGCACTCGGAAAAATCCGCTTCATTATAACCACCCAGCATAAAAAACACACACACAAATCTGATTGGCACATGGCCTCCTTGTCAGTCGGACGAGAATCTAAAGCAAATTTGACAAATCTGTTTACACATATTGACGTGCAGCAGGAAGTTAACCAGTAATGAATAATTTGTGATGGATATACATTTCGACAACACTGAAAACATGCGGTGCAAAATTTATCCGCCAGTTTTACAGCCCTAGTGGTGCTGCTTGCAGCAGAACTCGTTAATTTCTCGACCCGTCACCTCGTGTAAGGTCGCCATCAACTCACGGCCGGTGTTTGCTTCGCACCGCGTCGTGCGCAAACAGCAATTTGACGCTCCGCTAGACTTCACCAGCTCGGAGTGGCAACGTTACTGGCTAGAAACTGGACCCCTAGCGAACACATGGCAGGGGTTTCCCTATCCTTGCATTAACTTGAGGAGTGCCGTGGGGCTACCACTTGCAGATGCACTGGCGATCCGAAACATTACCAGCACCAAACACTGCAAGACCGTGTGGCATGTACTTCCATCGCACGCATGTGACGCCATGAAGAATGTTTAAAGGCGGAGCAGAAATGAATGGTGAATCATTCTAGCGACGATGCGGTCCGCAAATGATGATATCCACTGGCATAAGCGACTTTGATAATGGCCGGTATGTTATGACGCAGCAGCTGAAAAAAGAAATGGCGAAGCAGGCGGACTGTTTACGTGCTGCTGACGTGGGCGTGTACGGAAACTGGTTGAAGGACTCTGAAACCACAAGTAGGTGTCGACAGCTTAATGACACAACCTGCAGGTCTGAGGTTTGCCGACTTCGTAAAGCAGGATAGGCGGCGATATGTGGCAGATGTGGCGACAGAGTGTAGTGCTTGTGCAGGCACAAGTGGTTTGGAGTACATCGTCCATCACATACGGTTGAGCAAGGACACCCCAGAGGAAGTTCCCTACACATTGCCATGTCGACCCTACATGATCATCAACATCGGATTGCGGGTCAATAAAAAGATGGTCAGTGGACAGATGAAACTCGTTTCTTGTTACACTAAGTCAATGATGCAGTTCGGATATACAGCCATCCAGGTAAATGGTTGCTCAAAACGTGAACTGCATCCTGATTTAGGTTTTCCGTGATTTCCCTAAATCGCTCCAGGCAAATGCCGGGATGGTTCCTTTCAAAGGGCACGGCCGACTTCCTTCCCTGTCCTTCCCTAATCCGGTGAGACCGATGACCTCACAGTCTGGTCTCCTTCCCCAAAAACAACAACAACATTAACTGCAACATGTATGCTGGGCCATGGGTGCAGTATTGTGCTAAGGGAAGGCATTCATTTAGATTTCCATGAGTACTGTGCTAATAGTAGAAGGCACCATGATAGCTGTGGACTGCGTCAAAGACCACAGATCACCTGCATTACTTTCATACTTGAAGTCTTTTCTGACTGCAATGCCATCTTCCAGCAGCATAATTGTCCCTGTCAAAAGACCATAGTCGTGCTGCAATGGCTTGAAAAGCTTGATGCTAAACTGATGTTGATGTCTTAGCCACCATATTTACCCCATGGAACACATGTAGGACGCTAAAGGCGAAACCTACGTTCCACTGGATGTGCACCACGCGTTTGTGGGGGAAGACGATGGCCCTGGAGTCTGTACAGCTTATCTCCCCATACAGAAATTACTTTCCCTGCCTCTGATGTATCATTTCAGTACAACACTCTGCTTATGCTAATAATAATGGTGTGGACCACTCACTAACAGTATGAAATCGGTGGGTTTAGAAGAGCCATACAGGACGCGTCTAGCGCCAGGGAGGACAGCCGTATTTTTGGCTTGGGTGTACGGGATCGTTCAGCTACTTGCTGTACATGACGCCAGGAAATGGGTTTGTTCCCTGCGAGACGAGTATCGGCACAGACAGTGCTACGTCATCTGAAGCACCACAGACTATCAGCACAGAGACCCTTGTTGTGGCTTCCCTTGATGTGGCAACAGCTGGTATTGTGTCTGCAGTGGTGTAATCAACGACAGCACAGGATCTAGAAGTGGCGTCACGCCGCATTTTCAGACGAGTCCCATTTCTTTGTGCACCTCCGCAATGGTCGTATTCATTTGTGGAGGCTCGAAGGAGAACAAGCGTTGCCAAAGTGTGTCATTGGGTGCACAAGGTGACCACCTCTGATTTAGGCTGTGTTGCCGCAGAAATCCCTGTGACATCTTCCACAAGGCAACGCAATATTCTGTGTTGGCCATGCTCTCCTGACATACCTTGATGCGATACTAAATACAGCACGCTGCACAACCTTGGATCAGTTACAAATTAATAACATATACATTCTACATTAAGTAAACTGTTTAAACAAAAAATTATTTTTTTTATCCTAACCCCGCCCCTTTTGTCTCCACGTTATCACTCCCAACACAATATCAGTTTTAACTGACCAACAGTGCGGATGGAAGGGCCAGAAGAACTACAGTGAACCTGAAACTGGAAAAACGAGCTGAAGTAAGGAAAGGAGGTAAATGCGCCTGAGTACAACACGAAACTCGTTGGAAATACGCATGAGGGCTTGAAAGTCCGTACAGAGGAGTAAATATATTCCACCACGTATTCACTACCAGTATTATTTCCTTACCACTCGTAGTTGAGTACCTGGTGTAAGGTATGTATTTGTCCTAGTTCTATTAGTCCACCTGATTCCCCTCTCTCTGTCCATCTCTTCCGCCTTCCTGTCTGTGCATCTCTTTCCCCCACTCTCTCTTTCCACCTCCTCCACTCACTGACACTGTCTCCTTCTGCCCCTCTTTCTGTTACTTCCCTTTCTCTCTGTCCATCTATTCCTCTCCACTCTGTGACGATCTGGTCCTGCCTCTTCTGTGTATCTGCTCTTTCTCTCCCTGTCAGTCTCCTCCTCGCCCTTTCTCGGTCCGTCTCCTTTCTTTCCTCTTTCCATCTCCTACTCCCCACTCTTCCCCTTCCCATCATCTGCCCATTTCGCCTTCCCCCCCTCTCTCTGTCCACTTCCTCCGCCCCCATTTCTGTGTCCATGCCCTCTTTCCCCCCTTCCTTCTGTGCGTGTCTTCCTCCCCCATTCTACGACCACGTTATCACTCCCAACCCAGTATCAGTTGCTGGTTCTTGCCCCCATGATATTTATTTCTAGACTGTCAGACTTCGTGGCAAGTTCTGTTGATGCCGAACCAACGATTTAGGTGGAGTTTTTATGTACGCGTTCACCTATATACACACGTCCCACTTAGCTAATATATGTGCAAAATGTATCGCTAGCAGAATTAGTACCAAAGAAGTAATAAATGTAAACATCATGCACGATGAGGCTGTTACCCACGCATCTCAATGTTTATGGCGTTATGTCTCCTGAACTATGTGTAATACAACGACAGGCTGCCATGGTACAAGCAAAATCAATCGCGAACACGGTATTAGATTAGAACGAGAGGAAGGCTGTTCAAACCTGCGTCTGGGCATCCAGATTTAGGCTTTCCGTGATTTCCCTAAATCGCTCCAGGCAAATGCGGGAATGTTTGTCTTCAAAGGGCACGATCGATTTCCTTCCCTATCCTTTACACAGTCCGAGCTTGTACTCCGTCTCTGATGACCTCGATGTCGACGGGACGTTAAACCCAGTCTTCCGTTCTTCCTTCTTTAAATTCAGATGTCATGCCTAACGCGGCAGTTTTCCGCACGAGCTGCGAAAATGTAGTAGGCGACAAACATTTTCCTTTAATCATTTTATGTAGGTTGTCAAGGATAAATATGTTTCTAAAGGTTTGAAATTGTGTGCGAAGTTTGTTGCAAGTCACTAAGTGTTCTCATTCTCAAATACTAGATCAATGAAGTCTTGATATTCGCACGCCGTAGGCTACACTTTTTAACAACTATGCTCACCCCTTTGATTGGAAACTCTTCCTTACACCAACGACGATTCTTCCAAAAAAATAAGTGATAATTATGTCTACCAAGTTTGGCGGAAATCGATCCAGTGGTTTACGAGGAGATGTGGAACACAAATACACTATGTGATCCGAAGTATGGCCACGCGGGATTAGCCGAGCGGTCTAGGGCGATGCAGTCATGGACTATGCGGCTGGTCCCGGCAGAGGTTCGAGTCCTCCCTCGGGCATGGGTGTGTGTGTTTGTTCTTAGAATAATTTAGGTTAAGTAGTGTGTAGGCTTAGGGACTGATGACCTTAGCAGTTAAGTCCCATAAGATTTCACACACATTTTGAACATTTTTGATCAAAAGTATGCGGACACCTCCATAAACATACGTTTTCCATATTAGGTGCATTGTGCTGCCACCTACTGCCAGGTACTCCATATCAGCGATCTCAGTAGTCATTAGACATCGTGAGAGAGCAGAATAGAGCGCACCGCGGAACTCACGGACTTCGAACGTTGTCAGGTGATTGGGTGTCACTTGTGTTACAATTCTGTACAAGAAAATCCCATACTCCCCACACTCCTAAACATCCCTAGGTACACTGTCTCCTACGTGATACTGAAGTGGAAACGTGAAGGGACACGTACAGCACAAAAGCGTACAGGCCGACCTCGTCTGTTGACTGACAGAGACCGCCGACATTTGAAGAGGGTCGTAATGTGTAATAGGCAGACATCTGTCCACACCATAACACAGGAATTCCAGACTACATAAGAATCCACTGCAAGTACTATGACAGTTAGGCGGGAGGTGAGAAAACTGAGCTGTAATAGCTACAGACCAAACAAATAATGTGTTTGGTCTAAAGTTATACTTTCTGGTCGTCTATTAATTGCTGTTGTAATAAAGTTTACTGAACCAAGAATTGATGATACACCTGCTAAGTGTAGTGAAAAAATGACTATATCTACATCCCCATGCGCAATAGCTCCTGCTAGAGGAGGGTAAACTGTCCATCCTGTACCAGCACCATTATCTAATATAGAAGATGTAAGAAAAAGGGTTAATGAGGGCGGTAGTAATCACAAACTTGTATTACTTATTCTTGGGAATGCTATATCTGGTGCACCAATTATTAATGGTACAAGTCAATTACGAAACCCACCAATTACAACAGGCATTACCATAAAGAAAATTATTACAAATGCGTGGGCTGTAATAATAACGTTATAAATTTGGTCCTCTCCAATTAGAGACCCTGGTTGACCTTATTCAGCATGAATAAGTATTCTTACTGATGTTCCTACTACTCCTGCTGATGCTCCAAATAGAAAGCATAAAGTACCAACGGACAACCGGCTGTTCATAAGCCACTTATCACGCCGGTAAATGCCAAACGACGCCTCGATTGGCGTAAGGATCGTAAACATTGGACGACTGAACAGTGGAAAAACGTTGTGTGGAGTGACGAATCACGGTACAGAACGTGGCGATCCGATGGCAGGATGTGGGTATGGCGAATGGCCGGTGAACGTCACCTGCCAGCGTGCGTAGTGCCAACAGTAAAATTCGTAGGCGGTGGTGTTATGGTGTGGTCGTGTTTTTCTTGGAGGGGGCTTGCACCCGTTGTTGTTTTGCGTGGCACTATCACAGCACAGGCCTGCATTGATGTTTTAAGCGCCTTTTTGCTTCCCACTGTTGAAGAGCGATTTGTGGATGGCGATTGCATCTTTCAACACTATCGAGCACCTGCTCATAATGCACGGCCTGTGGCGGAGTGGTTACACGACAATAGCGTCCCTGTAATGGACTGGCCTGCACAGAGTCCTGACCTGAATCCTATAAAACACCTCTGGCATGTTTTGGAATGTCGACTTCGTGCCAGGCCTCACCGACCGACATCGATACCTCTCCTCAGTGCAGCACTCCGTGAAGAATGGGCTGCCATTCCCCAAGAAACCTTCCAGCACCTGATCGAACATATGCTGTCATCAAGGCTGAGGGTGGGCCAACACATATTGAATTCCAGCATTATCGATGGAGGGCGCCACGAACTTGTAAGTCATTTTCAGGCAACTGTCCGGATACTTTCGATCACATAGTGTAGTTTATTGGCCAATAAATACTATTACAGATATTGTCACTCTGAATGAAATATAAATATATAGAATTTTTTTAGTTCATCCATTGTTTTAAGCGTTTTGACACGAGTGACACTAAACAGACGTTTTTATAATTAAAAATTACCAGTTTTGGTGCACTATAGCAAAACCACAAAAAGAATTATCGCTCAAAGATCTGTTTTCACTTTACTTGTATGTTGAGTAACGGTGAATAATGATTTTTTTAGTTACTTTATTTTAAGATAATTTCATACTCTTCAAAATGTTGATTACGCGATTGTTCCCATGCGTGGTCACTGGAAATGTTTGAGTAATTATACAACATTTGTATGTAATTACCAAATGCTGCCATTTTTGTTGTGGTATTGAAACCTGTAACAAGATGGCTATATTGCATTTCGCACTGATGAATAATTCATGGCGGTTCTCTCTCGGAACGTGACGGTATTAACAGTCGTCTATCCACGAGAAAGAAATCTAACCACGGAATAAATTTGTAGATATAAAAAATTCAGATGCTAATTACACGTATAAATTATTTATGCGGTGGACGGCTGCAAAACGAGAAGGTGCAAAACGCGAAAATGAGCTACACGAACCTCATTATAATGATCTGTAGTGAAACACTGTGGAAATACACCCGTTTCCTTGCCTTACCAAAAGATTTCAAAAACACGAGGGCGCAAGAACAAAGGAAGGAACAAACTTTTTTTTCTCAAATCGTTCTACTGTTACTCATAACATCACAAACTTTTTTTTCTCAAATCGTTCTATTGATACTCATAACATCACCTTTGCTTGCCTTAGGATCACTTGTGGAAACATGTTTGCACTACGACGTTTGTACGTTAAAAACATGGTTCTGTAGTGATCCGACGGCATTTTTAGTTTTTAGATTGTGGAAAATATTGCCTATATGCGAACGTATGTTAATTGTGTGTGAAAAGCCTTAGTACATCAACCTGTACACTAAGAGAAACGGCCAGGGAAACTACCTCACGCTTCTTAAGATAGGCTACCGAAGTGCCATCATTTGGCCCATGAGCAGCCGATGGAAATTCGGATGCTTACCTTAAGGATCGTGAATACTCTCCCTGTCAGTTTTACTTAAACTGTATAATATTTTTTGAAGTTAGTGTGACTTCAGATATCTAGAAGAACTTGTTGCGTTCCTGTCAGTCGGTCCTTGCAAGACAGTGTAGATAACAATACTCGTATGTTCCAAAAACCCGAGCCCGGAAGTGTGATCTTCTCGGGGCTCATATGTCGGGTTCTATTAATGACATTGTCCTAGAGACCATTTGTATATATACCTATCGGAAAAACCGGCATACAATAAGAATCCTACAGTAGAGGGCCAAAAAATAAAAACTTCATCCAGCTCAAGCAAGTTTAGCAAATCGTTTGGCTCTTGTGCATCAGCTGTAGTCTAGGTTTGGCTTTAGACGGTTTACACACTGAAGCGCCATAGAAAATGGCGTAGACATGCGTATTCAGATACAGAGATATGTAAACAGACATAATACGGCGCTGCGGTCGGCAACGCCTATATAAGACAACAAGTGTCTGGCGCAGTTGTTAGATCGGTTACTGCTGCTAGAAACGGCGGGTTATCAAGATTTAAGTGAGTTTCAATGTGGTGTTATAGTCGGGGCACGAGCAGTGGGACACAGCATCTTCAAGGCAGCGATGAAGTGGGGATTTTCCCGTACGACCATTTCACGAGTGTACCGTAAATATCAATAATCTGGTGAAACATCAAGTCTCCGACATCGCTGCGGCCGGGGAAAGATCCAAGAACGGCACCTACAACGACTGATGAGAATAGTTCAACGTGGCAGAAGTGCAATCTTTCCGCAACGTCCCGCAGATTTCAGTGCTGGACCATCAACAACTGTCAACGTACGAACCAGTCAATAGAGCATCAGCGATATGGGCTTTCGGAGCCAGCAGTGTACCCCTGATGACAGCACAACACAAAGCTTTACTCCTCTCCTGGGCCCGTCAGCACCGACATTCGACTGGAAACATGTTGGTTCGTCGAACGTCACGTCTCAAATTGTGTTGAGCAGCTGATGGACGTCTACGGGTATGGAGACAACCTCGTGAATCCATGGACGGTGCATGTCAGCAGGGGACTGTTCAAGCTGGTGGGGCTCTAAGTGATATGGAACGTGTGCAGCTGGAGTGATACGGGACCCCTGATACGTCTAGATATGACTGTGACTGGTGGCACATGAGCATTCTGTCTAATCCCTGCATCCTTTCACGTCCATTGTACATTCCGATAAAGTTGGGCAATTCCAGTAGACCCGTCTAGAATTGCTACGGAGTGGTTCTAGAAACACTCTTCTCAGTTTAAACACTTCGGCTGAGCACCAAACTCCCCAGACATTAACATTATTGAACATATCTGAGATGTCTTGCAACATGCTGTTCAGAAGAGATCTCCACCCCTTCTACTCTTGCAGATTTATGGACAGCCCTGCGGGAGTCATGGTGTCAGTCACGTCCAGCACTGCTTCAGGCATTAGTCGAGTCCATATCACGTCGTGTTTCTGAAGTTCTGCGTGATCACAGGTGCCCTACACGATATTGGGCAGGTGTGCCAGTTTTTTGGCTCTTTCGTTTAATAGCACCATTTATTCATGGTTGGTTCCTGGGAAAACCAATCATTTTTAGGTACCAAAAGCAGCAATTGTAGGTATGTTCACTTCTATAATTTGTATTCATCGCAAATTGTCGATATTTGTACCACATGTTGCTGACATTATGTTCTCGGAGAACCTTGAAACATTTTTTCCCTTATCATTATCCCTCACTGATATACAAAAACGCAATGTTGTCGTACTTACGCACGTAAAATAGGCACGTAATGTCCGGTATGAGAAGTAAATGTAGTTTTAACTGATTTAATAAAGATATGGAAAGGTCCTAGTGTCATCTCAAGGGTTCTGAAGTCACCAAACGATTTTTAGTTGCTACTGTTTCTCCAATAAAACTCATTAGGTACTGTTTCTATGTAATAGACACTTCGCGCCTATACAAGCTGTCGTAACCTGGATATTATTAGATGGCTCACCGGACGGCATAAGCACCTTAGAAAATATTTTTATGTCTTACGAAATTCTCAGTACTTGCAAATCAAACACCCCATTTTTTGGTATGCCATATGTATAGCCAAAAACTTTGTGCATTTTTATGCAAGGTAGTGAAAAGTAAAATTTGTTGGATGGGAAACAATTTTGTGTTGACCTAATGTGTCATTATTTGTTGTTTATAGGTATAAAAGTACATAAAAATGTCGAACCATATAAAAAGATTTCTGACCTACAGAATTCGTCTTATGCAAGCAGCACATCGTACTGAAACAGGGGAAAGTAGGGAAGTCACTGAAAATGTTCTTGCCGGGACTCAAAAAAGGGCAAAGATGCCGCTCTAGCAGAAAAATAGGGAATCAACGGTCTCAGTCCTCATTCCGCTTTCCCCACGAAAAATTTTAGCGTAATAATATATTCACGCTTATTTGTGCTAAAACAGAGTAACAGACAGACAGTGACGCTGGAAGAGAGAGGAGACAGTGCCAGTGGGAGAAAAAGGGAGAGCAAATTGTGGTGGTGAGAGAGAGAAAGTGACGATGAAAGCGAAAGAGAAATGAATGGAGATAGAAAAAGTGTGAACAAAAGAGATAGAAATACTCGAAATGATAAGGAGAGATGAATAGAGACCATAAGAGTACATAGGCTTGGAGTGTTTGGACACTCGAAGACTGGTAGACTTTAAAACGAAAATATTTGTCCACTTTCCCCCATCCTCTTACCCACTAGCACACTGGACTCGCATTAGAGAGGACAACGATTCAAACCCGCGTCCGGCCATGCTGATTTAGGTTTCCCGTGATTTCCCTAAATTGCTTCAGGTAAATGGTTCCTTTGAAAGGGCATGGCCGATTTTCTTCCCCATGCTTCCCTAATCCGAGTATGTACACTGTCCCTCGTTGTCGATGGGATGTTAAATACTAATCTCCTTCTCCATGTTGTTCTTGTGGTCTTCAGTCCAGAGACTGGATTGATGCAGCTCGCCATGCTACTCTATCCTGTGCAAGCTTTTTCATCTCCCAGTACCTACTGCAACCTACATCCTTCTGAATCTGCTTAGTGTATTCATCTCTTGGTCTCCCTCTACGGTTTTTACCCTCCAGGCTTCCCTCCAGTTCTAAATTGGTGATCCCTTGATGCCTCAGAATGTGTCCTGCCAACCGATCTGTTCTTCTAGTCAAGTTGTGCCACAAATTCCTCTTCTTTAGTTACGTGATCTACCCATCTAATCTTCAGCATTCTCTGTAGCATCACACATGGAAAGCTTTTATTCTCTTCTTGTCTAAACTAGTTATCGTCTGTGCTTCACTTCCATACGTGCCTACACTCGATAGAAATGCTTTCAGAAAAGAGTTACAGACACTCCTCCATAACCCACATAAAGTTGCCCGATCTAGGAGTCATAACCAGGAGCAAACCATCTTGAAAGGCACGTGTGGGGAGGAGACAATGGTGATTCAGAGAAAGACAGCAGGCTGTAAGTGAGAAAAGAAGAGACCGTGGCAATGGGAGAGAAAAAGAAAGGGATAAAGACAGTGGCAGTGCGTCAGAGAGACATCGGCAGAATCTTAGCAAGGCTTGGGAACCAGCGATTGGGTTAATCAAGAGTAAATCGAGCAATCGTATAGCTGTGACGACCACGGCGGACAGCGCCATCACACCGACGTCATCTCAGACGCCGTCGCAATCTGTTCCACCGCGCGACCGTGGCGCGGGGCGCGGACAGCGGAGGGAGCGCGCCACGGGCGGAGGGTATTTAAATCGACCGCCGCCGCGACCGAACCCAGTTCCCCCTGAGCAGCCATAGCATACGGATCTCCGTGCCGGCACGTTCACAGGAGCTCAGTCCGTCAGTTCACCTGATGATGGCGACATGTATGATCGCCGAAATATTGTGCCCGTTGGACACTGTAGACCGGCAGTACACCCGTGGATATTTTGAATGCGTATATGTTTGCATGTTAAAATTTGTGGTGAGTAAGGGGGAAGGAGGATTGGGGCAGCGGGATCCACATTTTTATGAGAGTCTTTTGATGAGCGGATCATTCTCCTTGTTTTGTGCTTCGACGGGAGGTTTTTTCAGCTGGTAATTGTATGTCTGAATAGTCATGTTAGGCCACAGAGTCCAACCTAAGGACAGGGCAGAGAGTGAGGTAGGTGGGCGGGGCAGGTCTTCTTGTGTCCTACCAGTGGCCGCCTGTTCTTTCTTGCCCAGGTTGCCGGATCTACGCCTCCAGTAGTCCCACAGTCCGCTCGTAATGAACTTCGTAATTGGCCTTTGTCTTGCGCAGCCGGTAACGAGCCCCCGCCCACGTCTGTCTCACTTTCTTCCTCTCTCCCTCCCCCCCCCCTACCCCCGTCACCACCCTCTCCCTGAACCCTCCTCTTCCCCCCTCCGCCCCTCGCCAAACACCTCCCCAGAAAGTCCAGCAAACAACCGCAGACCCTCCTGGTTCCTCAGGAACAGTCCTCTCGGCTCGTGTTTTTTCTCCCTCCAATCACTCTGGAACTTCCCGACACCGTTTGCCGCTTCTTCTTAATTACATTGTTTCTCTTCCGGCTCGCTGGAGTTCTCTGCGGCGAGTTTCGATTACCGTCCTGAGTGCCGGAAGAACCTCAAGGAAGCTTCCTCACACCAATGCGACTCGTTATGTGTGTCGGTTCTCCAGAAGTGCGTAACATCTACAGTGACACAAATAGTTTCCGAACCCTTACCTCACACTTCGCTGACTGTCGCTTCCTTACTCAAAACACTGTCGAAAGAGAAGCGGGAGAAATACTTTCTCTCTAACGAGTTCCGCAAGGCGGCTTCCAAGGATTATTAATACTTGTAATGTTTGGATTTTTTTTGGCGGGGGTGGGGAGGGGGAGGGGTGTCTTCAGACTGGTTCGGACCCGCCACGAATTTCTCTCCAGTTCCAACCTCTTCATCTCGGAGCAGTACTTGCAACTTGCGTCCTCACTTGTTAGCTGAATGTATTGTAATCTGTTATGAAAGTCTCTTCGGGTTTGCTGCCGGATCCTAAAATCAACATGACTCGATATTTCGGCGATCCAACTGGTCGCCATCTTCAGGAAAATGCTGCTTCTGCTGATGAGTCCCGCTGAGAACTGACGCCAGGTTGCAAATCGACGTCCTATATAGGCCACCGTTCAGTACACGGCGCATGCGCCGCCCATCACGGATTCTGCCTTCCAAGACAGGGAGGTGGCGCCGCCCTTAGTGAAACACTGCTGGCAACGATATATCGCACTCAGGGCCGCACCGAAGAACGTTCAGTTTTGATGCGAAATAATTCAGGATTCCACGTGTTGCTAAGAGGAAATCCATTGTCTCTGTTGATTAAATTATCAGCCAACCCAATTTCAATCGCCTCTTTATAAACACTGTTCCAAAAACCGGAAATGTTGGCAACCACAACAGTTTCCTCAAATTTCATTTTGTGTCCCTCATTTAGGCAGTATTCTGCTACCGTCGATTTTTCCTGTGAAGAACACAGTTGACAGTGACAGAACAGTGTCAGGAAAAGAATGAAGGGACAGTGCCAGAGGGAGAGAGTAAAGATAAGGAGATAATGGAAGTGGGTGAGAACCAGTGATAATGAGAGACGAAATGTGTGACAATGACCACGAGGAAGAGAGAAATGGCTTAGAAGAGACAGAAGCAGTGGGAAGGAATGAATGAGACAGTAGCAATAAGAGAGAGTAAGTGGGAGACAGTTAGAGGAGACAGTAGTAGTAGCACTGAACGGAGGAGACACAAAGAGATAATGACAATTAGTTGGGAGGAATGAGTGGGTGCAAAAGGGCAACTGAGAGTGGATGGTTACGAGCGACTTACAGTACTTGTGAACTAAACTAAACTCCATCCGAATAGGTCTTGGAAGGTCCAACGGGACCGACCGGCCGCCGTGTCATCCTCATTCCACAGGCGTCACTGGATGCGGATATCTACATTTACATCTACATCCATACTCCGCAAGCCACCTGACGGTGTGTGGCGGAGGGTACCTTGAGTACCTCTCTCGGTACTACCTTCTATTCCAGTCTCATATTGTTCGTGGCAAGAAGGATTGTTGGTATGCCTCTGTGTGGGCTCTAATCTCTCTGATTTTATCCTCATGGTCTCTTCGCGAGATATACGTAGGAGGGAGCAATTCACTGCTTGACTCCTTGCTGAAGGTATGTTCTCTGTACCGATCTACTGAGTATCTCTCCTGCAGAGTCTTCCACTGGAGTTTATCTGTCATCTCCGTAACGCTTTCGAGATTACTAAATGATCCTGTAACGAAGCGCGCTGCTCTCCGTTGGATCTTCTCTATCTCTTCTTTCAACCCTATGTGGTACGGATCCCACACTGGCGAGCAGTATTCAAGCAGTGGGTGAACAAGCGTACTGTAACCTACTTCCTTTGTTTTCGAATTGCATTTCCTTAGGATCCTTCCAATGAATCTCAGTCTGGCATCTGCTTTACCGACGATCAGCTTTATATGATCATTCCATTTTAAATCACTCCTAATGCCTACTCCCAGATAATTTATGGAATTAATTGCTTCAAGTTGCTGACATGCTATATTGTAGCTAAGTGATAAGGGATCTTTCTTTCTATGTATTCGCAGCACATTACACTTGTCTACATTGACATTCAATTGCCATTCCGTGAACCATGCGTCAATTCGCTGCAGATCCTTCTGCATTTCAGTACAATTTTCCATTGTTACAACCTCTCGATATACTATAGCATCATCCGCAAAAAGGCTCAGTGAACTTCCGATGTCATCCACAAGGTCATTTATGTATATTGTGAATAGCAACGGTCTTACTACACTCCCCTGCGGCACACCTGAAATTACTCTTACTTCGGAAGACTTCTCTCCATTGAGAATGACATGCTGCGTTCTGTTATCTAGGAAATCTTCAATCCAATCACACAATTGGTCTGATAGTCCATATGCTTTTCCTTTGTTCATTAAACGACTGTGGGGAACTGTATCGAACGCCTTGCGGAACCCGTGTCTATGGCCCTGTGAATCTCGTGGACGAATAGCGCTAGCTGGGTTTCACACGATCGTCTTTTTCGAAACTCATGCTGATTCCTACAGAGTAGATTTCTAGTCTACAGAAAAGTCATTACACTCGAACATAATACGTGTTCCAAAATTCTACAACAGACGTTAGAGATATAGGTCTATTGTTCTGCACATCTGTTCGACGTCCCTTCTTGAAAACGGGGATGACCTGTGCCCCTTTCAAATCCTTTGGAACGCTACGTCTTCTACAGATCTACGGTACACCGCTGCACGAAGGGGAGAGGTTCATGTGGTCAGCACACCGCTCTCCCGGCCGTATGTCAGTTTCCGAGACCGGAGCCGGTACTTCTCAGTCGAGTAGCTCCTCAGTTTGTCCCCCAAGGGCTGAGTGCACCCCGCTTGCCAACAGCGCTCGGCAGACCGGATGGTCACCCATCCAAGTGCTAGCCCAGCCCGACAGCGCTTATCTTCGGTGATCTGACGGGAACTGGTGTTACCACCGAGGCAAGGCCGTTGGCTGCAGTACTACTGGGTGTGAGCGAGTGAAGCTTGTGTGAGTGAGAGGTTTGTTGCGTGTTAAAAAGAATGCGAATATGTATGCATGTCAAAATTTTTGGGGACATTTTTAAAGTTGCTGAGGAAGTTAGAACGAGGCAGCTTATATCCTACTTTTCAGTCAGGTTTTATTTTGTTAAATTGGAGCATATCAACCTATTTTGTACTCCAATAGGATCATTTTTCTGCTGTACAGTTTGGGTTAAAATGTAGCAATAAAACTGGACAGATGTTATATGGAATGTTTTGTTCGAATTGCCGTACGCTCCCACCTCCTAAATATTTACCAATCCTCCTGAAACCCCTCCAAGTTATTCAACGTGGTTATATTTTTCTGCTTATGTGGGATTTCTGTCTCTGGACCTCGTATTTGAGGTACGTGACCAGACTACTGGACCCAAGTGACAAAAGCATTGTAGTTGAATAGCCTCGCTCTTCACTCTCAGCTGGATCTGACTAAAGCGCACAGAAAGCGCGGCACGTCGAGGCAGAATAGAATGGTACCTCTAGTGGTGCCAGCTCGCCTGTTTCTCTGAGCCGCATTGAGATGCTAATCCCAGCACGCCGTTACCGTGTTTGCTCTCGAAAGCTAATGCAGTACTCAATGCAAACACAGACACACACACACACACACACACACACACACACACACATACACAGACACAGACACAGACACACACACACACACACACACACACACACAAGCACGCGCGCGCGCGCGGCTGTGTGTACAAGGTTATTCAGCTGCTCCTACCGATGTGTTTTATGCAACCCGCAGTGCCTCCAAACACTGCGTGCAAGATTTTCATATTGTCTCCCTCTCAATAAATGGCTCTGAGCACTACGGGACTAAACAGCTATGGTCATCAGTCCCCTAGAACTTAGAACTACTTAAACCTAACTAACCCAAGGACAACACACAACACCCAGTCATCACGAAGCAGAGAAAATCCCTGACCCCGCAGGGAATCAAACCCGGAACCCCGTGCTCGGGAAGCGAGAACGCTACCGCGAGGCCACGAGCTGCGGACTCCCTCTCAATACACAAACTGTTAGGCCTACAGGAAAAAGGTAGGAAATTTAATGGACAAATATATTATACTAGAACTAACATGTGACTGCATTTTCACGCAATTTGGGTGCATAGATCCTGAGAAATCAGTTACCAGAACAACCACCTCTAGCCGTAAAAACGTCCTTGATACGCCTTGGCATTGAGTCAAACAGAGCTTGGATGGCGTGTACAGGTAAATCTGCCCATGCAGCTTCAACACGATACCACAGTTCATCAAGAGTAGTGACTGGCGTACTGTGACGAGCCAGTTCCTCGGCCACCATTGACCAGACGTTTTCAATTGGTGAGAGATGTGGAGAATGTGCTGGCCAGGGCAGCAGTCGAACATTTTCTGTATCCAGAAAGGCCCGTACAGGACCTGCAATATGCGGTCGTGCATTATCCTGCTAAAATGTAGGGTTTCGCAAGGATCGAATGAAGGGTAGAGCCACGGGTCGTAACACATCTGAAATGCAACTTCCACTATTCGAAGTGCCGTCAATGCGAACAAGAGATGACGGAGACGTGTAACCAATGGCAGCCCATACCATCACGCCGGGTGATACGCCAGTATGGCGAAGATCAATACACGCTTCCAATGTGCGTTCACCGCAATGTCACCAAACACGCATGCGACCAACATGATGCTGTAAACAGAACCTGGATTCATCCGAACAAATGACGTTTTGCCCTTCGTGCACCCAGGTTCGTCGTCGAGTACACCATCGCAGGCGCTCCTGTCTGTGATGCAGCGTCAAGGATAACCGCAGCCATGGACTCCGAGCCGATAGTCCATGCTGCTGCAAACGTCGTCGAACTGTTCGTGCAGATGGTTGTTATCTTGCAAACGTCCCCATCTGTTGACTCAGGGATCGAGGCGTGGCTGCACGATCCGTTACAGCCATGCGGATAAGATGCCTGTCATCTCGACTGCTAGTGATACGAGGCCGTTGGGATGCAGCACGGCGTTCCGTATTACCCTCCTGAACCCACCGATTCGATATTCTGCTAACAGTCATTGCATCTCGACCAGCGCGAGCAGCAATTTCGCGATACGATAAACCGCAATCGCGATAGGCTACAATCCGACCTTTATCAAAGTCGGAAACATGATGGTACGCATTTCTCCTTCTTACACGAGGCATCACAGCAACGTTTCACCAGGCAACGCCGGTCAACTGCTGTTTGTGTATGAGAAATCGATTGGAAACTTTCCTCAGATCAGCACGTTGTATTTGGCGCCACCGTTGCCAAGCTTGTGTGAATGCTCTGGAAAGCTAATCATTTGCATATCAATGCATCTTCTTCCTGTCGGTTAAATTTCACGTGTGTAGCACGTCATCTTCGTGGTGTAGCAATTTTAATGGCCTGTTGTGTAAGTCCAGCAAAAATGTATCCCCGTACAAAATTTAAGTACATTAAATGTATGTGTGTATGTTTATGGATTTAGTGTATTCAATATTGTGATTATTAGCGCTCTTGCTGAAATAGTAACAAGCAGCTTTGACACGCCCATTGTAAGCAAGAAACGGACGAAAATACCCTAGCATTGGCGATGTTTTAACTGTGTAAAACGAAACTTGTACAGTTACAAAGAAACTGCATTTCAGTAGTTGCACACGGAGCACCAGTACTAATAAAACATTTACAGTCACTGATGACATGCAGGAGCAAACGGGGAATGTGGTTGGAGACTTAAGTTTCTCCCGGCGCATACAATGTTCAAATAACTAACGGGATTGCAGCCGGGTGACGTAGTTGTAACGGCGATATTTCGACAGGAGCACACCCTGTCATTTTGAAGACATAACTGAAGTAAGTAAGCACTGTGAAAGGGAATTTAAAAACCCCGATTTACGGAGAAACTACAGAAAGGTAGTGAAATTAATAACTAACGGGTGAGGTAGCATTAACTCGGTCTCCCGGTTTCTTTGACAGAGGAGAGAGCAGGATTCCATGCAGAATTTAAGAAAAAAACACCAACTCTATTCACAAGATTACTTGCTAATTTAATTTCAACTGCTTCCTTAGTAACACTATCCCAGTATCAGAAGCTGCGACATAGTCGGGAATTGAACAGTGACCCAAATACAAAATAAATTTCCTTTACTTTACGTGTATTTTCACAAATTTTTTGTCATCAGGCTACCGGTTTCGGTCTATAATGTATACAGATCTGAAGATGGTCATTATATGTGGCTGTATGTATTTTCTTTAATGTCGTTTGTTGTTAGCAACATTAGCCTATTCCCAAGAGTTAGCAGCTTTCACTCAGTTAACACTAGGCAGAAATCAAATCTGCATGTGGAATGCACTTCCTTGACTCTTCTGCAGAAAGGAGTGCAGTGTTCTGCTGCATCCATTTTCAATAAGCTACCACAAGAACTCAAAAATCTTAGCAGTAGCCCAAACTCTTTTAAGTCTAAACTGAAGAGTTTCCTCATGGCTCACTCCTTCTATTCTGTCGAGGAGCTCCTGGAAGAGCTAAAAAATTAAGCAAATTCCAGTGTTACATTGTTGATTTTCTTCATTTAAACTTACGAATTGTCACCTGAATATGTTTTTTTATATTTCATTTTATTTGTTTCTAATATCGTGTTATAATTTCATGTATTGACTCTTTCCATGACCATGGAGACTTCTCCTCAATTCGGTCCCACGGAACAATAAATAAATAAATAAATAAAAATAAATAAATAGACCTAAACAGGTAGCCTGATGGCAATACGTTAGTGACCATAGATGTAAAACAAAGGAAATACTACCCCAGTAGCTGAAAGTGCCTGCCAGAATTTCCGTATTATTATATTCCATAGGATGACCGGCGCCCCAAGACGACGTTGCGCAGTGTTAACAACAGCAAATCAGCCATTCTGCGTAGAGTTCTGCTCTGTCCCTCTTGTCAAAAAGCCGACGGACAGTATTAATGCTACCTCACCCGTTGGTTATTAATTTCACTATCGGTAACTTATGACCTCGGTCGTGTGTGTGATCTTTTTGCAGCTTCTCTGCAAACTGAGGTTTTAAATTCCCTTGCACGTCGCTTACTTACTGCAGTTACGCCTTTTGAAAATGGCAGGATGTACTCTTGTCGAAATATTGGCGATTGTCGATCACGTCGCCCGGTTGAACTCCCTTAAATTATTCGAACGTGATCGGTACTACTCCGGAACAATCAGTGCAGTGGGGACATGTATCGGTTTGAAACATTTACACCCTTCGTACCTCATCAGATTAGTGAGAGTTAGTATTCCATTCATGAAAATGTTTTTAGAACGGGAAGTACTACTGAACGATAGCGTCTGTCACAGTGTTCTACGCGGTACTCGCAGCCCCATTTCTGTGGGACGTTGTAATCGGGAGTGAACAGCAGGGTCTATCCAAGCCTACAATGCCGCAATGTGACTTTTTATTGAAATACACTACTGGCAATTAAAACAGCTACACCACGAAGATGACGTGCTACAGACGCAGATTTCAACCCACAGGAAGAAGATGCTGTGATATGCAAATGATTAGCTTTTCAGAGCATTCACACAAGGTTGGCCCCGGTGGCGACACCTACAATGTGCTGACGTGAGGAAAGTTTCCAACCGATTTCGCATACAAAAACTGCAGTTGACGGGGGTTGCCTCGTGAAACGTTGTTGTGATGCCTCGTGTAAGGAAGAAAAATGAGTACCATCACGTTTCCGACTATGATAAAGGCCGGATTGTAGCCTATCGCGATTGCGGTTTATCGTATCGCGACACTGCTGCTCGCGTTGATCTAGATCCAGTGACTGATGGCACAATATGGAATCAGTGGCTTCAGGAGGGTAATACGGAACGCCGTGCTGGATCCCAACGGCCTCGTATCACTACCAGTCGAGATGACGGGCATCTTATCCGCATGGCTGTAACGGATCGTGCAGCCACGTCTTGATCCCTGAGTCAACAGGTGGGGACGTTTGCAAGACAACAACCATCTGCACGAACAGTTCGACGACTTTAGCAGCAACATGGACTATCAGCTCGGAGACCGTGGCTGCGGTTACCCTTGACGCTGCATCACAGACAGGAGCGCCTGCGATGGTGTGCTCAACGACGAACCTGGGTGCACGAATGGCAGAACGTCATTTATTCAAAATGGTTCAAATGGCTGTGATCACTATGGGACTTAACATCTGAGGTCATCAGTCCCATAGAACTTAGAACTACTTAAACCTAACTAACCTAAGGACAGCACACACATCCATGCCTTAGGCAGGATTCGAACCTGCGACCGTAGCGGTCGCGCGGTTCCAGACTGAAGCGCCTAGAACCACTCGTCCACACTGGCCGGCATCATCTTTTCGGATGAATCCAGGTTCTGTTTACAGCATCATGATGACCGCATCCGTGTTTGGCGACATCGCGGTGAACGCACATTGGAAGCGTGTATTCGTCATCGCCATACCGGCATATCACCCGGCGTGATGGTATGGGGTGCCATTGGTTACACGTCTCGGTCACCTCTTGTTCGCATTGACAGCACTTTTAACAGTGGACGTTACATTTCAGATGTGTTACGAACGGCGGCTCTACCCTTCATTCGATCCCTGCGAAACGCTACATTTCAGCAGGATAATGCACGACCGCATGTTGCAGGTCCTGTACGGGCCGTTCTGGATAAAGAAAATGTTCGACTGCTGCCCTGGCCAGAACATTCTCCAGATCTCTCTCCAATTGAACACGTCTGGTCAATGGTGGCCGAGGAACTGGGTCGTCAGAATACGCCATTCAGTACTCTTGATGAACTGTGGTATCGTTTTGCCCAGGTGTATCAAGGAGGAGGAGGATATTGTTCTTGGGATCTATGCACCCAAATTGCGTGAAAATGTAATGTCATGTCAGTTCTAGTATAATCTATTTGTCCAATGAATACCCGTTTATCATCTGCTTTTCTTCTTGGTGTAGCAATTTTAATGGCCAGTAGTGAAGAAACTTGTGAGAGGGGCGTTCAGTAAGTAATCCAGCATACTTTTTCCTTGCAGGATGTGAAATGAAATACCTTTCAGCCTTCTAGTTTCCAAACTTACTTTATTTGTCTCCAATTTTAGGCGATTTACTACGCCATCTTCAGTCCCCTGAACGACGTGTTAGAAGGTTCTGGTCAAAACAGAGATCAGCAGTACTGCTTGCTTTAGTGATCTCTTGAATCATCATCTGCCGGCAAATGATACCAATGTTGCTGTCCCCTGTTTCGATCAGAAGCAAGGTTGAATCTTGCTACAAGTCGGTCAGGGGCCTGAAGATTGCGTAGTAGATCGCCGAAACTGGTAGCCAAATAAAATAAGTTTGTAAAGTAGAAGGCTGAAAGCTAAAGTGGTAGCCAAATAAAATAAGCATAGAAAGCAGACGGCTCAAAGGTGTTTCAATTCACATCCTGCATGGAACAACCGAGTCTCGCAAGGATCTCTCAAAAGATGGACGTACAGATACTTTCTTCTTAGCTAATTTCGGTTGAAAAGTATGGAATTTGTTGTGGGACATCATGGAATAGTCCCGCTTCAGCACCTATAGTTTCATGAAGACCTCTGGCGTGCCACAGGGGAGTGTTATGGGACCACTGCTTTTCACAATATATGTATATAAATGACCTAGTACACAGAGTCGGAAGTTCCATGCTGCTTTTCGCAAATGATGCTGTAGTATACAGAGAAGTTGCAGCATTATAAAATTGCAGCGAAATACAGGAAGATCTGCAGCGGAGAGGCACTTGGTGGAGGGACTGGTAACTGACCCTTAACATAGACAAATGCAATGTATTGGGAATACAGAGAAAGAAGGGTCCGTTACTGTATGATTATATGATAGCGGAACAAACACTGGTAGCAGTTACTTCTGTAAAATATCTGGCAGTGTACGTGCGGAATGATTTGAAGTGGAATGATCATATAAAATTAATTGTTGGTAAGGCTGGTGCCAGGTTGAGATTCGTTGGGATAGTCTTTAGAAAATGTGGTCCATCAACGAAGGAGGTGGCTTCCAAAACACTCGTTCGACCTATACTTGAGTATTGCTCATCAGTGTGGGACCCGTACCAGGTCGGGTTGACAGAGGAGATAGAGAAGATCCAAAGGAGAGCGGCGCGTTTCGTCACAGGGTTATTTGGTAAGCGTGATAGCGTTACGGAGATGTTTAGCAAACTCAAGTGGTAGACTCTGCAAGAGAGGCGCTCTGCATCGCGGTGTAGCTTGCTCGCCAGGTTTCGAGAGGGTGCGTTTCTGGATGAGGTATCGAATATATTGCTTCCCCCTACTTATACATCCCGAGGAGATCACGAATGTAAAATTAGAGTGATTCGAGCGCGCGCGGAGCCTTTCCGGCAGCCCTTCTTCCCGCGAACCATACGCGACTGGAACAGGAAAGGGAGGTAATGACAGTGGCACGTAAAGTGTCCTCCGCCACACGCCGTTGGGTGGCTTGCGGAGTATAAATTTAGATGTAAATGTACATGTAGATAGCGGGCGGCGCTATACGCAGCTTTCAAAATGGCGTCTGTAACGGAGGTGAATTCAAAGCAGAATGCTATCACTGAGTTTCTTATCTAGGAAAATCAAAGCATCGCAGATATTCGTAGGCGCCTGCAGAATGTCTAGGGAGACCGGTCAGTGGACAAAAGCACGGTGAGTCGTTGTGCAGAGACGTCTGTCATCATCGCAACAATGTCGCGAAAACCTGTCCGATCTCTAACGTGCCCGCCGGCCGCACGCAGGTGTGACCCCTGCAGTGTTGGAACGTGCGAACACTCTCGTTTGATAGGGCAATCACAAGCAAACCACCTCGCTGCAAGAGGCTGCGCACGCCAGAGGGGCTGACAAAATTTCATTGGACTGTTCTTCCTCATCCACCCTCGAGCCCGGATCTCGCACCTCCCAAATTCCATCCGTTTGCCCCAAGGAAGGATGCACTCCGCGGCAAGCGGTACTCGTACGTGGATAATGTCGAACTTGGAGATGCAGCAAGGCGTTGATTCTGACGACGACCAGTAGAATAGTACATCTACATCTACATTTATGCTCCGCAAACCACCCAACGATGTGTGGCGGAGGGCACTTTACGTACCACTGTCATTACCTCCCTTTACTGTTCCCGTCGCGTATGGTTCGCGGGAAGAACGACTGACGGAAAGCCTCCGTGCGCGCTCGAATCTCTCTAATTTTACATTCGTGATCTCCTCGGGAGGTACAAGTAGGGGGAAGCAATATATTCGATACCTCATCCAGAAACGCACCCTCTCGAAACCTGGACAGCAAGCTACACCGCGATGCAGACCGCCTCTCTTGTAGACTCTGCCACTTGAGTTTGTTAAACATCTCCGTAACGCTATCACGGTTACCAAATAACCCTGTGACGAAACGCGCCGCTCTTCTTTGGATCTTCTCTATCTCCTCCGTCAACCCGACCTGGTACGGATCCCACACTGATGAACAAAAGTATAGGTCGAACGAGTGTTTTGTAAGCCACCGCCTTTGTTGATGGACTACATTTTCTAAGGACTCTCCCAATGAATCTCAACCTGGTACCCGCCTTACCAACAATTAATTTTATATGATCATTCCACTTCAAATCGTTTCGCACGCATACTCCCAGATATTTTACAGAAGTAATTGCTACAAGTGTTTGTTGCGCTATCATATAATCATAAAGTAAAGGGTCCTTCTTTCTATGTATTCGCAATACATTACATTTGTCTATGTTAAGGGTCAGTTGCCACTCCCTGCACCAAGTGCCTATCCGCTGCAGATCTTCCTGGGTTTCGCTACAGTTTTCTAATGCTGCAACTTCTCTGTATACTACAGCATCATCCGCGAAAAACCGCATGGAACTTCCGACACTATCTACTAGGTCATTTATATATACATTGTGAAAAGCAATGTTCCCATAACACTCCCCTGTGGCACGCCAAAGGTTACTTTAACGTCTGTAGACGTCTCTCCATTGAGAACAACGTGCTGTGTCCTGTTTGCTAAAAACTCTTCAATCCAGGCACACAGCTGGTCTGATATTCCGTAGGCTCTTACTTTGTTTATCAGGCAACACTGCGGAACTGTATCGAACGCCTTCCGGAAGTCAAGGAAAATAGCATCTACCTGGGAGCCTGTATCTAATATTTTCTGGGTCTCGTGAACAAATAAAGCGAGTTGGGTCTTACACGATCGCTGTTTCTGGCATATATGTTGATTCCTACAGAGTAGATTCTGGGTTTCCAGAAGTGACATGATACGTGAGCAAAAAACATGTTCTAAAATTCTACAACAGATCGACGTCAGAGATATAGGTCTAAAGTTATGCGCATCTGCTCGACGACCCTTCTTGATGACTGGGACTACCTGTGCTCTTTTCCTATCATTTGGAACCTTCCTTTCCTCTAGAGACTTGCGGTACACGGCTGTTAGAAGGGGGGCAAGTTCTTTCGCGTAGCACGCAGACATAGAGGCCCTCCCAGGCTGCCACATTGAACATAGGGCTTCGTAGCCAAAAGAGTGGGGAATAGTAAACGATTCATCGGAATCCTGAATAAAAACAACCTGTTTTCAGAGAAGAAAAAGTGTTACATTACCTACCGAAATCCAGTCGTTAATTTTGATAGGGACTGGTGCGTTTGCCGCGTGTGTACACGGGCTCGTGCGTATGCTGCTCCACACCCGAGACGCGTGACCGCGGATTTGGCGCACCGCGGTCCAGCATTACGGCCTCCAATTAGCGAGCAGTGGCCGGTGCGCACTCGCCCTTAATTGCGCGGTTACTGAGCCAACTGTGCGGCCACCCGGACAGGGTTGGACTGCCATTTGGCGCCGCTCTCCGCGCAACGCCTCCATCTGGCTCAGCGTAGCCAGACTGCGATGCGTTGCGCTTCCCGTGGACGAGCCGGAAGTTCTGCTACCGCACCGAGCTTTTGTGCGCTGTGCCATATACAGCTTGTTTCAGAAGAAATACACTACTGGCCATTAAAATTGCTACACCAAGAAGAAATGCAAATGATAAACGGGTGTTCATTGGACAAATATACTATACTAGAACTGACATGTCATTACATTTTCACGCAGTTTGGTTGCGTAGATCCTGAGAAATCAGTACCCAGAACAACCACCTCTGGCCGTAATAACTGCGTTGATACGCCTGGGAATTGAGTCAAATAGAGCTTGGATGACGTGTGCAGGTACAGCTGCCCATGCAACTTCAACACGATACCATAGTTCGTCAAGAGTAGTGACTGGCGTATTGTGACGAGCCAATTGCTCGACCACAATTGACCAGACGTTGTCAATTGGTGAGAGATCTGAAGAATGTGCTGGCCAGGGCAGCAGTCGAACACTTTCTGTATCCAGAAAGGCCCGTACAGGCCCTGCAACATGAGGTCGTGCATTATCCTGCTGAAATGTAGGGTTTCGCAGGGATCGAATGAAGGTTAGAACCACGGGTCGTAACACATCAGAAGTGTAACGTCCACTGTTCAAGGTGCCGTCAATGCGAACAAGAGGTGACCGAGACGTGTAACCTATGGCACCCCATACCATCACGCCGGTAAGGGGATGACGAATACACACTTCCAATGTGTGTTCACCGTGATGTCGCCAAACATGGGTGTGACCATCATGATGCTGCAAAAAGAACTTGGATTCATCCGAAAAAATGATGTTTTGCCATGCGTGCACCCAGGTTCGTCGTTGAGTACACCATCGCAGGCGCTCCTGTCTGTGATGCAGCGTCAAGGGTAACCGCAGCCATGGTCTCCGAGCTGATAGTCCATGCTGCTGCAAACGTCGTCGAACTGTTCGTGCAGATGGTTGTTGTCCTGCAAACGTCCCCATCTGTTGACTCAGGGACCGAGACGTAGCTGCACGATGCGTTACAGCCACGCGGATAAGATGCCTGTCATCTCGACTGCTAGTGATACGAGGCCGTTGGGATCCAGCACGGCATTCCGTATTACCCTCCTGAACCCACCGATTCCACATTCTGCTAACAGTCATTGGATCTCGACCAACGCGAGCAGCAGTGTCCGTTACGATAAACCGCAATCGCGATAGGCTATAATCCGATCTTTATCAATTCGGAAACGTTATGATACGCATTTCTCCTCCTTACACGAGGCATCACAACAACGTTTCACCAGGGAACGCCGGTCAACTGCTGTTTGTGTATGAGAAATCGGTTGGAAACTTTCCTCATGTCAACACGTTGTAGGTGTCGCCACCGGCGCCAACCTTGTGTGAATGCTCTGAAAAGCTAATCATTTGCATACCATAGCATCGTCTTCCTGTCGGTTAAATTTCGCGTCTGTAGCACGTCATCTTCGTGGTGTAGCAATTACTAAATACTTCCGGCGGTGGTACTACAGACTAATTCGAATAAAACATTTAGTATAAGATCAAATTTTTATTGATTATTGATATACAGCTGCTTACCGAGACGAGTTTTAATTCTGGTTATTGGTACTCCAGCTACTGTGGCTTCATTTATTGACTCCCATTTTCGGTTTCAAGTTACCCGCCAGGGTAGTCGAGAGTGCTAACGCGCTGCTTCCTGGACTCGGGTAGGCGCGCCGGTCCCCCAGATCGATTCCGCCCGGCGGATAAACGACGAGGGCCGATGTGCCGGCCAGCCTGGATGTGGTTTTTAGGAGGTTTTCCACTTCCCGCTAGGTGAATACCGGGCTGGTCGCCTCGTTCCGCCTCAGTTACACGCGTCGCGGACATTTGAAACACGTCCGCACTACTTCACGATTTACACGAGCCGCAGACAGTTGGGGTACACTGACTCCGTCCTGGAGGGGGGGGGGTACATGGTGGTGGGAGGAAGGGCATCTGGCCATCCCTAAAAAATAAACTAATACTGCCAAATCTGTTGTAACCACGCCGACCCTGCGATCGCTGGAGGACTACGGCGTACGCGGAAGAAAGAAAGAAAGAAAGACAGAAATTTTCGGTTTCAAGTTCAAGTTGTATGATTATACTTAACTTTACGTAACTGAGTTTTTCAGCTGTGAGTGTGATTTGTTGGCCAATTCTACTGTATTCGCACTTGTTTACAAATGCTGAGTACGCCAGCATACAAGACTTGTAACACTCCTGCTACGAGGGGTATTCGGGAAGTGGGGTCCGATTGAGCGCGAAATGGAAACAACAGTGAAAATCTGATGAAACTTTGCACAGACTTGTTGGGTGCTGCCTCTAGCATGCCTGTCGATCGTATCGCGTCGCTCTTTTCACTTCTGAGTGCATAGTGATCGCGTAAAAATGCCTAGAAAGTAGTATTTCCCGCCAAGTATGAAGGCCTGGTGAGAGATTTCGCCTGATATCATGCAGCCCACATAACATAACTGCCATGCGTTTCCTTCTACACGACCGTTCTCGGTCGCACTATGCAGTTAGAATGAAGATGCTCCTGCAGCGTTTTCGATGGAAACTCTTTGATCACCCACAATACAGCCCATAATTGACTCCTCATGAGGTTCATCTCTGCTTACATGAATCGCTGCCTATGAAGGCGACGTTTTGGCACAGACAACGAGCCACACACCAGCATAGAGGATTGGAAAGCTTGCACAACACTACGACAGATGTCTAAGTCGGAACGGCGACTATGTAGATAAGAAGCTGGAAGTTGTAGCTAACTGTTGCAAATATTTTATAGTTTCCATTTCGCGACCGACTGGATCTTACTTTCTGAATAGCCCTCTTACTTGTAGAGAATACATACACGATTTCCGCAGAGTAGCAGATCGATGATTTTCTTAGTCACGTTTACAGTACTCGTATCTCATCTGAATCTGCTGATGAGCTGAGCATGATTGAACTGGAAGGCGTTATTCAGTTGCTACAATAGGCACACGCAGAATTTCTACCAGCATCAGTGTTTGATATTCAGGAATGTAGAGGACATTATGTACGCATGACCTCTATCCTTACCACTCGCAGCCAACTCAACACTCATCTACATCCTTACCTGCGTGATTGCTCCGTAATTCAAAATTAAGTGACTGGCAGAGGATTCATCCCACCAGCTTCAAGACATTTCTCTACCATTCCATCCTCGAAATGGGCACCGGGAAAAACCAACTCTTAAATCTTTCTATATGGGCCCTGATTTATTTTATCGTGATTATCACTTCCCCCTATACAGCTGTGCGCCAACGGAATATCTTCGCAATCGGAGGAGAAAGTCGGTTATTTAAATTTCATATGAAACTCCTGCTGCAAGGGAAAACGCCTTTCTTTTAATGATTGCGACCCCAGTTCACATATCATGTCCTTGGTACCCTATTTCACCATAGTACAAAACGAGCTATCCTTCTTTGAACTTTTTGGATGTCCTCTGTTAGTGTTCTGCCAATAAAACGCAGTCGTTGGTTAGCTTTCCTTTTGTAATGTGTATGACTTCACATTTTCCATTATTTAGAGTGAATTGCCAGTTTTCGCACTATACAGATGTCGTGACAAAGTCGGTTTGCAATTAGATTTAATCTTCTGTTGACTTTGCTATACGGTAAAAGACATCATCTTCCGCAAACGATCTAACAGGGCTGCTCAGATAGTCCCTTACATACTAGTTCACAGTCCACGAACAACAGAGGGCCTGTATCACTTCCTTGGGGAACGCAACATATTACTGCTATTTTGCTCGATGGCTTTCCGTCAGTTAGTACGAATTGAGAGCTCTCTATCAGAAATTTACGAATCCACTCACACAACTATGACGATACTCCACAGGGACGCAATTTGATTAAAGAAAGCTTGTTAGAAATGGTGTGAAAATCCTTCTGGAAATGTAAAACCATGGAACCAATTTCATATTCCCTGTCGATAGCACTCATTACCTGGTGAGAATAAAGAGCTAGTTGCGTCTCACAAGATCGATATTTTCTGAATCCGTGCTGACTGTCAATAAATCGTTTCCCTTGAGGTAATTTGTAATGTTCGAACACAGTATATGTTCGGAAACCCTACTCCTAATCCACGTTAGTGATATGCGTCTGTAATTCGGCGAATTACTCCTTTTTCCTTTCTTGGTATTGGTGTGACATGCGTAATTTTCTAATCTTTAGGTACGGAACTTTCAGTAAGTGAGCGGCTGTATACGATTGCTAACTATGGAGTGTACTCTGAAATGAACCTGACTGGTATAAAATATGGACCGGAGGTCTTGCCTTTAATAAATGATTTAAGCTGCTTCGCTACACTGAAGATATGTACTTTTAAGTTACTCATGTTGGCACTTGTTCTAGATTCGAATTCTGGAATATTTACTTCGTCTTCAATCGTAAAGGAGTTTCGGAAAACCGTGTTTAGTAACTCGCTTTAGTGGCACTGTCATCAGTGACATCAACATTTTCATCGCGCAGTGAAGGTACTGATTGCGTCTTACCGTTGGTATGACATATGACAAGAATCTCCTTGGGTTTTCTGACAGATTTTCAGACAGAGTTTCGATGTGGAAAATATTAAAAGCATCTCGCATTGAAGTTCGTAGTAAATTTTGAGCTATTGTAAAACTTCAATAATGTCCAATTAGAAGTTGAAGGTAGACGACTGGAATTTTATCGCTGGCTGCTAATCGCCAGGTAAGGTTTAATACTGCCTCACATCCTCCGGCTCCCGTCGGGCGGCATCTCTTTGTACGGCCCGGAGTCACTGGTTGCATAATGAGCAGGCGCGCCCTTTCAGCAAGGATGATAGCGATGAGTGTGTCAAGATGGCACCGAAGACGACGAAACTACTTTACCATGGCTTCTATAGACACCAGGCACCTGCCGGATGACAAACGTGGATAGCAATGAGCAAGCAGTTTGTCATCATGGCCAGCGCTTGCCAGTCACCAAGACTGAGTGCACTCATCCGGATGATAAAAGTTTTATTTGTGTTCAGGTAACTACAGTTCTACGTTCTGTGTGAGTGGTAACACACTTATTATACTTAGATTATCTATTTGTATTGTTGTCTCCAATACCACAAAGGTGCAGTCATATTGATTTGCTACTGGACAGGTACTACGTCTCGGGTATGTGTGTGTGTGTGTGTGTGTGTTTGTGTTTAGGATAATTTAGGTTAAGTAGTGTGTAAGCTTAGGGACTGATGACCTTAGCAATTAAGTCCCATAAGATTTCACACACATTTGAACATTTTGATACTACGTCACAACATGTTGTTTACTGACGACTCCACATTGACTCATAATACACTGATGATCTGACGAAAACCCAGATCCATTGTGGAGGTGATTATGTGTAAATGTGTGGCGTGGTATGACAGACAAGCAGTTGACTAGATGTGCTGTGTTATCGCATCGTCTTACAGAACCGTGTTATCTAAGACTTTCTCGAAAACCTAGCATTACTGGAAGAATTTGCTTCGGCTACAAGGATGGGTACTTCGTTCCAACATAACGGGCTCCATGCACGTTCTAGTCGTCAGGTGGCGCATCATCTGAACCCAAAATTCCCCAAAAGATGCGTCTGAGAAATGCTCACATTTGTAGGTTACCAAGAGCCCTGTTCTTACCACTTTAGAGTCTGGCTTGCCGCGATGGTTGAAAGAGGACTTCTACAAGAAAAGGAAAGGACACGAGGCGAACTGATAGTAGGGAATATGAGTAGTGCTGATCCCAGTAGCGACCGTCAAGACGCCCTCAGAAGAGCTACAATTGGTGTGATCATGAAATTCGAAAGTGCATTGATGGTGGAGAGTGAATCCAAGAAGATCAATGTCCTCGGAGTCTCTCGCGACGGCTTTTCTGAATGAAATCTTCTCAAAGTCGCGTTAGTTTTAACGGAGACCAGCTATATACACTTAGTTAGCCATGGGGACGGGCATTGCATACCGAAAGGAAGCAAAGACGGATGATTTTAGAGAGGCGGGAGCGACATTCTGAAACCTGTCATCACTCGGTCCTGCAGGAGGGCCCAGGAGAAATATGGGCCCTGCAACGGACTTGGGACGTCACACTAGTCGACTTGTGCACCACACTTCGCGAACGTTCGCCTCCGTGAAAATCAGTTCCTAACTGAAAAGATACTCACTAAAGGTTGTAATGGTTCTTTACTTACGCGACCACTTGCGGCACTCCAACCCCAGTTCTCGATACCAGTAATATCGTACTACTTTACCACGAAGTAACAGACATATTTTTGTGACAATATTCACATTTGGTTTTGTTAATGTATAGGTACTCCGATGTATCGATATATTGTAGTGATATGGTTCTTGTGTGTATTCATTTCTGGAGAGACTGTCATAATCTTTGACTTACTTGTAACCGTTTTGGCGCGAATGCGCACAGAGCAGTCTTTGTTTCACTTTGCAGAAGTTAAGTTGTTACTGCGCTTTGTAAAAGAACAGTCAAGTCTTGTATTTGGTTAAAGTGGCAATTAAATATATGAACATTGACACAAAACTGTTTTCTTGATGATGTGACAATTAAGAAGAAGTGTATGTGAATTTACAAGAAGTTTAATAAAAATGTGGTTCGTGAACACCAAGTCAAAAGTTATTTCTACCATACCATTGTTCTGATCTGGGATTGTTTGATCATTAAGAATTTTCTGAAAAACGCATTTGTTAGGTCTTCAAATATTGCTAAAATACAGATCTGGACCTTCTAGCAGTCAAAGTGGAATCACCCTAGAATCAACAAGACGAGCCATAACAACTTGGACGAAATCTACATAGGAATACATTCAAGGTAAGTGCGAAAATTAATGACTTTTTTTACAGTGACTTCATTATTTCCGTTCTGACGATACCATCCACATTCAATAACTTTGTTGTTGCCCGATACAGGGAACATATGCTGCGTGAGCAACATTATTAATCTGATTTCTAACCTACTTTGCAGATGGTAGTATTGTTAGAAGGTCTTAACTTCGTCGTGTGCTATGCAGTACTTGCACACATGTAAAAGTGCAGTCAGGAATTATTAAACTCGTCTGAAACAGTTACTCGCCCCCTGCCGGACATGGCTGCAGGGACTCGTAAGACCTGCAGAGTCACGTGCTGTGACGTAAGAGTCGCGGCCTGTGCTTCTCGTGTGCTGGGGCTGCTATGAACTGCGCAACTCACCTTCCGCGCACGCTTCGTTTCCGTTCTCTTTGATTCCTGCCAGAGGCTGCAATCGTTGCTGTGTAAGCGGAAAACCGTGCCAATCCGGACTCCCACTCCACAGCAGTGAAATCCATCCTTCTTTCCACCCCTAATCACAACGCTCCACCTCACACCATACTCCAGTTATCTCCTTCCCTCCCTTCACCGACCTTGCTACCTTGTAATTGTTACCCTGCGGTTCAACTGGGCCCCAGAGTCGTATCATCGCACCGTCATCACGACAACTTTTTCCTGTGTCACCTAGCACCACCATTAAACCATGCCATCATTCATGTTCAAGCAAGACTATGTTTTAACTGTAGTATAAAATCGTCAAACGAGTTTTAAAAACAGTATTTCCCATTTATGTGTATTTTACAAATTCTCCTTCATTGTCACTTGTCTTTACTCAAAAATCATCACTATCGTCCATCAATGCATTTTTTTGCAAAATAATCTGTTATTGTCACCATTTATATTTTTTATCCCTTTTTAAATACGGTTGTTGTAACCTTTGGCTGAAGAGCGGGGCGTTTTTGTCCGCTGACAGCCCGCCCCCCGTCGTGGGGAATTGAAAGAATAATAAAGGGAAAAAAAACAGCCCCGGAAGTCAGAGGTTTTACTTCCGCCGACGATGGCGGAGGTAACTATCCAAAGCTCAGGAATTTTATTCGAATCGACGCGGCTTGAAAACCGAGAAGATTTCAAACTTTGAACTTAAGCATTTCCCTTTGCTTAACACCTACTGTGTGTATTTGCTTCCGCTTCATTCTAACAGTTGCACTTCTGTAACCCCTAAAAGTTAGATGCACTCTACATGCAGTGTTTTATTAGAAATGGTCTATGCGACCACATCCCAAAATATTTACTGTTCACCCTGAAACAGCCTGTCTACAAACCACCTGCTGACAACGCCAAATTTCCTGAAACCAATTAATGCGTTTGTAAAGGTAATGTGACACTCCGTCATGAATAAGAAATTCTTGGTGGCAGCAATCAGTTTAACATCAGAGGTGAAACATTTTTCGTGGAGTGTGACTCGGGAATCGAACCCGGGCCCTTAGGATTGACATTCTGTCCCACTGACACCTCAGCTACCGTGGACAGACTTCGTGTAGTGTTGATAACTTTAGTCCCAGGAACACATGGCAAAGATAAGCTTGTCCACTTCTATTAGATGCAATTTTCATCAGCGTGGCACCTTCAGAATGCGCAGTGATGACTGTTCCAACCTCTGGGATTGTGAATTAGTTTTTTCAGAATACTAAACGTTTCAAAAGCCTGGCTTCCCTCATCAGATGTCCATTCACAAGACACAAAGAACCAAGAAAGTTAACCAAAAATACATTAAAATTAAAATAAATTACCTAAGCTAAGGTCAATAACTAAACTATTACAATGAACACCTAACAGTGACGCACCACCAGTGACAGATTTCGAATAAAATGGAAGACACAATCTGCAGAAATTTCTTAAAATATCTAAATTTATCATTCACTTAAATCAGCCGTTTACTAATACGTTGTAGACCTTGTAACTTTACCAGAGCAATCTAAGCAAGAGCTGTAGTGTCAGGGTGTTAAAATGACACCATTTAGTTAATCGAAAGTTATTAATAATTTGAATTCTCTTACTATAATTCATTGATGATGATATGAGTAAGTACCCAGCCTGAAATTGTCGGCAGCAGAAATTTGGAGGCTGTTGTGAGTAATACCAAACAAGCGCAGTACGAGCGCCGTTCTGTACTTAGAGACAAAATATGTTCTCACAACTCAAATACGAAAACTCTTTCTTTTGCATCGATATTTGGTGTCAAAAGAGTATTTCATCTTATTGTTCCGTTCTCAGATTTAAAACGACGGATATTTCTGTAAGCGAATTTCTTCGCCGCAAAAGTGTTTAGAAATACGAGTGAAAAAAAACGCACAGACATAAAGGTGACTGAGTAGCTGTCAAGAGACATACAGTTTGTTTACTGCATTAACAACGAAACCGCACGGCAGTTGTACTGTAACTGATATAAATATAGGACACGTTTTTTTGACTTTGTATGAAATATGCAATAAAAACATAGTTTACAAATTGTAAATGGTATTATTTCTGCATTTATCTCTTTGTCAAAGCAGTGATTATACAACAGCTAATAATCGTTGTTTCTTGTACTTTATCCTTTTTGCAATAACATAACAAGCATCGTTTCTTCTTTGCGTTTGTAAAATATTTTCTCTGTTTCTTTAACCCACAAGAGTATCCTGTGGCTATTATATATCATTACTAATCTCTAATTTTTAAATGATTTCTTTTAAATGACATATAGTATTTAGCAAACAAAAAAAAATTACTTCGCAGCGAATTCCCAGGTTTCATATCCACATATTCTGAAAGATTTAAACGTTTCTTTTAAGACACTGAATCAGGAAACCTACTACACAAGCACACATGTGCAACGTGTGACGGCTAGAAATGTATAATACGCATGCCATCAGGCTTCATATATCTGATCTATAAAGGACGTAAAGAAACTGAAAAATATCCAGTTCAGTTTTAGATGACGACTCTAGAATTTTTTGTGCCGAGAATATTGTTACTTGAGGAGACCTGCAATGTCTTTTTTGTTAATCACTTTACTCCTACTACTAAATCCACATTTATGCAGCAACACGCATATTTTATCGAAAACTCAGACACAGTACACAGTTTATTTATATACATTTGGAACAATACTAGACATTTCTCGGTTTTCTTTGACAAATGATGTGAAGAAAAAAAACAATACTTTGCTGTAAATGATGGTACAGTGGAGTGATACACAAGAAATTGATTTTTCTATTTTTCTTAGTTGTTTGTAGTAACACTCTTTATCATAATTTATTGGGGAAAATTGATTTTTAGTTTAATATTACGGGAGGCAATACTGACACAGCATTCCAGAAAGTAAGTTTTGTAGTATATGTAGCTGTGTTGTGAAACTAGTTTTACATTACAGAACTCTAGTTTTCATTTGTGCAGCGTTTTGGGCAATCAGCAAGAAAAGAAACATATTTCATAATGTTTATCTTACTCCACGATAATGCAGGTATGTAATATATCACACAGTTTTCGATTTTTTAGTCATAAGGCAACGTCAAGATTGTACTTAAACTTCTAGCGTGGCGTGTTAAATTGTTGAGGATGAATTATACCAGTATACCTGCTTACAAATTAAACGAAAATATGTTTGTAGGTACTAATTAAAAGAAAAAACAACGAAATGGTATTGGTCTAAGTAGTGTCTTACTTTCTTCTTACTTACTTACTTATCACTGACACTTCTCATATATTTCTGCTATTATCTTCTGTCTTGTGCTGTTTCCATTCTCCTAAGCTGAAATTCTTATGCTACTAAATGTCTACTTCTAATGTAAATGAAGTCTACCTAAAAATGCTATCTTCGACTGCAACCTTTTGATAACTATCCAATATAAATAGAATTACCGTTTTAATTTGTAAATAAGAACTAAGTAGTTCTCTAAGTCTAGCTTCCGGAAGTTCTATATTGTCTATCGAAAACTTGTATTTTTTTTCTAAGACTAGTAACAGTAGTTGTAATAGTGTTAACCTCTACTCAGGAAAGATCTATGAGACAAAGAAAAGAGTTAGAGTCTGAGATGAAAACAGAGAGTCTCTGGTTTCTAGGCACAGTATTTAGAACGCAAGACTTTTAGAATTTTGGGAAAATTTTTACAGCATTAGGTCACACAACGCACTGGAAGTTTTGTTATTCTAGACACAGAGGCATGCTCAGTGGTTTGCAAGCGACACGGGTACGTGCAGTGCTAGGCACACATGCAGACAGACGTTCTCACTACAAACATAGCACAAGCTACGCAGTGCGGTTCTACAGGTAAACACGGTAAGCGCTATAATCGCAGCAGACGGGTGCACGGAATGCGCTGTGAGTGGGAAGTTGGAGATGGGTTAGGCAGGTTACTGATAGGAAAGGCAAATTTACAGCATTTCAAGTGATGGATACACGTATCTCAAGAGCAAGAACGGAATTTCTTACATTTTTATAATTTTTACTTTTTTTATTTTCCGTCCGAATTCCACAGTTATTTTTATGACATAAAAACGTTCGATCAAAGTTCATCATCTTCAGATGTATGTAGCTGCGCAAGCATCCCGTTATATCCATATGGAACTATCATACGCATCAGAATACGTTATGATGTAGATTCCACTACGTACGGAAATAAAGTAAACCTCTCATGATCCACAATGAGGATAACAGCCACTCAGATTTAGTCAAAGACTTAACGAGAACCAATATGTATTACTATAGGAATTTCTCAGGGTAGGTATTGGGAGCAATATTGTTCCTGACACACACACAAATGTGTTTTCCAATAGTGATGGTCATAAAAAAGTTATTTTCGCTGATGTCAGCAACTTCATAGCTACTGAAAAAAGACGAGATAACTTTATGGTTATCTGACACTGTCAGCAGGAGAGCTATCTCGTAGTATGAAAAATCAAATTTTCTTGGAACTGCCTGGCAGATAAAAAAGGGTGTGCCGGACCGAGATTCGAACTTAGGTAGAGCAAGCCCGTGAAAGGCAGAGGTCCCGAGTTCGAGTCTCGGTCCGGCACACGGTTTTAATCTGCCAGGAAGTTTCATATCAGTGCATACTCCGCTGCAGAGTCAAAATCTAATTCTGAAATCTTCTTTTTAAAGAAGTTTTATTTGATCAGATGGCGATAATTATATATGAGGAGGTGTGTTGTATATTGGTGTAAGTCAGTTTTGCTCATTTTGAGAAAGTGAATCTTTTCTAAAAAATGTACAGATACATCAGGAAAACCTAGGAGAAGTGTATTTGGGGACATGATGTCTAATGAGAGATAGTATTTATATTGGGTCTTTAGTTAAATGTAGTAATGTTAATATTATCACCATAATTACTATAAATTCCATGAATTTGACCTTGCATTAACAGTTTCGCTTTGAACTGACAATACTTGAGCACATTAATCGTAGTAGTATAAGTGCGTTATAGTACAAAACTTACATGGAAACGGTTTTGATAACGTTAAAATGAAACAAACTTTCCAGAAAAATAGTAATAATAGTTATAATAAAGAAACGAAAACTCCCTCGTGGTGGAACATAAAATCTCATTTTGTTTCGTGGCATTGTGATGCAAGTCAGACTTACTTCGCATTGCCATAACAAGTGAACAGAAAATCTAATTTTGTCTCATAGCACTGTGGTGCAAGTTAGACGTCGCTCACCTTGCCACAACACGTAACACACAAACCTTTTCTCAGCAGAACGTGTGGTCGCCATCTGTGATACTATTGTGCACACGAGGACTTCCATCACTGTGCCATCCAAAAGAGGGCAGTTCCTACTTCGTAACACGGCGCTTAACTTATTTTCGTCAACATCTGGCTTACATCATTATGTCGTAAACCTCTTCATATCCGGCGGGGTGGCCGAGCGGTTCTAGGCGCTACAGTCTGGGACCGCCCGACTGCTACGGTCGCAGGTTCGAATTCTGCCTCGGGCATGGATGTGTGTGATGTCCTTAGGTTAGTTAGGTTTAAGAAGTTCTAGGGGACTGATGACCTTAGAAGTTAAGTCCCATAGTGCTCAGAGCCATTTGAAAAAAATGGTTCAAATGGCTCTGAGCACTATGGGACTCAACTGCTGTGGTCATCAGTTCCCTAGAACTTCTTAAACCTAACTAACCTAAGGACATCACACACATCCATGCCCAAGGCAGGATTCGAACCTGCGACCGTAGCAGTCGCACGGTTCCGGACTGTGCGCCTAGAACCGCGAGACCACCGCGGCCGGCAGCCATTTGAACCTCTTCATATAAGATTTTAATATCCATCTTAATGGCTGAAAGAAATTTTTAGAACAAAGTTTTTACAACAGATTTTTACAGTTCAGTATTCGAAATTACTTATCGAGAGCACTTTTTCAAAATATGCGCTTACATACCGTCTACATAGAACAAACATTGTGCCATTCTATGTAACACACTGTCATCTAGTTATGAACATACAGGAGCTCAAATGTAATGTAGGCAAAAGGAATTATGAAAAATCCAGTCATGATTATAGTAAAACATGACATAGGTGCACGTACTTCACAGGATGTGACGCACTAATGTAGCGTCGTACGTCAGGTAATGAAAAGATAATTGTGATAACTACTCACAAAAGCTACTGATAAAAAATTGTACTTGCAGACTATTGATATCTCTGTGCGTATTATACGAACATAAAAAATACGTCTGTATTATGTTCGTAAGCTGCCGTCTTGGCGACTACTGCCTTCCAGTGGTACTATGTAATACGATAAAGTCGGTTTGATAACTACTTGTCAATGTGCTGTCAACTGTCGACACGGACGTACCAAATGTATTTTATCTGTAAGTTATTTTAGTGTTTGCCACAATTATGCTTCCTTGACGTATAATTCAAAAGTGGTGTGTTTGACCGAATGAAGTATATCCACCTCTGACATGTTTTAATATAATTTTTTGACGTTGATTTTTTCATAATTGCTTTTATCTACATTACAGTTGAGCTCCTGCACGTTCATGAATAGATGAATAGATGACCCTGCACTGCATAGAGTGACACAGTGTTTGATGAGTCTAGAAGGCATGAAACGCACATATTTTGATATGTTAGACTTCCAAAATGCTATTGTAAAAACTTTGCTGTGAAAATTTCTTTTAGATATGAAGGCAATTAAAATTTGTCGAAAGTAGTAGTCCATATTGTAATTACTGTGATCTGTCAAATAAAATTTCTCTTACAGTAAGATTATAGTTTTGAAAAAATGTGCAATAAAGTTACACTGAACATAAAGACTACCAATGGCATGAACTTCAGTGTGGAGTGGGAAAATGACGCCTCTGAATAAAATGTAGATTACTCCTCTATATACTGCGTGATAAACACAAACTTTCGGAGAATGAATATTGATTCTGAATTGTTGTCGTGTAAACATACAAAGATACAAAGAGAATGTAATCAGCATGTTGAGCCCTTGTAATCCTGTCAACTGTTCATATTAACTTGTGCGCCGCGCCGGGTAGCCGTTCGGTCTAGGGCGCCTTGCACGGTTCGCGCGGCTGGTCCCGGCGGAGGTTCGAGTCCTCCCTCGGGCATGGGTGTGTGTGTTTGTCCTTAGGATAATTTAGGTTAAGTACTGTGTAAGCTTAGGGACTGATGACCTTAGCAGTTAAGTCCCATAAGATTTCACACACATGTTGAACATTTTTTTGATCTGGCCAGTTAGATCGCCCGACATGAATCCCATCGAACATTCCTGCGACTTAATCGAGATGTCAGTTCGTGCACGAATTCCCGCACCGAGAAAATTTTCGTAAGTTCAAATGGCTCTGAGCACTATGCGACTCAATTTCTGACGTCATCAGTCGCCTAGAACTTAGAACTAATTAAACCTAACTAACCTAAGGACGTCACACACATCCATGCCAGAAGCAGGATTCGAACCTGCGACCGTAGCGGTCGCTCGGTTCCAGACTGTAGCGCCCAGAACCGCACGGCCACTCCGGCCGGCTTTTCGTGAGTATGGACGGCTGTAGAGGCAGCTTGGCTCAATATTTCTGCACGGGACTTCCAGCGATTTGTGAGTCCGTGCTAGTTGCGTCACTACTCAGGGCAAAAGTAGGTCCGACACGATGCCAGCAGGTGTCCTGTGACTTTTGTGAGTTCAGTGTGCGACGACAGATATCGTAGAGGGCCCGTTTAATCTGCATCTGCCGATACGGGAATACCTGCTCCACTAGTCTGGTTCGTGCGCTGTTGGAATGCAGGTTACGCCGCTACATGTGTACAAATTCAGCTTTTTTCCCGTCTTATCATGATGAACCAAATCCCTAGCTGATAGTGTATTTAATGTTACATGAATAGAGAATAAACAGAGCTCCAAACCAAGAACACGTATTACGTTCGGGTATAATGACTTCTCTGGAGGCTAGAAATCTACTCTGTAGGAATCAGCATGGGTTTCGAAAAAGACGATCGTATGAAACCAAGCTCGCGCTATTCGCTCACGAGACTCAGAGGGCCATAGACACGGGTTCCCAGGTAGATGACGTGTTTCTTGACTTCCGCAAGGCGTTCGATACAGTTCCCCACAGTCGTTTAATGAACAAAGTAAGAGCATATGGACTATCAGACCAATTGTGTGATTGGATTGAAGAGTTCCTAGATAACAGAACGCAGCATGTCATTCTCAATGGAGAGAAGTCTTCCGAAGTAAGAGTGATTTCAGGTGTGCCGCAGGGGAGTGTCATAGGACCGTTGCTATTCACAATATACATAAATGACCTTGTGGATGACATCGGAAGTTAACTGATGGTTTTTGCGGATGATGCTGTGGTATATCGAGAGGTGGTAACAATGGAAAATTGTACTGAAATGCAGGAGGATCTGCAACGAATTGACGCATGGTGCAGGGAATGGCAATTGAAATTCAATGTAGGCAAGTGTAATGTGCTGCGAGTACATAGAAAGGAAGATCCTTTATCATTTAGCTACAGTATAGCAGGTCAGCAACTGGAAGCAGTTAATTCCATAAATTATCGGGGAGTAGGCATTAGGAGTGATTTAAAATGGAATGACCATATAAAATTAATCGTCGGTAAAGCAGATGCCAGACTGAGATTCATTGGAAGAATCCTAAGGAAATGCAATCCGAAAACAAAGGAAGTAGGTTACAGTACACTTGTTCGCCCACTACTTGAATACTGCTGAGCAGTGTGGGATTCGTACCAGATAGGGTTGATAGAAGAGATAGAGGAGATCCAACGGAGAGCAGCACGCTTAGTTACAGGATCATTTACGGAGATGATAAACTCCAGTGGAAGACTCTGCAAGAGAGACGCTCAGTAGCTCGGTACAGGCTTTTGTTGAAGTTTCGAGAACATACCTTCACCGAGGAGTCAAGCAGTATATTGCTCTCTCCTACGTATATCTCGCGAAGAGACCATGACGATGAAATCAGAGAGATTAGAGCGCACACAGAGGCATACCGACAATCTTTCTTTCCACGAACGAGACTGGAATAGAAGGGAGAGCCGATCTAGGTACGCAAAGTATCCTCCGCCACACACCGTCAGGTGGCTTGCGGAGTATGGATGTAGATGTAGATGTAGACACGCTTGGAGATAAGTTGTACAGGCAAGTAAGAAATACGGGACCGTTGCTTAGGTGTGATTTCATGGTGATAATCAGTAAACTGTAACTATTAATTGAGTCGGAAGTCATCGGGAAGGTGGAGTGGGGCGTTTAGAGGCTGCACCCGCTACCATATCGATCGGGGATCTGACCTCAGGAAGCTCAGTGCGTCCGCCGTGGCCGCTTGTGGTCCAGACGGAAGCCCGCAGCTGAATTATGGGAGCACTTGAGCGTCGCCGTATCCCCGCAGCACTGAAGCTGGTCCCGTCACTGTGCCCTGTGGTATCGCAGCAGACCCGCTGCTCCAGGCTCGGGAATGTGCAGACAGGACTAGTACTGGCAGTGACATAAGGCGCGCGGGCGGAAGTTTGAAATTTATTTCGGATTTCGCGGTGGAAAGCCGCATGAGGACAGTTTTGCTTCGAATAGCTTTCTTCGTTGGTGTGGATTTCCGCAAATTTTACTTCCCAGGAAAGGCACTGATATACCCGACATGCATTCAGATGCTGAGTTACTGTTTTTTTTTTGTTCTTGTGACGTCACATCAATTAACTATGTTGAATGTGAAATACAGAAAGCTTCAGTCCGGAACCGAACGACGGCTGCGGTCGCAGGTTCGAATGCTGCCTCGGGCATGGATGTGTGTGATGTCCTTAGGTTAGTTAGGTTTAAGTAGTTCTAAGTTCTAGGGAACTGATGACCACAGATGTTAAGTCCCATAGTGCTCAGAGCCATTTAAACCATTATAGAAATGCAGTAAAGCATTTTTATTTGAATCAGCTGTATAAATTATATTTATTCTTGGCCGATTTTGGTTGTTTCAACCATCATTAGGTGAAATAATGAACAAACAAAAAAACTACCAAATGGAAAAATTAGAGTTGATCCTCTGAACGTAGACATCACATACGGTACTTACAAATATTTCTCATGGGAGACACTTGCACATAGCAAACGTAACAATGGCAAAACGTGGAATGCAACATAACCAGGTTCTGCACCATCTTGCAAATCTTAGATATGTTGCATATGCATAATAACCAGATTTAGGCTATTTATCTAAAGCGTCAGATAAGTTTAACTACGCTCCCGACGGTTAATAGGCGAGGTACCTCAGGTCTGTGTACTCTCAGATGACCAAAGAGTCTAATATCAGAGAATAAAAACTTAAGAAGAAGCTTCTCTATGAATATCTCACAGCTGCACTCAATAACCTACATAACTTTTGAATGTAAACAATTTTGTTCACCGTTCATTAGACGCAAGTTTTATTTTACGATTTCAATAGTTTAAAATTATATTCCTCAAATTTTTTTTTTCACAATAATTCCGACAGCTAGCAGTATGTCAGTTCACCACAGAGTAATTTTACTTTTCGCACTAAAGCAATCACCAACACGTGATTTAAGACTTTGCTCTTCGTCATTTGCGTATTCTCTTATTACCATAAAAGAGCATGTAAGAAACAAATGCATCAAAAAAATATCTCATTCATCTAAAGTGTTGCACTGTTACTTGCTTTACAGTGGATATATGCAAACTGAAGCGACGAATACAAATTTGTAATAAGGTGGTGATTCTAACCCGCGTCCCCTGCTTACTGAGACAGATGCGCTAACCCCTGCGCCACCCTGGCACAGTGGCTTCGTACGAGTGCACCAACTGCAGTTTCATTTGATTAAAGCACCTACGCCTGTATGTCAGGCAGGATCCCACATTTCGTTCGATGTTCAGATGATATTCAAATACAGTTGGAGGGCCTGTACAACGCTGCTCGAGTTTAGGGGGAATATCAAGTGGGCTGAGACGTGAATGGGAATTTGGAATGAGTAGGGAGGCATGCTAAGGTAGTCCGTGGAGTTTGCACAAAGCTACTGTGCCAGAGTGGCATAGTGGTTAGCGTATCTGCAGAACCCAGATTCGTATTCTGGTCTTGCTACAAATTCTCATTTGTCGCTTCAGTGTGCGTGTATACGCGATAGATGCTTGAGACGTGAAAAGGTCTCCGGAACCATAAAGTTTCATTTGACTTTCTTTTTAGGAGCTGTATTGTTCGCCACAATCACAAAAAATTTCTAAAATACACTAGCGGTTTCGGCCGACACTACCTATCCTCAGAACAACGAAAGAAGGAATAATGTAAATAAGTAGGAACGTTGAAAGTGAATCTATCCAGATTATAAATTTAAACATATCATACCAGGAGAGGAGACAGCAGTTCACTCAAAAGTACGTTGAGAAAACCGCATTACAGTCCGTATGAATGAGGAGCGTCGCACATATGAAAGCTAATCCCTTGTGGCATGTAAATAAATTTAAACAAAATTAAAAAATCTGAAAGAAGTTAGGGAAGTTTATTTTATAGATGCTATGCGCGATCAAAGAGACGTTATGTAAAAAGAGTATGAATAAACTTCAGTAAATTAACAAAATTTAAGGTTTCGTACGGAATGAAAACAGTTGTGACATCATCAAGTCCTCATGGCGGTCTAGCGGGTAGAGTACTATTGTCTGGATCTGGTGGTAATGGGCTCAGTCCAGTTTTCTGTAGATCCTATTTCTCCACAACGGTCCCAGGTGAAAATGAACATCGGGGTCAACTGGGGAGCAGGACTCGTGACCCATCCCCTCCTACCGCTACTGTGGATAGGAAGGCTGCAATCTGTCAACTGTTAGGCCAAATAATCCCAGCCACTTTGATTTTTTGACACCCCACCAGCAACAATACTACAGATGTGAAGGTGGTTCCATAATACGATATTGTACACTCTTTCTATATATTTTCATTGCTTTTTTTGGGGGGGGAGGGGGGGGGATGACTCAACAGTTCGATGTGATCCGCCACGAATTCTTCTCCTGAGCCAACCATTTCATATCAGAATAGCACTTGCAGTCTATGGCCTCAATTACTTGCTGGTTGTATACCACTCTCTATCTTCTAGTACAATTTTCGCCCTCTACAGGGTGGTCAATTGATCGTGACCGGGCCAAATATCTCACGAAATATGCGTCAAACGAAAAAACTACAAACAAATAAACTTGTCTAGCTAGAAGGGAGAAAGCAGGTGGCGCTATGGTTGGCCCGCTAGATGGCGCTGCCATAGGTCAAACGGATATCAACTGCGTTTTTTTAAAATAGGAGACTAGGTGGACCTCTTTTTTCGCTTTGTAATAGATGCCGCTGTAATAGTCACAAACGTATGGCTCACAATTTTACATAACAGTTGGTAACAGGTAGGTTTTTTAAATTAAAATACAGAACGTAGGTACGTTTCAAATTTTATTTCGGTTGTTCCAATGTGATACATGTACCTTTGTGAACTTATCATTTCTGAGAACGCATGCAGTTACAGCGATTTTACCTGTAAATACCACATTAATGCAATAAATGCTCAAAATGATGTCCGTCAACCTCAATGAATTTGGCAATACGTGTAACGACATTCCTCTCAACAGCGAGTAGTTCTCCTTCCGTAATGTTCGCACATCCATCGACAATGCGCTGACGCATGTTGTCATTCGTTGCCGGTGCATCACTATATCAAATATCCTTAAACTTTCCCCACAGAAAGAAATCCGGGGACATCAGATACGGTGAACGTGCGGGCCATGGTATGGTGCTTCGACGACCAGCCCACCCGTCATGAAATATGCTATTCAGTACCGCTTCAGCCGCACGCGAGCTACGTGTCGGATATTCATCATGTTGGAACTACATCGCCATTCTATCATGCAGCAAAACATATTGTAGTAACATCGGTAGAACATTACGTAGGAAATCAGCATACATCGCACCATTTAGATTGCCATCGACAAAATTGGTGCCAATTATCCTTTCTCCCATAATGCCGCACCATATATTAAGCCGCCAAGGTCACTGATGTTCCACTTGTCGCAGCCATCGTGGATTTTCCGTTGCCCAATAGTGCATATTATGCCGGTTTACGTTGCCGCTGTTGGTGAATGACGCTTCGTCGCTAAATAGAACGATTGCAAAAAAATTGTCATCGTCCCGTAATTTCTCTCGTGCTCAGTGGCAGAACTGTACACGACGTTCAAAGTCGTCGCCATGCAATTCCTGGTGCATAGAAATATGGTACGTGTGCAATCGATGTTGATCTAGCATTCTCAACATTGACGTTTTTCAGATTCCCGATTCTCGCGCAATTTGTCTGCTACTGATGTGCGGATTAGCCGCGACAGCATCTAAAACACCTACTTGGGCGTCATCATTTGTTGCAGGTCGTGGTTGACGTTTCACATGTGGCTGAACACTTCTTGTTTCCTTAAATAACGTAACTATCCGCCGAACGGTCCGGACACTCGGATGATGTCGTCCAGGATACCGAGCAACATACATACCACACTCCCGTTGGGCATTTTGATCACAATAGCCATACATCAACACGACATCGACCTTTTCCGCAATTGGTAAATGGTCCATTTTAACAAGGGTAATGTATCACGAAGCAAATACCGTCCGTACTGGCGGAATGTTACGTTATACCACGTTTGTGACTATTACAGCGCTATCTATCACAAAGCGAAAAAAGTGGTCAAACTAAAACATTCATATTTCTTTACGTACTACGCGAATATGTAATAAAAAATGGGGGTTGGGGGTTCCTATTTTTAAAAAACGCAGTTGAGATCCGTTTGACCTATGGCAACGCCATCTAGCGGGCCAACCATAGCGCCATCTTGTTTCCCCCTTAAAGGTAGACGAGTTTTGTTCTTTGTAGTTTTTTCGTTTGACGCTTATTTCGTGATATATTTGGCGCGGTCACTATCAATGGACCACGCTGTATAGCTGCCTCTGGTGACACAGATGCCTTAACACGTGTCTCATCGACCTGTCCCCTCTTATTGTCAGTCTTTTCCGCATGTTGCTTTCTTCACAGACTCTTCAGAAAAGCTACTTATTCCTTATATGTACCAGTCCACCTAACTTTCAACACGCCTATTGTACAAGTACATAATACTGTGCGATATTTGATTTTTATTACTTTATAAACATCACCATTAAAAATATAGAATATACGTAGGGACTCTTAAGATGCAGATGATCTAGTTCCTGGCCAATCTAAGTGCTTCTTCTCTAGTGTTATAGCTCATCTAAAAAGATTCTTCTTAATTAGCATGAAATTTCAGTTTTGTTTGTAATTTAAATTTTATAATTTTGTTAGCGTATAACATAGTAATTACTGTACCTTCTCCCCTATCATGCACAATCTCCGTAACTGAAATAAATTAACTGTGTTCATGCACCATAAACAAATTTTGAAGTTCTTCACGAAGAAATATATGTAGATGCTTTTAAATTTTTGTCACTACGTCAGTGTATGTTTACTACCCACCAGTTTCGTGCACACCACAAAATTAGCCTTCATAGGCACGACGCTCGTCGCTAATATCCACTGACGATATGGAGTGGAATGACTGTCGAAATTTCGGTGAAAAGCTTTGGGAGAAAACAATAATTGTAAAGTACCGGAGTCATAGTCCAAGAATTGCAACGAAACGAAGCCATATTAACTTACTTAAAATTCAGCACGTATAATAATTGATACAGTACTCACACAGATATACGGACCGAAGATCATTTGCCCTGGATTTCGAGGGATGACACGTTAATTAATGTAGTCACTGGAAAATAGAATATACGGACGTCCATGCGACTGTACAAAATAATCCAATACTGAACTGTGCTCAGCGGCTGACAGGGAATTCATCCTCCTGCAATACAACAGGAAGTTAATATCTGAAATATAACGAGTTGCGATGTTCGCTAAGTTATAGTAGTGATAACTTGGCGAGTTTTGCAACGTACGACTGAAATTTTTAATGTTTGTAGCTCCTGAAATACGATAGTGACTTTATTTTTTTTGCTGTGGTATTGCAGAGGATAACAACAACATAACATGTGTGGGAGCTCGTGTTGCGCTCTACCGAAACTACAGTTCGCTAAATTTGGTACAGCACACAAATGACGTAGTGAATGGTACGGTAACCGCTAGTATGGGCAGCGTTGGTAGGGAAAAAGAGAGACAAATGAATGTGTGAGAGAGCAAATGGGTTTACTTTTTCACGTAATTAGAACCGCACATCATTCAGTGTTAATCTGTTGTGACTTTTATATCCTTATAGAACAGAAATAAAGTAATACATAAATAAGTAATAAAAATAAGTTGATCGTCCAACTTGTGCGGTTTTATGTAACCAAAGCACTGACTTTCGATGCAAGTACAGTTTAAATGGACAAACATAAAAAGAAATATATTATTATTATTGTTATTTTGTTCTCAATAGAGTATCCTTCATCATGATCATAAGGAACAATTTCCTCTTATTGTTTTTTGTTTTGTTTTGCTTTAGGGCTCAAAAGCAACTGGGACGATACGCGCCCAAGGCGAAACTACAGAACACGAAGACACAGAGGAGTTACAAAACTACTATACGTCAATCCCAACTGACATAGTAGAGGACAGCTAAAAACAGGAACATGGAAATAGGGCTAAAAAAAAAGATCATAAACAAACGGAGGTCCAAAACTAAAAATTAAATGGCCTTCGCCATATTGCTTTGGCGGATGAAAAATAAAACGCAGTAGACAGCCCGCGCGTCATTTGCTGAAACGGCCAATAACTTAGACGGCAAACCCAAGCGGGAACGTAAACGGTTAAAAAATGAACATTGCGTCAGGGAGTGGCGGACAGTTAAAACTTGGGCGCATTGAGTACAAAGCGGTGGGGTAGCGCCACTTAGAAAATGACGATGGCTGAAAAGTCAGTACCCTATACGCAAACTAGTTAAAATGACCTCGCGGCGGAAGGGCCAAGAGAAAGTCGTCCAAGCCGCTGGGAGAGGCTTAATAATCCGGAGCTTATTCCCGTGAAGGGAGGACCATTGGCGACGCAAAAGGAACAACACCTGCTGACAGACGGCAACACAGAGATCATCAGGGGGGAATATAGGACCTTGCGTGCTGAGGTACGAGCACTGCAGCCTTAGCAGCGGCGTCCTCGTTTCCTGTAACACCGACATGACCAGGGAGCCACAGAAACTGGCTCCACGAAGAGTGAGTGAGTGACAGTTTTCCTGGACCCGCTACACTAAAGGATGGGCGCTTTACAACGCACATACACTCCTGGAAATTGAAATAAGAACACCGTGAATTCATTGTCCCAGGAAGGGGAAACTTTATTGACACATTCCTGGGGTCAGATACATCACATGATCACACTGACAGAACCACAGGCACATAGACACAGGCAACAGAGCATGCACAATGTCGCCACTAGTACAGTGTATATCCACCTTTCGCAGCAATGCAGGCTGCTATTCTCCCATGGAGACGATCGTAGAGATGCTGGATGTAGTCCTGTGGAACGGCTTGCCATGCCATTTCCACCTGGCGCCTCAGTTGGACCAGCGTTCGTGCTGGACGTGCAGACCGCGTGAGACGACGCTTCATCCAGTCCCAAACATGCTCAATGGGGGACAGATCCGGAGATCTTGCTGGCCAGGGTAGTTGACTTACACCTTCTAGAGCACGTTGGGTGGCACGGGATACATGCGGACGTGCATTGTCCTGTTGGAACAGCAAGTTCCCTTGCCGGTCTAGGAATGGTAGAACGATGGGTTCGATGACGGTTTGGATGTACCGTGCACTATTCAGTGTCCCCTCGACGATCACCAGTGGTGTACGGCCAGTGTAGGAGATCGCTCCCCACACCATGATGCCGGGTGTTGGCCCTGTGTGCCTCGGTCGTATGCAGTCCTGATTGTGGCGCTCACCTGCACGGCGCCAAACACGCATACGACCATCATTGGCACCAAGGCAGAAGCGACTCTCGTCGCTGAAGACGACACGTCTCCATTCGTCCCTCCATTCACGCCTGTCGCGACACCACTGGAGGCGGGCTGCACGATGTTGGGGCGTGAGCGGAAGACGGCCTAACGGTGTGCGGGACCGTAGCCCAGCTTCATGGAGACGGTTGCGAATGGTCCTCGCCGATACCCCAGGAGCAACAGTGTCCCTAATTTGCTGGGAAGTGGCGGTGCGGTCCCCTACGGCACTGCGTAGGATCCTACGGTCTTGGCGTGCATCCGTGCGTCGCTGCGGTCCGGTCCCAGGTCGACGGGCACGTGCACCTTCCGCCGACCACTGGCGACAACATCGATGTACTGTGGAGACCTCACGCCCCACGTGTTGAGCAATTCGGCTGTACGTCCACCCGGCCTCCCGCATGCCCACTATACGCCCTCGCTCAAAGTCCGTCAACTGCACATACGGTTCACGTCCACGCTGTCGCGGGATGATACCAGTGTTAAAGACTGCGATGGAGCTCCGTATGCCACGGCAAACTGGCTGACACTGACGGCTGCGGTGCACAAATGCTGCGCAGCTAGCGCCATTCGACGGCCAACATCGCGGTTCCTGGTGTGTCCGCTGTGCCGTGCGTGTGATCATTGCTTGTACAGCCCTCTCGCAGTGTCCGGAGCAAGTATGGTGGGTCTGACACACCGGTGTCAATGTGTTCTTTTTTCCATTTCCAGGAGTGTAGACTTTGAAGGGCGATGACACAACTGAAAAGTCTATACTCCGTGGCCTGATACAGGGCGAGGGTCTCGGCTGTAAATACTGAGAAGTGTGCCGGAAGCCAACATCGAAAGACACGGGAGCCAGTGACGAAGGCACACCCGACCCCAGGGTCAGCCCGAGAGCCATCAGTGTGCATAAAGGTACTATCGTGAAGTTCCATCAGAGGGTCGTGAAACTAAAGGCGGTAGACCGATGCTGGAGTAGTGTCCTTAGTAAGCAAATGAAGGCCAAGGTTAACATTGGCTGCTTCACGAAGCCAAGGTGGTGAAGGGGTCGCACCCACCGGGAAAGATGCAGGTAGTATGAAGTTAAGGCGCTGTAGCAAGTACCGAAAGCGGACTCCAGGAGGTAACAGAGAAGAGGAACGAGCTCCATACAGACGATCAAAGGAGTCATCGAAGGACGAGGCATAGTAGGCATTTACGAGTGGAACAGAGGAGGAAATGTTCTAGTAATGGTTCAAGGTGCCCTCTGCCATGCACCGTGCGGTGGTTTGCGGAATATGTATAAAGATGTAATACGTTATGATGTGGACTCGAGCCCTCATAACGGCTTCGTGGAGCGAGGAGCGTATGTGTGCAGCGCTGTGAATGGACTGTCATCGTCTTGGAAAAGGGTAATGGTCCCAGTGTAATCCTGGTAATCTTGAAAATGTAAAGGAAAGAGTATTTGGCATGTCGAGTTCTCAAATACCTCTGCGGGATAGACAACATTTCCAGCACTTCTGAATTGCGGGTTGCAAGCCGGGCAGGCGACGCCTTGGGCAGCGTCTGTTAACTGAGCTTGGCTACAGCTGATGCAGTACTTCGGCACAGTTGCGACTGCCACTCTGTACAGTTTACAATTGCAATTTCTCTGCAGCTCTCGACCCGCAGATTATAACACAGCGTGAATTCTTACACTGGGTTTTTGCTATTGGCTGCCGCTGTCGGAAAGGACGAACACCGATATACTCTAACGCATCTCGACTGGCCCACAAAACCACCCGATCCTACTAAATCCCATACAAAATGTCTGGCAGTGGTTTGGAATAGGGGCCGAAACGCAGCAGCCAACATCCGCAGAATATGGTAGGTCTACAGGATGTAATTTTGAATGTTTGCCTTCAGCTGGTCATGGCATACGTGAAGAAACCTGCGTGGCTGAATTGCGTAAGTCATCTTCACTGACAAAAGTGACAATCGGATCGCAAGCTCATGAGGGCTCACTAGAACCAGTTGTGTCTCTGTTGATAACCAATTTTGATTGCATCAGACCGTTGTGCACAGCGATCGTAGATTTTAAGGGGAAGGAGAAACACACAGCAGACAGTCGCAATCCCATTAGTTGTTAAAATCTAGATTTCGGCTATAAATAGCCATCTTCAGTGCATTTTCGTTACAATTCAACAGACTCTCGGCAGTTCATGTCCTATATGTTCCTACAGATGTGCGTATACACCTGTAAGAACGTATGGAAGAACGTAGATTTGCAAGTACAATAATAACTAATGGGGTTGCGATTGACGGCTGTGTGGCCCTCCTTCTGTGATGTTATATCCCACTGATGCAGTCGAGACGTCACTGAACAGTTTTATGTAACGCCCTGAAATTTTAACTAAAGCAATGATAGCTTTCACTCCGTTTCGTATTCCAGTTATCATACGACTATTTCTAAAGCATATAATATAGAACGAATGTTGTGTGTGAAGCAAAAGCTTTTCATCGACCTGTGGCAGTCACTGTTGAGAACACAGATCAATATGATCGGCATCATGTACCCGCCCTTGTAGCCGCGCGCGTAAGCAGGTCTCTTTCGAGATTCGGGGAGGCGTGCCGACCGCGGATCCAATCTCTGCTCTCCCTTTTCCCCATAGTCCAACTTTTATATCTTCGCCACCACGTTTTGCTGTTACCGGCGTTTGCATCACTGATGTTTGTTTTTGGAATTCCAGTTGGTCCTGCAGTTCCCTGCTTATGGATTTCCCTTCGTGTCGTTTTGGTGCTGACAGTGTTCGCGAGTGCGACATTCAGTTCTGCAGTAACCTCTGCCGCAGTCGTGCTCTTATTTTTCTGCACAATCGTCTTCAGTAATCCTCTGTCACGAACAGTGAGCACACATGTTGTTGTTGTGGTCTTCAGTCCTGAGACTGGTTTGATGCAGCTCTCCATGCTACTCTATCCTGTGCGAGCTTCATCTCCCAGTACTTACTGCAACCTACATCCTTCTGAATCTGCTTAATCATCTCTTGGTCTCCCTCTACGGTTTTTACCCTCCACGCTGCCCTCCAATGCTAAATTTGTGGTCCCTTGATGCCTCAGAACATGTCCTACCAACCGGTCCCTTCTTCTAGTCAAGTTGTGCCACAAACTCCTCTTCTCCCCAATTCTGTCAGTACCTCCTCATTAGTTATGTGATATACCCATCTAATTTTCAGCATTCTTCTGTAGCACCACATTTCGAAAGCTTCTATTCTCCTCTTTTCCAAACTATTTATCGTCCATGTTTCACTTCCATACATGACTACACTCCATACAAATGCTTTCAGAAACGACTTCCTGACACCTAAATCTATACTCGATGTTAACAAATTTCTCTTCTTCAGAAACGCTTTCTTTGCCATTGGCAGTCTACATTTTATATCCTACTTCGACCATCATCTGTTATTTTGCCCCCCAAATAGCAAACTTCATTTACTACTTTCAGTGTCTCATTTCCTGATCTAATTCAATCAGCATCACCCTATTTAATTCGACTACATTCCATTATTCTCGTTTTGCTTTTGTTCATGTTCATCTTACATCCTCCTTTCAAGATAGTGCCCATACCGTTCAACTGCTGTTCCAAGTCCATTGCTGTCTCTGACAGAATTACAATGTCATCGGCGAACCTTAAAGTTTTTATTTCTTCTCCATGGATTTTAATACCTACTCCGAATTTTTCTTTTGTTTCCTTTACTGCTCTCAATATACAGATTGAATAACATCGGAAGATCACCCCAGCTATACACTATACCTCAAATATTGAAATAGCATCTAGTAGTGCAGTCACATCTGTCAGGATGTAAACAATTTCTGAATTATCCAAACATGCAAATGGAGCTTCTATATTTTTATCTGCATTTATTTGCATGTAGGACTTTTCCACACTTTAAGTGTGTAAAAGAAAACGACATTCCGTTTACGGAGATGGTGACTGATAACGCATCAACACTTATTCATCAAATGCCACCAGTAGCATCTGAAGATGTCTTAGCGGATGATATTTCTCCGCTTTCGCTGTCATCATCATCATCATCGTCCTCGTCGTAGTTTTGCAACTTCAGTTTTCTGGGTGTGGTGTACAAGCGCTCGCCATCCCCTTCTGTCTTCATACTTCTTCACTTCCAGGACAGCTTCCCATTTGTGTCCTTTCTCCTCCACTTTACCGCCTCAAACCAGCGTTTTCTTGATCCTCACCGGAGTCTTCTTTCTACGACGTTGAGGTTGAAATGCCTTCTGGCATTTCTTTCGTTGTTCGTTCTCATTGTGTGAACATGCCACTGAAGCCTGCGTTTCTTTATCATACTGGTAACAGAAACCTCAACACCAGCTACTTTTCTATTCACCCCTTTCCTGGTTTTGTCCTTTCTAGTTGTTTGGTTACAGTTTTAATGAATCTCATATCTCTTGCCTGTTCAGGTCTTTATTTAGTATGGTACACGTTTCTAAACCATGTGTTACGATTGGTACGACATAGGTGTGGTACATGGTCGCTATTGTTTTTCGTGGCCTATTATCATCCCAGAGCCCACAGCCTTGCCGCAGTGGTACCACCGGTTCCCGTCCGATCACCGAAGTTACGCGCTGTTGGGCTGGGCTAGCACTTGGATGGGTGACCATCCGGTCTGCCGAGCGCTGTTGGCAAGCAGGGTGCACTCAGCCCTTGTGAGGCAAACTGAGGAGCTACTTGGCTGAGAAGTAGCGGCTCCGGTCTCGTAAACTGACATACGGCCGGGAGAGCGGTGTGCTGACCACGTGCCCCCCGCCCCCCCCTCCCCCCCATATACGCATCTAGTGACGCCTGTGGGCTGGGGATGACACGGCGGCCGGTCGGTGCGGTTGGGCCTACCTAGGCCTGTTCGGACGGAGCTTAGTTTATCATCCCAGGGAAGATTTCTGATTTGCCTTTGGTTCCTATGTGCTTCTGAGTATTTTCTGCTTAATAGTGTTGTCTTTCGAGATCATGCTTCCTAGGTGCTTGTAATGGAAAACATATTCTACTTTGAGTCCTTCTCGAAATATATTTGAGGTTGTTCCTTGCCTTTTGATGGTCATTTCTATTGTCTTTGTTTTACGTATTTTTAGTCCGAAAATTTCGAAAGTGTTGTTCCAGTCATTAACCTATCATTTACATTCCTCTGTGCTTCAGCTCCTCTCTCCCCATACTATCAAATCATCAGCAGAAACCAGGGAATCTGGTTCGGTGTGTGTTTTCTTGATTGATTTTATGATATTGTCCATTACTACTACAAGCAGGAGTTGTGAGAGGGCACTTCCATTTTGGACACCTTTTTGTTTCAAACTATTCTGCTCGTCCACTACATATCTGGACACAGCTGTATCACTTTTGGTATTACATTTTGACTTCATCATTTAGGTACCTTGGCACCTTTAGGTCTTCCAAGGATTCCCGTATCTTGTTTCGAGGTACACTGTCATACGCTGTTTCAGTGTCCGCAAATACAATCATAAGATTTCTTCCATATTCCCAGTACTGATTTTTCGCTGTATAAATCTCCGATACGGTGCCTCACGGATCACCAGACACTTATGCTCCCTTGGTAACGGAAGCATCCGGCATATGAGCGCCATCAGCGTGCCCAAGTTTGATTTCTCTGGCCTCCGACATAACGCACTCACAGCTACAAAGAACATTGTGAGACCTCTCCTGGAGTATACAACTTTCAAATAACTTCCGGGAATTCAGCCAGGTAGCACTTTCAGCGACCGCCGATATTTCGGCGTGAGAACACCCTGCCATTTTCAAGGCAGGAAAGATAACACACACACTGAACACTAGTGCCACCAAAGATGACCAAAGTCAGAGCTACCGATAGTCAGACTATGTATTCGTAGGTGAGGTAGCATTCACTCTGTCCCTCTGTTTCTTGACAAGGGAGAGAGCCGGATTCCAAACAGAAACCTCCATCCCTGTTAACGAGGTTGCTCTCTAATTTAATCTCAACTGCCTCCTTAATAACACTGTCCCAATAGCTGGACGTGCATGCCAATATCTCGGTGTTGTTATATAACATGGGGTGACCAGTATCCAAGCAATGTTCGGCAATAGCAGATCTATTTGGCTGCTGTAATCGTGTGTGCCGTTTATGCTCAGTACATCGGTCCTCCACGGTCCTGATAGTTTGACCAATATATGCCATGCCGCAGCTACAAGGAATGCGACATACACCCGCCTTACACAGTCCACGATCCTTAACGGAACTCAAAAGTGCTCTAATTTTAGATGGAGGTCGGAAAACACATTTCACACCGTATTTCCGTAAAATACGACCGATCTTGTTGGACGTGTTTCCTACGTAAGGCAAAAAGGGAGTAGACTTAGCTGTTGACTCAAAATTATCATCAGTGACCCGATTTACAGTTGGTCGATAGCACAACGCACGTTCAATCTATCACGACGAAATGTAACTTCAAGATGGGACAGCTCAGTTAGCAAAGTCTCAGCGTCAGAAACGACATGTGCCCTGTGTACCAAGTTACGAAGTACCCCTTCACGCTGAGCCGGATGGTGACAACTATTAGCCTGTAAGTACAAGTCGGTGTGAGTACGTTTCCTATAGACTGCATGTCCCAATGAGCCATCATCCTTCCTCCTAACCAACACGTCAAGAAAGGGAAGGCAACTATCCTCTTCCACCTCCATCGTCAAACGAATGTTCGGGTGGATCAAGTTCAGATGTTCTAGAAAGACATTCAAATTCTCCCTACCATGAGGCCAAACAACGAAGGTATCGTCAACGTATCTAAAGAAACAGGCGGGTGTTCTGACCACGGCTGACACGGAACGTACTAAGGGCATTACACAGCCGGCGTTCTTGGCCAAATACAACAACGCAACCTGCAGGCTCTGCTAGCTTCTGTATTTTTATTCAAGAACGCATATCTCGCGGTGTTCCCATGTTTTTGTCCAAACCCCTACAGTGCTCCAAATGGCCTGATGTCCTCTTCTTATGACGTCATCGATTATTTTTCCTGTGCGCTCGATTGCTTGCGTCGATCACACGGCTATTCAGTCCGCCCTGCTTTCAACGGCACGAGTTGTCCTGGGATGAACGGCCGTACACTCAGCAAGCAATCCAGACAGGAAAGTTTCGAGGGTGGGTTCCGCGCTGACAGAGCAGTGCAGTAATCCAGACTAGTTTACATTGCGTTGCTGGAGACCTGCCACGAGAACGGATCTGCAGCCAAGTTAAACGGGCCGCGTCATCCCCTAAGCTGTCGGCTCGTTAAGCGCCTGCTATACCGCCTGCCAAACGACCCGCAGCATCGACGTCGCGGACGTCGACTGCTCACAGTCCTGTGAGTTACCCTCCGGACCGAACTCGCTCAGCTCTCGGCCAGATAATACCTGCTAAACACTCGTACAAAATGTTTATCGCTTCAGGAAGAGTGTTGCATCACGCGCGGGTTTTTGTGTATCGAGGATGACTCGGGGTGAAAAGATGCGAAGCGCAGAATTTGTTCCTGAGACGGCAACTCTCTGTTTATACTTACGAGCCAAACTGCTTAACAGCTTCTGGGATCTTTTCGAGAGCAATAGAAGAAATTGCTTGCTCAATGTGCAGATTGAATAACATCGGGGACAGGCTACAACCCTGTCTCACTCCCTTCCCAACCACTGCTTTCCTTTCATTCCCGTCGACTCTTATAACTGCCATCTGGTTTCTGTACAAATTGTAAATAGCCTTTCGCTCCCTGTATTTTACCCCTGCCACGTTAAGAATTTGAAAGAGAGTATTCCAATCAACATTGTCAAAATCTTTCTCTAAGTCTACAAATGCTAGAAACGTAGGTTTGCCTTTCCTTAATCTTTCTTCTAAGGTAAGTCGTAGGGTCAGTATTGCCTCACGTGTTCCAACATACTAGATTAAAAATAGGAGTAGGCACAACAGACTTGACGAATCGATAAGGTGAAAACAGCCACATTGTTCCTTGGAAGGGAAGGTGAATTTGATTGACGTAGCTATTGCCCAATACACTTGCGATTTTTGTTATTGCTTCAGAGTGGAAAATTAATCCAAAAGTGACGATGCAGGGAAGTCATCGACTTGTCACATTTCGCTCTCGCTGTCATCGTGCCCGTCTCCCTCAACTGGGCAGTCTTTTCTGGGGACGCGGAGACTGACTTCTGTTAGAGCCCCAACTTCTTACTGGTCGACATTTTGTAGTCCTTCAATTTCACTAAATTTTTTTCAGTCCTTTTTCGAAGTCTACGTTAATTGCTGGAAACAACAGCAATAAAACAAACCGGCTAGTTTGAGTGGTTTTAGCAGTCGGGTTAAACTGGAGACGAAAAAAATCGGTATGAACAAAAATAGGTTGTTTCTGATATAACCGCCAGTCCTAGTGCGTGTGAGTGTATGTGTGTGTGGGGGGGGGGGGGGAGGGGGGGGGGGGAGAGAGAGAGAGAGAGAGAGAGAGAGGTATAGCAAATGGCTACCCTCTCCCCCTCCCCAGAGGGGGGGGGGGGGAGAGAAAGAGAGAGAGAGAGAGAGAGAGAGAGAGAGAGACGTATAGCAAATGGCACCCCCCCCTCCCCTCTGGTGCGCGCGCCGCCATGCTTTCGCTGACAAGTTAATCCACTCGACTCCCGTGGCCACGGCTTGTCACATTACTGCTCTTCGGGGCGAGGTCAGACGGAGGTTTCAAAACTTCTCAGCATGACGTCGCGCACTTGACTGAAAGTTCGAAAACGCGTCTAAAAATGTCTATACGTCATAAGACTCAACACAATAATTAGTACCAATACGTGTACCTCGTCAGTCGACAAAACTGAGACTGAATTAATATAAAGTATAGAAAAATTAAAATCCTGGCTTTTAGTGCTTCAGCTGTTTTACAGTGTTTCTGTCAAGTCGAGTACACGCACAGGGCATTCAAACAACCACGTGAAACTGTCCGGAAACTCCTCCGTTGGGATGTTGTTCAACTCGAGCGTTACTATGGCTGGAATGTCGGATATGTCGTCAAGGCGTTGACCCTTCATCAGGATTTATGTACTCTGCCATTCTGTGGTGGCTCCATGTTCATCACACTAGGTCTAGTCATCTGTTGATATTATCCAGAAATGAACTGTCCGGTTCAAATGGCTCAAATGGCTCTGAGCACTAAGGGAATTAACATCTGATCTCATCAGTCCCCTAGAACTTAGAACTACTTAAACCTAACTAACCTAAGGACGACACACACATCCATGCCCGAGGCAGGATTCGAACCTGCAACCGTAGTGATCGCGCGGGAACTGTCCGGATTTTGCATTTCCAACAACTCGCAGCGGACATCCATGCGTCGTTGTTCCTCTACGGGTGACAAGGTGTGCGAGGGTTTTACAATCGCTTTTCTCTTCTTAGAGACATTCTGCACAATGTCTTGAACACTTGATTTACAGGTGTTGCCCCATTTGCGATTTGTGAGACAGCAACGTTGACAAACTGCGGCCACCACGTAGACTATTTAACACCGCCTGCTCACGACTGACTGGTCGAATGCACATATGTTGTTTGCAGTTGTTAGTTCGAGCTGCCACCTAAGCTACTGCGCTGACATTTCTTAAATTCCCAGAAATAAAACCAGTCTTGCAACTTTTCCTCGGTCGCTATATAGTTTACGTTTAGGAACAAGGATCTAAAACGTATTAAGAGCCATTTCGTCACGTTCAGTTCCTAACAGTAACTTACAAGAGGCGTTCATAAATTGTTAATCGTTACCGAGAAAGAATGAAGTCCTACGTAATATATTATTTTTGATAACGTTACCCTCATTTGGGCACTGGAATGTCTCGGTAGTAACAGGTGCAAATTTGTGCCGAACTCAGATTCGAACCCAGATCTCCCGCTTTACGCGACTGGTTGTCCTAAGTCTCCGGCCATCCGAGCACGCTCGTCTTCCGATCCAAATTCCCAGACTTCTGATGTAGCAGTGACACCACCTAAGCATGACCTCTTACTTGCAGTTTCTGATTCCTTTAAGGGGGGTAGGACATCAAATGGGCTGACTTGGGGCAGGAGAGGCACCACAGGACATTTTAATTTCCACAGTCTATAGTTTTACAAATAAATTCATAAAACTTTGTTAGCATGACCAGGAAGCATCCAGCATTCATATTCATAGCAGTGGAAGTTCAAAAGCATACGAAAATATTTGTGTGTGTGTGTGTGTGTGTGTGTGTGTGTGTGTGTGTGTGAAATTTCATGATATTTTCACTTACTATTGGTTGCATTTGTTGCCATAGGTACACTTTTCTTTATAAGTTAGACAGATTATGTGATGAATTTTACACAGCATACAAACCATACTTACAGGTGTATGAAACTCTAGATTTTTCCAAATCTATTACAAACTGTGGTAAAAATTTGAATTTTTTCTAAATATGAAATTTAAAATGTAACAGCTCTTTTATTTTTTCATAAATTAAATAAATTCTAGAGTTTTATACGCCTGTAAGTATGGTTTGTATGCTGTGCAAAATTCATCGAAGAATCTCTCTTACTTCTGAATAAAAGTGTACCGAAAGCAACAAATGCAGCCAATTGTAAGCAAAAAAAATGAAAATTCACAAGTAAAAAAAATTATTTTATTATGTTTTTGAACTTCCACTGTTGTGAGTGTGAATCCTGAACCTTTCCTGATCATGCTGACAAAGTTTTATGAATTTATTTGTAAAAGCATTGACAGTGGAAATTAAAATGTCCTGTAGTGCCTCTCCTGCCCCAAGTCAGCCCATTTGATGTCCTACTCCTCTTAAGAGATTGCACATGTTGTGCGTACGCACTGGAAGAAAGGAACGAACTTGATATTATGATGGACATTGATAAATGTATCAATGTGACTTAAGGGTCTCTGTACCGGAAATGAATCAAAGTTATCAACCAAAACCGTTGTGATACCTCTGACGGTGGAATACGTGTACCGGTACTGCTGTTCCTAAGGTTGTAGGATAGGCCACTTTCAGACAAGGAAAAAATGTTCAATAAACACGAGCTCTAAAATGGATGCATTAAGGCCTTTTTCGCACTGGGACACTGATGACGGTCGCCAGTGATGGTCTTTGGTGTGTGTGGTGAACACTCTTGGAGCATTGGTGTCTGACATCGCAGGTATTGCCAACTGATTAGTTAGTGAAATGGACTCGTACAGGGGTAACAACCAAACTTCGCTAGCCTTTTATAGGCTAAGGTATTAAATTTGAAAAAATACAACTTACCAGTTTTGTTTTTCTCATCCATGCTCTTCTCATTGAAATCAGGCACGAACTTCGCTATACTTTCTTGCCACGCATTTTTTTATTCACTTTGTTGCTTTAGTCATCGCTTTTCACATCCCAAATATCAGGACGACTTTCTACCTCACTTACAAAATCTTCCGTGTTAATCAAATCTAAACTCATGGCTACAATGTGTAGAGTACAATGTACAATGAATGTTTCGCGTCACTGCCTCAGAAATGCCAGCCTGTCGGTTGGCAAACCTGCAGCGCTGTGTCTTTGATCTTCGTTCCATTGTGAACACTCCAATTAAAACTAATGCACGTCTGGCGGTGACAGCTGTAAACACAGTGACCTTGTCCGTCACATGTGGCGAGAGTGAGTCACTGCTGGATCAAAGTGGTTCGGTGAAGCGGTGTGGTGTCCCTGTGTGAATACTCCAGTTCAAACGAATGCATCTCTGTCGTCACCAGTGTTACAGTGTGTAACGGGCCTAAGAGCTATGAGCACGTGTTTAATACAGGAGATTCGCGCTAAACAAAATGAACAAGTGCTCATAGCGCCTCAGGTATACATTTTAGAGTCAAAGTTTATTGTACATTTTTTTCCTGGTATTGGTCCATAGTACCACCTCTGAAAGTTTTTCTACCCTACATTCTAAGCAACAACAGTACCGGTGTATCTATTTCACCGTCAGAGGTATCAGAACGGTTTTCTTTTGCTTTCGACTCGTTCGTTTCCGGTACAGGGACCCTTACCTCAAACTGATACATTTATCACTGTCCATCATCCTTCAAAGTTTGTAACATCATCGTGGTACCACCTTGTATACAGGTTGGTCCATTGATAGTGACCGGGCCAAATATCTCACGAAATAAGCATCAAACGAAAAAACTACAAAGAATGAAACTCTTCTTGCCTGAAGGGGGAAACCAGATGGCGCTATGGTTGACCCGCTATGTAGCGCTGCCATAAGTCAAACGGATATCAACTGCGCTTTTTTAAATAGGAACCCCCATTTTCCATTACATATTCGTGTAGTACCTACAGAAAGATGAATGTTTGACTCGTAGTTGGACCACTTTTTTCGCTTTGTGATAGATGGCGCTGTAATAGCCACAAAAGTGTAAGTACGTGGTATCACGTAATATTCCGCCAGTGCGGACGGTATTTGCTTCGTGATGCATTACCCGTGTTAAAATGGACCGTTTACCAATTGCGGAAAAGGTCGGTATCGTGTCGATGTATGGCTATTGTGATTGAAATGACTAACGGGCGTGTGCTATGTATGCTGCTCGGTACCCTGGTCGACATCATCCAAGTTGATATCCGTTTGACGTATGGCAGCGCCATCTAGGGTGCCAACCATAGCACCATCTGGTTTCCCCCCTCATGCTAGACAAGTTTCGTTCTTTGTTCTTTTCTCGTTTGACGCTTATTTCGTGACATATTTGGCCCGGTCACGATTAATGGACCACCCTTATACACAGATTTACAGGGGCCAGCGTCTGTAACTTCGACGCTCTGTAGCCTCGCTGGATGTCGTTTACGGACATGGGTTCCAAGTCAGACATTTATGTACTCACTGCCCTCTACAAGTCAGACAAGTTTCCAACGGGAACGTTTGAACAACTGACTTGAAGGTGACTGAAAACCGAAATGGGCTGACCGCTAGCAATAAATGTTATTACAGACAGTACAGTGTCTGGAATTTTTGAAATTTGAACATGATGGCGATTTTGGCCTAAGAAAAATGTTTGAGATGAACGAGATACTCGCATACAGGCCAGATTACTTCCACGGAAACACGCAGTACCATGTTTCAAAACTTCTCAAAGCTGCTTCAGAGATGTAGCTCTCCAATATTTGCACAACGTTAATTACAGGACTGGCACGTACATTATAAAAGAATGCATTCTCGTAGATATTTAAACAAGTACCATATTCCGAAAACACTGTTTTCCAGTGCGAAACACGCATTGTGGAAACGAATGTGCAACAAAATACACACACACACACACGCAGACAGACAGACAAACACGCACGCACAAAACACTCAGACACACAAAACTATTTGTCAGGTGGGAGGGAATAGTAATAAAAGAAGGGAAAAAACATGCAACACGAACGAAAGCGGGTGGGAAATTGCGAGTTGATGAGAAGATCTTTTAAAACATTGAAGGTAATCGAAAAAACAAAGTATCCGTTTCCATTCGGACATCGCTACCGAACGAAAGATAGCAGATTAATAAAGGATACATTCCTGTGTACCAGGAAAAAGAAGTCAACGGTAGACTTGGTCACAGAAATAAGCACAGAATTACAAAGACGCAACACTAAAGAATCAAAAGATTTTCAAATTAGAAAAAAAGGGTAATGACATGGACAGGCGATAGAAAAAAGATAACGTAAGGAGAAGGTAGAGGAATACAGGGAAAAAATGAAAGACGGAAAATAGAGGAAGACAACTTGTTAGTGATCCTAGTTGTTTAATTAAAATGTGAGAACAGTAAGAAGTTCAATGTCTGTCTGTCTCTGGACAAGACCTTGCAGATATCTTATCTGGCGAGCGGCTCAATTTTGGCAGCTGGAAAATTTTCGCGGCACATCGTCTCCACTGAAGCCGGCAACGGACTCATTTCGCGCTCCGGTGGACTGAAACGGGAAGTTCAGCAGTTTCCCGTGGTCCTCCAACAAACACAGCCCAGAGAGGCATAAGCAAGCTGGTGGCGCGTGAAAGCGTCTCCTACACACGTCTACCATTTACCAGTATTATCTTATCACAGATGTTTTGTTGCTTACAGCGTACATAATGGAGAATATGAGCACTGGATGCCAGAGGAACTATGAAAATTGAAGGGTGTGATTATGGTAGTTTGAAAGTGTGTTATAGATACACCGCGTGGTTATAATTAAACTTCCCCGATTTATTTCGACTTACACGTAAACTAATTAGCGTACGAGTACCAAACTTGGTAGCATTGAAGTAAAGGACATGGGGAAGAGAAATAATGCAGAATCAACTGAATTGAAACACTTTTAATGTGCTGCTACGGTACACCATAGCACTACATACCGGTACCATTACTTCTATGAAAGGGACTCAATATGGCGCCCATCAGTGTCCAGAAGAATCTGAATGCGAAGATTTGCATTCTCCACAGGAGAACAAAGCATGTCCCCAGGTATGCTGGCTGTCTGTCTTGATACGCGGCGCTTCAGATTAGCACATGTTTGAATGATGTAAACCCTGTCCTTCAGGTAGCCCCACAACCAGAAATCACAGGGAGTGAGGTAGGGTGATCGTGGCGGCCAAGCATTTGGAAACTATCGGCTGATAATTCGATCGTTTGAAAACGTGCTTCGGAGAAGCAGGTGGACTTCAAGAGCGAAGCACAGCGGAACAAATCACATCCATAGGTGTGTTGGCTACCTCTCTTGTGCTTCAGATCAGCACATGTGTGAGTGTTTCCTTGGTAAACCATGTCCTTCAGGTAACGTCACAACCAGAAATCACAGGGACTGAGGTCAGGTGATAGTGCTGGCTAAGCATTTGGAAAGAATCGAATGATAGTTCAATCGTTTCCAAAAGTGTTCCAGAGAAGTAGATGAATGTCACGAGTGATGTGCGGTGGGGCCCCCATCTTACAAGAAAACTGTTGAGTTCAATGTGTCTCTCTCTCCTGTAGGGCGGGTACGACATGCTGGCGAAGCATATCGCAGTGATGCCGGCCAGTCGCACTGCACGTCTTTGGTCCTTGAGCGCCAACCTGTTCAAATAAGAATGGGCCAATGATGAACGTTGCCGTGAAGCCACACCGTACGGTGACACGTTCACCACACAGAGGAATTTCACGCACAGTGGCTGGAGGTGAAGATCCCCACACTCGACAATTCTGTGTGTTCACCTCAGCCGTCAGAGAAAAATGAGCTTCGTGTGTTCATGAGATGATCCAGGGTCCAGCCCTCGTCAACTTCAGTCCTTACGAGAAAGTGGAGAGCAAAGTCGACACATCATTGTGCGCCCTATGGTGTGATATGGATTTTCTACATCTGCATCTACATCCATACACCGCAAGCCACCTGACGGTGTGTGGCGGAGGGTACCTTGAGTACCTCTATCGGTTCTCCCTTCTATTCCAGTCTCGTATTGTTCGTGAAAAGAAGGATTGTCGATATGCCTCTGTGTGGGCTCTAATCTCTCTGATTTTGTCCTCACGGTCTCTTCGCGAGATATACGTAGGAGGGAGCAATATACTGCTTGACTCCTCGGTGAAGTTATGTTATCGATACTTCAATAAAAGCCCGTACCGAGCCACTGAGCGTCTCTCCTGCAGAGTCTTCCACTGGAGTTTATCTGTCATCTCCGTAACGCTTTCGCGATTACTAAATGATCCTGTAACGAAGCACGCTGCTCTCCGTTGGATTTTCTCTACCTCTTCTATCAACCCTATCTGGTACGGGTCCCACACTGCTGAGCAGTATTCAAGCAGTGGGCGAAAAAGCGTACTGTAACCTACTTCCTTTGTTTTCCGATTGCATTTCCTTAGAATTCTGCCAATGAATCTTAGTCTGGCATCTGCTTTACCGACGATCAACTTTATATGATCATTCCATTTTAAATCACTCCTAATTTGTACTCCCAGACAATTTATGGAATTAACTGCTTCCAGTTGCTGACCTGCTACATCGTAGCTAAATGATATGGGATCTTTCTTTCTATGTACGCGCAGCACATTACACTTCTCTACATTGAGATTCAATTGCCATTCCCTGCCCCATGCGTCAATTCGGTGCAGATCCTCCTACACTGCAGTACAATTTTCCATTCTTGCAACATCTCAATATACCACAGCATCATCCGCAAAAAGCCTCAGTCAACTTCCGATGTTATCCAAAAGGGCATTTATATATATTGTGAATAGCAACGGTCCTAGGACACACCCCTGCGGCACACCTGAAATCACTCTTACTTCGGAAGACTTCTCTCCATTGAGAATGACATGCCGCGTTTTGTACGGTTATCATTTGAGAATGGTTCGAAGCACCTTCCGTACAGTGGACCACGGGCCGTTCAACTGTCGTGACACAGCACGCGCACTGCCTGGCGATCGGAAATTGCGCAAAGCGCTGTATGCCGTAGCAACAGAGATGTCATCAACCACCAGTGCTGCAACCGGTCGTCAGCCTCTTCCCGGAGCGACGCCCAGTTCTCCAGTTGATTCCAACTTCTTCATCGTGCCCCGCACAGCAGGTGGAGAAAGACGACCCTTCCGTAATCCTTTCAGCCGGCGATATTCTCGAAGTACAGCTGCAGCATTACTGTTGTCTGGATAGTAGAGAATGGTAAAACTGGTCGAAGCCGACCTCGGGGAAGATCAATTTGGATTCCGTAGAAATGTTGGAACACGTGAGGCAATAGTGACCCTACGACTTGTCTTAGAAGAAAGATTAAAGAAAGGCAAATCTACGTCTCTAGCACTTGTAGACTTAGAGAAAGCTTTTGAAAATGTTGACTGGAATACTCTCTTTCAAATTCTGAAGGTGGCAGGGGTAAAATACAGGGAGAGAAAGGCTATTTACAATTTGTACAGAAACCAGATGGCAGTTATAAGAGTCGAGGGGCATGAAAGGGAAGCAGTGGTTGGGAAGGGAGTGAGACAGGGTTGTAGCCTATCCCCGATGTTATTCAGTCTTTATATTGAGCAAACGGTAAAGGAAACAAAAGCAAAATTCGGAGCAGGAATTAAAATCCATGGACAAGAAATAAAAACTTTGAGGTTCGTCGATGACATTGTAATTCTGTCAGAGACAGCAAAGGACTTTAAAGAGCAGCTGAATGGAATGAACAGGGTCTTGAAAGGAGGATATAAGATGAACATCAACAACAGCAAATCGAGGGAAATGGAATGTATTCGAATTACGTCGAGTGATGCTGAGGGAATTAGATTAGGAAATGAGATACTTAAAGCAGTAGTTGAGTTTTGCTATTTGGTGAGCAAAATAACTGATGATGGTCGAAGTAAAGAGGATATAAAATGTAGACTCGCAATGCCAAGGAAAGCATTTCTGAAGAAGAGAAATTTGTTAACATCGAGTATAGATTTAAGTGTCAGGAAGTCGTTTCTGAAAGTATTTGTATGGAGTGGAGCCATGTAACGTGGACAATAAATAGTTTAGACAAGAAGAGAATAGAAGCTTTCGAAATGTGGTGCTACAGAAGAATGCTGAAGATGAGATGGGTAGATAACATAACTAATGAGGAGGTACTGGATAGAATTGGGGAGAAGAGAAATTTGTGGAACAACTGACTGGGAGAAGGGATCGCTTGGTAGGGCATATTCTGAGGTATCAGGGGATCACCAATTTAGTACCCGAGGGCAGCGTGGAGGGTAAAAATCGTAGAGGGAGACCAAAAGATGAATACACTAAGCAGATTCAGAAGGATGTAGGCTGCAGTAGGTACTGGGAGCTACATCAAACCAGTATCTGGAGTGAAGGCCACAAGAACAACAATAGCAGAGTTTCACCAATAAAGCGCTGCTCCTTTTTTGTCCAAGCTCATGTTGCCACGTCAACAAGTGCACTGCTACTGGTCAGATGTGTGGGACTACGAACCACAGTGACTGATGACGGCACCTGGTAGCCGTAGTTGGAACTGGACGGTGGGGCGGTGACGCATGGGCATCCTGCACCCCATACAATGGACATTAATGCTGCCAAGTTTGGTACGTGTACGATAGATCCGTGTTATAATAATAATATAAATAGGGAAAGTTTAATTATAACCAGCCGGTATGTGGGGTGCCTCAGCTAACGAGCGCCTCAAACCTGAAATTCTGATTTATCAATATTCATTGTTGTGGAGAAAGCCAGTGACCCACGGGCATTTATTTGTAGCTGCACCTGAGACTATGTACACGTGTGATTTATTTCTCACTTATAAAGTGTTTCTGTATAGAACCTTTGAAACAGAATGATCGGGGACATGATCGAAGAGCTTGTTTGCTTCACAAACACGGGAGAGTGCCACATACACCTAGTCGTGCAAAATGCACCTGACACTAAGGTCGACACATGCAGCACGCAGTGTGTGCTCTTGTGCTCTGTTTATGGTCATGACGCAACGTAAGCTCACTGGGAACTGTGGACGTGCAAAGTGAAATGGTAAACTGTTAGGAATAAGTGAGATTCGCGATATACACTACCGGCCATTAAAACTGCTACACCAAGAAGAAATGCAGATGATAAACGCGTATTCATTGGACAAATATATTATACTAGAACTGACATGTGATTACATATTTCACGCAATTTGGGTGCATAGATCCTGAGAAATCAGTACCCAGAACAACCACCTCTGGCCGTAATAACGGCCTCGATACGCCTGGGCATTGAGTCAAACAGAGCTTGGATGGCGTGTATAGGTACAGCTGCCCATGCAGCATCAACACGATACCACAGTTCATCAATAGTAGTGACTGGCGTATTGTGACGAGCCAGTTGCTCGGCCATCATTGACCAGACGTTTTCCGTTGGTGAGAGATCTGGAGAATATGCTGGCCAGGGCAGCAGTCGAACATTTTCTGTATCCAGAAAGGCTCGTACAGGACCTGCAACATGCGGTCGTGCATTATCCTGCTGAAATGTAGGGTTTCGCAGGGATCGAATGAAGGGTACAGCCACGGGTCGTAATGCCATCCTCCGACCGATAGTGCAACCATATCGGCATCATATTGGCGAAGCATTCGTCTTCATATTGTGTATATTGTGAATGACCTCTTTCAGGATAACGACATCGCTCGACTAGAGTGGTCAGCATGTTCTCCAGACATGAGCTCTATCGAACGTGCCTGGGATAGATTGAAAAGGTCTGGACGATGTGACCCACCAACCACTCTGAGGGATCTACGTCGAATCGCCGTTGACGAGTGGGACAATTTGGACCAACAGTGCCTTGATGAACTTGTGGATAGTAGGCCACGAGGAATACAGGCATGCATCAATGCAAGAGGACTTGCTACTGGGTATTAGAGGTACCGGTGTGTACAGCAATCTGGACCACCACGTCTGAAGGTGTCGCTGTATGGTGGTACAACATGCAAAGTGTAGTTTTCATTAGCAATAAAAAGGGCGAAAATAATGTTTGTGTTTATCTCTATATGAATTTTCTGCACAGTTTCCGGCACTGTCGAAACCCAGGTGATGCAAAACTTTTTTTAATGTGTGTTGATGAACCATTCTGAAGAATCTGGCGAACAAGCCCCTTACAAGCCACTTCCTTCGCCGATGACTTACATTTCCTTAAGATCCTACCGATAAATGTGTCTGGTGTCTATTTTTCCCACTATTTGTTTAATGTGGTCATTCAACTTAAGGTCGCTATTGATAGTTACGTCTAGATATTTTACGGCGGGCGCAGTCTTCAGCTGTTTGTCATCAGTAGTGTGGCCGTACAGTAGTGGATTTCTTTTCGTATGTATACGCAATATGTTACACTTATTTGCGTTGTGGGTCAAACGTCCAGAGCCTGCACCATTCATCAATTCTCTGTAGGTCGTTCTGCAAACTATTAATATCTTCTGGCGTTGCTACTTTGGTATAGACGACTGCATCAACTGCGTATAGCCTTAAAGACCATCCGACACTTTCTACACTACTGGCCATTAAAATTGCTACACCACGAAGATGACGTGCTGCAGACGCGAAATTTAACCGATAGGAAGAAGATGCTGTGATATGCAAATGATTGGCTTTTCAGAGCATTCACACAAGGTTGGCGCCGGTGGCGACACCTACAACGTGTTGACATGAGTAAAGTTTCCAACCGATTTCTCATACACAAACAACAGTTGACTGGCGTTGCCTGGTGAAGCGTTAATGTGATGCCTCGTGTGAGGAGGAGAAATGCGTACCATCACGTTTCCGACTTTGATAAAGATCGGATTGTAGCCTATCGCGATTGCGGTTTATCGCATCGCGACATTGCTGCTCGCGTTGGTCGAGATCCAATGACTGTTAGCAGAATATGGAATCGGTGGGTTCAGGAGGGTAATAGGGAATGCCGTATTGGATCCCAACGGCCTCGTATCACTGTCGAGATGACAGGCATCTTATCCGCATGGCTGTAACGGATCGTGCAGCCACGTCTCGATCCCTGAGTCAACAGATGGGGACGTTCGCAAGACGACAACCATCTGCACGAACAGTTCGACGACGTTTGCAGCAGCAGGGACTATCAGTTCGGAGACCGTTGCTGCGGTTACCCTTGACGCTGCATCACAGACAGGAGCGGCTGCGATGGTGTACTCAACGACGAACCTGGGTGCACGAATGGCAAGACGTCATTTTTTCGGATGAATCCAGATGCTGTTTACAGCATCATGATGGTCGCATCCGCGTTTGGCGACATCGCGGTGAATGCACATTGGAAGCGTGTATTCGTCATCGCCATACTGGCGTCACCCGGCGTGATGGTATGGAGTGCCATTGGTTATACGTCTCGGTCACGTCCTGTTCGCATTGACGGCACTTTGAACAGTGGACGTTACATTTCAGATGTGTTACGACGCGTGGCTCTACCCTTCATTCGATCCCTGCGAAACCCTACATTTCAGCAGGTTAATGCACGACCGCATGTTGCAGGTCCTGTACGGGCCTTTCTGGATACAGAAAATGTTCGAGTGCTGCCCTGGCCACCACATTTTCCAGATCTTTCACCAATTCAAAATGTCTGGTCAATGGTGGCCGAGCAACTGGCTCGTTACAATACGCCAGTCGCTACTCTTGTTGAACTGTGGTATCGTGTTGAAGCTGCATGGGCAGGTGTAACTGTTGACGCCATCCAAGCTCTGTTTGACTCAATGTTCGGGCGTATCAAGGCCGTTATTACGGCCAGAGGTTGCTGTTCTGGGTACTGATTTTTCCGGATCTATGCACCCAAATTGCGTGTAAATGTAATCACATGTCAGTTCTAGTATAATATATTTGTCCAATGAATACCCGTTTATCACCTGCATTTCTTCTTGGTGTAGCAATTTTAATGGCCAGCAGTGTATTACATCATTTGTTTATATTGTAAACAGTAATGGTCGTATCCCACTTTAAAACACTGGGATACAGTGATGTACTGTGTTTGTGTTAGCGTGGTAGCGTTGTGGGATCATAATTTTGTGTGACTGTTTACAAACACTGAGCAGCGCTCGGTGGTCACTGTCCTCCAGTAGATGAGGTCTGGACGGTCTTGCTCTAGCCGTGAATGCTCTACGGCGTTTCCTCGCCACAATCAAAACTTGTGGGGTTTCAGAGGGGTTGTAATGTCCTTGATTGATTTGTTAGATGACAGCCAGTGACTAGTCGACGCTCGAAGTCTGTGAGCTCTGCTGCCCGTCCCACTGTGCTGTCCGTGCTTCTCTGCCGACAACGCAACACTCCTGCCTCCTTTTATAGTGGCGGGTCCGCCTCTGGCGACAGCTAGCTGTCAATTCCGCATCATTCAGGGGTCGCACGCCACTCGCACACATGTGGCTTTTGCTGCGGGTACAGCGCGGTCCCGACGCAGCAACTTAATTGCCGCATTCCCGCTGTCCAATAAAGCGGTGAGCCGGGAATGCGGTGTGGTGGGGGCCAGACCGCAGAAGGGCGCAGGCGTCACGCCAGACCGCGGGACCTGACGGTATGGCAGCGCAAACCAGGCCAGCTGGCCGCTCACTGCGCAGTTTGTTCAAGAGGGTCGCGGGGAGGGTAATCTGGCTGGTTTCACGAGGGGTCGGCGACTCCTGTCGGACGAAGACGTTCAGCAGGCAGTGTAAGACGTCGTGGTCTCCTGACCTTCATTACTCACATATTGCACCCTCACAATCATATAACGCACAACAAGACGCTTCATTCGAACCTAAACTCGATAAGATAAAGTCAATGTTGTATGAATTCATGTAAACGATATGCAAATAATTCTTTATCTCCAACTGTAGCCACTGCCCTAGGTCATCATCCTCAAGGATGGCTACATACTTGTGTTGATCATTTGTGCCTTCCAGAATGACAAGATCATCTAGGGAATGCCACGGAAATATTCCCCAGACCGTAGCCCTCCCTCATATGGCCTCGACCATTCCACAAACCAGGCCAGCTATCCGCTCACTGCGCAGTTTGCTCAAGAGGGTTGCGGGAAGGGTAATGAGTCTTCCAGCTGGTTTCACGAGGCCAAATTCCTCATCTCAAACTATCGCCACTGCCCTAGGTCCTCATCCTCAAGGACGGATATAAACTTGATCAATTGCGCCTTACAGAATGACGAGATCACCTAGGGAACGCCACGCAGTCTTTCCCCAGACCTTAACCCTCCCTCATATGGCCTGGACCATTCCGAAGATTATTGTAGGCTGTTTGCTTTCTCACGTTTCACGCCGCACACACGAACGGCCTTCTCTCTGATGGGACACTAATCGTAATTCATGTGAAAAGGCTGTGTGGGCGTCCAATTGCAGTACTGGCGTCCAGCCTTCATCCCCGATAAACAGCAGCCAGTATGTATGTGTGAACCAGGCGCCTTTTCCGGAGGCCCACACTCAGCAAAGCCCGCCGAACGGCCATTAGAGGAGACACTGTTGGTAGCTGCTGGGCTCATCTGGACGATCAACTGCCCTACAGTTGCACTTCTGTTCGTCCATACACGTCTCTTTGGCCCTCCTCCACCGCTGTAAACTTTGGCACTCGGTACACCACAGTTGCTTCGGCACCTGTTTTGGATAGTGCCATTTTGCTTGCACTGCATACTTTAACGACAGCAGCACACGAACCATTTACAAACATAGCCGTTTCATTAACGGCCGGCCTGTGTGGCCGAACGGTTATAGGCGCTTCAGTCTGGAACCGCGCGACCGCTACGGTCGCAGGTTCGAATCCTGCCCCGGGCATGGATGTGTGTGATGTCCTTAGGTTGGTTAGGTTTAAGTAGTTCTAGGGGACTGATGACCTCAGATGTTAAGTCCCATAGTGCTCAGAGCCATTTGAACCATTTGAACCATTTCATTAACGCTTCCACGCTTGGCCCGAATCTAGATTACAGAACGCATCTTGTCTTTCTCAATGGAGAGAAGTGTTCCGAAATAAGTGTGATTTCAGGTGTGCCGCAGGGGAGTGTCGTAGGACCGTTGCTATTCACAATATACATAAATGACCTTGTGGATGACATCGGAAGTTCACTGAGGCTTTTTGTGGATGCTGCTGTAGTATATAGAAAGGTTGTAACAACGGAAAATTGTACTGAAATGCAAGAGGATCTGCAACGAATTGACGCATGGTGCAGGGAATGGCAATTGAATCTCAATGTAGACAAGTGTAATGTGATGCGAATACATAGAAAGAAAGATCCCATATCATTTAGCTACAATATAGAAGTTCAGCAACTGGAAGCAGTTAATTCCATAAATTATCTGGGAGTAGGCATTAGGAGTGATTTAAAATGGAATGATCATATAAAGTTGATCGTGGGTAAAGCAGATGCCAGACTGAGATTCATTGGAAGAATCCTAAGGAAATGCAATCCGAAAACAAGGGAAGCAGGTTACAGTACACTTGTTCGCCCACTGCTTGAATATTGCTCACCAGTGTGGGATCCGCACCAGATAGGGTTGATAGAAGAGATAGAGAAGATCCAACGGAGAGCAGCGCGCTTCGTTAGAGGATCATTTAGTAATCGCGAAAGCGTTACGAAGATGATAGATAAACTCCAGTGGAAGACTCTGCAGGAGAGACGCTCAGTAGCTCGGTACGGGCTTTTGTTAAAGTTTCGAGAACATACCTTCACCGAAGAGTCAAGCAGTATATTGCTCCCTCCTACGTATATCTGACGAAGAGACCATGAGGATAAAATCAGAGCCCACACAGAGGCATACCGACAATCTTTCTTTCCACGAACAATACGAGACTGGAATAGAAGGGAGAAGCGATAGAGGTACTCAAAGTACCCTCCGCAACACACCGTCGGGTGGCTTGCGCTGTGTGGATGTATATGTAGAAAGCCGATAATCATGCCCTTTTGGACGTCAGATGAAATTACGACAACGCCTGCGCTATTTTCCGTGTTCGCCCAACACGCTTTATATGCCCTCAATTGCATTAGATGCCACTTTCCATGTGTGACTGGTTATTGCACGTTGACGTCTGACATAGGCGGTGGTCACATTAATGGACTACTTGTTGGGAATATTTAAGTCTATCTCTTCCCCTAAAGTTCTTAGCACCTACTATCGCGGAAGCTATTCCTTGATATAGCCGATGATGCTGTTGTATACAGGGAAGCTGCGACGCTAGAAAATTTTAGCGCAACCCTGGAAGATCTGAAAAGGGTTGACGGTTGACGCAGTCAGTTGCAGTTGATCCTCAACATAAAGGTAACGTATTGCGAATACATATACAGAAAGACCCATTATTGTATGATTACACGAATGGAGAACAATCACTGGAAGCAGTTATTTACCTAAAATATCAAGGAGTAGGTGTACGAAGCTATTTGAAATGGAATGATCGCGCATGTCCGCGAACAAAGGAAGCAGCTTACAAACATAGCGGTCTAATGAGGGGATTGGTCATGACGCCACAAATTTGTAGCCGACGTCGGCCGTGTTAGTTGGTCCAAACATCATCTTCTGGTGGAAATGTTTTAATAATAATGCCACCTTGCATCATTTACCTGTGTTCTAGTTCTTCTGGTTATAGTCTAAAGTGTAAAAGACTCGTATTTCATTCATAGTTGTTCTCTCTCAAGCTATATTTTCTTTCATATACATCAATTTTCTCGGGTTACCTTCCATTCAGAAGGCTGTCGCACGCACCGACTGTTATGTTGACTTGTAAATTGAGTATTTAATCAACTGTGGATGAAGCCCTACCAACAGGAATTACATACATTGATCAAAAACTATAGTGCATTGAGAATGGCTAGTTTCTAGCTGAAATCAAGATCTGCCAATAAAATGAAAAAGGACGACTGATGGCTCAAATCTATTATTTACATGAATTTTAGTCGCGCTGGTTACTTTTTCAGTAGTGGCTTTATATCCGAAATCTGAGTTTATGTTTCCTATCAGTACAACTCGAAGACCTCTCTGGTTGAACGCTGTGAGGAGGAGATATTGGAAACCGTCAAGACACCGCAAAATATGTTCTCAGCACTTTCGGGAAGAGTACACACACGGAACACCGGTTTCGTCATTCCGGATTAAGAAAAGTGCTGGATTAGGAAAGCAGCCTATTCACACCGCATACTTCGCTTCTTGGTTATTTTAGACCTGTAGGAAAAAGAAAGTTACATTAACGACTCCAAATGCGTCGCATTACTGGGTCAGATATGCCTTTAAGACCAGAAGAACGTCAGAAAATGACTTCCTGATACTGTCTTGTTTACGAAAGCACCGTAATATTTGCTATTTATAACTGCTGCGTCGACACGACAGAAATTAAGAAGCAGAAGCAATATTAAACAGTAGTCTGCTTATTTTTAGCGGTTACTGGCGGTCGGCGCTGGCTTCAAAGCAATACACAGCCTAAGTGTGTAGCGCCACTCCCATTTATTGTACATGCAAGCTTACAAAACACTCGTGTGACCGATCCTCGTCAGTGTAGGATCAGTACCAGATAGGATTGCTAGAGGAAACAGAAAAGATCTACATCTACATCTAACATGGATATTCTGCAAATCACATTTAAGTGCCTGGCAGAGGGTTCATCGAACCACCTTCACAATTCTCTATTATTACAATCTCGTATAGTGCGCGGGAAGAACGAACACCCATATCTTTCCCTACGAGCTCTGAAAACCCTATTTTATCTTGGTGATCGTTCCTCCCTATGTAAGTCGGTGTCAACAAAATATTTTCGCATTCGGAGGAGAAAGTTGGTGATTGGAATTTCGTGAGAAGATTCCGCCGCAACGAAAGACGCCTATCTTTTAATGATGTCTATCCCAAATCTTGTATCATTTCTGTGACACTCTCTCCCATATTTCGCGATAATACAAGACGTGCTGCGTTTCTTTGAACTTTTTCGATGTACTCAGTCAGTCCTATCTGGTAAGGATCCCACACCGCTCAGTAGTATTCTAAAAGAGGACGGACAAGCGTAGTGTTGTCAGTCTCCTTAGTAGGTCTGCTACATTTTCTAAGTGTCCTGCCAATAAAACGCAGTCTTTGGTTAGCCTTCACCACAACATTTTCTGTGTGTTCCTTCCAATTTAAATTGTTCGTAATTGTAATACTTAGGTATATAGTTGAATTTACGGCTTTTAGATTAGACTGATTTGTTGTGTAACCGAAGTTTAACGCATTCCTTTTAGCACTCATGTGGATGACCTCACACTTTTCGTTATTTAAGGTCAACTGCCACTTTTCTCACCATTCCGATATTTCTTCTAAATCGTTTTGCGGTTTGTTTTGATCTTCTGACGACTTTATTAGTCGATAAACGACAGCGTCATCTGCAAACAGCCGAAGACGGCTAATCAGATTGTCTCCCAAATCGTTTATATAGATAAGGAACAGCAAAGGGCCTGTAACACTACCTTGGGGAACGCCAGAAATTACTTAAAAGAACCAAAGAAGAGCAGCACGTTTCGTTAAAGGATCATTTAGCAAGCGCGAAAGCGTCGCGGAGCCAACTTCATTGGCAGACCCTGCAAGAGAGGCATTCTGCAGCACGGTGTGGTCCACTGTTAAAGCTTCCGAGAGCGTACGTCCCTAGCAAAGTCAACCACTATACTGGTCCCTCCAACGTATATCTCGCGAAAACACCGTCCAGAGATTCCAGCCCACACGGAAGCTTACCATCAATCGTTCTTCCAGGGAACCATATGCGACTGTAACGGGAAAAGGGGAATGTGACGTCGGTGCATAAACTACCCTCCGCCACACCCAGTCAGGTGGCTTGGCCAATGTAGATGTAATTGTAGATATCTCAACTCACGTGCAGTCATCCTGTCCCTTATTGTAGTCAGAGCTTCGCGCTCATTCACCTCCTCGTCGATGCAGAGGGTCACCTCCTCATACCTTACCTTATCAGTCCGCCTAGTTTTGAGCATTCATCTATAGCCTCACATCTCGAACACTTCTATTCTCTCCTTGTCTGATCCTCGCACAGCCTGTGATTAACTTCCCTTCAAAGCTCTGCTCCAGACCCACATTCACAAAACTTTCTTGCTCAAGGTAAGGCCTACGTTTGACACCAATCTGCTTTTAGCGAGCACTCTACATCTAAATCTACAACTACATAGATATTCCGCAAGCTACCCTACGGTGGATGAAGCCCGACCAACAGGCAATTACACGCATCGATCAAAAACGATAGTGAATTGAGAATGGCTAGTCGCTAGCTCAAGTGTAGATCTGCCAATAAAATTTAAAAAGTACGACTTATAGCTGAAATCTATTATTTACAAGTCAATATAACAGCCTTCTGAATGGAAGTTAATCTGATACAGTAAACTTTCTAGTTTACTCAGCTTGTCATGTTAGCTGTCTCCAGTTCTTCTTGTCTAGGGGGCAGATTCTTAAAGCCGAAAATGTCACGGCAAGTCCTCACGGCTGGATTGAACTAAATAAATTTGAAGGTTGTTGTTGCAGAATTTTTGTTTCTACGTAAATACATTTTCTCACATTTTAGTATATCATACAGTCTTTTGATTTAGCACACTAACAAACCCGAAATTGCATTTTTCGCACAAAAATCCGTTCGCACACATCAGAGGCAATCTTACAACCCCCACACCCTGCGGAAATAACTCTAAACTCTGTCCGAACAGGCCTTGGAAAGCCCAGTGGTACCGACCGTCCGCCGTGTCATCCTCAGACACAGGACTCACTGCAGGCGGATATGGAGGGGCATGTGGTCAGCACACCGCTCTCCCGGCCGTATGTCAGTTTACGAGACCGGAGCCGCTACTTATCAGTCAAGTAGCTCCTCAGTTTGCCTCACATGGGCTGAGTGCACCACGCTTGCCAACAGCGCTCGGCAGACCGGATGGTCACCCATCCGAATGCTAGTCCAGCCCGACAGCGCTTAACTTCTTGGATCTGACGGGAACCGGTGTTGCTACTGCATCAAGGCCGTTGGCAACAATATTCCAAAGGGCTTACGATTTCAGAATGAGATTTTCACTCTGCAGCGGAGTGTGCGCTGATATGAAACTTCCTGGCAGATTAAAACTGTGTGCCCGACCGAGACTCGAACTCGGGACCTTTGCCTTTCGCGGGCAAGTGCTCTACCAACTGAGCTACCGAAGCACGACTCACGCCCGGTACTCACAGCTTTACTTCTGCCAGTACCTCGTCTCCTACCTTCCAAACTTTACAGAAGCTCTCCTGCGAACCTTGCAGAACTAGCACTCCTGAAAGAAAGGATACTGCGGAAACATGGCTTAGCCACAGCCTGGGGGATGTTTCCAGAATGAGATTTTCACTCTGCAGCGGAGTGTGCGCTGATGTGAAACTTCCTGGCAGATTAAAACTGTGTGCCCGACCGAGACTCGAACTCGGGACCTTTGCCTTTCGTGGGCAAGTGCTCTACCAACTGAGCTACCAAAGCACGACTCACGCCCGGTACTCACAGCTTACGATTTTTCTTAACAAATGAATTTCTACTAGTTTCAGTTACATGATTAATTTAGATTATTATTTCATAAATGAATCCAAAAAATAGTAAACAGTACAGGATTGTGTAATTAATAACAGAAATTTCAAGTATGCCAATAATTCGTTATTTCAAATGTTTCTAAGAAAATAATTTTAACTGCACCTTGAGAACTAGTACTTACAGATTATAACATAGAAACTAAAATATTTTATAAAGTAATTCCTTTTCATAAATTTTAGCTTGAAATATAACATACCGTGTATAAAATTATAATACAGTTTTCAGAAAACCAACTGAGATAATACTGAACGGTCCAAAATTCGAAAAACAATACTGGTATCGACAACTACTGTAGAGGAAAGGATGTCCCGTTGCAAGTTCGAGTTTTCAGCATTGTGCACACCCAAAAACCTGCGGCATTCTGCCTGTAGATCACTAAAGAATGCATAGCGTAAAGTACTCAGCAGTTAAACTGGGTGTCGGGCCGCGATTTGTCACGTAAACGGCTGTTTCGTCTTATATGCTTCTGAAACGATGTGAACGAAATGTTTGACGCCCTGTAAATTTACTACAGGCGTTCTCCTGAGCAGTGTACGCCATAGCAAGTGATGACGTAGTGCTCTGCTACGGACGTAATTTTCGATGCGGCCTGTGCTGCTAGGTGACGCACTGCGTTCGACATGGGATCGCCTGCCCCATGCATCACGTTAAGCTCACCATTGGCCTAAATCCAGCACAGACAGGAAGTACGGATGTGTTAGAGGGGTATGTGGTGGTAGAGATGTCTCAGCCAAGAAGAGGAGCCGAGGGACACGAAGAGAGAGAGAGAGAGAGTGAAATGGCTCTGAGCACTATGGGACTCAACATCTTAGGTCATAAGTCCCCTAGAACTTAGAACTACCTAAACCTAACTAACCTAAGGACATCACACACACCCATGCCCGAGGCAGGATTCGAACCTGCGACCGTAGCAGTCCCGCGGTTCCGGACTGCAGCGTGCAGCGCCAGAACCGCTAGACCACCCCGGCCGGCAGAGAGAGAGAGAGAGAGAGAGAGAGAGAGATAAAGAAAGTGAGACATGAGAGACGCAAAGGTTCCCCGCAGTTCAGTCAATAACCGATTTCCAGGCTCTCGCTCTCATTCCGTACTGTAGACCCAGGCAGCGACTACGATACGTGTTTAGAAAGTTGCGCGGAATTATACTCCAAGTAAGACATGTCCCATTTCTTCATAGAGATATTAATAAAGAGAATGAATTGCCCGAAAGATTTCGATAACATCTCGTATATTACCAAACGACCTGTCAGTCGATTCCTATTGGAGGTTTGCTATCAAGCGGCGTTCATGGCAACAAACTTTTGAATTTCTTCACATTGCTATTGACGCAATTTAAAAATTTGGAACTCTGTCATGCTCTACTCATTAGGAGCTTTAATCTCGCGTGAAAGTTTTAATGGAATAAGACAGATACTGAATTTACAAACTGTGTACATCTCTTGAGTCCGCGTAAATCATGGTGCCCAAATTACCCATATTTTATTCGTCCAGTATTTGAAAATGGCAACACTTGGCGTCTTGCAACAAGCTTTACACGTAATTTCAAACATTTACCAAACTCTTTCTCGGTGACACCCTCTCACAAACTAAGGGGGCAAAAAAATCTATTCCTTACTACATTTTCGCTGTTAATACAGCAAAACTGCAGAATCAGTCATAAGGTTTTAATTTAGTACTTTTTCACTAAGTCTGTGGGTGAATAATCCGAAACATGCAAAACCAACATAATTCACCGTAAATGGTTTTACTGCTTAACGTCAAATACACTGAGGTCAGAGAAGTCTTAGGGTAGCGATATGTACATAAAGAAAGAAAGACGATTTTCGTTGCGACGGAATCTTCTCACGAAATTCCAATCACCAACTTTCTCCTCCGAAAGGGAAAATATTTTGTTGACACCGACCTACATAGGGAGGAACGATCACCACGATAAAATAAGGGAAATCAGAGCTCGTACGGAAAGATATGGGTGTTGATTCTTTCCGCACGCTATACGAGGTTGGAATAATAGAGAATTGTGAAAGTGGTTCGATGAACCCTCTGCCAGGCACTTAAATGTGATTCGCAGAGTATCCGTGTAGATGTAGATGTAAACACATGGCGGTAGTATCGCGCACACAAAGATTAAATCGACACTGCATTAGCGGAGCTGTCGTTTCTAGTCAGGTGATTGATGTGGAAGGGTTTTCGACGTGATTATGGCCGCACGACAGGAGTTAACATACTTGTAAAGTGGAATGGTAGTTCCAGCTAGACGCATTCTCCCACTTAAATCGTTAGGGAATACAATATTCCGAAACCGACAGTGCAAAGACTGTGCCGAGAATATCAAAATTTAGGCATTACCTCTCACCACGCACATCGCAGTGGGCGACAGCCTTCGCTTAACGACCGACAGCAGCGGCATTTGCCTAGAGTGGTTAGTGCTAACAGACAAGCAACACTGCGTAAAATAATGGGGTTAAAATTTTCTGGGTCATGTTTCTTCTAAAATGTTCGACGTTTCGATCCCTCCGCTGGGATCTTCCTCAGGATCTTTTGGTGTCCACTACTGCTAGAACAAAAGACACCAAAAGATCCTGAGGAAGATCCCAGCGGAGGGGTCGAAACGTCGAACATTTTAGAAGAAACATGACGCGGCCTAATAACACAGAAGATTTTAACTTCATTGACAACGGCCACGAAAGCCTGCAGACTTACATACTCCGTAAAATAATTGCAGAAATTTATATGGGACGTACGACGAACGAATCCATTAGGACAGTGCGGCGAAATTTGGCGTTAATGGGTCTGTGGCACAGACGACCGATGCGAGTTCCTCTGCTAACAGCATGACATCTCCTGAAGTGCCTCTCCTGAGCTCGTGATCATATCGCTTGGACGCTGGATGATTGGAAACCGTGGCCTGGTGAAGGTGAGTCCCGATTTCAGTTGGTAAGAGCTGACGGTAGTGTCCGAGTGTGACGCAGACCTCGCGAAACCATGGACCCAAATTGTCAACAGGGCACTTGGTGGTGGATCTAGAAAAGTTTGGGTGCTCTGGTCCAACTAAACCGCTCACTGACTGAAAATGGTTATGTTCGGCTACTTGCAGACAATCTGCAGCCATTTATGTACCTCATGTTCCGAAACAACGATGGAATTTTTATGGACGACAATGCGTCATATCACTGGGCCGCGATTGGTCACGATTGTTTCGAGGAACATTCTGGACAATTCGAGCTGATAATTTGGCCATCCAGGTCGCCCGATACGAATTCCGTCGAACATTTATGGCACATAAGCGAGATTTCAGTATACAGGGTCGTCGATTGATAGTGATCGGGACAAATATCTCACGAAATAAGCGTCGAACGAAAAAACTACAAAAAACGAAACTCGTCTAGCTTTAAGGGGGAAACCAGATGGCGCTATGGTTGGGCCGCTTGATGGCGCTGCCATAGGTCAAACGGATAACAACTGTTTTTTTTTTTAAATAGGAACCCCCATTTTTATTAAATATTCGTGTAGTACGTAAGGAAATATGAATGTTATAGTTGGACCACTTTTTTCGCTTTGTGATAGATGGCGCTGTAATAGTCACAAACGTATAAGTACGTGGTATCACGTAACATTCCGCCGGTGCGGACGGTATTTGCTTCGTGATACATTATCCGTGTTAACATGGACCGTTTACCAATTGCGGAAAAGGTCGATATCGTGTTGATGTATGGCTGTTGTGATCGAAATGCCCAACGGGCGTGTGCTATGTATGCTGCTAGGTATCCAGGACGACATCATCCGAGTGTCCGGACCGTTCGCCGGATAGTTACGTTATTTAAGGAAACAGGAAGTGTTCAGCCACATGTGAAACGTCAACAACGACCTGCAACAAATGATGATGACCAAGTAGGTGTTTTAGCTGCTGTCGCGGCTAATCCGCACATCAGTAGCAGACAAATTGCGCGAGAATCGGGAATCTCAAAAACGTCGGTGTTGAGAATGCTACATCAACATCGATTGCACCCGTACCATGTTTCTATGCACCAGGAATTACGTGGCGACGACTTTGAACGTCGTGTACAGTTCTGCCACTGGGCACAAGACAAGTTACGGGACGATGACAGATTTTTTGCAATCGTTCTATTTAGCGAAGAAGCGTCATTCACCAACAGCGGTAACGTAAACCGGCATAATATGCACTATTGAGCAACGGAAAATTCACGATGGTTGCGACAAGGGGAACATCAGCGACCTTGGCGGGTTAATGTATGGTGCGGCATTATGGGAATAAGGATAACTGGCCCCCATTTTATCGATGGCAATCTAAATGGTGCAATGAATGCTGATTCCCTACGTAATGTTCTACCGGTGTTACTACAAGATGTTTCACTGCATGACAGAATGTACTTCCAGCATGATGGATGTCCGGCACATAGCTCGCTTGTGGTTGAAGCTTTATTGAATAGCATATTTCATGACATGTAGATTGGTCGTCGAAGCACCATACCACCGGCCGCACGTTCACCAGATCTGACGTCCCCGGATGTCTTTCTGCGGGGAAAGTTGAAGGATATTTGCTATCGAGATCTACTGACAACGCCTGTCAACATGCGTCAGCACATTGTCAGTGCATATGCGAAAATTACGGAAGGCGAACTACTCGCTGTTGAGAGGAATGTCGTTACACGTATTGCCAAATGGATTGAGGTTGACGGACATCATTTTGAGCATTTATTGCATTAATGTGGTATTTACAGGTAATCACGCCGTAACAGCATGCTTTCTCAGAAATGATAAGTTCACAAAGATACATGTATCACATTGCAACAACCGAAATAAAATGTTCAAACGTACCTATGTTCTGTATTTTAATTTAAAAAACCTACCTGTTACCAACTGTTCGTCTAATATCGTGAGCCATATGTTTGTGACTATTACAGCGCCATCTATCACAAAGCGAAAAACGTGGTCCAACTAAAACATTCATATTTCTTTACATTCTACACGAATATGTAATACAAATGGAGGTTCTTATTTTAAAAAAAAAACGCAGTTGATATCCGTTTGACCTATGGCAGCGCCGTCTAGCGGGCCAACCATAGCGGATCTGGTTTCCCCTTCAAGCTAGACGAGTTTCGTTGTTTGTAGTTTTTTCGTTTGACGCTTGTTTCGTGAGATATTTGGCCCAGTCGCGATGAATGGACCACCCTGTATGCACAAAATCATGCAGCGACAACATTTTCAGAATTATGGGTCAGTGTTCCTGCAGTGGACTCCCATGCTGCGTAGAGTTGCTGCACTACATCGGGCAAAAAGAGTTTCGACACGGATGTATGCCGTGACTTTTGTCACCTAAGCGTATTTAAGGCATTAACTCCATATCAATTCATCTGTAAATTACATATTCGAAACTGTTTTATGGATGGGATTGCAAATAATTAAGTATTGGGGCTGGAATGTTCACTGGTTTGTATACTTTTTGAATAAAGGAGTCTAAATAACTTACATATTTATTTATTTGTAACCGCGTTTCGGCTACTGCCATCATCAGGTCTGCCCTTGAGACATAAAAATAAGAGTCGGTTTTTATACATTGTCAAGCAACATAAGGTGAAACATTAAAAAGTTATTTATTTTTCGAACACATTCGCCGATACCGGGAACTTGTGACACTTAGCTTAGGGACGGTAAAAACAAAATAGGAGTGAAACCTACGCCACAAAACTGTGAAATATGAGAAAAAAATTTCTTTCCAAGGTGTGACTGATTCTAGTATGAGGGGCTTTGCCTTCACAAACATTCAAAGTCATCTTACTTTGAATGAGTACATTTGTATATTCAGAAAATTAACTCTTCGGATACCAGCAATAATTTGATGTTGATCTAAATTTTACAATATGCATTCATTAAATCTGCTTCGCAGTATTATACAGCACGTCTCTCCTGATAACCGGCAGACGCACTTTTTCCGATGTTTCTGCAGGTATGTGCAATTTCCTTCTTGTCATTCGCTGTGTTTTACTTCCCCCTCTTAATACACAGCAATAGTTGGAGTAGTGTTTGTTACATGCTGTGTTTTACTTCCCCATGCTAATACAATGCGATTGTTGGAATTGTGTTTGTTATTCGCTGCATTTTACTTCCCCTGGTAATACATAGCGATTATTGGAGTACTGTTTGTTATTCGCTGCTTTTTACTTCCTCCTGTTAATACATAGCGATTGTTGGAATAGTGTTTCATTGACTACATTTTACTTCCCCTGTCAATACAAAGCGATTGTTGGAGTAGTGTTTGTTATTCGCCACGTTTTACTTCCCCCTTGTTAATACATAGTGATTGTTGGAGTATTGTTTGTTATTCGCTGCGTTTTACTTAACCCTATTAATACATAGCGATTGTTGGAGTAGTGATTGTTATTCGCTGCATATTACTTCCCCCATTATACGAAGCGGTTGTTGGAGTAGTGTTTATTATTCGCTGTGTTTTACTTCCCCTTGTTAATACATTGCGATTGTTGGAGTAGTGTTTGTATTCGCTGCATTTTACTTCCCCCTGTTAATATGTACCGATTGTTGGAGTAGTGTTTGTTATTCGCCACGTTTTACTTCCCCCTGTTTATACATAGTGATTGTTGGAGTACTGTTTGTTATTGGCTGCGTTTTACTTCCCTCTATTAATAGATAGCGATTGTTGGAGTAGTGATTGTTATCCGCTGCGTTTTACATCCCCCTATTAATATATAGCGATTGTTAGAGTAGTGGGTGTTATTCGCTGCGTTTTACTTCCCTCTGTTAACACCAAGCGGTTGTTGGAGTACTGGTTGTTATCCCCTGTGTTTTACTTCCCACTGTTAATACATAGCGATTGTTGGAGTAGTGTTTGTTATTCGCCATGTTTTACTTCCCCATGTTAATACATAGTGATTGTTGGAGTAGTGATTGTTATTCGCTGCGTTTTACTTCCCCCTGTTAATACATAGCGATTGTTGCAGTAGTGATTGTTATTCGCTGCGTTTTACATCCCCCTGTTAATATATAGCAATTGTTGGAATAGTGTTTGTTATCGGCTGCGTTTTACTTCCCCTGTTAATACAGAGCAATTGTTGCAGTAGTGTTTGTTATTCGCTGCGTTTTACTTCCCCTGTTAATACATAGCGATCGTTCTAGCTGTGTTTGTTATTCGCTTTGTTTTACTTCCCCTGTTAATATATAGCAATTGTTGGAGTAGTGTTTGTTATTCGCTGCGTTTTACTTCCCCCTGTTAACACATAGCGATTGTTGCAGTAGTGATTGTTATTCGCTGCGTTTTACATCCCCCTGTTAATATATAGCGATTGTTGGAGTAGTGTTTGTTATCGGCTGCGTTTTACTTCCCCTGTTAATACAGAGCAATTGTTGCAGTAGTGTTTGTTATTCGCTGCGTTTTACTTCCCCCTGTTAATACATAGCGATCGTTCTAGCTGTGTTTGTTATTCGCTTCGTTTTACTTCCCCTGTTAATATATAGCAATTGTTGGAGTAGTGTTTGTTATTCGCTGTGTTTTACTTCCCCCGTTAATACAAAGCGATTGTTGGAGCAGTGTTTGTTATTCACTGCGTTTTACTTCCCCCTGTTAATACATTGCAATTGTTAGAGTAGTGTTCGTTATTTGTTGCGTTGTACTTCCCCTTGTTAATACATAGCGACTGTTGGAGTACTGTTTTTATCTGCTGCGTTTTACTTCTCCCTGTCAATACATAGCGATTGTTGGAGTAGTGTTTGTTATTCGCTGCGTTTTACTTCCCCCTGTTAATACATAGCGATTGTTGGAGTAGTATTTGTTATTCGCTGCGTTTTACTTCCCATGTTAATACAAAGCGGTCGGATCGCAGCCTACAATCTGCTCTTTCCACAGTTTGTTCTACGTCGTCATTCCAGTTTACCTCACTCGGGCTGGCTACCTTTTTTATCCCCTACATTTCAGTCGCGCTGCACTTCGGCTGTGACGATCACAGCCGACCAGCGTGCAGTGTCGACTGTTACCGAATCGTTACACTCGGTGCTCCAACATTAACGGCGCAACACTCAGTCTCCCCACTCCCATAACTGCGCTACCGCAACAGCTGCGCTGCCTTATTAACGGCGACTGCTTGTCGCTACTAGTAATACCGAACCACTAACTGGCTCACGTTAGCTCATTTCCTCGTTCTCCCTACAAACTACAGGTTTCCAGCTAATTGCGCTGTGGAGTAGTGATTAGCGTCAAAGGGGCAATTTAACTTGTCCGTCTCTGCTCATAACGTCACTCGTGTTGTGTAATGCTGCTTATGTACACACTTGTGACGAATGTCTGAAACTTTCGAGTAACTACACGAACTTCAGAGACGGCCTCTAGATGTGTTTCACAGGAAAATTAACTTGAGGGGACTCACATATTAACTAATGTTGAAGTTAATACGTTCTCCCATTACTTCTTGGTACAAAATTCCAGTCGCATTTTGTTTAATTTACATTTGAATATTACTGACCGTTTTTGAACTTAGTGGAATATCATCAGGAAACTACACACTTGTGTCCACAAACGGCATTAGTCTGCGAGAAACTAAAACTGGACCACTGAGTATTTCATGCACCTTAACATTGGTGCATCATTTACTTCCTGGGCTAGTTTCAGACTGGTGTTCAAAACTTGAGGGCAAAACTAAGTTTCGTAAGATCTCTCACTATGAAGTAAAATATCTCAATGAGACTTGGACCATACATAGAAACAATTGCTACAGCATAGTGCAGAGGGTAACTGAGAGAATTACGCAATGACACGAACAGAACGGCACTTTTATTCAAAGATGACAACTACACTAAAGTGACTGCGATTAATTATGGTCCCTGGGACATTCCAAAAGGCGAAGCATGGTTTTTAATAGAGTGTACGGTCAGCACGTTGGGCAGTGCACTCTCTGGAAAGTGCTCCCAAGCTGGCTTTAACGTTGTTAAGGAACTTCCAGAGTGAAGTTTTCACTCTGCAGCGGACTGTGCGCTGATATGAAACTTTCTGGCACACTGAAACTGTGTGCCATACCGAGACTCGAACTCGGGACCTTTGCCCTTCGCGGGCACGTGCTCTACTATCTGAGCTTCCCAAGCAAGATTCACGACCTGTCCCCACAGCTTCAATTCTGCCAGGTTCTCGTCTCCCACCTTCCAAACTCCACAGAAGCTCTCCTGCGAAACCTTGCAGAACTATCAGTCCTGGAAGAAAGGATATTGTGGAGACACGGCTTAGCCACAGCCTGGTAGAGCAGCAGATGGTACTGCACTTGCCAGTGAAAGGCCAAAATCCCTAATTCGAGTCTCGGTCAGTCACACAGTTTTAACCTGCCAGGACAATTCATATCAGCGCACACCCGGCTGCAGAGTGAAAATTTCATTCTCGAAACATCTCCCAGGCTGTGGCTAATATCCTTTCACCTAGGAGTGCTTGTTCTGCAAGTTTCGCAGGAGAGCTTCTGTGAAGTTTGGATGGTAGGAGACGAGGTACTTGTGGAAGTAAAGTTGTGACGACGGGGCGTGAGTCGTGCTTGGGTAGCTCAGATGGTAGAGCACTTGTTAAGGAGTTCTTGTGCTAAGGTGTTGCGTTCCTCCACCAGTGCGGGTGACGACTGCTCGATGGGCATTGGTGCTTATGAGCATCCTGTATTCGCCAAATATCGTCTCATTCCAAGCGTTCCTCCATCTGCGCTGTTCAATGCGGGATCGCGCATTGACACCCATAGAAATGAATCAGGACCAAATGCACCGCCAAAAGTAAGCACATACAGAAGTAGTACAGTGTCGCTATAACGTCCACTAGTGTGTGTTCAAAGATTTGGGAGTCAGTACACCCATGTAACATTACGCCTCTGTACACTGTGACACTCTGACCGTCAAAAGGATCATGTTCGACAATGTTGGACGCACCATCATATAGCAAGATGTGGGAATACCTTATGCACCCAGGAAAAATGCACGGTCATTGCTGTTTACCCATCCTAATTGCAATCGACCACGTGTGGGATGCTGTGGTCAGACATGTTATACCACTCCCACATGCACCTACGACCATCAAGCAGTTGTCAACCATCTGGTGGAGGAATGTAACACTGTACCACGAGGACTCTTTACCAAACCCTGTGTCCAGCATGGAAGCACATCGCACAGCATGCATTGCTGTCTACGGTGACCACACACCAGATTGAGAATTGTGTCCCACCTTTCCTGATGTCCAGGAGACCATCATTGCATTGACTTCAGTATAATTGTAAGCGTAGGCTTCCGCGGCCGTTGTCTTCTTCAATAAAATTCTTCAGGGTATCAGGCCGCATCGTCATAATTTAAAATGCGCCAACGTTTCGGCCAGCGTTGCAGCCTTCATCAGGGCCTTACGTTAACTTACGTAAGGCCCTGATGAAGGCTAGCTGCAACGCTTGCCGAAACGTTGGCGCATTTTAAATTATGACGATGCGGTCTGATACCCTGAAGAGTTTTATTTTCAGTATAATTATTACTGTCTTTGAATAAAAGTGTCATTTCTGTTACTGTCATTGCTTGTTTCTTTCACTTACCTTCTGTACTACGCTATAACAATTCTTTCTACATACGTTTCAAGTTTCATCAAGTTTCTTGGCAGAGACACAACATGCAAAAGTTATTTTCGTTCTTATGTTTGGCACACCTGTGTAAAACTGGTCCTGACAACAAATAATGCACCTTAAAATAGGCAGCCAAGTTCACATCATTCATTATGGGTAAGAGTGATATACTGGGTATCCCAGGAATGTTGTGACAAACATCAATGGGTTGTAGTGGGGGACAAATTGAGAATAGGAACGATAAGATAGGCAATGAAATTTACATCATCCATTCTAGGCAACATTCATATACAGGGTATCCCAGGGATGTTGCAACAAACGTCAAGGGGTTGTAGAGGGGGTCTTGAGGGACAAATTGAGGATAGGAACCTCTGACCAGAAACGTTTCCCAAAGACGCTACCGGGCGTCGAAGTTATAGGCGTTGTCGCCTGCAGCTAGGCAACCCTTTCTGCAGCAAACGTGGCTCTGTACGTGTATGGAACACACGCGGAATGTCTAGCAATGTTGTTTGCTATTCAGTAATCGCAGCTGATTGCCACGATAGCCAGTGGAGGAGATGGAGCTAGCTGCTGCGTAGAAAGGCCTTGTCTTCTCTAAATGCAATGCTCCGTTGCCTTGTTGGACGACTGTTTCGGATATGTGTTTCCACTTGCCGTTAATTTTTCTCCTGTGCACGGAAAAACATTGGAGGTTTTTGAGGTCCTTCATCGGTTACTTTACTGGCAAAACAGCAAAACTCATCTACAATCACTGTCTCGTTTCCTAATCTAATTCCCTCACCGTTGACTGATTTCATTTGCCTATGTTCCATTACTCTCTTTTTGCTTTTGTTGATGTTCATATCACGCCCTCGTTTAAAGACTCCGTCCATTCCGTTCAGCTGCTCTTCCGAGTCCTTTGCTGTCTCTGACAATTACAATGTCATCAACAAACCTCAAAAGTTTTATTTATTCTCCCTGAACTTTAATTCATTCTCCAAATTTCTCTTTGGTTTCCTTCACTGGTAGCTCTATGTACAAACTGAATAACATCAGGGAAAAGTTAGAACCCTGGCTCACTCCCTTCTCAACCACTGCTTCTCTTTCATGCCCCTCGACTCCTGTAACTTCTGTCTGGTTTCAGTGCAAGTTATAAATAACATTTGGCTCCTTGTATTTGACCCCAGAAACGTTCTGAATTTCAAAGACTCATTTCAGTCAATATTGTGAAAAGCTTTCTCCAAATCTACAAAAACTATAAACGTGGGTTGACCTTTCCTTAACCTATCTTCTAAGGTAAGTCGTACGGTCATTATTGCCTCCCTTGTTTCTACATTTCCATAGGATTCGAACAGATCTTCCCTGAAGTTGCCTTGTATGAGTTTGTCCATTATTCTGTGGAGAATTCGTGTTAGTATTTTGCAAGCATAACTTATTAAATTAATACTTCGGTAACATTCGCACGTGTCAGCAACTGTTTTCTTTGCAATTGGTATTATTATTTTATTTTTGAAGTCTGAGGGTATTTCCCTGGCTCGTGCATCTTGCACGCCAGATGGAAGAGTGAAGTCATGGCTGACTGTCCAGAGGCTATCAGCAGTTATGACGGAATGTCGTTTCTCCCAGAGCCTTGTTTCGGCTTAGATCTTTTACTGCTATACCAAATTCTTCTCACTGTATCATATCTCCAATCTTATCTTGATCTATGTCCTCTGCCCTTTCTAATATTTTGGTTTCAGATCGTTTACCTTGCATAGACCCTTCACATACTCTTTGACCTTTCAGCATCACCTTCTTTGCGTAATACTGGTTACCCATAAGAGCTCTTGATATTCATATAGCTGTTTTTCTTTACTCCAAACGTCTCTTTAATTTGTCTGTAGGCAGTATACATGTTTCCCCTAGTTATATGTGCTTGTATAGCCATATATTTGCCCTCTAACAATTCCTGCTTAGCCATTTTGCACTTGTTGTCAATCTCATTTTTAGACGTTTGTGTTTCCTTTCGAGTGCTTCATTTGCTGCATTTTTACATTTTCCCTTTTCAACAATTAAATACAATATCTGCTGTGATACTCAAGGATTACTCCTAGGCATTGTCTTTTTACCTATTTTTCATTCTACTGGCTTCACTATTTCATCTTTCAAAGGTGCCCTTTCATGTTCTACTGTATTTTTCTCCCCAGCTTCGGTAAATCGTTGCCTAATTCTCCCTCTGAAGCCCCCAACAACCTCTGGTTCTTTCAACTTACCCAGGTCCCATCTCCTTAATTTCATACTTTCCTTGCAATTTCTTCAGTTTTTATCTACAGTTCATAATCAATAAATTGTGGTCAGAGTGCACGTCTGCCCCTAGAAATGTACAGTTTAAAATTTGTTTCGGAAATCTGTCTCATCATTGACGAAATATTTTACATGAAAATGTAGTCAAGAACTGGGCAGAAGATCAGAAATCTAACCACAAATAAAATCATACAATAGTCGATACCGTGCCATCCCAGTGAATTGAGGACCATTGCACCCGTTGATTTTTTTTCAATTTAGGGAAAAAGGAACATGTCACAAGTAGCGATCGGTGAACTACTAAAGCTACCTTGGGCATTGCCACTTATAACGAGCCCAGAAAGACAGTAGGGCTCTCTAGCATTGACGGCGGTTGCAATCTACGGCGATAGCGCAGCTCGTTAATTGGATGTTCCCTGCAGCGCTTAGAAATTCACAAAATTACAGGAGTTGACGAAGACGAGGAAGCGAGGAGCAGACATCGTCACGGGGAAGTTCCAACGTTACACCTTTAGCGTCGTAAAATGGCTGGTTATCGTCTCAACTTGGACATTAACGAGCACCCCTTCCCCGGCGCAAGGTGCTTTATGGGGCGGATTACACCGGCTTTTAGAGACTCGGCTCGCAAGCCACCATTGTAACTGAGTCGTTAGCGCTAGGTACATTCGCGGGATTCAATACAGTAGTCAGACCCGAGACTCCACAATAATGGGCACGTTGTGTAAGTGTTGCACGAAGATGTATCAAACCCTAATGCCTCCTGTGTCATACAAAATGTAATTACGAACATGTAACAGCGAAATTAGAACAGATCATAGTCGGAACTGTCGTCCAGACAACACTTCTGTTCTACAACTTCACCACGCATTTGTGCACGTTCGCGCCTTCGTTCAACCGAGAGGTCAAGACCACTTTGCACAAATTCTGCGTTTTCCTTCTTGACCCATGATTGATTAATGTTCTTCTTTTAAATTTTCTTCTCATCTGGAATGAGAGGCCATGGAAGAGTACCAACCAACATACTGGCATAATTTTGGGGTAACCGTATAGTGTTGTATCCTGGATGGTGATTTTTTAACGTCAAACTGTAGGTCCCCTTTCCACTATTGGATAACTGGGGTAGGTTAGGGACACACAAGCCCCCCGATTGGTGTCGAATAGAAAGACTGTGATCCAAGTATAAATTTTTTTAATATAAAAAAGTATTCGACAAATAGTTACTCCACAAAATTGTTCCAGAAGGTACTGTTGTGGAATTAAGCAAAGGCTGATTCTTCTGTGTCCGAAAATAGTAATTATATGAAGAGCAACAGTAAATGCACCTAATTGTTTTATCTAGTTTGTAATCCCCCCCCCCCCCTCCGCCCCCTTCCTTATGTAGATTTGAGAGGAGCAAAGATTACAATAAACTTTCTAGTTTACTTAGCTTCTGATGTTGAGTTGGCTCCAATTCCTCTTGTCTGGGGGCAGATTCTTAAAGTTGAAAATGTCACAGCAGATCCTCACGGTTCGCTTGAACTACATAAATTTGAAGATTGTTGTTGCAGAATATTTGTTTTCATGTAAATACATTTTCTCGCATTTTAGTATATCATAGAGTCCTTTGACTGCCGGCCGGAGTGGCCGTGCGGTTCTGGGCGCTACAGTCTGGAACCGAGCGATCGCTATGGTCGCGGGTTCGAATCCTGCCTCGGGCATGGATGTGTGTGGTGTCCTTAGGTTAGTTAGGTTTAAGTAGTTCTAAGTTATAGGGGACTGATGACCTCATAAGTTAAGTCCCATAGTGCTCAGAGCTATTTTGTGAACAAATTCATACATTGGATGTGAAATCGTATTGTGAATGTCAGAACCATGTGTCAAAAACTTCTTTTGATTTCTAGGAAGCTGTAACAATTTTCGTTGCACCAGCTGTTGACGACCCTTAAAAATTACGTAATTCCATCGAAGAAATCCGCAGTTACTTGTGTATCGCGCTAGATAAGGAAATTAAGTACAGTAAACATATTGCTACACACTCCCCTCATTGCGTGCTATCGTTTGCCATAATCTATATAAAATTAACGAAATGGTAAGCAGTTCATCATGAAGCTGACGAACTAACCTACGAGCCGAACTAGAATTAACATTTTTTTTACCGACTAATTCGTTTAAAATCGTTTGATAGAGACTGCAGACCGGTCGCCACGCACATTTGCCACCCCCGCAGCCAACTGAACCCTGCTACTCCTGGAAACGAAGCCAGCTTGTACAATTCCACTGTAATTGGAGACCAAGTTGGGTTGCCTAGCCTAAAGTGTATGGCCAGTATTTTTGACCACACTGTAGACGTACCTGCTACACCTGGACACGAAGCCATCTTGTACCGTTCCACTGTAATTGAGGACTAAGTTGGGTTGCCTAGCCTAAGTGAACGGCCAGCTTTTTTGACCGTGCTGTAGACGTACCTGCTGCACCTGGACACGAAGCCATCTTGTACCGTTCCACTGTAAATGAGGACTAAGTTGAGTTGCCTAGCCTAAGGTGAACGGCCAGTTTTTTTGACCGTGCTGTAGACGTACCTGCTACACCTGGACACGAAGCCATCTTGTACCGTTCCACTGTAAATGAGGACTAAGTTGGGTTGCCTAGCCTAAAGTGAACGGCCAGTTTTTTTGACCACGCTGTAGATGTGCATGCTACACCTGGACACGAAGCCATCTTGTACCGTTCCACTGTAAATGAGGACTAAGTTGAGTTGCCTAGCCTAAGGTGAATGGCCAGTTTTTTTGACCATGCTGTAGACGTACCTGCTACACCTGGACACCAAGCCATCTTGTACCGTTCCACTGTAAATGAGGACTAAGTTGGGTTGCCTAGCCTAAAGTGAACGGCCAGTTTTTTTGACCACGCTGTAGACATACGTGCTACACCTGGACACGAAGCCATCTTGTACAGTTCCACTGTAATTGAGGACTAAGTTGAGTTGCCTAGCCTAAGGTGAACGGCCAGTTTTTTTGACCATGCTGTAGACGTACCTGCTACACCTGGACACGAAGCCATCTTGTACTGTTCCACTGTAAATAAGGACTAAGTTGGGTTGCCTAGCCTAAAGTGAACGGCCAGTTTTTTTGACCACGCTGTAGACATACGTGCTACACCTGGACACGAAGCCATCTTGTACCGTTCCACTGTAAATGAGGACTAAGTTGAGTTGCCTAGCCTAAGGTGAATGGCCAGTTTTTTTGACCATGCTGTAGACGTACATGCTACACCTGGACACGAAGCCATCTTGTACCGTTCCACTGTAAATGAGGACTAAGTTGGGTTGCCTAGCCTAAAGTGAACAGCCAGTTTTTTTGACCACGCTGTAGACGTACATGCTACACCTGAACACGAAGCCATTTTGTATCGTTCCACTGTAATTGAGGACTAAGTTGAGTTGCCTAGCCTAAGGTGAACGGCCAGTTTTTTTGACCACGCTGTAGACGTACTAGACTCAAGAGAGTTAACGTTATCCTTTGACTGCTTCTGCGCTGGTGGTACCTGTTACGGCAGAGCGGGCGTGGTAGAGGGGAGACGTCGAGACGTCAGCACAGCCTGGACGCCCGGCTCCCGTGCCATCCATCAGGCTCCAGCCGACACACATCGATCCGTCGTGCCGTGTTTACGCCCTCTATTTCGGACCGACCCAGACAGCCGGATTAAGAAGTGGCCACAACAGGGAGGGGGTGTGCACTGTCTGCAATAGGCCGGTCGCAGCGCCTCCCAACGCCTTCCGTGTCTGTCGGCAGCACACAACTGGCACACACACTTACTCCCTCATCTGCAGGCGTGAAGCTCTTGACAGCCGACGATGAACTTCTTGACGACAGTCAGGGGCAGGCAACGAACAGTAAGAGGAAAATTAGATTCAGTAGTGTATTAGATGTTCGCCCACAGAAACGCAAAAAAATTGATACAAGCATGCGTACTCAAATAAAGAGATATACAAACAGGCAGAAAATGGCGCTGCGGTCGGCAACGCCTATATAAGACAAACAAGTGTCTAACGCAGTTGTTACACTACTGGTCACTAAAACCGCTACACCACGAAGATGACGTGCTACAGACGCGAAATTTAACCGACACGAAGAACATGCTGTATTTAGCTTTTCAGAGCATTCACAAAAGGTTGGCGCCGCTGACATGAGAAAAGTTTCTAACCGATTTCTCATACAGAAATAGCAGTTGACCGGCGTTGCCTGGTGAAAGGTTGTTGTGATGCCTCGTGTAAGGAGGAGAAATGCACACAGTCACATCTCCGACTTTGATAAAGGTCGGATTGTAACCTATCGCGATTGTGGTTTACATATCACGACATTGCTGCTCGCGTTGGTCGAGATCCAACGAGTGTCAGCAGAATATGGAATCGGTGGGTTCAGGAGGGTAATACGGAACGCCGTGCTGGATCCCAACGGCCTCGTATCACTGGCAGTCGAGATGACAGGCATCTCATCCGCTTGGCTGTAACGGATCGTGCAGCCACGTCTCGATCCTTGAGTCAACAGATGGGGACGTTTGCAAGACAACGACCATCTGCACGAACAATTCGACGACGTTTGCAGCAGCATGGACTATCAGCTCGGAGACCATGGCTGCGGTTACCCTTGACGCTGCATCACAGACAGGAGCGCCTGCGATGGTGTACTCATCGACGAACTTGGGTGCACGAATGGCAAAACGTCATTTTTTCGGATGAATCCAGATTCTGTTTACAGCACCGTGATGGTCGCATCCGTGTTTGGCGACATCGCAGTGAACGCACATGGGTAGCGTGTATTCGTCATCGCCATACTGGCGTATCACCCGGCGTTATGGTATGGGGTGCCATTGGTTACACGTCTCGGTCACCTCTTGTTCGCATTGACGGCACTTTGAACAGTGGACGTTACATTTCAGATGTGTTACGACCCGTGGCTCTACCCTTCATTCGAGCCATGCGAAACCCTACATTTCAGGAGGATAATGCACGACCGCATGTTGCAGGTCCTGTACGGGCCTTTCTGGATACAGAAAATGTTCGGTACCGTGTTGAAGCTGCATGGGCAGCTGTACCTGTACACGCCATCCAAGCTGTGTTTGACTCAATGCCCAGGCGTATCAAGGCCAGAGGTGGTCGTTCTGGGTACTGATTTCTCAGGATCTATGCACCCAAATTGCGTGAAAATGTAATCACATGTCAGTTCTAGTATAATATATTTGTCCAATACCCGTTTATCATCGGCATTTCTTCTTGGTGTAGCAATTATAATGGCCAGTAGTGTAACCAGGCAGAATATGGCGCTGCGGTCGCCAACACCTACGTAAGACAACAAGTGTCTGGCGCAGTCGTTAGATCGGTTACTGCTGCTACAATGGTAGGTTATCAAAATTTATGTGAGTCTGAACGTGGTGTTACAGTCGGTGCAAGAGCGATGGGATACAGCATCTCCGTGATAGCGATAAAGTGGCGATTTTCCAGTACTACCATTTCACGAGTGTAGCGTGAGTATCAGGAATCTGGTAAAACATCTAATCTCCGACGTCGCTGCCACTGGAAAAGAACAGGACGGGCGACGACTGAAGAGGAACGTTCAACGTGACAGAAGTGCAACCTTGCCGCACATTGCTGCAGATTTTAATGTTGGGCCATCAATAAGGGTCAGCGTGTGAACCATTCAACTAAACATCATCGAAATGGGGTTTCGGTGCCCAATGCCCACTCGTGTACCCCTGGTGACTGCTCGACACAAATCTTTACGCCTCGCCTAGGCCCGTCAACACCGATGTTGGTCTTTTGGTGATTGAAAACATGTTGCCTAGTCGGAGAAGTCTCGTTTCAAATTTTATCGAGCGAATGGATGTGTACCGGTATGGAGACAAGCTCACGAGTCCGTGGACCCTATATTTCATCAGGGGGCTGTTCAAGCTGGTGGAGGATCTGTAATGGTATGTGGCGTGTGCAGCTGGAGTGAGACTGGGCACCTGGTACGTCTGGATACCACTCTGACAGGTGACACGTACGTAAGCATCCCGTATGATCACCTGCATCCATTAATGCCCATTGTGCATTCCGACGGGCTTGTGTAATTCCAACAGGACAAAGCAACACCTCACGCCTGCAGAACTGCTACAGAGTGGCTCAAGGAACACTCTTACGAGTTTAACAACTTTCGCTGGCTACCAAACTCCTCAGATATGAACATTCTTGGGCGTATCTGGGATGCCTTGAAACGTGTTGTTCAGAAGAGATCTCCACCCCCTTATACTCTTACGGATTTATGGACAGCGCTGCAGGATTCATGGAGTCAGTTCCCTCCGGCACTACTTCAGACATTAGCCGAGTCCATGCCACGTCGTGTTGCGGCACTTCTGTGTGCTCGCGGGGGCCCTACGCGATATTAGGCAGGTGTAGCAGTTTCTTTGGCTCCTGCGTCCTTCGCCGTCTACAACTGTCGCCCCTCCACCAAATCTCCCTCTGTTAACGAAGTGACGATTTTTTGATGTTTCGTCATCTTCCCCATCAGCTGCAAAAATCGCCTTTGGTGATTACAAGATTTACGCCCACTATTGTTTACAAAGAATTTTCGAGCTTGTAACAATAATTGTTAGTAACTAGCTTTGAGTTAATTAGTTTAGACAACGCTAGAAGCGTCATTTTTCGGTTTCATTTTGAATTCCATGTTTATTAACAAATAAAGGTGTTAATTAAGATGAAACGAATCATAAGTTTTTAGGATAAATAACAACGTTTTATTTTCAGTTACTAATCGCATCAAAATGCGAGTATTCACACTAAACCAAATTTGTGTACAAAACTGGGAAACACTGGAAAGAAAATAAAACACTTTTTTATGTCTGGAGATCGCACAATACCATCTATACCACTACAGAACCCAAGACGATGTTTAATATTGTTTCCAAAAATCTCTGAAAGGTCCTTACATATTTATTTCAGGTTTTTACACGATGCTCTACTAAATTTTCGGAGGGACATAGGACATCTACTTGTTAACGCGTAAAGTATGTAATATGTATCTACTGCATCTGGAAAAATTTTGTTTAATATTATCAAAAATATCTAAGAGTTCCTGGCCGATTTACTTTAAATTTTTACACGATGTTCTTATGAACAGTGGAATGGAAATAGACTACTTGTTTTTTAATATATGCAATACGTTAATATAAATATAACATATAACATGGAAATGTGGTTAGCATAATGCTCGGAAATTTCTTGACATATTTATGTTTTTACACAATACTCTAAGAAACGTCCAAATCGACATAGGCTACCTTTTCAAAGAAATAAATAATTTATATTTTGTATATAATCTTCAAATTTTTGCACAGAACTCTAATAATCATACAGATGGATATAGGTTATATTTAAGCAACAATGCACATGTTTTCTGTTAAAACCGACTGCAAGAAAAAAAAGCAATTCTGTGAATATGTTCGGTTTAATTTGCTTTCTTACAGTCAGGCTTAACTACGATAGCAGGTTGTTAGACAAACTTTTCCCGTATACATTTTTTCCCTTAGATATAACTTTAAACAAAAATTATATACACTGCAATGTTCTGTTTGATTTGTTACTCGCTGTCGGTTCTAACGGAGCAACAGGTTTATTTGTATTTGTGGCTCATACGATTTACGATCAGAATGCTACTGAGGTATCTGAATAGTTGGAAACTTTGTAATGCTACCCGTTTGCAAATTAAAACTCTCCTCATCTATCCGTTGGAGAGTTCTCTCTCATACCCCAAATATTAGTGATCCGAACTGATTTAACCACTCATTTTAAGAGACTTCAATTCCCAATCTAGCTTTCGTTTGCAGTGACAATAAACGCGACTCAAAAGTCACAGAAAGGCAGGAAGAGGAGACGAACAGAGCCGGGGGGGGGGGGGGGGGGGGGGAGGGGGTGAGGTAAGAAATGAACAGAGGGGGGTGGAGGACATGGAGAAAGAGAGGGAGGGAGAGAGATAAAGGTGCTTATCTAGTTCCCCTACATCTATAGCAACTCCGAAGTATTGCCACGTTCGCTAGTTGATGTTTATAACCTTCTTTCATTTTACCACAACGCCTTTCGTATGTCTGCATAGTATTTCAATATATTTTCGAATGATTAGTAATTAAAAAAAGATGTTACTTTGTGTGGTTTCTAGCTTATTTTTCGTATACAAGGAAAGTGATATAAGCTCTATTTCAATTGGATGTCTGACACTTCATATCTGTGTACAGGATATTTTTCAAAGAGAGGTATTCACGAGTTCATATGTTACATCACTGGGATGTAGAAGCAATATAATGTTTGGTTGCTAGTAGCATTTACGTTGCAGTAGCATTCTCAGAGAAGCTAGTGAGTGAGCCGTGTGGAAACAGCTTATAGAACACACGGATAAGGATACGGAGGACGACGAATTTTGGGAATGTGACTTGGTAAAGATCACTTTGAGAGGTGAAGATTTCCAGGTACTGTTGTTGCTGCAGCGCTTTCTTGCGCTAGTTTATGATGTGGCAGGATAACAGAAATTTTTAGTGGGATTTGTCTTTATTGATATGAGTCAATTCATTACTGAGGCGTGATTAAACAAGTTATCTATTCACACGGCTCTCACTCACAAGCTGTACATTTACCACTGCTTTACATTTTCAATAATGAATCTCATGGCAGAGTAATATTTGTTATCAAAGTATTTTATTTTCAAAGATCATTGCGACTGTCAAAGAATGAGTTTCATTATTCAAAACATAATTTTTAAAAATGAGTTCCTTTCCATCATTCAACTTTTTAAAATGTACCAATATCTCCTCATGAAAGTGTATTTTCTGGTTGTGTGTGTCGTCTGACTGCTGCGAACGGAACACAGTGGTCAAAACTAGAGTATGATTAACTTAGAGTAGTGTTGTACTGAGCAAGGCTTTCTTTCCTTTGGCTAGTTTGCTGTTGCAATGCTTTTTTTTCTGTCCATCACTTCGTGCAGTACCGAGTTTCTGTTGCCACAAGTAAGCCTTGAAAACTTGTTAGTACCAGTTTTACATCACAGTCAAAACATAGAAACATCATTCACAGTGAACTATTGCAGTTCAAAGCTATTATCAGGTTCAGTTTAGGTAAAGTTCAGTTCCGATTAAATTTTTTTGTCACGCAGTCATTCTTACAGTGCAGTGTTATAATTGCGTGTGTATTATCTAAGGTTTGAAATTCTCTTTACTCAGCTCACACGCGTAAATTCACAGTGCATTTTTTTATAGAAACGCATCGGTTATTTATTCTTTCAAAAATCGGTTTGTAATATTATGTAGTAATTTTTTTGGTTAGTTTTGCAATTCGTGTAGTATGACGTGACACACTGTACCACTGTTTACTGTAGTGCACAGTACGGGTTTTCACAGGACAGATTATTTAGTTTCCAGCGTTAGTTGTTCTAATTTATTTGGTTGAAGTTAATTGCAATATAAGTATACAGTTACACAGTTTCATACATTTAGCGCCTCATTTCATCAGATAGCTCTTCGTAATTACTCCACTTGTATTATGTAGGACAACAACACCGACACACGAAGTTTAATATAGGTTCCATGTCAAGTTTAGTTCACAACAGTTAATTAATTAATTAATTTCTTCGGGAAAGTTACAACTTTTATTAATAATTATGGTTGAATATTTGATAATTAACATTTCCATTTGTTGATAAGTGTGAGATTTAAATAAAAAAAGACTGTACCAACTAAATTTGATCAACTACGTTACGATAACTATACTTTCACATTACGCACTGAGCTCCTTATTGTTAAGAATTTCGAAATTTTTCTAGTCGGAAATATTCCACCCTTCAAACACGATTTCTTCCAACATTTCTTTTTTTTTTTTTTGAGAACTATGTCGTACTGCTTTAGGTATTGATGTCCAAGCACTGATGTACAAATCATATGTATAATCGTATAGAAAATCGAAGAGATTCTCTTGTAAGAACGAACTGCATTAATATGTTTCAGTGTCTATAGCAGCAGAAAGGGTTATTAAGGTCACGTAGCAGTCCATGCAGTCCTTTCTAGAGGGCATCTGCTCGCGAGCACTCGCTGATATATTTCGGTGATTACGACAAGAGCTGCCATCTGTCCCCTGCCGCATGGAGATGACAGGCCTCTTACCGCTTTACATAACCCGGAAGTCATGTTTTCCAACTCCACGTTACATAAGGCCCTCCCCGGGTGGGAAAAAAAAAACACGCAACCCTTCTAGGCTACCCTGTCCGTTCCCCGTGGAACGACGGGATCTAAATTAATGAATTTACTTGGGCGCGCTCGCCCCGGCATGGAAATTTCGCCGCCTAAACTCCCCCTCGCTATTCCATTCTCTCCCATGCGCGGACTCTCATCAAATTTAATGCCGGTCTCCCGCCGGCAGACAGCAATCTAACTTGCGACCAAATGAAGACATGCGGAGGCCAGTTTGCTCCCTGCTGGCTCTGATCTGCGACCTTCCCAGAGAGGCGCGACCGTGTGCGGATCGTGCTGACGATGGGCACGTGGCAGAAACGCAAATGAGGCGGCAGGCAGTTTGTCAAAATATGAGCGTCCAAACACTGAAGGGCATAGTAGCGAAGAGATGTTGCATCACTGGATGTCGAAGACGTTGGAAGGTCCAGAATGCAGGTGAGAGTGTGTGTAAGGTCCCTCTTTTGATATCCAGCTCCTTGTATTGGCCGTGTTTGCAGTTAAAATTTTTTGGATGTGAGGTCCGCCAGTTATATGAACTGACATGTAACACTTGCCAGTCAGTATACACAGGAAAAACATGCAGAAACTTCAAAACCAGACATTCACAACATCTCAGAGCTTTAAAAAGCAACATTTGCTGACCACCTTATAGCCAACAATCACCACCGAACCACAATAGATACAGACTTAAGAATACTAAAACCCAGCCACAGCCTATACAGCAAACTAACCATCGAGGAAAACTTCCATATACAGAAGGCAATAGCAGAAGGAAAACATGTCTTAAACGAATACTCTACACTCTGCAAGGCCACACTACTTAACAAATTAAAGGAACTTTACAAATAAAAACAGCAGAAATAGATAAAGTCTACACACACTCGGACACGCACACACACACACACCTCACACACACACACACACACACACACACACACACACACACACACACACGAATAATGGATACGCTAAAATCTGCAAAGACGCACCATTTACACACAAAAGGAATACCATATAAAAGACAATACACACAGTTAAGGAAACACACACACTCACTCCCACAATGATGAAATGCAAACAAAATTCAAATTTGGCGCCGAACACTCTGGTGAACAGATGAACACTGACTGGGCTGGGACACACAACAAACCACAATCACACTGTGTTCTGCTGAAGTGAAAAGCGTTTTACTACGTTATTTGTGGATAATACTTGTTATAGCTACGTATGCATCACAACATCTTAGCAAGATGCGGAGAATGGAAGCGCTTGCCACACGAAAACGTAAGTAAATACGAAAATAGGCGCGAAAACATCGCGAAAAACTAAATTACATTCTAGAAGATAGGTTAACTCCCACCAAATAACTTTCTCGTCAACATCGTTTGGTTACAGATGACAAGCTACCTGTAGTAATTGACATAAAAGTGATCCAGAAAATTCATGCACACCAAATGTAAAGGTATTTACAAAAAGAAATGATCTGTTGTATGAAGTAAAAATGCACATAATTTGATAATCATTTAACAAAATGTTCAAATTGCAAAATAAATAAAAAACGAAAACCCACTGATGATGGCACAGTGGTGCCGAAACTTGTTTGGGTACTGAGAAAAACGGTGATTTGCATAACTGGCGGACCTCACATCCAAAAAAGTGTGTGTAAGGATTAGCCGTCTCTCTCTCTCTTCACTTCCAGGAACCAAACAGCTACGACTTATTCTAAGTACGTCTGGCGTTTCAGAAGATGACTGTATCAAACCTATAAGACGAACCGAAAAATTACACACGCGCGTGGATAGAGTTCCTATTCGTTATATCGGCCATAGTGCAGTTCCAAAGTCCGCAGCTAGAGGACAGCCGTGTCAGAATATCCAGACAAATGGTCCCTTCTATATTGTCAGGCTGGTGTGCGGTACTTAAAGACGGCAGTAACTTTTGTGTCACTGCCAAAAAAAATAGCTCAACAGAACTTATACGGTACACAAAAAGAAACGCTAGAACGTTATACATGAGGCAAGCCAAAGAAATTCGTAGTAAGACGAACATAAATGACACTTTTATTCAGAGACTCTACACTACTGGTCATTAAAATTGCTACACCAAGAAGAAATGCAGATGATATTCATTGGACAAATATATTAGACTAGATCTGACATGTGATTATATTTTCACGCTATGTAAGTGCGTCGATCTTGAGAAATCAGTACCCAGAATAACCACCTCTGGCCGTAATAACGGCCTTGATACGCCTGGGCATTGAGTCAAACACAGCTTGGATGGCGTGTACAGGTACAGCTGCCCATGCAGCTTCAACACGATAGCACAGTTCATCAAGAGTAGTGATTGGCATATTGTGACGAGCCAGTTGCTCGGCCACCATTGACCAGACGTTTTCATATGGTGAGAGATCCGGAGAATGTGGTGGCCAGGGCAGCAGTCGAACATTTTCTGTATCCAGAAAGGCCCGTACAGGATTTGCAACATGCAGTCGTGCATTGCTGAAGTTAGGTTCGTAGGGATCGAATGAAGGGTAGAGCCACGGGTCGTAACACATCTGAAATGTAACGTCCACTGATCAAAGTGCCGTCAATGAGAACAAGAGGTGACCGAGACGTGTAACCAATGGCACCCCATACCATCACGCCGGTTGATACGCCAGTATGGCGATGACGAATACACGCTTCCAATGTGTGTTCACCGCGATGTCGCCAAACACGGATGCGACCATCGTGGTGCTGTAAACGGAACCTGGATTTATCCGAAAGAATGACGTTTTGCCATTCGTGCTCCCAGGTTCGTCATTGAGTACCTATCGCAGGTGCTCCTGCCTGTGATGCAGCGTCAAAGGTAACCGCTGCCACGGTCTCCAAGCTGATAGTCCATGCTGCTACAAACGTCGTCGAACTGTTCGTGCAGATGGTTGTTGTCTTGCAAACGTCCCCATCTGTTGACTCAGGGATCGAGACGTGGCTGCACGATCCGTTACAGCCGTGTGGATAACATCCCTGTCATCTCGACTGCTCGTGATACGAGGTCGTTGGGATCCAGCATGGCATTCCGTATTACCCTCCTGAACCCACCGATTCCATATTCTGTCAAAAGTCATTGGATCTCGACCAACGCGAGCAGCAATGTCGCGATACGATAAACCGCAATCGCGATAGGCTGCAATCCGATCTTTATCAAAGTCGGAAACGTGATGGTACGCATTTCTCCTCCTTACAAGAGGCAACGCCGGTCAACTGCTGTTTGTGTATGAGAAATCGGTTGGAAACTTTCCTCATGTCAGCACGTCGTAGGTGTCGCCACCGGCGCCAACCTTGTGTGAATGTTCTGAAAAGCTAATCATTTGCACATCACAGCATCTTCTTCCTGTCGGTTAAATTTCGCGCCATCTTCGTGGTGTAGACATTTTAATGGCCAGTAGTGTAATTAACGCTGCAGTCACCGTGTTTCGCGATGCTCCCCTGGACTTTCCTAAAGGTGGCACATGGTTCTTAATAAGGCGTGTGGTCATCAAGGACGGCAGTGCATGTTCTGCCAGGTGCTCCCATACTGGCCACAAGGTTGAGAGGGCTGCTCGTGACAGGGCGTTCCATTCTTCCACTGGCGCGGTTGACAGCTGCTTTGGTACATGTGGGCGTGGTGCAGGACGTCTCGCCAACGCATCCCACAGGTGGTCCAAGGGATTTAAGTCGGGGGAGCTGGCAGGCCCGTCCATTCGCCGAATATCCCCTCGAGCCTTGAAAATGCCGTCGCGCTTCTTAACTCCTGCCCAGGCTTCAAATTTAGCACTTTCTAAAAAGTGAGAAAAAGCACTCCGTCTTCAGGCCTATTGGGACCATCCGACCGCCGTGTCATCCTCAGCTGAGGATGCAGATAGGAGGGGCGTGTGCTCAGCACACCGCTCTCCCGGTCGTGACGATGGTTTTCTTTGACAGGAGCCAGTACTACTTGCTCGAGTGGCTCCTGAATCTGTATCACGAGGCTGAGTGCATCCCGAAAAATGGCAACAGCGCATGGCGACCCGGATGGTCGTCCATCCAAGTCCCGACTGCGCTTAAAAAAAGTAAAAAATCAGTCACCAATACTTACAAACATATTATTTACAACATATTATGTTGAGTCTATGATTATATGGATTGACTGTCACTTGTGCCTATTGCAAAAAGATCTAAATCTGATACAGTAGGGCTATTCGGAAAGTGAGGAATGATGGGTGGCGAAATGGAAACCACACTGCAAATCCGACGAGGCTTTTCACAGACTTTTTGGGCAGTGTCTCTAGTATGACCGTCTACAACTACATCTACATCCGTACTCCGCAGGCCACCCAACGGTGTGTGGCGGAGTTCACTTTACGTGCCACTGACATTACCTCCATTTTCTGTTCCAGTCGCGTATGGATCACGGGAAGAACGACTGTCTCAAAGCGCACGAATCTCTCTAATTTTACATTCGTGATCTCCTCGGGAGGTATAAGTAGGGGGAAGCAATATATTCGACACCTCATCCAGAAACGCACCCTCTCGAAACCTGGCGAGCAAGTTACACTGCGATGCAGAGCGCCTCTCTTGCAGGGTCTGCCACATGAGTTTGCTAATCATCTCCGTAACGCTATCACGGTTACCAAATAACCCTGTGACGAAACGCGCCGCTCTTCTTTGGATCTTCTCCATCAACCCGATGTGGTACGGATCCCACACTGATGAGCAATATTCAAGTATAGGTCGAACGAGTGTTTTGTAAGCCACCTCCTTTGTTGATGGGCTACATTTTCTAAGGACTCTCCCAATGATTCTCAACCTGGTAACCGCCTTGCCAACAATTAATTTTATATGATAATTCCACTTCAAATCGTTCCGTATGCATACTCCCAGATATTTTACAGAAGTAACTGCTACCAGTGTTTGTTCCGCTATCATATAATCATACAGTAAAGGATCCTTCTTTCTATATATTCGCAATGCATTACATTTGTCTATGTTAAGGGTCAGTTGACACTCCCTGCACCAAGTGTCTATCCACTGCAGATCTTCCTGCATTTCGCTCTTTTCCAATCATTTGTAACTTTCCATTCCTCTAGAGACTTGCGATCGCATCAAGACGCTCTTTTCACTTGTGAGCGCACTGTGAGCGAGTAAAGGTGCCTAGAACAACGATGTCTCCCGCCAAGTAGGAGGGCCCGCTGAGGGGCTTCGCCTTAATGAATGCAGCCCACCTAACACAACTGCCACGCACTTCCTTCTTCATGGCAATTCTCAGCCGCACTCTGCAGGGGTAGTGAAGACGCTCCTGCAGCCTTTACGTTGGAAAGTGTTCAATCGCCCATAACACAGCCCTAATTGGCTCGTCCTGAGTATCATCTCTGTTCACATGAAACGCTGGATACGAAGACAACACTTGGGCGCAGGCTACGCGCTATAGACCAGCGTAGAGAATTATCGGAAAGCACAGGCGGCTGCCTTCTATGACGATGGTGTTGGAAATTTGGTATAACGCTCCGACAAATGTCTAAGTCGGAGCGGCGACTATGTACAGAAATACCTGGTAGGTGTAGCTAAATGTGCAAAGAAAACAATTTTGATTTTCACTGTGTTTCCATTTCGCGACCGATCGTTCCTTAATTTCCGAACAACCCTTGTATATTAAATGGAAGACCATTAATATGCACCGAGCGAGGTGGCGCAGTGGTTAGACACTGGACTCGCATTCGGGAGGACGACGGTTCAATCCCGCGTCCAGCCATCCTGATTTAGGTTTTCCGTGATTTCCCTAAATCGCTCCAGGCAAATGCCGGGATGGTTCCTTTCAAAGGGCACGGCCGACTTCCTTCCCCGTCCTTCCCTAAACCGATGAGACCGATGACCTCGCTGTCTGGTCTCCTTCCCCAAAACCAACCAACCAACCAACCATTAATATGCACGAAAAACAGCAGAGGCCTCAGCATTGAACCTTGTGGAACTCCATTAATGTTTTTCCTCGCGAGAAAAATATCTTCTGTCTCCAACTGATGAATGACGAAGTACATCTTAACGTATTCTTTTTGTTAAACATAACGTGATGTATCTGTTGACTATGCTATCAATTCCATAAAACATTTGAATCACCCACAGTGTAAAACGCTTATTTTTTGCTCTAATGTATTTTTTTAATCTCTGCGTGAGATCATCTCGCCTTGCATGTGTTGCTCTAAATGACCGTGCAGCATATATTTCTCCTACGGTTTCAATCGCATTGTGTGACGAAATCTGTGGTGGTGTCTTGCATGTTTAGACAGCCATGTCTACTTAGGTCATGACGTACGTGCAGCGGACTAGCGGTTGCATAATATTTGCCTCAAATATCGACCTGGCGTAAGACCCCCGCCTTGGTGTAGGCTGTGTTTTGAACAGGTCATTAGCCAACTCGTGACCTAGCACAGACACAGAACCCAGCCGAATTGCTTACAGACCCATAATCGGAGAGAGTGGATCCGCCAATAACAAATGCTGGAACGGTATTCAGCAGTGAATCAGATGTTAAATGATTAACACAGTTTTGCGTTAAGTTAAAACTGAGGAAAGAAGAATATGGTGTACGCAGCGCAGCAGTTAATATATTAACTACCTCGTTTGCTGGTTTTAAGAATACAGAATTTCGAGGAAGCTACATATTTATTGACAAAGCATGTTAAGTGATGATGCAAAAGGAGAAAAAAATTTAAATCCGTAAAAGATGTCGGGTATGAGCGAAACCAAACTTTTTCAGTACAACGTCCGTATGCAGGGAGGGCAAATCTCGTCTGTCGCAAAATATTGTAGTGTCATGGACTTATTTCATAACGGCCGACATGTTCATCTTCTGAGAATGGCCAACAGTATTAATATTTGAAATACTTCACATTTACTATTCATTCCGACTTGCACATTTTTAGTTGCATGTTATGTTTCGATCACTCAGAATCATCTTCAGACCTAAGTAGTTGCAGCAGCGTCTTGTTTATTCAGTACCTCATACGAGAGTTCACTACTCTGAAGAAGATCTTGAGTGATCGAAACATGCCATGTAACTAAAAGTGTGTAACTGACACACATTTTGGGCAACAACGCACGTGATGTATGTTCGACATATTTTACACAAGTTGTGGATTATGTGTGTGTGTGTGTGTTTTATCACTAGAAAAAAATTTGTGTTGCATTTTCATTTTGATTTAATGGGTGACGCCTTTAAAGACCGAGCCATGCCTAATGGCTTGCCGTCATCGCTTCATGTTTTCCTGGCGGTTGGGTTTTGTGTAGTTATCGATATGATGTTGATGACTGACGACAGGAATAGAAGCTGGATGTTGATCGCAAGTTGTAGATACTTATTTCTGTGTAGTTGTATAACACCTAAGAATAATGGGGAGATTATTAAAGCTGCGAAAAATATCTTCAGCTAATGATATACTTTATTTTTGCATGCTGCAGCGTTAGAGGAAGCCTTTACAGAATATCTCGTAGTTACGGAGAATTTTTGTTTCTTGAATTAAGTGACGGCAGTCAAAGTTGGAAGATTTAAACACTGTCTCCATCACAGCTATTTTCTTACTACCTTTTCTCTCTCATGCAAATAACAAAAGAACCTGCTGGAACATCATTTTTGAAATCAATTGTGATTGAGCCTAAACTGGTGCACCCGGACTCATCTGCTCTCCGGAAAATAAATATTGTTCTTAACGAAACGTCGTAATGACAGTGTTACCTGCCACGTGCAGTACAAGCTGTCGACTTATTTGAGACTGTGATGCAATTTCGTACACACGAAAATCAAATAAACAGTTTGGTAACAATGATTTGATAACCACTCCAATTAAATAACATGTATTTGGCCCTCCAAAAAAATAACTCTATCCTTTATTATGCATGTGTTCAAATTGTTGACCATGGACTGAAAGACACATTTGCAATCGCTGTTCGTAGAACGATGAAGATATGTAATTACGGTGGATGATATGGTAGATCACGCACTGGCGATTCAAGGACACATATTCATTCTATCCAACGTCCAGAATGTCCCCATTTAGTATTTTCGTTGCAACACGAGACGAATGAGCTAGACAACCGTCGTGTTGCAGCCTCAAACTCTGTCGAATATCCATTAATACCTCTTCTAGAAGAACCGTCAGAATGTTGTCAGAATGTGCGAGTGAGAATGTCCGAGATGAAGTAAGGTCTCAGAATGTAATTTACTATGATGCCGCACCGTATGTTTACGCTCCATGGGAGTTGATGTTACACCTGACGAAGCCAGTGTGGATGTCCAGTAGTGCATGTTATGTAAGTTTACAATATCGTGGTTAGTAAACGATGCTTCATCGGTAGAGAGTACACGTTTGCAAAACATAGCGTTGTCTCTCAGTTGCTGAAGGGCAACCTGACAAAATTCGGTACGACACTCTAAATCACGGTCGTAGAGTGCCTGATGTAGTGACAGATGACAGGGATGGAATTTCTGTCGATGTAGGACGCCAATGACACCTACCCGCACTAGCGTCTTAATGGTTCGTGCAATTGCCTGGCACATCGGAAGCTGACGTTCCGGATAGATAGCCCTGTACCGTTTTTACTGCATTTCTGTTACACACACCATATAAAACTATTTTATCCAACTTTTCCTCACTGGTGTACATGTCTGCACGCAACGAATGTTGAAGCAGAAATGAGCGACCTGCAGTGCAGACAATTAAACAGGAAAATGTGTAGTCATTCTGACACACCGTAGCACGAGAGCTCTGTTTGGCGAAGTTTGCATCGCTAGTGTCGATTCCAGCCACCTTGATCACAAATTCTAGGACATTTTCGTATTTTTACAACATGTCCAAGCGTCGACATTATCAAACGCTATATTACTGTAATTGTCTCCTCAAGAACTATCGAATGCAGTTATGAAAAGTATACGGTTCCATTTTAAAAAAAGTATTTACTTCAGTATTTCAGTTGATGTTGTTGTTGTTGTTGTTGTCTTCAGTCCTGAGACTGGTTTGATGCAGCTCTCCATGCTGCTCTATCCTGTGCAAGCTTCTTCATCTCCCAGTACTTACTGCAACCTACATCCTTCTGAATCTGCTTAGTGTATTCATCTCTTGGTCTCCCTCTATGACTTTTACCCTCCACTCTGCCCTCTAATGCTAAATTTGTGATCCCTTGATGCCTCAGAACTTGTCCTACCAACCGGTCCCTTCTTCTGGTCAAGTTGTGCTACAAACTCCTCTACCTCCCAATTCTATTCACTACCCCCTCATTAGTTATGTGATCTACCCATCTTATCTTCAGCATTCTTCTGTAGCACCACATTTCGAAAGCTTCTATTCTCTTCTTGTCCAAACTATTTATCGTCCATGTTTCACTTCCATACTTGGCTACACTCCATACAAATGCTTTCAGAAACGACTTCCTGACACTTAAATGTATACTCGATGTTAACAAATTCCTCTCCTTCAGAAACGCTTTCCTTGCCATTGGCAGTCTACATTTTATATCCTCTCTACTTCGACCACCATCAGTTATTTTACTCCCCAAATAGCAAAACTCCTTTACTACTTTATGTGTCTCATTTCCTAATCTAATTCCCTCAGCATCACCCGACTTAATTCGACTACATTCCATTATCCTCGTTTTGCTTTTGTTGATGTTCATCTTATACCCTCCTTTAAAGACACTGTCGCCGGCCTGAGTGGCCGTGCGGTTCTAGGCGCTACAGTCTGGAACCGAGCGACCGCTACGGTCGCAGGTTCGAATCTTGCCTCGGGCATGGATGTGTGTGATGTCCTTAGGTTAGTTAGGATTAATTAGTTCTAGGCGACTGATGGCCTCAGAAGTGAAGTCGCATGGTGCTCAGAGCCATTTTTTTAAAGACACCGTCCATTCCGTTCAACTGCTCTTCCAAGTCCTTTGCTGTCTCTGACAGAATTACGATGTCATCGGCGAACCTCAAAGTTTTTATTTCTTCTCCATGGATTTTAATACCTACTCCAAATTTTTCTTTTGTTTCCTTTACTGCTTGCTCAATATACAGATTGAATAACATCGTGGAGAGGCTACAACCCTGTCTCACTCCCTTCCCAACCACTGCTTCCCTTTCATGTCCCTCGACTCTTATGACTGCCATCTGGTTTCTGTACAAATTGTAAATAGCCTTTCGCTCCCTGTATTTTACTCCCGCCACCTTTCGAATTTGAAAGAGAGTGTTCCAGTCAACACTGTCAAAAGCTTTCTCGAAGTCTACAAATGCTAGAAACATAGGTTGCCTTTCCTTAATCTAGATTCTAAGATAAGTCGTAGGGTTAGTTTTGTCTCGCGTGAATATTTCTACGGAATCCAAACTGATCTTCCCCGAGATCGGCTTCTACCAGTTTTTCCATTCGTCTGTAAAGAATTCGCGTTAGTATTTTGCAGCTGTGACTTATTAAGCTGATAGTTCGGTGATTTTCACATCTTTCAACACCTGCTTTCTTCGGGATTGGAATTATTATATTTTTCTTGCAGTCTGAGGGTATTTCGCCTGTCTCATACATCTTGCTCACGAGATGGTAGAGTTTTGTCAGGACTGGCTCTCTCAAGGGCGTCAGTAGTTGTAATGGAATGTTGTCTTTCAACTTTCAGTTGATAACAATTCTAAAAACATTAACCAAACAAAAACACACGTGCCCTTTGACGCTCTAAGATTTGTCGAAAATCTGGATTCGATGAGTGTAACCGTTCACGAGGTAAAAAGGGTATTACGTCTTACAGTGAGTCACCCTGTCCAGCAGTATAAAGCAGTGACTATTAGGGGATTTAAATTACAGCCCTTTCGTGTGTTATTTGGCCTCTGTCGGTGACAAAATCACTGTGCAACGAGGTTCGGCTGGGCAGATCGGTGGACTCTAGATCAATCACACAGAATAATTAAAAGCCCTCCCGACAGCAAATTACCACAACCGGAATTTAAATCCGTTTATTAAATGAACGTCACACCACAACAGCCCGTCCCGTGGCTGGGTCACGTGACGACTGCCCGGCGCCAGCCGCAGTCGGCGGGCTAACGCGGTGTTTTGTCAGCGCTGCCAACATCGCCGATATCGATTTCCCTGGCGCCGACAGTCCCGCGCACCGCGGCTGGCTAGGTTTCCCACGCCACCAGACACCGCCTGTCCGGTTACCGGGCACCGATTCAGTCTGACTGCCGCCCGAAGACGAGCAAATTGGGACTCTCTGTCTGCACAGAACACGACGGAGAAAGCAAACAGCAGGATAGGCGCAACCAGGGGAGAAGACGCGTGTCCGGAATCGACTAAACAAATCCTGCAGTCACCGAATACAGGATTTTCTACTCAGGCAATGTATATTCTGATGGCAAAATCTAGCTAGGCGGACGGCGAGCGTCATAGTCCTTTTCAGTTTTCTTCAATAGCGATCGTTTCGATATCTGTGGCGGACTGGGAAACGGCAGATAACTGAGAGACCTACATCGCACAATCAGCTTAACAACTCACTACCCACGCTGCTGACAAGCATAATATACGGAAGAATGAAAAAGAAAATTGAGGGCCTGTCAGATGACCATGCGTTTGCCTTTAGAAAGAGTAAAGGCTCAGGAGAGGCAGTTCTGAAGTTGCGCTTGATAATGGAGACAAGACTGGGGAAAAATCAAGACACGATCATACAATTTGTCGACCTAAGAAAACCGTTCGTCAATGTCAAATGGTGCAAGATGTTCAAAATTCTAAAAAAAGATACGAGTAGACTAAAGGAGAAGATAGGTGATACACACTGAAGAAGCCAAAGAAGCTGGAGTAGGCACGCGTGTTCAAATATAGATGTATGTCAACAGGCAGAATACGGCGCTACGGTCGGTAACGCCTATATACACTACTGGCCACTAAAATAGCTGCACCACGAAGATGACGTGCTACAGACGCGAAATTTAACCGACATGAAGAACATGCTGTGATATGCAAATTATCAGCTTTTCAGAGCATTCACACAAGGTTGGCGCCGGTGGCGACACCTACAACGTGCTGACATGAGCAAAGTTTCCAACCGATTTCTCAAACAAAACAGCAGTTACCGGCGTTGCCTGGTGAAACGTTGTTGCGATGCCTCGGGTAAGAAAGAGAAATGCGTACCATCACGTTTCCGACTTTGATAAAGGTCGGATTGTAGCCCATAGCGATTGCGGTTCATCGTATCGAGACATTGCTGCTCGCGTTGGTCAAGATCCAATGACTGTTAGCAGAATATGGAATCGGTGGGTTCAGGAGGGTAATATGGAACACCGTGCTGGATCCCAACGGCCTCGTATCACTAGCAGTCGAGATGACAGGCATCTTATCCACATGGCTGTAACGGATCGTGCAAACACGTCTCGATCCCTGAGTCAACAGATGGGGACGTTTGCAAGACAACAGCCATCTGCTCGAGCAGTTCGACGACGTTTGCATCAGCATGGACTATCAGCTCGGAGACCATGGCTGCGGTTACGCTTGATGCTGCAGCACAGACAGGAGCGCCTGCGATGGTGTACTCAATGACGAACCTGGGTGCACGAATGGCAAAACGTCATTTTTTCGGATGAATCCAGGTTCTGTTAACAGCATCATGATGGTCGCATCCGAGTTTGGCGACATCGCGGTGAATGCACATTGAAAGCGTGTCTTTGTCATCGCCATACTGGCGTATCACCCGGCGTGATGGTATGGGGTGCCGTTGGTTATACGTCTCGGTCACTTCTTGTTCGCATTGACGGCACTTTGAACAGTGGACGTCACATTTCACATGTGTTACGACCCGTGGCTCCACCCTTCATTCGATCCCTGCAGAACCCTACATTTCAACATGATAATGCACTACCGCATGTTGCAAGTCCTGTACGGTCCTTTCTGGATACAGAAAATGTTCGACTGCTGCCCTGGCCAGCACATTCTCCAGATCTCTCACCAACTGTAAACGTCTGGTCGATGGTGGCAGAGCAACTGGCTCGTCACAATACGCCAGTCACTACTCTTGATGAACTGTGGTATCGTGTTGAAGCTGCATGGGCAGCTGTACCTGTACACGCCATCCAAGCTCCGTTTGACTCAATGCCCAGGCGTATGAAGGCCGTTATCAAGGCCAGAGGTGCTTGTTCTGGGTACTTATTTCTCAGGATCTATGCACCCAAATTGCGTGAAAGTGTAATCACATGTCAGTTCCAGTATAATATATTCGTCCGATGAATACCCGTTTATCATTGCATTTCTTCTTGGTGTAGCAATTTTAATGGCCAGTAGTGTAAAATAGCAAGTGTCTGTCGCAATTGTTAGATCGGTTACTGCTGTGACAATGGCAATTATCAGGATTTAAGAGAGTTTGAACGTGATGTTGTAGTCGGCGCACGAGTGATGGGAGACAGAAGCTCCGAGGTAGCGATTAAGTGGGGATTTTCCCGTAAGACCATTTCTCGAGTGTACCTTGAATGCCAGGAATCTGGTACGACATCAAGTCTCCGACATTGCTCCGGCTGGAAAAACATCCTGCAAGAACGGGATCAACGACGACTTCAAATGGTTCAAATGGCTCTGAGCACTGTGGGACTTAACAGCCGAGGTCATCAGTCCCCTAGAACTTAGCATTACTGAAATTTAACTAACCTAAGGACATCACACACATCCATACCCGAGGCAGGATTCGAACTTGCGACCTTAGCGGTCGCACGGTTCCAGACTGAAGTGCCTAGAACCGTTCGGCCACACCGGCCGGCCTCAGCGACGACTGAAAGGAACCGTTCAACAGGACAGAAGTGCAACCCTTCCGCAGAAATTCAATACTTCACTGCTGGGTCATCAACTAGTGTCAGCGTGCGAACTACTCAACGAAACATCATCGATATGGGTTTTGGGAGCCTAGAACCCACTTGTGTACCCTTGGTGACTGCACAACACAAAGCTTTACGCATCGCCCGGGCCCGTGAACACCGACATTCGACTGTAGATGACTGGAAACATGATGCCTGCTCGGACGAGTCTCCTTTCAAATTTTATCTAGCGGATGGACATGCACGGTTATGGAGACAAGCTCATGAGTCCATGGACATCGAATGTCAACAGGGGATGGTTCAAGCTGGTGGAGGCTCTGTAATGGTGTGCGGCATGTGCAGTTGGTGATATGGGACCCCTGATACGTCTACATACGACTCTGACAAGCGACACATACGTAAGCATCCTATCTGATCACTTGCATCCATGCATGTCCATTGTGCATTCCGAAGGAGTTGTGCAATTCCAGTAGATCAATGCGACACCCCACAGAATTGCTACAGAGTGGCTCCAGGAACACTCCTCTGAGTTTAAACACTTCCGCTGGCCACCAAGCTACTCAGACATGTACATTATTGAGCATCTCTGGGACGGCTTGCAACGTGCTGTTCAGAAGAGATCTCCACCTCCCTCGTACTCTTACAGATTTATGGACTGCCCTGCAGCATTCATGGAGTCAGTTCCCTCCAGCACTACTTCAGACATTAGTCGAGTCCACGCTACGTAGTGTTGCGGAACTTCTGCCTGCTCAACACGATATTAGGCAGGTGTACCAGTATTTTTGGCTTTTCAGTATAAATGTGAAACAAGAGCGATAGAGTGTAATGGAATCAGGCGATGCTCACTGAATGACATTAGGAAATGAGACACGAGAAGTAGTAGACGAATTTTGCGAATTTGGTAGGAAATTAATTAGTGATGCTCAAAGTAGATAGGAAATAGAAGGATGTTTGGCAATGGCAAAATTTGTTAATATCGGTAATGTATTTAAATGTTACGAATTTCTTCATACTCATTCATTTATAGCCTTGTACAGAAGTGAAAAGTGGATGATACATAGTTGGGACAAGAAGCGAACAGCTTTTGAAATATGGAGTACAGAAGAATGTTGAAGATGAGATGGTTCGATTGGGTAAGTAATGAGGAGGTACAGTATGGAATTGAGGAAAAAATTAATTTATGGCATTACTTGACAAAATAGGGATCTATTGATAGGACACATTATGATGCATTAACGAATCATCATTTTCGTAACAGAGAAAAGTGTGGGTGTAAAGACTGTAGAGGGAGAGAAGGAGATAAAAAAGAATAAGTAGGTTCAAATCGATGTAGGTTGTGGGAGTTATGCAGAGATGGAGAGCCTCGCACAGGATAAAGTACCAGGGAGTACTGCATGAAACCAGTCTTCGGACTGAAGACTGCAACAACAAAAACAGCTCTAACACCTTCAGAGACGTTTCCAACTAAGAACTCAGGTGACGAAACTATACAACGCAGACACATCTGTCCTAGAGAGTGGAATACGAATGTCAGTGAAGTGTTGACGAAACTCTAAAGGATCAGAAGAAATGGGAAAAATAAATTAATCTTGCACTGTGCTTCTTATGAAGCCAAAAAGAAATTGAAATAAGAACACCGTGAATTCATTGTCCCAGGAAGGGGAAACTTTATTGACACATTCCTGGGGTCAGATACATCACATGATCACACTGACAGAACCACAGGCACATAGACACAGGCAACAGAGCATGCACAATGTCGGCACTAGTACAGTGTATATCCACCTTTCGCAGCAATGCAGGCTGCTATTCTCCCATGGAGACGATCGTAGAGATGCTGGATGTAGTCCTGTGGAACGGCTTGCCATGCCATTTCCACCTGGCGCCTCAGTTGGACCAGCGTTCGTGCTGGACGTGCAGACCGCGTGAGACGACGCTTCATCCAGTCCCAAACATGCTCAATGGGGGACAGATCCGGAGATCTTGCTGGCCAGGGTAGTTGACTTACACCTTCTAGAGCACGTTGGGTGGCACGGGATACATGCGGACGTGCATTGTCCTGTTGGAACAGCAAGTTCCCTTGCCGGTCTAGGAATGGTAGAACGATGTGTTCGATGACGGTTTGGATGTACCGTGCAATATTCAGTGTCCCCTCGACGATCACCAGTGGTGTACGGCCAGTGTAGGAGATCGCTCCCCACACCATGATGCCGGGTGTTGGCCCTGTGTGCCTCGGTCGTATGCAGTCCTGATTGTGGCGCTCACCTGCACGGCGCCAAACACGCATACGACCATCATTGGCACCAAGGCAGAAGCGACTCTCATCGCTGAAGACGACACGTCTCCATTCGTCCCTCCATTCACGCCTGTCGCGACGCCACTGGAGGCGGGCTGCACGATGTTGGCGCGTGAGCGGAAGACGGCCTAACGGTGTGCGGGACCGTAGCCCAGCTTCATGGAGACGGTTGCGAATGGTCCTCGCCGATACCCCAGGAACAACAGTGTCCCTAATTTGCTGGGAAGTGGCGGTGCGGTCCCCTACGGCACTGCGTAGGATCCTACTGTCTTAGCGTGCATCCGTGCGTCGCTGCGGTCCGGTCCCAGGTCGACGGGCACGTGCACCTTCCGCCGACCACTGGCGACAACATCGATGTACTGTGGAGACCTCACGCCCCACGTGTTGAGCAATTCGGCGGTACGTCCACCCGGCCTCCCGCATGCCCACTATACGCCCTCGCTCAAAGTCCGTCAACTGCACATACGGTTCACGTCCACGTTGTCGCGGCATGCTACCAGTGTTAAAGACTGCGATGGAGCTCCGTATGGCACGGCAAACTGGCTGACACTGACGGCGGCGGTGCACAAATGCTGCGCAGCTAGCGCCATTCGACGGCCAACACCGCGGTTCCTGGTGTGTCCGCTGTGCCGTGCGTGTGATCATTGCTTGTACAGCCCTCTCGCAGTGTCCGGAGCAAGTATGGTGGGTCTGACACACCGGTGTCAATGTGTTCTTTTTTCCATTTCCAGGAGTGTATCTTTATTTACACGTATCCATACACCATACATTCATATAATTGACTCACCTGGATCGGCCATAAGTCCACCACATTGTGTGGATGCACAATATACAAGCTCCTGTCGAGGATCTCAAAGAAGTGAGCATGAAGGGCAGAGGCGCCTGCCGCAGATAGGTGGCCCTCGGTGGGAACGTGGGTCGGCTGAGAGGCGCGCCGAAATACTCTGCGCATTTCCGATGACCACTGTGTACAGGTGGCGCAGTGGTTATCGCAACTGCCCAGTAAATGGGAGATCCCGGTTCGAATCTAGGTCCGGCATACATTTTCACTCGGTGCCGCTGATTATGCATAAAGTCGAGATGCAGCTATCAATAATCCCTTCTGTTTGTTTCTCTTCCTTCCTTTCTCCTCCCTCCACTTTCATTTTACATGTAGGAGATATAATCATTTATTCATTAAACGCCTGCCGGATACGGGAGACGGCAACGCGGAGCGATAAGGCAGGTTGCCGATCTACCGTATTGTAGGCGCACTGTTTCTCCTTCTGAAATTAGGAAGATAATAAACTCTTTCAAGAATAAAAGCTCACATGAAATTGATTGCATTTCCAGCAAGATGATAAAAGCTTGTTCCCAAGAAATGAGTGGGATTCTTAGCCACATATGTAATAGCTCTCTGAAGCAGGGTATTTTCCCAGATAAACTGAAGTGTGCCATTGTTAAACCACTGTATAAAAAGGGGATACGTCTGATGTCAACAACTACCACCCAGTCTCTCTTCTGACTGACTTATCCAAAAATTTTGAAAAAGTAGTGTATTGTAGAGTAGCTTCACACCTTTGTAAAAATAAAGTTTTAACACAATGTCAGTTTGGTTTCCAGAAGGGTTTTTCAACGTAAAATGCTATATATGCTTTCACTAATGAAATATTAAATGCTCTGAGTAACCGGAAGTCACTCGTTGGGATTTTTTGTGATCATGAAAGGCTTTTGATTGTGTAAATCATGGAATACTTCTAGGTAAGCTCAAGTACTGTGGTATGAATGGGACAGTGCTCAAATGGTTTAAATCATACCTAATTGGAAGAGTGCAGGAAGTTGAAATAAACAGTTCACATAATATGCAAAAAACTGGTGATTTCTCAAACTGGGGAACAATCAAGAATGGGGTGCCGCAAGGTTCGGTCTTGGGTCCTCTGATGTTCGTAATATATATTAATGACTTGCCATTCTATATTCACGAAGATGCAAAGCTGGTACTTTTTGCCGATGATACAAGTATAGCTATCACAACTGACAGACACGAATTAACTGGTGAAATTGTAAATGATGTTTTTCAGAAAATCATTAAGTGGTTCTCTGCAAATGGGCTCTCATTAAACTTTGACAAAACACAGTATATACAGTTCCACACAGTAAATGGAATGACCCCATTAATAAATATAGACCTCGATCAGAAATCGGTAGCTAAGGTAGAATATTCAAAATTTCTAGGTGTATGCATTGATGAGGGGTTGAACTGGAAAAAACACACTGGGGATCTGCTGAAACATTTGAGTTCAGATACTTATGCTGTTAGGGTCATTGCAAATTTTGGCGATATACATCTGAGTAAATAAGCTTACCACGCCTATTTTCATTCTCTGCTTTCGTATGGCATCATATTCTGGGGTAACTCGTCATTGAGTAAAAGAGTGTTCATTGCGCAAAAGCGTGTAATCAGAATAATTGCTGGAGCTCATCCAAGATCACCCTGCAGACACTTAGTCAAAGAGCTAGAAATCTTCACTGTAGCCTCACAATATATATATTCACTTATGAAATTTGTTATTAACAATCCGAATGAATTCAGAAGTAATAGCAGTGTACATGGCTACAACACTAGGAGAAAGGATGATCTTCACTACTCAAGGTTAAATCTAACTGTGGCTCAGAAGGGGGTAAATTATGCTGCCACAAAAGTCTTTGGTCACTTACCTAATAGCATCAAAAGTCTGACAGATAGCCATATAGCATTTAAAAGGAAACTAAAAGAATTTCTTAATGGCAACTCCTTCTACTCATTAGATGAATTTTTGGATATAGTAAGTGGGTAATTTCCCAACCCCTACAAAAAAATTAAAAATATTGAGTGCCATGTAATATTTTGTCTAATGTAATATCTCGTATAGACATCTTTTATTAACCTGACACGTTCCACATCATTACGAAGTGTGGTATTCACGATGTATGGAGCAAGTACTAATCTAATATAATCTTTCAGGCGCGCAATTGAGCTGTACGAAATGACCATTAATAAATTAAACGCCTGCCGGGTAGAGGAGACGGCAACAGGGAGCGATTCGGCTGGTTGCCGATTTGCCTTATTGTAGGTGCACTCTCTCAGACGCGCAATTGAGCTGTGTCCGAATTGTGGCAATAATCCGTTTCCAGATCATGCGGAGCTGACTACGATAACGACGTTTCACTATGATCTCAGAGGCTGTAATTCTGGAGCCAGGTACTCCTGATGTTTCGGTTCAACATTATACAAAGCTTCCCTAAAGCACACAGAGTGTAGCGTTGCTGTTCAGTACAGTCACACTCACACTTACAGCTGTGAAGGTTGTAACCATCAGGCTGTTGGAGCGACACTTGCGTGCCTACACCTTCATCTACATGATCATCGTGCAATTCACAATTAAGTGCCTGACAGAAGGTTAATTAAAGCAGTTTCAAGCTGTTTCTCTAACGCATCACTCTCGAGCAGGGCGGGGGCAAGAGGAAAAACTTAAATCTTCCCGTGAGAGCTTTGATTTCTCTTATTAGGACGATCATTTCTGTCTTTATACAGGGTGTTACAAAAAGGTACGGCCAAACTTTCAGGAAACATTCCTCACACACAAAGAAAGAAAATATGTTATGTGGACATGTGTCCGGAAATGCTTACTTTCCATGTTAGAGCTCATTTTATTACTTCTCTTCAAATCACATTAATCATGGAATGGAAACACACAGCAACAGTACGTACCAGTGTGACGTCAAATACTTTGTTACAGGAAATGTTCAAAATGTCCTCCGTTAGCGAGGATACATGCATCCACCCTCCGTCGCATGGAATCCCTGATGCGCTGATGCAGCCCTGGAGAACGGCGTATTGTATCACGGGCGTCCACAATACGAGCACGAAGAGTCTCTACATTTGGTACCGGGGTTGCGTAGACAAGAGCTTCCAAATACCCCCATAAATTAAAGTCAAGAGGGTTGAGGTCAGGAGAGCGTGGAAGCCATGGAATTGGTCCGCCTCTACCAATCCATCGGTCACCGAATCTGTTCTTGAGAAGCGTACGAACACTTCGACTGAAATGTGCAGGAGCTCCATCGTGCATGAACCACATGTTGTGTCGTACTTGTAAAGGCACATGTTCCAGCAGCACAGGTAAAGTATCCCGTATGAAATCATGATAACGTGTTCCATTGAGCGTTGGTGGAAGAACATGGGGCCCAATCGAGACATCACCAACAATGCCTGCCCAAACGTTCACAGAAAATCTGTGTTAATGACGTGATTGCACAACTGCGTGCGGATTCTCGTCAGCCCATACATGTTGACTGTGAAAATTTACAATTTGATCACGTTGGAATGAAGCCTCATCCGTAAAGAGAACATTTGCACTGAAATGAGGATTGACACATTGTTGGATGAACCATTTGCAGAAGTGTACCCGTGGAGGCAAATCAGCTGCTAATAGTGCCTGCACACGCTGTACACGGTACGGAAACAACTGGTTCTCCCGTAGCACTCTCCATACAGTGACGTGGTCAACGTTACCTTGTACAGCAGCAACTTGTCTGACGCTGGCATTAGGGTTATCGTCAACTGCACGAAGAATTGCCTCGTCCATTGCAGGTGTCCTCGTCGTCCTAGGTCTTCCTCAGTCGCGAGTCATAGGCTGGAATGTTCCGTGCTCCCTAAGACGCCGATCAATTGCTTCGAACGTCTTCCTGTTGGGACACCTTCGTTCTGGAAATCTGTCTCGATACAAACGTACCGCGCCACGGCTATTGCCCCGTGCTAATCCATACATGAAATGGGCATCTGGCAACTCCGCATTTGTAAACATTGCACTGACTGCAAAACCAGTTCGTGATGAACACTAACCTGTTGATGCTACGTACTGATGTGCTTGATGCTAGTACTGTAGAGCAATGAGTCGCATGTCAACACAAGCACCGAAGTCAACATTACCTTCCTTCAATTGGGCCAACTGGCGGTGAATCGAGGAAGTACAGTACATACTGACTAAACTAAAATGAGCTCTAACATGGAAATTAAGCGTTTCCAGACACATGTCCACATAACATCTTTTCTTTATTTGTGTGTGAGGAATGTTTCCTGAAAGTTTGGCCGTACCTTTTTGTAACACCCTGTATATGGGTGCCAACAAAATAATTTCACATTCTGAAGAGAAACTGTGCGAAGTGGCGCAGTGGTTAGCAAAGTGTGTTCGGGAGGACGACGGTCCAATCTAGCGTCCGGCGATCCTGATTTAGGTGTTCCATGATTTCCCTAAATCGATATTGCAGTCCTTGTGTATGTAAGAAGTACGATGGAATGTTCCTAAGGCGATTCCTGCATGTCTGAAGGGACAGTGCATCGTACGTCTTACATACATAGAGACTGTAATATTGTATTTATCCGCTGGTATGAAACGAGCGACCTTCGATTAAAATGTCTTCCGCGAGCGAATTAGAGTAAGTTTACGAGTGCATGTTACTGACGGGTAGACAACGACTTGTGGAAGTTTGGGTCTGGCTGTAAAGTGTGCACGGATAGCCGAAACGGTTAAGGCGACCGCTCGCGACAATCGAGAAATCCGGGCTCGAGTCCCAGTGCAGTACAAATATTCATTGTTGTCGTTATATTCCAGACCTGGAGGTTCTCCGTATTTTCAATTCCGAATAAACGTCCTGTGTTCCCTACATCGCCCCAGGTGATATGCAAGGATGGTTCCCTAGAAAAGGACACAACCGATTTCCTTACCAATCTTTGAAATATTCCGAGCTGGTGCTTTATCTCTAATGACCTCGATGTCGACAGGGTGTTAAACACTCCTTCTGAGGAGTTAGTTGGTGATTCAGCATTCATAAGAAGTTCTCGCCACAACGAAACACACCCTTTTTTTTTAATGATTGCCTCCCTCAGTTCGTGTATCGTTTCCGTGAAACTGCCCCCCCCCCCCCCATACCCCTATCGCCATATCGAGAGAGAGCCTGCTGTTTTTTAACACATATGCGCCGTAAGAATTACGCTAGAATTTAATTTTTTTTCTACGAAATATGTGGGCGTGCTGAAAACTAATGTCTCCCAATTTTTTGTTCTGTTCTCAGTATCGGTTGAGGTGTTACATGGTATGCCTGTTACTCGGGCGACTTTCCTGCTTCGCTTACATAAGTTCCGACCCAATGCGGCTCGGAATGGTAGGGCATGACATGGCGGTGGGCCACATAGCAATGTCGGTGTGCGAGAAACAGCGTTCTGTAATCGAGTTTTGAATTCACAAACTATGCTTCTTCAGCATGACAGTGCCATGCTGCACCACGCACGAGCTTTGTATGTTGAACCGAAACATAAGGAGTACCTGGCTTCAGAATTCCAGCCTCTGAGATCATAGTGAAACGTCGTTATCGTAGTCAGCTTCGCATGATCTGGAAACGGTTTATTGCCACAGTTCGGACACAGCTCAATTGCGCGTCTGAAACAATGCGCCTACAGTAAGGCAGATCGGCAACCTGCCGAATCGCTCCGTGTTGCCGTCTCCTGTACCCGGCAGGCGTTTAATTATTTAATGGACATTTCGCACAGCTCAAACATTCTACAGTGATGGTATCAACAAACTGGTTTCCCGCTAGGAAAAATGTCTTCGTCACCAGGACGGCTATGTTGAGGAATAAATATGTAGACACGAAGAAGAAAGATATAGAATGTTGATACAGTTTGTTTTATTAAACATCTTTATGAGTTTTCAGAAGGAAAAAGGTTGAAGGCATTACTTTACCGCACGCCCTTGTAGTTAATACCTTCATATTCATGTGAATTTTACACTGCGATAGCATTCTAAACAGTTCTTGAGGAGAAGTAGTGGATTACCAAACAAAAAATACAGGCCGCTGTTTAAAGCAGACTTACTGCTCTTCATATCGTCGTAACGAACCAACTTACAAGAAAGGCAGTCACCCGGGTTAACATCCCTCCGGTCGTTAAACGTCATTTCCGTGATAGATTTCTTTAATTTTTTCCTCTGGGCAAAATCTTATTCGGGACAGTCAAGGTTAATGTGGTATGCTGTATATACAGGGTCTTTCACCATTCAAGTTACACGCTTATAGTGGATGTAGAGGGGACTCAGTCGATCAAGCTTTATATGCGTCAGCTAACGACGCTACAGAGCTAAGTTATAGGCACAGGCGCCTGTAAACGTATATATATATATATATATATATATATATATATATATATATATATATATATATATATATATATATATATATACAGCTTAGCAGCAACAGTGCTGGTATCTGTATTCTACTGTCAGAGATATCATAACGGTTTTCGCTTCTAATTTTCGACTCTTTCGTTTCCGATGAATGGTGCTTTACCTCAGATTGATACGTTTATCCTTATCAGTCACTCTAGAATAAATAAATAAATATATATATATATATATATATATATATATATAAAGGGTGTTTTCATGATTTTATATATATATATATATATATATATATACGAGGAGCGTTCAGAAAGTAAGCTCCGATCGGTCGCGAAATGGAAACGACTATGAAAATCCGATAAAGCTTTGCACAGATGTGTTGGGTAGTGTCTCTAGTATAGCCCCAGTTAGCATCACGTCGCTCTTCTCATTTCTGAGCTCGCAGTGAGTGCGTAAAGATGTCTAGAAAATAGTGTCTGCCGCCAAGTACGAGGGCCTGGTGAGAAATTTCGCCTGAAGCTATGCAGCTAACATTACATAACTGTCGTGCTGTTTCGTCTTCACGACAATTCTCAGCCGCATTCTGCAGGGGCAATGAAGATGCTCCTGCATCGTTTTCAAATGGAAATGTTAGATGACCCACAATACAGTCCGCAATTGTCTCCCCCTGAGTTTCATCTCTGGTCACATGAACCGCCGTCTTTGAAGACAACATTTTGACACAGACAACGAGGTGTAGGCCAGCGTGGAGAATTGGTGGAAAGCACTGGCGGCTGCCTTCTATGATGAGGCTATTGAAAAGTTGGTACAACGCTATGACAAAAGTCTAAGTCAGAACGGCGACTACGTAGAGAAGTAGCTGAAAGGTGTAGCTAATTGTTACAAGTAAAACATTTCTGATGTTCACTGTGGTTTCAATTTGGCAATCAATCGGAGCTTACTTTCTGAACAGGCCTCGTATATATATATATATATATATATATATATATATATATATATATATGGTGTCTATGATGACATATATATATATACATATATATATATATATATATATATATATATATATATATGTGTGTGTGTGTGTGGTGTCACCGCCAGACACCACACATGCTAGGTGGTAGTTTTAAATCGGCCGCGGTCCATTAGTACATGTCGGACTCGCGTGTCGCCACTGCGTGATCGCAGACCGAGCGCCACCACAAGGCAGGTCTCGAGATACGGACTAGCACTCGCCCCAGTTGTACGGACGACGTAGCTAGCGATGCACACTGTCGAAGCCTCTCTCCTTTGCCGAGCAGATAGTTAGAATAGCCTTCAGCTAAGTCAATGGCTACGACCTAGCAAGGCTCCATTAGTAACATTGCATGTATCTAAAGAGTCTCACTTGTATCGCCACAATCTCCAGATGTACCAAAAAGGATGGATTAAAGTTAAGTATTCCAGAAGCTACGTACTTTTCTTTATAGCATTCATTACGTATCCTGTTTCAGACCTCACGCCCATCTGCGTGAGCGTAGCGCGTGCCTTTCGCCTTCCTCTCATTGTGTCTAGGCTGTCTTGTCTAGACACAACAATATATATAAAGGGTGTTTTCATGATGATGTCATATTATAGAGTGACTGATAAGGATAAACGTATCAATCTGAGGTAAAGCACCAGTCATCGAAAACGAAAGAGTCGAAAATTAGAAGCGAAAACCGTTATGATATCTCTGACAGTAGAATACAGATACCAGCACTGTTGCTGCTAAACTGTAGGGGGCAAACAACTTTCAGTGGTGCTAGTATGGACCAAAACAAGAAAAAAAGTAAAGTACTGCGCAAGAGCTTGGTAAGAAAATACAAGAAACTGGTTCCAAAATTGACTCGGTAATCAATTTTAATGATTTTTATTACCCAGCATTGGATGGTAGTGAAACACGGACTGTGGGAAAACCGGAACAGAAGGCAATCGAAGCATCTGAGATGTGGTTTTCCTTTATCTGAAACCTTGCTCCTTGCCAAATTTCAGTATTCGACAGCAGCGGAAAGTACTATATAAGTTTTCGTGAGTGGACTCGCGAGTACCAAAAAAATGCAAATGGCTGTATATTTTGATTCCATTGACTTACAAGGTTCAGGATTTTACACCGACAACGGACCTTAAAGCCTAGTATGAGACATAAATTTCGACTTGGTAAGTCTATCCATTCCTGAGAAAAAAGAGTCTTAATTTGACGTATATATTGCAGAGCATTGTATGGTAGTGAAACATTGACTGTGGAAAAACTGGAACGGAAACGGAGCATTTGAGATGTTGTGCTACAGAAGAATGTTGAAAATTAGGTGGACTGATAAGGTAAGGAACGGGGAGGTTCTCAGCAGAATCGGCTAGGAAAGGCATATATAGAAAACTGAACTGGATGATAGGGCCTGTTGAGATATCGCTGAACAACTTCCATGGCACTAGAGGGAGCTGTAGAGGGCAAAAACTGTAGAGGAAGTCAGTCACTGGAATACATCCAGCAAATAATTGAGGACGTAAGCTGTAAGTGAGGTGAAAGGGTTGATAGAGAAGAGGGATTCGTGACAGGAAGCATAAAACCAGTCATAAGACTGATGAATAAAAAAAGTCTAACTTTCGGAGGTGAATGACGCCGTAGTATCATTATCTATAGTGAATAATTACAGAATTGAACCATTGACAGCATAACCACGCAGGAATAGATCGAAAGAAAGAAAAAGAAAAGAAAATGAGCAAAGATTTCAGGAAACTTCAACTACATCTACATCTACATTTATACTCCGCAAGCCACCCAACGCTGTGTAGCGGAGGGCACTTTACGTGCCACTGTCATTACCCCCCCTTTCCTGTTCCACTCGCGTATGGTTCGCAGGAAGAACGAATGCCGGAAAGCCTCCGTGCACGCTCGAATCACTTTAATTTTACATTCCTGATCTCCTCGGGAGGTATAAGTAGGGGGAGGCAATATATTCGATACCTCATCCAGAAACGCACCCTCTCGAAACCTGGACAGCAAGCTACGCCGCGATGCAGAGCGCCACTCCTGTAGAGTCTGCCACTTGTGTTTGCTAAACATCTCCGAAACGCGCCGCTCTTCTTTGGATCTTGTATATCTCCTGTGTCAACCCGACCTTGTACGGATCCCACACTGATGAGCAATACTCAAGTATAGGTCGAACGAGTGTTTTGTAAGCCACCTCCTTTGTTGATGGACTACATTTTCTAAAGACTCTCCCAATGAATCTCGACTTGGCACCCGCCTTACCAACAATTAATTTTATATGATCGTTCCACTTCCTAATCGTTCCGTACGCTTACTCCCAGATATTTTACAGAAGTAACTGCTACCAGTGTTTGTTACGCTATCATATAATCATACAATAAAGGATCCTTCTTTCTATGTATTCGCAATACACTACATTTGTCTATGTTAAGGGTCAGTTGCCACTCCCTGCACCAAGTTCCTATCCGCTGCAGATCTTCCTGCATTTCGCTGCAATTTTCTAATGCTGCAACTTCTCTGTATACTACAGCATCATCCGCGAAAAGCCTCATGGAGCTTCCGACACTATCTACTAGGTCATTTATATATATTGTGAAAAGCAATGGTCCCATAACACTCCCCTGTGGCACGCCAGACGTCTCTCCATTGAGAACAACATTCTGTGTTCTGTTTGCTAAAAACTCTTCAAACTAAAAGTGGTAGGATCGGATATTGCTATATGACACACACACACTGATAAGACGAAACAGTATAACCACTGCCCACTCCGATGTTGGATGCCTGCACGTGGCGTTGCGGGCACGTAAGGTGATAACTAAGGTATGTAAGCGGAACAGACACGGACGGGGGATCACGCTAGCGAAGATACGAGCTGCAAATGGGGAAACATTTTGAGATAAGCGACTCCGACAAAGGGCGGACTATTATTACGCAGAGACCGTGAACGAATATCTCGAAAGCGGCGAAGCTGGTCGAATGTCCGCGTGCTACTGTCGTGAGCATCTATGGAAAGAGGTAGAAGGACAGTGAAACCACCACTAGGCACTAAATGGTTGGACGTCCACTACTCTTCACAGAACGTGGGGTTCGGAGGCGTGTATGCTCTGTAGAGTACGATACATGGTGATCTGTAGCAGCCGGCCGGAGTGGCCGAGCGGTTCTAGGCGCTACAGTCAGGAACCTCGCAGCTGCTACGGTCGCAGGTTCGAATCCTGCCTCGGGCATGGATGTGTGTGATGTCCTTAGGTTAGTTAGGTTTGAGTAGTTCTACGTTCTAGGGGACTGATGACCTTATAAGTTAAGTCCCATAGTGCTCAGAGCCATTTTTGATCTGTAGCATCTCTGCCGAAAAAGCAATGATGCTGGTGCACACACAAGTGTTTCGGAGCACACCGTTCATCGTATACTGTTGAACATGGAGCTCCGCAGCACACCATCCCTATGTGCTAACATGCTGACCCGACAACTTCGTCGATTACGGTTGCAGTGGACACAGGACCATCGGAATTCGACCATCGAATCGGCTTTTCGGGTGGATGACATGTTTGCTACACTAGGTCACCAGTCGTCTCCACGAACGCCGTCATCTAGGTGAACGGTGGCCCGAAACGTGCAGCACGCCAGGGACCTAGGCTGGTGGGAGCAGTATTACGCAGTGGGAGACATTCTCGTGCGCTTGCATTGGACCTGTGGTAGTAATTGAAGACATGCTGACAGCTGCGAACCACGTGCATCCCTTCATGCTTGATGTCTTGCCGACGGGGACGTCATCTCTCAACAGTATCATTGTCCGTGTCTCGGAGCCAGAACAGTGATACAGTGGTATGAGGAGCATTATAGCGAACAAACGAAAGAAGGCCCCGGGAGTAGACAACATTCCATTGGAACTACTGACAGCCTTGGTAGAGCCAGTCCTGACAAAACTCTACCGTCCGGTGAGCAGAATGTATGAGACAGGCGAAATACCCTCAGACGTCAAGAAGAATATAATAATTCCAATCTCAAAGAAAGCAGGTCTTGACAGATGTGAAAATCACCGAACTATTAGCTTAATAAGTCACGGCTGCAAAATACTAACCTGAATTCTTTACAGACGAATGGAAAAACTGGTAGAAGCCGACCTCGGGGAAGATCAGTTTGGATTCCGTAGAAATATTGGAACACGTGAGGCAATACTGACTCTACGACTTAGCTTTTGTCAATGTTGATTGGAATACTTTCTTTCAAATTCTGAAAGTGGCAGGGGTAAAATACAGGGAGCGAAAGGCTATTTGCAATTTGTACAGAAACCAGATGGCAGTTATAAGAGTCGAGGGACATGAAAGGGAAGCAGTGGTTGAGAAGGGAGTGAGACAGGGTTGTAGCCTCTCCCCGATGCTATTAAATCTGTATATTGAGCAAGCAGTAAAGGAAACAAAAGAAAAATTCGGAGTAGGTATTAAAATCCATGGAGAAGAAATAAAAACTTTGAGGTTCGCCGATGACATTGTAATTCTGTCAGAGACAGCAAAGGAGTTGGAAGAGCATTTGAACGGAATGGACGGTGTCTTGAAAGGAGGATTTCAGATGAACATCAACAAAAGCTAAACGAGGATAATGGAATGTAGTCGAGTTAACTCGGGTGATGCTGAGGGTATTAGATCAGGGAATGAGACAAAGTAGTAACGGTTCAAATGGCTCTGAGCACTATGGGACTTAACATCTATGGTCATCAGTCCCCTAGAACCTAGAACTACTTAAACCTAACTAACCTAAGGATATCACACAACACCCAGTCATCACGAGACAGAGAAAATTCCTGACCCCGCCGGTAATCAAACCCGGGCGCGGGAAGCGAGAACGCTACCGCACGACCATGAGCTGCGGACAGGTAGTAAAGGAGTTTTGCTATTTGGGGAGCAAAATTGCTGATGATGGTCGAAGTAGAGAGGATATAAAATGTAGACTGGCAATGGCAAGGAAAGCGTTTCTGAGGAAGAGAAATTTGTTACAATCGAGTCTAGATTTAAGTGTCAGGAAATCGTTTCTGAAAGTATTTGTATGGAGTGTAGGCACTTATGGAAGTGAAACATGGACGATAAATAGTTTGGACAAGAAGAGAATAGAAGCTTTCGAAATGTGGTGCTACAGAAGAATGCTGAAGATTAGATTGGTAGATCAGATAACTAATGAGGAGGTATTGAACAGAATTCTGGAGAAGAGGAGTTTGTGGCACAACTTGACTTGAAGAAGGGATCGGTTGGTAGGACATGTTCTGAGGCATCAAGGGATCACCAATTTAGTACTGGAGGGCAGCGTGGAGGGTAAAAATCGTAGAGGGAGAGCAAGAGAAGAATACACTAAGCAGATTCAGAATGATGTAGGCTGCAGTAGGTACTGGGAGATGAAGAAGATTGCACAGGATAGAGTAGCATGGAGAGCTGCATCAAACCAGTCTCAGGACTGAAGACCACAACAACAACTTTGACTTCTTCGTGACCAAATTCGCCTGACGTAAATGCTATGGAACCCATTTGGGTTGCTATTGGGCGCCATCACTGTATACGCAAATCAGCGGCCCGTTATGTAAGCGAATTACATTACTTATGCGTGGGGAGCTAATGCCTCATACCTCCACAAATCTAGCAACAAACTGTCGGATCCCTGACACACAGAATCAGCGATGATGTATTTAGTTCCAAAGAGGGACAAACAAGCTAATAAGCAACTTTCCTGACAGATTAAAACTGTGTGCCGGATCGAGACTCGAACTCGGGACCTTTGCCTTTCGCGCAAGTGCTCTACCATCAGAGCTACCCAAGCACGACTCATGACCCGTCCACACAGCTTCAGTTCTGCCAGTACCTCGTCTCCTACCTTCCAAACTTCACAGAAGCTGTCAGGAAAGTTTCATATCAGCACAAACTCCGCTGCAGAGTGAAAATCTCATTCTGGAAGCTAATAAGGAGCTGGTAATTCTGTTTTGAGTATACATACATTTTCGCGTTTCTGACAGAACGAAAGGTTTCTGATTTGTCTAATATAAATAGATTCTGCAATATTCGATGTTGTTTACGTACGAGAGCGCATAGTCTCAGGAATGAGGTTATTCGGTGGTGAGACATCTGACTAAACCTCAAACTCCTGCGTGTGAAACAACTGGCAATCACATTAGTGTTCTTGCTTGTAGCAAACATTTGGCTGTTTTTCTGCGAATATGTCGCGGATTGCGATGGTTTGCTAGCACACAACGCGACCCGTCACTTTTACGGCTATTGTACGCCGACAGTGGCGTTTGCGTCGCCTGTTGTTCGGGCGTCCTTCGGCGCTTGGCACCGTTTAGCAGGTCAGCTGGGGGAATCGATTGTCGTGATTGAATCGACGGCCGACCACGGCAGTAATGAACCTGTCCCGGCCAAGTAGTCGGCTGAACCTGCGCACGTCATTCTAACTTAATCAGACCACAGGTGATACTGACTGCGCATTATGTCGTTATGTCGAAAACAAACGTTTCTGTCAGGTGAACAGTGGTCGCAGCTACTTCCAGGTGACTTCTGGAATAATGCTTCAGTCATCTTTGTAAAGGCAGCAGAGATTCAAATTGGTAAAATGAGAATGCCAATTAGAAAATCTTAGATTACAGAAGAGATACTGACTTTAATTGATGAAAGAAGAATATATAACAATACAAGAAATGAAACAGGCGGAAGGGGATACAAACGTTTAAGAAATCAGATTGACAGGAAGTGTAAAATGGCTAAGCAGGAATGGCTAGACGACAAATGTAAATACTTGCAAGTATATTTCACTATGGGAAATATAAATACCACCTACAGGAAAATTAAAGAGTTCTTTGGGACAAAGAACACAAGGAGCTCAGATAGAAAACCAGTCCTAAGCAAAGAGGGGAAAGCTGAAAGGTGGGGGGAGTATGTAGACCGTCTCTGCAAGAGAGGTGAACTTGAAAGAACTGTTATATAAAGGGGAATAAGACGTAAATCAAGATGATATGGGATATGCAGTACTGCGAGAAGAATTTGACAGAGCTCTGAAAGATCTGAGTAGAAACAAGGTACTGGTGGTACACGATATCCCGTCAGAACTACTGATAGCTTTGGGAGAAACAGCCATGAAAAAACTTTTTCATTGGTGTGCAAGATGTATGAGACACATGAAACAGCCTCAGATTTCCAGAAGAATGTAATAATTGGAGTTCCAAAGAAAGCAGGTGCTGACATGTGTGAAATTAAACGAAGTATCAGATTAACAAGCAATTGTTGAAAAATATTACCACAAATTTTGTAGAAAAAAGGAAAAAATTATAGAACTAGACCTCGGGGAAGAACAGTTTGGATTCTGGATAAAAGTAAGAACACACGACGCAATACAGACCCTACGACATCTCAAAAGTGTTGTGTGATGTCCTTAGGTTAGTTAGGTTTAAGTAGTTCTAAGTTCTAGGGGACTGATGGCCATAGATGTTAAGTCGCATAGTGCTCAGAGCCATTTGAACCATTTGAACATCTCAAAAGATACGTCAAGAAAAGTCAAGCCTACGTTTATAGCTTTTGTAGACATAGAGAAATCTTTTGACAATGTTGACAGAAAAGTCTCTTTGAAATTCTAAAGGTAGCAGGCGTAAAATTCAGGGGGCCTAAAGTTATTTACAACTTGTACAGAAAACAGATGGCAGTTATAAGAGTCCATGGTCATGAAAGGGAAGCAGTAGTTGAGAAAGGAGTGAGACAGGATTTTAGGCTGTCACGAATGTTATTCAATATGTACGTTGAACGAGCAGTAAAGGAAAAAAAAGAAAAATTTCGAGTAGGAATTAAAGATCAGGGAGAAAAAATAAAAACTTTGGTGTTTGATGATGAAATAATTCTGTCAGAGACAGCAACGGATTTGGAAGAGCAGTTGAACAGGATGGACCGCGTGTTGAAAGGAGGATATAAGATGAATATCAACAAAAGCGAAACAAGAATAATCGAACGTAGCAGCATTAAATCAGGTGATGCTGAGGGAATTAAATTAGGAAAATGTTCGACTGCTGCCCTGGCCAGCACATTCTCCAGATCCCTCACCAATTGAAAACGTCTGGTCAATGGTGGACGAGCAAGTGGCCCATCACAATACGCCAGTCACTGCTCTTGATGATCTGTGGTATCGTGTTGAAGCGGCATGGGCAGCTGTACCTGTACACGCCATCGAAGCTCTGTTTGACTCAATGCCTAGGCGTATCGAGGCCGTTATTACGGTGGTTGTTCTGGGTACTGATTTCTCAGGATCTATACATTCAAATTGCGTGAAAATGTAATAACATGTCAGTTCTAGTACAATATATTTTTGAATACCCGTTTATCATCTGCATTTCTTCTTGGTGTAGCAATTGCAATGGCCAGTAGTGTAGTCACCAAATTCTGCCTCTTAACAATAAATATTTTCGAAGAAAAAAATTGGGGGTATTAGTTATTGAACGATGCTTATTCGTTCATCCGGCGTATGTGGCTGCGGAGAAACACACGGATTATATTCATCTGGTATTTAAGAATGATATCACTTAGCGACTTGCTAGAAAACATGTAACTTCAAACTTTTACACGAGACTTTTTCTCACTGACACTTTCACCCCACCCTCATAAATAGAAGAAAGGAAAAAAGTCTATCGCTTCCTACATTTCACTGTTGATGGAGTGAAACAGCGTCAGGGATGTATTTTTAATTTATTAATTCTTTACTATCCACTCTATTCGCAACACAGTTTGCAGTCGGTATCCACATACTCTGCTGAATGTACCTGGAAAACTATATCATTTTATGGCACTAGTTCAGCAGATCCGACGCCATAAACATGCAAAAAGACTACTGTTTGCTTAAAGCGGAAGCCAAATTCCGCAGAATATACATACCCAGTGTTTCACAATGAGCGCACTTAGCGACTCCGAACAAACTTCAAGCATAATCTGAATTTTCGCTTGCATGCTTAACGTCAAGTATTTAACACATTAACTCATTTGTAAAGTAATCAGACGTCTAAAGCATTGTACATTGGCGTTCGATTTTGTAAGGAATCGGGAGTTCACTCCTATACGCTAATATTATCTCGTCCTCTTGACGTTCAAGGTCAGTAGAAGCACATTTTTCCCGAATAAAATATTTCCATTGTGCGATTCAAACTGCACAACGGATACACGACGGTGGTAAGACACTTTGATGAATGACGTTACTCGGAACTCGGGACGTCAATGTATTGCGTTCATTCCGCTACAAACTTTTTTTTTTTCACTCATTACGTGTCGCCTTGTCTTGGAAAGCGGAAGCACGTCACCAGCTAACGCCGTCCACCTCATTCTTCGCCCGCCGGCAGTGTTTTAATGTTTGACGAGAGCATGCGGCCGTGAGTCGAAGGTGAGGCAGGATCGATCCAGCTGTCGCTAACCGATTCATTTGCGGAAAGCCGACCTGTGTGCCACTGCCGGACGCACGAGGCATTGTGAAGCAGACGACGTTTGCAGAATTGCACCACTGGAAACGGAAAATTTTATTACAGATATACAATTGAAAACAATATATTTTTTTAATCTTTCTTTTACTTCCGTAAATTTGTTGAATGAAGAGAGTGTTTTCCACTTGGACCGCATTTACTAACAAGGGGAGACCACGACGTTGGCATCACGGATTTACTTCAGTCTTTGTACACCTTTAGTACACCATTAATCGGAGGCTTACTATCTCTGGCCCGAAAAAAGCATGTTCTTTGAGAATTTTTTTCTCGGTATTTATTATAGATATCAGTGTAAAATTTGGTTAAAATGTTTATTGATATTTCCTCTACAAACTGGAATTTTTTTCAACCGGAAATGTCAAAGAGCAAATGCGGAAGTGCCGTCGGAACGAAACAAAATTTCGATGTAGATTTCCACGTGCGGTTTGTCACAGGTCAGCCGGCTCGTCTGAAATTAAAACTGAGTTGTCGTTTGCGAGTTGTACCTCGCTTATTTCGACCATAGGAGACAATATGGCGGCCATTTGAAAAAAATAGGGTTTTTTTCATCGATTTTCCGACTTCGTCGGCCAGGTAAAAATATTTATAGTTTGATGGATCGGAATGAAAGTGGTACAAGTCCTAGACAATTTAGTAGCTTCGTCGGAAACAAAGAATCATGCCAATCGGTTCAGTAGATTTGAAGTTAAGATACCGCGCGATAAAAAAAAGGCATTTCGAGAAAAACGCGTTTGCAGTTTTGACTACATATAACTGCAATATTATGCAACGTACTTTCAATCTGCTATTCCGGGTCCATAAACTAGTCCTTCCTCTTCCTCACAGAGGGCGGTCTGCTCCATCTGAGCCATCCTGCGCTGCTCCAGAGCCGCTCGTACGGCCGGTGACAAGCGGTTTTCGGCCGCTTGAATCCGGTGGTGGTCGGAATGTTTGGCGAACTGCGTCGAATAGAGAGAGTCCCAGGGGGACTTCCATCGTTCTTATGGCCTTCAGAATTGCTGAATACCCATCGTTGAAGCTGCTCACTGCCAGGAAAGTCGCAATCTCCACAGTCTTCGCACCAGAATGCAAATGCTTGGGGCCAAACACACTCATTCAAACTTTCATTGGAATTTTGTTTGTTTCCTCCCAAGCACCGGCACAATAGCTCGTCCTCCGAAAGGGCCTCGTAGATCGCATGAATCACTTTTTGAAACTCTTTGGAGAGCGGCTGGTCGTGTTGATATCCGTCCAGATGTCCGGCAGGCTCTGCAATGCGCCACTTGCACCAACTAGTTTCCCCAGCCGGAGAATTCTGGTGTTGTGGGTGATCATCTGTCGAACACTTGTGGAAATACGTTGCCCAAATTGCCTTCTTCATCTTTTCCACCGAACTGGAATGCCGTCGGATTGGCAAGCCCTAGTACGTCGTAAGCTCCTTGATCACTTTATCAGTTTTAGTCATGGGCAAGCACACAGAATAATTTTTCGCGGCTATAATATCGAAATTCCCGAAAAAAACAGCTGCGTGAAAAAGGCCGATTTCAGGCAGGTACATTTTATATACAACCTCGAATATCAAACATTTCCGTTCCGTATTCGGAAAAACCGTTTCAGGGGTGGATTTGAAACACTTTTATAGATCCAAAAATGCAATTTAAAAAAATCGATTTTTTTAACCAAAAGATAGTAAACCTCCCCTTAAAACGACATAATTTGCTAGTAGTAAGGGCCACTACTCTGCAAATTGCGAGAAAATAGCAAGAGAAGTTTTCCGCCTCTATTATGTAATTGACCTATCTCTGAGGAGATATCGCCCGTTAAATGTCAGGGTGGTCATGTGATTAGTGTTCGCGCTTAGGACGATGCGACGGTTCGAATCCCGGTACCACTTACTCTTCAATCTACATCTTTTTCATCAGTGGTCACATTATTTAATTTGTATGACATTTCAAAGGTAATACCTTGTATAACGAAGAAAAAACCACGTGCATTTTCATGAAGTTGTAGTGAATTTGATATTTTATTTGACTGATTACTATTTGTATTTACATTTTCAAGGACGAGGGATGCGTTTGGAAAGCCCAAGTTAAACCTCGATAAACAATGATGCAAATGACGTTATTCCCAATCACTTAAGTCACAACGTGCAGACCGCAAGAGTAACGTACAAATTAGTCGTCGGGTGTGCTCTCGACATCACTCGTTGCAGGACGGTACTTGTTATACAGATATAAACTAAACTCCGTTCGAACAGGCCTTGGGACGCCCAGTGGTACCGACCGGCCGCCGTGTAATCCTCAGCTCACAGGCGCCACTGGATGCGGATATGGAGGGGCATGTGGTCAGCACACCGCTCTCCCGGCCGTATGTCAGTTCACGAGACCGGAGCCGCTACTTCTCAATCAAGTAGCTCCTCAGTTTGCCTCACAAGGTTTCTCCATCTACATCTACATTTATACTCCGCAAGCCACCCAACGGTGTGTGGCGGAGGGCACTTTACGTGCCACCGTCATTACCTCCCTTTTCTGTTCCAGTCGCGTATGGTTCGCGGGAAGAACGACTGTCTGAAAGCCTCCGTACGCGCTCGAATCTCTCTAATTTTGCATTCGTGATCTCCTCAGGAGGTATAAGTAGGGGGAAGCAATATGTTCGATACCTCATCCAGAAACGCACCCTGCCCAAACCTGGACAGCAAGCTACACCGCGATGCAGAGCGCCTCTCTTGCAGAGTCTGCCACTTGAGTTTGCTAAACATCTCCGTAACGCTGTCACGCTTACCAAATATCCCTGTGACGAAACGCGCCGCTCTTCTTTGGATCTTCTCTATCTCCTCCGTCAACCCGATCTGGTACGGATCCCACACTGATGAGCAAGGTCGAACGAGTGTTTTGTAAGCCACCTCCTTTGTTGATGGACTACATTTTCTAAGGACTCTCCCAATGAATCTCAACCTGGTACCCGCCTTACCAACAATTAATTTTACATGATCATTCCACTTCAAATCGTGGATACTCCCACATATTTTACAGAAGTAACTGCTACCAGTGTTTGTTCCGCTGTCATATAATCATACAATAAAGGATCCTTCTTTCTATGTATTCGCAATACATTACATTTGTCTATGTTAAGGGTCAGTTGCCACTCCCTGCAGATCTTCCTGCATTTCGCTACAATTTTCTAATGCTGCAACTTCTCTATATACTACAGCATCATCCGCGAAAAGCCGCATAGAACTTCCGACACTACCTCCTAGGTCATTTATATATATTGTGAAAAGCAATGGTCCCATAACACTCCCCTGTGGCACGCCAGAGGTTACTTTAACGTCTGTAGACGTCTCTCCATTGATAACAACATGCTGTGTTCTGTTTGCTAAAAACTCTTCAATCCAGCCACACAGCTGGTCTGATATTCCGTAGGCTCTTACTTTGTTTATCAGGCGACAGTGCGGAACTGTATCGAACGCCTTCCGGAAGTCAAGGAAAATAGCATCTACCTGGGAGCCTGTATCTAATATTTTCTGGGTCTCATGAACAAATAAAGCGAGTTGTGTCTCACACGATCGCTGTTTCCGGAATCCATGTTGATTCCTACAGAGTAGATTCTGAGTTTCCAAAAACGACATGATACACGAGCAAAAAACACGTTCTAAATTTCTACAACAGATCGACGTCAGAGATATATGTCCATAGTTTTGCGCATCTGCTCGACGACCCTTCTTGAAGACTGGGACTACCTGTGCTCTTTTCCAATCATTTGGAACCTTCCGTTCCTCTAGAGACTTGCGGTACACGGCTGTTACAAGGGGGGCAAGTTCTTTCGCGTACTCTGTGTAGTGTACCCCGCTTGCCAACAGCGCTCGGCAGACCGGATGGTCACCCATCCAAGTGCTAGCCCAGCCCGACAGCGCTTAACTTCGGTGATCCGACGGGAACCGGTGTTACCACTGCTGCAAGGACCTTGGCTGTCATACAAATATGGGAAGCATAAATTGACACGGCATCTACTACATCGATAAATGCAGTTTTGTCGCATTTACGGGGAATGTTCAGAGTTTCTAAGCGAAAATAGGTTACACTTTTAAAAGTCCATTAGGACAACGTAACTTGCGCGTGCTACATTAAGGCGTACTACTTAGGTTACCTGGAGAAAAATCTGAAGAGAAATTTTACGCGTCCTATAAATGTCTGTGCTTTGCGACTCGAAGCACGAGGTGCCGGCGGTCAAGTGCTTTACCGTTCAAGATCCGTAAACGCTAGATCCCTGGATCGAGACCCAGTTATTTTTTTGTTTTTTAAATATGTATTTTTTTCATCACCGGCCATATTATTTGATATACGAGGGCTATCCACAAAGTACATTACGTTTTGGAATTAAAAATAAATAAAGTATTGGAATTTTTTTTATTATATACAGATGGAAGCCACACTTAAATACTACTTTTCTACATAGTTGCCATTTAAATTAAGGCATTTATCGTAGCGATGGACGAGCTTGGAAATTCCTTCGTCGTAAAATTCGCCCGCCTGCGCCTTAACCATGTGGTTACCTCTTTTGGGACAGAAAAGGTGTGATTCTTGTGGATTTCCTGGAAAGAGGCACTACAATAAACTCTCAAAGGTATTGCCAAACTCTGCACAACCTCAGAAGAGCAATACAAAACGAGCGCAGGGGAAAGTTGGGCTCAAAGATCTTGCTGATTGACGACAACGCCCGGGCCCACACGGCAAATGCCACTCGTGAAGTTCTCGAATCTTTTAAGTGGGAGTTGTTTCCTAATCCGCCGTACAGTCCCGACCTGGCACCGAGCGACTTCCACTTATTCCCAGCAATGAAGAAGTGGTTGGCTATGCAGCGTTTTGATGACGACGCACAGCTTCAAGAAGAGGTAACCACGTGGTTGAAGGCGCAGGCGGCAGATTTTTACGACGAAGGAATTTCCAAGCTCGTCCATCGCTACGATAAGTGCCTTAATTTAAATGGCAACTATGTAGAAAAGTAGTATTTAAGTGTGGCTTTCATCTGTATATAATTAAAAAAATCCAATACTTAATTTATTTTTAATTCCAAAACGTAATGTACTTTGTGGATAGCCCTCGTAGATAACATTTGACAGGTAATGTAATACAAAAGACACGTGTCTTTACATGAAATTTTTTTGCGTTTCCAGTGATATTGGGCTGTTCACTGATTTTAATTTATACAACAAATATTGCGTATATAACTGTCGACAAGTAAACAACCGAATGCATGACGTTTCCCTGCAAACGTACTCGTATACCTGCCGTTTCGAAACCCCTTACAGCTGCAGCCGGTTGAGGTACCCGAAATGCTTCGCACCTGGACGCTTCGGCCCACAGACAGGTCTCAAGGACGAGGAACCGGCTTGGAAGGTCCAAGTCGGACATCGATAAATAAAGGTGTAAACAACTTTGTTCAATAATACGAGTTACAATAAGCCAGAATATAAGGGTACTGTACAAATAATCGTAGGATGTGCTAGCGCGAACAATAGTGTACATGCGATTTTTTTTTAATCAGATGATTTTAAGTTTTACTACAAAAGTATAGGTAATTCTCCATTCTTCGACTACTGCCTATGACGAATGCTATGAATAATGCAGCAGCAAAAAGTCAGTTTGTACATGCGTTTGTGTCCTGTGATAGACTTCCTTTTGGTTTGGAGACTAAAGGAACGAAACTACGGGGTCATCAGTCCCTCTTTCCTAATTCAAACAGGTCTACAGTGAAAAAGAGTCCAAAAAGGAGTCGCGGAAACGTTTTATCGTTTACCTTTAGGTAGTTACAAAAAAAAAATGTTCAAATGTTTGTGAATTTTTTGTGAATTCCTAGGCGACCAAACCGTTGAGGTCATCGGTCCCTAGACTTACACTCTACTTAAACTAACTTATGTTAAGGACAACACACACACCCATTCCCGAGGGAGGACTCGAACCTCCGCCGGGAGGGACCGGGCAATCCGTGACATGGCGCCTCAAACCATGCGCCCACTCCGCGCGGCTAAGTAGTTACAAATATTAAATTTGTTGTAATAATTGCAATCAGTAAACCGGCAAATAAGAATGCAAATTCAGAAAACATTACCGAGCAGCGAGGTGATGCAGTCGACTCGCAGTGCACACTGGACTCGCATTCGGGAGGACGAGGGTTCAGACCCTGTCCTGCCATTCTGATTTAGATTTTCCGTGATGTCGCTAAATCACTCCAGGCTAATGCCGAGATGGTTCCTATGAAAGGGCAAGGCCAACTTCCTTCCCCATCCAGCCGTATTCCGTTGGCACCGATGACCTCGCTTGTATCTTATATGTGAAATAACATGACGAGAGTTGGAAATATATGCATTTAAAAAACTGAACGGTATTCGATCCAGTGATTACGGAGCTTGAACGCTAACCACCTGACCGCCGCCGTCTCGAGCTCAGCGCCGCAACGTACCGATAAATATTCGACACTCGACACTTCTCATGCGATTTTCTTGAAACTGCAAAGTAATGTGCCTTACTATTTGCCCTTATTTTGTCCTAATGGACGACGAAGTGTGAAGTGTATTCGTGATCGGAACGTCTCGGCCTCCCCTCGTAAGAAGAGGTCTAACAAGGGGAGGCAACAACATCGTGATCACGGATTTACTTCAAACTTTTTACACCTTTAGTAGACCATTAAAACTACATAATGTGCAAGTAGCAAGGTGCACTACTCCGGCACCTGCGAGAAAATTACAAGAGAAGTTTTACGCGTCTACTTTGTGGCGTATGTACAGGGTGTTTCAAAAATGACCGGTATATTTGAAACGGCAATAAAAACTAAACGAGCAGCGATAGGAATACACCGTTTGTTGCAATATGCTTGGGACAACAGTACATTTTCAGGCGGACAAACTTTCGAAATTACAGTAGTTACGATTTTCAACAACAGATGGCGCTGCAAGTGATGTGAAAGATATAGAAGACAACGCAGTCTGTGGGTGCGCCATTCTGTACGTCGTCTTTCTGCTGTAAGCGTGTGCTGTTCACAACGTGCAAGTGTGCTGTGGACAACATGGCTTATTCCTTAGAACAGAGGATTTTTCTGGTGCTGGAATTCCACCGCCTAGAACACAGTGTTGTTGCAACAAGACGAAGTTTTCAACGGAGGTTTAATGTAACCAAAGGACCGAAAAGCGATACAATAAAGGATCTGTTTGAAAAATTTCAACGGACTGGGAACGTGACGGATGAACGTGCTGGAAAGGTAGGGCGACCGCGTACGGCAACCACAGAGGGCAACGTGCAGCTAGTGCAGCAGGTGATCCGACAGCGGCCTCGGGTTTCCGTTCGCCGCGTTGCAGCTGCGGTCCAAATGACGCCAACGTCCACGCATCGTCTCATGCGCCAGAGTTTACTCCTCTATCCATACAAAATTCAAACGCGGCAACCCCTCAGCGCCGCTACCATTGCTGCACGAGAGACATTCGCTAACGATATAGTGCACAGGATTGATGACGGCGATATGCATGTGGGCAGCATTTGGTTTACTGACGAAGCTTATTTTTACCTGGACGGCTTCGTCAATAAACAGAACTGGCGCATATGGGGAACCGAAAAGCCCCATGTTGCAGTCCCATCGTCCCTGCATCCTCAAAAAGTACTGGTCTGGGCCGCCATTTCTTCCAAAGGAATCATTGGCCCATTTTTCAGATCCGAAACGATTACTGCATCACGCTATCTGGACATTCTTCGTGAATTTGTGGCGGTACAAACTGCCTTAGACGACACTGCGAACACCTCGTGGTTTATGCAAGATGGTGCCCGGCCACATCGCACGGCCGACGTCTTTAATTTCCTGAATGAATATTTCGATGATCCTGTGATTGCTTTGGGCTATCCGAAACATACAGGAGGCGGCGTGGATTGGCCTCCCTATTCGCCAGACATGAACCCTTGTGACTTCTTTCTGTGGGGACACTTGAAAGACCAGGTGTACCGCCAGAATCCAGAAACAATTGAACAGCTGAAGCAGTACATCTCATCTGCATGTGAAGCCATTCCGCCAGACACGTTGTCAAAGGTTTCGGGTAAATTCATTCAGAGACTACGCCATATTATTGCTACGCATGGTGGATATGTGGAAAATATCGTACTATAGAGTTTCCCAGACCGCAGCGCCATCTGTTGTTGAAAATTGTAACTACTGTAATTTCGAAAGTTTGTCTGCCTGAAAATGTACTGTTGTCCCAAGCATATTGCAACAAACGGTGTATTTCTATCGCTGCTCGTTTAGTTTGTATTGCCGTTTCAAATATACCGGTCATTTTTGAAACACCCTGTATGTGTGCTTGGTAGCAATCGTTTGAGCTCATTGTGGTCAAGCGGTTAGCGTCCGTGCTACGAAAAATGAAAGCGTGTGAGGCGACGGTTCGAGTTCCACTTAAACTTAATTTTTAATGTACAGTTCTTTCATCACTGGTCATATATGGTTTGCTTCCAAACTATCGGAAGGAAGAGAAATATTTCAAAATGTCAACGAGGTGTAGGCTACGGACTTCAAAATAAAACCGTGATCCGAAAACCGTCGCCTCGGCCTGTTAGTTACACAACTATTTTCAACTTCAAAAAGGCATTCTCGATTGTTTACCTGCATGCAGTTGCACCCTACGCTACCACAAGGACACCGGGACAGAAAGGTATAAACGTAATATAACGAAAAAAACCCTGGTGAAATCCGTTCGACCACGGCGTAATAGCGCGGAATATTTTATTAATTATGAGGCGGCGATAATGTTCTGGCTTATCAGTGTACACACTATGTGGCCAAAAGTATCCGGACACCCCCAAAAACATACGTTTATAATATTAGGTGCGTTGTGCTGCGTCCTACTGCTAGGTGCTCCATATTAGCGACCTCAGTAATTAGACATCGTGAGAGAGCAGAATGTGGCGCTCCGCGGAACGTGGTCAGGTGATTGCGTGTCATTTGCGTCATACGTCTGTACGCGAGATTTCCACACTCCTAAACATCCCTAGGTCCTCTGTTCCCAGCGTGATAGTGAAGTGGAAACGTGAAGGAACACGTACAGCACAAAAGCGTACTGACAGAGACCACCGACAGTTGAAGAGGATCGTAATGTGTAATAGGCAGGCATCTACCCAGACCATCGCACAGGAATTCCAAACCGTAGGATCCATTGCAAGTACTACGACAGTTAGGCGGGAGATGACAAAACTTGGATTTCATGGTCGAGCGGCTGCTCATGAGCCACACATCGCGCCGGTAAATGCCAAACGACGCCTCTCTTGGAGCAAGGAGCGTAAACATTAGACGACTGAACAGTGGAAAAACATTGTGTGACGAATCACGGTACACAATGTGGCGATTCGATAGCAGGGTGTGGGTACGGCGAATGCCTGGTGAACGTCATCTGCCTGTGTGTGTAGTGCCAACAGAAGTTCCGAGGCTGTGATGTTATGGTATGGTCGTGTTTTTCATGGAGGGGGCTTCCACCCCTTGTTGTTTTGCGTGGCACTATCGCAGCACAGGCCTACATTGATGTTTTAAGCACCTTCTTGCTTCCCACTGTTGAAGAGCATTTCGGGGATGGCGATTGCACCTTTCAACACGATCGAGCACCTGTTCATAGTGCACGGCCCCTAACGGAGTGGTTGCACGGCAATAACATCCCTGTAATGGACTGGTCTTAACAGAGTCCTGACCTGAATCCTACAGAACACCTTTGGGATGTTTTGAAACGCCGACTCCGTGCCATGCCTCACCGACCGACATCGATATCTCCCATCAGTGCAGCACTCCGTGAGTAATGGGCTGCCATTCCCCAAGAAACCTTCCAGCACCTGATTGAACGTATGCCTGCGAGAGTGGAAGCTGTCATCAATGCTAAGGGTGGGCCAACGTCATATTGAATTGCAGCATTACCGATGGAGGGCGCCAGGAACTTGTAAGTCATTTTCAGCCAGGTGTCCGGATACTTTTGATCACATAGTGTAGCTTACAAGATCTCTCTGCTTCGAAAATGTTACTAAAACTTCTGTGCATAGTTGCCGGGTGTCACATCACTCCGCAAAGCTATCAAGGTCTTGTCGAAATCATGCCACCCAGAATCTGTGCTGCACTACCTTTCGCAGATGGGCTAAACATTACTAAGTACGTAGTCATAATGTTTTGGGTTTTCACTGTATTACTTTCCAATATTGTGAGACTTCACTGAAAGAAACATATTATTTGAAATGTACCCTAGTCATAAACATTTTTGAGTATAAGAAATTATCTTCAGAAGTACTCTTTCTATCTGCAGCGGAACCTCACTGTTTCGAAACATCGTTGTCAATCAAAACTGTGCGTCTGACCTGGACTCGAACTAGGGACCTTCTGTGCCGTTTGGAAAATACCAGAGTCGTACTGAAAAAAAAAACAGACTATAAACACATGTCGGGGTCGTACATAGATAGCTCGGTCGGTGAGAACATCCCTGGCGAAGGTAGGATTGCAGGTTTGAGTCCCGGTCCGAAAGACAGTTTTAATCAGTCATGAAGTTTGAATATACGGGCAGTTTGCCTTCATACGGAATGCAAAGTCATAGGTGTGTATCGTATGGCATATTTTTGTCGATCAGTTAAAATGGGTCGTTGATACCAAATCAGCAGGTTTTTTTAAACGCTAAACACTGGTATTTCCTAGGTTTTTGGACAGATGGATGGAGCGAATGTTAAACTGTCTGTTTTGCAAGTTGGAGACTGTGGCTAAGAGTTTAGATGCACGCAGTGAGAACGTTTAAAAGACAATGTAAAAGGTGGCGGACAAACGTTAGCATACATGCGTACGTATACCTATGGCCACAGATCGTACAGTGTGATGCAACAAAATAAAATTTTGTGAGTAAATGAAGTTTTCCCACTCTTAACATTTAGCGTAAACTTCTAAATATGGTATTTCACGTTAGCGGTACAGGAGCACTTTATCATATGTATTCAACCGCCAAAAGCAAAAATGGTTTTATACAAAATACGTCGTTTGCGATGTTACTTCGAAGATATTTATATCTTTACTATCGTACAGTTGGGCAGTAGGAAGAAAAGAAGAATTGAGAGGATTTTAAACGCAATTAGTCTAGACGCAGTGGCGAATAGTTTTGTGTTAGCAGAAGATCCAACACCGTGTTACTAGAGGAGGCCGAAGCGCACGCGTTTTAGCTCACGCAGGCTGGCGTGAGGAGGGAAGACTGAACTGACGTGAGGTCTGGAACATGACAAGGAATTAGAATTCAGAAAGCGGACGTAATTAGTTTCATACTTAACTTTAAACCATTAATGATGAACGTCGCTCTTGACGGTACATGATTCACAACATTATTCGTTCAGAATACATTCTTGAATATATGAATTATAGTAACTGAATATGGCGCCTTGCTAGGTCGTAGCAAATGACGTAGCTGAAGGCTATGCTAAACTGTCGTCTCTGCAAATGAGAGCGTCTGTAGTCAGCGAACCATCGCTGGCAAAGTCGGCTGTACAACTGGGGGTCTCTCTAGACTAGACCTGCCGTGTGGCGGCGCTCGGTCTGCAATCACTGATAGTGGCGACACGCGCGTCCGGCGTATACTAACGGACCGTGGACGATTTAAAGGCTACCACCTAGCAAGTGTGGTGTCTGGCGGTGACACCACAAATAGTCATCGGGATAATTGGTAAATACGCTAGCGGATTAAATGCTTAGAAAAGCTATGAAATAGGAATTATTATTTTGACATAAGCTTGGTATAAACGCTGACGAAGTGCATATTCAGTGGTTGTAAATGTCTTGTTATTAATAAATGTCAAAGTAAGAAAAATAGTAAGGTGGACTAGAGGTATAGGTTCCAAAGTATGAAACGTTCATCTGGGAGGGGGGGATTAAAAACAGCTATTACCCCGTGACACCGATTTCCGGATGAAGACGTAAACATGTAAACTGTCATAAACACTGCGAATATGCCTAAATATGCGTTTATTTGTTTGTACATGTGTGGACAAGCCCATATAAAAGGTCGCACGGGGTGTGACGCAATTGTCCCGGCAAATAGACACACAGACACAACAGTTTATCGTGGTCGTTTAATGACGGCCATTACACAGGGAAGTGTTGGTCGCCAGTGAGTTGACACAGAGTAATCCGTTCCGGTTGATAACCCCAGTTACCTTTGTGACTGTGTTGTACAGATAATATCCGCGCATCAGTGCAATTGGGTCTGACAATACGAAATTTGTTCGGTGACGTTGCTTCTGTCGAGTTGGAAACTATTGACAATTGCGCCGTTCCCTCACCCTTTCACTCAGACGCTGACAGGACGGAATCGCGTCTATGGGAGACGACAACGAAAGATAAAAAAAATTAACAGAATAATTCACAGGTCGACAAAACTCCTTCATCACACGACATATCGTACAGGACTGTTGCTATTGCCCTATTGTGACTATTCCTGTGCCGATAGGCAGCTCAAGTGTGACAGTTTCTAAACATTAGAACGCCGGCCGCTGTGGCCGAGCGGTTATAGGCGCTTCAGTCTGGAACAGCGCGACCGCTACGGTCGCAAGTTCGAATCCTCCTTCGGGTATGGATGTGTGTGATTCATTCTGGTCCTTTGGTTGGTTAGGTTTAAGTGGTTCTAAGTTTTAGGGGACTGATGACCTCAGATGTTAAGTTCCATAGTGCTCAGAGCCATTTTAACCATTTTAAACAACAGAACGACGCCTTGACTCGACAGATTAAACAGAGTAAACATACACACAGTTAGCACATACGGGTAAATCGTCTTATTCGAATCGATTGCAGCATCTCGGTTCCAAATAAATCACCAACAGGGAAGTCCATAGTTCGTGGTCTAGTGGCTAGCGTTGCTGGCTCTGGATCACGGGATCACGGGTTCGATTCGCGGCCGGACTGGGGATTTTCTCTGGCCGGGGACTGGGCGTTTGTGTTGTGCTCATCATCATCATCATCATCATTCGTAACAGTGGCTAGATTCGATTATGAAAAAAATGGTCTGTACAGATATTGGGACTTTGTAGGGGCGCTGATGACTGTGCAGTTGAGCGCCCCACAAACTAAACATCATCATCATCACCAGCAGGGAAGCATTTAAGGGCACCAGCAGGGAAGCATTTAAGGGTCTGCGGAACGACAGAGTCAGATCCGCCATGCCGTGAAGCACAATTGAGACGAATGATAGCTATTGATATGGCGCGCGCCGCTATCCTGTGATCTTGTTTAGAGCGCGCGCTATAATCGACTATAGTTCGCTGTTCTGGTGCGGGTGGCGCTTCGGTGGTAATTTGCTATTACTATTACGTCGCTGGCGAGTGTTTGCGGTGGCCGGCGGAAAGCGAGAGGGTAGTCGGTTTTCTGGGTATTGCACGGAACGTGAAGTTCGCTCTGCCTGACCTGCTGGTGACTAGCTCTAAAGCCGTCGGCACACGGGCCGTGCTGTCGAACGTTAACGTCGAGCTCGCCAAGTTCAACGTGCTGCTGAACGCTCAGGAACGATGCGACTTGTGCATACGGTACGTGGGCCCAAACCTGGTATACGCGATCGCAACGCACTCCAGCGGCAGCTGAGGGATGTTTCTAGTTCGTAAATCACACTGTTTACTCAACGGGCGCGCGTAAAACTCCCACGTTAGCTCTATTAATACGCACATTTCTTCCATCGTCCACGAAAAGGAAAGTACCATGTCCAATCAACAAGGACATAGACATATAGAAGTTCCATTACAAACAGTGCGGTACAAATTTGGAACACTTCTCCGCATAAGATAAACATTATTTCATCATTCCCAGCCGGCCGAAGTGGCCGAGCGGTTCTAGGCGCTGCAATCTGGAACCGCAGGACCGCTACGGTCGCAGGTTCGAATCCTGCCTCGGGCATGGATGTTTGTGATGTCCTTAGGTTAGTTAGGTTTAACTAGTTCTAAGTTCTAGCGGACTAATGACCTCAGCAGTTGAGTCCCATAGTGCTCAGAGCCATTTGAACCATTTTGAGCCATCATTCCCACATTTTAGTAACACCCCAAGGTCAGTCTTACTTGATCACTGTTCCTACCCAGTAGCAGAATCATTTCAACATGTGAATTACGAAGCGTAAAAGAAGACGGAGCAAAGTATCTTTATACAAGTAGCGCAAGCTGTCCTTTCGATTAAGCCAGTCGAACAATGTCACCCCTCAAAAAAAGGTGAACTTGTATTTACATAACATCAAATATTATAGTCTATACTTTTATTAAACTAATAATAAAGTACCAGAACCTAATAAAAAAGCGAATGTTAGGAAAAAATAACTGATTGTGTCATGACGCGAACCACCGCCCCAACAAAAAAAAAAAAAAACTCGTTGTAGGACACTGTCGCTATTCATTACGGTAAACCAGCATCACACCTTTCGTATCTAATCATAGTGTCTTACCGCTTGTTAAAACCTTAATCGCAGATACGTTACTAACTGAAATTTAATGGCAACAAATTGTACCAAGAAAAATGCATTTTGGGTGGATCTTCAGTGTGTCGCTGCCTTCAAATAGCCTACTCTCATTATACGCAAGTTACAATAATTCTTTTGCCACGAATATGATGTTTCTCATCGTTTTATTGGAACGAATCACACAGTTAACAACTGGTTTTCCAGTGATTCTCAATTTGCTGGTGCTCAGAAACGGCAAATATACATACAGGCTTGAAATGAATGCCAATATGGCGCATCACAACTCTGCACTGAAGGGAGACGGCGTGCGTGTGACGTAGGTGGCGTTGTGCCATCTCATTGGTCAACGCTCAGACGCACGCTCAGAATATCTGACACGCCGGATATTGCTCTGCACGTTCGGTAAGACTCCCGAGCGTGCTATTCCACGCTATGACGTCAGAAACTCGGCACGCTCAACGCTCAACGTTCGGATGCACGGTCCGTGTGCCGACGGGTTAAGGTTGTTGTGCCTCGCAGTATGAGCAGAGTGGTCTGGGGAGGAGGCGACTCGCCGCTGTGCTGGACATGCGGTGGTGATTACTTGGCGTACTCGTTCTGCCCGCTTGTCTGATGTGGAGGTCCGGTGGGGTCCTGTGATACTCTGGCCCGGAGACCACTAGTTGCTGAATTTTGGAGTCGTCTACCAGGTTAGGGTGTGGGCTCGGTTGGCTCGTCAGATTTTCTGCTGGAAGCTCCAGCAGCGGTTTCTGATGTGGCTCGGCGTTGTTGGAAATTTTTGCTGTGTGTGTGTGTGGCACGTTACGACATTTGTTGGTACTAATTTATTTGCTCAACTGGAGTATCTTTTGGTTATCCCGCTGAGTGGGTCGTTGCCCAGCCGGTCTGCTCAGCGTTGCCTTTGGTGGTGCCTGTTCGTCGCTTTTTGAAGGAATTCACGTAGGTGGTTCCTGTTACCTACCCGGAGTTGCGTTCATGTATGGTATATTTGGTATAGCGTCCCCAGTGAGGTAATAAGAAAACACGTAAAAAACAGTATTTATAAAGAAGAGACACTAAAAAATTTTATTTCATAATGTACCCATAAAATAATAATTTCTCTGTGTAAGTTTCGAGTGCAAAGAAATATAACAAAATGATCTAAAGAGACGACAAGATAGGCTCTTTTGTTAATTTTTTAGTCGTCTTCACTTCTTCTCTTGTCTTGATTGCGTGTAGACGGACATCTTGCGAGTGCTGGCAAATGTAAGCATATTTGTATTAATTAAGCAAATAATATATTGATTTAATATCATTGTTCACTTTTAATTTGTAAGAGGTGACCCCGATTTCATGTCCGCCTTCCTTTGAATTAACCTGCATTCGAGTAATTTGCAGTTCAACAATCGCAGCGGCCGATGCAGCCAACGACGCCATTACGTGGCGATATTAACTTAAAAAAAGCGGAAGCGAAATAATCGCCCGCTATTAACATAATATACATTTTTCTCCACAGCTGCCCGACGCTGCAGAAAATGCGTAGCTTTAAGATTCTTATTTTCAGTACAACAGCCGAGAGTCAGAGCCAGAACTCCGACTACGAGGCAATGGTTAACGGAGGTAAGAAAAAATACTCTAGCGCGTGTGTGGGACGCAATTGTAATTAATAACTAAAGATTTTTTGCTTTAAAGTGAACTGACTAGCCGAGGAAATTAATATGAAAAGTTCATTCCATTGTTCAACTTATATGATCAAATCTTAAGATTCTGCGAGTCTAACATTCATTAACGTAACAAGTAATTCAAGATTAATATTGTTAAAAAGGAGAACTTCACAAAAGCATTTAATCGTAAATAAAAATTGAATGAAATATCATTTTTATTAAGGCCCACCACGTAAGTCGGCAACAATCAAAATAAAAATAATAATATATTAAATTACGACTGCCGACGGACGCGAGATTGGCATTTGATGTGTTAGGTATGGTCTGCCCACGAAAGGCCGTTTTGGACAGTATAGGCATAGCGAATTACTGCTGCTTGGTATATGTGGTCTTCTGGGACCTGAACAACACGATCTCGTCAATTTGGTTTGTGTAACAGCATTTAGTGGTATGTTCTGTATTTTTATCTCACTGCGTTATTATTAACTTGGTGGAATAGTAGCGTTTGGTGTCGTTAAGGCACTTCTAAGCCTGTGGTTTGACTATTCATGTGCACTTGGCTGTTATTGTTTTGTTTTAAGAAGCGCTATTTGTTGTGTCGTGTGTGTTGGCTTCCGGCACTTGTCAAGAGCGCCCGAGTTAACTGCGTCGTGGTTATCATGTGCTGTCGGGATGTTATACCGTATTTTTGAGTTTTATCTTGTGTTGATATTATCTGTCGTGTGTTACAGAACATAACCAAGGTGCGTAAGTGATGGGCAGTTGTGGGAGGCATGTCGGGGAGCTCTCAGCGGTTTATTTCGGGGACCGTTTGTAGTGGGAAGGCTCTGAAAGTGTTGAGAGCTCGCTCGTCTGTGATTGCGCTGGGAGTTGCCCTCGCCCTTTGGTTGTATCAAATTATTATTTTGTTATTATATTTATTGGTTGTATGTTGCGTTTCTTTGATTTTATGGTGCCAAGTGCCATTATCTTTCTCAAAGTTTTTTTTATATAATTGATTTTAAATTGTAATGCCAAGTTAACTTATTATTGGATGTTGGTCTCTGCAGTAAAATCTTTTAAATCACCATTGTAATTAGTTCTTGCACAAGAAATTTCTTTTATTTTATGGTGCCAAGTTGCCATTATTATTATTTATTTTAAGTTTATTACTGCTCTTACTGTTTTCCGATTTTATGGTGCCAAGTGTCAAATGATCTTAAGTTGTGTTGCCAGGTTAACTTATTATTGGATTTTGTCTCTTGGGTAAACTCTAAAAGCACTATTGTAAAAGGTTCTTTGATTTTATGGTGGCAAGCCGCCGTTATTGTTTTTTAAAGCTCATTCTTTTAACCATTTGTTAAGTTCTGTAAGTTATATGAATTTGTTGTTATTTAAAAGAGTTTAGTATTGGCATTTTAATAAATTGTGGACAGAGTCTGCTGTTTGAATATTATTGGGTGGAAATCCTTGGATAGTGGTCCTATAAGAAAACACATTCCAGATATCAGAAAATCCCATGAGTGCAGAAGACTTGTCAGCCACGAGAGTTTTCTCGACGTGTATTTAGAAGAGAAAGTGATGTGGTGTGGACGCGGTACCGGCTCCAGGTAGTGTTGCGGGCTTTTACCGTACCGGCCGTCCACATTCGACAGATACACAGGATGATCGATATCTTAGAGCTCCAGGACTGAATCTGGCGTTCCGAGAGGCTCCAGGACGTCGTGTACTGCGTCAGACTGTCAGGAGACGAATCTCCATTACCGTTGACCATGGCAGGCATCTCGTCGTAAACAGCAGCACCACGGACTTCGTTAAAAGTGCATAAGAACCATGCCCAATGAACGCCCCAGGACTGACGTTGACTGTTGTTTACGGACAAAATCCGGATATGTTATTATCTGATAATCGCAGACAATGTGTTTGAAGACAACTCGGTAATATCAGACGCGTCCAATACTGGGTCCCACTTATTCAACGAGGCGGTGGTTGGGTGGTGTCCTGGGGTGAGATTACATGGGGCCACCGCACACCACTTGCGGTTGTTGAGGCAATCTCACAGCTCTACGGTACAGGGACGAGATTCTGCAGCCTATACTGGGACCGTATCGCCGACATTTTAGTGACAGTGTCGTCCCTATAGATGGTAAATCAACAGGCTCAACGTGCTTTTCTCATGAACACGTTCCTTCAACATGCCAGCGTCACTACATCCGAGTGGTCTTCAGTTCTCGAAACGCAAATCCAGTCGCATATGTGAGGGATCGATAGAGACGAGCTGTTTATCGAAATCGACAATGACTGAGTGGTCTGCGCGACTTACGCACAATCGGCATTGAAGAGTGGAACAGTTTTGACCGGGACTGGCTTGATGATGTCATCGGTGGTCTGTCACGACGGATTCAGTCCTGTATCCGAGCAAGGGGGCTTTCCCATCACGTACTGACGTTGCTCGGGAGTCCTACGAAAAAAACCCTCATGGGAAACAGACGGTTTTGTCGTTACAGAACTGTTGGTTTTTTTGACTGTGCGATCTGAACACATTTCAAATGAATACAGACACATGCCTCAGTGCCAAGTTTAATTTTCTGTGCCATGAATTTTGAAACAAGGAGGTGAAGAAACCCCAGTAGTGTGTATAGGATCAACCGTAAGTCCATCGAAGAAATTTCGGCGTTTGGTTCAAATGGCTTTAAGCACTATGCGACTTAACTTCTGAGGTCATTAGTCGCCTAGAACTTAGAACTAATTAAACCTAGCTAACCTAAGGACATCACACACATCCATGCCCGAGGGAGGATTCGAACCTGCGACCATAGCGGTCGCTCGGCTCCAGACTGTAGCACCTAGAACCGCACGGTCACTCCGGCCGGCCTTTCGGCGTTTGTTCAGGAATCATTTTGATATGAGGTATCCGTGGTCAGATGACCATCAGGTTGGCTTTAGGAAAGGTAAACGCACCAGAGAAGCAATTTTGACGTTGCGGCTGATAATGGCAGCAACACTAAAGAAAAATCAAGACACTTTCATAGGATTTGTTGACCTGGAAAAAGCGTTCGACAAATGGTACAAGAGGATGTTCGAAGTTATGAGGAAAGTAGGGGTAAGCTATAGGGAGAGAAGGATAATATACAACGCGTACTTGAGACAAGAGGGGTTAATAAGCGAGGAAGACCAAGAACGAAGCGCTCGGATTAAAAAGTGTGTAACACAGGAATGCAGTTCCTCACCTCTATTCTTCAATCTTTACATCAAAGAAGCAATAATGGATATAAAAGAAAAGTTCAGGAGTGAACTTAAAATTTAAGGAGAAAGGATATCAGTAATAGGCTTCGCTGATGAGATTGCAATCCTCAATGAAAAATGAACAGTCTAATGAGCACAGAATATGGATTGACTGCAAGGCGAAGAAAGACGAAAGTAACGAGAAGTAGCAGAAATAAGAACAGCGAGGAACTTAACATCAGGATTATGTTCACGAAGTAGATGAAGTTAAAGATCCTACCAATTAGGCAGCAGAATAAGAAATCACGAACGGAGCAAGGAGGACGTCAGAATCAGATTAGCACTGGCAAAGAGCAAGAGCAAAAGCAAGATAAGTCTACTAGAATCAAACATAGGCGATAATTTGAATAAGAAATATATCAGAATGTACGTTTGAAGCACGGCATTGTATGGTAGTGAGACATGGACAGTGGGAAAACCAGAAGATGGTTCAAATGGCTCTGAGCACTATGGCACTTAACATCTGCGGTCATCTGTCCCCTAGAACTTAGAACTACATAAACCTAACTAACCTAAGGACATCACACACATCCATGCCCGAGGCAGGATTCGAACCTGCGACCGTAGCGGCCGCGCGATTCCAGACTGAAGCGCCTAGAACCGCTCGGCCACACCGCCCGGCAGAACTGAAGACAATCGAAGCGTTTGAGATGTGGCGTACAGAAGAATGTTGAAAATTACGTGGACTGATAAGGTAAGTGAGGAGGCGATGAAAGGAATATGTGGAAAAGACTGAGAAGAAGAGACCGGATGGTAGGACACGTGTTAATACTTCAGAGAATGACTTCCATGGTACCAGATGGAGCTGTACAGGGTAAGAACTCTAGGGAAAGACAGAGACCGAAATACATCCAACAAGTAATGAAGAACGTAGTGTGAAAGTGCTACTCTGAGATGAAGAGGATGGCAGAGGAGGGGAAATGGTGGCGGACTGCCTCATACCACCCACGAAGGAAACTCCCCATCGTGTTCCCTCAACTGCACCGTGTGACAAGACATACTATTGGGACCCTTATATGAAGTATTCGGTACGACGATTTTACGTATTATACGCATTTCAGAGTGCACCAAACGTTAAAATACAACTTTTGGTACTCTGTATTGTAACAAGAGCATTGTATACGAGGTGTATAAAACGTAACAGACCCATTTAGTCAACTACGACCCATTTAAATACAATTAACAGGAATCTTTAATTACTGGAAAAGCATCTTCTTGTAATTTTCAATTTTATGATATTTACTCACTGTAACGTTATTCCGTTTATGCAACTATCAGAGAATAATCACGTAGAAATGTTAGTGATATAATCAGCTAAGTCATTAAATGGGAAATTAATTGTCAAAAGTCGATTATTTCATAAAACGTGAAAATTAATGTTTGGCTAGATTTCTCGCTAGCTGACGCACTAAACGTTATGCTCACTCACAAGGGATTATGTTTCTATGAAACCTCAAATCATACTCATTGCAGTTAATTCTGTAACTACGAGTTCTACAACTTTCTGTCATAAACAAAGTATTATTTCGATCATTTGGTCAAAACGACATTACCGTGCAAAATTTGAACCTCAACATCTATTCCCGCGTTATGTAAAGTACTCCAAACTACCTTAGTATCAAAATTCCTGTCGTAATTAAGAAGATATTAATTGTTTTCTATTAAGTATAGTTAGTCATATTTCTCAAGCAGAATTTTGATACTAAATTTAAAAAGCAATTTTAGAAATAGCTTTCTTATAGTCAGTCATTTATTACATACTAGACTGTAACTGTAACTTCTTATGAAGCACCAATTTTAATTGTAACTCAACATGACTTTGTTGAGCAATACTTTCAAAGAATTTGTATTTTTAAGAAACCATGTAAGTTTCACCAACTGCGACATAATCACGTACACAAACAGTGATCCAATGCTGTCAAATGTTTTCTAGTGCAGTCTCTGATCACAGTATCAATTCTTTGGACGATGACGGGTTTCAGTCCGTAATGACCATCCTCAGATCTTTTTTATTACGGCCTTATCACTTTAGGACATGGTGTAAAAAAGATCTGAGGATGGTCATTACGGACTGAAACCGGTCATCGTCTAAAGAATTGATGTTGTGATCAGAGACTGGAATAAAAATCATTTGAAACTATATAAGAGCTCGGGAGTGGGAACAGAGTGGCAGTTGTTTTAAAAAAATTTTCAAATGTGTGTGAATTCCTAAGGGGCCAAACTGCTGAGGTCATAGGTCCGTAGACTTACATACTATTTAAACTAACTTATGCTAAGAACAACACAAACACACACACACACACACACACACACACACACACACACACACACACATGCCCGAGGGAGGACTCGAACCTCCAGCGGGAGAGCCGCGCAATCCGTGACATTGCGCCTCAAACCGCGCGGCCACACAGCGCGGCAGTTGTTTTCATTTTCTTTCTTTGAGCTGTCCATTGTACGAATGTTCCGGAACAGTATAAAATTAACAGAAAATGCTAACTATGTGCTGGTGTAAATTAGTTAACATAATCGTCTTTCCACATTGACTCCTGGTATTTCTGCAGTGAAGCAGTTAATATTCTGCACCCCAATTAACATTGAATTGGTGGAGAAAAGTCGTGGAAACCAACAAGATAAGTACACGGTCCAAGCATTCCATTGAACTTAAGACAAACTCGAAATCTACGAGTATGCTGATCGAACATTTTTAGCTAGAAGCTGGTAAAAGCTGGTAAACAAAGTGTGTTAGAATCGCCAATCAAATTGGGTACCGGATTGTTGATATGTGGACCGCGGATTATTGGAAACGTGTCGCTTTGTCGGATGAGTCACGTTTCTTCTTACACTGGATCAATCATCGTTTCCGAATATGCAATCATCCAAGTGAACGGTTGCTCGAAATGTGCACCGCACTCAGCTGGCACAGCGTTATGGAATGGGGGACATTCACCTGGGCTTCCGCAGGACCTGTGGTACCAAACGAAGGCAATGCGACGGCCGTGGAGTACGTGAGTATTGCGGACCACCTGCACTCCTCAATGCTGCATATCTTCCCCGCCAGTGACATCATTTTCCAGCAGGATAACTGTCCGTGTCACAAGGTGAGAATCGTGCTGCACTTTGTCTTGGCCACCATGTTGCCCGATCTGCATCCCTTGAACACATCTGAGACGCTAGGGGGTCATCTGGCGGTGAGTACCTCTAGAAACACATTAAACATCTGTCGAATGCTCGGCACGCTGAATCATTGCCGTATTGTGTACTGTACATTGACCAATGCAATATTAATAAGGTGGTCTTAGTGTTTTGCCTCATCGGTGAACTAGACAGAGTAAATAACATATTCGATATCTCTCAAAAATCAAATGCGATGAAATCTTATGGGACTTAACTGCTTAGGTCATCAGTCCCTAAGCTTACACACTACTTAACCTAAATTATTCTAAGGACAAACACACACACCCATGCCCGACGGAGGCCTCGAACCTCCGCCAGGATCAGCCGCACAGTCCATGACTGCGGCGCCTAAGACCGCGCGGCTAATCCCGCGCGGCATTTCGATATCTCTATATCCTTCAGAATGACTTCGATCTATTGGACGTGACTTTTAGTGTTCGTGAATCACACTAGCTGTAACAAGTACGTTCCGGCAATCACTAATTTATTGTCGAAACTCTATAGTGACGCAGCACGGACTGTCTGACGCGAGGAGCGTATTGTCCACCTCCAAATACGTTAATCCACTGCGACTGTATCATTGGCGAAAAAAAAAAAGCAAGAGACAAAACTAAACAGTACTCAGTCGAAGCCTAAATAGTGATTTGTATGGATCTGTGAGAACGCAAGCTTTACAAACACAAAAAAACACTCATCCCCTATTACCTGCATTTATCCTAGCGTGCAGGTATTCATTCGACAGCATCGTTGTGAAGGTAATTGACGTAACAAAGCGAACAAATTGTTCCAGGGCCGTATGAAACTGTTATTTGAGCTGTCTTCATAGAAAAAAATTACACTATTGGCCATTAAAATTGCTACACCAAGAAGAAATACAGATGATAAACGGGTATTCATTGGACAAACATATAATACTACAACTGACATGTGATAACATTTTCACGCAATTCGGGTGCATAGATCCTGAGAAATCAGTACCCAGAACAACCACCTCTGGCAGTAATAACGGCCTTCATACGCCTGGGCGTTGAGCCAAACAGAGCTTGGATGGCGTGTACAGGTACAGCTGCCCATGCAGCTTCAACACGACACCACAGTTCATCAAGAGTAGTGACTGGCGTATTGTGACGAGCCAGTTGCTCGGCCACCATTGAGCAGACGTTTTCAATTGGTGAGAGATCTGGAGAATGTGCTGGCCAGGGCAGCAGTCGAACATTTTCTGTATCCAAAAAGTCCCGTACAGGACCTGCAACATGCGGTCGTCCATTATCCTGCTGAAATGTAGGGTTTCGCAGGGATCGAATGAAGGGCAGAGCCACGGATCGTAACACATCTGAAATGTAACGTCCACTGTTCAAAGTACCGTCAGTGCTAACAAGAGGTGACCGAGACGTCTAACCAATGGTACCCCATATCATCACCCTGGATGATGCGCCAGTATGGCGATGATGAATACACGCTTCCAATGTGCGTTAACCGCGATGTCGCCAAACACGGATGCGACCATCATGATGCTGTAAACAGAACCTGGATGCATCCGTAAAATGACGTTTTGCCATTCGTGATCCCAGGTTCGTCATCGCAGGTGCTCCTGTCTGTGATGCAACGTCAAGGCTAACCGCAGCCATGGTCTCCGAGCTGATAGTCCGTGCTGCTGCAAACGCCGTCGAACTGTTCGTGCAGATTTGTTGTCTAGCAAACGTCCCCATCTGTTGACTCAGGGATCGAGACGTGGCTGCACGATCCGTTACAGCCATGCGGATAAGATGCCTGTCATCTCGACTGCGAGTGATATGAGGCTGTTGGGATCCAGCACGGCGTTCCGTATTACTCTCCTGAACCCACCGATTCCATATTCTGCTAACAGTCATTGGATCTCGACCATCGCGAGCAGCAATGTCGCGATACGATAAACCGCATTCGCGATAGGCTACAATCCGACCTTATCAAAGTCGGAAACGTGATGGTACGCATTTCTGCTCCTTACACGAGGCATCACAACAACGTTTCACCAGGCAACGCCCGTCACCTGCCGTTTGTGTATGAGAAACCGCTTGGAGACTTTTCTCATGTCAGCGTGTTGTATGTGTCGCCACCGGCGCCAACCTTGTGTGAACGCTCTGAAAAGCTAATCGTTTGCATGTCACAGCATTTAAATTTCGCGTCTGTAGCACGTCATCTTCATGGTGTAGCAATTTTAATGGCCAGTAGTGTACTTGCATTTATCCTGCCGTGCAGGTATTCATTCGACAGCAGACTCATGAAGGTAACTGACGTAACAAAACGAATTGATTGTTCCAGGACCGTATGAATCTGTTATTTGAGCTGTCTTCATAGAAAATAATTGATTACAATAATCGGAAACAATTCGCGATATTTGGAAGAAGCTTGGGTCATTGCCGACTTCGAGCACGTAAAATGTTGGAAGAATCAACGGGAATGAAAGCAAACGTTTCCCTATCAAAAATTCATATTCCATATTTATATATCTGTTTTGTTACGTAGAAACACCAACACCATTAATAAGTTTTTAGCCTTCCATTTATGTTGGAGGAAATTAAATAAGGCTGCGACGTTACACAGTTACATTAAATTATTTCAAATGAATACGAAGAACAGAATGAGATTTTCAGTCTGCAGCGGAGTGTGCGCTGATTCTGCAGCGGAGTGTGCGCTGATATGAAACTTCCTAGCAGATTAAAACTGTGTGCCGGACCGAGACTCGAACTCGGGAAGGTAGGAGACGAGGTACTGGCAGAAGTAAAGCTGTGACGACGGGGCGTGAGTCGTGCTTGGGTAGCTCAGTTGGTTAAAAAAATTGGTAGAGCACTTGCCCGCGAAAGGCAAGGTCTCGAGTTCGAGTCTCGGTCCGGCACACAGTTTTAATCTGCCAGGAACTTTCGAATACGAAGAACGATTTTCTTTGCACCTGGGTCCGCACCTGCTGAGAGAATCCACGCCGCCTGCAACTGTCTCAGTTTTTACACAGTTTCTTTTTCGTGCTACGTAGACACGTAGCTAGTTACGAACTTGCAGCATGATGTAGGGAAAAAATATGTCCGCAGCTTGTCTTATAATCGAAATAAATGGTTGTAGCTCCGTCGTACTGTAAGTTGCATTGAGAGGTATCTATTTTTTATTTCCTGATGGTGATTAATTTCAGACACCTGTGTCCATTTTCAAACTATCCGTGCAGTAAGTGTGACAAATATAGGCGATAGCTCAACAATAGAAACTGCCCCAGCGATAATAAAAGCCGTATATGGCCGACTTAGCAAGAGCAAAATACCCCACATAGGACGCACTTTAGAGAACTCTGTCTAGTTTATTTTGCTGTTGTTAAGTAGGCCATATATATAGCTTTTATTACTGCAGGGGCAGTTTCGATAATTGGGCTACCGCCTATATTTGCACACTTACTGCACAGGTAGATTGAAAATGGACACAGGTGTCCGAAGTTAGTCACCACCAAAAAATAAAAATAGGTACTTTTCAATACAACTTACGACGGTGCTAGAGCCATTTATTTCACGTATTTAGACGATCGATCATAAAGAATCTGCGATGGCAAAAATTGCAAATTCAGTCGAGTTTTGATGCTCTGGCAGCTAGCAAACGTAAATAGGTGCTTGACAAATGGCCTAAGGTCGAAATTCTGTAATAGTACGAAAGGAAACTAAAGATCAACTGTTATGCAAGCTTTCATAAAATATAAAGGATCAGCAATATTCGCCTTCATGTATGTAACAGTGTCATTTAACAGATCTCTGTATCTTTAAATTTCCCTGCTGCCTAGTGCTCAGTATTGCAGTTATCTCAAGTGAAAAACGTTCTGGAAAGATATTATAAACTGTACTCATAAAACTTGTTTCGAGATTCTTATTCATTATCAAGTGCCTGAATACAGGAAACCTCTTTTTGGCTGTTGTACGAGAAAAGACCTATATCAAATTACTGACAGAATAAGGGCCAGTTACAGTAGGGGAAAGTGCTGTTCCTCGACGATAGTGTACGTAGGAACACACGATGTGTTTTGGAGTCTATTTCAGTCTTAGTAATTGATTTTAGAATCAAATGAAGGAATGCGCGCTTCAGACTGCCAGAAGCAGTATGCGCCATTTTCTAAAATGTTTGTTGTTTTGAAACATGAGGTTGTGTTTCATGCAGAGTTTGTAAATACGTTAAAGCTATTTACAGTATATTGTTACTTCTCCAGGTACATATGCTTATGACGAATAAAATCCTATATGTTTTTTAAAACTATTTGTATAACATGTGGATAGTTAAGCCATACTTTGTCGGTAGTGCACTTTCTTGTACACAGGAACAGATGGCGGTGTTTTACCGTGGAACATGTGATACTTGCAGATGAAGTGAGTTTCTGTAATATCTTCAATAGTTTTTACCAGTCTTGAAAATGGAAATTTATCTATGTGTCCAATAGCTACTATTTCAAAATACTTTTGCTTAATTCGATTTCACTGGTGTGTAGTAGACTATCAATGTAACATCGACTGTTGAATACAATTTTGACAAGTCTGTTTCGATTACAGCGCTTTTAAATTTGTTTGTTTCTAGGTACGTGTCCATTCTGTACCTCGAAACATGTTTTCAGATTTCGAAAACACTGAATTTTCCGTAGTATTTCTTGCAATTTCAAAAAACGACTGCAGCACATAAAAATTGAATGCCATCATTTAAAAATGGAATAAGGAAATATATTAAGCTAACACTCTTCCCTACAAAACACCAAGTGCGTCCCGCGTAGTCGCATATCTCAACCATCATTATTGACAAATTACTCGAATCTAAAGTCATAAAACTGTATAACAGGAAACATACATCGCAATTAGTAACATGAGCCACATAGAGACTAATTACGAATTACGGTTGGTACTTTCATGTTATACAGTTTTCTGTGTTCTACCATTTTTACACCCATGGTTTTTGATAATGTCTGTTGTTCAGAGATCTGACGACGTTGGACGCACTTGATGGTTTGTAATGTAAGTAGCTCTTGTTCTGTGAATTATTCGATATATTTGTTAGTTTTCCTATACAACAGATGAAATAAACTTTTGCATTAATGCATGTTTTTCTGTATTCAGGCATTTGATAGTGACCAAGACGGTCGAAACCTGTTTTGCTCCAATAAAATAAAGGTTTAAAGCTATTTAAATTCCGTCAGTCCAAATGCTCCTTTATATGAGCATGCGCGTTTGCTTTTACCTAGGTAAAACACCGTCAGTGGTCATGTTTACAACTTCTGTTTACTTGCTAGATCTAAAAACAGGTCGTTACAAAAGACATTGAGGTACCATTTTCTTTTTTACTTGCGGCATTTTACGCCCGATTTTCGCTTACAGTTAAGTCTGCTGGCACATTTGATGTGTTCCTTCCTTTGATACTGGTGCTTTTGGATGCTCTCACGTTGTTGTTTGCTGCAATAGAAGTTCCTTGATGTGAAATAGGACACAGCAGTGTGAGCTGGCGTCTGTCTACATTTCACGTCAGGAAACGAGTAATGCCACAAACAAACACCTTGCCAGACAAAGGAGCATCTCAAAAATTAACAAGTGGGCGTCACTTGCTAAAGTTAGGACAAATCGGACGTAAAATGCCGTGAGTTAAAACAATCACACCTCAGTATCTTTCGCGAAGAATTGCTTTTAAATGTCGAAGGCAAAGCAAATTTTAAATATGTTTCATTGCAGAACGCTAACGACGTGATATATCAATAAAGCGGAATACGTGTGGTGATACAAATACGCATTTTTTTTTTCGTAGTTGCACAGACGGAATTTAAGTACCTTAAGGGGGGTAGGACGTCAAACTGGCCGACTGGGAGCAGGAGAGGCATCACAGGACATTTTAATTTCCACTGTCTATACTTTTACAAATAAATTCATAAAACGTAGTCAGCATGACCAGGAAGAGTTCAGGATTCACGCTCATAGCAGTGGAAGTTCAAAAATATAACAATTTTTTTTTTTTTTTACATGTGAAATGTCATCATTTTTTCACTTACTCTTGGCTGCATTCGTTGTAATAGGTACACTTTTCTTCATAAATAAGGGAGATACTTCTATGAATTCTGCGCAGCATACAAACCGTACTTACAGGTGTATGAAACTCTAGAATTTTCCAAATCTATTAAAAACTGTGCTAAAAATTGAGATAATTAACCATAAAATTTGAGTTTTTTCTAAACATGTAACAGCTCATTCATTTTTTCATTAATTAAATAAATTCTAGAGTTTTATACCCCTGTAAGTATGGTTCGTATGCTGTGCAAAATGCATCGTAGAATCTCTCTTACTTCTGAAGAAAAGTGTACCTGTAGCAACAAATGTAGCCAATAGTAAGTGAAAAAATGATGAAATTTCACACGTAAAAAAAAGTTTATTTTGTTATACTTTTGAACTTACATTGCTATGAGTTTGAAACCTGAATCTTTCCTGGTCGTGTTGACAAAGATTTATGAATTTATTTGTAAAAGTATAGACAGTGGAAATTAAAATGTGTGGTGCCTCTCCTGCTCCAAGTCGGCCCGTTTGACGTCCTACCCCGCTTAAATAACTGTGAAGCAACTATGGACGCTATATATCATACACACTGCTTTTTGTGTAGGATGTCTTCCATTAGCTTGATTTATTAAGTCTGTTTGTGGCTGTAATCGCGAAACTTACTTCAACTGTTGCTAATTTGACTGGCCGTGTAGCGTACTATAAATGTTGGAATATTTGATGGTGTGGAATTCGTTCTCACCCTTCAGCGACTAGGACGCAGTGCTTTTATTGGAAAAACAGCGCGGGTAAGGAAGTATCTTGATCATTTTGAGACGAACAAAGGAGGTGCCATGCAAAGCGAACAGTCAACATCATGCCGCTCTACGAGCTAGTTTCTTAGCAGAGAGCCAAGCGTGAAAGTGAGGCGACAGTGGAGATTCTGACGTCGACCGGTGGTGACTCACCATTCTCGGCCGCGGTGGAGACGGACACCTCAGCTCCCGCCACGTGGCCAACCAGCGCAGCGGCAACCATCGCGATCAACCACCACGGCCCGTGGAGGGTCAGCCACCGTGATGCGTGGCTTCCGTAGCGCCTGTTCGGCGCCGGACGTCTTCCCCCCATGTTTTTTACTTTCTTTAAAAAAAAAATAAAGCTCGCTATTGCAAACGGTATACCGGGAAGAAAGTGAGGGGAGACAAAGGAAAAGAATCAAGAGGCTAGCGATTTAAGCTGGAGGACAACATGGATGAGAATAGGGAGGAATTGTAAACGAACTACTGTGCGGCGGAACGAAGCGAACGGAAAAGAAAAATGCGGAAACAAAAGGCTGCTGCCCGCGGGATTTTTCTACGTGGAGGTGTTCCGGCGGTCGTCACATCCCTGTCGGCGGGTGGCAGTTTTCACCCCCTTCTGCGGCACAGGGGGGTGGCTTCTCTATTTTCGGCAATATTTTCGTCGTTTTCGCCCGCTTATCTCGCCGCTAGACGGATTCGCCGCATGTGGGGTGGGGGCAAGTACACCGGAGCGTCGGGTGATAGTGGAGGGTGAGGGATCCCCGCGACAAGTGGCCGGCCGGGGCGGCGTCGACGTCGTGGTCGTCCTGGCCGTGTGGTGTGCGCCGCTGCCGCTGCCGCTGCTGCACCGGGGGATTCCAGCGTGCAGACTGTGGGCTGGCGGCACTGCAGCGCGCGTCGATGAGTCGAGAGGGGGGGGAGGGGAGGGAGGGAGGCGGGGTGGGGGCGGGCGAGAGGGGAAGGGGAGGGGCGGAAGGAGTGGGGAGCGGAACTCTGGCGTCTGTTGTGTCGCGCCGCGCAGCTATGCGGAGGCCGTCTCCGGATGGGATTACGGCCGCGGAGGCTGCGCCGAAAGCAGCGAGGGAGGGAAGCAGGGCGTAGGTCGACGTGGTAAATTTTAATGTAGGTTAATTCTTACAGAGAAGAAAGCAGCAACCAGCCACTATTAATACTGCTATTTATGAAGGTAAATAGCGCCGTTACCGGTTTCGAAGTGGAAACTTCATCATCAGTCGGCTGTTTCACATGATTTTCAAGATACACTTTGCATTATCGTCTGTTTTCGGTTTTTATTACTCCACTGTGGCGAAGTATTGTTGCCTTACGGTAGAAAAACAGTGTTAGAAGCGCCCTATGTGAAAATAACTAACCTCCAAACGATGAAATACAGCGTAAATAAATACGTGAGGTTAAGTGGTTATGGTACTTAAGTGGTTACTATGTTATACAGTGTAATTCCGGGAGAAACGGACCACATTTCTTCTAATGCCAATCGAGGACACCCCAGGCATTTTATAATAATTAAAAAGACCCACAGTTATCTAGTACCAAATATATTTGCAACAGTCATAGGACAAATTCCTGAAAATTGTCGGCTAGGACTCCGAGGTTAAAAAAAGTTACTGGTCCATGGATCCTAGACCATCTGGGTGAGATGGAGTGACCATCACTAGGTAACAAAGTCAAAAAAGTATGCCAAGCTATGCAATGTTTCATTTATTACTGTGGTGTCACCGCCAGACACCACACTTGTTGCTAGGTGGTAGCCTTTAAATCGGCCGCGGTTCGTTAGTGTACGTCGGACCCGCGTGTCGCCACTATCAGTGATTGCAGACCGAGCGCCGCCACACGGCAGGTCTAGAGAGACTTCCTAGCACTCGCCCCAGTTGTACAGCCGACTTTGCTAGCGATGTGGTTCACTGACAAATTACGCTCTCATTTGCCGAGACGATAGTTAGCATACCCTTCAGCTACGTCATTTGCTACGACCTAGCAAGGCGCCATTACCAGTTACTATTGATATTATGAATAATGTACCGTCAAGAGCATTTACGGATTAAAGTTAAGTATTCCACCAGCTACGTCCGTTTTCTTAATTCTAATTTCCTTGACCAGTTCCAGACCTCACGCCAGCCTGCGTGAGCTAAAACGCGTGCCTTTCGGCTTCCTCTTGTAGCCCGGTGTTGGCTCTCCTGCCAACCCACAACAATTACAACATGAAATAAATCGTAGAAAACATTCTAATTAAATAAATAGGGTATTAGACGCCGACAAAAGGCTTTGCAATGCCCTTCGCCGTTCAAACTGGTAACTTTTAAAAATTATGAGACACATCAAAAAAATCCGCTTCTTATCTCTTTCTCCACATCCCAACTTTACTATGTATGTCACAAGTGTTATCGAAATTTGCAGATGACGCATTTGAGCCAACCAGCTTTGATGACTGTGCAGTAGCACTCCCGCACACACGTTCTCGCCAGGGCCTTCTTTGTCATCTCCAGGTTGGGGTCAGAGTCTGCTCAGCCAGATGTGTGGCTCCTGCTCTTTTCCTTCACTGACAGAGCTCTTGGCTTCTTCGCTTTTTGCCTATACACCTCCTTGCTTTTTTTAATAAGCTCCGTTGGCTTTGTCAGTTTGCAGTTTAATGTTTTCCATAGTTTTAGCAACTTTTGTGGAAGCACGTCGTGCTGTGATTTTCTGTTTTCACCTCCACGATCAGAGTTATTTTATTTGGGACTTTCGTTGGTGTTTGAAGTATCTCTGGAACCGCTAGCACCTCTGTGATGTCTTGAAAACTGTAGGAGCACTGCTAACTACTCCACTGGTGGTAGGAGGTGCTTCTACCAGTGTTGGTTCCGCTGATTCTTCGGTGGGGAGGTAGGCACGCTCTGGGAAAACTGCCATTCCGAAAGGTGCGATTAAACTTGCCCTACATCCAGATAAAGGATTCGGCACTGTTGCTGCTTTCGCCCAAGCGGATCCCAAGAATTCGCCAAATTACAGTGAAACGTGTCCTTAGAAAAATTTTTGAATTACTACGCTGATAAACCTCAAATGGTTCAAATGGCTCTGAGCACTATGGGACTTAACATCTGTGGTCATCAGTCCCCTAGAACTTAGAACTACTTAAACCTAACTAGGCTAAGGACATCACACACATCCATGCCCGAGGCAGGATTCGAACCTGCGACCGTAGCGGTCGTGTGGTTCCAGACTGTAGCGCCTTTAACCGCTCGGCCACTCCGGCCGGCAATAATCCCTACAATAGAATGGCCCTGACTAACAATAATCTATACCTTTCATGAATCACTTACCTCACAAAAAACTTCGTTACTCGAACTACTGCAATACATCAAGCGCCAATACTGCCAGCGAAATAAAAGATTATAACTGCTGAAAGCACTAACTATTGATAGGCATAGTTAGCAAATGAGAGATTTTGATAGAGAACAAACAATGTGTTTACCTTAATAGTGTTCAAAAGTCGTAATATATATATCAGTTCATGACATGCAGTCTTACAAATTTACTGTCTCTGATGGACACACGTCCAGATCATCCGCACTCAAAACTCCGCCATCTCTCTCCCCACATCCACCACTGCTGGCGGCTCACCTCCAACTGCGCAACGCTACGCGCTGTTCACATCCAACAGCCCAACACTACAGTAGCGAATATTACAACAATGCCAACCGGCCACAGACTGCACACAGCACAGTCAGTGATTTTTATACAGAGCGCTACGTGGCATGTTGCTGTTGTTGTTGTGGTCTTCAGTCCTGAGACTGGTTTGATGCAGCTCTCCATGCTACTCTATCCTGTGCAAGCTTTTTCATCTCCCAGTACCTACTGCAGCCTACATCCTTCTGAATCTGCTTAGTGTATTCATCTCTTGGTCTCCCCCTACGATTTTTACCCTCCACGCTGCCCTCCAATACTAAATTGGTGATCCCTTGATGCCTCAGAACATGTCCTACCAACTGATCCCTTCTTCTGGTCAAGTTGTGCCACAAACTTCTCTTCTCCCCAATCCTATTCAATACTTCCTCATTAGTTATGTGATCTACCCATCTAATCTTCAGCATTCTTCTGTAGCACCACATTTCGAAAGCTTCTATTCTCTTCTTGTCCAAACTATTTATCGTCCATGTTTCACTTCCATACATGGCTACACTCCATACGAATACTTTCAGAAATGACTTCCTGACACTTAAATCAATACTGGATGTTAACAAATTTCTCTTCTTCAGAAACGCTTTCCTTGCCATTGCCAGCCTACATTTTATATCCTCTCTACTTCGACCATCATCAGTTATTTTGCTCCCCAAATAGCAAAACTCCTTTACTACTTTAAGTGCCTCATTTCCTAATCTAATTCCCTCAGCATCACCCGACTTAATTAGACTACATTCCATTATCCTTGTTTTGCTTTTGTTGATGTTCATCTTATATCCTCCTTTCAAGACACTGTCCATTCCATTCAACTGCTCTTCCAAGTCCTTTGCTGTCTCTGACAGAATTACAATGTCATCGGCGAACCTCAAAGTTTTTATTTCTTCTCCATGAATTTTAATACCTACTCCGAATTTTTCTTTTGTTTCCTTTACTGCTTGCTCAATATACAGATTGAACAACATCGGGGAGAGGCTACAACCCTGTCTTACTCCCTTCCCAACCACTGCTTCCCTTTCATGTCCCTCGACTCTTATAACTGCCATCTGGTTTCTGTACAAATTGTAAATAGCCTTTCGCTCCCTGTATTTTACCCCTGCCACCTTCAGAATTTGAAAGAGAATATTCCAGTCAACATTGTCAAAAGCTTTCTCTAAGTCTACAAATGCTAGAAACGTAGGTTTGCCTTTCCTTAATCTTTCTTCTAAGATAAGTCGTAAGGTCAGTATTGCCTCACGTGTTCCAGTGTTTCTACGGAATCCAAACTGATCTTCCCCGAGGTTGGCTTCTACTAGTTTTTCCATTCGTCTGTAAAGAATTCGTGTTAGTATTTTGCAGCTGTGACTTATTAAGCTGATAGTTCGGTAATTTTCACATCTGTCAACACCTGCTTTCTTTGGGATTGGAATTATTATATTCTTCTCGAAGTCTGAGGGTATTTCGCCTGTTTCATGCATCTTGCTCACCAGATGGTAGAGTTTTGTCAGGACTGGCTCTCCCACGGCCGTCAGTAGTTCCAATGGAATATTGTCTACTCCGGGGGCCTTGTTTCGACTCAGGTCTTTCAGTGCTCTGTCAAACTCTTCACGCAGTATCATATCTCCCATTTCATCTTCATCTACATCCTCTTCCATTTCCATAATATTGTCCTCAAGTACATCGCCCTTGTATAGACCCTCTATATACTCCTTCCACCTTTCTGCTTTCCCTTCTTTGCTTAGAACTGGGTTTCCATCTGAGCTCTTGATATTCATACAAGTTGTTCTCTTATCTCCAAAGGTCTCTTTAATTTTCCTGTAGGCGGTATCTATCTTACCCCTAGTGAGATAGGCCTCTACATCCTTACATTTGTCCTCTAGCCATCCCTGCTTAGCCATTTTGCACTTCCTGTCGATCTCATTTTTGAGACGTTTGTATTCCTTTTTGCCTGTTTCTCTTACTGCATTTTTATATTTTCTCCTTTCATCAATTAAATTCAATATTTCTTCTGTTACCCAAGGATTTCTACTAGCCCTCGTCTTTTTACCTACTTGATCCTCTGCTGCCTTCACTACTTCATCCCTCAAAGCTACCCATTCTTCTTCTACTGTATTTATTTCCCCCATTCCTGTCAATTGCTCCCTTATGCTCTCCCTGAATCTCTGTACAACCTCTGGTTCTTTTAGTTTATCCAGGTCCCATCTCCTTAAATTCCCACCTTTTTGCAGTTTCTTCAGTTTTAATCTACAGGTCATAACCAATAGATTGTGGTCAGAGTCCACATCTGCCCCTGGAAATGTCTTACAATTTAAAACCTGGTTCCTAAATCTCTGTCTTACCATTATATAATCTATCTGATACCTTTTAGTATCTCCAGGGTTCTTCCATGTATACAACCTTCTTTCATGATTCTTAAACCAAGTGTTAGTTATGATTATGTTGTGCTCTGTGCAAAATTCGACCAGGCGGCTTCCTCTTTCATTTCTGTCCCCCAATCCATATTCACCTACTATGTTTCCTTCTCTCCCTTTTCCTACACTCGAATTCCAGTCACCCATGACTATTAAATTTTCGTCCCCCTTCACAATCTGAATAATTTCTTTTATTTCATCATACATTTCTTCAATTTCTTCGTCATCTGCAGAGCTAGTTGGCATATAAACTTGTACTACTGTAGTAGGTGTGGGCTTCGTATCTATCTTGGCCACAATAATGCGTTCACTATGCTGTTTATAGTAGCTTACCCGCATTCCTATTTTCCTATTCATTATTAAACCTACTCCTGCATTACCCCTATTTGATTTTGTGTTTATAACCCTGTAGTCGCCTGACCAGAAGTCTTGTTCCTCCTGCCACCGAACTTCACTAATTCCCACTATATCTAACTTCAACGTATCCATTTCCCTTTTTAAATTTTCTAACCTACCTGCCCGATTAAGGGATCTGACATTCCACGCTCCGATCCGTAGAACGCCAGTTTTCTTTCTCCTGATAACGACATCCTCTTGAGTAGTCCCCGCTCGGAGATCCGAATCGGGGACTATTTTACCTCCGGAATATTTTACCCAAGAGGACGCCATCATCATGTAATCATACAGTTGGCATTACCAACATAAAAACCTAAACAGCCTACTTACAACAGTCTTGTTATTTGTCTGAGAAGGTTATTGTAGATGAAACTGTTACAAGCGGACTAGTAAAACGTCTTCAATGACTTGAAGAAACGGCGTTCAAGAAAGTGAGAGAAGTTGGCAGTACGACTAGGCAGACTTGACAGTGTTGTGGTATTAGCCTTTGGACACTCTATTACATCCGCCATAGGCATGCCCATCCAAAATTAGGAAAACTTTTCCAGACGGTTTTCTCGGAGGAAAATGATCTCTGAGCCTAGCACAAAATATGCCAGAAGAGTGTTCCTGGAGCCATTCTGTAGCAATTCTAGACGTGTGGGGTGTCGCATTTTCCTGCTGGAATTGTCCAAGTCCGTCGGAATGCAGGTGGACATGAAATCAGGTGGGCAGGCAGGATCCTTACATACGTGGCACCTGATGAAGTCGTGTCTAGACGTATCAGGGGTCTCATATCACTCCAACGGCACACGCTCCACACCATTACAGAGCCTCCACCAGCTTGAATAGTCCCCTGCTGAGACGCAGGGTCCATGGATTCATGAGGTTGTCTCCATACCCGGAGACGTCCAACCGCTCGATAGAATTTGAAACGACTCATTCGACCAGGCAACATGTTTCCAGTCATCAACAGTCGAATGTCCTTGTTGACGGGCCCACACGAGGCGTAAAGCTTTGTGTCGTGCAGTCATCAAGAGTACACGAGTGGGCCCCGAAAACCATTATCGATGATCATTCGTTGAATGGTTCGCACCCTGGCACTTGTTGACGGACCTCATTCATCAAAACTTGTGAGCGAGGTGGCATTCCATCAGTAAACGCTTGTTCCGTATTCTTCCCCTTGAAAACGCAGTAGGGAGAAATTTACACTCCTTCAGCGCTGAAACAAGCAACAAATAAAGTTGTTTCGCCTTTTTCACCACTAGTAATAGTGCTCACATTTTTTAGCCTCTCTTTGCTATTACTCTCCAAGGTTTGTTATTCAGCTGTAAACCACGACAATCCTATATGAAAAATATGACCTGGTTTCCCGACTAAATCATTGTCCCGGAGGCATCTCTCTAGCACGGTGAAATAGCTTGCTATTGTTTCTTTATTCATCGTTGCAGGTATGTACGAGGGTCACTCCAAAAGAAATGCACACAATTTTTTATTTAAATCCATCTTTTATTCTACATGTTTGAAAGTTTTACAGTGTGTAGATACATCCTTTAGGAACAATATTTTCATTTCTCCACATAATTTCCATCCCTCTCAACTGCCTTACGCCATCTTGGAACCAGCGCCTGTATACCCGCACGGTAAAATTCTGGACCAACCTGTTGGAGCCACTGTTTGGCAGTGTGCATAAGGGATTCATCATCTTCAAACCTTGTTCCACGAAGAGAGTCTTTCAGTTTCCCAAAGAGATGATAGTCACATGGAGCCAGGTCAGGACTGTAAGGCGGGTGTTTCAGTGTTGTCCAGCCGAGCTTTGTGATCGCTTCCATGGTTTTTTGACTGATTTGCGGCCGTGCATTGTCGTGCAACAGCAAAACATCCTGCTTTTGCCGATGTGGTCGAACACGACTCAGTCGAGCTTGAAGTTTCTTCAGTGTCGTCACATATGCATCTGCATTTATGGTGGTTCCACCTGGCATGATGTCCACAAGTAAGAGTCCTTCGGAATCGAAAAACACCGTAGCCATAACTTTTCCAGCAGAAGGTGTGATTTTGATTTTTTTTCTTGGGTGAATTTGCATGATGCAACTCCACTGACTGCCTCTTCGTCTCTGGTGAAAAATGATGGAGCCATGTTTCATCACCTGTCACAATTCTTCCAAGAGATTCATCTCCACCATTCTCGTACTGTTACAAAAGTTCGCTGCATACCGTTTTTCTTGTTTCTTTGTGAGCCACTGTCAACATCCTGGGAACCCACCTGGCACAAACATTTTTTAATGTCAACACTTTCAGTATTCTGCAAACACTTCCATCCCCTATCCCATGCGTCTGTCAGCAGTCGCCAATTCGTTAACTCTCTGCACGTTGTCTGGAGTGTGTGCAGTACGAGGCCTGCCGCTGCGAGGACAATCCTCAATATTGCCGTGCCCGCTTTCATCACGTAACCCGCTTGCCCACCGACTAACTGTACTGCGATAGACAGCGGCATCTCCGTACACCATTTTCAACCTCGTGTGGATGTTTCCCACTGTCTCGTTTTCACAGCACAGGAATTATATCATAGCACGTTGCTTCTGACGAACATCAAGTGTAGCAGCCATCTTGAAGACATGCTGTGACGGCGCCACCCTTCGAGAACAGGTTGAAATAAGTTTGAAAACAAGCGGGTAGGATGTATCTACACACTGTGAAACTTTCACACATTCAGAATGAAAACTTTATTTTTACAAAGATAGTGTGCATTTCTTTTGGAGTGACCCTCGTATATCGCCAGTCCTTCAGCTAATTTGAAAGCCATCACTCGAACTGTCCTTCTGTTCGGAGGAAAACAACTAGACTGCGGTTTTATTATGTGCCACGTCATTTTTTTATCAGTACCTTCTATTTAGAACAGGTGATGGTCCAAGACGAACTTCCGACACGTTGTTGTTGTTGTGGTCTTCAGTCCTGAGACTGGTTTGATGCAGCTCTCCATGCTACTCTATCCTGTGCAAGCTTCTTCATCTCTCAGTACCTACTGCAACCTACATCTTTCTGAATCTGCTTAGTGTACTCATCTCTCGGTCTCCCTCTACGATTTTTACCCACCAAGCTGCCATCCAATACTAAATTTGTGTTCCCTTGATGTCTCAGAACATGCCCTACCAACCGATCCCTTCTTCTAGTCAAGTTGTGCAACAAACTCCTCCCCAATCCTATTCAATACCTCCTCATTAGTTATGTGATCTACCCATCTAATCTTTAGCATTCTTCTGTAGCACCACATTTCGAAAGCTTCTATTCTCTTCTTGTCCAAACTGTTTATCGTCCATGTTTCACTTCCATACATGGCTACACTCCATACGAATACTTTCAGTAACGACTTCCTGACACTTAAATCTATACTGGATGTTAACAAATTTCTCTTCTCCAGAAACGCTTTCCTTGCCATTGTCAGTCTACATTTTATATCCTCTCTACTTCGACCATCATCAGTTATTTTGCTCCCCAAATAGCAAAACTCCTTTACTACTTTAATTGTCTCATTTCCTAATCTAATTCCCTCAGCATCACCCGATTTAATTCGACTACATTCCATTATCCTCGTTTTGCTTTTGTTGATGTTCATCTTATATCCTCCTTTCAAGACACTGTCCATTCCGTTCATCTGCTCTTCTAAGTCCTTTGCTGTCTCTCACAGAATTACAATGTCATCGGCGAACCTCAAAGTTTTTATATCTTCCCCGTGGACTTTAGTACCCACTCCGAATTTTTATTTTGTTTCCTTTACTGCTTGCTCAATATACAGATTGAATAACATCGGCGACAGGCTACAAACCTGTCTCACTCCCTTCCCAACCACTGCTTCCCTTTCATGTCCCTCGACTCTTATAACTGCCATCTGGTTTCTGTAAAAATTGTAAATAGCCTTTCGCTCCCTGTATTTTACCCCTACCACCTTCAGAATTTGAAAGAGAGTATTCCAGTCAACATTGTCAAAAGCTTTCGTCAAGTCAGCAAATGCTAGAAATGTAGGTTTGCGTTTTCTTAGTCTAGCTACTAAGATATGTCGTAGGGTCAGTATTGCCTCACGTGTTCCCATATTTCTACGGAATCCAAACTGGTCTTCCCCGAGGTCGGCTTCTACTAGTTTTTCCATTCGTCTGTAAAGAATTCAGGTTAGTGTTTTGCAGCTGTGACTTATTAAGCTGATAGTTCGGTAATTTTCACATCTGTCAACACCTGCTTTCTTTGGGATTGGAATTACTATATTCTTCTTGAAGTCTGAGGGAATTTCGTCTGTCTCATACATCTTGCTCAGCAGGTTGTAGAGTTTTGTTAGGACTGGCTCTCCCAAGGCCATCAGTAGTTCTAATGGAATGTTGTCTACTCCGGGGGCCTTGTTTCGACTCAGGTCTTTCAGTGCTCTGTCAAACTCTTCACGCAGTATCGTATCTCCCATTTCATCTTCATCTACATTCTCTTCCCTTTCTATAACATTGCCCTCAAGTACATCGCCCTTGTATAGATCCTCTATATACTCCTTCCACCTTTTTGCTTTCCCTTCTTTGCTTAGAACTGGGTTCCCATCTGAGCTCTTGATATTCATACAAGTGGTTCTCTTTTCCCCAAAGGTCTCTTTAATTTTCCTGTAGGCAGTATCTATCTTACCCCTAGTGAGGTAAGGCTCTACATCCTTACATTTGTCCTGTAGCCATGCCTGCTTAGCCATTTTGCACTTCCTGTCGATCTCATTTTTGAGACGTTTGTATTCCTTTTTACCTGCTTCGTTTACTGCATTTTTGTATTTTCTCCTTTCATCAATTAAATTCAGTATTTCTTCAGTTACCCAAGGATTTCTACTAGCCCTCGTCTTATTACCTATTTGATCCTCTGCTGCCTTCACTACTTCATCCCTCAAAGCTACCCATTCTTCTTCTACTGTATTTCTTTCCCCCATTACTGTCAATTGTTCCTTTATGCTCTCCCCGAAATTGTGTACAACCTCTGGTTTAGTCAGTTTATCCAGGCCCCATCTCCTTAAATTCCCACCTTTTTGCAGTTTGTTCAGTTTTAATCTACAGTTCATAAGCAATAGATTGTGGTCAGAGTCCACATCTGCCCCTGGACATGTCCTACAATTTAAAAGCTGGTTCCTAAATCTCTGTCTTACCATTATATAATCTATCTGATACCTTTTAGTATCTCCAGGCTTCATCCATGTATACAGCCTTCTTTTATAATTCTTGAACCAAGTGTTAGCTATGATTAAGTTATGCTCTGTGCAAAATTCTACCAGACGGTTTCCTCTTTCATTTCTTACCCCCAATCCATATTTGCCTACTATTTTTCCTTCTCTCCCTTTTCCTACTCTCGAATTCCAGTCACCCACGACTATTAAATTTTCGTCTCTCTTCACTAACTGAATAATTTCTTTTATCTCGTCATACATATCATTAATTTCTTCATCATCTGCAGAGCTAGTTGGCATATAAACTTGTACTACTGTAGCAGGCATGGGCTTCGTGTCTATCTTGGCCACAATAATGCGTTCACTATGTTGTTTGTAGTAGCTTAACCGAACTCCTATTTTTTTATTCATTATTAAACCTACTCCTTCATTACCCCTACTTGATTTTGTATTTATAACCCTGTATCCACCTGACCAAAAGTCTTGTTCCTCCTGCCACCGAACTTCGCTAATTCCCACTATATCTAACTTTAACCTATCCATTTCCCTTTTTAAATTTTCTAATCTACTTGCCAGATCCTCCGATCCGTAGAACGCCAGATTTCTTTCTCCTGATAACGACGTCCTCTTGAGTAGTCCCCGCCCGGAGATCCGAATGGGGGACTATTTTACCTCTGGAATATTTTACCCAAGAGGACGCCATCATCATTTATCCATACAGTAAAGCTGCATGCCCTCGGGAAAAATTACGGCCGTAGTTTCCCCTTGCTTTCAGCCGTTCGCAGTACCAGCACAGTAAGACCGTTTTGGTTAGTGTTACAAGGCCAGATCAGTCAATGACCCAGACTGTTGCTCCTGCAACTATTGAAAAGGCTGCTGCCCCTCTTCAGGAACCATATGTTTGTCTGGTCTCTCAACAGATACCCCTCCGCTGTGGTTGCACCTACGGTATGGCTATTTGTATCGCTGAGGCGCGGAAGCCTCCCCACCAACTTCAAGATCATGGTGATGGGGGGGGGGGGGGGGGGGTCCAACACGTATGTGGTGGACTGTACCTACTAATGTCTAGCAGCTGCATTGACACCCGCTTCGCGGTTCTTCACAGCATTGTACGCCGTCGCACGAGCGACGGGACACAGCATTTCTGAGGTCGCGACATCGCTGCAGCCGGAAAAAGATCATGCAAGAACGGGATTAACGACGACTGAAGAGAATCGTTCAGAGTGACAGAACTGCAACCCTTCCGCAAATTGCTGCAGATTTCAATGGTGCGCCATCAACAAGTGTCAGCGTGCGAACCATTCAAAGAATCATCATCGCTATGGGCTTTCGCAGCCGAAGGTCCACTCGTCTACCCTTGGTAACTGCACGACACAAAGCTTTACGCCTCCCCTGGGTCCGTCGACACCGACATTGGTCAGCTAATGACTTGAAATATGTTGCCTCGTCGGACGAGTGTTGTTTCAAATTGTATCGAGGGGAAGGACGTGTACAGATATGGAGACAACCTCACGAATCCATAAACCCTGCATGTCAGCGGAGGACTGTTCAAGCTGGTGGAGGCTCTGTAACGGTGGAGTGATATGGAACTCCTGGTACGTCTAGATACGACTCTGACAGGTAACACGTACGTAAGCATCCTATCTGACCACCTGCATCCATTCACGTCCATTGTGCATTCCGACGGACTTGGGCAATTCCCACAGGACAATGTGACACCCCACACGTCCAGAATTGCTACAGACTGGCTCGATCAACACTCTTCTGAGTTTAAACACTTCCGCTGGCCACCAAATTCTCCAGACATGAACGTTATTGAGCATATCTCAGATGCCTTGCAACGTGCTGTTCAGAAGAGATCTCCAAACCCTCCTAATATTACGGATTTATGGACAGCCCTGCAGGATTCATGGTGTCAGTTCCCTCCAGCACTACTTCAGACATTAATCGACTCGTGTTGCGGCACTTCTGCGTGTTCGCTAGGGCCCTGCACGTATTACGCAGGTGTGCCATTTTCAGTGTAGATCCCTCACCTTTAGTCAGATCCTGAAATTAAGAAATTACGCTTTCACGGGACAGTTGGCGTCTGTCATGAGGTGTCTGCCACTTCAGTTGCTTCAGCACTCCCGTGACACTCTTCTATGGGTCGAATAAATCCATTCGTGCCCCTCTTTTCTGTATACGTTCAATAGTTCCTGCTTAGTCCTCTTTGGTACGATTCTCATAGGTGTGTTTACCTCGTCACGAGGTCATTCCTGAGTAGAGTTTCTGTTACCCGAAAGGTTTTAGATAAGATTGCTAATGATGCTGTAGGACAGAATGGCAACGCGTTTGAGACTACGTTACGAGCTACATTGGATGTTGCCAGCTTAAATGAAACATATACGATGGTCCATCAATAAGTAATGCAATATGGTTTTTATCGGGCAATTTCGGTTCAAAAAAACGCGGAATTGATTGTGGGAGATTGTGGATTAGTCCCGCTGCAGCCCCCATAGTTCCATGAAATAACCGATAGGTGACAGCGCTATACGTAGTCATCTGAAAGGTTGGTGCGTTCCAAGCAGAGGCCAGTAATTAAGTTTCTTTTAGCGCAAGACAGAGCGTCGCAGATATTCTTAGGTCCAGAATGAGATTTTCACTCTGCAGCGGAGTGTGCGCTGATATGAAACTTCCTGGCAGATTAAAACTGTGTGCCCGACCGAGACTCGAACTCGGGACCTTTGCCTTTCGCGGGCAAGTGCTCTACCAACTCAGCTACCGAAGCACGACTCACGGCCGGTACTCACAGCTTTACTTCTGCCAGTACCTCGTCTCCTACCTTCCAAACTTTACAGAAGCTCTCCTGCGAACCTTGCAGAACTAGCACTCCTGAAAGAAAGGATATTGCGGAGACATGGCTTAGCCACAGCCTGGGGGATGTTCCCAGAATGAGATTTTGACTCTGCAGCGGAGTGTGCGCTGATATGAAACTTCCTGGCAGATCCTTTCTTTCAGGAGTGCTAGTTTTGCAAGGTTCGCAGGAGAGCTTCTGTAAAGTTTGGAAGGTAGGAGACGAGGTACTGGCAGAAGTAAAGCTGTGAGTACCGGGCGTGAGTCGTGCTTCGGTAGCTCAGTTGGTAGAGCACTTGCCCGCGAAAGGCAAAGGTCCCGAGTTCGAGTCTCGGTCGGGCACACAGTTTTAATCTGCCAGGAAGTTTCATATTCTTAGGTACTTGCAGAAAGTCTACGGAGATCTGGCGGTGAACAAAAGCACGGTGAGCCGATGCACGAGGTGTCTGACATCATTGCAAAAAAGTCGTACAAACCTGTACGATCTCCTGTGACACTTTGTATGTTGGAACGTGCGCACACTATCAACTGATGTGGTCGACGGATTGCAATAAAATATCTGGCTGCTCAGGTGGACGTCTCTTGATCTGTTGGTAGTGCTGACTCTCAACTGTTGGGGTACTCAAAGATGTTTACCCACAGGTTTTGTCGCCGCGTAACACAACACTATAAAGGGCAACGAAGGACAATGAGTGCGGAATTGCTTGCGTGTTGCGAGACTGATCGTGACTTTTTTTGTCAGACACCGTCACAGGAGATGAAACATTGCTTCAGGGTCATCAGTTCGAACCGGAAACAAAACGTTAATCCATGTATTGGCGCCACACCCTCGACTCATAATGTTATGTCGACTTTCTTCTCCCACCCTCAAGGGGTTATTCTGTTTGACGTCCTCCCTCATTGTGCGTCTCTGAAGTGTATTGTGCTAACCTCCGGTAATTGTAGAAACGACTTCAGCGTGTTCGTCGTCACAAGAATGCAAACCAATTTCTCCATCTCCGTGACAATTGACAGCGCAAGGCCTCACACAGATCTGCGCGCCCTAGAGAATCTCACCAAACTTTATTGGTCTGTTCTTCCTCACTCAGCCTACAGGCCAGAACTCGTACCTTCCGATGTCCACCTGTTTGGTCCAACGAAGGACGCACGCCGCAGGATGCGGAGGTTACAGATGCACCAAGACCCTCACTCCGACTTCGACCAGCAGAGTGGGACCATGCGGGCGTACACGTTCTCCCAATAAGGCGCCATAAGGCTGTCCCCTTGAACGGAGATTATTGTGAAAAATAGGGTTTTGTAGCCAAAAGAGTGGGAAATAATATGGCGTACTGGAATCCTGAATAAATCCAGCCTGTTTTTAGAAAAAAAATGTGTTGCATTACTTACTGAACACCCTTCGAAATTTATCCACCTAATCCTCTGCGTTCTTCTTGTAAGTAGGCTGTTTAGGTTTTTTTATTGGTAACGCCACCTGTGTGCAGTCTGTGGCTAGTTTGCATTGTTGTCTGCCATTGTAGTGTTGGGCAGCGGCAGCTGGATGTGAACAGCGCGTAGCGTTGCGCAATTGGAGGTGAGCCGCCAGCAGTGGTGGATGTGGGGAGAGAGATGGCGGAGTTTTGAAATTTGTCATGAACTGCTATATTTATATATGATGATATCAAGGTAAATACATTGTTTGTTCTCTATTAATATCTTTCATTTGCTAACTATCCCTATCAGTAGTTAGTGCCTTCCATAGTTTGAATCTTTTATTTAGCTGGCAGTAGTGGCGCTCGCTGTATTGCAGTAGCTTGAGCAGCGAAGATTTTTGTGAGGTAAGTGATTTGTGAAAGGTATAGTTTAATGTTAGTCAGGGCCATTCTTTTGTAGAGAATTTTGAAAGTCAGATTGCGTTGCGCTAACAAAATATTGTGTGTCGGTTTAAGCACAGTCTTGTATAATTGTTCAAAGGGGACGTTTCATATGTCGACCCTTAGCCGAGGATACCTCACTGGAATCTTCTGATTTTTTCTTGTAGTTTGTGTAATTAGTGTAGATTCTGTTTATTGCTAGCGCGTAATTATAGAGAGAATTTCCTTTGTAGTTGTAGTTTTTCATTGTTGTACAGTAAAACAGTTGTGGCATGCATGTAGATTTGCAGCAAGTTTTTCGCAGCTGCGCTTGCAATTAACTAAATATTATTTTCAGTGCTATGTTAATGTGTTCTCTTATTTTTGCTCTTCAAATTGTGCTTTTCTGTGTTGTTGTGTGAAATATTGTGACAATAATGGCGTGTGAAAATCGTAATACTAGGCTCCAAAGTAAACTGAGAAATGACAGTGAAGACGAAAGCAGTGTGACAGCGCCGCAGAGTAATGAATTAACAGACATTCAAAGTAGTAATTTGGTAACTGTGCATAGGGAAATGGAGCGGGCGGCAAACAATGGCGTGGACAGTGAAACAATTAGTGAAGAGGGACGCATTATCGATCGATCGGTCGGCAACAGCTTGCCTCAGGAATCGGGAATGACAGGACACAATCTTGCAAATACTGTAGACTCAGGTTTTGGGTTCTCACCGTTTTCTCAAATGAGTCAAGTCACATTTTCTGCTTGTCAAAATGTGAATGTTGCCGGTGCAACTTCACTGCCGAAAAGCACTGAGGAACATGTTTCAGACACCAGTGCATTGTTATTACAATTAATGCAACAAATGGGACAAAAGCTTGAAAAGTTAGACACAATGGAACAACATCAGAGACAAACACAGCAACAGTTAGACACAGTGGAACAAAATCTCAAAAAGTTAGACACAATGGAACAAAATCTTCAAAAGTTAGACACTACACTTGAACAAACACGTGAAGATTTAACCACTGAGTTACATAACATCGAATCGAAATGTCAAAAGGTCTGTAATGACGTAAAAACACAAATTTGTGAGCATTTCCAACCTATTTTTTCGCGTCATGAAAATGTATTACAGAATCACGAAGCAGCCATAAAAGAACTGCAAACTATTGTTCATGAAAATCATGAGACCTTGCAAGCTAAAATTGACTCAGTTGCATCTACCGATTCGGTTACGCAACTTGCAAGAACTCAGGAAAACTTAAAGGACACAGTAGATACCCTGAAAATTGGTTCAGAAAGACACATGGAGGAAATAAGTACACTATCGGAGAAAGTAGCCGAACTTTCGGATCAGGTCACTAACTTATCTACAAAGGTAGATGATGATCTGAATGACACAAGACCCGTAGCCTTCACTGACACAGAAGAGTATGAACAAATAAGAAAATTCAAACAAAATCAAAATCAAATCAATACACAGTACAAAAGAGAAATCCGGGAAGTGCAAGATCAGTTGGCACAAGTAATACAAGAATTACATATTTCAGAGGACACTCGCGCTCCAGTACGGGAAGAGGGACATAGAAATACGGAACAAACACAAAATAATAACACAGGACACTTCGGAAATTATGAAAGAAATTGGCAAGGCGCATTGGATTTTGAGATGGAACCGCCGAAACGAAGTAACAATGACCGACATGCGACTCGCCGACATGATGATTTTGACTATAAGGTGTTCATTACTACACGTAAATTCAAAACATTTAAGAATTCTGGCAACGACATTCATCCACAAGCATGGCTCCATCAATTCTCGCATTGTTTTCCTCCCAACTGGTCGTTAGAACACAGATTAGAATTTATGTGTGGCTACTTGGAGAATGTACCAGCTGTAAGAATGCGATCAGTCATTCACGATTGCCACAGTGAAGGAGAATTTTACCATGCCTTCCTCTCAGCATATTGGTCTCAAGCCACACAAGACCGAGTAAAACATGGCATCATAATGATGAAACGTTTCGAACAATCTGAATTTTCCAGTCTTATGAAATATTTTGAAGACATGTTGCATAAGAATCAGTATCTTTCAAACCCATACAGCCCCTCAGAACTCATCCGCATTTGCTTACTCAAATTGCCTGAACATTTACGACATATTATTTTAGCAGGACGTTGCAAAGAAGACATTGAGGCTTTTCAGGGACTGTTACAAGAACTAGAAATTGACACTGACAATCGCGTAATGCGAAAACAGGAACACAACAACTACAGGTCACATCCGTCGCAATTCCGCGATGAAAGAAATAATAACTGGACACGACAAGGCTATTCTCACAACACAAATCGTGACCAAAACAGACACCACCCGTATCACAACCATTGGCAGAGTAGTAATAACTACAGGAAAAGATCACCTCTCCGTGGTAATGACTATCACAGAGACAATCAGAGAAACAGACAATATGGGAACCAAAATAATTATTATTACGGGAGACAGAATAACTTTAGACGCAACGGTCCAGTGCGCAGTTACGATTCAGGGAGAAATTCTCCACCACTTAACCGACAAGAAAGAAACTACAGGAACTACCGACATGACGACAGACGATGTGATTGTAACGACAGACCTGAATTGCATCAGAATTGGCGGGATTCAAACAGAGCAGGGCACTTTCGACAACGTGAATTTGTAGAAGCTAGGTCTCCTAATCCCAATAACGACGCGCGCCAACAAAGGGACAGACAATGACTCGCACTGCAGGCAGCCGCGTGCGCCGGCTGGCTCAGAGAAAAATAACATAGACGCTAACCTTGAGAAAAATTCCAGTATTCTTCACCGACGTATACCGCCTGACAATTGCATTCAAGTTCAAACTCTGAGTACTAGGAAGAGTAAAGGTTTACACCACATTTCACATGTAAAACCGTTTATTGAAAGATAATCTGCTTTTTAACTTTATGTTCGCCATAAAACTTTTCACTTCACATTTCTAGTATGCATTGTCAGACTTAGAGACTGTTACCATGCAACAATGTTTGAAGTTAAATATCCAGTCAAGAACCAAGAGAACTTATTTCAACAGAAATTACGAATGCATTGTTATAGTGAACTGACGACACATCGTTATTGTGTGTGTACATTCTTGTTTGTTAGTGGCACGATTACGTAACGACCATAAAGCTCACATACTTAAAACATATACTGGTACTGCTAATGAGATTTTAATGCAACATTTTGGTTTACTTGAAAATATATTCTGGATTTAAAGTACTTTCTGTGAAATACCAGATGACACAGTGGTTAGTTTATGTGACAGCTACATGATTTTATCACGACGCTACTAATGAGTGACAATATACAATGTTGCTTTTGCGGTGTTTCTGTTTTATATCTGCACAGTTTTTCTGTTTTATTCTGGAAAGTAAAACATGTTTTAGTAGTAACTTTTGTAGTATAGCTACAATGAGACAGGGTTTTCCGTAGCACAACAATACGTTACAGTACAGTACGTTCTTTACCACAACAATAAGCGTAATAACTAAGATATCTATACGCAAAGCATTTCACTCTCGTCTATCATGAGGTAAGTACATTGTCTTCTGCAGAACTTAGCTTTCGGAGGACGATAACTACGACACTTCCACAGAGATTATCTTACAGCAAGACGCATATTTAGCGCTACAGGACACGTATTTGAGTGATTAATTTTGTACTTTAAAAATAAATGTTTTAAGATTTTTGAATTACAAAGAAAGTTTTCCGTGATACATTTCATTCCATTGCTGTAATCTGTAACACCTGAGGGTATAATTACAATAATCCTCAGGGGGGTACACGCTTACTTTGTGTACCATGTGTTTGGCAAGCACAAAGAGCCCTAGCTAATATGGTATTTGCTTATACAACTTTACACTTCGGTACCATATTTATCTAACACAGAATTACACAGCTATCTGATTATTTGACAGAGAAACAAACATTCTTTTTACTACGTCAGTGACAGATGTTTACGCAATTACAGAGTTGGATTACTTCACACTTATGAAATTGTATTTTGTCTGTACTGTGTGAACTGTTCATATTTTTTTGGACCCATTGTGATACTATGAGAGCTTTGAATGATGTATTTGGTATGAGATCATGATTTTTAAAGTACGTTTGAGGTAGGTGACACTATTTAAATGAGCAGAGAATTCTTTTTAGGCTTTGAAATTATTGAAGGAAGCTACGACGATTGTGAGAATTGACTGAGATGTTATGATATTATTACGACGTCGATGTGTACTATGCTGTTGAGATATGTTTATGATCAATAAGATGAGGCTACCGTATATGAGGAATAAGAAGTATGTTGGAAACCAAGAATCGTGCTTTAAGAGTTATGAAATGTGCGTAAATGCGTGACTGTATCACAATGCTGACGAATATTTTATTTGGACACTTATATTTATAGAATTTTCTTTCTACAGATTTGCAACGCTAATTCTTGACCTGTGAAATATTTTTATGTGAGACTGTCACTGTAGCGGAAACTGCTGTCGTAAATATTTCCGTAAGAAAGTTAAGTGACCACCTGCACGTAATGCGTCGCGGGCACCCACCTGGGCGACAGCCGCCCGAAAAAAAGCCATTAGCCTTTCAGCGGCACAGGTAGAAAAAAAAAGGGGAGGCCATTATACTCGCTATTGACATTTCCTTGTTGAAAGCATACTGTGGAGCTCGTAATTTATGATATTTACTGAAATGCCTAATGAAATGACGAGAAATATTTTTACATCTGCACACCTGATTACGACAAGCGTCTTTCTACGAGAGTTGAGAGAATTTCTACTAACTTATGAAATGTCACATGACTATTGAATGATATTTTTATGCTTTGGTTTGCGTAATTGCTTATTTCATTTGATACCTGTTTTCCAGCTGTGTTACAGCATTAGTTTTATAAAATAAACTTAGATGTATTTGCTAATGTGAGCACTTTCTGTCAACAGATCTATTAAATGATAATTTTGTAATCCACATTCCTTAAAAAAAGGAGCACTTGGAAAGGAAAGAACAATAGGAAGGGACTAGTAACAGTAACTGGACACATAATTTTCTTTTCAAGTTCATGGTAATATTTTTTTTATAATAAGTTGTTGTGGTGCACCACTTTAATTTACATAGACATTAAGATGTGAATATACACTTCCCTTATCTGCATTGTTGTTTTTACTGTAATATCTTTTCTGCTTGAGCTTTGTCATGTATAGATATAAGTTTTATATTTTTTATATTTGCTGCTGCTGTTTGCCAGGCATAGTGCTACTGAATTTTAAATTGTGTTACTCTGTTAAACTGGTTTTACTACTGACTTATTTTTCTTGTTACTGTACATTGGCTCATATTAGTTGTAATGTTGCATTGCTTGGTAATTTATATTTACTGTAGCTTGCTTTGCAATTTTCCATTTTTTTGCATTGCTGTTTGTGTTAATTTGTTATGTGCTGCTGCATTGCCTCGTCCCTTAGTTTAGTATCTGAGCTCAGTAGATTTAAGTTAGCTTAAGAGGAGACTATATAGGAAACTAACTATTATAAATTTATAAGAAATGCATTGAGAAGCTATCAGAAAACGGTCTGGCAAAATAAAAAGGATACTGTACAGTGGAGAAAAACTATTATTGACAGAGGATGTGAACAGAATACAGAAAGCAGAGAGAAAAACTATTTTTGACAGAGGATGTGAACAAAATACAGAAGGCAGGCTTAGATAGGACTTTTGGGAATAATGATGAATGAAGGGAGATCTCCAAGAAGCAAAGAAAGTTTTGTTTGCAAAATACTGCAATGAAACAAACCCTGTCCTTTCCTTTTGTGTTATCTCACCATGTGTTTGGGTACCCTTGTGTATATATGTTCTTCCTGTCTTTAGATGTTTACCTCATCAGACTTATGTTGTAGAATTTTTCTAATAATATGTTATTTACTTTGTAAAGATGTTAGACATTATTAATTCTGTTTTGTTTTATTGGTCATGTGTAAAGTTGATGTTTCAAAAGTTATTCTGATCTTTTATGTATTTACTTATGTCGTAATTCCTGTAACACTGATGTATATGTTTATTTCTATTCTTTTGTAAAGCCCCTATTACTACAAATGTTATCTGTATTATTATGTTTTTAATTATGTGTTTTGTACCTTTGTTAATGTATTCTTATGTTATAAAATTGTAATTGTCACCAGTTCATGATATTATTAACTTGTTAGTTACATTTCACTGCACGCGTTTCTGTTGGTCATAGTATATGGACAATATGTGAGAAGTAGGGACTGATAGTGTTTGCACGTGTGTTAATGATTCAGCAAGGGACTGGATAACAGCATTGCTGGTTCTAAGGACAATTTCAAAAACTTTGTGAGTGCACAAGTGGTGGTTTATGGACTTGCTATATTGTCCGCAAGACTCTTCAGTGGTGATTGTGCACCTGCACAGTCACAACAGATGGCTGCTGGCCATCTCTTCAAGGACTACAGTGGGTCTACATCTTTGATGATCCATCAATACCATTATTTCTACAAGGACTGCAGTGGGTCTGCACCTCTGGTGGCCCACCAATACCGTAATCTCTACCAGGACTACAGTGGGTCTGCTCTGTGATAACCTACCTACCAATACTCTTCAAAATTTCGACTGACTCTGCTGTGGGTTTGCTCTGTTGTGGCCCATTACCTGTATGCATGTCAAGAGTCAGCACTGTCTTTCCGTTGGAAGGACAACACTACTTCTTCAAGACTGCATGGAAATCCACTACTTCTGTGTGCATTTTCTTTTACTGCTCAGACTTTGAGAAAAACTCTGCATTTTTAGTGTGATGAACAATCTGGACTGTCTTTATGGACTGTGAGAAATTTTTAGCTTTTGACCAACATTGTATCAATAAGTGTGTGCATTTGATTTCTTTGTTATTGTAATTATGAAAAATTTTTTTTCAAATCTGTATTGGCCACTGCCCAATCCAATTTGTAAAATTTTTTGTGGGGAGCATGGGGGCTATGTAAGTAGGCTGTTTAGGTTTTTTTATTGGTAACGCCACCTGTGTGCAGTCTGTGGCTAGTTTGCATTGTTGTCTGCCATTGTAGTGTTGGGCAGCGGCAGCTGGATGTGAACAGCGCGTAGCGTTGCGCAGTTGGAGGTGAGCCGCCAGCAGTGGTGGATGTGGGGAGAGAGGTGGCGGAGTTTTGAAATTTGTCATGAACTGCTATATTTATATATGATGATATCAAGGTAAATACATTGTTTGTTCTCTATTAATATCTTTCATTTGCTAACTATCCCTATCAGTAGTTAGTGCCTTCCATAGTTTGAATCTTTTATTTAGCTGGCAGTAGTGGCGCTCGCTGTATTGCAGTAGCTTGAGCAGCGAAGATTTTTGTGAGGTAAGTGATTTGTGAAAGGTATAGTTTAATGTTAGTCAGGGCCATTCTTTTGTAGAGAATTTTGAAAGTCAGATTGCGTTGCGCTAACAAAATATTGTGTGTCAGTTTAAGCACAGTCTTGTATAATTGTTCAAAGGGGACGTTTCATTCTGTAATAGTACGTTTCAACAGCTATTCTCGTCATGTCTGAACTGTTCATCGTCCACGTCGAAGGCTATCCTCTGTATAAACACCTTCTTAAAACACTTCTTCAATCCAAAATTTCCACTTGTCTTTTTCAGAAACTCATTTTATGCTATTGCTCGTCAGTATTTTACATACTCTCTACATGGACCATCGTCAGTTACTTTGTAGCCTTAATACAAAACCTCATCTACTCCGTTTACTGTCTTTTTCCGTAATCGACTTCCATCGGTATCATCTGCTTAAATTCCACTATATTTCGTTACCCTTTTTCTTTACTTTTGTTAGTGTTCATCTTATAAATACTATTCAAGGCACTGTCCATTATGTTTAACTGCTTTTCCGACTCTTTTGTCGCAATTGCAGTGTTACAAGCAAACTTCTCCATAAATTTTCATTCACTTTCCCAATTTCTCTTTCGTTTCCTTTTCCGCTTGCTCAGTGTACAGATTAAATACCGTATGGAATAGGCGACAAAACTAAATTACTCCTCTCTCAAATTCTGTCTCTATTTTGCACCCTTCTACTCTTATAACTGCTGTCTACATTCTGTACAAGCTGCATATAAATTTTCGCTCCACGATTTTACCCCTGCTAGCTTCAGAACTTCTAAGAGTGTACACCAGTCAACGTTTAAAAAGCATTCTCCAATCTACGTTTTCTTTAAACTCGCTTTATTTGTTCATGAGACCCAGAAAAGATTAGATACAGACTCCAAAAATGGTTCAAATGGCTCTGAGCACTATGGGACTTAACTTCTGTGGTCATCACTCCCTTAGAACTTAGAACTACTTAAACCTAACTAACCTAAGGACATCACACACATCCATGCCCGAGGCAGGATTCGAACCTGCGACCGTAACAGTCGCGCGGTTCCGGACTGAGCGCCTTAACCGCGAGACCACCGCATACAGGCTCCCAGGTAGATGCCATTTTCCTTGACTTCCGGAAGGCGTTCGATACAATTCCGCAGTGTCGCCTGATAAACAAAGTAACAGCCTACGGAATATCAGCCCAGCTGCGTGGCTGCATTGAAGAGTTTTTAGCAAACAGAACGCAGCATGTTGTTCTCAATGGAGAGATGTCTACAGATGTTAAAATAACCTCTCGCGTGTCACAGGGGAGTGTTATGGGACCATTGCTTTTCACAATATATATAAATACCGGCCGCGGTGGTCTAGCGGTTCTAGGCGCTCAGTCCGGAACCGCGGGACAGCTACGGTCGCAGGTTCGAATCCTGCCTCGGGCATGGATGTGTGTGATGTCCTTAGGTTAGTTAGGTTTAATTAGTTCTAAGTTCTAGGCGACTGATGACCTCAGAAGTTAAGTCGCATAATGCTCAGAGCCATTTTTGAACCAATATATATAAATGACCTAGTAGATAGTGTCGGAACTTCGCGGATGATGCTGTAGTATACAGAGAAGTTACAGCATTAGAAAATTGCAGCGAAATGCAGGAAGATCTGTAGTGGATAGGCACTTGGTGCAGGGAGTAGCAACTGACCCTTAACATAGACAAATGTAATGTATTGCGAATCCATAGAAAGAAGATCCTTTATTGTATGATTATATGATAGCGCAACAAACACTGGTAGCAGTTACTTCTGTAAAATATCTGGGAGTATGCAAACGGAACGATTTGAAGTGGAATGATCATATAAAATTAATTGTTGGTAAGGCGGTGCCAGGTTGAGATTCATTGGGAGAGTTCTTAGAAAATGTCCATCAACAAAGGAGGTGGCTTACAAAACACTCGTTCGACCTATACTTGAGTATTGCTCATCACTGTGAGATCCGTACCTGATCAGATTGACAGAGGAGCTAGAGAAGATCCAAAGAAGAGCGGCGCGTTTCGTCACAGGGTTATTTGGTAAGCGTGATAGCGTTTCGGGGATGTTTAGCAAACGCAAGTGGCAGACTCTGCAAGAGAGGCGCTCTGTATTGCGGTGTAGCTTGCTGTCCAGGTTTCGAGAGGGTGCGTTTCTGGATGAGGTATCGAATATATTGCTTCCCCCTACTTATACCTCCCGAGGAGATCACGAATGTAAAATTAGAGAGATTAGAGCGCGCACGGAGGCTTTCCGGCAGTCGTTCTTCCCGCGAACCATACGCGACTGGAACAGGAAAGGGAGGTAATGACAGTGGCACGTAAAGTGCCCTCGGCCACGCACCGTTGGATGGCTTGCGGAGTATGAATGTAGATCTAGATGTAGATGTAGGTTTGACTTTTCATAACCTCTTTTCTAGGAGAAGTCATACAAGTGACGAAAATATCTAACTTAGTTTCTCCGATGTTAGCCTCTACTAGTTTTTCCATTTTTCTATGAATATTTCGTGTCAGTATTTTGTAGTCATGATACGCTAACTGATTGTTCGGTAATATGCACACTTTTCAGCACGTGCTTTCTTTGGAATTTAAATTATTACATTCTCGTCGACGTCCGTGAGTTTTTCATCTGTCTCATATATCTTATACACAGTTTTCTCTTTGCTGGTTCTCCCAAGGATATCAGTAAATTTGAGGGAATGCCGTTTACCCTAGGGACCTTGCTCCCACTTGCTTCATTGCTCTATCAAATTCTTCTCGCAGTATTTTATCTGCCACCTCATCAACAATGACTTCCTGTCCCATTCTGTAACTTTGCCTTCAAGTTAATTTCCGTTTTGAAGTCCTTCTACATGTTCCTCTCACTTTTCAACTTTCCTCTTTTGCTTCGTTTTAGATTGTCATCCGAGTTCTTGATATCCATGTAGCTACTTCCCTTTTCTCCAAACGTCTGTTCAATTGTCCCATCGATGGCAGCTATCCTTCACCTAGTCATGCATGCTTCTTACATTTGTCCACTATCTATTACCGCTTAGTCACTCTGCGTTTTCTGTCAGTTTCATTTTCTAGATGTCTGGATTCCATTTCGCTAGCATTTTCATATTTTCACCTTTCGTCACTTAAATTCAACATATCATGTGTTTTACAAGGATTTCTGCTATAGTTACCATCACGAAAATAGGCACCTGGAGGTCACACGCGTTGCATGACGTATTCAGGCGCGAAGTGTTACGGTTTGTCCGCTTGGGAGCATTGTTGCCACATAGAGACTACAGCGGTGGAAGAGGCTACCGCCAGTGTTTCCGTGTGGTGTCGTGTCTTCACATGAAATGACCTAGTAGATAGTGTCGGAAGTTCCATGCGGCTTTTCGCGGATGATGCTGTAGTATACAGAGAAGTTGCAGCATTAGAAAATTGTAGCGAAATGCAGGAAGATCTGCAGCGGATAGGCACTTGGTGCAGGGAGTGGCAACTGACCCTTAACATAGACAAATGTAATGTATTGCAAATACATAGAAAGAAGGATCCTTTATTGTATGATTATATGATAGCGTAACAAACACTGGTAGCAGTTACTTCTGTAAAATATCTGGCAGTATGCGTGCGGAACGATTTGAAGTGGAATGATCATATAAAATTAATTGTTGGTAAGGCCGGTGCCAGGTTGAGATTCATTGGGAGAGTGCTTAGAAAATGTAGTCCATCAACAAAGGAGGTGGCTTACAAAACACTCGTTCGACCTATACTTGAGTATTGCTCATCAGTGTGGGATCCGTACCAGATCGATCTGACGGAGGAGATAGAGAAGATCCAAAGAAGAGCGGCGCGTTTCGTCACAGGGTTATTTGGTAACCGTGATAGCGTTACGGAGATGTTTAACAAACTCAAGTGGCAGACTCTGCAAGAGAGGCGCTCTGCATCGCGGTGTAGCTTGCTCGCCAGGTTTCGAGAGGGTGCGTTTCTGGATGAGGTATCGAATATATTGCTTCCCCCTACTTATACCTCCCGAGGAGATCACTAATGTAAAATTAGAGAGATTAGAGCGCGCACGGAGGCTTTCAGACAGTCGTTCTTCCCGCGAACCATACGCGACTGGAACAGGAAAGGGAGGTAATGACAGTGGCACGTAAAGTGCCCTCCGCCACACACCGTTGGGTGGCTTGCGGAGTATCAATGTAGATGTAGATGTAGATGTAGAAATTTCAGTTTTCCGCGGCAACGTGCACTGACTCGTATTTCGCAGTGAGCGTAATGCAGGAGCAAGAGCTTCCCTGTAGTGCAACGCAGGTCGATCCGTAAAGGGCGACAAAACAGAAACAAACTAAACTTGTCGTAATCGAACGTATTGAATTTTTTACTGATCTAGCCAACTGTGAAGAAGCCAAGAATAATGTCAGGGGCGTCAAAAAGTTTCCGTTCGAGGGAGATGCTGACGCGTATGTGCAACGCAGCGCGAATTCGATGCGGGTATATAAGCACCAATATGAAGGTTGGGGATTAGTGTGGCATTCGTGTGTTTCCGACGTGCGTTCTGTAAATGCGGAAACGTGAGCTGTGGTGGCGTTATTACCAGATGCGTCCAAACATCGCCAGAGTATGAACATTGCTTTATTGGATGCTCAACGACAAACACCGGTAGACATTCATCGCAAAATGGAGAACGTGTATGACGCACTACGTCTGTCGAAAAAGTACCAGCCTGGAGTGGTCTACCAAGGGGTGCAGCTGCTTTAAGATAAGGCACGTCCCCATCTCGCGAATGTCGTAACACAGAAGTTTCGGCAAGTGCGACACACTCAAGCACCCGCCCTTTAGTCTTGCTCTCTCCCCAAGCGTTTATCGTGCCTTCAGTCACATAAAAATGGCTTCGAAGGATCGGCGATTCCTGTCGGGGAAGGATGTGCAGCAGCCAGTTACGGACTTGTTCACGCGGCAGGACTCGGTGTTCCACCAAACTGGTATCTTCATCCTGCTGCGTCGGTGTCGTGATTGCCTCAATGTTCACGACGATTTTGCTTCATACGCATATACAGGGTGAAAAGTATTTAAACCGACAAACTCTGGGAGGTTGTAGGGGACACCAAAACAAATATTTTTCACTAATGTCACTTTTTTCCTATGAGGAGTATTTAAACCGGCAGAGGAAGATTTCTCTAGCGGCAAATTAATTGAACCAACAAATACATTTCCTTTTTTTTTATGACCAAGAGACAAAACATTAACACAACCCAAATTCAAATACAGTAGCTTTTCAAAAATGCCTCCATTGACACGTAAACAAAGGTTACTCCGTCGGATCATGTTCTGTCTGACACGCACAAAAACCCCAGGAGCATCCTGAATTGTTCCTGCTGCTGCTACTATCCGGGCAACCAGATCCTCTTCTGATGCAACAGGAGTTGCGTAAACAAGGTTGTGCATCTCTCCCCACACAAAAAGTCCAGAGGGAACACATCTGGGGATCGAGCAGGCCATGGTACAGGACCACCTCTGCCAATCCACGTTTCTGGGAACCGTCGGTCCAGGAATCGACGGACACGACGTCTGAAATGTGCCGGCGCCCCGTCGTGTTGGAACCACGTGCGTTGTCTTGTAGGGAGCGGGACGTCTTCCAGCAATTCTGGCAATGCTCTGGGGAGAAAATTGTAATAGTGCCTGCCATTTAGTGGCCTATGTAGCAGATACGGCCCAATTAAACAGTCCCCAACAACACCGACCCACACATTAACGAAGAAACGCACTTGATGAGCGCTAGTAAATGTGGCATGTGGGTTATACTCATCCCAAACATGCGAATTGTGCATGTTGATGACTCCATCACGCCCGAACATTGCTTCATCGGAAAACAACACAGAGGATGGAAATGTAGGATGCATTCCACACTGTTGCTCTGGGAGGATAATCAACTGGTTGCCGGCCGGAGTGGCCGTGCGGTTCTGGGCGCTACAGTCTGGAGCCGAGCCACCGCTACGGTCGCAGGTTCGAAACCTGCCTCGGGCATGGATGTGTGTGATGTCCTTAGGTTGGTTAGGTTTAATTAGTTGTAAGTTCTAGGCGACTGATGCCCTCATAAGTTAAGTCGCATAGTGTTCAGAGCCATTTTCAACTGGTTCCATGTTGTGGACCCGATGTAAGTGAAATGGACGTAACAATTGCTCTCGAAGGACTGTTCTTACATTCGTCTGATTCGTCCCCACGTTACGTGCAATTGCACGAGTGATGATTGAAGGACCCCGCTCCACATGCTGCAAGACAGCTTCCTCAAATTGCAGCGTTCTTACCGTGCGACGGCGTCCCTGTCCAGGTAATCTGCTAAATGACCCGGTCTCACGCAGACGTTAGTACACACCAGCAAAGGTCGTATTATGCGGGATACGGTGATTACGATATTGTTGTTGATAAACCGGCTGTGCAGTTCGTCCGTTGTGGTGCGCTACGTAGTACGCACCAACCATATCAGTGTACTCACTCCAGCCGGCCGCGGTGGTCTAGCGGTTCTGGCGCTGCAGTCCGGAACCGCGGGACTGCTACGGTCGCAGGTTCGAATCCTGCCTCGGGCATGGGTGTGTGTGATGTCCTTAGGTTAGTTAGGTTTAAGTAGTTCTAAGTTCTAGGGGACTTATGACCTGAGATGTTGAGTCCCATAGTGCTCAGAGCCATTTGAACCATTTAGTGTACTCACTCCAGGTGTATCGCTCCATTAGTAAACAGAGACAATGCACTACTACACTGGTGGACAGCAGTTGCCTACAACTGAAGACCGTAATACGCCCTCTAACAACTGAAGAACGAAATACGGCCTCCACCGGTTTAAACAATCCTGATAGGAAAAAATGATATTAGGGAAAAATATTTGTTTTGATGTCCCCTACAACCTCCCAGAGTTTGTCGGTTTAAATACTTTTCACCCTGTAGATTCTGGACTCTACGGCCTTCGAAAGGAAAATTTTTGATAACCATTTGTACAATTTTTAACCAAATTCATAAACTGACAACAAAAGCGTAAGATTTGGATAATAGGACATCCGCAACTGAGCCTCATGATAGATATTTTACCGCTTCAAATGTAAATAGCTTCATTGGTTCGCGACCTGTTTCTGGCGTTACAAGCCCATCTTCAGGTGTATAAGAACCGTGAGGGGCGTCGGCTCCACGTGTGGCTGTCACCTGTGCTGCTCTCTCCCCAAGCGTTTATCGTGCCTTCAGTCACATAAAAATGGCTTCGGAGGATCGGCGATTCCTGTCGGGGAAGGATCTGCAGCAGCCAGCTACGGACTTGTTCACGTAGCAGGACTCGGTGTTCCACCAAACGAGTAACTTCAGCCTTGTGCGTCGGTGGCATGATTGCCTCAGTGCTCACGGCGATTTTGCTTGATAGGCATATACAGGCATGCTCATCAATTAAGGATAATCCTGATATATGGTGAAACAACGCTCTGGTGGGCGGTTTGCGGATTTAAATCACCTCGGGGTATGACCATGCGGTGAAATTGACCTGCGGTCGTCGCACGGTGGCGCTAGCAGCAGTCCACATACGCAGAGGTGTGTTGGTGAATGTCAGAGTACGGTGCAGCGAGTAAGTGTGCAGAAGTTTTCAGACGTGCAATTGGTGACTGTGTGTTGAAAATGGCTCAGAGAACACATACTGATAACGTTATGAGGGGTAGAATACTAGGGCAACTGGAGGCTGGTCAAACACAGCAGATCGTAGCACGGGCCTTCCGTGTGCCACAAAGTGTGATCTCAAGATTATGGCAACGATTCCAGCAGACAGGAAACGTGTCCAGGCGCTACAGTACGGGACGTCCACAGAGTACAACACCACAAGAAGTCCGATATCTCACCATCAGTGCCCGCAGACGGCAACGGATTACTGCAGGTGGCCTTGGTCGAGACCTTACTGCGGCCACTGGAACAGTTGTCTCCAGACACACAGTCTACAGACGACTGAAGAGACACGGTTTATTCACCCGGAGACCTGCAAGGTGCATTCCACTGACCCCTGGTCACAGGAGAGACCGTAAAGCCTGGTGTCAAGAACACAGTATATGGTCATTGGAACAGTGGTCCCAGGTTATGTTCACGGACGAGTCCAGGTATAGTCTGAACAGTGATTCTAGTCGGGTTTTCATCTGCCGTGAATCAGGAACCACATACCAACCCCTTAATGTCCTTGAAAGGGACCTGTATGGAGGTCGTGGTTTGATGGTGTGGGGTGGGATTATGATTGATGCACGTACACCCCTGAATGCCTTTGACCGAGGAACTGTAACAGGTCAGGTGTACAGGGATGTCATTTTGCACCAGTATGTTCGCCTTTTCAGGGGTGCAGTGGGTCCCATCTTCCTCCTGATGGATGATAACGCACGGCCTCAGCGAGCTGCCATCGTGGAGGAGTACCTTGAAACAGAAGATATCAGGCGAATGGAGTGACCTGCCTGTTCTCCAGACCTAAACCCCAACGAGCACGTCTGGGATGCTCTCGGCCGACGTATCGCTGCACGTCTTCAAACCGCTACGACACTTCAGGAGCTCCGACAGGCACTGGTGCAAGAATGGGAGGCTATACCCCAGCAGCTGCTCGACCACCTGATCCAGAGTATGCCAACCCGTTGTGCGGCCTGTGTACGTGTGCACGGTGATCATATCCCATATTGATGTCGGGGTATATGCGCAGGAAACAGTGGCGTTTTGTAGTACATGTGTTTCGGGACAGTTTTCTCAACTTATCACCAATACCGCGGACTTACAGATATGTGTCGTGTGTGTTCCCTATGTGCCTGTGCTATTAGCGCCAGTTTTGTGTAGTGCCACGTTGTGTGGCACCACATTCTGCAGTTAGCCTTAATTTGTGAGCATGAGTGTAGATTCAGTACTGTACGGCCTTCAAACTTTTTGATCACCATTTGTACAATTTTTAACCAAATTCATAAACTGACAACAAAAGCGTAAGATTTCGAGCTTCATGATAGATATTTAACCGCTTGAATTGTAAATAACTTTATTGGTTCGCGACCTGTTTCGGGCGCTATAAGCCTATCTTGAGGTGTATAAGATCCATGAGGGGCGTGGCACACTGGACACACTGCACTCAATGAACACCAAGCGGAATCGTGTCTCGGCTCCACGTGTGGCTGTCACCTGCCCGGAGCCCTGAAGTTCGTGTGCGTTGGCCACGCGCCTCACGGTCCTTTTGCATCTGAAGATGGGCTTGTAATCGCCGAAACAGGTCGTGCTTTTGAACCAATCAAACTACAAGGTGACACAGAAAAACGGGAACATTTCCACAATCGAATAAAACTAGAAGTGATGACTGGAAGGAATTACATTCATAATAATTGAAACCTTACAACTTTGCCATTTACGAAACACTGACGGCATTTATAATTTTTCTTTAAATTACATCCTGTAGATGGCGTACTCCTGTACGAGTACATTTGTGAAATCTGCTGTTGAGATTCCTCATTGACCGCTGCAACATCTCAGTTGGGATAATGTGAACTGCATCCCTAATTCTCTGTTTTATCCATGGTTCTTGGTCGAGTCGTGTAGACTTTGCTCCTCAGGTAGGCTCACAAGAAAAAAAACCACAAACGGATAAATATGGCGATCTAGGTCGCCCAGGGAATGTCACCGAATCGCGAGATCACACGGATGCCAAACAATTCTCGCACATATGCCATTGGTTACCGTGCAGTGTGTGGTGTCGCTCCGTCTTGTTGAAACCAGGCTTTTTGAACGTCTGGAACGTTGTTCAATGCAGGTGTAACGAAAGTTCGTAACATCTCCACGCAACGATCGGCATTGACAGTTATTGCGTTTCCCTGTTCATTTCCGAAAAAATACGGTCCGATAATCCTATGTGATGAAACACTGCACCATACTGTCACTTTACTAGCGTGTAAAGGGCGCTCGTGAACGTCATTAGGATTTGTGTTTGCCCTGTAACGGTAGCTCTGTTTATTCACGTAACCTGTGAGATGAAAATGTGCCTCATCTGACATCCACAACGTCTTTAGAAATTCATCGTCATTGTTTATTTTTGTTATCATTTGTTGACAGAATCCTAATTGTAACCGGTAATTGTTGTCCTACAATTTTTGCACCATCTGTAGTTTGTACAGATAAAATTTTAAATCAAGATGAAGAATTCTGCAAACGCTCTCCCAGCATATTCCAATCAATGCTGCTTGCTTACGAACTGAATGCCGTGGGCTCCGTAAGACAGACTCGCGTACAACATCAATGTTCGCTGGAGAACAGACACTTCTTGGTCGTCCTGTTTGTTTCTTCTTGTGGGCAAATCCAGTGTCTTCAAAGTTATTAATCCAACATTTTATCGCTTGTTTCGACGGAACGGCATCATGAAGTCCTAAATTATAAACACGTCGAAACTCCCTCTGCCCCGCTACCAAACTATCGTTGGTTTTATAAAACATTTTTATGGCTAACGGACGCTGTTGTCCGTTCCACTGATCCACGATTACTGAAATAGCGGACTGTTTGCTCGCTAACTGTCACGAACCCGCAGTGCTGCCACCTGCCCATGGCTGCCACTACTCATTTCAAACATTCCCGTTATTCTGTGTCACCCTGTATTTACAGCTGAACCGGTTAATTATCTAATTCTGCCCTGACAGCAAAAGCTTGCCGGTTATCGGAATCGATGGTATGGCGTATTAACAGTGATGTAACACCGGAAGAATCTGCAGATGTGAGGAAGTAATTTGATTCTCCAAGAATGGGATATAAACGATTACGGTGAAATTTGACGGAAAGTTAGTGTGAAGAACTGTACTTTGTTATTACGACATATGAGTGCGTACGACGGCTATAAAAATACGCAGTGATCTCTGTAAAAAAATTAATTATCCTCGTGCAGAGATCTTAGTTGAAGACATAGCAGCAGCAACAGCGAATATTTTGCGCCCAGTGCATATATTCCGTGTTTGGGACAATAGGGCTGTAGCTTACTGATGTAAAATTCGGGTCTCACAAAACCCTACAAAGAGATATATTTTGCTCGACATCGTAGGAAATAGAGACACGAAAGTATCTATAGTTACCTTTGGACTCCTTATATCGGCATTTTGGGTGACGGGTGCAGCGATGAAAGGCCTCTAACAACTACAAATAAAAAATTATCGCTGGTATTAAGGTAAGCCATCGCAACTACTCTCGCACTGCCGCGCACGGAGTCTCTCGTAAATAAATGGCGTTCATAGAAGCCATTGTACGATAATGATGTCTCACATGTTACCAAAATTAATTTTATAATTTTCTTAACAACTTTCTACGAGCAACACAGGCAACATTTCTGGCCTCTCACGCTATATATTTTTAAATCTCTGAATATTTTTATTTTTTCATGATGAAATATATATCACATGCACCTATAAAGGATGAGAATGTTCATATACTATTTCAGTCCAAATATACTAAACAGCCAACGAAACTGCTACAACTGCCTAATATCGTGTAAGGCCGCCGCGAGCACGCAGAAGTGCCGCAACACAACGTTGCATGGACTCGAGTAATGTCTGAAGTAGTGCTGGAGGGAACTGACACCATGAATCCTGCATGGCTGTCCATAAATCCGTAAAAGTACTAGACGTGGAGACGTCTTCTGAACAGCACGTTGCAAGACATCCCAGATACACTCAATACTGTTCATGTCTGGGGAGTTTGGCAGCAGACTCAGAAGAATCTTCCTGGAGACCACGATGCTTACGTACGTGTCGTCAGTCAGAGTCGTATCCAGACGTATCAGGGGTCCCATATCACTTCAACATGGCACGCCCCACACCATTACAGAGCCTCCACCAGATTGAACAGTCCCCTGCTGAGATGCAGGGTCGATGGATTCACGAGGTCTCCATACCCGTACACGACCATCCCCTCGATAAAATTTGAAACGAGACTCGTCCGACCAGGCAACAGAGTCGTATATAGTCATCAAATGTCCAATGTCGGAGTTGACGGGCCCAGGCGAAGCATAAAGCTTTGTGTCGTGCAGTCATCAAGGGTACACGAGTGGGTCTTCGGGTTCGAAAGCCAATATCGATTTTTTTTTTTTGTTGAATGGCTCGCACGCTGACACTTGTTGATGGCCCAGCATTGAAGTCTCCAGGAATCTGCGAAAGGGTTACACTTCTGTCACGTTGAAAGATTCACTACAGTCGTCGTTGGTACCGTTCTCGCAGGATCTTTTTTCCTGCTGCAGCGATGCCTGAGATTTCGTATTTTACAGGATTCCTGATATTCACGGCACACTCGTGAAATTGTCGTAGGAGAAAATTGCCACTTCATCACTGGCTTGGAGCTGCTGTGTACCATCGCTCGTGCGCCGACTATAACACTACGTTCAAACTCACTTAAAGCCTGATAACCTACCATTGTAGCAGCTGTAGTCGATCTAATAGCTACTCCAGACACTTGTTGTCTTATACTGCAGCGCCCTATTCTGTCTGTTTACACATCTCTTAATTTGAATAGGCATTCCTGTGCCAGTTTCTATGGCGCTTCAGTTTATAATAATATTTTCTTTTCCACAGGTTAAATTAAAAAAATATACTGCTTGAAAAGATAGTTCTACTTTTGGTGAAAAGTGGCAAAATATTTCTTTTGGAGAATACTCCGTCGTATTCTAGACTATAAGTAGGAAGGTATAATACTTTTTAGAAATTTTTTTGATATTTCAGATGAACACCGTCGATGTCACAATAATGTGACAGTATGGCTCAACGTTTCTGCACGGGACTTCCAACGGCCGGCCGGGGTGGCCGAGCGGTTCTAGGCGCTACGGTCTGGAACCGAGCTGCTGCTACGGTCGCAGGTTCAAATCCTGCCTCGGGCATGGATGTGTGTGATGTCCTTAGGTTAGTTAGGTTTAGGTAGTCCTAAGTTCTAGGGGACTGATGACCTCGGAAGTTAAGTCCCATAGTGCTCAGAGCCATTTGAACCATTTTGAACTTCCAACGACGTGTTGAGTCCATGCCTCGTCGATTGCTAACTACGCTGGGCGAAGGAATTAAGCCGGCCGGGGTGGCCGAGCGGTTCTAGGTTCTACAGTCTGGAACCGTGCGACCGCTGCGGTCGCAGGTTCGAATCCTACCTCGGGCATGGATGTGTGTGATGTCCTTAGGTTAGTTAGGTTTAAGTAGTTCTAAGTTCAAGGGGACTGATGACCTCAGAATTTAAATCCCATAGCGCCCAGAGCCATTTGAGCCTTTTTGAAGGAATTAAGACAAGATATTGGAAGGTATCCCATGACTTTTTATCATTTGAATAAACATACGCAGCAGCTTTGTTTATTCAAATCACGCAATATTTCGGCTGTGATCGCCATGCATATAAAGGAGCCCATGACTTACGTCACCTGTGTGTTGACTGTACAGATAAATATGCCTGCAAACGCTATAAACTGCGAAGGACTTTGAGAGTGCCGGCCGCGGTGGTCTCGCGGTTCTAGGCGCGCAGTCCGGAACCGTGCGACTGCTACGGTCGCAGGTTCGAATCCTGCCTCGGGCATGGATGTGTGTGATGTCCTTAGGTTAGTTAGGTTTAAGTAGTTCTAAGTTCTAGGGGACTGATGACCACAGCAGTTGAGTCCCATAGTGCTCAGAGCCATTTTTTGACTTTGAGAGTGTAGGCTGAAAGTAACGGGAAAAGCAAGCGATCTTTGTTTGTGTGTGTGCGAGCCAACAGCAGTGGCCAGCTGGAATGCCGCCACCACGCTTACCGCCCTGTTGTGCGGGCTGCCTACACGCGATCTCGCAGGCGCGTTCGATATCGCCCTGTGTACACAATGCAGATGCAGGACGTTACGTCACGGCCGACCCTTGCCAAAAACTGTCTCGCAAGCCTTATGTGGGATAGCGTTCGTGTTTTATGCTGCAAGGCTCAACGCTCGGGTGAACGAGCATATAAGACCCTGCGCCGATTTGCCAACACTGGCGCCCAGTGCCGCGCGTCGCTCGTGTTTTCCTAACTCAGTCTATTCCTGATCGTAACTCTCGCCCACCGATCACTTTTTTTTAATCGTCAGTATCCTGACTGGCTGATGTGGCTATCCACAAATTCCTCTCTTGTAACAACCTTTAAATTCTCAGACCAGCACTTTGACGCTATGTCCTCAATTATTTGTTGGGTACATTTCAGTCTCTGTCTTCCCGTACAGTTTTTCCCGTGTGCGTCTAGTACCATGAAACTTATTCCTCGATGTCTTAAAACAGGTCTAGTAATCCTGCACCTTCTTCTTCAAAGTGTTTTCCACATGCCCTTCTCCTCGCCGAATCTGCGGAGTTCTTCTTCTTTCCTTACCTTATCAGTTCATCTAATTGTCAACATTCTTCTGTAGCACCACATTTCAAACGCTTCCATTTTCCTCTGTTCCGGTTTTCTCACAATACATGAGTCTCTACCATTCAATACTGTGCTCTAAAGATACATTCTCAGAAACTTCTTCCTCAAATTCAGGCCTATGTTAGATACTAGAAGACTTCTTTTGGCCAGCTATTCGCTCTTTGCCTGTGTTAACCTGTTTTTAATATCCTCCTTACTTCGTGCGTCGTATGTTATTTTCCATCCAAGGTAGCATAATTTCTTCATTCTTTCCCTAATTTCGATAAGTTTATCGCTAAGCTCATTTCTGCTACGTTCAATTACATTCCTCTTCTTTCGGTTTACTGTCAGTTCATATTCTGAACTCATGAGGCTATTCGTTCCATTCAACACGTCCTCTAATTCTTAAAATTTTGCACATGGCTGCACGTTCAGAGACATGACATATAAGTACTGCCAGTCTTTCACGATGATTCCATACTTGTACGGTTTTAGTCATAATTCTGTGACCATGTTATAGACCATCCTTTGATTTAAATTCTGTGGAAGACACTCCTAGCAGTGCTGAAACCTGGTTAATTCATTAAAAATAGTGACCGAGGGCTTTTTTTTCACTTTCCTCTAATTATTCTTCAGTTTCCCTTAGCATAACACTGATGACCTTTACTCTGTATTTTAAATCCACTCCTAAACTTTTATTTTACTTCCGGAATTTGCTTCTTCCTCGTATAGATTAAACAGTACGGGCGATAGGCTACATCCCTGTCTCACACTCTTTTTTTAACCCGAGCACTTCATTTTTGTCATTTTATTTTCATTGTTCCCTCTCGGTTCTGGTACATATTGTGTATTACCCGTCTCTCCCTACAGCTTACCCCTATTTTTCTCAGGATTTCTGAACATCTTGCACCATTCTACATCGTGGAACGCTTTTTCCAGCTCGACGAATCCTATAAACGTCTCTTGATTTTTCTTAGCCTTGGTTTCATTATCTACCGTACCGTAACGGCAAAACTGCCTCTCTGTGCCTTTACCTTCCTCAAGCCAAAATGCTCGTCATTTAACAGATCCTCAATTTTCTTTTCCATTCTTCTGCGTATTATTGTTCTCAACGAGCTGGACACATGAGCTATTTAACTGATTGTGCGTTAGTTCTCACACTTAATTGCCCTTGCTGACTTCACAATTGCGTGGATGCTATTTTTCGGTAAGTATGGTGGTATGTCTCCAATCTGATAGACTTTAAACATCAGCTTGAATAGTCGTTGAGTTCCCACTTCCCCCAATGGTTTTAGAAATTCCGATTGACTGTTATCTATCATTTTACCTAACTCGATCGCACGTCTTCCAAAGCTCTATTAAACTCCACCTCTGTTACTGAATTCCCTATGCCTATGCCTCCCATTACTTCTTTTTTCCTTAAACTAATGACTCTACCAATATTGTAAAAATTTTGACTGACTGTAGTTTCTTTTCTTTGTTTTCGTGTGTAATAGAAAATTATAAAAATGAACACCTGGACAACTACTCGTTCGTCCGCTAGTAATACGAGGGTCGTCCACAAAGTAAGTTCCGTTTCTATTTTTATCGGCGGCAGCGCTACAATCGCGGTGCCGAGCATGCACGGCAGTTACCCTGACTCAAGGAGAAGACACGTGCGCCATTTTCACATCGCTGCTGCCGACGTGTGCTTTGTAGTGCTTCTTTAAATTGTTAACCGTAATTGAAAATGCCGCTGCGTGTGAAATCAGACCTGTGATTCGTTTTCTAAATACAAAGAGAGTTAAACCAAAGGAAATTCATCGGCAAATCTGCGAGGCTTACAGACCAAATGCTATGAGTGATTCAATGGTTAGAAGATGGTCAGACTGCTCAATGAAGGACGTGATTAAGTGCACGATGAAGAACGAAGTGGACGCCTGTTTGCGGTTACTGATGAACTGGTTGACACAACTGAAGAGAAGATTAAGCACAACCGTAAGTTTACACTTACAAGGGGGGGCCACGACGTTTGGAACGCGGATTTACTGCAAACTCCGTACACTCGTAGTACTCCACGAGGACAACAAAATGTGTAGGCAGTAGCGCGTACTTCTCAAGCGTTACTGAGAAAATCGCAAGATAATTTCGGTCGTCGAATATATATACATCTGTGCGTGGCCATTTTAACCATGAAGCGGGTGCAGCCGAGTGTTGGCGGCACGGTAGCTCAGCGTGTTCGGTCAGAGGGTTAGCTTTCTTTTGTGATAAAAAAAAAAAAGAGCGAACGGATCAGCGAACAAACTGAACGGGTGTCATCGGACGTCCGCCCTGAACAAATTTAAAGAACAATATAGAACAATTTAAAAAAAGTGTTTGACGTTCAAGCCGCTGGATCTCTGGATCGAGTTGCGTTCGTCAGTTTTTTTATTTTTTTTTTATTTTCAACACAGTCATTTTCTTTATTATTTATATTACAACTGATATAATGGGGAAAGTATGTGTAATCGGATGAAATTTTATTAAAATTACTATGGTATTCGGCAGTCTACTAATTTTTATTCTCACATATAGTACAATATTCATAACTATCGACTATTAAACGGCCAAACGCATAAAGTCATACTGAAAGTGAATGCTTGTCCGTGATTTGAGAAATGCCTTATACCTGGAAGGAGCCCGAAACGATTTGTTACCTCCAAGTTTTGACCGGCACAGACGCCTTTCGAAAGATGTACAATTAATCGTCGCTTTCGACATTACGAGTACAAGTTGCAGGATGGTATTTTTCGTAAAAACATGGAAAACATAAAGTTAAACGGCACCAGCTCCATTGAATAAATGCTGTGTTTCCGCATACGCAAGGTCTTTTGACGTTTCCTGTGGAAAAACAACCCTTGTTAACATTTTCAAAAACCTCTCTTTCAGACGGTAGTTTGGAAGCAAACCATGCATAACGCAGTATTTCCTTAAAAATCGGCGCTGATAATTGGTTATGCAGGATCGAGTGTATTTTAATAGCGTCTTAAAAAAGATTTCGTTCTATATTGTTCGCTGAATTTGCTCAGGGCGGACGTGCGATGACACGCGTTCAGTTTGTTCGTTGATCCGTTCGCTCAGTTTTTTTTATCACAAAGGAAAGCTAACCGTCTGACCGAAAACGCTGAGCTACCGTGCCATCGCCACTCGGCTGCAGTCGCTTCATGGTTAAAATGGCCACGCACAGATATATATATATTCGACGACCGAAATTATCTTGCGATTTTCTCAGTAACGCTTGAGAAGTACGCGCTACTGCTTGCACATTTTGTTGTCCTCGTGGAGTACTATGAGTGTACGGAGTTTACAGTAAATCCGCGTTCCAAACGTCGTGGCCTCCCATTGTTAGTGCTATTGCTATGGAAGTTCCGCATATCTCACGATCACTAATTCATGAAATTGTTAATGAAAAACTCAAATTTCGAAAACTTTTCTCACGTTGGGTACCAAAATTCTTACTAAACAACACAAAAAACAACGGATGGGCAGTGCACTTCAGTTTTTGACACGCTGCGCTGAAGAAGGCGATGGTTTTCTTTCTCGGATAGTCACGGGGGATGAGACTAGGGAATCGTACGACACCCCTGAAACAAAACGGCAATCAAAACAATGGTTCAATTGGCTCTGGGCACTATTGCTTAACATCTGAGGTCATCAGTCCCCAAGAATTTAGAACTACTTAAACCTAACTAACCTAAGGACATCACACACATCTATGCCCGAAGCAGGATTCGAACCTGCGACTGTAGCGGTCGGGTGGTTCCAGACTGAAGCGCCTAGAACCGCTCGGCCACAGCCGTCGGCAAAACGGCAATCAGTGGAATGGAGGTACAGTTCATCCCCAACGAAGGTTAAGCCTAAGAAAATCTTGACGCCTCGAAAAGTCATGTGCACTGTTTTTTGGGGCAGAAAAGGCATTTAGCTCATTGATTTCTTACCACGAGACCAAACAATCAATGCACGTGGTTACTGAGAGACCATTAAGGAATTGCGCCTCGCGGGGGCATTTTCAATTACGGCCGACATTACAAAGAAGCACTACAAAGCACACATCGGCAGCAGCGATGTGAAAATGGCGCACATGTCTTCTCCTTGAGTCAGAGTAACTGCCGCGCATGCTCGGACCTGCGATCGTAGCGCTGCCGCGGATAGAAACGGAACTTCCTTTGTGGACGAGCCTCGTAATTAAAACTTCCTATCATTCCTCGAATACTGACACGTGCGCCTGTTACTATCTCGCGTGAGGAAAGTCAAATTTAGTTCGGCCCGTCAGAGCACAGACGTGCCCAGCACAGAGAACCGTGTCTGAATACGGGCGAGACGAACTTGCTCCAACTGCGTCACAGCGGCTCGATTCACTGGACCGAGACACTGGCCACACAAACAGACAACAGGGACTCCCCACTGCGATGGCCAGCCTGTCTCCAGGCTTGTCCAGATAACGCTGCTGGAGCAGACAGCCCGCTTAACGGGGGCACGGCCCTCTGGAGGAGATAGCGACGGCGCTGGAGTCCGCTTCCAGCTGATAACAGGGGTAATTTTTAACCCCTCCTTGGGGTAAATTACATCATAACCCCATCCCGCAGATCGTAAATATTCCGCAGGTAATCGCCCCGCGCCTCGAAGACACGCGCGGGTGTTTTTTCCTCCAGATTCAGGCAACTCAGCTGCTGCGCGACAGAATCTGAACGGCTGCAAATCAGACAAGGTGCGGACTTCCCAAACACTAGCGTCATCTATTTACACAATGTCCCACAAGTTTGCAATCATGAAGCAATTATTTAGCACTGTGGAGAAGGCTCTTTGTACCTAGATCGAAATATATTCCGGATAAAGCCCCATAACCCTGCGTCTATAACATTTAGATTCCATTCGAATTTTTAAAATCATAAGAAAAATTGGAACACGTGAGGCAATACTGACCCTACGACTCATCTTAGAAGTTAGATTAAAGAAAGGCAAACCTACGTTTCTAGCGTTTGTAGACTTAGAGAAAGCTTTTGACAATGTTGACTGGAATACTATCTTTCAAATTCTGAAAGTGGCAGGGGTAAAATACAGGGAACGAAAGGCTATTTACAATTTGTACAGAAACCAGATTGCGGTTATAAGAGTCGAGGGACATGAATGTATATTGAGCAAGCAGTAAAGGAAACAAAAGAAAAATTCGGAGTAGGTATTAAAATCCAGAGAGAAGAAATAAAAAATTTGAGATTCGCTGATGACATTGTAATTCTGTCAGAGACAGCAAAGAACTTGGAAAAGCAGTTGAACGGAATGTATAGTGTCTTGAAAGGAGGATATAAGATGAACATCAACAAAAGCAAAACGAGGATAATGGTATACAGTCGAATTAAGTCGGGTGATGCTGAGGGAATTAGATTAGGAAATGAGACACTTAAAGTAGTAAGGGAGTTTTGCTATTTGGGGAGCAAAATAACTGATGATGGTCGAAGTAGAGAGGATATAAAATGTAGACTGACAATGGCAAGGAAAGCGTTTCTGAAGAAGAGAAATTTGTCAACATCGAGTATAGATTTAAGTGTCAGGATGTCGTTTCCGAAAGTGTTTGTATGGAGTGTAGCCATGTATGGAACATGGACGATAAATAGTTTGGACAAGAAGAGAATAGAAGCTTTCGAAATGTGGTGCTACAGAATAATGTTGAAGATTAGATGGGTAGATCACATAACTAATGAGGAGGTATTGAATAGGATTGGGGAGAAGAGAAGTTAGTGGTACAACTTGACTAGAAGAAGGGATCGGTTGGTAGTAAATGTTCTGAGGCATCAAGGGATCACCAATTCAGTGTTGGAAGGCAGCGTGGAGGGTAGGAATCGTAGAGGGAGACCAAGAGATGAATACACTAAGCAGATTCAGAAGGATGTAGGTTGCAGTAAGTACTGGGAGATGAAGAAGCTTGCACAGGATAGAGCAGCATGGAAAGCTGCATCAAACCAGTCTCAGGACTGAAGACCACAACAACAACAACAAGGAAAATTGAAAAATAAGCGACTATTCAAGATGGTGTGTAGAATTTGCGACATTAGATGTACAACATATGATTTCATGAAGACTGTGGAACACACAATCTCGCAGATAGGGAGGGCTTATCTATCGCGCAGCAGCCTCATAGTTAATATACAGAAGCTACTGCCAATATACATAAGAACGGTAAGAAAACTAAACATCTATTAGATGACCAATTTTTCAAAGTTCCAGAGATGAAGCTCTGACCTTGCGCCTAATAATGGAAGCACGGCATAAATCATAGGGTTTTTCGACGTGGGAAAAGCGTTCGGCAACGTGAAGTGGTGCAAGATTTTTGAAATTCTCAGGTAATTGGGTATAAGCAATAGGGAAAGACCGAAAATCTGAAGTACAATATAACACGTTGTTTAACAATGATTCCAAAAATCTCGAAAAATTTTTGACCGATTTGCTTAATATTTTTACATATTACTCTTTTAAGGATTAGCATGGACAATACTTTTTAAAATATATACAGGGTAAGGCAGATAAGTCATAACACTCCTTGTGTCTCCCCACCCGTAATAGATACAACGATGCCGTTTGGACAGTGAATTGCAGGGACAGGGTTTACTTGAATACATCACATTTCATGTTTGTGCTATTTTTTATTCCAGAGATATGAGGCCATGGAACCCTATATTAAATTTTAGCGTAACATGATGGGCTCAAAATGACGGTTTCAAATATGTGTATATACCGAGCGAGGTGGCGCAGTGGTTAGACACTGGACTCGCATTCGAGAGGACGACGGTTCAATCCCGCGTCCGGTCATCCTGATTTAGGTTTTCTGTGATTGCCCTAAATCGCTCCAGGCAAATGCCGGGATGGTTCCTTTCAAAGGGCACGGCCGACTTCCTTCCCCGTCCTTCCCTAATCCGATGAGACCGATGACCTCGCTGTCTGGTCTCCTTCCCCGAAACAACCAACCAACCAAATATGTGTATATCATAATATTTAGGTGAATAGTTTTTCAGACACACATATGTTCTCGTATCGTGTTCGCCCTTCGAAGCGGCGTTGTCCAGTGCAACCTATTCTGTTGTGCAGAGTACATGGTAAACGTCACGAGTCCGTCCTTACACAAACACGCCCATTTACCCGACAATAGTCATACATACTGCGATATTTTGCGCAAAAATTAACTAATGATGTCGCGCAGATATTATTCAGTTATTTGAGAACTGTGATACCAAAATAGTAGAAAACGTACTATTAATATATTACAAGATGTTAATACGTTTTAAGTAACAGAAATACAAATGTATATGAGGAGGCTCTTAGTGGTCACAATTACACCACTGGCCATTAAAATCGCTACACCAAGAAGAAATGCAGATGATAAACGGGTATTCATTGGACAAATATATTATACTAGAACTGACATGTGATTACATTTTCACGCAATTTGGGTGCATAGTACCCAGAACAACCACCTCTGGCCGTAATAACGGCGTTGATACGCCTGGGCATTGAGTCAAACAGAGCTTGTGTGCCGTGTACAGGTAGAGCTGCCCAACCAGCTTCAACAGGATACCACAGTTCATCAAGAGTAGTGACTGGCGTATTGTGATGAGCCAGTTGCTCGGCCACCATTGACTAGACGTTTTTCAATTGCTGAGAAATCTGGAGAATGTGCTGGCCAGGGCAGCAGTCGAACATTTTCTGTATCCAGAAAGGCCCGTACAGGACCTGCAACATGCGGCAGTGCACTACCCCGCTGAAATGTAGTGTTTTGCAGGGATCGAATGAAGGGTAGAACCACGGTTCGTAACACAACTGAAATGTAACGTCCACTGTTCACCGCGATGTCGCCAAACACGGATGCGACCATCATGGCGCTGTAAACAGAACCTGGATTCATCCGAAAAAATGACATTTTGCCATTCGTGCACCCAGGTTCGTCGTTAAGTACACCATCGCAGGCGCTCCTATCTCTGATGCAGCGTCAAGGGTAACCGCAGCCACGGTCTCCGAGCTGATAGTCAATGCTGCTGCAAACGTCGTCGAACTGTTCGTGCAGACGGTTGTTGACTTGCAAACGTCCCCATCTGTTGACTCAGGGATCGAGACGTGGCTGGGCGATCGGTAACAGCCATGCGCATAAGATGCCTGTCACCTCGACTGCTAGTGATACGAGGCCATTGGGATCCAGCACGGCGTTCCGTATTACCCTCCTGAACCCACCGATTCCATATTCCGCTAACAATCATTGGATCTCGACCAACGTGAGCAGCAATGTCGCGATACGATAAACAGCAATCGCGATAGGCTACAATCCGACCTTTATCAAAGTCGGAAACGTGATGGTACGCATTCCTCCTCCTTACACGAGGCATCACAACAACGTTTCACCAGGCAACGCCGGTCAACTGCAGTTTGTGTATGAGGAATCGGTTGGAAACTTTCCTCATGTCAGCACGTTGTAGGTGTTGCCACCGGCGCCAACCTTGTGTGGATGCTCTGAAAAGCTTGTCATTTGCATAGCACAGCATCTTCTTCCTGTCGGTTAAATTTCGCGTCTGCAGCACGTTATCTTCATGGTGTAGCAATTTTAATGGCCAGTAGTGTATTTCGTACGTATTTGGTTTTTATTTGTAAATATCTATTATTGATCACATTACGAAGCAAATACACACAAAGATGCAAAATACATACTCTACATGATACAAAACTTTACTGAAGCATGTGCTCAAAATGCTTCCCCTCTGGTGTAATGCACATTTGCAGTCGCCGTTCAAATGATTTGTGAACGGCTGCGAGGGTGTCACGTGAGATATCAGAGCACGCTTCGATGATACGTTGCTTCATATCGTCTGGCGTAGTTGGCATTTGAGCATGAACTTTATGTTTGATTGCTGCCTACAGAAAAAAATCAAGAGGGGTCAAAACAGGAGACCGGGCTGGCCACTTGACTTCAGCACGTCGTGCTATCCAACAATCCGGGAACTTTTCATTTGACAGCTCTGTAGCCACACGGGAAGAGTGAGCAGGACAGCCGTCATGTTGGAACCACATATACTGACGCGTAGTTAGTGGTACCTCTTCCAGCAAAATGGGCAGAACGTTTCGCAGGAACTGTGCATAGTTATTGCCATTTAGAACACCCGGAATGACGTACGGCCCCACAATGACATTTACGACGACGCCGCACCACACGTTAACACTCCACGGATGCTGCTGCTGTACCTGTCGAAGCCATCGTAATGCATATTATGCAAATTCACATTACCGTGGTTGGTGAAAGTCGCTTCATCAGTAAAAAGCACCCGTTGAAAAAACGTTGGATCATCTTGTAGGCGCTGCAGAACAAAGCGGCAAAATTCCTGGCGCCGTTCGAAATCCACACCGGAGAGTTCTTGATGTAATGAGAGGTGAAACGGGTGAAATCTATGCCGGTGCAATACGCGTAGAACACTTCTCCGACTTATACCACATTCCGAGGCGATACGTCGCGACGAAACAGTAGGGTCGTTATGCGCCAACGCTAGAACGCCCTCTTCATGTACCTCGCCAGTTGCAGTTTTCTGCCTCGTCCTCTGTATGGCGTTCCATGATCGCGATTCAAGTAGTTTCTTGCAAATGCGTGCAAGAAGCTGGCGCGTAGGGCGCTCACGATCAGGATACAGCTCTCCATATCGTTTTATTGCTCTAACAGCATTTCCTCTGCTTTCAGCACACACTAGAAGCCTATCTAACTTTTCTTCGTTGGTGTTCATGTCTGCTCCAAGAAACTGTCATGGAAATGCGATGTCTCATTACCCCAGCAGCACATTTATGCCCTTCTCTCCAGCTACCTCGTGCGCCACCTTGCGGCGTTATTTAGAAGCAGGAAAACAACGCCTTCCCTGTTAAGTTCCTCAGTGGTCAACAGGAAAGGTCGCATTGGACAACGGCGCTTCGAAGGACGAACACGATACGAGAACATATCTGTGTCTCAAAAACTGTTCGCCTAAATATTATGATGTACACATATTTGAAACCGTCTTATTAAGCCCATCATGTTAACGCTAAAATTTAACATAGTGTTCCATTAAAAAAAAACCAAAGATGGCCGCATACCTCCGTAGTAAAAAATGGCAAAAAAATGAAATGTGATGTATTCAAGTAGCCCCTGTCCCTGCAATTCACTGTCCAAACGGCCTCTTTGTAACTGTTCTGGTTGGGGAGATACAATGGGTGTTGTGACTGAGCTGCCTCACCCTGTATAGTGTATAAGCATATATGAATAACACACAAAGACGAAACGCTGTTAACAAAAATCTCGAAAAGCTTTTGGCCGATTTACTTCAGATTTTTGTACGATACTGTAACAGACATACAGGGAGACCCTAAGCTACATTATTTTTAAACAGCAATGTACAGATTTTCTGTTAAAAGGAGCTCCGAGAAAGCAAACGTTCTGCTGTGAAAATGTACTGTTTCGGGTTCTTTCTCGCAACCATCTGTAACACCTTATCAATCAAATATTGTATACACGACCCTTATCAATCAAAAATTGTATACACGATAGTGGTTTGTCTCGCTTATATTGGTTGACTCTTACACAGCAGATTACAGAAACCAGCCACTTTTCACAATCGCATTTATTTACTTAAACTGCGCCGTTACCGGTTTCGAACTAATAGGTTCATCTTCAAACGGTTAGTTCACGCCTTACATTACATTTGTGTTTTGTTTTCTCACCTGTCGAAACTTCCTTGGGGTGGTGATGCCCTACAACCAAAACAAAATGTGAGACAATGTCTTTCTAATTGTAATTGTGCCTCAGGACGATTTTAAGTGATGTAAACAAATTATAATTATCAAATGGAAGATGTTTCGGTTGCTTACAATGAAGAATCCGCGCCATTACGTTCCAGAGCAGGTTGCCTATCATCTTGCAACATCCATAACTGTATAATACACTTTTTTGTGTATATATGTGCATAATGTAACGCACCACTCACACGCTTAGAAGTTTCATCACATGGAGGTATGCTTACTAAGATGGCGATATTACAACCACAACAATGACAAAGACTTCCACTCTCAGAGATATTTCATTATGTACATGTGTGTGACAGTAGAAATTTACAATTTGCTAATGTTACGTTACTTGCTACTTACAATGAAAGAGAACTGATTAACATTAAGATAAACAAATAAAGCAGTCTGTTATAAAGTGTTCCTGCAGTGACATTATGTAAATATTATGCTATACATTGGAACAAAAGTTAATGATAATGGCCAGATGTCCATAAATAAATGTTATCGCTATGGACATATTGTGGCATACGTTAAATAAAAGATGTCGTGTGACTAGGGCCTCCCGTCGGGTAGACCGTTCGCTGGGTGCAAGTCTTTCGATTTGACGTCACTTCGGCGACTTGTGCGTCGATGAAGATGAAATGATGATGATTAGGACAAAAAACACCCAGTCCCTGAGCGGGGAAAATCTCCGACCCAGCCGGGAATCGAACCCGCGCCGTTAGGATAGTCATTCTGTCGCATTGACCACTCAGCTACCGAGGGCGGACATAGCATACGTTGAAAGCACAGTAAATGGTTTGGGATGGATGTGCATATATAAATATTACAAATATTACAAAACTGCACTTTTATTTTTCATTTTTTACTTTAAATTCTGAAGGTGGCAGGGGTAAAATACAGGGAGCGAAAGGCTATTTACAATTTCTACAGAAACCAGATGGCAGTTATAAGAGTCGAGGGACATGAAAGGGAAGCAGTGGTTAGGAAGGGAGTGAGACAGGGTTGTAGCCTCTCCCCAATGCTATTCAATCTGTAGATTGAGCAAGCAGTAAAGGAAACGAAGGAAAAGTTCGGAGTAGGTATTAAAATCCATGTAGAAGAAATAAAAATTTTGAGGTGCTATTTGGGGAGCAAAATAACTGACGATGGTCGATGTATAGAGGATATAAAATGTAGACTGGCAATGGCAAGGAAAGCGTTTCTGAAGAAGAAAAATTTGTTAACGTCGAGCATAGCGATGTATGGAGTGTAGCCATGTATGGAAGTGAAACGTGGACGATAAATAGTTTAGACAAGAAGAGAATAGAAGCTTTCGAAATGTGGAGCTACAGAAGAATGCTCAAGATTAGATGGGTAGATCACGTAACTAATGAGGAGGTATTGAATAGAATTGGGGAGAAGAGGAGCTTGTGGCACAACTTGACTAGAAGAAGGAATCGGTTGGTAGGACATGTTCTGAGACATCGAGGGATCACCAATTTAGTATTGGAGGGCAGCGTGGAGGGTAAAAATCGTAGAGGGAGACCAAGAGATGAATACACTAAGCAGATTCAGAAGGATGTAGGTTGCAGTAGGTACTGGGAGATGAAGAAGCTCGCACAGGATAGAGTAGTATGGAGAGCTGCATCAAACCAGTCTCGGGACTGAAGGCCACAACAACAACAACATATCTTTTGTAGTAGATGATTTTTCTGTTGATGTGACTGTTAGCTTCAAAAATCTCTGCTCTACGTGATTTATGTAAATACCGGCTAACATCCCAGCTAGGCTGCTACCCATTGCCAACCCATCTTTCTGTCTATATATTTTGTTATAGTGTCATACAATTACTGCAGTTTTAATAAGTGGCTGGTTCCTGCAATCTTCTGTGTAAGAGTCAATCTATATTTTGCACACAGCCACGGGCTCAAATGTCAGTCGGCAATAGCAGAAAACAGGAAAGCTCTGTTCATGGCTTATTTGTTTATGGTTAGAACACTACTAGGTTTCTGATGTGTCGGAAACCACGTAATACTACCCGTTCTCAGATTAACTATAACGAAGTACTCCCAGTGAATATCCTCATAGATCGAGCAGCTAGGGTGGTCTCTCTCATACCCCATGTCTACATCTACATCTACATATATACTCCGCTAGCCACCAAGCGGTGTGTGGCTGAGGGCAGAATTTGCGCCAAAGTCATATCCCCCCCACCACCCCCCTCTGTTCCACTCGCGGATCGGGAAAAACGACTGTCTTAACGCCTTAGTACGAGCTCTAATTTCCCTTATCTTTGAATGGTGACCATTGCGCGATTTGAAAGTTGGTGGTATTAATATATGCTCTACATCCTCGGCGAAGATCGGATTTCGGAATTTAGTGAGCAGCCCCTTCCTTTTAGCGCACCGTCTATCTGCAAGTGTGTCCCACTTCAAACTTTCTATGAGATTTGTAACGCTCTCGCGGTGGCTAAATGTGCCAGTCACGAATCTTGCCGCTCTTCTATGGACCTTCTCAATCTCTTGAATCAGACCCAACTGGTAAGGGTCCCATACAGACGAACAATACTCCAAGACTGGACGAACTAACATATTGTAAGCTATTTCCTTTGTTGAATGACTGCATCGCTTCAGGATTCTACCAATAAACCACAATCTATGAGTTCGCCTTGCCCCTTACTTGTGTAATCTGATCATTCCATTTGAGATTATTTCTAATAGTCACACCCACGTTCTTGACGTATGTTTCCGCTTCCAAAGACAGGGAATTTATTTTGTACTCCTACATTAATGGTGCTTTTCGCCTTGTTATATGCAGTAGGTTACACTTACTAATATTGAGAGATAACTGCCAGTCATTACGCCACGCATTTATTTTCTGCAAATCCTCATTCATTTGTTCACAACTTTCGCGTGATACTACTTTCCTGTAGACTACAGCATAATCGGCAAACACTCTACTGGTGCTGTCAATACCATCAACCAGATCGTTTATGTAAATCGCAAAAAGCAGCTGACCTTTTACGCTGCCCTGGGGCATACCCGAAGTTACGCTTGTTTCTTTCTGCCCATTCAGGACGACATACTGCTCCCTGTCTGTTAGAAAACTTTCTATCCAACCGCATATGTCATCGGATAGACCGTAAGCTCTCACTTTTTGGAGCAAGCGACAGCGCGGAACTGAGTCGAACGCCTTTCGAAAGTCGATAAATATAGCATCAACCTGGGAGCCGGTATCTAGAGCCTGTTGTATGTCCCGCACAAAGACGACCGTTGTGTCTATCATGACCGTTGTTTCCTAAACCAGTGCTGGTTTCTGCAGATGAGTTTCTCAGAGTCTAGAAAGGTCATTATGTCTGAACACAAAATATATTCCATGATTCTACAACAAATCGATGTCAGTGATATTGGCCGGTAATAATGTGCATCCTATTTTCTACTCTTTTTATAGATGACCTGAGCCTTCTTCCAATGATCTCTGATATATGATGAATAAGAATGGTGCTATATTTGTAACAAAGTCAACATACAATCTTACGGGGATGCCGTCTGGGCCAGATGCCTTCCTGGCATCTAAGGATCTTAACTGTTTTACAATCCCAGATACACTAAACACTATGTCAGCCATCCTTGCGAGAACGAAGTGTTTGGGTTAAAAGGGCGTAGAACAGACATGCAGCACTTCTCCCCTACTTCTCTATTTGTGTGTCGAGGAAGACGGATGTAAAAGTGAGCCATATGATTAAAATTCAGGGCGCAGCGACATCAGCCACAAGATTCTCTGCTGTCATTGCTGTGTTCGGCGAAAGAGAGGAACAATGGATGGACCCTGAATGGGATGACCAGTCAAGTGAGTAGAGGATACATGAATCGAGAGTAAATCGAAATGGAGTGTAATCGAAATAAATCAGGTGGTGATGAGGGTATGAAACTAGAATATGCGACACTAAGAGTAGTAGCTGTGTTATGCTGTTGGGCAACGAAATAAATGACGATGGCTGAAGTAGAGGGCACACATACTGCTGACTGGTAATATCTAGAAAAGCATCTCTGAGAAAAGAAAAATTCGTAATTGAAGTATTAAGAAGTATTTCCAGAAGGTACTTGTATAGAGCGTGGCCTTGCAGGGAAATGGAGCTTGGATGACAAGCAGTTCAGACAAGAAAAGAGTATGCAGCGGCACCACCGTTTAGGACAGGAAAAGTTAGTTTTGTGCGATATTCTGAGCGCAAGTTACAGCCAGGTGTGGGCCGGATTGCAGCAAGTTACGCTGACCAGCGGTTGTGAAGTGAAATGGAGGCCACAGGGCCGTCGAACCGCTGAAAAGAGTAAACACAGCATTTCGCATGGCCAAGTTGAAGACAATAGGGGCCCACTGGTGCAACCGGGGTGTGGTGCGTACGTGACGCGTAGTGACGTGTTAGTGGAACAGAGATGCGCAGCCGAGTATAAATAGGTGTTGTTTTCTAACGAGATTCATTGAAGTGTGGCAGCTCTCCTGGACGGCGGGGAGTGTCACTCCACGCAGCAACAGATGGGGCGACAGCATCCCAGTCCACGGCGGGTCGTTGGTTCGACCCTCTGAGGCCGACGCGGGGCCTGCAGTCAACTATGGCGGGCCACTCTTCGGCTCGCTACCGCGGGCAGTCGTCTCTGCTCCTGACACACGCCAGAGACTTCCGTGGCGAGGGGCCGCAGATTCGGACGCCGGATCACGGGCTGTCGTTGCCGCTGCATCCCCAGCTACGCCAGCTGAGGAAGAAGCAGCAGTGGGGCCAGCCTACAGCTCCAGGAGGAGCAGCATGGAGACAACGAGGACAGTGGTCACTGAGTCAGCTGCTGGCGCAGCCATCCTGACGTAATCGGAACTCTACAGCTGGCTTACAAGGCCGGCACGACACAGCGCTGCCTTGCACAGGTGGCCGGGGCAGTGGCCTCAGCATTGCAGGGCCTGTGACGTCGACTGGGGTGAACGAAGCTCTGTAGTGGAAACCAATAAATCATTTGGAAATTTCTCACCGAGTTTTAATACGGCACCTCCTGGCACCCACCCACTACATTTGGTGTAAATATGCCGCATTTGGCGTCTGATACGACAACCAGTAGAAGCTCTTGAAGTGTGATGCTACATGAAAAGGACTGTGATTAGATGGGTTGTATTGTTGCTGTGGTCTTCAGTCCTGAGACTGGTTTGATGCAGCTCTCCATGCTACTCTATCCTGTGCAAGGTTCTTCATCTCCCAGTACCTACTGCAACTTACATCATTCTCAATCTGCTTAGTGTATTATCTGTTGGTCTCCCTCTACGATTTTTACCCTCCACGCTGCCCTCCAGTACTAAATTGGTGATCCCTTGACGCCTCCGAACATGTCCTACTAACCAATTCCTTCTTCTAGTCAAGTTGTGCCACAAACTCCTCTTCTCCCCAATTCTATTCAATATCTCCTCATTAGTTATGTGATCTACCCATTTAATCTTCAGCATTCTTCTGTAGCACCACATTTCGAAAGCTACTATTCTCTTCTTGTCTAAACTATTTATCATCCATGTTTCACTTCCATACATGGCTACACTCCAACAAATACTTTCAGAAATGACTTCCTGACACTTAAATCTATACTCCATGTTAACAAATTTCTCTCCTTCAGAAACACTTTCCTTGCCATTGCCAGTCTACATTTTATATCCTCTCTACTTCGACCATCATCAGTTATTTTGCTCCCCAAATAGCAAAACTCCTTTACTATTCCTAATCCAATTCCCTCAGGATCACCTGACTTAATTTGACTAGATTCCATTATCCTCGTTTTGCTTTTGTTGATGTGCATCTTACACCATCCTTTCAAGACACTGTCCATTCCGTTCAACTGCTCTTGCAAGACCTTTGCTGTCTCTGACCGAATTACAATGTCATCGGCGAACCCCAAAGTTTTTATTTCTTCTCCATGGATTTTAATGCCTATTGCGAGCTTTTCTTTTGTTTCCTTTACTGCTTGCTCATTATACGTATGGAATAACAGCGGGGAGAGGCTACAACCCTGTCACACTCCCTTCCCAACCACTGCTTCCCTTTCATGTTCCTCGACTCTTATAACTGCCATCTGCTTTCTGTACAAATTGTTACTAACCTTTCGCTCCCTGTATTTTACCACCGCCACCTTCAGAATTTGAAAGGGAGTATTCCAGTCAACATTGTTAAAACCTTCCTCTAAGTCTACAAATGCTAGAAACGTAGGTTTGCCTTTCCTTAATCTTTCTTCTAAGATAAGTCGTAGGGTCAGTATTGCCTCACATGTTCCAACATTTCAATCGAATCCAAACTGATCTTCCCCGTGGTCGGCTTCTACCAGTTTTTCCATTCATCTGTAAAGAATTCGCGTTAGTATTTTGCAGCTGTGACTTATTAAACTGATACATCTTGCTCGCCAGACGGTAGAGTATTGCCAGGACTGGCTCTCCCAAGGCTGTCAGTAGTTCTAATGGAATGTTGTCTACTCCCGGGGCCTTGTTTCGACTCAGGTCTTTCAGTGCTGTGTCAAACTCTTCACGCAGTATTATATCTCCCATTTCATCTTAATATACACCCTCTTCCATTTCCATAATATTGTCCTCAAGAACATCGCCCCTGTATAGACCCTGTATATACTCCTTCCACCTTTCTGCTTTCCCTTCTTTGCTTAGAACTGTTAATCAATTAATTAATTAATTACGAGTTACTGAACTAAATCGGGGAATAAAGAAATCTATCACACATCTTAACTCGAAGAAGGAATAGGTTGATAGGCACTTTCTGAGACGCCAAAGAGTCGTCAGTTTGTTGATGGAAGCAAGCGTGGATGATATAAACTGGAGGGGAGACCGTGGCTTGACTGTAACAAGCAGCCTGTGGGTTGCAGTAGTTATTCAGAGATGAAGAGCTTTGAACAGGCTACAGTAACACGGAGAGACGCATCAAAGCAGTCTTCACGCTGAAGAACACAACAACAGAGATTCGTCTGTTGTTTGACCCAGACTGGTAATTTTCACAGTGACCTACTGTGCCAAATCATGCTTTTAAGACGCCGACCAAGAATCTAGGAAGCTAAGTGGCCGTCTACGTCTCGTGTGTACAACAATGCGTTTGAAAGGTGTATTTAGACTAGTGGCGTCTGGCGCATCCGATCTGTGATATAAGGGGCAATCAAAAAAGTGTCCATTTCAGAGCGTCGCTGTAACGGATACGCAACGTAGCTCGACTCCGATGCTGGTATATAAGCACCGACATGAACGCAAGGGATTAGTGTGACATTCGTGACTTTCCGACGTGCGTGCGGTAAACGCGGAAACGTGAACTATGGCGACGTTATTATCAAATGCGTTCAAACAGGACCAACATGTTGTTATTCTTTTCTTGTCTGCCGAAGTCGTTCGGAGAATGAAGAATGTATACGCATATAAGACGAAACGTCAGAAGCGGGAGACAATGCAGCATCCGCCTTATAGTTTTGATCCCTCGCCATGAGATTACCACGCCTTTGGGTTCATAGAAAAGGCCTCGAAGGGTCGACGATTCCTATAGGCAGTTGCGGACTTGTTCACGCAACAGAACACAGTGTTTTACCAAACGGCCATCTTCAACCTGGTGCGGCGGTTGGGATAATTGCGATTTTTCCTCAGTGGAATACCGATTGTGGAGTGCACTGCCATCGAACGGAAACATTTTGATGGTTCCTTATATTTTGAGAGCAACATTTCTCTTCGCGCCACATTCTGGATGTAAATTAGGAGCTTACAGAATGCCTTGTAGCGGAGAGACACTAGAAGCCATTGGCCGGTAGTTCCGTGCCGACGCCCTTCTGGCCTCATTACGAAGGACCGTGACGCGTGCTCTGTCGCAGTCACGCAACAATATTCACCGAACGAAAAATTCCTGACAAAAATGAGCTGGCAGGGGGACAAAGTCCGCTGTGTATTCGCTCCAAGGCGTAACAGTACCTCTATAACAACGTGACTACATCTTCGCTTCCAGTAGGCTCAATTGGTTTCGAAACAGTGGTTGCGTATTTCAGTATCTCTAATTTCCTAGGGCTGCGACGGAGCGTTGCTACAATAATTATAGGAGTTGTATGCGCGGAACTACGCTACGCAACAGGAGCAAAGGGTCATTTTTTCGAACCCCCGTATTTGTCTCTCAGTACAGTGCAGAAGTTTGAAATGTGGCTGAGAGGTGTCTACAACCTTCCTCTTTAATGGTACCGAAGCGTGGCGCCTTGCTATCTCACCCTCGGGCCCGGCAAATCTTCAGACAGCAACGTGTCTGAAACTTCCTGGCAGATTAATACTGTGTGCCGGACCTAGACTCGAACTCGGGACCTTTGCCTTTTGCGGGCAGGTGCTGTACCATCTGAGCTACCCAATCACGACTCACGAACCGTCCTCACAGCTTTAATTCTGGCAGTACTTCGTCTCCTACCTTCCAAACTTCTCAGAAGCTCTTCTGCGTACCTTGCAGAAATAGCACTCCTGGAACAACGGATATTTCGGAGACATGCTTTGCCACAGCCTGGGGGATGTTTCCAGAATGAGATTTTCACTCTGCAGCTCAGATGGTAGATCACTTGCCCGCGAAAGGCAAAGGTCCCGACTTCGAACGTCGGCCTGGCACACAGTTTTAATCTGCCTGGAAGTTCCACATCAGCGCACACTCCGCTGCAGAGTGAAAATCTCATTCTAGCATCATGTGAGGTTTAAGGTGGGCTAATGGTGTCATGTTGTGGTCTTCAGTCCTGAGACTGGTTTAATGCAGCTCTCCATGCTACTCTATCCCGTGCAAGCTTCTTCATCTCCCAGTACGTACTGCACCCTACATCCTTCTGAATCTGCTTAGTGTATTCATCTCTTGGTCACCCTCTACGATTTTTACCCTCCACGCTGCCCTCCAGTACTAAATTGGTGATCCCTTGATGCCTCAGAACATGTCCTACCAACCGATCCCTTCTTCTAATCAAGTTGTACCACAAATTTCTCTTCTCCCCAGTTCTAATCAGTACCTCCTCATTAGTTATGTGATCTATCGATCTAATCTTCAGCATTCTTCTGTAGCACCACATTTCGAAAGCTTCTATTCTCTTCTTGTCCAAACTATTTATCGTCCATGTTTCACTTCCATACATGGCTAAACTCCATACAAATACTTTCAGAAACGACTTCCTGACAAATCTATATTCGATGTTATCAAATTTTTCTTTTTCAGAAACGCTTTCCTTGCATTGCCAGTCTACATTTTATATCCTCCCTACTTCGACCTTCATCAGTTATTTTGCTCCCCAAATAGCAAAACTCCTTTACTACTTTAAGTGTCTCATTTCCTAATCTAATTTCCTCAGCATCATCCGAGTTAACTCGACTACATTCCATTATCCTCGTTTTGCTTTTGTTGATCATCTTATATCCTCCTTTCAAGACACTGTCCGTCCCGTTCAACTGCTCTTCCAAGTCCTTTGCTGTCTCTTACAGAATTACAATGTCATCGGCGAACCTCAAAGCCTTTATTTCTTCTCCATGGATTTTAATACCTATTCCGGATTTTACTTTTGTTTCCTTCACTGCTTGCTCAATATACAGGTCGAATGACATCGGGGAGAGGCTACAACCCTGTCTCACTCTCTTCCCAACCACTGCTTCCCTTTCATGCCCCTCGACTCTTATAACTGCCATCTCATTTCTGTACAAATGTAAACAGCCTTTCGCTCTCTGTATTTTACCCCTGCCACCTTCAGAATTTGAAAGAGAGTATTGCAGGCAAAAATTGTGTCATACTGACACGAAATTTCACCACAATTCTGGTTCAAATGGTTCAAATGGCTCTGAGCACTATGGGACTCAACTCCTGAGGTCATTAGTCCCCTAGAACTTAGAACTAGTTAAACCTAACTAACCTAAGGACATCACAAACATCCATGCCCGAGGCAGGATTCGAACCTGCGACCGTAGCGGTCTTGCGGTTCCAGACTGCAGCGCCTTTAACCGCACGGCCACTTCGGCCGGCACACGATTCTGGAAAATGCCATCGTGGGCTTGAGTTAATTTCCACCCTTCTTTTGACGACTCTATGATGGAGGTTACAAACACGATCCACTGCTTTGAAATCGAGCAGTTCTTGTATCGGCGGACGAAGAAAACATTTCAGACACACCGCTGCTGACAATCGACGCGAAAACGTCTCAGGCGTAAAGTATTTCAACGAAACCGCCGCTTACCTTTGGACGTTGACACCGACACATTTCGCGCTGCAAGTTTCTTGACCTTCCGACGCAACTTAGTGACACCACTGGTGACTTTAAGATCGGTTGTGGTGTCGGCTGTTCCTCCGTCACTGGCGCCGACCATTTTCGGTGTCGGCTTCCAGAACACTGCTGAATATGCACAGCACAGCTCTTCGCCCTGTATCAGGCCACGCACTACATCCGCCGACACAGGCTTTTCAACCGACTCTCTCAGTGCACTTCAGAAGCTCTGTGTACTGTACACAGTCCATTCCCTAGTGCAACGGGCTCAAGAAATATTCCATTTGCTTGCTGTTGATGGAGCCACTGTCACGTTTATGTGGTTTCCTGGTCACGTCGGTCTGACGGGAAACGAGGCCGCTGACTCTGCTGGCAAGGCTGCAGTCCCCGTACCTCAGCCAGCTAGGCCTTCCGTCCCCTCCCATGATCTCTGTGTTCCCGTTGTAAGTAGCCTGTGCAATAATAATACGTTGTTTACCTTGTACAGGTGTTTACACATTATTTATTCTGTTCTGTTTTAATGCTTAAGCGTGAAGTTAACGTTTCGAAAGCCCTTCTCATCTTTTACGTATTTACTTATGTCATAATTCCTGTAACACCGACGTACATATTTATTTCTATTCTTTTGTAAAGCCTGTATCACTACATATGTTATCTGTATTATTATGTTCTTTAATGATGTTTTCTCTACCTTCTTAATTGTATTCTCGTGTTGTAAATTTGTAATTGTATACACACCAGTTCTTCACATTAAGTTGCATTTCACTGCACACGTTTCTGTTGGTCGTAGTGTATGCATAATATGTGTAAGTTTAAAAAAAAGGAGACTGTTAGCGTTTGCACGCGTGTTGATAATTCAGCAAGGGAGTGGTTAACAGCACTGCTGGTTCTTAGGACATTACAGAAAGTTTGTGAGTGCACAAGTGGTGGTTTATGGACTTGCTACATTATCCGCAAGACTCTTCCATGGTTATTGTGCACCCGCACCGTCACAACAAATGGCTGCTGGCAATCTGTACAAGGACTACAGTGGGTTTGCTCCTTTGATGGCCCACTAATATCATTGTCTCTACAACGACTACTGTGGGTCTGCATCTTTGATGGCCCACCAATACCATTATCTCTACAGGGACTACAGTGGGTCTGCACCTTTGATGGCCCACCAATACCATTATCTCGACAGGGACTACAGTGGGTCTGCACCATTGATGGCCCACCAATACCATTATCTCTACAGGGACTACAGTGGGTCTGCACTTTTGATGGTCCACCATTACCATAATCTACCAGGACTACAGTGGGTCTGCTCTGTGATGACCTACCTACCAATATACATCAAAACTCCGACTGACTCTGCTGTGGGTTTGCTCTGTTGTGGCCCATTACCTGTCTGCATGTCAGGAGTCAGCACTCTCTTTCCGTTCGAAGGACAACACTACTTCTTCAAGACTGCATGAAAATCCACTACTTCCGTGTGCATTTTCTGTTACTGCTCAAACTTTGTGAAAAAAACTGCAATTACTACTGTCATGAATGATCAGGACAGTCTTCATGGACAGAGGGCAATTGTTGCTTTTGACCAACAGTATATAAATAATTGTGTGCATTTGATATCTGTTATCGTTAATATAAATTTTTTTAACAAATATCTATTGCGCACTGCCCAAAACAATTTGTAAGATTTTTGTGGGGAGCATAAGGGCTATGTACGTAGGCTGTTTAGGTTTCTATATTGGTAACGCCACGTAGCGCTCTATACTGACTGTGCTGTGTGCAGTCTGTGGCTGGTTGGCATTGTTGGAATATTCACTATTGTAAGTGTTGGGCAGTTGGATGTGAACAGCGCGTAGCATTGCACAGTTGGAGGTGAGCCGCGAGCAGTGGTGGATGTGGGGAGAGAGACGCCAGAGTTTTGAGAACTGACGATCTGGACGTATGTCCGTCAGAAAAAGGAAATTTGTAAATATGGATGTCATGAATTCATAGATACATATATGATGACTTTTGAACATTATTAAGGTAAATACATTGTGTTGTGTACATAGTTCTGCGCAGTCAGCGCGTACACAACTTTCCCACTAGAGCGCGCCCCGCTAAGCACAACATCGCAGGCGCAGCGCTCGTCCGTCTCCGCACTACGAGATGGCGCTGTCTTAGAGACGGACCAAATTCTGCTTCCGCCGATCCGCGTATTAATATGTAACGCAGCCAATGAGACTGCTGCTAACGTAGAACCTTTTCTCCTCGCGGATCACACTCGCGCAGTGATACCTGAAGGCGTGAGGTATTATAACGAGTGTACAGACCTCCGATTAGTCAGTCTGCATTTGTCTGCACCAGTCTGTACCAGTCTGCATTAGTCTATACCAGTCTGTACGAGCTCTACATTTGTCTGTACCAGTCTATAGTCAAGTTTCAGTCTGCGCCTAATAACATTACCATATTCCTGTACATAGCCATGAAGATAAATGTATAGACACTTCTGTCAAGTATCAGAGATATATGTGAGAATAATACTAACGTACCAGTACCAAAGGAACTTCAGATTGTAAATAGCATCCAGAAACAAGTTAAGTAATTTTTATGCTTGTTATTATTTTAATGGCAACGGCCTTGCCGCAGTGTATACACCGGTTCCCGTGAGATCACCGAAGTTAAGCGCTGTCGGGCGTGGCCGGCACTTGGATAGCTGACCATCTAGGCTGCCATGCGCTGTTGCCATTTTTCGGGGTGCACTCAGCCTCGTGATGCCAGTTGAGGAGCTACTCGACCGAATAGTAGTGGCTTCGGTCAAGTATACCATCATACCGACCGGGAGAGCGGTGTGCTGACCCCACGCCCCCCCTATCCGCATCCTCCACAGAGGATGACACGGCGGTCGGATGGTCCCGGTAGGCCACTCGTGGCCTGCAGACGGAGTGCTTTTTTATTATTTTAATAAATGTGTGTGAAAATTAATCAAGTTCTGTTTAAAGTTGCTTACCGTCAATCTGCTACTCTTAGCGTGCAAGTGGCATTTCTATTGTCTGACCTAACGGCAGAAGATAAACACGCCACGATAAGACCACGAGACATATTGCTGACACTCGCCTACTTCGTTAGTGTGACAAGTCAAATAATCTGATGGTGTGTCTACTGAAGGTCTTACAGTACGCTCACCACACATTGTTTGTTCTCTATCAAATTCTTTCATTTGTTATGCCTGTCAGTAGTTAGTGCCTTCAGTAGTTAGAATCTTTTATTTAGCTGGCAGTAATGGCGCTCGCTGAATTGCAGTAGTTCGTGCAACGAAGAGTTTTGCGAGGTAAGTGATTCATGAAAAGTATAGGTTATTGTTAGTCAGGGCCATTCTTTTGTAGGGATTATTGAAAGTCAGACTGCGTTGCGCGAAAAATATTGTATGTCAGTTTATTGATGATCAGAATAAGTAAAGAGAGAATTGTCCGAGTACGTTCACTTTTACTCAGCTGACTCTGTACCAAATAACGTAAGAGGTTTATCAGCACAGTTATTGATAATTTTTCTAAGGGGAAGTTTCACCGTGTGTCAGCAGGTGCTGTCGCCTTTTGCCTCCCCACTGGTCTCCCTTCATGGGAACAAGCTCCATGGAATTAAACCTCGTCCAGCTGCTTGACCGACCTCATCTCAGCAGGAGATCATTTTAGCTATGTTGCTTACTGGGCTCTGTCGTTTTAGCCACTGTCATTTGTTATGTGGTGATCCCACATCAATATGTGCTCAGTATCGTCAACCTTGGACGGACCGCCATTTAGTGACGGAATGCCCATTTTTTAACCACTTACGCTCTAGCGTATTCTTGCTGTTCGAGCTGTTGGCCGTTTTAGCGAACGATCCGCGGGCTGTCGACCGTGTTTTACTTTCTGTCCTTCATAGCAATATGACGGAGAACATTTAGTCTTTAGTTTGGGACCTCCGCTGTCTGCATGGCGTATTTCGTGGACCTTTCTCCAAGATGAAGTCCTTGTTCGTAGCTCTCTTTGCGCTAAAGGTGTAGTTGCTTTTAACTTCTTTTTCGTATTAGTGTTCTAAGGTTGTACAGAAACCAGATGGCAGTTATAAGAGTCGAGGGGCATGAAAGGGAAGCAGTGGTTGGGAAGGGAGTGAGACAGGGTTGTAGTCTATCCCCGATGTTATTTAATCTGTATATTGAGAAAGCAGTAAAGGAAACAAAAGAAAAATTCGGAGTAGGAATTAAAATTCGTGGAGAAGAAATAAAAACTTTGACGTTCGCCGATGACATTGTAATTCTGTTAGAGACATCAAAGGAGGAGCAGCTGAACGGAATGGACAGTGTCTTGAAAGGAGGGTATAAGATGAACATCAACAAAAGCAAAACGAGGATAATGGAATGTAGTCGAATTAAATGGGGTGATGCTGTGGGAATTAGATTAGGAAATGAGACACTTAAAGCAGTAAAGGAGTTTTGCTATTTGTGGAACAAACTAACTGCTGATGGTAGAAGTAGAGAGGATATTTTTCGTAGAATGGAAATGACAAGGAAAGCGTTTCTGAAGAATGGAGATTTGTTAACATCGAGTATAGATTTAAGTGTCAGGAAGTCGTTTCTGAAAGTATTTGTATGGAGTGTGGCCATGTATGGAAGTGAAAAATGGACGATAAAAGGTTAGGACAAGAAGAGAATAGGAGCTTTCGAAATGTGGTGCTACAGAAGAATGCCGTAGATGGGTAGATCACATAACTAATGAGGAGGTATTGAATAGAATTAGGGAGAAGAGAAATTTTTGGCACGACTAGAAGAAGGGATCGGTTGGTAGGGCATATTCTGAGGCATCAAGGGATCACCATTTTAATGTGGAGGGAAGCGTGGAGGGTAAAAATCGTAGAGGGAGACCAAGAGATGAGTACACTAAGCAGATTCAGAAGTATGTAGGTTGCAGTAGGTACTGGGACATGAAGAAGCTTGCACAGGATTGAGTAGCATGGTGAGCTGCATCAAACCAGTCTCTGGACTGAAAACCACAACAACAACAAGGTTATAGCATGGGCGCCTATGACCTACTTGCTTTTGTGCTCTGAATCAAAGCCAATGTGCGATAAGCGACAGGACGACGTTCTTGACAGCCCTTGACACTGATGACACGCCCCTCGACGACTCAATCTTTCACTGAGGTCACTGTGGGCCCGCAACCCCATTGAACGTGATCCCGAGCCTTGGGGTGCGTTTGCAATTTTTGCTCTGGTGTACGGAGTAGAACCACTAGGGACTGTTCAAAGTAATTGGGCCCAAACTGAACGTGACCCGAAGCAGCAAAGGGTGTTTACGATTTTTTAATGGCTCCTGTTTCGCGCCCCGCTGTGTCGTCGTGATCATTGGATCTGCGACATTCGCACGCACGTGAATAAAACGCCAACGGGTCCTTCTGAGGCCCTCAGTTTGGCAACACCCTTAGCATCACCTGCACACCTTTGTCGGGCACTCTAAAAATGTTCCTGCACAGAGAGAGCCATTCACTGATTACTAGGCGCCTGTGTGACAGGCATCCCTTTCGACACTCCTCGGATTTCACACGCGGCCAGCAGGCACTAGTTAAACAACGTGGCGCCACTCAGCTGTGTTGGAATGATTGCCTGTTACATTGGCACCTAGAAACCCGTCAATGTCTGTCTCTGTACAGGAACACACTAGACTCTCGCTAATCCGGCCCTCAGTATTCCGGCCTCAGTAATCCGGCGCACATCCAAAAACATGTGTGCAGTGAATTATCGTGCACAACAACCCTTAGTTAAACAATGATTTACATACTGTCTTTGAAATTGTAGCTTTTATGACAGTTCGGAGTCGTGTCTTTTAAAAGGAAACACATTACGCTGCACCTCAAGCAGAAACTCAAATTTTTAGATACGTTAAATGGAGGTTCTTCGCAGAAAGCCATTGCTGCTGAGTTTAGTGTTGGACGAGCAACTATTTATGACATCAAAAAGAAAGAAAATGTTATTCCACAGTACTCAACACAAATGGATAGTGAGGCGGAAAAACGGAAGTTTATGCGAAAGAGTGAGAATGAGGAACGGGACATGGCTGTTTATAGATGGTTCATACAACAACGCAGTAAAGGAATTCCAGTCAGTGGCCCAACTATAAAGGAAAAAGCAGCTGCATTTAACAAACAACTTGGCGATAGTAACTTGTTTGCAGCGAGCGAAAGTTGGCTATCAAACTGGAAAAAAAATGACATTGCATTCGGCAGCTGACAGTCACCGGGGAAAGTCGCTCAGCTAATGCTAAGGATGCTGATGAGTTTGTAAGCAAAGTACGGAAGATAATAGAGGAAGAAGATTTAACTGCTGATGCCTTGTATAGTGCTGATGAAGTAGGACTCTTTTAGTAGATGCGTCCTTCAAATACATGAGTTGCCAAGAACGAGAAGGAAACTCGTGGTTACAAGCAACAGAAACAGTGCATAACATTAGTGGCGTGTTTTAATGCAAATGGGATTCATAAACTACCGCTTATGGTGATTGGAAAATCCCAAAATCCACGTTGTTTTCAACACACTGACTGCAGCTGTAGCGGTTATAAGCTAAGTACTGACCAACTTATTTGTGCTCTGTAATACAGTTATTAAATATAATAGATTTCAGCGGTGTTGCGTGCCGTTTGTGGCGAAATAACGACTTAATAAACTTTTGTAAACGTTCGCTCGCTGTGTTTTGTAGAGTTTTCAGTGTGTTGAAGTCGTTTAGTAAATTTCGTGCTTCAGTTTTCAACTGACGTTTATTATTCTTTCTAGTGAAATATTTCTGTAAAATTTTCATTTAGTGTTTTAACTTCGCTTAGTGTTACAGTGGTCGTTTTAATTTTTTGCTTTTAACTAATAATTTTGTGATGTTTTGCTGGTATTGGTATCGGCTGTGTTGTAGTAGTATTAATACAAGTAGCTGCTTTCTTAGTAGGCAGAGAATTTCGAGATCATTATTGTTAGTTCTTAAATAGTTCTACTGGTGTAACTGAACTTCGGTAACGTAGACGTATAGTTTTTTTCAGTAATTGTAAAATTTATCGTGAGTGAAAAGTGTGGGCTCTATCGTAGGTTTGTGAGTAGTGGATTACGGTGTGGGATTTGTTCAAAGTATTTTCATTGGGGGGAATGCACTGGGGAAGCCAGTGGTCATTTTAGGGAGATCCTCTCCTGGGAATGTAGAATCTGTAGTAGAAAGAAGTTAATAGAGGAGCAGGAGCATAAGATCTGTGCCCTTCAGGTGCAGTTACAATGCGCAAAGGAGGAGCTAGATAGGTTGAGGAGGGTGAAGGGTGTTGGGGAATGGGAACTGGCAGTTGGCAAGAAGGTAGCTTGGAAGAGGAGGTATTCAGACAGTTTTACTTTGCATACATGCAATAGATACGACCAACTGTCAGAGTTGAGTGGAGAGGAGCCTCGTGTAGCCGTAGATGTAGGTAACTTGCAGCAGTCCTCAGCAATTAGGAGGCCTAAGTTAGTTGCAAAGTCTAGCAGAAAGAAGGAGGTTCTGCTGCTAGATAGTTCCCACGGTAGAGGTGTGGGCCAACAGTTGCAGGCAGTGTTGGGGAGTGAGTACCAGGTCACCAGCATTGTGAAGCCTAGTGCAGGGTTGGCTCAGGTGACTGAAAGCATAGGGGAGTTATGTAAGAATTTTACGAAAGAGTATCAGGTAGTGTTAGTGGGTGGACCAGGGAACAGTCTCGATTGGGACAGGGAATATGATGTCAGTGTTGACTTGGTTAAGATAGCTACTCAATCTGGTGCACTAATGTGCATTTCGTGCAACTGTTTCAGCGTCATGATCGGCCTCACCTTAATGCGGCTGTTAGGCGCGTTAACGTGGGGCTGGGGAGGGCATGGATCACATCTCAGTGGTGCCAGTTGCGTCTATCAGTAGATGGGGTTTCACCAGGCATGGCCTGCACCTCAATAGGTATGGGAAGGGGAGGCTGGCTAAGCTTATAGGTGACAGTGTAGTGGGTGGTCGTGGTGGTGGTAGTGGTATCACTCATGGAAAAATTCCTGTAGTAGTTGGTGTTAGAGCTGCACCTTTTTTAGACTGAAGTCAGCTGATAGGTATACCTACTTAAAGGAACTGCCTCTAACTAAGGGCTCACCCCCAGAGGATGTAATGCTTCCAAGTAGAGAAGGAATTAGCATATTTCATCAAAATATAAGAGGTATTAGAGATAAAGTTAGTGAACTGCTTATAGATGTTGACTCTGAAATTGTTGGTATATCAGAGCACCACTTAAATAATTTGATAATTCAGAGGCTTCCTTTACCAGGCTACAGATTAGCTGGCTGTTTCTCGAGGAGTTCCTTGTGGGGTGGGGAAGTGGCTCTGTACGTAAAAAACATTATTTCATTAGAGTCCATAGACGTATCACGACACTGCACTGAACAGATATTTGAAAGTTGTGCAGCATTATTTGAATTTAGTGAAACTAAATTTCTAATTGCTGTTGTTTATAGGTCCCCTAACTCCGACTTCAGAGCATTTTTGCTTAAGCTAGAGAGGGTTCTTGATTCACTTTGGAGGAAGTACCAGAAAGTAGTTATATGTGGTGACTTGAATATTAATTATGTACACGATTGTGTAAGAAAAAGGATGTTGGTAGATCTCCTAAATTCATATGATCTGATACAAACTGTGTTTTTTCCAACTAGGGTGCAGGGGAACAGTAGCACAGTCATAGACAATATTTTTATTCATTCTTCATTACTAGATGGGCATTCTGTTAGTAAAAAGGTGAATGGCCTTTCAGACCATGATGCACAAATTTTAACACTATAAGGTTTTTGTACTCACACCAATGTCGTATTTAATTACAAACTACGTAGGAAAGTTAATCCAACAGCAATAGAGAGTTTTTCAAAACTTGTCAAGGAACAAGAGTGGCAAGATGTTTATAGTGCCGATAATATAGATGATAAATACAATGCTTTCCGTAACACATTTCTCATGCTCTTTGAGAGTTGCTTTCCATTAGAACATTCTAAACGGGGTACTAGCAGTAATGGACAGCCCGGTTGGCTGACTAGTGGGATAAGGATATCATGTAGAACAAAGCGGGAATTATATCAGAATGTTAGAAGTAGTCACAATCAAGCTACAGTAGCCCATTACAAACAGTATTGTAAGGTGCTTAAAAATGTTATTAGCAAGGCAAAAAGTATGTGGTATGTAAATAGAATAGCTAATTCACAGGATAAAATTAAAACCATATGGTCAGTTGTGAAGGAAGTGTCTGGTCAGCAGCACAAGGTTGATGATATAAAGTCAGCTCGCAGTAACAATATTTCTGTTACTGATAAATCAGATATATGTACAGTATTTAACAACCATTTTCTGAGCATTGCTGGTGAATTAAATAAAAATTTAGTTTCTACAGGAAATCATATAAATTTCTTAGCAAATGCCTTTCCGAGATTGACGTCTGAAATTCTCCTCTGTGATACAGACAAGAGGGAGATTGAGTCAATAATTAAATCACTGAAGACTAAGGACTCTCATGGTTATGATTTAGTGTCTAGCAGAATATTAAAGTACTGTGCTGCACATGTTAGCCCTGTATTTAGCCATATTTGTAATTTTTCCTTTAGGAATGGTCAGTTTCCTGGGCGATTAAAGTACTCAGTAGTAAAGCCGCTTTATAAAAAGGGAGAAAGGGATAATGTAGATAATTTTAGACCTATTTCTATGCCATCAGTGTTTGCAAAAGTTATCGAAAAGGCTGTGTGTGTAAGGTTAATCGACCATTTTATATCACACGATTTGCTATCAAATGTACAGTTCGGCTTTAGAAGTCGTTTGACAACTGAAAATGCTATATTCTCTTTTCTCTGTGAGGTACTGGATGGCCTAAACAAAAAGTTTCCAACGCTTGGCGTATTTTTTCATTTAACAAAGGCATTTGACTGTGTTGATCTCACAATATTGCTCCAGAAGTTGGACCATTACGGAATAAGGGGAGTAGCTCACAATTGGTTCGCCTCTTACTTTAGCAACAGGCAGCAAAAGGTCATTATTCACAATGTTGAAAACGGCTGTGATGTGGGATCTGAGTGGGGTACTGTCAAGTGGGGAGTGCCCCAGGGATCAGTGTTGGGGCCACTCCTGTTCCTTATTTATATAAATGATATGCCCTCTAGTATTATGGGTAGCTCTAAAATATTTCTGTTTGCTGATGACACTAGCTTGGTAGTAAAGGATGTTGTGTGCAACATTGACTCGGTTTCAAGTAGTGCAGTACATGACCTCAGTTCATGGCTTGTAGAAAATAAACTAACGTAAAATCACAGTAAGACTCAGTTTTTACAGTTTCTAACACACAACTCAACAAAACCTGACGTTTTAATCTCACAGAACGGGCATATGATTAGTGAAACTGAACAGTTCAAATTCCTAGGTGTTCAGATAGATAGTAAGCTGTCGTGGAAAGCCAACGTTCAGGATCTTGTTCAACGACTTAATACTGCCATTTTCACTATTCGAACGGTATCGAAAGTGAGTGATACTTCAACACGTAAATTAGTCTACTTTGCTTATTTTCATTCACTTATGTCGTATGGTATTATGTTTTGGGGTAACTCTTCCCATTATAGAAGAATATTTTTGGCTCAGAAACGGGCGATTCGGGCAATAAGTGGTGTGAGTTCACGAACCTCTTGTCCACCTCTGTTCACGAGTCTAGGTATTTTGACATTGGCATCTCAATATGTATATTCCTTATTGTCGTTTCTTGTTACCAATATTAGTTTATTTCCAACAATAAGCAGCTTTCACTAGGTTAATACTCGGCAGAAATCAAACCTCCATTTGGATCGGACTTCCTTAACTCTTGTGCAAAAAGGTTTCAGCATACTGCTGCATCCATTTTCAATAAGCTGCCACTCGAATCCAAAAATCTTAGCAGTAATCCACGCGCTTTCAAATTGAAACTGAAGAATTTCCTCATGGGTCACTCCTTCTATTCTGTCGAGGAGTACCTTGAAAAATTAAGCTGATTCTCATTGTATAGCTGATATCGTTTGCTTAAACTTATGGACTGATTTTCTTGCAGGTTCATGAACATCTATTTTTATCTGTTATTACTTTTATGTTGTAAGTTCATGTACTGACACGTTCCATGACATTGGAGATTTGCTCCTCAATTTGGTCCTACGGAACTTGACGTGTAAATAAATAAATAAATAAATAATACTCTACCAGTGCAGTATTGCGCTCAGAACAAAACGTGGATGGACAGACAAATATTCTCTCGGTGGTTCCATAAAACGTTTGTACCAGCACAGAGAAAAGAGTGAAAGAAGAAAAAGCTTCCACTGAAAGCTATACTTATAGTATTTGACAATGTTCCCAGTCATCCTTTAGATGTAAAGTTCGATGGTATGTACACAAGCACTCTTTCTCCCACCCAATGTAACAGCCCTAATTCAGGCAATGGACCAGGGAATTTTGGAATCAGTTAATCGTCATTGTCGACATTCACTTCTTGTCTCCTTGCTGAATGAAAGTGAAAACGACTATATCTAGACTATACTGAAGGCGTGGAAAGCAATAAAAATACACCGAAGCATGGGATAAAGTAAAAATTACTACCATAATGAAGAGCTGGAGAAAATTGTCACCATCCATTGATGCCGAGTTGGATCCAGTAGCGAGTGACAGCGATGAGCCAGTCAATGCGGAATTATCAATTACTTTGTACACTGACATGTTCCGCAACCTTCCAGGAGGAGAAGAAATTGATGGTAAAGATGTTACTAAGTGGCTGATTGAGGAAAACTGTGACACGGACCAAACTTTAACAGGTAAAGAAATAATCAAACGCGTGCAAAAAGTAATGATGAAAGTGATGAAAAAGAGCACACAGGAGGAGAGAGCATGAAGATTCCTCACACTGCTAGTGTTGAAGCTGGTGACGTCTTTCTGGAGTACATTACGCAACAACCAGCTACGTGCAGAATCGATGTAATTCTTGTTATGCGGTTGCGTGATAAAGCATACCACCGTCGCGTATCATCATTGCGACAGTCAGAAATTAGGGACAAGTTTTATAGTGAGTGATACCTGGTTGCACGAATGGCAAAACATTTTTTCGGATGAATCCAGGTTCTGTGTAGAGCATCATGATGGTCGCGTCCGTGTTTGGCGACATCGCGGTGAACGCCCATTGGAACCGTGTATTCGTCATCTCCATACTGGCGTATCACCCGGGGTGCCATTGGTTACACGTCTCGGTCACCTCTTGTTCGCATTGAGGGCATTTTGAACAGTGGACGTTGCATTTCAGATGTGTTACGACCCATGGCTCTACCCTTCATTCGATCCCTGCAAAACCCTACATTTTAGCAGGATAATGCACGACCGCATGTTGCAGGTCCTGTACGGGCCTTTCTGGATACATAAAATGTTCGACTGCTGCCCTGGCCAGCACATTCTCCAGATATCTCACCAATTGAAAACGTCTGGTCAATGGTGGGCGAGCAACTGGCTCGTCACAATACGCCAGTCACTACTCTTGATGAACTGTGGTATCGTGTTGAAGCTGCATGGACAGCTGTACCTGTACACGCCATCCAAGCTGTGTTTGACCCAACGCCCAGGCGTATGAAGGCCGTTATTACGGCCAGAGGTGGTTGTTCTGTGTACTGATTTCTCAGGATCTATGCACACAAATTGCGTGAAAATGTAACCACATGTCAGTTCTAGTATAATAAATTTGTCCGATGAATACCCGTTTATCATCTGCATTTCTTCTTGGTGTAGCAGTTTTAATGGCCAGTAGTGTATAAAGAAAGGTGATTTTTCGTTGTGGCGAATTTCCGATCGCCAGTTTTCTCTGTGAAATGTGAATATATATATATATATATATATATATATATATATATATATATATATATATATTTTTTTTTTTTTCACTAACACATTCATAGTGCAGAAACGGATGTGGTAATAAAATAATGGAGGTCAGATCTTGCACGGAATGATTTCGGTGTTTCCGACGTGCTTTTCGAGAGGGGAACGGTAGTGGACAGGTAGTCTGGAATTGGTTCTGTGAACTCCCTGCCAAGTACTCGTTAAGGGTGAACCGCGGAGCGCTCTCGCTGGCCTGTGGCCGTGGCATTCAGCGGCGGTGTGTGTCCCACCCAGTGTCTGCCGCGGTTTCGGGTCGGCAGGTTGACGCCTGGGAAGACGCCAGGCGTCGGTGGGCCGAGGGCGTCTGCCGCAGTGGCTCGTGGTAGAGGCGGGGGAGGGCAGGGGGGAGGATATGGAGGGGGTATCGATCCCCTCCTCTGCTGCTACACAGCCCCCACCTAACCCCCACCACCGCACTGCTGCCGCTGCTGCAGCACGCGACCACGTAGGCGCACGTGACCGGAGCACGTGCTGACGTGCTGACACACACACACACACACACACACACACACACACACACACAGAGAGAGAGAGAGAGAGAGAGAGAGTCACTTGCCCTTGTGTCTAACACTAACAGGACGGAAAAAATAGGGAATCAAATACGGCCATAGGTAAATAAAACATGCGTCTTCTGCGAGGTTCAAACTACGAGGTGTGTGGCAAAAGTAAACAGCCTGACAACATCCGAGCGACAGTTCATCAAGAGTAGTGACTGCCGTATTGCGACGAGCCAGTTTCTCAGCCACCATTGACCGGATGGTTTCAATTGGTGAGAGATCTGGAAAATGTGCTGCCCAGGGCAGCAGTCGAACATTTTCTGTATCCAGAAAGGCCCTGCAACATGCAGTCGTCCATTATCCTGCTGAAATGTAGGGTTTCGCAGGGATCGAATGAAGCGTATAGCCACGGGCCGTAACACATCTGAAATGTAACGTCCACTGTTCAAAGTGCCGTCAATACGAACAAGAGGTGACCAAGACGTGTAACCAATGACACCCCATACCATCACGCCGGGTGATACGCCAGTATGGCGATAACGAATACACGTTTCCAATGTGCGTTCCCCGCGATGTCGCCAAACGCGGATGCGACCATCATGATGCTGTAAACAGAACCTGGATTCATCCGAAAAAATGACGTTTTGCCATTCGTGCACCCACGTTCGTCGTTTAGTAAACCATCGCAGGCGCTCCTGTCTGTGATGCAGCGTCAACGGTAACCGCAGCCATGGTCTCCGAGCTGGTCCATGCTGCTGCAAACGTCGTCGAACTGTTCGTACAGATGGTTGTTGTCTTGCAAACTTCCCCCTCTCTTGACTCAGGCATCGAGACGTGGCTGCATGATCCGTTACAGCTATTCGGATAAAATGCCTGTCATCTCCACTGCTAGTGATATGAGGCCGTTGGTATTCAGCACGACGTTCCGTATTACCCTCCTGAACCCACCGATTCCATATTCTGCTAACACTCATTGGATATCGACTAACGCGAGTAGCATTGTCGCTATAGGGTAAACCGCAATCGCGATAGGCTACAATCCGACGTTTATCAAAGTCGGAAACGTGATGGTACGCATTTCTCCTCCTTACACGAGGCATCACAACAATGTTTCACCAGGTAACACCAGTCAACTGCTTTTTGTGTATGAGAAATCGGTTGGAAACTTTCCTCATGTCAGCACGTTGTAGGCGTCGCCACCGGCGCCAACCTTGTGTGAATACTCTGAAAAGCTAATCATTTGCATATCATAGCATCTTCTTCCTGTCGGTTAAATTTCGCGTCTGTAGCACATCTTCTTGGTGTAGCAATTTTAATGGCCAGTAGTGTAGTTGGGTAGACCAGTGTGTTCACTCCTTACAGATGCTCACTCTTATTTCAAATCCGTATAGCCATCACGTGTTTTTTGAGAGCGCCATCAGTGAAGTTGTGTTTTTGTTGTTCATTACGAAAATGGAACAGCGGAATTTAGAGCAAGGTTACGTCGTCAAGTTTTTTGTTAAACTGGGGAATCCGCGGGTGTGATTTTTGAAACATTGGGGAGGCATGTGGGGAACATTCCTTATCAAGAGCACAAGTTTTTCGCTGACACGAATCGTTTTTGGAAGGCCGAGATTACGTTGGAGTTGATCTCCGCTCAGACAGACCTTCAACTTCAAAATCCGACGAAATGGTCGATCGTCTTTGTGCTAGTGCGCGATCAGAACGGCGTTTCACGATAAAGACGATGGGTTACGTGGTACTCCTAAACAGTTTCACCGTACATCAAATTTTGGCGGAAGTATTGCACTTGCTAAAGCTTTGTGCCAAAATAGTGCCCAAAATATCTCACAACTAGACAGAAGTACACTCGAAGAAACGTCTACGTTAATCTTCTTTAGAGGATTGGCAATGTCTACGAATGGTTCAGTCGTGTGATGAGCGCTGGACTTCTGATTACGATTCTGAGAAAAAGCGGCAATGTGAGGAATGGCACACTGAGACATCCCCTCGACCGAAAAAAGCTCGAATGATCAAATAAAATGGTTCAAATGGCTCTGAGCACTATGCGACTTAACTTCTGAGGTCATTAGTCGCCTAGAACTTAGAACTAATTAAACCTAACTAACCTAAGGACATCACACACATCCATGCCCGAGGCAGGATTCGAACCTGCGACCGTAGCGGTCGCTTGGTTCCAGACTTTAGCGCCTAGAACCGCACGGCCACTGCGGCCGGCGATCAAATAAAAGAAAAAAACAATGGTGATTTGCTTCTTTGACAGTAGTGGTATCTTGCCTGATCCAGCTTGTTCTATAGGGCAGTGAGACATGGAGTATTGGGAAACAGAACTTCCATAAGCTCCTCGTTTTTGAGAGAACATTATCAATTCTGGAAATCAAAAATGAAACGGTGCAGCTCCAATCTTTAACAATAATCTGGATGATCCTCGGTCCGGTTCTGGATGCAGACACAGGGAAATAGAAGATCATACACAACCAAGAGCTTGAGGAACTAAACCAGCAGCCCAACATAGCAGGAACTGTCAAAGCCAAACGAATGCAGTGGGCCGGCCATGTGGCCCGGATGGAGGATCACAGATGGCCTCGGAAGCTCCTGGATTTCACACCTACAGGAAAGAGACCGCGAGGGAGACCCAAGATGCGTTGGAGGGATGGACTCCATGAAGTTTTAAACCAAGCGTCAATAAAAGGGCTCAAATGGCTCTGAGCACTACGGGACTTAACATCTGAGGCCATCAGTCCCCTAGAACTTAGAACTACTCAAACCTAAATAACCTAAGGACATCACTCATATCCATGCCCGAGGCAGCTTTCGAACCTGCAACCGTAGTAAAATGTTCAAATGTCTCTGAGCACTGTGCGACTTAACTTCTGAGGTCATCAGTCCCGTAGAACTTAGAACTAATTAAACCTAACTAACCTAAGGACATCACACACATCCATGCCCGAGGCAGGATTCGAACCTGCAACCGTAGCGGTCGCGCGGTTCCAGACTGTAGCGCCTAGAACCGCGCGGCCACTCCAGCCGGCGGCCGTAGCAGACGCGCGGTTCCGGACTGAAGCGCCTTGAACCGCTCGGCCACCGCTGCCGGCCCGATCATCAATATATGTGGACGGATGGCGGATAGCAGCAATGGACAGAATACATTGGAGGAGGAAACTTTTAGCAGCGTGCGGTCCACTAGGCCTGATCTCGTAGAAGAAGTAGAAGAAGAAGAAGAAGAAGTGGTATCTTGCATAAGGAATTCATTCATCCAGGACAAAGTGTGAACCGAGTGTTTTGCAAAGATATCCTTGAAAGTCTCAGGTTGAATCAAATGAGACGGGACACTGTAGGCAAGTGGGTGCTCCATCATGACAATGCCCGATGTCACACAGCCAGCTCCATGCACTCAAAAGCAATTCCTGTTGTTCCACAGCCTCCGTATTCACCTGGGTCCTTGTGACTCTTCCCATTGTTCAAAAATGTCTTTAAAGGACGTCACTTTGTGACTCTGGAGAAGATTCAAAAGAACGTGACCGACGTATTGGAGGCCCTGCCAGTTGAAACCTTTCAGCGCTGCTACCAAGGCTGGGTACAGTGACTCGGCCTGTGTATAGCTGCCGTAGGAAACTACTTTGAAGGGAACAATACTGTTGTTTGAAAAAAAAAAAAGTAAAAAGTTTGGTAGAAAAAAATCAGTCTCAGTACTTTTCTCGCACACCTCATACACTAGCCATCTAGATCTGTACATTGTTGTTTATAGCCATAAAGACAACGAATTATAGTACTGCCCATTAAAACTGTAACACATTGTGCACGGCATACACTAAACGACACATCTGCATAAGATGTACAAACTGCTTGGATACGCAGGTGATTCTATATCTACATCTACATCTACATGCATACTCTGCATATCACATTTAAGTGCCTGGCAGAGGTTTCATCGAATCACCTTCACAATTCTCTATTATTCCAATCTCGTATAGCACGCGGAAAGAACGAACACCTATATCTTTCCGTACGAGCTCTGATTTTCCTTATTTTATCGTGGTGATCGATCCTATGTGGGTCGATGTCAACAAAATATTTTCGCGTTCGGAGGACAATGTTGGTGATTGGAATTTCGTGGGGAGATTCTGTCGCAACGAAAAACGCCTTTCTTTTAATGATTTCCAGCTCAAATCCTGTATCATTTCTGTGCCACTCTCTCCCATATTTCCGGATAATTCAAAACGTGCTGCCTTTCTTTGAACTTTTTCCATGTGCTCCTTCAGTCCTATCTGGTAAGGATCGCACACCACGCAGCAATATTCTAAAAGAGGACGACAAGCGTAGTGTAGGCAGTCTCCTTAGTAGGTCTGTTACATTTTCTAAGTGCCTTGCCAATAAAACGCAGTCTTCGGTTAGCCTTCCCCACAGAATTTTATATGTGTTCCTTCCACTTTAAGTTTTTTGTAATTGTAATACCTAGCAATTTAGTTGAATTTACGGTCTTTAGATTTCACAAATTTATCGTGTAACCCAAGTTTAACGGATTCCTTTTAGCACTCATATGGATGACCTCACACTTTTCGTTATTTAGGGTCAACTGCCAATTTTCGCACCATTCTCATATTTTTTCTAAACCGTTTTGCAATTTGTTTTGATCTTCTGATGAATTTATTAGTCAATAAACGACAGCGTCATCTGCAAACAACCGAAGACAGCTGCTCAGATTGTCTCCCAAATCGTTTATATAGATAAGGAACAGCAAAGGGCCTATAACACTAACTTGGGGAACGCCAGAAATCACTTCTGTTTTACTCGATGACTTCCTGTCAGTTACTACGAATTGTGACCTCTCTGACAGGAAATCACAAATCCAGTCACATAAATGAGACGATATTGTATAAGCACGCAATTTCACTACGAGCCGCTTGTGTGTTACAGTGTCAAAAGCCTTCCGGAAATCCAGAATTACGGAATCGATCTGAAATCCCTTGTCACTGGCAATGAATACTTTACGTGAATAAAGAGCTAGTTGTGTTTCACAGGAACGATGTTTTCTAAACCCATGTTGAGTGTGTGCCAATAGACCGTTTTCTTCGAGGTAATTCGTAATGTTCGAACACAATATATGTCCCAAAATCCTGCTGCATATCGACGTTAAAGATATGGACCTGTAATTCAGTGGATTACTCCTACTACCTTTCTTGAATATTGGTGTGACCTGTGCAACTTCCCAGTCTTTGGGTACGGATCTTTCGTCGAGAGAACAGTTCTATATGATTGTTAAGTATGGAGCTAATGCATCAGCATACTCCGAAAGAAACCTAATTGGTATACAGTCTGGACCAGAAGACTTACTTTTATTGATATAAGTTGCTTCACTACTCCGAGGATATTTACTTCTACGTTACTCATGTTGGGAGCTGTTCTCGAAGAGAAGGCATTGATTGTTTCTTGCCGCTAACATACTTCACATACGATCAGAATCTATTTTGATTTTCTGCCAGGTTTCGAGACAAAGTTTCGTTTTGGAAACTGTTATAGGCATCTCGCATTGAACTCTGCGCTAAATTTCGAGCTTCTGTAAAAGATCGCCAATCTTGGGGATTTTGCGTCTGTTAAATTTGGCATGTTTGTTTCGTTGTTTCTGCAACAGTGTTCTAACTCGTTTTGTGTACCAAGGAGGATCATTTCCGTCGTTCGTTAAATTATTTGGTATAAATCTCTGAATTGCTACCGATCATATTCTTTGAATTTAAGCCACATCTGGTGTACAATTACATTGTTAATTTGGAATGAGTGGCGATTGTCTCTCAGGAAGGCGTCAAGTGAATTTTTATCTGCTTTTTTCAGTAGATATATTTTTCGCTTATTTTTCGAGGATTTTGGGGTTACAATATTCAATCTCGCTACGACAACCCTGTGTTCACTAATCCCTGGATCGGCTTTGATGCTCGTTATTAACTCAGGATTATTTGTTTATCGAAATGCTGTGGAAAGATTCACTTTACAGGTACACATGATTAGTATTAACATTAATGAACAAATAATTTTTTTAGTTCAACTCATGGCACTACAGATAAAATCTACACGGCGCCAAATTTTAAATAGAAAGTCGTCCATGCAATACAAGGAGATGTCCAACAACTTCAGGTTAGATTTAAAACTTGCTTCAGTACCTGTGAAATATTTTATGGTATTTGGCAAATGATCAAAAAATTTTGGTGGTGCGTATTGAACACCTTTCTGAGCCACTGACAGCTTTAAAAATGAGAAAGGGTGGACATTTTTAGTGTTCCTCAATCGGTAAAAACTGAACATTTATAGGATCGGTTTGTTATCCGATTGTCTGTCTGACTGCTCTCCGATTGTTAAGAACTCTTTTTCTCAGGAAATGGGAGACGTATCAAGTTCATATTTATCTCACATAGTAAGATCTACGGTCCCTTGGCTGTATGAAAAATTGAAGCTTTCAAGTCAATGCAGTCGGAAGATACGGCCGTTTATACGCATATTTTGATAATGAAAACTCACTCATCAAAACCTACATGGTACTTCCCATTGAACTAGGAACTTGAGATTTGGCAGTATAACCAAAGGAAAATTTTACACGTGAAAATATTTCTTTTGCCATTTGTTATCCACCGTCAAACTTGAAATTAAAGCAATCACAAGATTTTGGTTTCCAGTATATTTTATTTTGAAATCAGGAACACCTTCATTGGACACCTTGTCCGTCCGAATGTTTTATTACAGTATCATGCAAAAACTTGAAGTACATAGGTCAAGAACTTCCCGAAATTTTTGGAAACAAAGTTTTCCCTTTATATGTTATTGTTACGCTCTACATTCCGCAGACTGGTTTGATGAGGCTCTCCTATGCTGTGTAAGCCTTCATCTCCGAGTAACTATTGCAACGCTGCCTAATTTATTATTAATCTGTTGGTCTCCATCTACGATTTTTCCTCCCCACACTTCCCTCCACTACGAAACTGGTGATCCCTTGACGTCTGAGAACGTGTCCTATCAACTGATCCCTTCTTTTGGTCAGATTATGCCGCAAATTTCTTTTCTCCCCAATTCTTTTCAGTACCTCCTCATTAGTTACGTGATCTACCTATGTAATCTTCAGGATTCTTCTGTTGCACCACCTTTTAAAATCTTCCATTCTCTTCTTGTCTAAACTCTTTGTCGTCAAAGTTTATCTTCCATACACGGCTACAAACCACACAAATACTTTCAGAAACGCTTTGCTGACATTTATATCTATATCTATATATTCAAATCTATACCCGATGTTAACAATTTATCTTCTTGAGAAATGCCATAAATAAAGAACTACGTTATTTACGATGATTCCGCTTAACGAAGTTATGCTTTACATAGCGGATGTTTTCCCAGCAGATTTGACTGCTCTTTTCAGACGCTGTCTCACCTCTAGTCAGTTCCAGTGGGAGGATGAGTTTTATGAGCAGTTTGATGGTGTCGCCGATTTTTACGTAGAAGAATTCGAACAATTAGCACTGGAAAAAGCGAATAAGAAACCATGTCCATGGTATCGATCCGTGGATGATACATTTGTGGTTTGGTCACATGGCAAAAAAGCTTTAGAGGAATTCTTTTGTTATTTAAATAGTATAAATCCTAAAATCCAGTTTACCATGGAAATGGAGAAAGACAATGCAATATCCCTCATGGATGTCTTCGTTATGAGACAGACTGATGGCAGCTTGAAACATAAAGTCTTTCGGAAGGTTACACATATCGACAGACACTTGTATAAGGATTCCATTCATCATCCACAACAGAAAAGAGGTGTAATTAAAAGTCTAGTGGAGAGAGCTAAAAGGATTTGTACGCCGGAACACCTGGACACCAAGTTAAAACATCTAAAGCAGACTCTTGAGAAGAATGGGTACTCTAGTAAGGAAATAAATAGAGTTTTGGGACCGAATAACAGGTGGCCTAAGGACAACGATAGGACACAGCGATGGAAGAACACGGCTCCTCTATCCTTCATCAAAAAACTTACGCATCAAATAGACAAGATTTTCAGGAAACATAACTTTCGACCGATTTTCAGACCAACTAAGAAAATAGGCCAAACACTGCGTTCCATTAATGATAAACGTCCCCGTCTGTCTGCTAGTGGTGTATATAAGATTCCGTGTACATGTGGTAGGGTCTACATTGGAACTACAAAGAGAAGTGAGAATACACCGTTGACGGAACATAAAAGTCTTTGCCGACTAGGGAAAACAGACAAATCAGCCGTGGCGGAACATCCTCTTCAGTCGGGTGATCACGTATTGAAATTTTCTGAAACTGAAATTTTACGTACTATGACGAACTATTATCCACGGCTATATAGAAAAGAAGAAGCTATGAAACTCAGCAATACATGGACAGTAGTGCTACAGAATCGATGAGAAGTTTTTATCTTTGACATACTGTGATCGATAGTTATATTTTATCCTTGACAAGGTTTATCTATGCTATCACGTGAAATCCAGACAACACCCACTTTCCATGGTATTTCGGCCGTTCTTTGACGTCCGACTCGTCTGTCGGCAAGGCTCACCCCAACCAGAAGCACCTCCGAAGATCTCCAACGTAGCTTTGGACGAAACGTCGGGGATAGAAGAGTTCCATGGACCACGGCCTTACAACCCGGAAGAATTCTCGGCTGCTGCAACAGGTCTACTAAAGAGACTGCTTACACTACACTTTTCCGCCCTGTTCTGGAGTATTGTTGTGCGGTGTTGGATCCGTATCAGCTCAAAGAAGGGCAGCTCATTTTGTATCATCGCGAAATAGGGGTTATAGTGCCACAGACATGATACGTGGAGTGGCAATCATTTAAACAAAGGCGTTCTTCGCTGCGACGGGATCTTCTCATGAAATTTCAATCACCAGTTTTCTCCTCCGATTGCGAAAACATTCTGTTGCCACCCACCTACATAGGGAGAAATGATCATCACGATAAAATAAGAGAAATCAGGGCTCGCACAGAAAAATTTAAGTGCTCATTTTTCCCGCGTGCCGTTCGAGAGTGGAAAGGTAGAGAGACAGCTTCAAGGTGGTTCATTGAACCCTCTGCCTCTGAATAGCAGAGTAATCACGTAGATGTAGATGTAGAACTTCCGCTGTTCTCGCTTCCCGAGCCTAGGGTCACGGGTTCGGTTCCCGGCGGGGTCAGGGATTTTCACCTGCCCTCAGACGACTGGGTGTTGTTGTTTCATCTTCATCATTATCATTCATCCCTATTACGGTCGGAGGAAGGCAATGGCAAACCATCGCCATTCAGATCTTGCCTAGTACGGCGGTACAGGTCCCTAGTACCGTTCCCCTATGCTCTGTCAAGAAGAATGGGACTTCATTTCCACTTATTGAACAACCCTCGTACATGTACTGACACTGTTGTTAAGATTGTAGGGTAGGCAAGTTTCTGAGGTGCTAGTATGAATCAAAACAAGAAAAAATGTCCCAGCCCAATTTCGTCACTTTCATGAATGATGATGACATGATAAGGAGAACACAGACACCCAGTCATCTAGAGGCAGGGGAAAATCCCTGACGCCGCCGGGAATCGAAGCCGGGACCCCGTGTTCGGGAAGCGAGAACGAAACCGCGAGATCGCCAGATGCAGGCTCTCACACTAGTGAAGACGAATAAGTCCTCGGAAATATGCATTTTAGAGTCCGTATCTACTAGACATTTTCCTCGTTTTCGTCCACACTTCACCGTATCTGAAAGTTGCATACCTACATTCTTAGCAACAACAGCACTGTCAGAGGTATCAGAATGATATTCGCTTGTAACTTTCGACTCGGTAGTTTCCAAACCAGGGACCCTTAACACGAATTGATACATATATCCTTCTCCAATAGCCTAGAGAATTTGTAATATTGTCTCGGAATCACCATTTACACAGGGTGTTACAAAAAGGTACGGCCAAACTTTCAGGAAACATTCCTCACACACAACGAAAGAAGATATGTTATGTGGACATGTGTCCGGAAACGCTTACTTTCTATGTTAGAGCTCATTTTATTACTTCTCTTCAAATCACATTAATCATGGAATGGAAACACACAGCAACAGAACGTACCAGCGTGACTTCAAACACTTTTGTTGCAGGAAATGTTCAAAATGTCCTCCGTTAGCGAGGATACATGCATCCACCCTCCGTCGCATGGAATCCCTGATGCGCTGCTGCAGCCCTGGAGAATGGCGTACTGTATCACAGCCGTCCACAATACGAGCACGAAGAGTCTCTACATTTGGTATCGGGGTTGCGTAGACAAGAGCTTTCAAATGCCCCCATAATTGAAAGTCAAGAGGGTTGAGGTCAGGAGAGCGTGGAGGCCATGGAATTGGTCCGCCTCTACCAATACATCGGTCACTGAATCTGTTGTCGAGAAGCGTACGAACACTTCCACTGAAATGTGCAGGAGCTCCATCGTGCGTGAACCACATGTTGTGTCGTACTTGTAAAGACACATGTTCTAGCAGCACAGGTAGAGTATCCCGTATGAAATCATGATAACGTGCTCCATTGAGCGTAGGTGGAAGAACATGGGGCCCAATCAAGACATCACCAACAATGCCTGCCCAAACGTTCACAGAAAATCTGTGTTGATGACGTGATTGCACAATTGCGTGCGGATTCTCGTCAGCCCACACATGTTGATTGTGAAAATTTACAATTTGATCACGTTGGAATGAAGCCTCATCCGTAAAGAGAACATTTGCATTGAAATGAGGATTGACAGATTGTTGGATGAACCATTCGCAGAAGTATAATGAAGTGCCTGCACACGCTGTACATGGTACGGAAACAACTGGTTCTCCCGTAGCACTCTCGATACAGTGACGTGGTCAACGTTACCTTGTACAGCAGCAACTTCTCTGACGCTGACATTAGGATTATCGTCAACTGCACGAAGAATTGCCTCGTCCATTACAGGTGTCCTCGTCGTTCTAGGCCTTCCCCAGTCGCGAGTCATAGGCTGGAATGTTCCGTGCTCCCTAACACGCCGATCAATTGCTTCGAACGTCTTCCTGTCGGGACACCTTCGTTCTGGAAATCTGTCTCGATACAAACGTACCGCGCCACGGCTATTGCCCCGTGCTAATCCATACATCAAATGGGCATCTGCCAACTCTGCATTTGTAAACATTGCACTGACTGCAAAACCACGTTGCGATGAACACTAACCTGTTGATGCTACGTACTGATGTGCTTGATACTAGTACTGTAGAGCAATGAGTCGCATGTCAACACAAGCACCGAAGTCAACATTACCTTCCTTCAATTGGGCCAACTGGCGGTGAACCGACAAAGTACAGTACATACTGACGAAACTAAAATGAGCTCTAACATGGAAATTAAGCTTTTCCGGACACATGTCCACATAACATCTTTTCTTAATTTGTGTGTAAGGAATGTTCCCTGGAAGTTTGGCCGAACCTTTTTGTAACACCCTGTACACGTACATCGATAGGCGCAGGTGCCTGTAACTATGACTTTCTGTAGCGTCTTTGGATGACGTTTCCGGACAGGGATTTCCGTGTAAAACTCTATCTACTAATTCCCCTTTACAGCCTCTAGAAGTGTGTAATGTGAACTATGAAACACCCTGTATGTACAGGTTCAAATGGTTCAAATGGCTCTGAGCACTATGGGACTTAACATCCGTGGTCATCAGTCCCCTAGAACTTAGAACTACTTAAACCTAACTAACCTAAGGACACCACACACATCCATGCCCGAGGCTGGATTCGAACCTGCGACCGTAGCAGTCCCGCGGTTCCGGACTGAGCGCCTGAACCGCTAGACCACCGCGGCCGTCTATGTACAGGATGAAAAGTATTTAAACCGACAAACTCTGGGAGGTTGTAGGGGACATCAAAACAAATATTTTTCCCTAATGTCATTTTTTTCCTACGAGGAGTATTTAAACCGGTACAGGAAGAATTCTCTGGCGGCAGCTTAATTAAACCAACAAGCACTTTTCCATTTCTTTTATGACCAGGAGACAACACATCAACGCAACCCAATTTCAATTACAGTAGATTTTCAAAAATGGCTTTATTGACACGTAAACAAAGGCTACACCAAATGGTTCAAATGGCTCTGAGCACTATGGGACTTAACACCTGAGGTGATCAATCCCCTAGAACTTAGAACTACTTAAAGCTAACTAACCTAAGGACATCACTCACGTCCATGCCCGAAGCTGGATTCGAACCTGCGACCGTAGCGGTCGCGCGGTTCCAGACTGAAGCGCCGAGAACCACTCGGCCGCACCGGTCGGCCAAAGGTTACACCGTCAAATCATGTTCTGTCTGACACGGGCAAAAACCCCAGGAGTATAATGAATTGTTCCTGTTGCTGCTACTATCCAGGCAACCACATCCTCCTCTGATGCAACAGGAGTTGCGTAAATCGAGCAGGCAATGGTACAGAACCACCTCTGCCAATCCACGTTTCTGGGAACCGTCGCTCCAGGAATCGACGCACACGACGACTGAAATATACCGGCGCCCCGTCATGTTGGAACCACATGCATTGTCTTGTAGGGAGCGGGGCGTCTTCCTGCAATTCTGGCAATCCTCTGGAGAGAAAATTGTAATAGTGCCTGCCATTTAATGGCCTAGGTAGCAGATACGGCCCAATTAAACAATCCTCAACAAGACCGACCCGCACATTAACGAAGAACCGCACTTTATGAGCGCTAGTAACTGTGGCATGTGGGTTATCCTCACTCCAAACATGCCAACTGTGCATGTTGAAGACTGCATCACGACCGAACGTTGCTTCCGGTAAAAGACACAAAGGATGGAAATGTAGGAGGCATTTCACACTTTTCCAGGTACCACTGCGAAAACTGTGCTCTGGATGGATAATCAACTGGTTCCAGGTTGTAGACTCGCTGTAAGTGAAATGGACGTAACAATTGCTCTCGACGGACTGTTCTTGTATTCGTCTGACTCGTTCCCATGTTAACTGCAATTTCAAGAGTGCTGACTGAAGGATCCCGCTCCACATGCTGCAAGACAGCTTCCTCAAATTGCAGCGTTCTTACCGTGCGACGGCGTCCGTCCAGGTAATCTGCTAATTGACCCGGTCTCACGCAGACGTTGGTACACAGCAGCAAAGGTCGTATGATGCGGGATACGGCGATTAGGATATTGTTGTTGATAAACCCGCTGTGCAGCTCGTCCGTTGTGGTGCGCTACGTAGTACGCACCAACCATATCAGTGTACTCACTCCAAGTGTATCGGTCCATTAGTAAACAGAGACAATGCACTACTACACTGGTGCACAACAGTTGCCTACAGCTGAAGAGCGTAATACGCCCTCTAAGAACTTAAGATCATAATACGGCCTCTAACAACTGAAGAGCGTAATACGGCCTCCACCGGTTTAAGTAATCCTAATAGGAAAAAATGACATTAGGGAAAAATATTTGTTTTAATGTTCCCTACAATCTCCCAGAGTTTGTCGGTTTAAATACTTTCCACCCTGTAGATTTATAAACACCCTCTATGAGTATAGGTTTGATTTGTTTTTAGAACAGAAAATTTTTTAGAGTTTCTACATCTACATCTACATCCATATTCCGGAAGCCACCTGACGGTGTGTGGCGGAGGGTACCCTGAGTACCTCTATCGGTTCTCCCTTCCATTCCAGTCTCGTATTGTTCGTGGAAAGAAGGATTGTCGGTATGCTTCTGTGTGGGCTCTAATCTCTCTGATTTTATCCTCATGGTCTCTTCGCGAGATATACGTAGGAGGGAGCAATATACTGCTTGACTCTTCGGTGAAGGTATGTTCTCGAAACTTCAACAAAAGCCCGTACCGAGCTACTGACCGTCTCTCCTGCAGAGTCTTCCACTGGAGTTTATCTATCATCTCCGTAACGCTTTCGCGATTACTAAATGATCCTGTGACGAAGCGCGCTGCTCTCCATTGGATCTTCTCTATCTCTTCTATCAACCCTATCTGGTAGGGATCCCACACTGCTGAGCAGTATTCAAGCAGTGGGCGAGCAAGCGTACTGTAACCTAATTCCTTTGTTTTCGGATAGCATTTCCTTAGGCTTCTTCCAATGAATCTCAGTCTGGCATCTGCTTTACCGACGATGAACTTTATATGAACATTCCATTTTAAATCACTCCTAATGCGTACTCCCAGATAATTTATGGAATTAACTGCTTCCAGTTGCTGACCTGCTATATTGCAGCTTAATAATAAAGGATCTTTCTTTCTATGTATTCGTAGCACATTACACTTGTCTACATTGAGATTGAACTGCCATTCCCTGCACCATGCATCTATTCGCTGCAGATCATCCTGCATTTCAGTACAAGTTTCCATTGTTACAACCTCTCGATACACCACAGCAACATCTGCAAAAAGCCTCAGTGAACTTCCGATGCCATCCACAAGGTCATTTATGTATATTGTGAATAGCAACGGTCCTATGACACTCCCCTGCGGCACACCTGAAATCACTCTTACTTCGGAAGACTTCTCTCCATTGAGAATAACATGCTGCGTTCTGTTGTCTAGGAACTCTTCAATCCAATTACACAATTGGTCTGATACTCCGTATGCTCTTCCTTTGTTCATTAAACGACTGTGGGGAACTGTATCGAACGCCTTGCGGAAGTCAAGAAACACGGCGTCTACCTGTGAACCCGTGTCTATGGCTCTTTGAGTCTCGTGGACGAATAGCGCGAGCTGGGTTTCACACAACCGTCTTTTTCGAAACCCATGCTGATTGCTACAGAGTAGATTTCTAGTCCCCAGAAAAGTCATTATACTCGAACATAATGCGTGTTCCAAAATGCTGCAACTGATCGACTTTAGAGATATGGGTCTATAGTTCTGGACATCTGTTCGACGTCCCTTCTTGAAAACGGGGATGACCTGTGCCCTTTTCCAATCCTTTGGAACGCTACGCTCTTCTAGAGACCTACGGTACACCGCTGCAAGAAGGGGGTTTGCCTCGAAAGTCTTTGAAGCAAACGCCAACAGCGGAATATGTAAAATGGAGAGGAGTTTGTTGGCAGATGAAGGGAGATGAGCGTTGAAGCCGGTAGTACGGCCTGCCGCCAGTAAGTCGGGCACTCGGCAAGCAAACTGCTGAGGATGACGCGTCACAGAGCGGCGAAACGGCCGCCCCCAATTGCTGCCTCAGCGAGCAGCAAGTGGCCCAGCTCCAGCCTACACTTGTTGGCGACGGCAATTACCGTGTTTGCGGCCGTCTCGTCGTTTACTGCGGCAACACGAGGACAGCGTGACACGGCTGACCACAGGCGACACAGGGTGTGTGTGTTTTCGCTGCCTCACATCGCCTGGACCTACACTCGGACCCAGAAGGTGTACGAAAGATCCGCACCAAGAGACTCGGAAGTTGTACAGGGTGCACTCGAGAAAGGAAGTAGGCGTAATCCGCTGAACTACAGATCCATCTCACTGAGATCGATTTTTGGACGACATGGTTGTGGAGAGAAGCAGCGATTAGTATTATAATCAGTAATTCAAGAACAGTCTTAATCGCATTTATTATTGTTATAATACCGCCAACCGGTTTCAACCCGACGTAGGGGTCATCTTCTGGGCGTTCACACCATTGCTCGATAGTTTCCTGCCGTTATGTATACAGGAATGACACCACGAGCAGTCGACCAATGGTGTAAACGCCCCCCCTACGTCGGGTTGAAACCGGTTGGCGGCATTATAACAATAATAAATGCGGTTAAGACTGTTCTTGAGTTATTGATATTCACCGAGATCGATTTCCAGTACGATTTTGGAATAGGATAGCGATATGCACATATGCCGATGGCGCCAGTTTCGCAGACACAATGAATGAAAGGACAATGCAGTAGCGGAGCTGCCATTTGTACTCAGGTGATTCGTCTCACAAGATTTCCAACCTGAATATGGCCACACGACGTAATGGAACGGTAGTTGGAGCTACACGTATGGGACATTCTACATCGGAAATCGTTAGCGAAGTCAGTGTTCCGAGACCCACAGTGTCAAGTATGTGCCACGAATACCAGGTGTCAGGCATTACCTCTGACCATGGAAAAAGCCTTAATTTAACGACCGAGAGCGACGTCGTTTGCTTAGAGCTGTCAGTGCTAACAGACAAGAAACTGTGCATGAAATAACCGCAGAAGTTTCTCGTTAATTGTCTATGGCAGCAGGGCACTTATACGAGTGCCTTTCCTAACAGCACCTCTCCTGGGCTCGCGACCATAGTGACTGGAACCTAGACGACTGGAAAACCGTGGCCTGGTCAGATGAGTCCTGATTTCAGTTGGTAGCAGTAGACGTTAGGGTTCGACTGTGGCGCAGACGTCACGAAGCCACGGACCCGTCAAAAAGGCACTGCTCAACATTATGGTTGTTACGCCGTCGCCAAGGTATCCCCTGCGGGCCGGCAACACATCTAACACTACACAGGACCGATGTTGTCTATTCCCAAGGCGTAAGCAATTGTAAACATAGGCTGTTATGGAAACAGACATTCCGCATACTACTTCCTGCAGATCGAGTTCGAGATGGCCTGCGGGAAGTATTGCTACGGCAACATCTGATTGGCTGGCCAATGCTATTTAACGGCTAAAACCAGCACTGGACGTCAGTTCACGCCGAGTACCGACCTCAAGGACGTCTTCCCGGAAGACTACGTCATCGCCATCGGAATAGGAATTGGAATTGAGTGTATGTGTGTTACCTCGGGGTCTTGTGGGAAACTTAGACGTTATCTTTTGTTGCCTCTAGTAGGAGATTCTTGCTGGCTCTGTGATTGAGACTTTCCGTTGTTATTCATTCATTTCCATGAAGACCACGTAAATAAAAGTTGTAAAAGCTTTCAAACTGTCAGTTACAACAATGGTGGCTCCATTATGGTGTGGGCTGTGTTTCCATGGAATGGACTGGGTGCTCTGGTCCAATCGAATCGATCATTGACTAGAAATGGTTATGTTTGGATACGTGTTCCCAAACAACAATGAAATTTTTGTGAATGACAATGGGGCGTGTCACCGGGCTACAATTTCTCGCGATTGGTTTAAAGAACATTCTGGACAATTCGAGCGCAAGATTTGGCCACCCAGATTCCCCCTACTTAAATCCCGTTGAACATTTATGTGACATGACCGAGAGGTCAGTTCGTGCACAGAATCCTCCACCGGCAACACTTTCGGAATTATAGATGGCTTTAGAGGCAGCTTGGGTCAACTTTCTGCAGGGGACTTCGAAGACTAGGTGAGTCCATGCCACGACGATTTGCTGTACTACCACTTAGAAGGAATCCCATTACTTTTGGCGCCTCAGTGTACTTTTATGTACATGTCCGAAAGAACAGACGCCATTGATGACCTGCAGCCGTCTAGAACGAAATTAGAATCATATTAATACCTTCGGCTGCTGACGGGCGTTGATATATGTCACCACGGACAGGTGAAAATGTGTGCCCAGACCGGGACTCGAACCCGGGACCTCCTGCTCACATGGCAGACGCTCTATCCAGCTGAGCCACCGAGGGCACAGAGGATAGCGCGACTGCAGGAACAATCTCGCACACGCCTCCTGCGAGTAAACAACAGCTCGGTACATCCTTGTATCCAGGATGACTATTTTAATCGCACTTAATTAGTGACGGCGACGTTCAGAAGTAATTTCAAATTATTTCGAAATCTGACCCACGAAATTATCTTTTGAAGGTGTGCTTCTTAGTGTCCGCTTTGTAGATAATGATGTCTTTACCGAATTCATTTTACATTGGAAAAGATAACGGAAATTGTTTCTGGGTGCATTAAGCCGAGTGGAGCCTATTTTGAGCTGGCCGAAGTGGCCGTGCGGTTAAAGGCGCTGCAGTCTGGAACCGCATGACCGCTACGGTCGCAGGTTCGAATCCTGCCTCGGGCATGGATGTTTGTGATGTCCTTAGGTTAGTTAGGTTTAACTAGTTCTAAGTTCTAGGGGACTAATGACCTCAGCAGTTGAGTCCCATAGTGCTCAGAGCCATTTGAACCATTTGGAGCCTATTTTGAACGACTTAATTACTGTTTTATCAGATCATCCTCTTGGGTGGATGGGTAACAGCTACCTGTGTGTTGTCTTCCGCTAATCATAATGTAGCTGCAAATAATTAAAACGTACAACGGACGTCATGGGATTGCTTAATTGTTTGCTGTGGTGTTTATAAGGCAAACGAACGAATATTATCCTTTCATATACCTTCACTAAACTCCAGTTGTGTGTTGAAGAAACTGTACCAAAGCACAAGAAGCGCCCAGATAACAACTTTTCTGAAAGAGTAAGAAAAATGCTGAAACAAAGGAAAAAGAGCTGTCTCTGACTTTTAAAACAAAGTTTCGGCGCAATTAACCACTCCCTCCTCTTCTCAAGAAAACAATTCACGGCTGCAGAACACGGTTTATGCTGAATCCTCCCCGCCTTTGTGCCCGGAGTTTTACGTTGTCTCAAGAGAAAAGGTATAAAGAAAAAAAAAAAAAGCTGATGAGGAGAGTCGGCATTTATCCTCGAGACAATGGCCGCTTTCTGCTTCTGCAACTCGAATGCTCTGCCAGGTGCAGAGAAACCACTATACCGAGACAATCGCCCATTACACGTCGACACACTCTCTGGATTTTCCGTAGCTACAATAATTCTACTGACATTGTACCAATATCAGCGTATAATTTTTTTTCGAATGTTTCTTTCACTTCATGAATCAAATCATACTATTTCTGGGTTGAGAAAGACGAATACCAAAATTTTTGATTAGGTATAGTTTCTGTGATATACGGTAGGAGGAAGTACAGGGTGTCCGCAAATTATCTTTACAACTGAAGACTTAAATACACTACTGGCCATTAAAATTCCTACACCATGAAGATGACGTGCAACAGACGCGAAATTTAACCCACAGGAAGAAGATGCCGTGATTTGCAAATGATAAGCTTTTCAAACCATTCACACAAGATTGGCGCCGGTGGCGACACCTACAACGTGCTGACATGAGGAAAGTTTCCAACCGATTTCTCATACACAAACAGCAGTTGACTGGTGAAACATTGTCGTGATGCCTCGTGTAAGGAGGAGAAATGCTTACCATCACGTTTCCAACTTTGATAAAGGTCAGGTTGTAACCTATCGCGATTACGGTTTATCGTACCGCGACATTGCTGCAGAATATGTTAGCAGAATATGGAATCGGTGGGTTCAGGAGGGTATTACGGAACGCCGTGCTGGATGCCAACGGCCTCGTATCACTAGCAGTCGAGATGACAGACATCTTATCCGCATGGCTAAAACGGATCGTGCAGCCACGTCTCGATCCCTGAGTCAACAGATGGGGACGATGGCGAGACGACAACCATCTGCACGGACAGTTCGACGACGTTTGCAGCAGCATGGACTATCAGCTCGAGAACATGCCTGCGGTTACCCTTGACGCTGCATCACCGACAGGAGAGCCTGCGATGGTGTACTCAACAACGAACCTGGGTGCACGAATGGCAAAACGTCATTTTTTCGGATGAATCCAGGTTCTGTTTACAGCATCAGGATGGTTGCATACGTGTTTGGCGACATAGCGGTGAACGCACATTGGAAGCGTGTATTCGTCATCGCCATAGTGGCTATCACCCGGCGTGATGGTACGGGGTGTCATTGGTTACACGTCTCGGGCACCTCTTGTTCGCATCGACGGCACTTTGAATAGTGGACGTTCCATTTCACACGTGTGACGACCCGTGGGTCTACCCTTCATTTGATCCCTGCAAAACCCTACATTTCGGCAGGATAATGCACGACCGCATGTTGCAGGTCCTGTACCGGCCTTTCTGGATACAGAAAATATTCGATTGCTGCCCTGGCCAGTACATCTCCAGATATGTCACCAACTGAAAACGTCTGGTCAATGGTGGCCGAACAACTGGCTCGTCACAATACGCCAGTCACTGCTCTTCATGAACTGTGGTATCGTGTTGAAGCTGCATGGGCAGCTGTACCTGTACACGCCATCCAAGCTCTGTTTGACTCAATGCCCAGGCATATCAAGGCCGTTATTATGGCCAGAGGTGGTAGTTCTGGGTACTGATTTCTCAGGATCTATGCACCCAAATTGCGTGAAAATGTAATCACATGTCAGTTCTAGTAAAATATATTTGTTCAATGAATACCCGCTTATCATCTGCATTTCTTCTTGGTGTAGCAATTTTGATGGTCAGTAGTGTAGGTTCTTTATTCAGAAGCAAAGAGCTACTGAAGTGAAGTTTCCATGTGGTGTGGTACAAGCTCTCTTCTGTATAGTCCATGTAGCCTCAACGCTGTTGAAGCAGAAGTCCGCTATGTTCACTATAGGGTTGCTATGTGCTGCCTGTCTTTGTGCTAGAGGCTAAGTCTGCGGCCCTGTCTCAGTGACGTGCTGGATGTCACACGGCATAGAGACTCGAACTGACTGACTAACTGGCCCTACGGTCCGCTGCGGCGATCCTAAATACTGGCGGCTGAGGGGGCGTTGGCGGCGCGTTTCCAGCGAGTCTTGTCGTTGGCCTCTATCGACGCCCTCGTAACATCTATGCCTCACGGTGTGCTCGCGCCAGCGTACGCCAGCACAGAAAGTCCTTTTGACATTTCTTTACTGACATATACAATGTAAGAGTTCTATACTGCTGGAAGAATACTTGGCAGTTGGTTGACTACGAAGAAAATCAGGAGGTGGCTTAATGAGATCACTATCTTTTGGCTTTCCTCTCCTGACTTTCCTAGGATTCCTAAACACAGAGCAGCAGTAATTCTCGAGTATCACGTCATACAAACACCCTCAGCATTTGTTCCTTTACAGAAATATCCTAATAGAAACTCTCTTCTTGTTGTACAACTACAAAGGAAAAAGTCCACGGGTAAGTGGAGAAACTGCTGTTTAAGGGACATGTTGCATCTGAGTTTATGGTATCTTTGCAAAAATGTTTTCAGCATATGACTGCATCTTTCGTATCATTTCTTGCTTAAAAGTTCATGAAAGGCTCCCTGCTCAGTTTATCATTCTTTCTTCAAAATCGGGATGTGGAAGGCTTATTGGTTTATTCTTCTTCTTCTTCTTCCACACTGTCTTCATTTTTACAAAAATGGCTAAAATGGCTCTGAGCACTATGGGACTTTACTTCTGAGGTCATCAGTCCCCTAGAACTTAGCTTAAACCTAACTAAACTAAGGACATCCATGCACGAGGCAGGATTTGAACCTTCGACCGTAGCGGTCGCGCGGTTCCAGACTGTAGCGCCTAGAACCGCTCGACCACCCCAGCCGGCTGTGAAACACAATTAACTCTTTATTCCCAGAAAGTAATCAGTGTTATAGACAGGGGATCTCAAATTGACTCCATATTTCCAGATTTCCTGAAGGTTTTTGACACAGCATTTGACAGCATTCCTCACTAGACGCTTTTGATCAAATTGCGTGCCTTTGAGGTATCGATTCGCTTGTTAGACTGGATTCTTGATTTGCTATAAGGAAGATCACAGTACACAGTAGTCGATTCAAAATCGTGGATTAGCAACCAACTTTCCCCAAGGCAGTGTTATAAGTCTTCTGTTGTTCCTCAACTATACTGGGTGTTTAAAACAAAGTGTCGAATATTTTGAGAGATGGTAGCACTCATCGTAACCAGAAAAATAAACCCAGTAAACATGAGTCGGGAAACGCACACTTTGCGAGATACATCCGTGTTTATAGGAAAGGCTGCACGACGCTTGGTTGCGGATATTAGAACAATCGTTGTATTGGCGCTCCGTCAAACGTATCAGCAGGCTGTTACCATGCCTTACTCACAGTACTCTTACCTACTTTAGGTGGTCTACATGGAGTTGTGTGGTTGGAGTCGTGTTGTAGGCTACGTTAATTATCGTCGTGTTTGCGTGCCTTGTTGTACGGTACTGTGAACCCTTGGTACGTATCGTGACGTTTCACCCTCTTCCAAACGAGGATTCACTTATGTGTTTACTGTTATTGCGCTGTTTGCAGGTACAAACGGTGCAGAACATTTACATTTTCTCTCTTCCACGACTTGTTAGCAATGGAAGCCTGCTAATCGACAAGTGAAATGGTGGATATGATGTTCTGCTATACTTTACCAGATAGACGTAGCCTGCGAGCCCGTGCATTCTATGCTGAAAAAAATCCACAGCGCAGAGTACCCACTGATGAGCTTTTCGGTAGACTTTTCCACCGACTGAGGGACACAGGTACCCCTGCACCTCGAAAGACTGACAGTGGAAGCCCCGCACAGCCCGCACGCCTGAAATGGAAGGGGTGCGCTACACTACTGGCCATTAAAATTGCTACACCAAGAAAAAATGCAGATGATAAACGGGTATTCATTTGACAAATATGTTGTACTAGAACTGACATGTGTTACATTTTCACGCAATTTGGGTGCATAGATCCTGAGAAAACAGTACCCAGAACAACCACCTCTGGCCATAACAACGGCCTCGATACGCCTGGGCATTGAGTCGAACAGAGCTTGGATAGCGTGCACAGGTACAGCTGCCCATGCAGCTTCAACACGATACCACAGTTCATCAAGAGTAGTGACTGGCCTCTTGTCGCTCGGCCACCATTGACCAGACGTTTTCAATTGGTGAGAGATCTGGAGAATGTGCTCGCCAGGGTTGCAGTCGAAGATTTTCTGTATGCAGAAGGGCCCGTACAGGACCTGGAACATGCGGTCGTGCGTTATCCTGCTGAAGTGTGTAATTTTGCAGGGATCGAATGAAGGGTAGAGCCACGGGTCGTAACACATCTGAAATGTAACGTCCACTGTTCAAAGTGCCGTCAATGCGAACAAGAGGTGACCGAGACGTGTAACCAATTGCACCCCATAACATCACGCCGCGTGATACGCCAGTATGGCGAAGACGAATACACGCTTCCAATGTGCGTTCACCGCGATGTCGCCAAACACGGATGCGACCATCATGATGCTGTAAACGGAACCTGGATTCGTTCGAAAAAATGACGTTTTGCCATTCGTGCACGCAGATTCGTCGTTAAGTACACCATTGCAGACGCTCCTGTCTCTGGTGCAGCATCAAGGGTAACCGCAGCCACGGTCTTCGAGCTGATAGTCCATGCTGCTGCAAACGTTGTCGAACTGTTCGTGCAGATGGTTCTTGTTTTGCACACGTCCCCATCTGTTCACTCAGGGATCGAGACGTGGCTGCACGATCCGTTACAGCCACGCGCATAAGATGCCTGTCATCTCGACTGCTAGAGTGCGAGGCCGTTGGGATCCAGCACGGCGTTCCGTATTACCCTCCTGAACCCACCGATTCCATATTCTGCTAACAGTCATTGGATCTCGAACAACGCGAACAGCAATGTCGCGATACGATAAACCGCAATCGCGATAGGATACAATCCGACCTTTATCAAAGTCGGAAATGTGATGGTAGGCATTTCCTCTTACACGAGGCATCACAACAACGTTTCACCAGGCAACGCCATTCAACTGCTGTTTGTGTATGAGAAATCGGTTGGAAACTTTCCTCATGTCAGCACGTTGTAGGTGTCGCCACCGGCGCCAACCTTCTGTAAATGCTCTGAAAAGCTAATCATTTGCATATCACAGCATCTTCTTACTGTCGGTGAAATTTCGCGTCTGTAGCACGTCATCTTCGTGGTGTGGCAATTTTAATGGCCTGTAGTGTTTCTGTGCGCAGGTGGCGGATCTTAGAGTTCATTCTGGACGAGTAGTTAGCGTTCTAGCTCCATAACATGTATGTGTATAAGGCGATGGATCGAGTCCCGCACAAACTTTAACTTTTGTAGTGCAAGAGAAAATTTTCGATATTCAAAAAATTTGCACCTATAGTATTCGTTCTTGCTACACTAGCCACGTCTCACCGCTACGCAGGTTGACTGCCAACTGGGGCCTACCCTTGCAGCCCTAAGCGCCGAGGCGCAAAGTAGTTCCGGTACCCTGCCAGACCGAATGTGCAAGGGTTCTCGTAAATCACGACAGGAATACATTTTCAGGAAAACTCTACTCGTTTCTTGATTTACTTGTCGATTAGTTAAATATGGTTGTTCTAGTAACTAAATTTAATTAAAGACAGTACGCAGTCAAATAACATGAAAATAACTAAAACTTCATGCAAACATACGTGATTTTTTAAAATTTTTATTACGTCTCAAATGTCATATAAATTAGAAATTCTTCCAATCCGTATGCAGCATACAGCAAACCAGTGCAGAACAGTATTGGTTAAAAACAGTCTTGGTTGCAATTATAGTTTTTTTATTTTTCAAAGACGCGTTTCGCCTTATTTATGCATCTTCAGGTTATCTTTTCTAGATGGTCGAGAGAGGCACCAAGATCTGCATAACGCGTTCCCGTTCACAGGAGCGAGTAACAGAGTAAGATGGGGGCTCAGGCAGTAAGCATAATGCTGCCTCTTGCGTCCACCTAGAAAAGATAACCTGAAGATGCCTAAATAAGGCGAAACGCGTCGTTGAGAAATAAAAAACTAAAATTGCAACCAAGACTGTGATATAAATTAAATATAGATTAAAATTTAAGTTACAGCAGGAGTCTAACCGTCGCCCCATACACGTTTTTCTTATGTATATCGGGCGCTAAACACTTGACCACCATGAAATCTAACAGCGGGCGGCTACGAACAGATACTGCACATCAATGTTAAAAAATATATCGGCTCAACCACTTTTTTATAGTGTAAAACACTAAGATTGACGCGTTTCGGAAGTCAAGCTTCCATCATCAGAATAATAAATAGTAAAAGAACCTGTTAAAACTCGCTAAAATGGGACATGCACCAGGCACAATAAAATTGATAATAAAATTAATGGACAAGAAAAAGAAGTTGCAGAAATAGTAAATAAATTTAACGAGTTACACGGTAAAATTGAATTCACTGTGGAAGAAGAGAAAAACGGTGAACTGCAATTTCTCGACCTAAGTATTAGGAAACAAAATGGTAGACAAGTTTTTTAAATATTTAGGAAACCAACCACAGCTGATGTGTTGATACAAAATAATTCCTGCCATCCTAAGAGCCAGAAACTTTCTGCTTTTAGATCTTTGATAGATAAAACCATTAGAGTCCCTATGAATGAAGAAGACAGAATGACTGAGCTGAACATCGTGAAACAACTAGCCAGAGCTAACGAATATCACCAAAATGTTGTCAATAAATTAATTCGACAGAAACAGCGCGCGAATGCAAGGAAGAATACCGCAAATAATATTACGAGAGTCACAATACCATACTTCGTTGATATTTCGCAAAAAGTGGCAAACATTTTCAAACCTTTTAAAGTTGATACCTCGTTTCAGACCAATAATACGCTGCGGTTTAAAGTAAGAAATAAATTACAGCAGGAAAGCGATAAATATGAGAGAGCTGGGGTCCATAAAATTCAGTGTGACACGTGCAAGGCAAGCTATGTGGACCAAACTGGTAGGTCCTTCAAAGTACGTTACAAAGAACATAGCGATGCTTTCCGGCTTAATAATTTCGAAAAGTCAGCTGTAGCCACGCATATTTGGGAAATGGGACACCCCATGTTGGGAACAGATTAGGATCTCGTTATTTTACATAGACAGGACAAAGGCAAAAAGCTGGATCTACTAGAACAGCTGGAAATTACGATACATAGCGTGGATAATCAGAACACACTGAATGAACAGCTAACTGGTGATACAAATAACTTTTTCAAACATTTCACTGGTTTCTTTTAGTGACTACATTTTTAGCAATTGGCAGGATACCATCATTTCATGAGGTCCTTGGAACATGTATACGTTATCTGTTTGTATAGACATCTCGGTGGCTTCCTTGTTTACTTGCGCGTGAGCTCTCGCGTTTCAGTGTCGTGTTTGGCTACGTGCTGTGTGGTATCAACGAAGACGCACGGGCGGTTTACGACGACAGGAGAGAGAACCATGTGGTTAGATGTTGAAGACCATAGGCGACACCATTTTAGAGTTTTTTATATTTTAACGACTATGTGGAGATGCACCTTGGAAGACACGGCTGCAACAGGGGAAGTAGCCACGATGTTTTAATTTTATCATCAATTTTATTGTGCCTGGTTTATGTCCCATTTTAGCGAGTTTTAACAGGTTCTTTTACTTTTTATTATTCTGATGATGCAAGCTTGACTTCCGAAACACGTCAATCTTAGTGTTTTGTGCGCAGCTCGTGGTCGTGCGGTAGCGTCCTCGCTTCCCGGGACCGGGTTCCCGGGTTCGATTCCCGGTGGGGTCAGGGATTTTCTCTGCCTCGTGATGACTGGGTGTTGTGTTATGTCCTTAGGTTAGTTAGGTTTAAGTAGTTCTAAGTTCTAGGGGACTGATGACCATAGATGTTAAGTCCCATAGTGCTCAGAGCCATTTGAGCCTTAGTGTTTTACACTATAAACAAGTGGTTGAGTCGATATATTTTTTAACATTGACATTCACAACCACGACCTCTCATTCAGTATGGATAAAATCAAAGTACTGTACATCAGTTACACAGACGTGTAGAACTAGACTAGCGCACCTTTCTGCTTACACATCACGTTGTTGCAACGGCCTGCTAGAGGTGTATAAACTCTGAAGTAAATTCGTGATCCCATCGTCGTGGCCATCTCTTGTTGAGTCACTCGCATTAACTCTAGGTCCGTCACGAGTCTGAGGGCCTTTAGGTAATACACAGAGAGGCAGAGTATGTGCCAGCAGTGATTACGGCGTGTAGTGCTGAGTCGTAAAGCTCGTTCTCAGACGTGCGCTGCGAGTCTTCGGCGGCGCAAAACCGGCGCCCTTTTAGCGCGCGCCGCGGGCCCTCGGGGGAAATCAGGGCGAGGCCTCCGCCCTCCGCCCTTGCGCCCTCAGGCCCTGCGTGCAGGGCGCGGTGTTTACGGAGGCTAACAACGCCTCGCGAGGACGAGAGGTCCGCGCCGACGGCAGAAAGCGGCGCCCCGGGGGAACTCTCTCTCTCTCTCTCACTGTACTGGCCGAGCCGCCCGTCAAAAAACATCTCTCTCTCCCACACTGCTTCCTCACTTCGTAACTTAACTGCTCTGTTGATTCAATAAGTGGGCTTGCCTTGTTGCAGGCAGAGAGAGGCCTGGAAAAATAATTAATTTAAAATGTTAAGCCCCGGAAACATACAATGAAGAGCCAAAGAAACTGGTGCACCGGCCTAATATCGTGTAGGGCTCCCGCGAGGACGCAGAAAACCCGCAACACGACGTGGCATGGACTCGACTAATGTCTGAAGTAGTGCTGGACGGAACTGGCACCATGAACTATACAGGGTGTTACAAAAAGGTACGGAAAAACTTTCAGGAAACATTCCCCACACACAAATAAAGAAAAGGTGTGATGTGGACATGTGTCCGGAAACGCTTAATTTCCATGTTAGACCTCATTTTAGTTTCGTCAGTACGTACTGTACTTCTTCGATTCACCGCCAGTTGGTCCAATTGAAGGAAGGTAATGTTGACTCCGGTGCTTGTGTTGACATGCGACTCATTGCTCTACAGTACTAGCATCAAGCACATCAGTACGTAGCATCAACAGGTTAGTGTTCATCACGAACGTGGTTTTTCAGTCAGTGCAATGTTTACAAATGCGGAGTTGGCAGATTCCCATTTGATGTATGGATTAGCACGGGGCAATAGCCGTGGCGCGGTACGTTTGTATCAAGACAGATTTCCAGAACGAAGGTGTCCCGACAGGAAGACGTTCGAAGCAATTGATCGGCGTCTTAGGGAGCACGGAACATTCCAGCCTACGACTCGCGACTGGGGAAGGCCTAGAACGACGTGGACACCTGCAATGGACGAGGCAATTCTTCGTGCAGTTGACGATAACCCTAATGTCAGCGTCAGAGAAGTTGCTCCTGTACAAGGTAACGTTGACCACGTCACTGTATCGAGAGTGCTACGGGAGAACCAGTTGTTTCCGTACCATGTACAGCGTGTGCAGGCACTACTTTATACTTCTGCGAATGGTTCATACAACAATGTGTCAATCCTCATTTCAGTGCAAATATTCTCTTTACGGATGAGGCTTCATTCCAACGTGATCAAATTGTAAATTTTCACAATCAACATGTGTGGGCTGACGAGAATCCGCACGCAATTTTGCAATCACGTCATCAACACAGATTTTCTGTGAACGTTTGGGCAGGCATTGTTGGTGATGTCTCGATTGGGCCTCATGTTCTTCCACCTACGCTCAATGGAGCACGTTATCATTTCATACGGGATACTCTACCTGTGGTGCTAGAACATGTGCCTTTACAAGTACGACACAATATGTGGTTCATGCACGATGGAGCTCCTGCACATTTCAGTTGAAGTGTTCGTACGCTTCTCAACAACAGATTCGGTAACCGATGGATTGGTAGAGGCAGACCAATTCCATGGCCTCCACGCTCTCCTGACCTCAACCCTCTTGACTTTCATTTAAGGGGGCATTTGGAAGCTCTTGTCTACGCAACCCCGGTACCAAATGTAGAGACTCTTCGTACTCGTATTGTGGACGGCTTTGATACAATACGCCATTCTCCAGGGCTGCATCAACGCATCAGGGATTCCATGCGGCCGAGGGTGGATTCATGTATCCTCCCTAACGGAGGACATTTTGAACATTTCCTGTAACAAAGTGTTTGAAGTCACGCTGGTACGTTCTGTTGCTGTGTGTTTCCATTCCATGATTAATGTGATTTGAAGAGAAGTAATAAAATGAGCTCTAACATGGAAAGTAAGCGTTTCCGGACACATGTCCACATAACATATTTTCTTTCTTTGTGTGTGAGGAATGTTTCCTGAAAGTTTGGCCGTACTTTTTTGTAACACCCTGTATATGACGGTAATATCTGCTCCCGAAGGAACAGTTACCGTTGATGACCATGCAGCTTTCCTAGAATGAAATGATAATTAAATGGACACCCTAGCTGCGAAGAGGCGTTGATATACTTCACTGCGGACATGTTGAAAAAGTGTGCCCCAACCGGTACTCGAACCCGGGATCTCCTCCTTACATGGCAGACGCTCTATCTATCTGAGCCACCGAGGGCACAGAGGATAGTCCGCCTGCAGGCACTTATCCCTTGCACGCTCCCCTTGAGACCCACATTCCCAACATGTCCACACCACTACATTCGTAGTGCGCCTAATAGATGTTTGCCCATCATACTCATTACTCGTGGCAAATTAATCTACCAAGTTCCGTACGAGTTCGGGCATAGCGTGTGCGTTCGCGCAAGAAGGTCAATGGCCGGGAAGCCATATTTTAACTATATATGACGGGGAGCGCGCAAGGGATAAGTTCCTGCAGGCGCACTGTCCTCTGTGCCCTCGGTGGCTCAGTACCGGTTCGAGTACCGGTCGAGGCACACATCTTCAACATGTCCTCAATGAAGTATATCAACGCTTCTTTGCAGCTAGGATGTCCATTTCATTATCATTTGCCTCCATGAATCCTACAAGGCTGTCCATAAATCCATAGGAGTACGACAGGGTGGAGACCTCTTCTGAACAGCACGTTACAGGGCATCCCAGACACGCTCAATAATGTTAATGTCTGCGGCGTTTGGTGGCCAGCAGAAGTGTTTATACTCAGAACTGCTACAGAGTGGTTCCAGGAAGTGTGTTCCTGGAACCACTCTGTAGCAGTTCTGGACGTGTGGGGTGTCGCATTGTCCTGCTGGAATTGCCCAAGTGCTTCGGAATGGACAATGGACATGAATGGATGCAGGTGAACAGGCAGGGTGCTTACATACGAGTCACATGTCTGACTTGTATCTAGACGTATCATTGGTCCCATATCACTCCAACTGCACATGCCCCACGCCATTACAGAGCCTCCTCCAGGTTGAACACCTGTCTGTCTCTTACTTTTCTAAAATTTCGAACTGAGTGCACCATTTCCCTCTTTGTGTAGGACGTCTGATCAATGCTGTATTCGTGGTTTTCATTTCGGCAGAGAATATCCTGGCCTCTTTAATCTTCAGCTTCTGTGGTGTTTTCTGAGCCTAGTGGAGATTGACCTCCCACTCTGGCCAACGTAGCAACAATGACCGATGATCTTATTAACCCCACTTTCCATGCTGTACTGCAGTTTATCTTTTGACCTGAAGAGATATCTGCCTACGGCCTGTGGGACGTAGAAAAGCACACAGAAACCCTTTGCTTTTGAAATGTTGCTCATCCTATTTGAAGTTTTACCTACAAATGTAAATTACACCATTTCCTTTTCGGTCGATGTATGTGCTCACTGGGTGTAATTTTTTATTGAGAATTTTGTCAATAGTGCTGGAATCAAATTCATTATTTGTGGCTATTGTTCTTACTACACTCCTGGAAATGGAAAAAAGAACACATTGACACCGGCGTGTCAGACCCACCATACTTGCTCCGGACACTGCGAGAGGGCTGTACAAGCAATGATCACACGCACGGCACAGCGGACACACCAGGAACCGCGGTGTTGGCCGTCGAATGGCGCTAGCTGCGCAGCATTTGTGCACCGCCGCCGTCAGTGTCAGCCAGTTTGCCGTGGCATACGGAGCTCCATCGCAGTCTTTAACACTGGTAGCATGCCGCGACAGCGTGGACGTGAACCGTATGTGCAGTTGACGGACTTTGAGCGAGGGCGTATAGTGGGCATGCGGGAGGCCGGGTGGACGTACCGCCGAATTGCTCAACACGTGGGGCGTGAGGTCTCCACAGCACATCGATGTTGTCGCCAGTGGTCGGCGGAAGGTGCACGTGCCCGTCGACCTGGGACCGGACCGCAGCGACGCACGCATGCACGCCAAGACCGTAGGATCCTACGCAGTGCCGTAGGGGACCGCACCGCCACTTCCCAGCAAATTAGGGACACTGTTGCTCCTGGGGTATCGCCGAGGACCATTCGCAACCGTCTCCATGAAGCTGGGCTACGGTCCCGCACACCGTTAGGCCGTCTTCCGCTCACGCCCCAACATCGTGCAGCCCGCCTCCAGTGGTGTCGCGACAGGCGTGAATGGAGGGACGAATGGAGACGTGTCGTCTTCAGCGATGAGAGTCGCTTCTGCCTTGGTGCCAATGATGGTCGTATGCGTGTTTGGCGCCGTGCAGGTGAGCGCCACAATCAGGACTGCATACGACCGAGGCACACAGGGCCAAACCCGGCATCATGGTGTGGGGAGCGATCTCCTACACTGGCCGTACACCACTGGTGATCGTCGAGGGGACACTGAATAGTGCACGGTACATCCAAACAGTCATCGAACCCATCGTTCTACCATTCCTAGACCGGCAAGGGAACTTGCTGTTCCAACAGGACAATGCACGTCCGCATGTATCCCGTGCCACCCAACGTGCTCTAGAAGGTGTAAGTCAACTACCCTGGCCAGCAAGATCTCCGGATCTGTCCCCCATTGAGCATGTTTGGGACTGGATGAAGCGTCGTCTCACGCGGTCTGCACGTCCAGCACGAACGCTGGTCCAACTGAGGCGCCAGGTGGAAATGGCATGGCAAGCCGTTCCACAGGACTACATCCAGCATCTCTACGATCGTCTCCATGGGAGAATAGCAGCCTGCATTGCTGCGAAAGGTGGATATACACTGTACTAGTGCCGACATTGTGCATGCTCTGTTGCCTGTGTCTATGTGCCTGTGGTTCTGTCAGTGTGATCATGTGGTGTATCTGACCCCAGGAATGTGTCAATAAAGTTTCCCCTTCCTGGGACAATGAATTCACGGTGTTATTATTTCAATTTCCAGGAGTGTAGAATCCGTGGGGTCAGGAGGATAATACGGAACGCCGTGCTGGATCCCAACGGCCTCGTATCACTAGCAGTCGAGATGACAGGCATCTTATCCTCGTGGCTGTAACGGATCGTGCAGCCACGCCTCGATTGCTAAGTAAACAGATGAGGACGTTTGCAAGACAACAACTATCTGTACGGACAGTTCGACGACGTTTGCAGCAGCATGGACTATCAGCTCGGAGACTGTGGCTGCGCTTATCCTTGACGCTGCATCAGAGACAGGAGCGCCTGCGATGGTGTACTCAACGACGAACCTGGGTACACGAAGGGCAAAACGTCATTTTTTCGGACGAATCCAGGTTCTGTTTACAGCATCATGATGGTCGCATCCGTGTTTGGCGACATCGCGGTGAACGCACATTGGAAGCGTGTATTCGTCATCGCCATACTGGCGTATCACCCTGCGTGATGTTATGGGGTGCCATTGGTTACGCGTCTCGGTCAGCTCTTGTTCGCACTGACGGCACTTTGAACAGTGGAAGTTACATTTCAGATGTGTTACGACCCGTGCCTCTACCCTTCATACGATCCCTGCGAAACCCTACATTTCAGCAGGATAATGCACGACCGCATGTTGCAGGCCCGGTACGGGCCTTTCTGGATACACGTTTACTTCGCGGAATGGGCTCCAGGTAATATGTGAAAAGCTTGTCCGTTAGCCCCTGTTCTCAACTGGGCTGTAAAAGACCCGATATGTATTGGTATTAGGTTTAGTTACCTGATACTCGTGAGACTGTCATAGCAGTTTTCAGACATCATAATTTACGCAGAGCGAAGTAAGATGATACTCAGTCTTCATCATAGTTGCAAAGAACTCTGAATGGCCTGCACAAGGAGAAAAATGGAAATAATAGTAAACTGTGGGAGTAAGCTCACAGCAAAGACAGACTTTAGTCCTCCTTTCGTATTTAGCGCAATACCATCGTTCAGTCAATACCCTTGAACAGATTGACCTGAAGGAACTGATTTTTAATATCACTAACCCTGCAATGAAAAATGGTAAAGCGGTACGTACAGATACGATACCGGGAAAAATATTAAAATGCTCTAACCAAGATGGAATAAGAGAAATATTGAGATTATGTAATAAAATATATGACAGTGGTGAATGGCCTGAGGACTTTCTGACAACAATAATGATTCCATTACCGAAAAAAACAAGGAACCAAGAAATGCAGCGAGCACAGGACAATCAGCCTCATTTCACATGCAGCCAAAGTGATGTTAAGAATAATTAATAAGAGACTTGAAAAAGTAATGGAGGAGAATCTTGGCAAGGAGCAGTTTAGCTTTAGACGGAATACGGGCACCAGAGATGCAATAGGGCTTCTACGAATCTTAGGAGAAAGGTTTACTGAAAATGGAAGAGACCTATGTATGTGCTTCATCGATCCAGAAAATGGATTTGACAATGTGATTTGGGACAAGCTGGTGACTATAATGAGGGAAAATAGAGTGGACTGGAAAACCAGAAGACTTGTAAACTCATTGTATCTTAATCAAAAAGTTTCAGTTAAAGTGAGAGGAGAAAGTACAAACTGGATCGGACTAGGAAAAGGAGTAAGACTAGGATGCTGTCTATCACCTACTCTCTTCAACCTCTACTTGGAAAATATGATTGACCAATGCTCATTAGACAACAATGGCGTAGAAATTGGAGGAAGGAGAGTGTTTGAGGGTTGCTGATGACATAGTCCTTCTAGCCACAGGGGAAAAAGAATTACAGGATTTAGTGGACACCATTGAAACTAACAGAAAAAAATATGGAATGAAAATTAAATAAAACAAAAGTATTGGCACTAGGAGGAAATAAGGAAATAAAAATTATGATGAATGGAGAAATACTGGAACAGGTGCAAAATTTTAAGTATCTTGGAAGCAGGATAGACACCGACTGGAAGTGCACCACGGAAATTAAAACAAGGACAGCAATGGCAGAAGAGGCGTTTTATAAGAAAAGGAGAATTTTCTGCGGCAGTCTGGACAGAGAACTCAGGAAGAGAGTCATAAAATGTCTTGTATGGAGAGTTCTTCTATATGGCGCTGAAACATGGACTATGAGGAAGAAAGACAGAGACAGCCTGGATGCTTTTGAGATGTGGACATGGCGGGGGATGGAAAGAATAAGTTAAATGGACAGAGTAAAAAATGAAGAGGTACTGAGAAGAGTGGGAGAGAAAAGACAGTTAGTAGATGTAATGAAGAGAAGAAAAAGAAATTGGACTGAGCATATATTAAGAAAGAACGACAGACTGATAAAAACAGTTTTAGAAAGTTATGTAGAAGGGAAAAGGAAGCGAGGAAGAAAGAGATTCCAGATACTGGTTGACATGATGGACGGTAGAACATACTGCAGCCTTAAGAAGGAAGCAATGGATCGCAGAAAATGGAGAGGCAAACGACCTGCTAATATAGCAAATAACTGATGATGGTGATGAAACCTTTGATCCTGGTATTACGTCTTGATAAGTTTTTGAAAAAGATAGTCAGTCTCTGTCAGGGTGGTACTGAGGAACTGCAAATCCCCTTCTTCATGCAACAGTTTCTCTGGCTCCTGGCCTTGATTAAAGACTCGACTCAACGCTTCTGCAGTTCGGCTGTTACCCCCTTTTATGCGAGTAACAGTAAAACAGAAGCCTGAAATCCGAACCGCCCAACGAGCCATCCATCCCAGTTGTGAAGACGACCGGAAACCCAAATAAGGACCTCGTTGTCGGTCTCTAGACGAAATTTTCTGTGCTGCAGATAGAATTTAAATTTTTATAACTTGAACAGAACAGCCAACACCTCAGCTCATACAATGAATATTTAACCTCACCATTAGGAGCAGCTATCGATGCGTAAACCAGTGGTCGATGGCTACACAGGTGATCTTCAACATAATGGCGGCAATGCCTAGATTGTAGGCGTCTGTCTGCAAACAAAATTCACGTTGAAATTCGTGTATTGCAAGGATAAGAGCATTACTGAGGGCCTGTATTAAGACATCTAATGCCACGTGCTATTGCTACTAACAAAAGGCTCACCTCTGCACTGGAATTGATTAAGGAATGCAGCCAACACAGCAAACCCAGAAATAAATTTCCATAAAAAATTAACCATGCCAATAAAACGTGCTGTTCCTTTCTTAATCATCTAAGGCAGAAAATCATCAAAAGATCTGATTCTTTCCTTATAAATCATTATTCCTCGAGCAGACACAAGATGACCGCGGAAAGATATTTCCACACGACCTGACTAGGTTTTTGGTTGAGAGCGCAACAGTCAGCTACTGGCCTGTAACGTTTTCCCCTTCCTTTTCGGCATCAGAAGCATGCGAGATGCTTACAGAGATACAAACTTCCTAATATTAGCTCCTTCAAATATCAAATACAATAACGTATTCAACAGAAACAAGAGTAACTTCAGGTGTGCCCCATGGCAGCGTAATAGGTCCTCTGCTTTTTACGATTTACTTAAACGACCTGGTTGATGGTATTGACAGTGGCCTTGGACTGTTTGCCGATGATGCTGTAGTCTACAGGAAAGTAGTATCACACGAAAGTTGTGAACAAATCAATGTGGATTTGCAGAAAATAAATGCGTGGTGTAATGACTGGCAGTTATCTCTCAATATTAGTGAGTGTAACCTAGTGCGTATAACAAAGCGAAAATCCACATTATTGTATGAGTTCAAAATAAATGATCAGTCTTTGGAAGCGGTAACATCAGTCAAGTATCAGGGTGTGACTGTTCGAAATGATCTCAAACGGAATGATCAGATTACACAAGTAACGGGTAAGGCGAACTCTAGATTGCGGCTTATTGGTTAGAATCCTGAAGCGATGCAGTCCTTCAACAAAGGAAATAACCTACAATACGTTAGTTCGTCCAGTCTTAGAGTATGGTTCGTCTGTATGGGACCCTTACCAGTTTGGTCTGATTCAAGAGATTGAAAATGACCAAAGAGGAGCGGCAAGATTCGTGACTGATACATTTAGAGCGTTACAAATCTCATAGAAAGATTGAAGTGGGACACACTTGCAGATAGACGAAGCGCTAAACAGAAGGGGCTGCTCACTAAATTCCGAAATCCAGTCTTAACGGAGGAGTAGAGCATATATTATTACCACCAACTTTCAAATAGCGTAATGATCACCATTCAAAGATAAGGGAAATTAGAGCTCGTACTGAGGCGTTCAGACAGTCGTTTTTCTCTCGCGCGATCCGCGAGTGGAACAGAGGGGGGGAAATATGACTTTAGCGCGAATTGTGCCCTCCGCCACACACCATTTGGTGGCTAGCGGAGTATATATGTAGATGTAGATGTATCAAATACATTTCTCATCTTCTACATTTTACGATAATGATTGACGCCGAAGAAATCAATTAAAATTTGTGCCACAGCCGGGACTTGAACCTGGCTCTCCTGCTTATTAGGTAGATGTGTTAGTCATTACACAAGCATAGCAATACTTGCAACAGACACGCACGGGCTACCCTAGGCCAGTGCCCTCCCTCACACGAACTTCAGTTCCCCCCTTTAGCCTATTTTCCTCTTCTTAGATCGTCAGGTTTGCCAACGCTCCCCGGTACTGGAAAAGCGGCCAAGCTTCATACGTAATGGGAACGGCATTCGGCTAAGATAGTCCCTGCACTAGTATTACCTACACCGCTACGGTCGTGTAATGGCTAACAAGTCTGCCTAGTCAACAGGACACCGTCCTTCCCAACAGTGGCACAAATTTCAATTGATTTCTTGAGAATCTGTCATTATCATACATAAAATTGAGATTCATATGTCTGAAGGAAAATTTAATTGTATAAGTTCTACATTTTAGATGGTGACAAGTGGTAGGGATAATACCTGACAATGATTTCGTCACTGAGCTGAATTTCGTATTCGTCATTACCAACAAGCCCGAAAGGGTTAGTCAAGACGTCTGGGAACTGATTAAGTGAATTCGACAATTAATCAGCCTGATCGTGAGGTAAATGTTCCACTTGAAACTGAGGTTCAGTTATACTAAGATTATTAACTTGAGGAATGGAGGAACGCTGACAGCAAGGATGACCTTCTCAGGTCAAAAATTGAATAGTGAAGGTGACATCACTGTCGGACTTCACTGGTGACCGTTGACCGTGTTATTATTGAGAATCAGAAATATGGAGCAAAGATTGGAGGTTAGCTACTGCAAGGTTTCACAGGTTCCTGTGAGGTCACTGAGATGATGTCCAAGCCTGTAAGTTTGATGGTAAGAAATTTAAAGGCTGGTAGTGGTAAAGTCAATTTAAGGGAGTGAGCGCGACTCAGACGTTAGAATTTGATACCTCTGCCCATTCCTGAAAAGAAGGCGTCTTAACCGACAAACGTAAAATATTGGCCAAACGCGAGTAGCACTAGCGCATTGAGGGCTTCGTGCAAACTCAGTTATGTAGATATTTAGTTCATCAATGCTGGAAATCGAGAATCCAACGATTTTTGCTTGTTGTCCACATCGATGCTGTACTGGCAAGATATAGGTCCCGGGAATGCCAAGGCCGTATCAAAATCTGTACCTTCGCCCCTCAGACTTGTCAGCACATGCAAAATGAAGCGAGCAGGGGACTTCAGTTTATATATGCAGAAAGAGAAGGTTTCATATAATATATTTATTTGGCTTCTATAACATGACTATCAACTTATATTTTAGGTTTGCATGCAGTAATGTTCGACTATTATGCTTTTGATGGATAATGAACGCAATGTGCATTATCATTGCAAAAGATATTTTTATGCGATATAATTACAATTCAATAAGTTTCAGAGTTTTTCCTTGTAGTGTGAAATCTTGCTTGTTGGCTAATTTCATGATCATAGATTAACGGGAAGAAACCTATTGGTTTTGAGGAGTGACATAAACGGCCTTATCTTTTGACTGCATTGACTTAAAAGCTTACATTTTTTACATCGTCAAGGGACCGTAGAGCATAGTAAGTGACCTAAATTTCAACTTGCTGCCTCTATCAGTTCCGGTGAAGAAGGGGCCTTAACACACGGAACGGCAGACACAGGGCAAACAATATTTTTTATGTGATGTACTTACCTGATTAACTAGTTTGGGATTTTTTTCCTGTAATTGTACTGTGAAATCTTGCACCTAGCGAAATTTCATGATCCGGGGTCAACTCTAATGGGGGCTACTGGCTTACGTGAGTGAGTTTGGAAATATCGACGTACACTACTGGCCATTAAAATTGCTGCACCATGAAGATGACGTGTTACAGACGCGAAATTTAACCGACAGGAAGAAGGTGCTGTGATACGCAAATGATTTCTTATGCTTTTCAGAGCATTCACACAAGGTTGGCGCCGGTGGCGACACCTACAACGTGCTGATATGAGGAAAGTTTCCAACCGATTTCTCATACACAAACAGCAGTTGACAGGCGTTGCCTGGTGAAACGTTGTTGTGATCCCTCGTGTAAGGAGGAGAAATGCGTACCATCACGTTTCCAACTTTGACAGAGGTCCGATTGTAGCCTACCGCGAATGCGGTTTATCGTATCGTGACATTGCTGCTCGCGTTGGTCGAGATCCAATGAGTGTCAGCAGAATACGGAATCGGTGGGTTCAGGAGGGTAATACGGAACGCCGTGCTGGATCCCAACGGCCTCGTATCACTAGCAGTCGAGATGACAGGCATCTTATCCGCATTGCTGTAACGGATCGTGCAGCCACGTCTCGATCCCTGAGTCAACAGATGGGGACGTTTGCAAGACAACAACCATCTGCTTAAACAGTCCGACGACGTTTTCAGCAGTATGGACTATCAGCTCGGAAATTTTCATCAATAAGTACACCCAAAAGTGTGAGAATTTTACCATATTTAGTTACTCCTGCTCATGTGCTACACCAGTTGTCGGTATGATTCTATATGTTGTACAGAGCTGACCACAGTTTTTTTTCAATATTTAGGGAGAGTCAATCTTCTGAGAACCACTTTATAGTGGGATTTGTTCACCAGTATCGCCTGCAAAAGTTACAAATTGTTCTTAGTGAAAGTTAAGTGCGAGGGCACTCATATGTCTACGGAATGGGGGTGGGTCCAAAATTCAATCCATGCGGCTCTCCCCGTCGAAAGTTCGAATCCTCCCTCCGAAATGGGTGTGTGTGTTGTCCTTAGCGTAAATTAGTTTAAGTTAGATTAAGTAGTGCGTAAGCTTAGGGACCGATAACCTCAGCAGTTTGGTCCCATAAGACCTGCGACTACCCTTGACGCTGTATCCCAGACAGGAGCACCTGCGGTGGTGTACTCAGCGACGAACCTGGGTGCACGAAGGGCAAAACGTCATTTTTTCGGATGAATCCAGGTTCTGTTTACAGCATCATGATGGTCGCAACCGTGTATGGCGACATCGCGGCGAACGCACATTGGAAGCGTGTATTCGTCATCGCCATACTGGCGTATCACCCGGCGTGATGATATGGGGTGCCATTGGTTACACATCTCGGTCACGTCTTGTTCGCATTGACGGCACTTTGAACAGTGGACGTTACATTTCAGATGTGTTACTACCCGTGGCTCAACCCTTCATTCGATCCCTGCGAAACCCTACATTTCAGCACTATAATGCACGACCGCATGTTGCAGGTACTGTACGGGCCTTTCTGGATACAGAAAATGTTCGACTGCTGCCCTGGCCAGCACATTCTCCAGATCTCTCACCAATTGCAAACGTCTGGTCAATGGATGCCGAGCAACTGGCTTGTCACAATATGCCAGTCACGACTCTTGATGAACTGTGGTATCGTGATGAAGCTGCATGGACAACTGTACCTGTACACGCCATCCAAGCTCTGTTTGACTCAATGCCCAGGAGTATCAAGGCCGTTATTACGGCCGGAGATGGTTGTTCTGGGTACTGATTTCTCAGGATCTATGCGCCCAAATTGCGTGAAAATGTAATCACATGCTAGTATAATATATTTGTCCAATGAATACCCGTTTATCATCTGCATTTCTTCTTGGTGTAGCAATTTTAATGGCCAGTAGTGTATGTGACGTTTATGGCCGCATCTGGACTGACGTAGAAGCTTCACTTTTTCACACGGCCGAGATACCGTAATGCGTGGTATCTGACACAAATCTCGAGTTGATACGTCTGCCCGTTCCTAGGAAAAATGAGTTTTTCCAGTCGGACCGACAGACTGACAGACATCAGTGATAGTATAATGATTCCGTTTTCACCGACTGAGATTCAGAACCCAAAAAATTGATTTCATGACTAGACCTTTCAATCTGGAGAAGACGACGCGGTCGGTCCTCGATGTGTTGTCCACGTAGTGGAAGCAATGAGTCAGCAGAGCGCCTGGAAGCACACCCATTAATCAGTCACGGCGAGAAGGCCTGACAGGTCTGTCACAGTGTTCAACACCTGGGACTTTTCCGGAACATTTTTTTCGGGTTTTGTAATATTCAGATACATCTCCTGGAGACCGTAACGCGAAAAGAAGCTTTCTACCCATTCCATTTTAGCTATAATTGGGTTCTACAGAGAAGAGTGCCTTTGCGCTGAAATGTCTGGCACCGGTGTCTCTTCAGAGTCGGCACGTGTTTACTTTCCTCTTTTGAGCTCTCTCTCTCCGTCTCCTCTCTCTTCTGTTTTTATCCCTGCACGCTGTCTCTCTCTCTAGAGAGCTTTTTCTTTATTTTATCCCCCTCCCCCTCCCCCGCTCCCCCTGCCTTCCCACACTGATGCTCGCCTACTTCATCTCCCCTCCCACAATTTTCCGCGGGAACTATTTACCCCGACACAACTTCCCGTGCAGTCAGATCTCTTTCGCGATACGTCCTCACCCGCAGCGTTATCTTTGAGGTCTTAACTCACGCGCCGTACTAAAATTTCCAACAGCATTTTCTCCTCGTTAAAAGTGCAGAGCGCGAATAAATTATTCGTTCAGCAGGGCTGCCGTATCGAGTTAAGGCTCCCGTACTTCGGAATTTACAACAAACTTCTCCGTCAGAGGTTACGAAGCCTTCTAGGAGGTATACTGCCGAGGCAACAAACATTAAAGACGAACAAAATGAGAATTCACCACACTTTATACTGACACCAACGTTTATGAGACTGTATGGACTACAATAGTTGCAGCCGGAGCCCTAGTAAGCGCATTTAGCCGTCCATAAAAGTTTATAAAAATCCCCCCAGAGTTGAAGAAAACTGTAATACTCCCAATTCCAAAAAAGTGACGTAACGCCACTTGTGAATATTACCGAACTATCAGTTTAATAAGTCATAGTTGCAAAGTACTGACACTAATTATTATTTGTGCAGAATGAATGGAGTAGTGGAAGGTTGTCTTGGAGAAGATTTGGTTGGGTTTCGGAAAAATACATTTAATGTAATTATCCTGATGGTCCGGACAGATGTCTGCCTCTTACACATTACGACGCTCTTCAACTGTCGGCGGTCTCTGTCAGTCAACAGACGAGCCCTCGGTCTGTACGCTTTTGTACTGTACGTGTACCTTCACCTTTCCACTTCACTATCAAATCGGATACAGTGGACCTAAGGATGTTTAGGAATGTGGAAAACTCGTGTGCAGACGTATGACACAAGTGACACCCAATCACCTGACCACGTCCGAAGTCCGTGAGTTTCGCGGAGCGCCCCATTCTGCTTTTTCACGATGTCTAAGAATATCTGAGGTCGCTGATAAGGAGTACCTGTCAGTAGGTGGCAGCACGATGCACCTGATATGAAAGACGTATGTTTTGGGGGGATGGAGGGGGGGGGGGGGGTTGTCCGGATACTTTGGATCACGTAGTGTACATTACGCACGTGTCGCCATATGAACCTGCAATGATTGACATTGAATTTCCACAAAAATAAACTACTGCTCTACTCGGAATAAGTAACTGTTTGAAATTCCAATACTGTTCACTGAATATTAATCTGCTTGCTTGCACAACACCTGACAATCCCGACCACACACTGTTTACTCAAGAATGCAAGGCGACATCTGCCTTGAAATGAAAGTCGCTTATTTCTTGCTCAGCAAGCTGTTTTTTTTTTTTTTTTGTCTTTGTACTGCTGTTCTCGAAAGCAAATACAAGTCAGCAGATGCAGCAGCTAAAGGTCGTTTTTTTCTTGTGGCTAAAGGTGCAATACACACACGACAGAATATTTAAAACGTTACTTGGAATTATGGAGGCGGGTCTTATTTTAAAGAAAATTCTTCTTAAGAAATCAAAGTGATTGTTGACAAAAAGACAGTAGAATTCAAGAAGACTCTTAACAATCACAAAATTCTCGCATTGCAAAGAAACTACAAATAGTTCCTTTAATATTTCTTCAAAATATTCTCCAACAGTATAGAGCACAAGGAAGTATTATAAATGAGGTTTCATCTCCACAATAAAGTATTGTATATAACTTTTCCAATATTCACGGAAAACTAAACTCATTCTCTAGAAACCAAAGCCGCACGGTGCTGTGCCTCTAATGTCCTAGCTCTCACAACTGACTAGCAGGTCAAACACGGATTACAGTAAATACACAGAGTCAAGGATCTTATTCACCACTTATGCAGTGCCATCATTTATCTTTGTCCCAGTACAATAAAGGTGACTTACTTACAATAGCAGACAACACATGAGAACCTTACAATCTAAGCGAGAAAAAGTTTCGAAAAGGTGTGTAAAGTTTTTTTTTTTGGAAATCACTAAGTGCTGTCACTCTCAAATACTTGATCAGTATAGTCTGCATAATTCTCGCGCTCTGAGTTACAATGCCTCAAAACACACACAAAGTTTATAGTTCTAATACTTGCCTTACGGTACAAAACTTTCAACATAGAATTAAAGTCCTTAATGAGTACATTATGACAGCATTTTAATCTTTAAAATTTGGTCAATAATTACATGAGATGCCGAAAATCAAATTTTTCTTTCCCTTGAAGCTGTTACTTGGGCAACCTTAAATTGGGATTCCGCGGTCTTAACCCTTAAGTAATATGAATAATGGGATCACCAACTCTGTTAATTTAATTTAAATTGCAGCAGATTATTCACAGTTATTTATTTGCCAAACATAAATCACACTTGAAGTGTGCGCTATTCTTGCGTCTATAAAATTTGGACGAAACAGTAGAAGTCTTTCTGTTCGTTCAGGGTACACAGGAGCATCAAAATTGCGTTTCACGTCTTGTGGTGAAGCTGAATTCCATAAATTCCTGCGATTTAACTAATCGTTCCAACCAAATTATAGGTCGTCAAAGTATCACGATGATGTTACGTCAGCCGAATGACTTCCCCACGGGAATGTGGCGATATCAAATACAGCAGTAAAGTATTGTGAGCAACAGCAATTTTTATTGCTTAAGTTGAACGGAAAGCGTACGAGTCGTTTTATGTGTAAAGAACGGTTGCGTAGTTTTGGATTCACAATAAAATATTCAGATCGTGCCTTAAACGGATCAGTTTTCATTTGATAGCACCAAAGTGACGCCTTGGCCTTCGAACTCCAATTATTTTTTTATTATTGTGCCTTTATGACGATTCGTTGCAGCATAGGCTGTAGACAAACAGAAAATCATTTTTTTTTCAGCTTACGATTTCAGAATGAGATCCACAGGAATAGGCGATAATTTCAATATATTAAATTTGCTCTGAAAGGAAATCTCATATACTTTTGTACTTAAAATTTATCTGCTGTATTGAAAGTATAAGAATAAACTAAAAAACTGAGTTTGATTTCCTTGCGGAACGTCTTAGAGTTTTCGTTTGTGGCTGGGGTTCTCCCATTTAAAAGGAGTGTTTGCAACCGGCCTAACTGATAATAAAACGTTCTATCAGCAAAATTAGTTTTATCATGCATAACTGAAAGCTTACACTGTGTTTCACTTCTTCAGATCTGTCGGATGCGTTATTTTCAGGCGATGATGGGGCAACTAGGCAAATAAGATCACGTGACAGGGGAGGTAAAGTTTGGCGTCTCTCATTACCATTCTGAAACAACAACGTAGTAAACAGTACTATTGTTGTTAACTGGCTCAATATTCTCGCTACCGGCATGGCACAAAACATCTGGCTTGCAATAAATTTATACTCTACCATCTCCTACGACTACCAAAAAAATCGGGAGCGATAATAAGTGATAACAGTAATGATATCCAGTGTGTTTGTCCCCGTTAATAACATTATTGTGGTAGAGGTGTTTTACTAATCGCTTACAAGCATTTATCGCAACTAACGCTGCTGGCTGTAGGGTTGTCGTTGTGCGAAGAATAGGTGGAACTTGTAATGTACCACTTTAATCATTGTTGTTGTTGTTGTTGTTGTGGTCTTCAGTCCTGAGACTGGTTTGATGCAGCTCTCCATGCTACCCTATCCTGTGCAAGCTTCTTCATCTCCCAGTACTTACTGCGACCTACATCCTTCTGAATACCTTAATCACTATGCAACAAAATTAAACATCAGAAAAACTAAGTGTATTTTAGATATAAGTATTCATCATTAATGCAGCACTGATTTTCCGCTGTAAACATAAACTTATTAATTTCAATAATTTTACAATTATAACATTAGTTTTTACAAAAGCATACCTTTTTAAAAACCTGAAGATTTCTATTGCAAGAATATGGTATTGGTGAAAGAAATCTTAGTAATTTTGAGGAAGACTATTTTAGAATCCGAAGGTTTTTATCATCTTTCGAAGCAAAATATTTATGGAAAAAACAGTTCTTTTAAAAGTTGAGAAAAGGAGGTTTACATTGAGATATGTCAAAACTAATACAAACAACTTTCACCTGTGTAGAAATTTTATTTAATACTTACTTTGTAGGTGCCGAAACTGTTATATTTTTATCTTAAAACAAATAATACGATTAGGTGTCCTTATTACTATATGTTAAACATACGTCTTCTATTTGAATATGGCTCGATATCGACTACTACAGTAATGGAAATTTACCTACACCCCAAATACATTTCAAGCTAAACAAGGCTCAGCTCTCTCTCTCTCTCTCTCTCTCTCTCTCTCACACACACACACACACACACACACACACACACACACAAACACAAACAAAACACACGCACCGCTCGCGCGCTCACACACGCAGAAATACTCATTCGCGTAAGGCAATACTCGCTCGCTTAATCGTTCTCCTGCAAACGCAGTGAAGTACAAAGCTATTTTCAGCAGATCAGCTGCGAGATAATGTTGCCTCGTGCTAACGACTAGTGACTTTATCTTCGCGGTCTTATCTCGATGGCATAAACAGAAGTCTGTAAACCAATTTCCTCTCATCAGGGAACCGCTATACAGAAACAAGTTTTGCAGCGTTTGTTCAGCTGTCGGAGTGGAAAAGTCTTCGAATGGCTTCACTCAAGGTTCTTTCGTAGTCGCTGGCACGAAACAAACTACTTCGAACGCCTTTTAATTGTTGTCGGACAGCGTCGTGTTTCATTATTGCTGCGGTTTCAACAAACGTTAGCAGAGATCATTTGTTGTCTCTGAATGAGGCACTATATATCATGAGACAATTTTTCTGGTTAATTATCAGGTCATTCTGACCTTAAGTTTCCCGTATTTTCCTAAGTAACTACAGGCAGGTGCTGGTATAATTCCCTTAACTCAGTTGGCCATCTCCCACTTGCTCATATATATATATATATGCTCTCGGCCATAACATTAGTCAGTCCTGAAACATTATAATGTAATGCTCAAGAGATTTAATTGTTTGTTTGTAGTAACTGATGACTTAACGCATAAAGTACGCCAATTTTCGTTTTAAGTCGTACTGAAACGAATCTTAGTCCTTAACGTCGCAGGTGTGGTCTCACAAACCGCTTGCGTTTATTATTAGTGTGTTGCTGATGCGCAGAGGTGGGGTTCGATAACTACAGCACTGTCTGGTTGCTCTTTCCCGAAGCTGCTGTGTTTTTTTTTTTTCAGGAGCCACTTGAACGTGACGTGGACTTATGCTACTACCGCTTATTTCGTGCTAGCAGTCTCTGAGAACGCACCTGAGACTTTGCGTTATGGATTCAGGAGCCATGTCTCCGTCTACTGTTCCTGTTACGAACACCGACTTTAAGGATACTGTTTTAAAATGTTTCGAGGATAGTGTAGGAAGTGAAGCTGGATCAAATAGTGACAAACTGCAAGCGACAAATATATTGCACGAAAACATAACTCAGAAAAGGGACAGCGAGAAAATGAAGATGAATTTATTTTTTCTGGTATCCGTGAATTCCTTGAATGAAACAAGTGATCAACGACATGAAGACAGAAGTGTAGAGACTGAACCTTTAGCTAAAAGTTCTGCTAGAAATATGTTAGGTCGAAACAAATATCGCTGGTCGTCGAAGCCTTTTCCAATGAAGCCCAATGGCATTAATATTTCACGTGTTGGACATATGAGGAGTACCTGAGTTTGTGCTTCACAGTTTCTACGAAGACAATACTCACGTGAACCGCTTTAATTTTTTGAAGAAGCTTGCAAACTCGTTGGTGACACCACAGATAAAAGGCGAGTCATCAGCTATCATATATCCCGTGAACATCGTTCATCCAATTACTGTCTTTGGGTGTAGTAGAACCAACTATAAGAGGCATGTCATCAGCTATCACATACCCCGTGAACTTCGTTCATCCACTTACTGTCTTTGGATGTAGTAGAACCAAGAATGGAAGTCATAGAACGATTGGGAAACGCAAAACGTGCTCCATCTTGACCCAAAAAAGAAGAGAAACACACCTTGTTTTTGCCATTGTTGCAAGAAGCCAATCTGACCTGAATTCTCCACAAAAATTTCCAGCGAGTGCAAAGCAAACCTGGGAGAAGGAAACTGAAAATTTTAAAAGTACTAGTGTAATTTCCATTTTTTAAATATTTTATGGGAGTTTTTTTATCTTTTTATCATTACAGGTATAATTAACATTAAAAATATAGCATAAAGTAAAATTTACAGAGCAGGGTGTTTGAGATTTCATAGCATTAATATTATCATGTAATATTATGTTCATTCTGTCATTTTTGGCTGGCCGGTGTGGCCGAGTGGTTCTAGGCGCTTCAGTCTGGAACCGCGCGACCGCTACGGTCGCAGGTTCGAATGCTGGCTCGGGTATGGATGTGTGCGATGTTTAAGTAGTTCTAAGTTCTAGGAGACTGATGACCTCAAATGTTAAGTCCCATAATGCTCAGAGCCATTTGAACCATTCTGTCATTTTTCTGTTAAACTGCGTTTTCTCGCAAAAATAAACTTTAAAATTTATTTGAAAATATTTTTTGGTGGTATAAATGAAATTTTTTACATAAAAATCTAAACTGTTTCACTGAAATTGCTGAGTGTAGTTTTTATGGCTGATAAATGTAGCAGTCTGTGAAACCGCACGAGGGAGAGAGTGTGGCAAAAAATGACCTGAGAAGCTAAGGGTAACAAAAAAAAAAACAAAAAAACCACGAAGTCCCGTTTCGAATTCCTTCAAAAAAAAAAAAAAAAAATGCCTGACTCACGTTCCAGTTATCTGCTGTTAGATAGCCACAAGCAAATACCCGCAGAGATTAAAACACTTAGGTTTCTACTTTCTCTCATCAAAAATTGAAACTGCCTTTTACAGAACATTTCAACAATGGGAAATGCTTACAGTATCACTGATCATTGTAAGCTCCATAGTTGGTCATCATTTATTCGCTTTAATGCAATGTAAATATCCGGTGATTCAAAAAGAAAGGATGTCAAATATTTATCATGGGCGAACTATAAAAGGTAGAAACCCAGTGTGCTTGTCACTGGATAGAGGAAGGTTCAAAGTTTTGAGACAGCTGCGTTACATGGCGGCTACATCGCCTGATACATCAGAATACGAGTTACTTAGAGCGTCCTTGTTGGATGAAGTAACTGTCGTCGACGATGTGGAACAAGTGCACTACGTGCAGACAACGTAACGTTCACTATGCATCTAAATTACTGTCTATAGGACATGCTACACGCAAGTATCGCGAATGAATCTCTCTAGTTCAGAACTCAAACCGTTACCGAGTCACATAGCTACTCGTATTCATTGGTTTGGTACAAGCCTTTTCCTGGTAATATTAACATAGTTATAGTCTTGTTTCGTTTATCCATACTGGAATGCAAGTTTTCAAGGAAGAAAAAGATATAATGCGAATGAATCTCTCTAGTTCAGAACTCAAACAGTTACCGAGTCACATAGCTACTTGTATTCATTGGTTTGGTACAAGCCTTTTCCTCGTAATATTAACATAGTTATAGTCTTATTTCGTTTATCCATACTGGAATGCAAGTTTTCAAGGAAGAAAAAGATATAATGCGAATGAATCTCTCTAGTTCAGAACTCAAACCGTTACCGAGTCACATAGCTACTCGTATTCATTGGTTTGGTACAAGCCTTTTCCTCGTAATATTAACATAGTTATAGTCTTGTTTCGTTTATCCATACTGGAATGCAAGTTTTCAAGGAAGAAAAAGATATAATGCTTTCGGCGATTATTTTGTTTTGATGTTGCAACGTTCTTTTCTTTTAATGGACTTGTAGTCCGGGGTGATATGTTACAATACAGCATTACCGGTCTATTGCGGTCTAACTGTGTTGGTGAAGCAGTAAATTTCCACAGGGCAGTGACTGCGTCGTCACTGCAATTCACTTTGGAGGTGTGGCGGTGGGACTTGAAGTCCCGTACCACACTCTTCGTCTGTTCGTACTTTATAAACATTGTTATTACTTTTGTGACTGTGAGAATGAAGTTGTTTGTGTTGTAATTAGTGCAGAATTTCTGGTTTTCGAGTGCTTTTCAGGTGGAAAATTTGTTAAATCGAAATGCCAAGGAAATATGTAAATTCAATGAGTAATTTCGTCGTAGAATCTCAGTCTGACGCCATTTCTGAAGACTGTCCATCGACGTTATTTTGATATGAAGGTAGGAGACCATGATAAATCATGGCCTCAGCATATGTGTGGCACCTCTTGTTCAGTTAGTCAACGAGAATGGGTGAGAAAATAAAAAAGCTGCGGTTGTAGCTTCACGTGGGACTGCACACCATGCAGATAACTACTATTTCCGCCTGACTGCACCTATAAAACCTGGATTGGCGGTCAAGAAAAGAACATTTAAGATACTTCTTATTTATTGTTCCATCTCAATTGCACATTTTCAATTAGATGACATGATTCGATCACTCAGGATCATCTTCACTTCTAACACTCAATATGTAGCATCCAAAATTTTGCAAATAGTAGAAAAAAGAAGTAGTGCACATAAATCTAGAAAATGGAAAAAGTCGAGTATCATGTGGTGATTAAACTTCGTAAAAGAAAGTTTAACATCTACCGACGTTCATGTGCGGCTTGAAAATATGTGTAGCGGCTCTTCATCTTCAGTTTACACCGTGAAGAAATGGGAAGCCGAGATTAAACGTGGTCGTGGGATCGTCCACAACGATCCACGAGAAGGACGTACAGAAAGTGCAACCACACCGGAAACCAACCACAAAGTGAATGATGTGACTTTGGAAGATCGGCGTATAAAGTTGCGTGATACTGCTAATGCGCTAGGGATGTCAGAGGAACGTCCTGGTCACAGCTCGAAGCAAGAACTGAACACGAGAAAGCTTTGCGCAAGGTGGGTGCAGCGTATTCTCACTGCGGAACACAAACGTGTTGTTCATCTACATCTACATGATTACTCTGCAATTCACATTTAAGTGCTTGGCAGAGGGTTCATCGAACCACAATCATACTATCTCTCTACCATTTCACTCCCGAACAGCGCGCTGGAAAAACGAACACCTAAATCTTCCTGTTCGAGTTCTGATTTCTCTTATTTTATTTTGATGATCATTCCTACATATGTAGGTTGGGCTCAACAACATATTTTCGTATTCGGAAGAGAAAGTTGATGACTGAAATTTCGTAAGTAGATCTCGCCGCGACGAAAAACGTCTTTGCTTTAATGACTTCCATCCCAACTCGCGTATCATCTCTGCCACACTCTCTCCCCTATTACGTGATAATACAAAACGAGCTGCCCTTTTTTTTTTGCACCTTTTCGATGTCCTCCGTCAATCTCACCTGGTAAGGATCCCACACCGCGCAGCAATATTCTAACAGAGGACGAACGAAGTGTAGTGTAAGCTGTCTCTTTAGTGGACTTGTTGCATCTTCTAAGTGTCCTGCCAATGAAACGCAACCTTTGGCTCGCCTTCCCCACAATATTCTCTATGTGGTCTTTCCAATTGAAGTTGTTCGTAATTTTAACACCCAGGTACTTAGTTGAATTGATAGCCTTGAGAATTGTACTATTTATCGAGTAATCGAATTCCAACGGATTTCTTTTGGAACTCATGTGGATCACCTCACACTTTTCGTTATTTAGCGTCAACTGCCACCTGCTACACCATACAGCAATCTTTTCTAAATCGCTTTGCAACTGATACTGGTCTTCGGATGACCTTACTAGACGGTAAATTACAGCATCATCTGCGAACAACCTAAGAGAACTTCTCAGATTGTCACCCAGGTCATTCATATACACTCCTGGAAATGGAAAAAAGAACACATTGACACCGGTGTGTCAGACCCACCATACTTGCTCCGGACACTGCGAGAGGGCTGTACAAGCAATGATCACACGCACGGCACAGCGGACACACCAGGAACCGCGGTGTTGGCCATCGAATGGCGCTAGCTGCGCAGCATTTGTGCACCGCCGCCGTCAGTGTCAGCCAGTTTGCCGTGGCATACGGAGCTCCATCGCAGTCTTTAACACTGGTAGCATGCCGCGACAGCGTGGACGTGAACCGTATGTGCAGTTGACGGACTTTGAGCGAGGGCGTGTAGTGGGCATGCGGGAGGCCGGGTGGACGTACCGCCGAATTGCTCAACACGTGGGGCGTGAGGTCTCCACAGTACATCGATGTTGTCGCCAGTGGTCGGCGGAAGGTGCACGTGCCCGTCGACCTGGGACCGGACCGCAGCGACGCACGGATGCACGCCAAGACCGTTGGATCCTACGCAGTGCCGTAGGGGACCGCACCGCCACTTCCCAGCAACTTAGGGACACTGTTGCTCCTGGGGTATCGGCGAGGACCATTCGCAACCGTCTCCATGAAGCTGGGCCACGGTTCCGCACACCGTTAGGCCGTCTTCCGCTCACGCCCCAACATCGCGCAGCCCGCCTCCAGTGGTGTCGCGACAGGCGTGAATGGAGGGACGAATGGAGACGTGTCGTCTTCAGCGATGAGAGTCGCTTCTGCCTTGGTGCCAATGATGGTCGTATGCGTGTTTGGCGCCGTGCAGGTGAGCGCCACAATCAGGACTGCATACGACCGAGGCACACAGGGCCAACACCCGGCATCATGGTGTGGGGAGCGATCTCCTACATTGGCCGTACACCACTGGTGATCGTCGAGGGGACACTGAATAGTGCACGGTACATCCAAACCGTCATCGAACCCATCGTTCTACCATTCCTAGACCGGCAAGGGAACTTGCTGTTCCAACAGGACAATGCATGTCCGCGTGTATCCCGTGCCACCCAACGTGCTCTAGAAGGTGTAAGTCAACTACCCTGGCCAGCAAGATCTCCGGATCTGTCCCCCATTGAGCATGTTTGGGACTGGATGAAGCGTCGTCTCACGCGGTCTGCACGTCCAGCACGAACGTTTGTCCAACTGAGGCGCCAGGTGGAAATGGCATGGCAAGCCGTTCCACAGGACTACATCCAGCATCTCTACGATCGTCTCCATGGGAGAACAGCAGCCTGCATTGCTGCGAAAGGTGGATATACACTGTACTAGTGCCGACATTGTGCATGCTCTGTTGCCTGTGTCTATGTGCCTGTGGTTCTGTCAGTGTGATCATGTGATGTATCTGACCCCAGGAATGTGTCAATAAAGTTTCCCCTTCCTGGGACAATGAATTCACGGTGTTCTTATTTCAATTTCCAGGAGTGTAGATCAGGAACAGCTGAGGTCCCAGGACGCTTCCCTGGGGAACACCTGATATCACTTCAGTTTTACTCTGATTTGCCGTCTATTAGTACGAACTGCGACCTTCCTGACAGGAAATTTCGAATCCAGTCGCACAACTGAGACGATACCCCATAGGCCCGCAGCTTGATTAGAAGTCGCTTGTGAGGAACGGTGTCAAAAGCTTTCCGGAAATCTAGAAATACGGATTCAACTTGAGATCCCCTGTCGAAAGCGGCCATTACTTCGTGCGAATAAAGAGCTAGCTGCGTTGCAAAAGAACGATGTTTTCTGAAACCATGCTGATAACGTATCAATAGATCGTTCCCTTCGAGGTGATTCATAATGTTTGAATACAGTATATGCTCCAAACCCCTACTGCAAACGGACGTCAATGATATAGATCTGTAGTTCGATGGATTACTCCTACTACGCTTCGTAAACACTGGTGCGACCTGCGCAATTTTCCAATCTGTAGGTACAGATCTATCGGTGAGCGAGCGGTTGTATATGATTGCTAAGTAGGGAGCTATTGTATCAGCGTAATCTGAAAGGAACCTAATCGGTATACAATCTGGACCTGAAGACTTGCCCGTATCAAGCGATTTGAGTCGCTGCGCGACCCCTAATGTATCTACTTCTAAGAAACTCATGCTAGCAGCTGTTCGTGTTTCAAATTTTGGAATATTCCATTCGTCTTCCCTGGTGAAGGAATTTCGGAAAACTGCGTTCAATAACTCCGCTTTAGCGGCACAGTCGTCGGTAACAGTACCATCGGCACTGCGCAGCGAAGGTATTGACTGCGTCTTGCCGCTTGTGTACTTTACATACGACCAGAATTTCTTCGGATTTTGTACCAAATTTCGAGACAATGTTTCGTTGTGGAACCTATTAAAGGCATCTCGCAATGAAGTCCGTGCCAAATTTCGCGCGTCTGTTAATTTTAGCCAATGTTCGGGATTTCGCGTTCTTCTGAACTTCGCATGCTTTTTCCGTTGCCTCTACAACAGCGTTCGGACCTGTTTTGTGTACCATGGGGGATCAGTTCCATCTCTTACCAATTTATGAGGTATGAATCTCTCAATTGCTGTTGCTACGATATCTTTGATTTTGAGCCACATCTCGTCTACATTTGCATAGTCGGTTCGGAATGAATGGAGATTGTCTCTTAGGAAGGCTTCTAGTGACACTTTATCCGCTTTTTTAAATAAAATTATTTTGCGTTTGTTTCTGGTGGATTTCGAAGAAACGGTATTGACCCTAGCTACAACGACCCTGTGATCACTAATCCCTGTATCAGTCATGATGCTCTCTATTAGCTCTGGATTGTTTGTGGCTAAGAGGTCAAGTGTGTTTTCGCAACCATTTACAATTCGCGTGGGTTCGTGGACTAACTGCTCGAAATCATTTTCGGAGAAGGCATTTAGGACAATGTCGGAAGATGTTTTCTGCCTACCACCGGTTTTGAACAAGTATTTTTGCCAACGTATCAAGGGAAGGTTGAAGTCCCCACCAACTATAACCGTATGAGTGGGGTATTTATTCGTTACGAAACTCATATTTTCTCTGAACTGTTCAGCAACTATATCATCGGAGTCTGGGGGTCGGTAGAAGGAGCCAATTATTAACTTAGTTCGGCTGTTATGTATAACCTACACCCATAGCAATTCGCACGGAATATCTACTTCGACATCACTACAAGATAAACCACTACTGACAGACACAAACACTCCACCACCAATTCTGCCTGATCTATCTTTCCTGAACACCGTCTGAGACTTCGTAAAAATTTCTGCAGAACTTATTTCAGGCTTTAGCCAGCTTTCTGTACCTATAACGATTTCCGATTCTGTGCTATTAGCGCTTGAAGCTCAGGGACTTTCCCAGCACAACTACAACAATTTACAACTACAATTCCGACTGTTCCTTGATCCAAGCACGTCCTGTATTTGCCATGCACCCTTTGAGATTGCAGCCGACCCCGTACTTTCACGAGGCCTTCTAACCTAAAAAACCGCCCAGTCCGCACCACACAGCCTCCGCTACCCGTGTAGCCGCCAGCTGAGTGTAGTGAACTCCTGACCTATTCAGCGGAACCCGAAACCCCACCACCCTATGGCGCAAGTCAAGGAATCTGCAGCCAACACGGTCGCAAAACCGTCTGAGCCTCTGATTCAGACCCTCCACCCGTCTCTCCACCAAAGGTCCGCAGTCGGTTCTGTCAACGATGCTGCAGATGGTGAGCTCTGCCTTCACCTCGTAAGCAAGACCGGCAGCCGTCACCAAATCAGATAGCCGCTGGAATCCAGAGAGAATTTCTTCAGATCCAAAGCAACACACGTCATTAGTGCCGACATGTGCCACCACCTGCAGCTGGCTGCACCCTGTGCTCTTCATGGCATCCGGAAGGACCCTTTCCACATCAGGAATGACTCCACCCGGAATGCAAACGGAGTGCACACTGGATTTCTTCCCCTCCTTAGCCGCCATATCCCTAAGGGGCCCCATTACGCTCCCAACTACCAATAAGCCCACCCTCTGCGATTGCCCGGACCTTGAAGGCTGAGAATCATTCTCTCAAACAGAACAGGCAGCTGCATTTGGCTCAGCCAGAGACAGTACCTGAAACCTGTTTGTCAGACACACCGTGGAGGCTTTCCAATCAGCCTCCGGGAACGTCTTTCGCTGCCTGCCACGCCTTGGAACGACCTCCCAATCAACCACAGGCGAGGGCTCAGCCACACTGCGGGCAGCAACCGGGGCAACCAAAGCGGCAAACCGATCTGGGGACAGACGGGACGAGGTTGACTTCCCCATGATACCAAAGTCCGGCTCCCCACAGTGGTGCCCATTGGCAACAGCCTCAAGCTGTGCGACCGAAGTCAGCGCCGCCTGCAGCTGTGAGCGAAGGGATGCCAACTCAGCCCTCATCCGAACACAGCAATCACAGTCCCTGTCCATTGTAATCGATGTTGAACAACAGTTACTGAAACATGAGTCCGTGCCTAGATTATGCAAGGGAAACACGCAAAGAATGTATGAACTAACCTGTACAAATGCCTAACGACTGCGCTACAATCTGCCTGAATATACGATTACAGTAACTAAAACTCGAAATTACATCTCCTGTACGAAACTCACACGCAATTTAAGTAAGAATCTACGAAGTAAACACAGAAAAGAAGCTATATACGTATCTTTCTGCGCTGTCAATGTGCACCAATTGGGAGCTCAGGCCAGCTTCATTCCTGAGACTGGTTTGATGCAGCTCTCCATGCTACCCTATGCTGTGCAAGCTTCTACATCTCTCATTACTTACTGCAACCTACATCCTTCTGAATCTGCTTAGTGTACTCATCTCTTGGCCTCCCTCTACCATTTTTACCCTCCACGCTGCCCTCCAATGCTAAATTTAGCAGTTTTATACATGACATGGCCAAACTTTGGCATGCAGTAGTTTAGTGTCACTCGCTTCTGAAGAAGGCCAAATTATTTTGGCTGAAACCTGGGTAAAGTTTGGTTTCTATTTGTGACTGAGGCTGACGTGTTACATGTTAGCAGGACACTTTCCGAAATATGCTTGGTGCGATTTAAGAAAAAGGGATGTGACTTTTTGTCGTGACAGTGAATGAAACATGGATTCACCAATGCATGCTCGAATGCAAACAGCAGGCTATTAAGTGGACTGAAGCCGGTCCTTCGACTACAAAGAAGGCAAGGAAGGTGCCATCCATGGAAAAGATCGTGGCTTAGGTGTTTTGGGATGCGAAAGGAATTTTGCTGACTGCCTATCTTGAAAAAGGTAAGACCGTAACTGGAGAATACTAAACTTCTAACGAAACTGGACACAAGCAATCGTGAAGGCAGACGCCGTTTAAAGCAGCAGAAAGTCATCTTCCACCAGTACAGTGCACGCGCCCACAAAATTGTCTTTGCAATGGGGAAACTGAGGGATTTGTACTATGAAGTGCAGGAACATCCACGCTGTTCCGCAGATTTGGCTCACACGGAACTCCATCTATTCTCAAAACTGAAGATTTCCTCATTGGTCAGCGCTTTACGTCCAATCGAGAAGCCATCGCGGCTTTACATGGGAACTTCGCAGCACTTCTGGAGGAACACTACAGAGAGGGAATAATGGCATTGGGACACCGCCAGAAACTGGTTTAGGCATGCGTATTCAAATGCAGATATATGTAAACAGCCAGAATATGGCGCTGAGGTTGGCAACGCCTGTATGAGGCAACAAGTGTCTGGCGCAATTGTTAGATGGGTTACTGCTGCAACAATGGCAGGTTATCAAGGGTTAAGTGAGTTTGAACGTGGTAGTTACAGTCGGCGCACAAGCGATGGCACACAGCATGTCCGAGGTGGCTAAGAAGTGGGGATTTTCCCGTACGACCATTTCACGAGTGTATCGTATCAGGAATCCGGTTAAACATCAAATCTCCGACATCGCTGCGCCAGGAAAAGACCATGCAAGAACGGGACCAACGACGACTGAAGAGAATCGTTTATCGCGATAGAAGTGCTGCCCTTCCGCAAAGTGCTGCAGATTTCAATGCGGGGCCATCAACAAGTGTCAGTGTGCGAACCATTCAACGAAACATCGTCGATATGGGCTTTCGGAGCCAAAGACCCATTCGTGTACCCTTGATGACTGCACGGCACAAAGCTTTATGCCTCGCCTGTGCCCGTGAACACTGACATTGGACTGTTGATGACTGTAAACATGTTGCCTGGTCGGATGAGTCTCGTTTCAAATTGTATCGAGCGGATGGGTACGTACGGGTATTGAGACAACCTCATGAATCCATGGAACCTGCATGTCATCAGGAGACTGTTCAAGCTGGTAGAGGCTCTTAACGGCGTGGGGCGTGTCCAGTTGGAATGATATGGGACCCCTGATACGTCTAGATACTTGTCTGACAGGTCACACGTACTTAAGCATCCTGTCTGATCACCTATATCCATTCATGTCCATTGTACATTCCGAGAGACTTAGGCAATTCCAGCAGAACAATGCTACACGCCACTCGTCCAGAATTGCTACAGAGTGGCTCCAGGAACAGTCTTCTGAGTTTGAACACTTTCGCTGGTCACCAAACTCCTCAGACATGAACATTATTGAGCACATCTCCGATGCCTTGCTGTTCAGAAGAGATTTCCACCCCCACCCCCTCGTACTCTTACGGATTTATGGACAGCCCTGCAGGATTCGTGGTGTCAGTTCCCCCCAGCACTTCTTGAGACGTTAGCCGAGTCCGTGCCACGTCGTGTTGCGGCACTTTTGTGTGCTCACGGTGGCCTTACACGATATTAGGTAGGTTTCCCAGTTCCTTTGGCTCTTCAGTGTATAATTTTACTTTCTTTAGTACGGTTACTTTCTGATTGCAGCTGTGTTTCTATCGCCTTTGTACTTTGGGATTAGGTCATTCTCTTTACGACTGGGAAGCTTTGCTACGTCAGCGTATTTGACCTCTGCTATTACTGTCTTCATGTCTTTCTGTCCTAACGTTGGTTTGGGACAATAGTTTAAACCTTTTGACGAAATATTTCTTCAGCTGTCAGAGGAATATCCGTAAGATTAAGAAGCTTGCCGAAGAACACGTGCTTTTTAGGCACAATTTTCACCATTGTTTCCACGTGTCGTACATAAAATTTTCTAATGATGCCTCAGTTATTTTGGTTCTTAGGGTGCCCACTCTATCGACAATAAATCTACACTGGCTATGACACTGTACAGGAGGTGGCGTCATAGTTACCTTGAAATTTGCAATAACTGCAACTGTTCATTTAATACGTCCTTGTTCCTGTATGCCTCCCTGATTTCTGCTTTTACTCATATAATTTCAGTTTTCTTCTTTATTTAACGAGCTCTTGCTTTTCATTCCCGATTTTAACTTTTGCATACGTTGGAATTATATTTTGATAAAAGCATTCCTTGTCAAATTTCCGCTTCAGCCTCCCTGTTCTCCCCCTTATCTCCAACATACATCTATTTAAAACATTGCCTGCAACTGGAAAACACAGTACTCTGAAATGTGATTTTGAGTAGGCAAGACTGTTCGATGGCGCAACTACTTAAGTAAATTCAACATTTACATACAGTTCTCTTCTTTTCTACTTGTTGTAATATATTAGATGGTACATGTTTACTTTTACTTTGTTTTAGATCTGAAGATGATCCTGAAGTACAGAAACGTGTAACGTAATTACAAATGTGCAGCTGAGACTGAACAATAAATGAGAATTATCTTAAATATCCATACAGTTGCCGATTCTCACAAGACGAATACGTCAGCTCTAGTGAAGCAAGTAACAGTTCAGTACCGTGGCTGGGGTGTGTTGTTTGGGGGAGGAGAACAGACATGTGATCAGTCTCATTGGATTAGGCAAGGACGGGGAAGGAAGTTCGCCATGCCCTTTCAAAGGAACCATACCGGCATTTGCCTGGAGTGATATAGGGAAATCACGGAATATCTATATCAGGATGGCCGGACGTGGGATTGAACCGCAGTCTTCCAGAATGAGAGTCCAGTGTGCTAACCACTGCGCCACCTCGCTCAGTGTTCAGTACTGTAATCTTTCATCTGCTGTTCGACCTATTCCACATTCAGACAGTTTGACTCTTCTTAATTCACCCCAGAATTGTGAGCTTGACGTAATAATGAAGACACTGTGGAAGAAGAAGAAGAATAAACGAATAGGCCTTCCACATCCCAAGAGTCTGATTTTGACAAAAGAATGTTAAACTGCGCAGGGAGCCTTTCATGAATTGTTAAGCAACAAAAGATAACGAAAGCTGCAGTCATATGCTGAAAGCATTTTTGCAAAGATACCATAAACTCGGATGCAACATGTCTCTTAAACAGCAATTTCTTCACTTATCTGTAGACCTTTTCCTTTGCTGTTGTACAACAAGAAGAGAGTTTCTATTAGGATATTTCTATAAAGGAACAAATGCCGAGGGCATTTGAATGAGGTGATACTTGAGAATTACTACTGGTCTGTGTTTAGGGATCCTAGGGATGTCAGGAGAGGAAAGCCAAAAGATAGTGATCTCATAAAGCCACCACCTGATTTTCTTCGTATTCAACCAACTGCCAAGTATTCTTCCAGCAATTTAGATCTCCTACACTGGAAATGTCAGTAAAAAAAAATGTCAAAAGGACTTTCTGTGCTGGCGAGATGACACCGTGAGGCATAGAGGTTACGAGAGAACGACAAGGCTTGCTGGAAACGCGCCGCCAACGCCCCCTCCGCCGCCAATATTTAGGATCGCCGTCGTGGACCGTCGGGCCAGTTAGTCAGTCAGTTCGAGTCTGTACGCCGTGTGAGATCCAGCGTGTCACTGAGACGCAGCCGCAGACTTAGCCTCTGGCACAGAGACAGGCAGTACATAGAAACCTTATAGTGATCTTAGCGGACTTCTGCTTCAGCAGCGTTGAGGCTGCTTGGACCGTACAGAAGAAAGCTCGTACCATAGTAGCTCTTTGTTTATTAATAAAGAACCCAGTTACTAACTGCGTGCAGTTTGGGTTATAGAACGAGGATACCGGCCACCAACCAACACCATCTCCTGGCTACCCACAGTATAGCCCTACAGAGACAACGAGATGACATGAAAGCGGCTAAAATAATACGACACTTTCAGTGCTGTTGGAGTGTGTAATTAAAATGTATGGGTTTCTCTTAGTCTGTTAAAATAAAATCCAGCTTATCCATAAATTATCTTCACAACTTAAGACTCTCATACCTTAAAAACTATACTACACCCCTGGCCATTAAAACTGCTACACCACGAGCATGACGTGCTACAGATGCGAAATTTAACCGACAGGAACAAGATGCTGTGATATGCAAATGATTAGCTTTCCAGAGCATTCACGCAAGGTCGGCGCCGGTGGCGACACCTACAACGTGCTGACATGAGGAAAGTTTCCAACCGATTTCTCATACACGAACACCAGTTGACCGGCGTTGCCTGGTGAAACGTTGTTGTGATGCCTCGTGTAAGGAGGATAAATGCGTACAATAACATTTCCGACTTGATGAAGGTCGGACTGTACCCTATCGCGATTGCGGTTTATCGTATCGCGACATTGCTGCTCGCATTGGTCGAGATCCGATTACTGTTAGCAGAATATGGAATCAGTGGGTTCAGGAGGGTAATACGGAACGCAGTGCTGGATCCCAACGGCCTCGTATCACTAGAAGTCGAGATGACAGGCATCTTATCCCCATGGCTGTAACGGATCCTGCAGCCATGTCTCGATCCCTGAGTCAACAAATGGGGACGTTTGCAAGACAACAACCATCTGCTGGAACAGCACCATAGGCTATCAGCTCGGAGACCGTGGCTGTAGTTACCCTTGACGCTGCATCACAGACAGGAGCGCCTGCGATGGTGTACTCAACGACAAACCTGGCTGCACGAATGGCAAAACGTCATTTTTTCGGATGAATCCAGGTTCTGTTTACAGCATCACGATGGTCGCACCCGTGTTTGGCGACATCGCGGTGAACGCACATTGGAAGCGTGTATTCGTCATCGCCATACTGGCGTATCACCCGGCGTGATGGTATGGGGTGCCATTGGTTACACGTCTTGGTCACCTCTTGTTCGCATTGACGGCACTTTTATCAGTGGACGTTACATTTCAGATATGTTACGACCCGTCGCTCTACCCTTCATTCGATCCCTGCGAAACCCTACATTTCAGAAGGAAAATGCACGACCGCATGTTGCAGGTCCTGTACGAGCCTTTCTGGATAAAGAAAATGTTCGACTGCTGCCCTGGCCAGCACATTCTCCAGACCTCTCACCAATTGAAAACGTCTGGTCAATGGTGGCCAAGCAACTGGCTCGTCACAACACGCCAGTCACCACTCTTGATGAAGTGTGATATCGTGTTGAAGCTGCATGGGCAGCTATACCTGTACACGCCATCCAAGCTCTGTTTGACTCAATGTCCAGGCGTATCAAGGCCGTTATTACGGCAAGAGGTGGTTGTTATGGGTACTGATTTCTCAGGATCTATGCACTCAAATTGCGTGAAAATGTAATCAAATGTCACTTCTAGTATAATATATGTGTCCAATGAATACCCGTTTATCAGCTGCATTTCTTCTTGGTGTAGCAATTTTAATGGCCAGTAGTGTAGATATTAACCAATGTTTTTCAATGTGTGATAAGATAACTCATAAAATTTTGTATCCTCATTCGCACACATCAATGTGTGCAGCCTTAGTGGCATTGATAACATCTTGTGGGAACTACATTTCTCTCCATATACGATTCAAGATCTCCACAGTGACATGTTCAAATGCATTGCGAATGGGCGTCTTCAAGGATTGCAGGTCCCTAACCTTGGTTCGAAGTAACAGATCCTTTACAGAACATCGCAGGAAGACGTGTAGTTGTGTGAACTCAGGGGATCTCGGCGGCCATCGAATTGGACCATCTCGTCCAGTCCACCTACCCAGAAACTTTTCATTTACAATTTGACGGACGTTTAGGACCAGTAGGGTGATGCCCTAACCTCTTGGAATATGACACTGGGTTGCATGTGCCAAATGTGGCACAGAAAACTCTTGTAACATGTCCAGGTAAACGCCACCGTTGACGGCAGACTCGGTAAAAATAATGGACCAATGACGCAATTGTGTATCGGTATATACCAAACACTGACCCTGGGACTGTCTGTTTTGGCCGGCCAGTGTCGCCGAGCGGTTCTAGGCGCTTCAGTCCGGAACTGCGCTGCTGCTATGCTCGCAGGTTCTAATCTTGCCTCGGGTATGGATGTGTGTGATGTCCTTAGGTTAGTTAGGTTTAAGTAGTTCTAAGTTCTAGGGGAATGATGACCTCAGATGTTAAGTCCCATAGTGCTCAGAGCCATTTGAACCATTTTGAACTGTCTGATGTGCAACTTGAGGCTGTTATGAACTCAATATGCGAACGTTATGACGATTCAGTTTGCCGGATACATGAAACGTTCTCTCATCGGAGGAACAAATATTTTCCAAAAAGTCACTGTTTGTGTCAGTCTCGCCTAGCATATCAACTGCAAACCGTTCGCGCTGAGGTTTGTCCGTAGGTTTCAAGGCCTTAAGCAGCTGTGCCTTGTAGGGATACAGCCGTAACCTCTCATGCAAGACGTTGTGCATTGATGATGGTCTCATTTCTAAGTCTCTGGCCGATTCTGCCAAACACCTTGCAAACGCCTGCCGTACTTTGACTACGTCAGCGTCTGAAACAGATGGGCGACCTGCCCCCCTGTTTTATGGAGAACGCTACGTGTTTCCATAAATCACGTGTTCCAAGTCCGAATAGTTGGTGGGGACGGTGGTTACCTTCTATACCTTGTTGGAAAGTTCCGTTGCGCTTGGGTATCGGAAGTCGTCTGTGTGAACCGGGCCACACATTGACCTTTCTCGTGCGATGTCCACATTTTATCAGTTTTTAAAGTTCAATTCTGCGTCAAAATTGCGTCACCTGGAAGTTAAAAAAATTTCGATTTGACTTATAGCATGTTGAAAACCATTTGTTAATATCTAGTATAGTTTTAAAGTTGTGAAAGTCTTCAGTTGTAAAGATAATTTACGGACATCCTGTACTTCCACCTATCGTATATCTCAGAAACTATAATTAAATAAAAATTTTGGTATTCGTCTTTGTCAACCCAGAATTAGAATGATTTGACTCATGAAGTGAAAGAAACATCCGAAAAAAAAAATTAGACGGTGATATTGGTAGAATATCAGTAAAATTATTATAGCTACTGAAAATCCAGAGAGTGTGTCAATGTGTAATGGGCGATTGTCTCGGTAAGGTGGTTTCTCTGCACCTGGCAGAGCATTCGAGTTGCAGAAGCAGAAAGCGGCCATTGTCTCAAGGATAAATGCCGACTCTCCTCATCAGCTTTTTTTTTCTTTTTACCTCTTCTCTTGAGACAACGTAAAACTCTGGGCACAAAGGCGGGGAGGATTCAGCACAAACCGTGTACTGCGGCCGTGAATTGTTTTCTTGAGAAGAGGGGGGAGTGGTTAATTGCGCCGAAACTTTGTTGTAAAAGCCAGAGACAGCTCTTTTTCCCTTTTTTCAGCATTTTTCTTACTCTTTCAGAAAAGCTGTTATCTGGCCGCTTCTTGTGCGCTGGTACAGGTTCTTCAACACACAACTGGATTTTAGTGATATGAAAGAATAATATTCGTTCATTTTCCTTCTAAACACCACAGCAAAAAATTCTGCAGTGCCATAAACTCCGTTGTACGTTTTAATAATTTGCTGCTATATTATGATTAGCGGAAGACAACACACCGGTAGCTGATAGCTATTCACCCAAGAGGATGATCTGATAAAACATTAATTAAACCGTTCAAGATGTGCTCCATTGATCTTAATGCACCCAGAAACAATTTTCGTTATCTTTTCCAATGTAAAATAAATTCAGTAAAGACGTTATTGTCTACAAAACAAACACTAAGAAGCACACCTTCAAAAGGTACTTTCGTGGGTCAGATTTCGAAATAATTTGAAATTACTTTTGAACGTCGTCGTCACTAATTAAGTGCGATTAAAATAGTCATCCTCGTTACAACGATGTATCTAGCTGTTGTTTACCGTTTTTTTAAATATATACACAAACGCTTCGTTTTAGACTAGAGACATACGGATAAATTCACTTATAGGCCCTGCTACAGTATTACGTGTGAAGTTACTAAAATAACTGAATATTCCATCGATGCTTGGCGGAAAATAATAATAATATTAAATAGGAAACAACTACTTTTCTTCAAAGTTATATTCGTCTCATCACGAACCGGCTTTTGGATCCTTAGGTCATCTTCAGGTGAAAACAGAATGTTGCAAACACACATAAAATGACGTGGGACTCACACACTTAACAACTAATGAAAAAATAAAGTTGACTTTACAGGTCAATCCACTATTTGCAACTAAAATTTATCGTAAAAGAGGGAGGGGAAAAAAGGGTATCATTATTTAATACTAAACTGGCGTTGTGTGTCATATGTTTGTTGATTTCCAGTATGTAGAGTAAGGTCACCTATCTGCTTTTCTTAACTGCACATTCTACCTCACATAACTGGTTTTCTGCTAAAAGATGATCGGCAAAATTTGAATCTTTCTTTCTTAAGCTCCGCTTACGTTCAGACAAACTAATTCCTACAGCTCTGCCTGACTGGCCAACATACACTCATGGAAAAAAATCTCCACACAAAAAATAATTAACGTGGAGTAATGAAATTTCGGGTATACATTTGTCTGTGTAACATATTCAAGTGATTAACATTGCAAGATCACGCGAGGTAAGCCATTGAAAATGCGAAATGCTGGTACTTTAATACATCTACATCTACATCTACATCCATACTCCGCAAGCCACCTGACGGTGTGTGACGGAGGGTACCTTGAGTACCTCTAACGGTTCTCCCTTCTATTCCAGTCTCGTATTGTTCGTGGAAAGAAGAATTTTCGGTATGCTTCAGTGTGGGCTCTAATCTGTCTGATTTTATCCTCATGGTCTCTTCGCGAGATATACGTAGGAGGGAGCAATATATTGCTTGACTCTTCGGTGAAGGTATGTTCTCGAAACTAAATGATCCTGTAACGAAGCGCGCTGCTCTCCGTTGGATCTTCTCTGTCTCTTCTATCAACCCTATCTGGTACGCATCCCACACTGCTGAGCAGAATTCGAGCAGTGGGCGAACAAGGGTACTGTAACCTTCTTCCGTCGTTTTCGGATTGCATTTCCTTAGGATTCAAAATGGTTCAAATGGCTCTGAGCACTATGGGACTCAACTTCTGAGGTCATCAGTCCCCTAGAACTTAGAACTATTTAAACCTAACTAACAAGGACATCACACACATCCATGCCCGAGGCAGTATTCGAACCTGCGACCGTAGCGGTCTCGCGGTTCCAGACTATAGCGTCTAGAACCGCACGGCCACTCCGGCCGGCCCTTAGGATTCTCCCAATGAATCTCAGTTTGGCATCTGCTTTACCAACGATCAACTTCATACGATCATTCCATTTTAAATCACTCCTAATGCGTACTCCCAGATAATTTATGGAATTAACTGCCTCCAATTGCTGACCTGCTATTTTGTAGCTAAATGATAAGGGATCTATCTTTCTATGTATTCGCAGCACATTACACTTGTCTACATTGAGATTCAATTGCCATTCCCTGCACCATGCGTCAATTCGCTGCAGATCCTCCTGCATTTCAGTACAATTTTCCATTGTTACAACCTCTCGATACACCACAGCATCATCTGCAAAAAGCCTCAGTGAACTTCCGATGTCATCCACAAGGTCATTTATGTATATTGTGAATAGCAACGGTCCTATGACACTCCCCTGCGGCACACCTGAAATCATTCTTACTTCGGAAAACTTCTCTCCATTGAGAATGACATGCTGCGTTCTGTTATCTAGGAACTCTTCAATCCAATCACACAATTGTTCTGATAGTCCATATGCTCTTACTTTGTTCATTAAACGACTGTGGGGAACTGTATCGAACGCCTTGCGGAAGTCAAGAAACACGGCATCTACCTGTGAACCCGCGTCTATGGCCCTCTGAGTCTCGTGGACGAATAGCGCGAGCTGGGTTTCACACGACCGTCTTTTTCTAAACCCATGCTGATTCGTACAGAGTAGATTTGTAGTCTCCAGGAAAGTCATTATACTCGAACATAATAGGTGTTCCAAGATTGTACAACTGATCGACGTTACAGATATACACTCCTGGAAATGGAAAAAAGAACACATTGACACCGGTGTGTCAGACCCACCATACTTGCTCCGGACACTGCGAGAGGGCTGTACAAGCAATGATCACACGCACGGCACAGCGGGCACACCAGGAACCGCGGTGTTGGCCGTCGAATGGCGCTAGCTGCGCAGCATTTGTGCACCGCCGCCGTCAGTGTCAGCCAGTTTGCCGTGGCATACGGAGCTACATCGCAGTCTTTAACACTGGTAGCATGCCGCTACAGCGTGGACGTGAACCGTATGTGCAGTTGACGGACTTTGAGCGAGGGCGTATAGTGGGCATGCGGGAGGCCGGGTGGACGTACCGCCGAATTGCTCAACACGTGGGGCGTGAGGTCTCCACAGTACATCGATGTTGTCGCCAGTGGTCGGCGGAAGGTGCACGTGCCCGTCGACCTGGGACCGGACCGCAGCGACGCACGGATGCACTCCAAGACCGTAGGATCCTACGCAGTGCCGTAGGGGACCGCACCGCCACTTCCCAGCAAATTAGGGACACTGTTGCTCCTGGGGTATCGGCGAGGACCATTCGCAACCGTCTCCATGAAGCTGGGCTACGGTCCCGCACACCGTTAGGCCGTCTTCCGCTCACGCCCCAACATCGTGCAGCCCGCCTCCAGTGGTGTCGCGACAGGCGTGAATGGCGGGACGAATGGAGACGTGTCGTCTTCAGCGATGAGAGTCGCTTCTGCCCTGGTGCCAATGATGGTCGTATGCGTGTTTGGCGCCGTGCAGGTGAGCGCCACAATCAGGACTGCATACGACCAAGGCACACAGGGCCAACACCCGGCGTCATGGTGTGGGGAGCGATCTCCTACACTGGTCGTACACCACTGGTGATCGTCGAGGGGACACTGAATAGTGCACGGTACATCCAAACCGTCATCGAACCCATCGTTCTACCATTCCTAGACCGGCAAGGGAACTTGCTGTTCCAACAGGACAATGCACGTCCGCATGTATCCCGTGCCACCCAACGTGCTCTAGAAGGTGTAAGTCAACTACCCTGGCCAGCAAGATCTCCGGATCTGTCCCCCATTGAGCATGTTTGGGACTGGATGAAGCGTCGTCTCACGCGGTCTGCACGTCCAGCAGGAACGCTGGTCCAACTGAGGCGCCAGGTGGAAATGGCATGGCAAGCCGTTCCACAGGACTACATCCAGCATCTCTACGATCGTCTCCATGGGAGAATAGCAGCCTGCATTGCTGCGAAAGGTGGATATACACTGTACTAGTGCCGACATTGTGCATGCTCTGTTGCCTGTGTCTATGTGCCTGTGGTTCTGTCAGTGTGATCATGTGATGTATCTGACCCCAGGAATGTGTCAATAAAGTTTCCCCTTCCTGGGACAATGAATTCACGGTGTTCTTATTTCAATTTCCAGGAGTGTAGGTCTATAGTTCTGCACATCTGTTGACGTCCCTTCTTGAAAACGGGGATGACCTTTGCCCTTTTCCAATCCTTTGTAACGCTACGCTCTTCTAGAGACCTACGGTACACCGCTGCAAGATGGGGGGCAAGTTCCTTCGCGTACTCTGTGTAAAATAGAACTGGTGTCCCATCATGTCCAGCGGGCTTTCCCCTTTTGAGCGATTTTAATTGTTTCTCTATCCCTCTGTCGTCGATATCTTCCATTTTGTCATCTGTGCGACAATGTAGAGAAGGAACTACAGTGCAGTCTTCCTCTGTGAAACAGCTTTGGAAAAAGACATTTAGTATTTTGGCCTTTAGTCTGTCATCCTCTGTTTCAGTACCATTTTGGTCACAGAGTGTCTGTACATTTCGTTTTGATCCACCTACCGCTTTGACATAAGACCAAAATTTCCTAGGATTTTGTGCCAAGTCAGTACATAGAACTTTACTTTCGAATCCGTTGAACGGCTCTCGCATAGCCCTCCTCGCACCACATTTCGCTTCGCGTAATTTTTGTTTGTCTGCAAAGCTTTGGCTATGTTTATGTTTGCTGTGAAGTTCCCTTTGCTTCCGCAGCAGTTTTCTAACGCGGTTGTTGTACCACGGTGGCTCTTTTCCATCTCTTACGATCTTGCTTGGCACATACTCATCTAACGCATATTGTACAATGGTTTTGAACTTTGTCCACTGATCCTCAACACTATCTGTACTTGAGACAAAACTTTTGTGTTGAGCCATCAGGTACTCTGTAATTTGCTTTTTGTCACTTTTGCTAAACAGAAAAATCTTCCTACCTTTTTTAATATTTCTATTTACGACTGAAATCATCGATGCAGTAACCGCTTTATGATCGATGATTCCCTGTTCTGCGTTAACTGTTTGGGTCTGTTTATCACCAGAGGGTCTAATATGTTATCGCCACGAGTCGGTTCTTTGTTTAACTGCTGAAGGTAGTTTTCAGATAAAGCACTTAAAAAAATTTCACTGGATTCTTTGTCCCTGCCACCCATTATGAACGTTTGAGTCTCCCAGTCTATATCCGGCAAATTAAAATCTCCACCCAGAACTATAACACGGTAGGGAAATCTACTCGAAATATTTTCTAAATTTTCCTTCAGGTGCTCAGCCACAACAGCTGCTGAGCCAGGGGGCCTATAGAGACATCCAGTTACCATGTCTGAGCCTGCTTTAACCGTGACCTTCACCCAAATTATTTCACATTTCGGATCTCCGTCAATTTCCTTCGATACTATTGCACTTCTTATCGCTATAAAAACGCCTCCCCCTTCACTGTCCAGCCTGTCTCTGTGGTATACATTCCAGTCTGAGTTTAGGATTTCATTACTGTTTACATCTGGTTTCAGCCAACTTTCTGTCCCTAGTACTATATGGGCGTTGTGACCGTTTATTAATGAGAGCAGTTCTGGGACCTTTCTATAGACGCTCCTGCAGTTTACTATTAGCACATTAATATTGTTATTCCCTGTTGCATTTTGCCTACTCCTACCTTGCCGCGTCTCAGGAGGCGTGTTGTCGGGCCTAGGGAGGGGATTCTCTAACCTAAAAAAAACACCATGTGCACTCCACACGTACTCCGCTACCCTTGTAGCCGCTTCCGGCGTGTAGTGCACGCCTGACCTATTCAGGGGGACCCTACATTTCTCCACCCGATAGCGGAGGTCGAGAAATTTGCACTCCAGATCTCCGCAGAATCGTCTGCGCCTCTGGTTTAAGCCTTCTACTCGGCTCCAAACCAGAGGACCGCGATCGGTTCTGGGAACGATATTACAAATAGTTAGCTCAGTTTCCACCCCGCGAGCGAGGCTTTCCGCCTTTACCAATTCCGCCAACCGCCTGTACGAACTGAGGCTGACCTCTGAACCCAGACGGCAGGAGTCACTGGTGCCGACATGAGCAACAATTTGCAGTCGGGTGCACCCAGTGCTCTCTATCGCCGCCGGCAGGGCCTCCTCCACATCTCGGATGAGACCCCCCGGCAAGCAGACAGAGTGAACACTGGCCTTCTTCCCCGACCTTTCCGCTATTTTCCTAAGGGGCTCCATCACCCGCCTAACGTTGGAGCTCCCAATAACTAATAAATCCTCCCCCCGTGTGCCTGCTCGGACCTTGCTGAAGGAGCGGCCACATGTCCACTCACAGGCAGAGCGGGCGATGCCACACGGCCAGCCTCCACATTGACCCTCCGCCTCGTGCGCCGCGAACGCCGCTGAACCCGCCACTCCCCTTGGGGAGAGAGTGGCCCAACCGCGCCCGGTACCCGGGAAGATGTCTCGACGGCAGGGACAGTGGGTGAAGCATGTACCGCCTGGGGTGTACCATGTAATAACTGATGTATCCGTGAGAATGTTGAATGCAAGCATGGAAATGTGCATGCACTGTGTTGTAGAGGCCCCGGATGTAAGCTTCTGCGATGGAGTTCCTTGCTTGTTGCACTTAGTTGATCAGCACAGGGTCGGTTAATGCGTGTTGTTGATCACTCTAAAGTTGTCGCCGAATGATGTCCCATATGTGCTCGATTGCAGGCGGAGATAGTGATCGAACAGCCCGAGACAAGATGTCTATGTAGAGCAGTTTGGGTTACAAAAGCGGGAAGTTGGCGACCGTTATTCTGTTCGAAAATATCTCATGGGAAGCTTACGGCAAGAAAGGAAGAATGAATTGGTGGCTGGTGTTAATAACGATCGTCCACCTTTACCTCCCCTGCATTACTGCAGATGACGTGTCACTGAGCACATTTGTTCTGTACATGCAGTACACGTGAGGCGCCTAGTTGTTTCCACTGCACTGTGTGGAATACGAAGCTTCTGTTATAGTTCACTAACCTGCTGTCTTCAAGTTGATGTCCCCAGCGCAGGAAACAGCACGCAGGTCGTAGGTTCTGTATCTTGAGGCTGAAACTGACTTCTGGCGAGGTTCTGTTCTAAAATAATGTATCACCTCTTTGGGATGCCACTCGCGTATTTTAATATAGCCACACGAGAAGACTACATGATCTTAATACAACACCTTCTGATACAGCAAAATACGTGATCAAACACAATGTTTACGAAGATGTATCTTTACAGTATTTGTGGCACGTGTCTGTGCCTCATGACTACCGGAGTGAATCTTTTAATACTGAATAATGGCAAACACATCCTGCCACAGACAACATGACTGTACATCTCGACTGCCTATTCCAGAGTGACGAACAGCAACTTAAATAAAAACTGGAAACACATCCGACATACTAGAAAAGGCGCGACCCGAACGCTTCCGAAGTGCTTCGTCTGCAATTTCGACAGTCTTTTGTTTTTGATTTAAATTGTTTTTAATAATTCTAAAATGACTGATTGATAGTCGGCTGTTGAGAGATATTTATATTAAAAGGTGAAGTCATTCCAATGAGTAGTTTAACTAATAATAATAATAACTATAATGTTTTGGCGCCGTTGCTCCGAACACAGCAGCCAATCACAGAGCAGTAGCATTATGCAGGCGGTCTTTCTCACGGGAATGGTACCGAATCTAACATCTGTCACAGGTACCTCACACCACATTTCGTCATCTATGTACTTTTTGCATCTCCACTGCTCTGGGAACAGCTTCTTGAAGCCTAATATGATGGCTGACTAAGCCAGAAATATTACAAGCTGTTCGCGAATGTCTGCACGACAGGTCGAATCACCAGACTGATGTACAAATGGTATAACCATGAGAGTGTGCTCGCTGTCATACGAAATCGCACTCCGGACTGTATCTCCAGGTGTAGGTGCAGTTTGTCTAGCAGACCTCAACTGGCCTTCTTCTGGCCAACACGCGGCCATTACTATAGTTCAATTCTTTTATCTTGGCGGTTCGCGCATGCCCGCCCAGACGCGGGAGATTGCTGCGTTGCCAGTGGCAAACGACGCACGCGCCGAGAGAAGCAGCGCCATAGTATAGTATAGTTCGCAAACTTACGTTTAGGGGGGAGCGCGCAGTTTGTGAAGTAAAGCCACCACGGCCGCACTAACCCTTTCTCTGCTACAGACAAGTGCTCGCCGCATTACGCGCTGTGCGCGATTTTGTCATCACTGCACTGCTCGCCTGTGCAGACACATGGTGTTCCGACTGCTTTGACACATTTATCATTCGATTTCACAAAAACTATTTGGCCCAAAAATCTGATTTCTACACATCTTCTTGACTGATACCTTCCCTCCATAAATCAGTTAATTCTATTTCGATGTTCAACGCAGTTATTCTGCAGCATCAATTGTAGTAAACCATTGCACGAAATTTTGAAGAATTTGCAGAGGTAAAAGTCCATAGCGTATACTTTACGTATGGTCCATTTTAGTTGCCACAGTATTGAGAATGAAATGTGGACAAGATACCTAAATTTCATAAAAAATTTACTGTATAACAATATCTCATTTAAGTACCAGATTGGTGTCGTATGTAATATTGAGAAATATTCCGTCTTTCACGACTGTAATAAAAGTTTTCTATATACCAGAGTCATTTCGCTTTTTTCTAAAAAGTTCTGATTAAAACAAAGTTGGCGAAGTACACAAAACTGAAATGTGGACGGCCGGCTGGAGGGGCTGTACGGTTCTAGGCACTACAGTCTGGAACCGAGCGACCTCTACGGCCGCAGGTTCGAATCCTGCCTCGGGCATGGATGTGTGTAATGTCCTTAGGTTAGTTAGGTTTAATTAGTTCTAAGTTCTAGGCGACTGATGACCTCCGAAGTTAAGTCGCATAGTGCTCAGAGCCATTTGAACCATTTTTGAATTGTGGATGTAATAAAAAATAGAAACTAAAATATATTGTCAGTGAGGCACAGTGCGTAAACAATTTGTGTTTGTCACAACGGACAGAAAATACCTCCCAAAACATAGATCAGTCAACAAAAACATTGAATATGATCCCAGAATGAGATTTTCACTCTGCAGCGGAGCGTGCGCTGATATGAAACTTCCTGGCAGATTAAAACTGTGTGCCCGACCGAGACTCGAACTCGGGACCTTTGCCTTTCGCGGGCAAGTGCTCTACCATCTGAGCTACCGAAGCACGACTCACGCCCGGTACTCACAGCTTCACTTCTGCCAGTATCTCGTCTCCTACCTTCCAGACTTTACAGAAGCTCTCCTGCGAACCTTGCAGAACTAGCACTCCTGAAAGAAAGGATATAGCGGAGACATGGCTTAGCCACAGCCTGGGGGATGTTTCCAGAAACATCCCCCAGGCTGTGGCTAAGCCATGTCTCCGCTATATCCTTTCTTTCAGGAGTGCTAGTTCTGCAAGGTTCGCAGGAGAGCTTCTGTAAAGTCTGGAAGGTAGGAGACGAGATACTGGCAGAAGTGAAGCTGTGAGTACCGGGCGTGAGTCGTGCTTCGGTAGCTCAGATGGTAGAGCACTTGCCCGCGAAAGGCAAAGGTCCCGAGTTCGAGTCTCGGTCGGGCACACAGTTTTAATCTGCCAGGAAGTTTCATTGAATATGATGATGTTGAAAAAGCAGCGAAGCAAAGAACTGCGTCAGACAATCAAGTAGCTTGGCAATGTATGAGCGGAAATTCCGCTCAAAGTAATACTTTGAATACTGTCGCAAAAGAATATATCTCAATATGAATAGTAAAACAGCGACAGCGGAAGAGAAGATATACAAACAAAACAGATAACATGAATATTGTATGTGTGCCTTTTCATTATTTTTAACTGCTGTGAAAAGAAATATTGGAGGACAAAATTAATAAACCGAAAACTTATTATGATTATAATGAAGAGACAAAGCACTAGAAATTTCAAAAAATTACATTCAAACGAATAAAATTCATGAAGTAAGACACTTCGATATCGTTTTTAAACAAAGAAAATATTAAGTACCGAACAACGTTTGAACTCAGAACGTGTTGCTTAGTAGTCAAACACCTTAACCATTACGCTAATGCAACTCGTTGTTCAGTAAAACTGCTGGAGGATTCTAAACAATCACGCAAAATACCGACAAACACTGTTGGTATGACTACGAATTACTCACGTTTCGTCGAAGTACAATAGGAAATAAACAATTACCGCTGTTCTTTATTGTGAAAAAGCGGTTCGTGAGAATGATACAAACACCTTTTCTTGCTATCGCCTGAATTAGGAGGCTTAGTGCTTGTCTGGTTTAATTAATTAATAGAATATGAAGCAATTGGTATAAGGAATGTTTTTTCCAAACTTTCTATAAAAGAAAGTCTGCTATCAAGACATTGCTTTTGTTCAATTACTTTATTTATGACTGAATGTTTCTAAAACTGAAGACACTCGTCCGTGCTCTGCACTGCAGTCGAGCTCTGGCAACGTCGTTCTCTGTTCATTGGCTGACTGTGTTTTGTGACGTCAGATGCGCAGAACGAACCTAAACTCGGCCGCCGTTGTAAATGATGCGCACTATAGCACCGAGGCAGAACCAGCGTGCATCATAAAACACAACACACCTCCATCCTCCCTCCAAGGAGCTCTGGCTTAACGCTACTGGAGGTGAGAATGGTGGTGGTTCAAGGTCATTGGAATCCACGCTACAGGGCGTCTGGTTCCGACCTGTCCTTGAAATAACAGATTTGTAACAGTTCGTTGTGTCACAGTGGTGCCAACTGCTGCTCGAATTGCTGCTGCAGATGCAGTACGATGCGCCAGAGCCACACGCCGAGCATTTTGGCCCTCCCTGTAGGTGGTGCCATATGACCATGCGGAGCCCTGTTTCTTCTAGTGACCAATGCGGGCCAGTAGTCATGTGCAGTGGCTAAATTCCTGCCAAGTCTCTGTGCAGTATCACAGAAGGAACATCTAACTTCTCGTAGCTCTATTACAAGATCTCGTCCAAACTCAGTGAGGCGTCTTTGTCACTGAGCCGTGGCAAAAATTGCTGTTTTGAAGAGCGCACCGCAGCGCGTAGTGTGAAGCAGTCGCCCTCCGTTTCTGGCGGTGGCGCCGCTGTGGCAATCGCAGCTTTGGTGTCTCCCTCTGGTGGGAAAGGGGAAAGGTTGCCTGTTCACGTGCATTTAAGGGGCACTATGAGCTCGCCAGGGAGTCAGTCGGAGTCAGTCTCTCGTCCCCAGCTTGCTCGTCTGTCTCTCGTCCACATTTGTTAGACTGTTAGTGTCTGTCTGTCGTTCGGAGCTGCCTCTGTCATGTTTGTCGGATTCGGCGTGTTAAGGAATTTATTGCTTGGAGTGTAACAGCCTAATTCCTTAAATATGTTTTGATCTTACCTATCATATTGAGAGGCGGTGTCTGTGTACTGTAGAGCATGTTAACTTGTTTGGCCGACCTTGTATAATTTTACATAAGATTGAATTTCATCGGTTTTTATTTAAATGGTCATTTTAGTATGTAATGTTGCCACCCTTCCATCGCAAGACTTTTCTTACAGGTTAAAATCAAGTTGCACCTTCGGTGGCAAAGTTAATTTTTTTTTTTAATTTTAGCGTTTTGTACCATTTCCACCCCTCCTATGGGGTGCATAGTTTGTGTGCTTGTGTGGATTGTTAAAACTTTTAGTTTAAAGTAATCTGGTGTCTTGCAGATTTGCACCAGTGTAGCCTTTCTGAGGTTGTTGTCCGCAGTCGTAACTACGGCCATGTCAAAAGGGAGCGGCAAGGTTCTCAGCCCAAAAGCTCATACAGTCAAAAATTTGTTTCTTCCTGCGTCTGAATAAATTGTAACTTGATATTTAGAGGGTGCTTTCTGCTTATAATTTTAAATTTGTTTCTTTTTTTTAAAAAAACTTTACGAATAAAATTTCCATTTGTTAAAAGCAATTTGATAATGATTTCATCAGTTACTCCCTGGTAAATACTTCCACGGTTACATAGTCTGATTAATTGTGTTAATGTTCTTGATGAATCGCTAGTAAATAAAAAACAATTCGTAAGTATATTCTTTGAAAATAAATCTATGGTTCAGTCACCTTAAACGAATTCTTGACTAACGTCAGCTGACCACGTCCAACCTCAAAGGTAACTAACGCTTACGTCCGTAACTGCGTTTATGTAAAGCTAACTTGATTTTCGTCCTAATACTGGCGCTGCTAGTGCCACACTTACGGAGCGGGCGCGAAATTTGAATAGACATCATGTTTCGGATGTAGAAACACGCCTACCGACTTTCGTTCATGTCTCACGATGCTGCGATTTTTTTCAGTCAGGCTATATTAACCTAAAAAGTCCTTTGTCAAGAGGCACAGACTTTTTTTAAGTTAACATTACGCCTCAAGTAGTTAACAGTTTCGGACCTACAGCACATTTTAGTGTACACAAATTTAAAAGCAAAATCAGTTGGCCCAAAATTGAGAAAATTTAGCGTACCAGGTGCAGCCTTTTTTTGGCAAAATAGTGGTATTTTTACTCTATTCATTCCATCACTTAAACCAAAGTTTGATTTTGAAGCCATTCATGGACACAAATTATCTAAAATTTTGAATTCTTAAATCCCCAAAACTATATGATTGAGTATCCATATTTTATAGTAGCCACGTGATTTTTTTTTTTCCTATCTCTAAAATACTTTTCTCTGAAGAGGTTCAAGATCATCTACAAACAGCATTTTCGTCTCTTCTTCTTTGTGTGGCAGGGCCAGATTCTTCCTTAGGATCTTCTTCGTCACTTCTCGCTGGTTCATGTTCTATTTCGGGACACGCTGTACCTTTATTCCTCTTTGTAGCACGTCTTTATGTTTTCAAAATGATAAACTTTTTATTGTTTTGTTAGCCCTGCTGGAATTACTGGATCAGGAAAGCCAGCATGTGCATTTTCTTCGGGAATGATGCTGTACGGGAATTCATTTCAATTTTGCAATTCACGCGACCTCCCTTCCTAACGATGAACTCAGAAGGGTTATATATAGGGAGGGATATACATAGGGAAGAACGCTCACCACAATAAAATAAGGGAAATCAGAGCTCGTAAGGAAAGATGTAGGTCTTCATTCTTTCCGCGCGCTATACGAGATTGGAATAATAGAGAATTGTGAAGGTGGATCGATGAACCCTCTGCCAGATACTTAAATGTGATTTGCAGAGTATCGATGTGGATGTAGAGGTACACACAGCAAAAAAAGTTTTGTATCACCCCGGTTCGAAGAACTCCTGAAGATAGACGTTGACTGTGGATACTGTATCACAGACACAGTCCCTTTGACTGTTCAGAGATGTCACTAAACCCGCCCAGAGATGTAAACAACCACGCATGAGCAGCGCCTATTAGATGGACGGGGTCCTACAGCCGATCAGTTCCACTGATACCACCAGGAAGGGGGTAAATGGTTCAAATGGCTCTGAGCACTATGGGACTTAACATCTGAGGTCATCAGTCCCCTAGAACTTAGAACTACTTAAACCTAACTAACCTAAGGACATCACACACATCCATGCCCGAGGCAGGATTCGAACCTGCGACCGTAGCGGTCGCGCGGTTCCAGACTGTAGCGCCTAGAAACGCTCGGCCACACCGGCCGGCCGGAAGGATGTACACGGCTCGTGTTGTCTGTAGTTCAGCCATGTCTAGACGGTCAATACTGCGGTTCGCTCGCTTCCGCATTGTTGCTTTGTGCCAGTAAGGGCTGTCAACAAGGGAAGTGTCCTGGCGTCTCGGAGTGTTTTGGGGTGGCATTATGTGGGGCCGACGTATGTTGCTGGTGGTCATAGAGGGCGCCGTAACGGCTGTACGATACATGAATGCCATCCTCCGACCGATAGCGTGACGATATCGGCAGCGTATTGGCGAGGCATTCGTCTTCATGGACGACAATTCGCATTACCATCGTGAGCATCTTGTGCATGACTTCCTTCAGGCTAACGACATCGCTCGACTAGAGTGGTCAGCATGTTCTCCAGACATGAACCCTATCGAACATGCATGGGATAGATTGAAGAGGGCTGTTTATGGACGACGTGACCCACCAACCACTTTGAGTGATCTATGCCGAACCGCCGTTGAGAAGTGGGACAATCTGGACCAACAGTGTCTTGATGGACTTGTGGATAGTATGCCACGACGCATACAGGAATGCATCTGAACCGTGGCTTATTTTCAAAGAATATTCTTAGAAATTTATTTTATTTACTAGCGAATCAAGAACATTAACACATTTAATCACACTATGTGAGTGTGGAAGTAGTTGCCAGGGAGTAACTGATACAATCATAAGCAAATTGATTTTTAACAAATGACAATTTATTCACTTTAATGGTGCCTAAAGCATTTTTTTAAAGGAAACAGATTTAAAACTATAATCAGAAATCAACCTCTAAATATCAAGTTACAATTTATTCAGAGGCAGAAAGAAACAAATTTTTGACTATATGAGCTTTCGGGCTGAGAACCTTGCCGCTCCCTTTTGACACGGCCGTAGTTACGACCGCTCACAACAACCTCTGAAAGACTACACTAGTGCAAATCTGCAACACACCAGATTACTTTAAACTAAAAATTTTACCAATTCAAACAAGCATACAAATTATGCACCCCCTGTAGGAGGGATGGAAATGGTACAAAATACTAACAATTAAAATATTAACCTTGCCACGGAAGGTGCAACTTGATTTTAACTTCTAAGAGAAGTCTGACGGTGAAAGGGTGGCAATTTTATATACTAAAATGATCATTTAAACAAAAGCCCATCAAATGCAATCTTATATAAAATTCTACAAGGTTGGCCAAACAATAGTATAAGATGCTCTACAGTACACGGTGACTTCACCAAGAAAACAAGTAGAATTTAACAAGAGTAAATCAACAACATATCACCAATCACTTAACTTCTAATAAACTGCGATTTCTCGACAAGACCTGGCGCAGCACCCCCAAATCGCTCTCCCGAACCGTCCGCTGCCAGCCGCTTCAACGGGCGCAGGAAGGCGCGCCGATCTCCCGTCTCACGGCGTCGCAGCTCGCCCCGGCCAGACCGATGTCGTGGGTTGACTCCTGTTGCTCTCGTGTCGGCCGCGAAGTCACTACCCCTCGCTATACGCCGCGGCCCACTGGACTCACGTGGGGACTTCACATGCGCCGACGCTCATGACGGACAAGTCATCTCGTGTCTCAGTGCGCGACCGACCAACCAATCGATCCAACCGCCAATGACCACTGCCTGAGCAAACTCGAGCAGACTGGCGGCCTAACGCGCAGACTCAGGTGCAGGAACTAAGCCCCGACCGGGCGACCATTCGCTGTTCTCTTACTGGCGGAGTGGAAAGACTCTCATTTCGCCGGCTTTAAAGATTGGTGCGAACGACAGACTTAGTTGCACTCCGAGCGACAGACAGACACTAACTGCCTAAAAAATGCGGACGAGAGACAGACTAGCAAACTGGGGACGTGAGACTGACCCAGACTGACTCACTGGCGAGCTCATAGCGCCCCTTAAATGCACGTGAACAGCAACCTTTCCCCTTTTCCCACCAGAGGGAGACACCAAAGCTGCGATTGCCACAGCGGCGCCGCCGCCAGAAACGGAGGGCGACTGCTTCACACTACGCGCTGCGGCGCGCTCTTCAAATCAGCAAGTTTTTTTTCCACGGCTCAGCATCCATGGAAGAGGACGTGCTACTGGGTATTAGAGGTACCGGTGTGTATAGTAATCTGGACCACCACCTCTGATCGACTCGCTGTATGATGGTACAACATGCAATGTGTGGTTTTCATGAGCAATAGAAACGGCGGAAATGATATTTACGAGGTGCATTCAAGTTCTAAGGCCTCCGATTTTTTTTCTCTGGACTGGAAAGAGATAGAAACATGCGCATTGTTTTAAAATGAGGCCGCGTTCATTGTCAATACGTCCCAGAGATGGCAGCACCATACGGCAGATGGAATATTACCGCCAGCGGCGAGAATGAGAACTGTTTTAAATACTTAAAATGGCGACGTTTTCCTTATTGAACAGCGTGAAATCATTCGTTTTCTGAATTTGCGTGGTGTGAAACCAATTGAAATTCATCGAAAGTTGAAGGAGACATGTGGTGATGGAGTTACGGATGTGTCGAAAGTGCGTTCGTGGGTGCGACAGTATAATGAAGGCAGAACATCGTGTGACAACAAACCGAAACAACCTCGGGCTCGCACAAGCCGGTCTGACGAATTGATCGAGAAAGTGGAGAGAATTGTTTTGGGGGATTGCCGAATGACTTTTGAACAGATCGCTTCCAGATTTGGCATGTCTGTGGGTTCTGTGCACACAATCCTGCATGACGACCTGAAAATGCGAAAAATGTCATCCAGGTGGGTGCCACGAATGCTGACGGATGACCACATGGCTGCCCGTGTGGCATGTTGCCGAGCAATGCTGACACGCAACCACAGCATGAATGGGACTTTCTTTTCGTCGGTTGTGACAATGGATGAGACGTGGATGCCATTTTTCAATCCAGAAACAAAGCGCCAGTCAGCTCAATGGAAGCACACAAATTCACCGCCACCAAAAAAAATTTCGGGTAACCGCCAGTGCTGAAAAAATGATGGTGTCCATGTTCTGGGACAGCGAGGGCGTAATCCTTACCCATTACGATCCAAAGGGCACAACGGTAACAGGTGCATCCTACAAAAATGTTTTGAGGAACAAATTCCTTCCTGCACTGCATCAAAAACGTCCGGGAAGGGCTGCGCGTGTGCTGTTTCACCAAGACAACGCACTCGCACATCGAGCTAACGTTACGCAACAGTTTCTTCGTGATGACAACTTTGAAGTGATTCCTCATGCTCCCTACTCACCTGACCTGGCTCCTAGTGACTTTTGGTTTTTTCTAACAATGAAAGACACTCTCCATGGCCGCACGTTCACCAGCCGTGCTGCTATTACCTCAGCGATTTTCCAGTGGTCAAAACAGACTCCTAAAGAAGCCTTCGCCGCTGCCATGGAATCATGGCGTCAGAGTTGTGAAAAATGTGTACGTCTGCAGGGCGATTACGTCGAGAAGTAACGCCAGTTTCATCGATTCTGGGTGAGTAGTTAATTAGAAAAAAAATCGGAGGCCTTAGAACTTGAATGCACCTCGTATACTGATCTCTATTCCAATTTTCTGTACAGGTTCCTGAACTATCGGAACCGAGGTGCTGCAAAACTTTTTTTGATGTGTGTACATTGCCGTAAAAAATTAGTACACCTCAAGAGATGACATCGACGACCTGATGACGACATACGCCACCTGGGGGATAGCAAATATACTGATAATGGTTGCCACGTCGTTCGCCAACAGCGTAGCGGCACAGCTACCAGAGAGCGATCTGTGGCTACCCTTTAATATTGAATGCTCAAAGCCAGAAGGCTCAGTGTGAAGCAAACACGTGATGCAATCAGGCAACTATGCCACACAGACGCACTCGTGCTAGCCAGGTGAGGGAGTCTGGTCCAACTGTTGCCTTGTGAGTGGGGGGATGGTCCTTAGCGGAGAACTGACACCCAAGGTTGTGCAACGGTGCTGGCTGGCATCAGTGGCCACGTGATCATAGTCGTAGATGAGGTTCTGGACGCCCACGCAGCACAGACGCAAGCCAGGGCGATCGTACCGTAAGGGCAGATAGTACTGCTACGACAGCCCAGACAACAGGGCTCGTGAGCCCAGGCGTGCCAACACGAACTGGCGCAAAATGGTTATTAGCAGTGGGACTAAGGCACAGTGTAAGTAGGCTGTTTAGGTTCTTATATTGGTAACGCCACCGCCACGTAGCGCTCTGTGCGAAAATCACTGGCGCTGTGCTGTGTGCAGTCTGTGGCTGGTTAGCATTGTTGGCATAGTCGCTATTGTAGTGTTTGGCAGCTGGATGTGAACAGCGCGTAGCGTTGCGCAGTTGGAGGTGAGCCGCCAGCAGTGGTGGATGTGGGGAGAGGGATGGCGGAGTTTTGAGAGCGGACGATCTGGGCGTGTGTCCATCAGAGACAGTAAATTTGTAAAACTGGATGTCATGAACTGATATATATATTATGACTTTTGAACACTGTTAAGGTAAATACATTGTTTGTTCTTTATCAAAATCTTTCATTTGCTAACTATGCCTATCAGTAGTTAGTGCCTTCAGTAGTTAGAATCTTTTATTTAGCTGGCAGTAGTGGCGGTCGCTGTATTGCAGTAGTACGAGTAACGAAGATTTTTGTGAGGTAAGTGATTTGCGGAAGGTATACGTTAATGTTAGTCAGGGCCATTCTTTTGTAGGGATTATTGAAAGTCAGATTGCGTTGTGCTAAAAATATTGTGTGTCAGTTTAGTGTTGATCAGAATAGGTGAAGAGCGAAATGTCTGAGTACGTTCAGTTCTGCTCAGCTGTTTGAAAATCAAATAATGTAAGAGATTGATAAGCACAGTCATGTATTATTTTTCTAAGGGGACGTTTCATATGTCGACCCTTAGCCGAGGATACCTCACTGGAATCTTCTGATTTTTTCTTGTAGTTTGTGTAATTATTGCAGCTACTGTTTATTGCTAGCGCGTATTTATAGAGAGAATTTCCTTTGTAGTTGTAGTTTTTCATTGTTGTACAGTAAAACAGTTGTGGCATGCATGTAGGTTTGCACCAAGTATTATGCAGCTGCACTAGCAATTAACTAGATATTATTTTCAGTGCTATGTTAATGTGTTTTCTTATTTTTGCTCTTCAATTTGTGCTTTTCTTGTTATCGTGTGAAATACGTGATAATTATGGCGTGTGAAAAACGTAACACTAGGCTCCAAAGTAAACTGAGAAATGATAGTGAAGACGAAAGCAGTGTGTTAGCGCCACTGTGTAATGAATTAACTAATGTTCAAAGTAGTAATTTGGTAACTGTGCATAGGCAAATGGAGCGGGCTGCAAATAATGGTGTAGACAGTGAACAGGGAAGCAGTATCGATCGATCGGTCGGCAACAGCTCTCCTCAGGAATCCGAACTGACAGGACACAATCTGGCAAATACTGTAGATTCAGGTTTTGCGTCCTCACTCTTTTCTCAAATGAGTCAAGACACATTTTCTGCTTTTCAAGAAGTGAATATTGGCGGTTCAAATGCACTGCCAAATAGCATTGAGGAAAATGTTTCAGACATCAGTGCATTGTTATTACAATTAATACAACAAATGCGACAAATGCTTCAAAAGTTAGACACAATGGAAAAAAATCTTCAAAGGTTAGACATAATGGAACAAAATCTTCAAAAGTTAGACACGATGGGACAAAATCAGAGACAAACACAGCACAGCCAGTCATTTTCATACAGAGCGCTACGTGGCGGTGGCGTTACCAATATACAGGGTGTTTCAAAAATGACCGATATATTTGAAACGGCAATAAAAACTAAACGAGCAGCGATAGAAATACACCGTTTGTTGCAATATGCTTGGGACAACAGTACATTTTCAGGCAGACAAACTTTCGAAATTACAGTAGTTACAATTTTCAACAACAGATGGCGCTGCGGTCTGGGAAACTCTATAGTACGATATTTTCCACATATCCACCATGCGTAGCAATAATATGGCGTAGTCTCTGAATGAAATTACCCGAAACCTTTGACAACGTGCCTGGCGGAATGGCTTCACATGCAGATGAGATGTACTGCTTCAGCTGTTCAATTGTTTCTGTATTCTGGCGGTACACCTGGTCTTTCAAGTGTCCCCACAGAAAGAAGTCACAGGGGTTCATGTCTGGCGAATAGGGAGGTCAATCCACGCCGCCTCCTGTATGTTTCGGATAGCCCAAAGCAATCACACGATCATCGAAATATTCATTCAGGAAATTAAAGACGTCGGCCGTGCGATGTGGCCGGGCACCATCTTGCATAAACCAGTGTTCGCAGTGTCGTCTAAGGCAGTTTGTACCGCCACAAATTCACGAAGAATGTCCAGAAAGCGTGATGCAGTAATCGTTTCCGATCCGAAAAATGGGCCAATGATTCCTTTGGAAGAAATGGCGTCCCAGACCAGTACTTTTTGAGGATGCAGGGACGATGGGACTGCAACATGGAGCTTTTCGATTCCCCATATGCGGCAGTTCTGTTTATTGACGAAGCCGTCCAGGTAAAAATAAGCTTCGTCAGTAAACCAAATGCTGCCCACATGCATATCGCCGTCATCAATCCTGTGCACTATATCGTTAGCGAATGTCTCTCGTGCAGCAATGGTAGCGGCGCTGAGGGGTTGCCGCGTTTGAATTTTGTACGGATAGAGGTGTAAACTCTGGCGCATGAGACGATACGTGGACGTTGGCGTCATTTGGACCGCAGCTGCAACACGGCGAACGGAAACCCGAGGCCGCTGTCGGATCACCTGCTGCACTAGCTGCGCGTTGCCCTCTGTGGTTGCCGTACACGGTCGCCCTACCTTTCCAGCACGTTCATCCGTCACGTTCCCAGTCCGTTGAAATTTTTCAAACAGATCCTTTATTGTATCGCTTTTCGGTCCTTTGGTTACATTAAACCTCCGTTGAAAACTTCGTCTTGTTGCAACAACACTGTGTTCTAGGTGGTGGAATTCCAACACCAGAAAAATCCTGTGTTCTAAGGAATAAACCATGTTGTCTACAGCACACTTGCACGTTGTGAACAGCACACGCTTACAGCAGAAAGACGACGTACAGAATGGCGCACCCACAGACTGCGTTGTCTTCTATATCTTTCACATCACTTGCAGCGCCATCTGTTGTTGAAAATTGTAAGTACTGTAATTTCGAAAGTTTGTGTGCCTGAAAATGTACTGTTGTCCCAAGCATATTGCAACAAACGGTGTATTTCTATCGCTGCTCGTTTAGTTTTTATTGCCGTTTCAAATATACCGATTATTTTTGAAACACTCTGTAAGAACCTAAACAGCCTACTTACAACAGACGTCTCTAATCCATATTCCCATCACGCTGCAGCATCGGTGTCTGCGGCTGGGCTGGTGTCATCACATGAGCGTGTGGAAGATGCAATGGCGGGTCGTAGCCTTCAGAGAAGAAAGCAGATTCTGCATGCACACAAATGATTGTCGTTTGCACGTATGACGTAGACCTGCTGAGCACTGTCTCCTAGAGAACATCTATCCAAGTCACACGGGCCCCGACCTCGGCCTTGTGGTGTGAGGTGCGGTGAGCTACAACATTTAAACACAGAAGAGAGTTCCTGGATCCACAGTTTTGCAATTCTGGACGTGTGGAGTGTCGCATTGTCCTGCTGGAACTGCCCAAGTCCGTCGGAATGAACACTGTACACTACTGGCCATGAAAATTGCTACACCAAGAAGAAATGCAGATGCTAAACGTGTATTAATTGGACAAATATATTAACTAGAACTGATAAATGATTACATTTTCACGCAATTTGGGTGCATAGATCCTGATAAATCAGTACCCAGAACAACCACCTCTGGCCGTAATAACGGCCTTGATACGCCTGGGCATTGAGTCAAACACAGCTTGGATGGCGTGTACAGGTACAGCTGCCCATGCAGCTTCAACACGATACCACAGTTCATCAAGAGTAGTGACTGGCGTTATTGTGACGAGCCAGTTGCTCGGCCACCATTGACCAGACATATTCAGTTGCTCAGCGATCTGGAGAATGTGCTGGCCAGGACAGCAGTCGAACATTTTCTGTATCCAGAAAGGCCCCTACAGGACCTGCAACATGCGGTCGTGCATTATCCTGCTGAAATGTAGGGTTCCGCAGGGATCAAATGAACGGGAAGAGCCACGGGTCGTATCACATCTGAAATGTAACGTCCACTGGACGAACCTGGATTCATCCGAAAAAATGACGTTTTGCCGTTCGTGCACCCAGGTTCGTCGTCGAGTACACCATCGCAGGCGTTCCTGTCTGTGATGCAGCGTCAAGCGTAACCGCAGCCATGGTCTCCGAGCTGATAGTCCATGCTGCTGCAAACGTCGTCTAACTGTTCGTGCAGATGATTGTTGTCTTGCAAACGTCCCCATCTGTTGACTCAGGGATCGAGACGTGGCTGCAAGATCCGTTACATCTATGCGGATACGATGCCTGTCATCTCGACTGCTAGTGATACGAGGCCGTTGGGATCCAGCACGGCGTTCCATATTACCCTCCTGAACCCACCGATTCCATATTCTGCTAACAGTCATTGGACCTAGACCAACGCGAACAGCAATGTCACGATACGATAAACCGCAATCGCGATAGGCTACAATCCGACCTTTATCAAAGTCGGAAACGTGATTGTACGCATTTCTCCTCTTTACACGAGGCATCACAACAACGTTTCACCAGTCAACTGCTACTTTTCTGTTTGAGAAATCGGTTGGACCCTTTCCTCATGTCAGCACGTTGTAGGTGTCGCCACCGGCGCCAACCTTGTGTGAATGCTCTGAAAAGCTGATCCTTTGGATACCACAGCATCTTCTTCCTGTCGGTAAAATTTCACGTCTGTAGCACGTTATCTTCGTGGTGTAGCAATTTTAATGGCCAGTAGTGCATATGAATGGATGCAGGTGATCAGACAGGATGCTTACATACGTGTCACTTTGGAGAGTCGTATATAGACGTATCCGTGGTCCAGTATCACTCCAACTCCACACGTCCGACACTGTTACAGTGACTCCACCAGGTTGAACAGTCCCTTGCTGACATGCAGGGTCCGTGGATTCATGAGGTTGTCTCGATACTCCCACACGTCCATCCGTTCGATACAATTTGAATGGCGGTTTTGACGGGCTTAGGTGAAGCGTAAAACTTCGTGTCGTGCAGTCATCAGAGGTACACTAGCGGGCCTTTGGCTCTGACAGGTGCCACGTAAGATAACAAAAAAAAATGGCTCTGATCACTATGCGACTCAACTGCTGTGGTCATCAGTCCCCTAGAACTTAGAACTACTTAAACCTAACCAACCTAAGGACATCACACACATCCATGCCCGAGGCAGGATTCGAACCCGCAAACGTAGCGGTCGCGCGGTTCCAGACTGTAGCGCCTAGAACCGCTCGGCTACTGTGGCCGGCTCAATCCGAACTGAAGAAGAGATTACGGGCGGGAAATGCGTGCTACTTCTCACTGAATAGACTACTTTCACGACGGATATTGTCTAGGAATTTAAAGATTAGAATATACAAAACTATTATTCTATCAGTTATGTTGTATGGGTGTGAGACTTGGTCTCTCACTGTGCAAAATGAAAAGCCGTTTCGAGAATTTGAAAACAAAATTTTGAGGAAAATTTTCGGAGCAAAGACGGCGACATTAGCGGAGAGTGGCGAAAACTGCATAACGAAGAGGTTCATGAACTCTACTAAAGCCCTGACATAATCAGTATTATTAAATCACGTAGGCTGCGATGGGCGGGTCACGTAGCTCGAATGGATGAGGGCAGGGCAGCGCGCAGAGTACTGGTGGAGCACCTAGAAGGAAAACGTCCTGTGGGGAGACCGAGGCGTAGATGGGAGGACAATGTGAAGGCTGATTTGAGTAGCCTAGGTATTGAAGGTGAATGGAAGGAAATAGCCCAAGACAGGGACAGATGGCGAAAATATGTTGCTGCGGTAATGGGCTCTCGAGTCCGGTATGACCAGTGAGTGCGTGTGTGTGTGTGTATCCATCCTCATTTTACAATACATATCATACAAACACTGAGTCTTCACGAAGGAGATATGTCCAAGCCGTCCGCTGGATACCTGCTAGTCCATGCAACTACACATTCTCTTACCGAGGGCGCGAAGCGCTGTCAGCGATATTAATACAGTCTATAGAGCTGCCAACATACAAAGAGGCTACTTACAACTTATGTAATCAATAGTTACAAAATAGCGATAATACTAAAGATTTTTAAAAGTATCCGAAACACAACTGAACCCTTTTGTTTTTACCCCTCAGAAAATTACAACTTATCCATCGGGGGGTAATTAGCCCGTGTTTAGGAACCACTGCCGTAAGTGAAGAAATGGGGTTTTCCGCTAGCTGCTGACGCGCCGTTTGGCTTGGTTCTCCGGGAGGTTGCGTCGCTCTTGAACCGTATGACAGGCGACCACGCGAGGCCACTTCACTTGCCGTTCTGCGTTGCGTCAGACGGAGGCGTGGCCGTGAAGTTTGGCCGTGACCCCAGGCGAAGCCGGCACGCCCAACGGGCGACTTCCGACCACTGCCCGAGGTGGGCGAGAGAGCTGGGAAGTGGGGAAGTGCGGCAGGGCAGTCGCAGCGCAGCGGGACGTCCACTGTGGATCGGCAGCTACCGGGAGGAGTAGTGAAGGTTTCAGCAGGTGGCAGGACGAGCACAGCCGCGCAGACAGCTCACTCACGCCACCGTCCTCGAATCCGTAACTCGTATTGCAATTGGTCCTTCTTCAGGCACCCAGTCCCCACGACCGCACGTGCCCACATGACAATTCTGTAAAATATGCACACGAACAGCGCACAGCAGAACCAAAAATTTACAATTTAAAGACAACATCCATTAATTAAAAGATGAACCATGCGCAATAGCAGTAACCACAGAGCAACAACGCTCTGCTACCAGAACTGGTTCGAGCACGGGGCTCGCAACCCGAACCACACGCCACTGTTAAGCACTAATGAAAGACTGCGTCCCTTACTTCGATTGCACATAATTCATTAAGGTCAATCCAACACGTTTATGCCAGATAACATAAATGAAATGAAACTTCCTGGCAGATTAAAACTGTGTGCCCGACCGAGACTCGAACTCGGGACCTTTGCCTTTCGCGGGCAAGTGCTCTACCATCTGAGTTACCGAAGCACGACTCATGCCCGGTCCTCACAGCTTTACTTCTGCTAGTATCTCGTCTCCTACCTCCCAAACTTTACAGAAGCTCTCCTGCGAACCTTGCAGAACTAGCACTCCTGAAAGTAAGGATATTGCGGAGAAGTTTCATATCAGCGCACACTCCGCTGCAGAGTGAAAATCTTATTCTGGAAACATCCCCCAGGCTGTGGCTAAGCCATGTCTCCGCAATATCCTTTCTTTCAGCAGTGCTAGTTCTGCAAGGTTCGCAGGAGAGCTTCTGTAACGTTTGGAACGTAGGACACGAGATACTGGCAGAAGTAAAGCTGTGAGGACCGGGCGTGAGTCGTGCTTCAGTAGCTCAGATGGTAGAGCACTTGCCCGCGAAAGGCAAAGGTCCCGAATTCGAGTCTCGGTCAGGCACACAGTTTTAATCTGCCAAGAAGTTTCATATCAGCGCACACTCCGCTGCAGAGTGAAAATCTCACTCTGGAAACATAAATGAAGTTATATTTGAATTTGTCTGACATTAAACAGAAATAAAAGAAAAACAATTTCAATATCAGCTGATTCAATGCGTGAAGCGCGAGTTAAGCCAATAACCAGATAAACTAAACGATTCACCGTAATTCAAAAGAAAGAGAAAAACAAAATTGAATCAATACACCCAACTGACAAATATCCAAAAAACCTTACAATACTACTCAAAAGAATACACTGAAATGGGGTGCAGTCATTCACCCGACAGAACAAAATGAGTTCAATAACACAGCTGCGTGCCCCAGAAAACTGCAAGACATTAAATACACTTCATTTCACGAATAACAAATACCCATTAATATTACGCCACTCCTGTTTGAACTGCAGTGTCCCAAACAAACAGGCGCTTATTCTGAAAGTACATTTTTTTTATATGTTTAAATTACAGCATTAAGGAATTTCAGAAGATCTTTTCCCTTGACATGTGGAATAATCGGGTCTACTGCTGAGGAAGAGACAACACATTACAAGCAGCGCCAGACGGCAGAGAGAGCACCCAGCGCCCTCTCGGCATAAATACTGGACAAGATCCTCCAATACCGCAGTCTCAGGTAGCACCTGAAGATGGCAACGAGTTACGTGGCCGAAATATTGTGCCAGAGCGACACAAACATCTGGCAGTAGACCCGATTATGCCACATGTCAAGATCTCGCCGGGAAAGCCTGAAAAGTTACATCTTTTCCCTTTCCAGGCGGAGGCTGAGCCAGAAACACAGAATGCCACAAAAACACAGTTTTGCTGTGAAACCTTACAGGACACCTGGAAGCAGTAACGAACAAGGGAACAGCAGCCACAAATAACACAGGCTAAAAGTCTGGCTGGGAACACATCCTACGAGAAATTGTTCACACTATGCTCAGCACAAACTGTAGACATTCCGGCCGAACATCCGCTTGCGGTGGCTGCCAGAAGGACGAAGCAACCGACGGGCCCACGCCATGCTTCTCACACAGGCACCTCAATTTGTACAAACATCTAGGCCAACACCAACTCCGGACTCCCCTCTCACTGCGAGGCTTGGCACATTTTATGTCAAATGCCTTCCAGGCAACCAGTAACCGCCGCAGGAGTTTCACGAATAGCTGACAGCCCCAGCGTAACACACACGTGCTTACGCCCGAGCCACAACTCCGCCGGTCCCACCGGCCGGCCCGAAACCGACTGCTACTCGCCGTCCCGCGCGCCCCAGCCGAAAACGCAAAGATGCTCATGCCCGGGGACGCGCCAAAGATAACAAGCCGATCGCTGATGATCGGCCAGCGATCTGGCTCACGGAACAAGTGGAAAAATAGTCCTATCAGACCACAAAAAAATGTGAAATATTGCTGAAAAGGGATACCAGCTGCCTCAGTCTACCTTCCTCAGCAGCTTTAAAAATTTTCCAATAACTTTCGCATGCGAACATATTCGATATTTTTTTTAAACATGCAACTCACCTATTACTCCCACAAGCTCCCCTAGCTGTACCTCATTTGCACCAACTAGTCCATCGCTTTAAGAAGTTGATACCGATCCACTCATTAGGCCCAACTCTTTGTAATTATCTCACAGCCAAAGCCCCCTTCCTCATATCCAGCTGCTACAGTCTCCTCTTACTGTCAAATCTCTCTGTTGCTCTCTCTTACTGTTAGTAACTCGTTCATTCCTTCCCGCTGCTGCTGTCTCTTCTCACAGTCGCTACCTCTCTCGTTGTCATTGTCATTGACTGTCACTCAATATCACTGGCTCTCATGCACTTCCACTTTCTTCTTGTCTTTATCCCTGACCAAGTCGCACTGTCTCCTTCACTTTTTTCCAAGCACTGTTCTGTCACTGTGAACTATGTTCCAGTGTTCGCCTCTTTTTCTCTCATATTGTCGTCTACTTCACTGTTTCTATACCACAATCACAGTCTACCATCTTCCAGAATTTATTACTTTCCCACCTTTTCCCATTGCCACTGACTTCTATATATCTATCTATCGCTTGCGCCTTGCACCGCAGTGACGCAGGGTCGGACATGGTTAATCGGATTTGGCATATTAATGTTAAGGGATGGCCAGATGCCCTTCCTGCCACCCCCACCCCCACCCCCCTGGGACGGAATTAGCGTACCCCAGCTGTCTGCGTCTAGTCTAAATCGTGAAACAGCGTGAATGTGTTTCAAATGTCTGCGAGTCGTGCAACTGAGGCGGGACGTGGGGACCAGCGCGGCATTCACGTAGTAGGATGTGGAAAACCGCCTAAAAACCACATCTAGGCTGGCCAGCACACCGGCCGTCGTCGTTAATCCGCGGATTCGATCCGGGGCCGGCGAGCCTACCCGAGTCCAGGAAGCAGCGCGTTAGCGATCTCGACTACCCTGGCGGGTTGCCGCTGACTTCTTCTCTCAGCGTAAAAAAGCGCAAATATGTTCCCATACCAACATTTTTGAGAAAAATTTTAAAGGTAGTAAAGACACTAGAATGAGGTAGCTGATAATTCACTTTCCAGTCAGAGTCTTTTAATAAACAGGAACACATTCCCATTTTCTTTTCTTCGATAGTTTTTCCACCGGTTCCATTCTTTTCTCTGACGTGTCAGGGCATGTAACTCATATGAAATCAAATATATTGGTCAATAGAATTTAGATAGTTTACGTATGTGAAATTGAAACACAGCAAAACTGATTTTACATCTCAGAAGGGATTTTACGTAAAAAGAATTTTTCCATGTGCTTCAGTAATACAACATGGGTTTCCCAGGTGATAACGGAAACTCTTTACAACAAAATTCTCCGTTCTAGGCCACTTTATAAACTATGTTTCCGCCTCACACCAGATTTTACATAAGTAAGTTCCTATTGTACAGACACGGCGTATCATAAAGCTTCCTTGGTCAAAAAACTCTGGCTAAAGCATGGTTTGGCTACATCCCTTGCGATGGCACTAGAACCCTAGCCGTGTCTCCCTTGCCATTTCTCTCATTACGTCAGCTAAAACTACATTTACACGTCAGACCAGATACCACTTGCATAAGTACGGTATCTATGAACCTCTGGATAATGACATCGGAAAAAGATACAAGATTGCTCAGAACATCATCTTAATAACATATGAAAAAATTTCGGTGATCTGCCATGAACAGAAATTGTACATTGCGTAGGCTTACGCGGCCAGAGTCAGTCGACATAAAAGTTTTCTGGGTTTGGTACTGCGTCATAATGTAAAAAGTATTGCTGCTATAGAAAAACCAACGTTTCGGCCACGATTGCAGCGGCCGAAACGTTGGTTTTTCTATACCAGCAGTAGTTTTTACATTATGACGCGGTACCAAACCCAGAAATTGTACAAGTGGCCATTCCCACAACTGGTACCTTTGTACCCAAAAATCATGGTTTTTCTGGATTTTCTCTGGAACCGCCTATGAACAAATGGTGCTTTAATAAGCCGCCTACGTTCTACCCTAGACCGCAAAAGAACCAACCGATTTGCTCAATTTACCTTGGGTGGGAGAAGTGGACAACATTTAAATTTTGAGCATAGCTGCTGTATCCTCGTTCCTCCGATGGGTATACAAGTGATTATTGGGCCAAGGGCTATCCAAAGCCCTTGACACATTATATCTGTGATCAATAGAACACGAGGTATGACCCGCGAAAAATAGCATTTTCTTGCGCGGCTTTTTGGAACGTGTTGGTAGCGTGTACTGTCGTGAAAGGGTCGGTATAACTTGCAGTCATCCTTACAAGCAGTAATCAATTTTTATTTCGCAGCTATGGTCTCAGGGATTGATAAAAGTTAATTCCTAACTTTCTTTTTCCTCATGCAGTGGTTAATACAAGTCGCCATGAACAGCTAATCAATGTTTTTTTTTCACTGAACCCCTCAATATAGTGATAACTGTAGCATTAATTTGCACTTAAAAGTCAATCACCGATAACAATTCATAAGCAAGTAGACGGCTTTCTTATCACCCAAAAACTTAATCGCAACACAGTACGTACGGCAGTGGTGCCGTACGGGGCACTAACAGGGTTTTCTGTGACGTAAGTATCGCAGCTTGCTCCTGTGCACAAACTGTGTGACCCCTATTGTGTATTTTAGTGGCCGTGACTTTGTGTAGTTGTTTGACATGTCAGTGCTTCAAAGTAATAAAACAGAAAGTCGCCAGTGCCTAAATTTAAAGTTTTTTTATTTATTTTCCACATACCATCATCTGATCATGGGACAAAGCGCCACGAAATACGCCACAAATAAAAAAACTTTGTTTAGTTACAGGTTGTCTGGTTCCACAAACTTCATGTATGTCTTAAAAATGGTTGTTTCTAATTACGGATGTCATTTTTATTATTGTTATTACAAATGCAACTTGCAATATTTGGTCATCATCAGACAGAATTGTCAAATATAGCTATCTGAAAGGCATAATTTAAATAGTTTATTTAAAAATGTGGTATTGTTTACATTATGTTTTCATTCGTATTTTCAACAGTCATGGAAAGACCCCACCAAAAACATGGCTGTGTTGAAACTTATATGTCGAGTAACCAAAAGAGTAGTCTGCTTAGTGGGAGAAGCACAGTGAATGTGCGGCCGGCAGAGGAAATGGCGTGGTATCCGGCCCGCGACCACCAGAGATGCGCGTGCAGCGGTGCAGGGGGATCCCCTGGGAGGCAGAGGGGCAGCTGCCGGCCAGAGATATTCATGAGACTCCGCCGACACCTGCGGCCCTGGCGGTGAGCCGCGTCAATACTGCATGAGGGTCCGCACCGCTGCAGCCGCCGGGATGCGATTTGCGAAGCAAGTAGTGTGTCCGCGTGTGGTTGTGTACGTGTGTGGATGTGCTGTAGGGCCAGGAATGTTGCAACTGGCAGGACGTAAAATCCTCCCTAGCGGTACCGTAATGCCTCTCTGCTGGTCCGTCAGGAAACCTTCAGCGAAAGTATTCAGTAGGGTGTTCCTTACACGGTACTTAAAATTATAACGTTTCTTGGGCTTCCTCCAATAATTTACAGCTGCTTTATATATTGGGTTGGTGCATAAGTGTGTAGGATTTTTCCGTGTGTTTAATACATCATGTACGCAAAACAGAGACTTTAGTCACCAATAATACACTACTGGCCATTAAAATTGCTACACCAAGAAGAAATGCAGATCATAAACGGGTATACATTGGACAAATATATTATACTAGAACTGACATGTGATTACATTTTCACGCAATTTGGGTGCATAGATCCTGATAAATCAGTACCCAGAACAACCACTTCTGGCCATAATAACGGCCTTGATACGCCTGGACATTGAATCAAACAGAGCTTGGATGGCGTGTACAGGTACAGCTGCCCATACAGCTTCAACACGATACCACAGTTCATCAAGAGTAGTGACTGGCGTATTGTGACGAGCCAGTTGCTTGGCCACCATTGACCAGACGTTTTCAGTTGGTGAGAGATCTGGAGAATGTGCTGGCCAGGGCAGCAGTCGAACATTTTCTGTATCCAGAAAGGCCCGTACAGCACCTGCTACACGCAGTCGTGCATTATCCTGCTGAAATGTAGGGTTTCGCAGGGATCGAATGAAGGGTAGAGCCACGGGTCGTAACACATCTGAAATGTAACGTCCACTGTTCAAAGAGCCGTCAATGTGAACAAGAGGTGACCGAGACGTGTAACCAATGGCATCCCATACCATCACGCCTGGTGATACGCCAGTATGGCGATGACGAATAGACGCTTCCTATGTGCGTTCACCGCGATGTCGCCAAACACAGATGCGACCATCATGCTACTGTAAACAGAACCTGGATTCATCCGAAAAAATGCCGTTTTGCCATTCGCGCACCCAGGTTCATCGTTGAGTACACCATTGCAGGCGCTCCTGTCCGTGATGCAGCGTCAAGGGTAACCGCAGCCACGGTCTCCGAGCTGATAGTCCATGATGCTGCAAACGTCGTCGAACTGTTCGTGCAGATGATTGTTGTCTTGCAAACGTCCCCATCTGCTGACTCAGGGATCGAGACGTGGGTGCACGGTCCGTTAGAGCCATGCGGATAAGATGCCTGTCATCTCGACTGCTAGTGATATGAGGCCGTTGGGATCTAGTACTGCGTTCCGTATTACCCTCATGAACCCACCGATTCCATATTCTGCTAACAGTCATTGGATCTCGACCAACGCGAGCAGCAACGTCGCGATACGATAAATCGAAATCGCGGAAGGCTACAATCCGACCTTTATCAAAGTCGGAAGCCTGATGGTACGCATTTCTCCTCCTTACACGAGGCATCACAACAACGTATCACCAAGCAACGCCGGTCAACTGGTGTTTGTGTATGAGAAATCGGTTGGAAACATTCCTCATGTCGCCATGTTGTAGGTGTCGCCACCGGCGCCAAACTTGTGTGAATGCTCTGAAAAGCTAATCATTTGCATACCACAGCATCTTCTTCCTGTCGGTTAAATTTCGCGTGTGTAGCACATCATCTTCGTGGTGTAGCAATTTTAATGGGCAGTAGTGTACTTAAACCTAACTAACCTTAGGACATCACACACATCCATGCCCGAGACAGGACTCTAACCTGCGGCCGTAGCGGTCCCGCGGTTCTAGACTAAAGCGCCTAGAACCGCTCGACCACTCCGACTGGCCCTTGATATAAGTCTAAGATCATTAACTATCCCCAAACCTACATCGACTCTACCATTTCATATGGAACTACTTTATGAAGCACAACCTAAAATATTACATAACAGAAGTGATGTAACATAACAGATACGTCTGGCAACTACATAAAATGGATTGAAATAATCCATCCATTTCTATGTGTTTCTTTCGTGGTATTTGCTTTATGAGCTCGCTCTGTGCGGTTTTGATCAAATGGAACTACTTGGCTCCAGAGACTTTTCCAAGTCTCAAACATATTTGATGTTTATATCCCGACTGAAGTGACGAATGAAAACTTGTACCAAGGCCGGGATTCGAACCGAGGCCTCCCGCTCACTCGGCAAATGCACTGACTATTACGCCGCCTCGGCGCAGTGGCTGCCTTGCACAGCTTCACGGACTACCCTAGCATGCCTCCATCCTCACTCCAAATTCCCACTTACGTCTCAGCCCACTTGGTATTCCTCCTAAACTCAAACAGCTTGTAGAGGCTCTCCAATTGTATTGTGATAGCTTCTCAGCACCAAACGAATCGTGAAATCCCACCTGAAACTCAGTTACCCTCCTAATTCAGAGAACACCTGGGTTCGAAACCCAGCCTTGGTACAAAGTTTCATTCGTCCCTTCAGTCTGCATAGAGTTATCAAGTCTTGGATATTCGATTTCTCTTCTTGGGAGTCTGAACAAGCTGCTGTTGCTATTGACTTAATTCGACTACATTCCATTATCCTCGATTTGCTTTTGTTGATGTTCATCTTATATCCTCCTTTCAAGACACTGTCCATTCCGTTCAACTGCTCTTCCAAGTCCTTTACTGTCTCTGACAGAATTACAATGTCATCGGCGAACCTCAAAGTTTTTATTTCTTCTCCATGGATTTTAATACCTACCCCGAACTTTTCTTTTGTTTCCTTTACTGCTTGCTCAGTATACAGATTGAATAGCATCGGGGAGAGGCTACAACCCTCTCACTCCCCTCCCAACCACTGCTTCCCTTTCACGTCCCTCGACTCTTATAACTGCCATCTGCTTTCCGTACAAATTGTAAATAGCCTTTCGCTCCCTGTATTTTACCCCTGCCACCTTTAGAATTTGAAAGAGAGTATTCCAGTCGACATTGTCAAAAGCTTTCTCTAAGTCTACAAATGCTAGAAATGTAGGTTTACCTTTTCTTAGTCTAGCTACTAAGATATGTCGTAGGGTCAGTATTGCCTCACATGTTCCAACATTTCTAAGGAATCCAAACTGGTCTTCCCCGAGGTCGGCTTCTACCAGTTTTTCCATTCGTCTGTAAAGAATTCGCGTTAGTATTTTGCAGCTGTGACTTATTAAACTGATAGTTCGGTAATTTTCACATCTGTCAACACCTGCTTTGTTTGAGATTGGAATTATTATATTCATCTTGAAGTCTGAGGGAATTTCGCCTGTCTCATACATCTTGCTCACAAGATGGTAGAGTTTTGTCAGGACTGACTCTCCCAAGGCTGTCAGTAGTTCTAATGGAATGTTGTCTACTCCTGGGGCCTTGTTTCGACTTAGGTCTTTCAGTGCTCTGTCAAACTCTTCACGCAGTATCATATTTCCCATTTCATCTTCATCTACATCCTCTTCCATTTCCATAATATTGATACTCAAGAACATCGCCCCTGTATAGACCCTCTATATACTCCTTCCACCTTTCTGCTTTTCCTTCTTTGCTTAGAATTGGGTTTTCTGTCTGAGCTCTTGATATTCATGCAAGTGGTTCTCTTTTCTCCAAAGGTCTCTTTAATTTTCCTGTAAGCAGTATCTATCTTACCCCTCATGAGATAAGCCTCTACATCCTTACATTTGTCCTCTAGCCATTTTGCACTTCCTGTCGATCTCATTTTTGAGACATTTGTATTCCTTTTTGCCTGTTTCACTTACTGCATTTTTGTATTTTCTCCTTTCATCAATTAAATTCAGTATCTCTTCTGTTACCCAAGGATTTCTACTAGCCCTCGTCTTTTTACCTACTTGATTCTCTGCTGCCTTCACTACTTCATCCCTTAAAGCTACCAATACTTCTTCTACTGTGTTTCTTTCCCCCATTCCTGTCAATTGTTCCATTATGCTCTCCCTGAAACTCTGTGCAACCTCTGGTTCTTTTAGTTTATCCAGGTCCCATCTCCTTAAATTCCCACCTTTTTGCAGTTTCTTCAGTTTTAATCTACAAGTCAAAACCAATAGATTGTGGTCAGAGTCCACATCTGCCCCTGGAAATGTCTTACAATTTAAAACCTGTTTTCCAAGTCCCTGTCTTACCATTATATAATGTCTGAAACCTGTCAGTGTCCCCAGACTTCTTCCATGTATACAACCTTCTTTTATGATTCTTGAACCAAGTGTTAGCTATGATTAAGTTGTGCTCTGTGCAAAATTCTACCAGGCGGCTTCCTCTTTCATTTCTTACCCCCAATCCACAGTCAGCGTTTCCTTCTCTCCCTTTTCCTACGACCGAATTCCAGTCACCCATGACTATTAAATTTTCGTCTCCCTTCACTACCTGAATAATTTCTTTTGTCTCATCATACATTTCATCAATTTCTTCATCATCTGCAGAGCTAGTTGGCATATAAACCTGTACTACTGTAGTAGGCGTGGACGATAAAATACAATAAGACGTGTTCTACCCATGGCATCCTTCGAAGATGGTAGGTGGAGCACTCTTCTCAGCTGCTGTGATGTCAATTGGTGCCAGCAAGTTTTTTTTTCCTTTATTGATTTTCAATTCCCCCCCAAAGGGGGCAGGCTGGCAGCAGCTTAGTATGACTTTTTTAAAAAACGGAAGAAGAAACGAAACAAGAAAAACAGGCGATATAACGGTGACTTAAAGTGTAAAATGGCGGAAAAATGCGGAAAGTTAAAAGAGAAAGCAAAGGGGTTGGCAATGTTAATAAAATACACAGGAATCAGACAACTAACATAGTAGACACACAATAAAAAAAAACATGGTGACAGTCTGGCTTCTGTTCGCAAGAGATAAAAATCACACCCAGCGACAGTATGACGACCGTTCGCAACGCTTCCCAAAAGGCACACAACACGGAACACTCACTGTAAAACACTCACTGTGAAACACTGCACAAAGATGGCGGCACAAAGATGACACTCCCGAGCCAAGGGCAGACAGGGTATGGGGGACCTGGAGGAGGGGGAAAAACGAGGAGAGGAAAAAACGAAAAAGGGGGGGGGGGAACAAGGAGGAAAAGGACTCATAAGGGCGGGGGGCGGGGGGGGGGGAGGGGCAGGGCAGATGCGAGAGGGAATGAGAAAAGGCAAAAGGACTTGGGGGAGAGAAGGGGGCAGAGAGAGGGGGTGCCAGCAAGTGATGAGCATACGCTTAAGTACGAAGATGCTCCGCCTACCTCTTCTCCCTCGACCTCACATCAACCAATCAGTGTAAAAATGGGTTCACATAACCGTCAAAACGTAAAAAACAAAGTACAATATTAACATAAAAATAGTTATGTACAATATCGCTTTACAATCATGGAATTGTATAAAATATCAATTAAAAGCTTTAAAATAACTGTACAGACGATGCATAGTCAGTGTGCCCTCTATGGGCTAAGGTAGTACTACCACAATGGTTTCAAAGTCAACGATGTTGTGGAGGTCTTTGGCATTGCGGCATCATATCGATATGTGAGTTGTGACTCGACTGCAAGTGTACATCTATGCTAGATTCAGTCTGTCTCTTATTAAAATGTTATAAAACTTATTTATTAAAAACGGAGTCATATTTCGTAATATTTCTAGTTGCAAGTTTAAAATTGTGATATAAATATTTACGTACTGTCCTAAGGTACATTTCTGCCATGGATACAACTGGGTCCTATGATTTTCTGAACAAAGGAGTAGATATGTGTTCATAGAATTTCGTCAAAGAGCTCATAAAAATATTTTTCACGAAAATCTAACTGTTCATTGAGATGCACTGACGGTTCATCTCTATAATGGGCATATATCTCGATCTTCTCCAAAATATTTAATAATGAGCCTTTATTAGCGTAACGAAGGACTTGCAAATTCTGTTGTACCATCCCTTCGGCATACTTATTTAACGCTATGTGATGGCCAAAGAGTGATTTTGCTCGTTCGGTACCTGATGTATGTTCTTCGTATCGCGCAGTAAAGCTCCGGCCTGTTTGGCCAATGTATATTTTTCTACATGCACCACATCTCAAACTGTTCGATTCTCTTCTTTTGCCATTCTCCAGCAGGCCGTAATTCACTGTCATATGGTGCTGTGCTCCAGACGTACAACCTCAGAGATTTCTTGCTCATATTACGACCTATCTTTGATGTTAACAGAAGCAATGACGGAAATAAAACCAAGTTTCAGGAGTCTGATTAAAATTCAGGGTTCTATAATAACAGTGATATGATTCGCTTATGGCATTGCTATCCTCAGTGAAAGTGAAGAGGAATTATAGGTCGTGTTGACTGGAATGAACAGTCTAATGCGCACAGATTATGGATTGAGAGGAAACCGAAGAAAAACGAAAGAAATGAGAGCAGGAAACAAGACAGAGAAAACTTATCATCGGAATTGGTGATCATGAAGCACACGAAGTTAAGGAATTATGCTACATAGGCATCAGAATAACCCATGACTGACGAAGCAGGGAGGACGTAAAATGGAGACTAGCACTGGGAAAAAGAGATCCTGACAAGAGAAGTCTACTGGTATCACACATAGGCCTCACTTAATTCCTGGAAAATACACTACTGCCCATTAAAATTGCTATGCCACGAAGATGACGTGCTACAGACGCGAAATTTAATCGACAAGAAGAAAATGCTGTGATAAGCAAATGACTAGCTTTTCAGAGCACTCACACAAGGTTAGCGCCGGTGGCGACACCTACAACATGCTGACATGAGGAAACTTTCCAACCGATTTCTCATACACAAACACCAGTTGACCGGCGTTGCCTGGTGAAACGTTGTTGTGTTGCCTCGTGTAAGGAGGAGAAATGCGTACCATCACGTTTCCGACTTTGATAAAGGTCGGATTGTAGCCTTCCGCGATTGCGGTTTATCGTATCGCGACATTGCTGCTCGCGTTGGTCGAGATCCAACGAGTGTTAGCAGAATATGGAGTCGGTGGGTTCAGGAGGGTAAAACGGAACGCCGTGCTGCATCCCAACGGCCTCGTATCACTAGCAGTCGAGATGACAGGCATCTTATCCGCATGGCTGTAACGAATGGATCCCTGAGTCAAGAGATGGGGACGTTTGCAAGACAACAACCATCTGCACGAACATTTCGTCGACGTTTGCAGCAGCATGCACTATCAGCTCGGAGACCGTGGCTGAGGTTACCCTTGACGCTGCATCACAGACACATGGTGTACTCAACAACGAACCTGGGTGCACGAATGGCAAAACGTCATTTTTTCGGATGAATCCAGGTTCTGTGTAGAGCATCATGATGGCCGCGTCCGTGTTTGGCGACATCGCGGTGAATGCACATTGGAAGCGTGTATTCGTCATCGCCATACTGGCGTATCACAGGGCCTGATGGTATGGGGTGCCACTGGTTACACGTCTCGGTCACCTCTTGTTCGCACTGACGGCACTTTGAACAGTGGACGTTACATTTCAGATGCGTTACGACCCGTGGCTCTACCCTTCATTCGATCCCTGCGAAATCCTACATTTCACCAGGATAATGCACGACCGAATGTTTCAGGTCCTGTACGGGCCTTTCTGGACACAGAAAATGTTCGACTGCTGCCCTGGCTAGCACATTCTCCAGATCTCTCACCAACTCAAAACGTCTGGTCAATGGTGGCCGAGCAACTGGCTCATCACAATGCGCCAGTCACCACTCTTGATGAACTGTGGTATCGTGTTGAAGCTGCATGGGCAGCTGTACCTGTACACGATATCCAAGCTCTGTTTGACTCAATGCCCAGGCGTATCAAGGCCGTTATTACGGCCAGAGGTGGTTGTTCTGGGTACTGATTTCTCCGGATCTATGCACTCGCATTGCGTGAAAATGTAATCATTTGTCAAGTCTAGTATAATATATTTGTTAAATTAATACCCGTTTATGATCTGCATTTCTTCTTGGTGTAGCAATTTTAATGGCCAGTAGTGTGTTTCTGAGGATGTATGTTTGGAGCACAGCATTGTAAGGTACTGAGAAAAGGAACGCGGGAAAATCGGAACTGAAGAGAACCGAAATCTTTGGCATATGTATGAAAAATACTGAGAAGATGAAGAGATGGTATGAAAGGACCTGTTAAGACAGCACGGAGTACATTCCATGGTACTATAGGGAGCTCCAGAGGGTAAAAGCTGTGGAGGAAGACAGACATAGGAATACATCCTGCAAAATACTTGATCACGTGCAGTCCGACAGAAAAGAGGAGAGGAATTCTTTGCGGGCTGCATCAATCCAGTCTGATGACTAATGACTCAATGGCCAGAAATGCGCTCTTTGTGTGTGCCAGCCTGTTTTTCATGTCCACTTTAGTCCGTAATTTGCCTCAATGGTAGCCGAATCAATCCGCATTGTCTGTTTCGCGGTCACCAATTTCTATGTTAAGTTTAATGCGAGTCTGGTTTCTGCTGCTCCTCGTAACTTTCGTCTTACGTCTGCTTACAGTCAGTCCGTACTGCGCTGATTTCGTTAAACAGCGCCTGCAGTTCTACAGTACTTCCGCAGAGGGTAGCAATGCCACCAGAGAATCTTACGTCATTAACATCTTTTCGCAATTACTTCTTGAACGTTTCTTTCATCTCAGTCACTACTGATCACTCGACTAAACACGACAGCCTCATCTGTGAACAGCCATTCCCATAGACTGAGAAAAGCTGCCTGCCGGTGTGGCCGTGCGGTTCTAGGCGCTTTAGTCTGGAACCGCGTGACCGCTACCGTCGCAGGTTCGAATCCTGCCTCGGGCATGGATGTGTGTGATCTCCGTAGGCTAGTTAGGTTTAAGTAGTTCTAAGTTCTAGGGGACTGATGACCGCAGATGTTAAGTCTTCTTCATCTCCCAGTACCTACTGCAGACTACATACTTATGAATCTCTTGGTCTCCCTCTAAGATTTTTACCCTCCACGCTGCCCTCCAGTACTAAATTGGTGATCCCTTGATGTCTGAGAACATGTCCTACCAACCGATCTCTTCTTCTGGTCAAGTTGTGCCACAAGCTCTTCTTCTCCCCAATTCTATTCAATACCGCCTCATTAGTTATGTGATCTATCCATCTAATCTTTACCATTCTTCTGTTGCACCACATTTCGAAAGCTTCTATTCTCTTCTTGTCTAAACTATTTATTGTCCACGATACACTTCCATACATGGCTACACTCCGTACAAGTACTTTCAGAAACGACTTCCTGGCACTTAAATCTATACTCGATGTTAACAAATTTCTCTTCTTCAGAAACGCTTTTCTTGCCATTGCCAGTCTACATTTTATATCCTCTCTACTTCGACCATCATCAGTTATTTTGCTCCCCAATAGCAAAACTCCGTTACTACTTTAAGTCTCTCATTTCCTAATCTAATTCCGTCAGCATCACGCGAGTTAACTCGACTATATTCCATTATCCTGGTTTTGCTTTTGTTGATGTTCATCTTATACCCTCCTTTCAAGACAGTGTCCATTCCATTCAATTGCTCTTCCAAGTCCTTTGCTGTCTCTGACAGAATTACAATGTCATTGGCCAACCTCAAAGTTTTTATTTCTTCTCCATGGATTTTAAAACCTACTTCGAACTTTTCTTTTGTTTCCTTTACTGCTTGCACAATATACAGATTGAATAACATCGGGGAGAGGCTGCAACCCTGTCTCACTCCCTTCCAAACCACTGCTTCCCTTTCATGTCCCTCGACTTTTGTAACTGCCATCTGCTTTCTGTACAAATTGTAAATATCCTTTCGCTCCCTGTGTTTCACACCTGCCACCTTCAGAATTTGAAAGAGAGTATTCGAGTCAACATTGTGAACATTGTCTACAAATGCTAGAAACGTAGGTTTACCTTTTCTTAATCTTTCTTCTAAGATAAGTTTTACGGTCAGTCTCACTAGGGGTAAGATAGATACTGCCTACAGGAAAATTAAAGAGAGCTTTGGAGAGAAGAGAACCACTTGTATGAATATCAAGAGCTCAGATGGCAACCCAGTTCTAAGCAAAGAAGGGAAGGCAGAAAGGTGGAAGGAGTATATAGAGGGTTTATACAAGGGCGATGTACTTGAGGACAATATTATGGAAATGGAAGAGGATGTAGATGAAGATGAAATGGGAGATAAGATACTGTGTGAATAGTTTGACAGAGCACTGAAAGACCTGAGTCGAAACAAGGCCCCGGGAGTAGACAACATTCCATTAGAACTACTGATGGCCTTGGGAGAGCCAGTCATGACAGGCGAAATACCCACAGACTTCAAGAAGAATATAATAATTCCAATCCCAAAGAAAGCAGGTGTTGACAGATGTGAAAATTACCGAACTATCAGTTTAATAAGTCACAGCTGCAAAATACTAACGCGAATTCTTTACAGACGACTGGAAAAACTGGTAGAAGCCGACCTCGGGGAAGATCAGTTTGGATTCCGTAGAAATGTTGGAACACGTGAGGCAATACTAAACTTACGACTCATCTTAGAAGAAAGATTAAGAAAAGGCAAACCTACGTTTCTAGCATTTGTAGACTTAGACAAAGCTTTTGACAACGTTAACTGGAATACTCTCTTTCAAATTCTGAAGGTGGCAGGGGTAAAATACAGGGAGCGAAAGGCTATTTACAATTTGTACAGAAACCAGATGGCAGTTATAAGAATCGAGGGGCATGAAAGGGAAGCAGTGGTTGGGAGAGGAGTGAGACAGGGTTGTAGCCTCTCCCCGATGTTATTCAATCTGTATATTGAGCAAGCAGTAAAGGAAACAAAAGAAAAATTCGGAGTAGGTATTAAAATTCATGGAGAAGAAGTAAAAACTTTGAGGTTCGCCGATGACATTGTAATTCTGTCAGAGACAGCAAAGGACTTGGAAGAGCAGTTGAACGGAATGGACAGTGTCTTGAAAGGAGGATATAAGATGAACATCAACAAAAGCAAAACGAGGATAATGGAATGTAGTCAAATGTAATCGGATGATGCTGAGGGGATTAGATTAGGAAATGAGACACTTAAAGTAGTAAAGGAGTTTTGCTATTTAGGGAGTAAAATAACTGATGATGGTCGAAGTAGAGAGGATATAAAATGTAGACTGGCAATGGCAAGGAAATCGTTTCTGAAGAAGAGAAATTTGTTAACCTCGAGTACAGATTTAAGTGTCAGGAAGTCGTTTCTGAAAGTATTTGTATGGAGTGTAGCCATGTATGGAAGTGAAACATGGACGATAACCAGTTTGGACAAGAAGAGAATAGAAGCTTTCGAAATGTGGTGCTACAGAAGAATGTTGAAGATAAGGTGGGTAGATCACGTAACTAATGAGGAGGTATTGAATAGAATTGGGGAGAAGAGAAGTTTCTGGCACAACTTGACTAGAAGAAGGGATCGGTTGGTAGGACACGTTTTGAGGCATCAAGGGGTCACCAATTTAGCATTGGAGGGCAGCGTGGAGGGTAAAAATCGTAGAGGGAGACCAAGGGATCAATAGACTAAGCAGATTCAGAAGGATGTAGGCTGCAGTAGGTACTGGGGATGAAGAAGCTTGCACAGGATAGAGTATCATGGAGAGCTGCATCAAACCAGTCTCAGGACTGAAGACCACAACAACAACAACAACGGTCAGTATTGCCTCACGTGTTCCAACATTTCCACGGAATCCAAACTGATTTTCCCCGAGGTCGGCTTCTACCAGTTTTTCCATTCGTCTGTAAAGAATTCGCGTTAGTATTTTGCAGCTGTGACTTAATAAACTGATAGTTCGGTAGTTTTCACATCTGTCAACACCTGCTTTATTTGGGATTGGGATTATTATATTCTTCTTGAAGTCTGAGGGTATTTCGTCTGTCTCATAGATCTTGCTCACCAGATGGTAGTGTTTTGTCAGTTTCCGCCTATGATCACAAAACTTGTGGTCCTCAGACTACCTGTTCCGATGAGCAATGAGCATCTCCAGACGTGTTTTATAACAAGTCGTTATATAATAAAGCCGTATCGATAAATATTTTGTGACGATGCCACTGTGGCTCTATTGTATTAGGACATGTTGCAAAACACGTCTGAAGATGCTCATTGCTCACTGGAACAGGTAGTCTGACCACAAGTTTTCTGATCATAGGTGGAAATAAAAGACACATTCTATGCTTCCTGAATCACTGTTTTAATCCGAGACCACGTTGCAACTTTTGAAAGTAGAGCACTTGTGTTGCAAAATTTCTATAGCGTCCCTCGCTTGTAGCAGAGATGTTCTCGTGAGATTTGGCCGTTGCTCAGAAACGCTGGTGACGCTTTACAGGGCGCCGCGTTGTAAGAAACGCGACGTGGAAGTGGCCCTACAATATCTAGCGCTGCTCTTCGTGCGATACAAAGCGCCCTCGTCTCGTAATATCAGTGCCTGTGAGCGTGTCTTCCTAAGTCGTGATTCTGCACGGCCCTCGTTGTCCGCCGGAGGAAGGGTTCGCGTTAGATTGCCGGGAGATGGGGCCCCGATGTAACTGGTCCGCCTGGAGGGCCCAAGTGGGTGCAGTAGGGATGGGTAGGGCGCCTGGGTTTCCCTTATCGAGTTTCCTTCCCCCCTTCACCGCCCCCTCCCCCCCCCCCCCTCCGGCGCCAGTTTCCTCTGCTGGATGCCGCATTGGTCCCCGTGAATATTTAAAAGGGCCCGCAGAGGACAGAGTGGGGACTTCGTATGTGTGTAGAGCAGCTCCTAGCTGCCAACAGCGTGAGAAGGGGCCTTGTTTACGTAACGTATGTAGTTTGTATTGCCCTCAGATGTCGAGCCGCGCACAGCCGTTTTCGTAACACGACTTTTCCACAGCGTACTTTGTCGTCACAATTCATGTGATACTCTGGTATATCTCCTCCGCGCAAAGAGCGGTGACAACGCTTTGTCATTGAATCGACTGCTCCTCTTGCTCTCGAGTGTCGATCCTGGTGCACTCCGAGAGGACGACAAAGTACTCTTTCAAAATACCGCACTACTTCGTACCTGCTGAAGGTGACTTCAGGATATACTGTTGAAATATTGTGTTGCGTAAACGACTGCACCCAGCTTGACACTTAAGAGTGTGTTACGTAACTGTTTCATGTTCAATTTGTGAATTGAAACTGCAGCAAGTGAACTGCTGTTCTTTGTACTCGTGTATCTGTGTTGTTGACTGAAATACTCTCTTTCAAATTCTGAAGGTGGCAGGGGTAAAATACGGGGAGCGAAAGGCTATTTACAATTTGTACAGAAGCCAGAGGGCAGTTATAAGAGTCGAGGGGCATGAAATGGAAGCAGTGGTTGGGAAGGGAGTGAGGCAGGGTTGTAGCCTATCCCCGATGTTATTCCATCTGTATATTGAGCAAGCAGTAAAGGAAACAAAAGAAAAATCCGGAGTAGGTATTAAAATCCATGGAGAAGAAATAACAACTTTGAGGTTCGCCGATGACATTGTAATTCTGTCTGAGACAGCAAAGAACCTGGTAGAGCAGCTGAACGGAATGGACAGTGTCTTAAAAGGAGGATATAAGATGAATATCAACAGAAGCAAAACGATGATAATGGCATGTAGGCAAATTCAAACGGGTGATGCTGCGGGAATTAGATTAGGAAATGAGAGGCTTAAAGTAGTAAAGGAGTTTTGCTATTTGGGGAGCAAAATAACTGATGATGGTCGAAGTAGAGAGGGTATAAAATGTCGACTGGCAATGGCAAGGAAAGCGTTTCTGAAGAAGAGAAATTTGTTAACTTCCAGTATAGATTTAAGTGTCAGGAAGTCGTTTCTGAAAGTATTTGTATGGAGTGTAACCATGTATGGAAGTGAAACGTGGACGATAAATAATTTGGACAAGAAGAGAATATAAGCTTTCGAAATGTGGTGCTACAGAAGAATGCTAAAAATTAGATGGGTACATCACATAACTAATGAGGAAGTACTGAATAGGATTGGGGAGAAGAGGAGTTTGTGGCACAACTTGATTAGAAGAAGGGATCGGTTGGTAGGGCATATTCTGAGGCATCAAGGGATCACGAATTTAGTACTGGAGGGCAGCGTGAACGATAAAAATCGTAGAGGGAGACCAAGAGATGTATACACTAAGCAGATTCAGAAGGATGTAGGTTGCAGTAGACACTGGGAGATGAAGAAGCTTGCACGGAATAGATTAGCATGGAGAGCTGTATCAAACCAGTCTCTGGACTGAAGACCACAACAACATCTGTGTTGTTGTCCAGAACAATGCAATTGTGTAATTACGAAAATGCTATCTGATAAAATGAATCGCCAACACTGAAGCTACCGTGCGAGGTGGCGCAGTGGTTAGCACACTCGACTCGGATTCGGGAGGACGATGGTTCAACCCCGCGTCCGCCTATCCTGATGAGGTTTTCCGTGATTTGTCTAAATCGCTTCAGGCAAATGCCAGAGTTGTTCCTTTGATAAGGCACTGCCGATTTCTTTCCTCATCCATCCCTAATCCGAGGCCGGCCGGAGTGGCCAAGCGGTTCTAGGCGCTACAGTCTGGAACCGCGCGACCACTACGGTCGCAGGTTCGAATCCTGGCTCGGGCATGGATGTGTGTGATGTCCTTAGGTTAGTTAGGTTTAAGTAGTTCTAAGTTCTAGGGGACTGATGACCTCAGAAGTTGAGTCCCATAGTGCTCAGAGCCATTTGAATCTAATCCGAGCTTGTAATTTGTCTCTGATGACATCGTTGTCGACGGGCCATTAAACGCTAGTCTCTTACTCCTCCTCCTCGATAACTCAAACTGTATCTGTATCATAAGCAACGTCAACAAATCAATTATAAAGCGAAACCTAAAGCGATAGATAAGCGATCCTGTGGAATTTTGTGTTGTGCAACGCAATACTTCAATGTGTGACGTCAAAATACGTGACCTGCAGTTCCAACACACAAACTAACAGGATAAAATGTTACATAAATTTAGCAAACGAATTTTTAAATAATAAATAACCCAACTGTTTACTCAAACAATCTGACCAAACAAGTTAAAAAAAAATGGCTCTGAGCACCATGGGACTCAACTGCTGAGGCCATTAGTCCCCTAGAACTTAGAACTAGTTAAACCTAACTAACCTAAGGACATCACAAACATCCATGCCCGAGGCAGGATTCGAACCTGCGACCGTAGCGGTCTTGCGGTTCCAGACTGCAGCGCCTTTAACCGCACGGCCACTTCGGCCGGCCCAAACAAGTTCCCAACACTGCTCTCTAAAACAAAAGACTGCCTGCATATGGAATGAAATCTGAACTGAACTTTGCCTAATTTGACGTGATAGTGAATTTTGAAAAGCAAAGCTAACTGACTGGTCTCACTGAATCCTGACTGCACTGTTAAACCGACCCTAACCAATTTTTGTGGCAAGAGACTCTCGGTATTGCTGTAAGTGATGAATACAAAATATGCAGCGCACCAGCAAACAAGGTAAATAGGAAACAAAAGGCCTTGTGCATTGCAATTCGAGGACGTGGAACTATTCTAACCAGCTCATGCTTCAACCTTACTCTGTTCCGCAAAGCGCAATGCTGCGACACAAATAATCAGAAAATATGAAATTCTTTCGTGAGTGGATAATGATGAAATGCGAAATATCTAAATGATTAAAAGTAATTTATCCATTAAAAACTGTTTTCCGAAAACTGATAGTCATACCTCAACAATTAAAATGATATTTACAAAAATATTTAAAATTTAAAACAAAGTATTCTCTACCATGAAATTAACTACCGAAAATGGTAAAGGAGTTCTAAAACTAACTTCTGAGTGCAAGCCATGTGATCTGACAAATTTTCTTACACAAGTCTGAACAATGAAACTGACTGGCCCAGGCCAATAAAGAAAAATTCCGTTATCCTAATATATCGTAACTATGAGGCAAGCAAGCAGTGCAGTAACGCCTAACCTGAAAAGATCCAATTAATCTTTACAAAGTCATGTTTCACAATCCATCGCCCTTGTAATTTTCTCTCTGTACTATGAAAGCTGTTTGAAGACAGCTGAGAAGCGTAACAAACGCTTGACGCTCTTACTAGTTTCTCTTAGAACGCTTACATCAACGACAGTGCTGCTCACAACCAAAGATCACACTGCTTGTACTCAGGATCTCTATGACGTAACATATCGAATATAGAAGAATACTGTTTGAAAAATGTTTAGTGTACACGTATGAAATATAACACATTAAAAGAAAATCTAAAGCTCACATAACTTTTGTTGAGTGCCAAAAAGTAAACTAGAAACCTTACAGTTACAAAAAAAGGAGTATCTTGGGGTGGGTACATTTCCATTACCGTAATATTGATTCCATTGTTTATAAAAGCTGTCGATACTAATTTACATCTCAGTTATGCATTACATACCATCACATACTTCCATAACTAAATGTTTCATTCGGTGTGCATCGTAACTAATAAAAGTATTTCTTTTGAGCTATAGTCTACTACAACACATTTGCCTTACACAGTAGCAATAATGATTCGGCATCACATGGTCCGTTTTAAAATAAAGGAAGGAATTAAAACAAAATGGGAAGCTAATCAACCAAACTACATTTTATACTTCTTTTTTGCAGTAAGAGTGTAACAAAAGTATTCCAGAACTGGTTGACATTTTATTAAAGATGTTTCATTCATTATTCTGCGTTTATCTACCTGTCTCCTGATTCTCCTGGTATAGTTAGCTTTGCTAAATACATTTTATTTAAAGAAATATGATAAAATTACAATACCTACTAAGAATGTATTGCGTCAAATATCTATACACCTGAAAAGTACTTATAATAGCCCGACTACCTCCACCACCTTTTCTTCACTTTTGAAACAACAGTTTTATGTTCCCAAAAAAAATTTTCTTAGAAACATTATTGAAACTAGAAATATTTCGCATTTTATAATGTTCTTTTGTGACATTCAATAATATGTGAATAAATAAATCTGTGTTCTTGTAACCCTAATTCTCAGGGTTCTAAAGATATATATTTTTCTCAAAATTAATGTGCAGATTATGAAAGTAACAAAACTAGGATGTTCCTGTTTCCAAAACACTCTCGTGGGAAACGGGCATTGCGTGCCAGTGCAGAGAGTAATATTTAGGTTTCCACCTGTATAAATAATATGCCAGTCAGTCTACGATTAACTTTCTGCCTAAAAGATTCTATCGCTCTCATCTGAGGATGTTCGTTATTTGTGTGCAGGAAGGTTATCAACAACAGATCTAACATCAATAAATGACGAAAAACGCGAAGAAAGATGTTTCTGTCGTCACATAATAAATCCACCTTAGACAACGAGCAGAAAGCAAGAGAGAAATTTCAGTAAAACGCATTTTGATTATAATTATTTGTTCCCAGTGATATTCTACTAGCGCAAGAATTGTGCAATTCACTCACTTTGTTTTTGTGTATAACATCGTTCCATACTGATTGGGACGGAATACCTTCATGTTTGTATTATCATATTGATTACATCCTACATAAAGGCTTTCTGTAAAATAATATTTAAAACTTGTATCAAATTATGGGTGTGGAACACTGAGACTGAAGTGGATGAAGATTATCAGAAATGACTGCAGCCAGTCATCTGTGATAATTTGCAATAACTATTTAACTGTTAGTTATTTAGGTGTTATGTGCATCATAATTCCAACCTCTCGCCATGCCATGCAGTGAGTCAGTTTTACAACAACATTGTGACAATTTACATGTTTAATTAACGATTTCTTAACACATACAGAAATCGGAGAACATGTTCAAAGATTTTTATGGCTGAGTTAATACCTTTCTGACTAACACTAAGTGGATGGTGTAAGTCACTTCTCCTTCTAGTATTATGTGTATGAAACTAATGTTGCTTTGAAACTGTCATTGATTGTTGGCAACAAAATTCCTAAGTAAATGTCTGTGATGCTGTTGTCAGCATAGGGCTGTCTTGAAAAAAAGTCCTACAGTGGTTACACATGTTATTATCCTTACTACATGTTTCTGTACAAAAACAGTTCGCCTAGTGATAATTAACCCTAAAACGTATTGTCATCAGGTATTAGTAAGTGAAAATAGGAAAAATACATTAATTTTTCAATTTGCTAAATCTGATATTGTTTATAACTCAGAAGTTGCAGAGCTAAGGTGTTTTAAGAAGATCTCTGACATCTGATTTCCAGTTCAGCTTCTCATCAATGCGAGCAGCTAAGATGTTGATGTTGTGCACATCATGTATGTGTTATTGTGGTCTTCAGTCCAGAGACTGGTTTGATGCAGCTCTCCATGCTACTCTATCCTGTGAAAGCCTCACCATCTCCGACGGCAACCTACATCCTTCTGAATCTACTTTATTTATTCATCTCTTGGTCTCCCTCTACGATTTTTACCCCCCAAGCTTCCCTCCAGTGCTAAATTGGCGATCCCTTGGTGCATCAGAATGTGTGCTATCAACCGATCCCTTCTTCTGGTCAGGTTGTACCACAAATTTCTCTTCTCCCCAGTTCTATTCAGTACCTCCTCATTAGTTATGTGATCTACCGACCTAATCTTCAGGATTCTTTTGTAACACCACATTAGAAAAACTTCAATTTTCTTCTTGCCTAAACTGTTCATCACACATGTTTCATTTCCATTCGTGCCTACACTCCATATAGATACTTTCAGAAATGACTTCCTGAAGCTTAAATCTGTGCTCGATGTTAGTTCGACTAGATTGCATTATCCTCGCTTTGCTTTAGTTGATGTTCATCTTATATCCTCCTTTCAGCACACTGTCCATTTCGTTCAACTGCTCATCGAAGTTGTTTGCTAGCTGCGATATAATTAGAGTGTTGTCGGCAAACTTCAAAGTTTTTATTTCTTGTCCCTGAACTTTAATTCCTATTCCAAATTTTTCATAGGTTTTCTTTACGACTTCTTCAATGTACAAATTGAATAACACCCTGTCTCATTTTCTTGTCAACCACTGCTGCAGATGTTGTGCTACAGACGCGAAATTTAACTGACAGGAAGAAGATGCTGTGATATGCAAACGATGAGCTTTTCAGAGCATTTACACAAGGTTTGCGCCGGTGGCGACACCTACAACGAGCTGACATGAGGAAAGTTTCCAACCGATTTCTCATACACAAACAGCAGTTGGCCGCCGTTGCCTGGTGAAACGTTGTTGTGATGCCTCGTGTAAGGAGGAGAAATGCGTACCAACACGTTTCCGACTTTGATAAATGTCAGATTGTAGCCTATCGCGATTGCGGTTTATCGTGTCACGACATTGCTGCTCGCGTTGGTCGAGATCCATTGACTGTAAGCAGAATATGGAATCGGTGGGTTCAGGAGGGTAATACGGAACTCCGTGCGGGATCCAAACGGCCTCGTATTACTAGCAGTCGAGATGACAGGCATCTTATCCGCACGGCTGTAACGGATCGTGAAGCCACGTCTCGATCCCTGAGTCAAGAGATGGGGTCGTTTTCAAGACGACAACCATCTGCACGAACAATTCGACGACGACTGCAGCAGCATGGACTATCAGCTCGGAGACCGTGGCTGTGGTTACCCTTGACGCTGCATCGCAGACAGGAGCGACTGCGATGGTGTACTCAACGACGAACCCGGGTGTACGAATGGCTAAACGTCATTTTTTCGGATGAATCCAGGTTATGTTTACAGCATCACGATGGTCGTGTCCGTGTTTGGTGACATCGCGGTGAACGCACATTGGAAGCGTGTATTCATCAAAACTAGACATGATAGTCTCAATGGGAATTCCGCGATCGTTGATTAAATAAAATATGGCGTTTCAGTCTTCGATAGCTATTCTTTATTTTCAGTTACCGGTTTCGGCCTAGCTGCCCATCTTCAGATCATATATCGTAGCTGTAGAGTAACTTGTCCATACAGAGCACTCGGTTCGTTGTCGTAAGTAAAGTTATGACAACGAACCGAGTGTTCTGTACGGACAAGTTACTCTGTAACTACAGTATATGATCTGAAGATGGGCAGCTAGCCCGAAACCGGTAACTGAAAATAAAGAATAGAGATCGAAGACTGAAACGCCATATTTTATTTAAGCGTGTATTAGTCATCGCCATACTGGCGTATCACCCGGCGTGATGTTATGGGGTGCCATTGGTTACACGTCTCGGTCACCTTTTGTTCCCATTGACGGCACTTTAAACAGTGGACGTTACATTATAGATGTGTTACGACCCGTTGCTCTACCCTTCATTCGATCTGCGATAATGCACGATCGCATGTTGCAGGTCCTGTACGGGCCTTTCTGGATACAGAATATGTTCGACTGCTGCCGTGACCAGCACATTCTCCAGATCTCTCACCAACTGAAAACGTCTGGTCAATGGTGGCCGAGCAACTGACTCGTCACAATAGGCCAGTCACTACTCTTGATGAACTGTGGTATCGTGTTGAAGCTGCATGGGCAGATGTACCTGTACACGCCACACTCTGTTTGACTCAATGCCCAGGCGTATCAAGGCCGTTATTGCGGCCAGAGGTGGTTGTTCTGGGTACTGATTTCTCAGGATCTATGCACCCAAATTGCGTGAAAATGTAATCACATATCAGTTCTAGTATAATATATTTGTCCAATGAATACCCGTTTATCATATGCATTTCTTCTTGGTGTAGCAATTTTAATGGCCAGTAGTGTACCTCTTGCGACGCACCGTGTCGTGATTCGCGGCGTATAAGGCGAAAGCCGTCTACGGACTGTCTATTGTCACGTCCTTCACAGACTCTACAGTAGAACGGTAGTGTTAACATCTCCACCGCTGAGCTACCAATTGCCGCCATGCGAGTGCACGGATTGCGGCAGCCAAGGCTGCACTCCAGGAACGAGTGACAACATGAGCGTGACGCGGACGACCTTGTCCGTAGTCAGTGAAGGCCACAGACCGGGACACCGGTAGCCGGACGCTGGTGGACAATGGTCTGTGCCACGAACCAGAACGACAGACTCTCAGCACAAATGGTCTGGATGCGACGTTCTCGTTCTTAAGGTTCCGTAACTCAGTCGGTAAAAACGCAAAGCTTGTAGCATCGCTTTGTTGTCCGGCCGCCTGTTAAGACCAACACAATCAAAAGATGCGGCCATTTGTATCACATACTATACTACTCGAAAATTCACTCGTCAAAACTATGCTGTACTTCACGTCGGGGTAGTATCATGAAATTTGTCAAGAACCAATGTTTCACAGCGGAAGTAAAGTAAAAAATCCGAAAAGTGTTAGTTTTTTAATTACTTGTCGTTTTTTGCCTGTCTGTCCGTATCATAAGACCTCTTTCTCTCAGGAACGGGTAGACTTACCAAGTTCAAATTTATGTGACGTACTAACGTCCACAGTCGCTAGGTGGTGTGAAACATTTAAGCTTGTAAGTCAAGGCAAATAAAAAAAATACGGTCATATTTTGAGACCCTAAAAGTTACTCTTCAGGATCTATACTAAACTTCCCGTTTAGCAAGATCGTAAGAGATGGAAAAGAGCCACCGTGGTACAACAACCGAGTTAGAAAACTGCTGCGGAAGCAAAGGAAACTTCATAGCAAACGTAAACATAGCGAAAGCCTTGCAGACAAACAAAAATTACGCGAAGCGAAATATAGTGTGAGGAGGTTCAAATGGCTCTGAGCACTATGGGACTTAACTTCTGTGGTCATCAGTCCCCTAGAACTTAGAACTACTTAAACCTAACTAACCTAATGACATCACACACATCCATGCCCGACGCAGGATTCGAACCTACGACCGTAGCGGTCGCGCGGTTCCAGACTGAAGCGCCTAGAACCGCTCGGCCACACCGGCCGGCCAGTGTGAGGAGGGCTATGCGAAAGGCGTTCAACTAATTCGAAAGTAATGTTCTGTGTACTGACTTGGCAGAAAATCCTAAGAAATTTTGGTATTATGTCAAAGCGGTAGGTGGATCAAAACAAAATGTCCAGACACTCTGTGACTAAAATGATAATGAAACAGAGGATGATAGACTAAAGGCCTAAATACTAAATGTCTTTTTCCAAAGCTGTTTCACAGAGGAAGACTGCACTGTAGTTCCTTCTCTAGATTGTCGCACATATGATAAAATGGTAGATATCGAAACAGACGGCAGAGGGATAGAGAAACAATTAAATTCGCTCAAAAGAGGAAAGGCCGCTGGACCTGATGGGATACCAGTTCGATTTTACACAGAGTACGAGAAGGAACTTGCTCCCCTCCTTGCAGTGGTGTACTGTATGTCTAGAAGAGCGTAGCGTTCCAAAGGATTGGAAAAGGGCGCAGGTCATCCCCAATTTCAAGAAGGGACGTCTAACAGATGTGCAGAACTGTAGACCTATATCTCTAACGTCGATCAGTTGTAGAATTTTGGAACACGTATTATGTTCGAGTATAATGGCTTTTCTGGAGACTAGAAATCTACTCTGTAGGAATCAGTATGGGTTTTGAATAGGCGCTATTCGTCCACGAGACTCAGAGGGCTATAGACACGGGTTCCCAGGTAGATGACGTGTTTCTTGACTTCCGCAAGGCGTTCGATACAGTTCCCCACAGTCGTTTAATGAACAAAGTAAGAGCATATGGACTATCAGACCAATTGTGTGATTGGATTGAAGATTTCCTAGATAACAGAACGCAGCATGTCATTCTCAATGGAGAGAAGTCTTCCGAAGTAAGAGTGATTTCGGGTGTGCCGCAGAGGAGTTGCTATTCACAATATACATAAATGACCTTGTGGATAACATCGGAAGCTCACTGAGGCTTTTTCGGATGATGCTGTAGTATATCGTGAGGTTGTAACAATGGAAAATTGTACTGAATTGCAGGAGGATCTCCAACGAATTGACGCATGCTGCAGGGAATGGCAATTGAATCTCAATGTAGACAAGTGTAATGTGCTGCGAATACACAGAAAGAAAGATCCCTTATCATTTAGCTACAATATAGCAGGTCAGCAACTAGAAGCAGTTCATTCCATAAATTATCTGGGAGTGATTTAAAATGGAATGACCATATAAAGTTGATCGTCGGTAAAGCAGATGCCAGACAGAGATTCATTGGAAGAATCCTAAGGAAATGCAATCCGAAAACAAAAGAAGAAGGTTACAGTACGCTTGTTCGCCCACTGCTTGAATACTGCTCAGCAGTGTGGGATCCGTACCAGATAGGGTTGACAGAAGAGATAGAGAAGATCCAACGGAAAGCAGCGCTCTTCGTTACAGGATCATTTAGTAATTTCGAAAGAGTTACGGAGATGATAGATAGACCTCTGTGGAAGACTCTGCAAGAGTGACGCGCAGTAGCTTGGTACAGGCTTTTGTTGAAGTTTCGAGAACATACCTTCACCGAGGAGTCAAGCAATATATTGCTCCCTCCTACGTATATCTCGCGAAGAGACCGTGAGGATAAAATCAGAGGGATTAGAGCCCAGACAGGGGCATACCGACAATCTTTCTTTCCACGAACAATACGAGACTGGAATAGAAGGGACAACCGATAGAGGTATTCAAAGTACCCTCCGCCACACACCGTCAGGAGGCGTTCGGAGTATGGATGTAGATGTAGATGTAGATGTCCGTATCTTAAGATCACTTTTTCTCAGGAACGGGTAGACGTATCAAGATCAAATTTATGTGACGTACTAAGGTCCACAGTCGCTTGGTGGTGTGAAACACAACGCAGTAAAAAACTACGGTCATATTTTGAGACCCTAAAACCTACTCACCAGGATCTATACTAAACTTCCAGTTGACCTATAATCATGAAATTTAGTGAGAAGCAAGGATTCACAGTGCAAATACAGGAAAAAAGAATAGATGTTAAATTTTCATTATATCATGCAAAAAAAAATATATTTTTGCCATTAGAACTAACATTGCACTCATAATCTGTCAGATGGATTGCAGCCATGTTTTAGTACGTAAAATAAAAAATATGTTATTAAATCTTCTCTCTGCACATGTATAGACTGGAGTCACCTTCTCGCTGCTTTTTCATGTCCTGGTTGATCTCAGGAACTCAGATTGTGATATGGTCTCGGAATTCATCGGAACAGTATCTTGCAAGTATCGATATCGACAGCAGGCAAAAACTGTTGACATTCTTAATTCGAAGGCTGCATGATCTATGTGGATGGTAGGCAACGAAAATCTGGTAAGTCCAGCCAACCCGTGAAAATTCGCAATTGCAGTAACAAGTAACTCCATAATAAAAGAGATTACTGAAAATGCATGGATTATTCTAATCTGTTCTACGTTCTGGCCTGCTGGCCGGTGTGGCCGTGCGGTTAAAGGCGCTTCAGTCTGGAACCGCGTGACCGCTACGGTCGCAGGTTCGAATCCTGCCTCGGGCATGGATGTGTGTGATGTCCTTAGGTTAGTTAGGTTTAAGTAGTTCTAAGTTCTAGGGGACTGATGACCACATATGTTAAGTCCCATAGTGCTCAGAGCCAGCCACGTTCTGGCCAGGTCAGCTGAGGCTGCTAATGTGCTGCTTCCTGGACTCAGGTAATCGCGCCGGCCCCGGATCGAATCAGCCCTGCGGATTAACGACGAGGGCCGGTGTGCCAGCCAGGCTGGATGTGGTTTTTACGCGGTTTTCCACATCCCACTAGGTGAGTACTGGGCTGGTTCCCATGTCACACCTCAGTTACACGACTCGCAGACACAGACATTTGAAAAACGTTCGCACTAGACACAGACAGCTGGGGGACACTAATTCCGTCCGTGGGGAGGGGGGGGTTACGGGTTGCCGACGGAAAGGTCATCCGGCCATCCTCTGACACTAACGTCGCCAAATCCATAGTAACAGGGCCGACCCCATGTTGAAGTGGGACAAAGTCCATAGAAGTTATATATATATATATATATATACATATATATATATATATATATATATATATATATATATATATATATAAGGTGATCAAGAAGTCAGTATAAATTTGAAAACTGAATATATCATGGAATGATGTCGATAGAGAGGTACAAATTGACACACACATGCTTGGAATGACATGGGGTTTTATTAGAACAAAAAAAATACAAAAGTTCAAAAAAATGTTCGACAGATGGCGCTTCACCTGATCAGAATAGTAATAATTAGCATAACAAAGTAAGACAAAGCAAAGATGATGTTCTTTACAGGAAATGCTCAATATGTCCACCATCACTCCTCAACAATAGCTGTAGTCGAGGAATAATGTTGTGAACAGCACTGTAATGCATGTCCGGAGCTATGGTGAGGCATTGGCGTCGGATGTTGTCTTTCAGCATCCCTAGAGATGTCGGTCGATCACGGCACACTTGCGGCTTCAGGTAACCCCAAAGCCAATAACAGCACGGACTGAGGTCTGGGGACCTGGGAGACCAAGCGTGACGAAAGTGGCGGCTGAGCACACGATCATCACCAAACGACGCGCACAAGAGATCTTTCACGCGTCTAGCAATACGGGGAGCGCCATCCTGCATAAACATCGTACGTTCCAGCAGGTGTTTATCAGCCAGGCTGGGGATGATGCGATTCTGTAACATATAGGTGTACCTCTCACCCGCCACAGTAGCAGACATGTTTTGCTGTATAGCGCCATCTGTCGGACATTTTGTGCACTTTTTTTTTTGTTTTTTTTTTTTTTTTGTTCTAATAAAACCCCATGTTATTCCAAGCATGTGTGTCAATCTTTACCTCTATAGCTACATTATTCCGTGGTTTATTAAGTTTTCAAATTTATACTGACTTTTGATCACCCGATATATATAATTATGTCATAGGTGGCACAAAGATTCTTTCTTTCAAGTACCCGCACAGAAGAAAAATCGCAAGGGGTGAGGTCTGATGGCCTAGAAGGCCAAAATCAGTGGACAAGATGTTGTCTATCTCTCAAAGAAGATCCATCTATCAAAGGATATCTCAAATGGTATCTATCTCTCGACAGATACCACGAAAGTTATTGACATCTCGAAGGTAATTGACCTCTCGACAGCGTTCGATCTCGGAAACCATCGATCTCTCGAAAGAGATTAGTCATTGGAAATTTAATGATCTCTCTAAACATATTGATCCGTCGATAGGTATCAGCCGCTCGAAAGCTATTGATCACATGAAAGCTATCAATATATATCGAGGTATAAAGGTCTCCGGTAAACTGTCGATACACCGAAAGTTTTAGATCTCCTTAAATATTCCATTTATTCGTATGTTTTCGATATTACGAACAATATCGATGTATCGAAAGTTATAGACAACATGAGATTCATCGACATACATAATGTTTATGATCTATCGAAAATCACAGACATATCGAAACCAGCCGATCTATCAGGAAATACCTACATACTGGTAAATATCGATGTACCGTTGCCTTTCGACATGTCGTAAAGGTTCGATATATTGCTAAAGGTACATGTCAATAAATGTCGACATAACGTGAAATATCGAATTATTATGACATCGTTCTATATATGTACAATTACAATCGAAAATTATCGACATTTTGACTTATCGAGATAAACTGATAATTCGAAAGTCACCACCTTATCCAGAAATATCGATCTGATAGCAAGTACCATCTGTTTACATGTATTGTTCAAACGGAACGATTTATCAAAATGTAGATATCTCGAAAAATATCGAAATCACGACAGTCATCCTTGCATAGAAAGTTATTGATCTCCCGAAAGTTATCGACCTCTCTACATTTAACGGTCTATGAAACTTATTGATCTGTCGAAAAATGTCGACCTGTTGAATATTATTGATCTATCGAGAAATATCATTATCTCGAAGAATGTCAATAATCAGAGAACATCAATCTATCTAAAAATATTGATATATTTCGAAAAATATCCATCCCAAAAATATCTATATCTCGAAAAATATCTATATCTGAGAAATATCGATATCGCGTAAGTTATCGGTCTATCTAAAGTTGGATCTGCTATTTGGCAGCGGCACAAGGCAGTCATCATCTTCAACCCTTGTTCCACGAAGAGAGTCTTTCAGTTTCCCAAAGAGATGGTAGTCACATGGAGCCAGATTAGCACTGTAAGGCAGGTGTTTCAGTGTTATCAATCCGAGTTTTGCGATCGCTTCCATGGTTTTTTGACTGACATGTGGCCATGCATTGTCGTGCAACAGCAAAACATCCTGCTTTTGCCGATGTGGTCGTACACAACTCAGTCGAGCTTGAAGTTCCTTCAGTGTTGTCACATATGCATCAGAATTTATGGTGGTTCCACTTGGCATGATGTCCACAAGCAAGAATCCTTCGGAATCGAAAAACACCGTAGCCATACCTTTTCCAACAGGATGTGTGGTTTTGAATTTTTTTTCCTTGGAGCAGTCATTAGACACTGCGAAAGAGCAGGATGGAGCGCTCCGCGGAACTCACGGACTTCGAATGTGGTCAGATGACTGGGTGTCACTTGCGTCATATCTCTGTACGCGTGATCTCCACACTCCTAAATATCCCTATGTCAACTGTTTCCGATGTGGTAGTGAAGTGGAAACGTGAAGGGACATGTACAGCACAAAAGCGTACAGACAGACCTCGTCTCTTGACCGACAGAGACCGCCGACGATTGAAGAGGGTCGTAATGTGTAATAGGCAGACATCTATCCAGACCTTCACACAGGAAATCCAAACTGCATCAGGATAAACAGCAAGTACTATGACAATTAGTTGGTAGGTGAGAAAATTTGGATTTCATGATCGAGCAGCTGCTCATAAACCACACATCACGCTGGTAAATGCCAAACTATGACTCGCTTGGTGTAAGGAGCGTAAACATTGGTCAACTGAACAGTGGAAAAACGTTGTGTGGAGTAACCAATCACGGTACAGAATGTGGCGATACGATGGCAGGGTGTGGGTATGGCGAATGCATGGTGAACGTCATCTGCCAGAGTGTGTAGTGCCGACAGTAAAATTAGGAGGCGGTGGTGTCATGGTGCGGTCGTGTTTTCCATGGAGGGGGCTTACACCCCTTGTCGTTTTGCGCGTCACTATCACAGTGGGGAGTGGGTTGCAACTTTGCAAGGCCTTACTAGGGATTGTGCTTTTGAGTGTCAATATGGCCTCCCTTATTCAGATACTATGGTACGTGATGCAATTGCACAGAACGTTTCTGATGTTTGTATACGGGAACAGATTTTGAAACTAGTCAATCCCTCCCTTCAACAAGTGATGGGCATATTGGATCGGCAAGACACACTTGACTTTGCTCCGGAATCATTTGAAACTTCACCAGCCGTGTGTCACATTAACCAGCCCGCCGGGCGAGCTGCACGGAACAGTAAACAGCCCTCGCGCCTGGCCGCGCAGCTGCCGCCAAGCTCTCCGCCACGTGTGCCGTGCAAGCAAGCAAATGCAGTGAAATCATGCCCGCGGTGTGCTACTAGACATTCGCGTGAGAATTGCCTGTCACGCCAGGCTATTTGCTTTTTCTGTAATAAAAAAGGACATGTTCAAAGTGTTTGCCAGAAAAAGCTCCGATTGGACACTCACAACCATTCCAGGCCCTTTGCTTCACGCCGGCATCGGAATCGAACCCAGAATACTCAGGCCCATGAACCTTCGCCCATGGAAATTCGTGTAGTTCATTCCACTCCGCCCAGTGCCTCTCTCTCTAACAGTGACTGTGTTCGACCCACAAATAGTGTGCGTTGACATCGCCGGAAATCCCGTCAAGTCGCAAGTGATTCTGTACCAGTGTCAGTTCACGTTGCACGCGAAAGTCGCTTTTGTCGTCAGCAGGACAATAAACTTTTTGTAGATTTGGACATTAACGGCAAAGTGATCCCATTCCAGCTCGATACCGGAGCTACAGTTCACTGCTCAATCACGACACGTACAAACAACTGGGCACACCTCCGTTGCGTGCCGCAAATGTTAAGCTCAGTAGTTATTCAGGACAAGCAATCCCTGTGTTAGGACAGTGCAGCCTTCTTGCAACATACAAGGGACAAACAAAACTTGTGTCATTGTACATCCTGCGTTCTTCTTCTGCAGTGAACTTGTTTGGTTTAGATTTATTTCAGTTGTTTAACTTGTCTATAGTAAATCAGGTCCTATCAGTGAACCAGACTGTGCCTTCAGACAGTGTTTCTTGTCTATGTGAAGAGTTTGCAGACATTTTTGCACCGGGCCTTGGTTGCGCTAAGAACTATAAAGCACATTTGGAACTGAAAGTCAACGCGCAAACGAAATTTTTCAGAGCGCGCAATGTTCCCCACGCATTGCATGATGAGGTCGCAAGAACGTTAAACGATTTGGAATCACAAGGTGTGATTGAACGTGTGGAGGCTTCTCTCTGGGCATCACCCTTAGTAATTTTGTCAAAACCTTCCGGAAAATTGAGACTTTGTGTGGACTTCAAGGCAACAGCGAATCCACAACTAGTGATGGCAACTTTTCCTTTACCCCGCCCGGAAGATCTTTTTGACAAACTGTGCCCGGGTAAATATGTTTCGAAGTTGGACCTAGCAGATGCGTACTTGCAAATACCAGTGGACGAAGAATCCTAGCGCGTTTTGGTGGTTAACACGCATCTTGGTTTGTATCGATTCAAACGACCGCCATTCGGGTGTGCATCCGCCCCTGCATTGTTTCAGCAATATCTGCAAACTGTTTGTGCGTCGGTCCCTTCAGCAGCAAACTATCTGGACGATATCGTGATCTCCGGAAAGACGGAAGAAGAACATTTAGCCAATCTCGGAACATCATTTAAGGTCTTGCGACAAAATGGTCTTCGCTTGCGGAAGGACTAATGTGTGTATTTTGCTCGTGACTTACCATATCTGGGACATGTACTCAATGCCCAAGGCATACATCCCAGTCCAGAGCACCTCCGTGCCATACAACACTTGCCTTCGCCGCAGAATTTGAAGCAGCCACAGAGTGTGCTGGGAAAAATCAATTACTACCATAAATATGTGCGCCACGCCTCTTCCATTTCAGCTCCGCTTCATCGCTGACGCCGTAAAGGTGTTCCGTTCGTCTGGACGACGGAATGCGAACGCGCCTTTCGCCAGTTGAAATCGGCGTTGCTTTCCAATACTTGCCTTACGCCATTCGATCCCCGGAAGCCCCTTTTGTTGAGGGTGGATGCATCGGATTTCGGGATCGGTGCTGTGCTTGCGCACAAAGATGGATCGCATGATCGCCATATTGCCTTTCTCGTATTTGGTGTTACTAAGTTTCATGATTTCTTGTATGGTCGTCACTTTACCATCATCACAGACCACAAACCTTTGACATCGCTTTTTCATCCGAACAAGCCTGTCCCTCCACGTACTGCACAGAAATTCATTCGCTGGTCAATTTTCCTCTCGCAGTACCGCTACGATATCTTGTATAGGTCCACTGTTAAGCACGGAAACGCCGATGCGTTGTCCCGTTTGCCTGTTGCTGAGGATAGAGCACTCGATTCCTCCGAACTTGCTTGCATGTTCATTGATTCGGAAACCGATGACGTGGTCGACTCGTTTCCGATTGATTTTCGTCGTGTAGCTACAGCCACAGCTGCAGACCCTGTCCTTGCTACCGTTCTGCGTTTTGTTGCTACGCAATGGCCCTTGTCGAAGTCACGGATCGAGGATCCGTTGGTTCGCCGATATTTTGCTCACAAGGAGAGACTTTTGTACGACGTGGTGTTTTGCTGTTGCGTTTTGATAATGATCAGTCCAGGGTCGTGGTGCCACGTTCGTTACAGTCCTCTGTCTTACGGCTTCTCCACCAAGGACATTGGGGTATAGTGAGAACGAAACAACTTGCTCGTCAGCACTGTACTTGGTTCGGAATCGATGCCGCGATTACGAATATGTGCTCTTCTTGCATGGTGTGTGCCGAACAACAATCAGCACCACCGCGGAAATTCTTTGCATGGCCAAAAGCCACTTCCCCTTGGCAACGCTTACACATCGATTTTGCTGGTCCATTCTGGAATGCTCGATGGTTGATTGTGGTAGATTCATTCAGTAATTTTCCTTTTGTTGTCCGGATGTCTTCCACGACGTCTTCTGCCACCATGCAAGCGTTATCCGCTATCTTTTGCATTGAAGGTCTTCCACAGACTATTGTTTCCGACAATGGCCCACAATTCATGTCCGCAGAATTTCAGTCATTCTGCAAGGCCAATGGTATTCAACATCTGGCGTCCGCGCCGATTTCGCCGCAGTCAAACGGTGCCGCTGATCGTTTGGTCAGGACTTTCAAGTCACAGATGTTGAAGTTGAAAGAGTCTCATTCTGGGGAGGACGCGTTATTGCTCTTTTTGTCCACGTATCGCTCTCAGCCCCGAGATGGTCGCTCGCCGGCTGAGTTGCTCCACGGTCGCCCTCATCGCACCTTGATGTCTTTGCTACATCCGCCGCATCAGGTTCCTGTGCAGCGGCAGACACCTGCTTTTGCCCCAGGCGACGTTGTATAGTATCGCAACTATCGCGGTTCACGGCGTTGGCCCGCAGGGTGCATTCTTCGCTGCCTCGGCCGCGTTATGTATCTGGTTTTGGGGGCCTCTGGTGAGGTGCGTCGGCATCTCAATCAGCTGCGCCTCTGTCGTCGCACGGGTTCTGCCGCTCCCCGTCTGCTTTCAGCGACGGTGCCGTCCGACCAGCGCCCTGGGGACCTATCAACTGGCTCGCCTCATCCCCAGGTGTTACCGACGCTGCCTTCCATTTTGCCCCATGGCGACGCGCCGCCGCCACCGCCGCCGCCTGTTCTCCCGCCGGCGACGCCCGCAGTGGACGCGTCGCTGCAACCGCCGGGCGCCTCCCTGGGTCACGCGCCGCCGATCGCTTCCCGTGACCCGTTGTCCTACGCCATGGACTTCTTGCCCGCTCCGGACCAAAGGACGTCTTCGCCCGTCGGGTGCCCCGACCCGATGGTGGTCGACCCTTCGGCCCCTCCTGTCTCTCTACGGGCGCGTACACCGCATGTTGGCGTGCACCCTGGACTAGGTTTTCAGGCGTTTCCTAGCTCCCCTCGGACCGCATGGCAGGGTGCGGGTGGCACAGCCTCGCCTGTTGTTAGGCTCCCCACCTCGTCGCATACGTCAACATGGGGTCCTCCCCACGGCGGGTGGAAGCCTTATACCACAACCGTACGCTGATTTGCGGGGGAGGAATGTGGTGTCACCGCCAGACACCACACTTGCTAGGTGGTAGCCTTTAAATCGGCCGCGGTCCGTTAGTATACGTCGGACCCGCGAGTCCCCACTGTCAGTGATTGCAGACCGAGCGCCGCCACACGGCAGGTCTAGAGAGACTTCCTAGCACTCGTCCCAGTTGTACAGCCGACTTTGCTAGCGATGGTTCACTGACAAATTACGCTCTCATTTGCCGAGACGATAGTTAGCATAACCTTCAGCTACGTCATTTGCTACGACCTAGCAAGGCGACATTATCATTTGCTATTTATCTTGTGATGCAGGTACAGTCAGACCGATGTTTACCAATTACGGATTAAAGTTAAGTATTCCAGAAGCTACGTACTTTTTTTACTAGACTCAACTCCTTTAACTGTTCCAGACCTCGCGCCACCCTTGTGAGCTTAAACGCGTGCCTTTCGGCTACCTCATAGTGGCTTGGCTGTCTTGCCAAGTCACAACACTATAGAACACCTTTGGGATGTTTAGGAACGCCGACTTGGTGCCAGGCCCCACAGACCTACATCGACACCTCTCCGCAGAGCAGCACTCCATGATGAATGGGCTGCCATTCCCCAAGAAACCTTCCAGCACCTGATTGTACGTATGCCTGCGAGAGTGGAAGCTGTCATCAAGGCTAAGGGTGGGCCAACACTATACTGAGTTCCAGCATTACCGATGGAGGGCGCCACTAACTTGTAAGTCATTTTCAGTCAGGTGTCCGGACACTTTTCATCACATAGTATACTTGAAGGTAATTAAAGTACAGGTACACGATTTCAGTTTGGCGGCTCTTTTATAAGTTAGCGTTTTCCGTAACTACACCATTTACATTGTTTAGGATTAGAACACAGACACACGATGTTGTTGTTGGTGTGGTCTTCAGTCCTGAGACTGGTTTGATGCAGCTCTCCATGCTACTCTATCCTGTGCAAGCTTCTTCATCTCCCAGTACCTACTGCAACCTTTTTTTTTTCTTTGGTCATCAGTCTACTGACTGGTTTGATGCGGCCCGCCGGCCACGAATTCCTTTCCTGTGCTAACCTCTTCATCTCAGAGTATCACTTGCAACCTACGTCCTCAATTATTTGCTTGACGTATTCCAATCTCTGTCTTCCTCTACAGTTTTTGCCCTCTACAGCTCCCGCTAGTACCATGGAAGTCATTCCCTCATGTCTTAGCAGGTGTCCTATCATCCAGTCCCTTCTCCTTATCAGTGTTTCCCACATATTCCTTTCCTCTCCGATTCTGCGTAGAACCTCCACATTCCCTTCCTTATCAGTCCACCTAATTTTCAACATTCGTCTATAGCACTACATCTCAAATGCTTCGATTCTCTTCTGTTCCGGTTTTCCCACAGTCCATGTTTCACTACCATACAATGCTCTGCTCCAGACGTACATCCTCAGAAATTTCTTCCTCAAATTAAGGCCGGTATTTGATATTAGTAGACTTCTCTTGGCCAGAAATGCCTTTTTTGCCATAGCGAGTCTGCTTTTGATGTCCTCCTTGCTCCGTCCGTCATTGTTTATTTTACTGCCTAGGTAGCATAATTCCTTAACTTCATTGACTTCGTGACCATCAATCCTGATGTTAAGTTTCTCGCTGTTCTCATTTCTACTACTTCTCATTACCTTCGTCTTTCTCCGATTTACTCTCAAACCATACTGTGTACTCATTAGACTGTTCATTCCGTTCAGCAGATCATTTAATTCTTCTTCACTTTCACTCAGTATAGCAATGTCATCAGCGAATCGTATCATTGATATCCTTCCACCTTGTATTTTAATTCCACTCCTGAACCTTTCTTTTATTTCCATCATTGCTTCCTCGATGTACAGATTGAAGAGTAGGGGCGAAAGGCTACAGCCTTGTCTTACACCCTTCTTAATACGAGCACTTCGTTCTTGATCGTCCACTCTTATTATTCCCTCTTGGTTGTTGTACGTATTGTATATGACCCGTCTCTCCCTATAGCTTACCCCCACTTTTTTCAGAATCTCGAACAGCTTGCACCATTTTATATTGTCGAACGCTTTTTCCAGGTCGGCAAATCCTATGAAAGTGTCTTGATTTTTCTTTAGCCTTGCTTCCATTATTAGCCGTAACGTCAGAATTGCCTCTCTCGTCCCTTTACTTTTCCTAAAGCCAAACCGATCGTCACCTAGCCCATTCTAAATTTTCTTTTCCATTCTTCCGTATATTATTCTTGTAAGCAGCTTCGATGCTTGAGCTGTTAAGCTGATTGTGCAATAATTCTCGCACTTGTCAGCTCTTGCCGTCTTCGGAATTGTGTGGATGATGCTTTTCCGAAAGATGGTATATCGCCAGACTCATATATTCTACACACCAACGTGAATAGTCGTTTTGTTGCCACTTCCCCCAATGATTTTAGAAATTCTGATGGAATGTTATCTATCCCTTCTGCCTTATTTGATCTTAAGTCCTCCAAAGCTCTTTTAAATTCCGATTCTAATACTGGATCCCGTATCTCTTCTAAATCGACTCCTATTTCTTCTTCTATCACATCAGACAAATCTTCACCTTCATAGAGGCTTTCAATGTATTCTTTCCACCTATCTGCTCTCTCCTCTGCATTTAACAGTGGAATTCCCGTTGCACTCTTAATGTTACCACCGTTGCTTTTAATGCCACCAAAGGTTGTTTTGACTTTCCTGTATGCTGAGTCTGTCCTTCCGACAATCATATCTGTTTCGATGTCTTCACATTTTTCTGCAGCCATTTCGTCTTAGCTTCCCTGCACTTCCTATTTATTTCATTCCTCAGCGACTTGTGTTTCTGTATTCCTGATTTTCCCGGAACATGTTTGTACTTCCCCCTTTCATCAATCAGCTGAAGTATTTGTTACCATTGGTTTCTTCGCAGCTACCTTCTTTGTACCTGTGTTTTCCTTCCCAACTTCTGTGATGGCCCTTTTTAGAGATGTCCATTCCTCTTCAACTGTACTGCCTACTGCGCTATTCCTTATTGTTGTATCTATAGCGTTAGAGAACTTCAAACGTATCTCGTCATTCCTTAGTACTTCCGTATCCCACTTCTTTGCGTATTGCTTCTTCCTGACTAATGTCTTGAACTTCAGCCTACTCTTCATCACTACTTTATTGTGATCTGAGTCTATATCTGCTCCTGGGTACGCCTTACAATCCAGTATCTGATTTCGGAATCTCTGTCTGACCATGATGCAATCTAATTGAAATATTCCCGTATCTCCAGGCCTTTTCCAAGAATACCTCCTCCTCTTGTGATTCTTGAACAGGGTATTCGCTATTACTAGCTGAAACTTGTTACAGAACTCAATTAGTCTTTCTCCTCTTTCATTCCTTGTCCCAAGCCCATATTCTCCTGTAACCTTGACTATTAGATTTTCGCCCCCCTTTACGTACTGCATTACCCTTTCAATATCCTCATACACTTTCTCTATCTGTTCATCTTCAGCTTGCGACGTCGGCATGTATACCTGAACTATCGTTGTCGGTGTTGATCTGCTGTTGATTCTGATTAGAACAACCTGGTCACTAAACTGTTCACAATAACACACCCTCTGCCCTACCTTCCTAGTCATAACGAATCCTACACCTGTTATACCATTTTCTGCTGCTGTTGATACTACCCGATACTCATCTCACCAGAAATTCTTGTGTTCCCTCCACTTCACTTCACTGACCCCTACTATATCTAGATTGAGCCTTTGCATTTCCCTTTTCAGATTTTCTAGTTTCCCTACCACGTTCAAGCTTCTGACATTCCACGCCCCGACTCGTAGAACGTTATCCTTTCGTTGATTATTCAATCTTTTTCTCATGGTAACCTCCCCCTTGGCAGTCCCCTCCCGGAGATCCGAATGGGGGACTATTCCGGGATCTTTTGCCAATGGAGAGATCATCATGACACTTCTTCAATTACAGGCCACATGTCCTGTGGATACACGTTACGTGTCTTTAATGCAGTGGTTTCCATTGCCTTCTGCAACCTCATGTCGTTGATCATTGCTGATTCTTCCACCTTTAGGGGCAATTTCCCACCCCTAGGACAAGAGAGTGCCCTGAATCTCTATCCGCTCCTCAGCCCTCTTCGACAAGGACGCTGTCAGAATGAGGCTGACTTCTTATGCCGGAAGTCTTCAGCCGTCAATGCTGATTATTTATCAAAATTTAGGCAGTGGTGGGGATCGAACCCGGGACCGAAGACGTTTTGATGATGAATTAAAGACGCTACTCCTAGACCACGGGTACTGCAACCTACATCCTTCTGAATCCGGTTAGTGTATTCATCTCTTGGTCTCCCTCTACCATTTTTACCCTCCACAATGCCCTCCAATACTAAATTGGTGACCCCTTGATGCCTCAGAATATGCCCTACCAACGGATCCCTTCTTCTAGTCAAGTTGTGCCACAAATTTCTCTTCTCTCCAATTCTATTCAATACCTCCTCATTAGTTATGTGACCTAGCCATCTAATCTTCAGCATTCTTCTGTAGCACCACATTTCGAAAGCTTCTATTCTTTTCTTGTCTAAACCATTTTCATCCATGTTTCGCTTCCATACATGGCTACACACCAAACAAAATCTTTCAGAAATGACTTCCTGACACTTAAATCTATACTCGGTGTTAAAAAATTTCTATTCTTCAGAAACGCTTTCCTTGCCATTGTCAGTCTACATTTTATATTCTCTCTACTTCGCCCAGCATCAGTTATTTTCCTCCCCAAACAGCAAAACTCATTTACTACTTCAAGCGTCTCATTTCCTAATCTAATTCCCGCAGCATCACCCGATTTAATTCGACTACATTCCATTATTCTCGTTTTACTTTTGTTGATGTTCAATTTGTATCCTCCTTTCAAGACCATGTCCATTCCGTTCAGCTGCTCTTCCAGGTCCTTTGCTGTCTCTGACAGAATTACAATGTCATCGGCGAACCTCGAATTACTCCATGGATTTTAATTCCTACACCAAATTTTTCTTTTGTTTCCTCTACTGCTTGCTCAATATACAGATTGAATAACATCGGGGATAGGCTACAACCCAGTCTCATTCCCTTCCCAACCACTGCTTCCCTTTCATGTCCCTCGACTTTTGTAACTGCCATCTAGTTTCTGTACAAATTGTAAATAGCCTTTCGCTCCCTGTATTTTACCCCTGCCACCTTCATAATTTGAAAGAGAGTATTCCAGTCAACATCGTTAAAAGCTTTCTCTAAGTCTACAAATGCTAGAAACGTAGGTTTGCCTTTCCTTAATCTAGTTTCTAAGATAAGTCGTAGGGTCAGTATTGCCTCACGTGTTCCAACATTTCTACGGAATCGAAATTGATCTTCCCCGAGGTCGGCTTCTACCAGTTTTTCCATTCGTCTGTAAAGAATTCGTGTTAGTTTTTTGCAGCAGTGGCTTATTAAACTAACAATTCGGTAAAACTTTGAACATAGCTGCTGAGGTTCAGTGACCGTGTTAGAATTATATTCGAACAAATAAGCCCTCGGTCACAAATATTAAGTTAAAATTGACCTGGTTTCGACGCTACTATGAGCGTCGTCTTCAGAATTAGACTAACTGTTCTGAAATAGTCTCGTTGCAACCCTTGTTCACTAAAGTACGAGCAGCCCTTAGCGGCTCGCCATCTCACAACTGCTCATGACGTCGCCTTTCCGACTCAGATCTTTTTTAATATGTGATTTGTAAGTACTGCATCTCTTCCAGTCAGTACAAACTTTAATTTTATTAATGTACTATATACCTAATATGTTTCAGAACAGTTAGTCTAATTCTGAAGACGACGCTCATACTAGCGTCGAAACCAGGTCAATTTTGACTTAATATTTGTGACCGAGGGCTTATTTGCTCCAATATAATAGTTCGGTAATTTTCACACCTGTCAACACCTGCTTTCTTTGAGATTGCAATTATTATATTCTTCTTCAAGTCTGAGGGTATTTCTCCTCTCTCATACAACTTGCTCACCAGATGGTAAGAGTTTTGTTAGGCCTGGCTCTCCCAAGACTGTCAGTAGTTCTGATGGAATGTTGTCTACTCCCAGGGCCTTGTTTCGACCTAGGTCTTTCAGTGGTCTGTCAAACTCTTCACGCAGTATCATATCTCCAATTACATCTTCATCTACATTGCCTTCCATTTCTATAATATTGTCCTCAAGAACATTGTCCTTGTGTAGACCCTCCATATACTCCTTCCACCTTGCTGTTTTCCCTTATTTGCTTAGAACTGGGTTTCCATCTGAGCTCTTGATATTCATACAAGTGGCGCTCTTTTCTCCAAAGGTCTCTGTAATTTTCCTGTAGGCTGTATCTATCATACCCCTAGTGAGATAAGCCTCTACATCTTTACATTTGTCCTCTAGCCATGCCTGCTTAGCCATTTTGCACTTTCTGTCGATCTCATTTTTGAGACGTTTGTATTCCTTTTTGCCTGCTTCATTTACTGCATTTTTATATTTTCTCCTTTCGTCAATTAAATTGAATATATCTTCTGTTACCCAAGAATTTCTATTAGCCTTCGTCTTTTTACCTACTTGATCCTCTGCTACCTTCACTATTTCGTCTCTCAAAGCTACCCATTCCTACTGTATTTCTTTCCCCCATTCGTGTCAATCGTTCCCTAATGCTCTCCCTAAAGCTCTCTACAACCTCTGTTCTTTCAGTTTATCCAGGTTCCATCTAGTCAAATTTCCACCTTTTGCAGTTTCTCCAGTTTTAAAAAATAGCAATTCAGTTTACTCTAGTTTCAGTTCACCAAATTAAACATAAAAAAGTGACAAAAGTACCTATTATGTTACGCGGGAACCAACTTTAATCAACCGAAAATTTACATTATGTCGAAGAAAGATGCTCCGTTCTGAACCAATCGGCTGAGAATACATCGAGTAGCTGTAACAGGTCTTTGATTTACGAAACGAGCGGAAAATTAAATAGAGTTACACCACGCTTGTCGGTAGCTTCACGTTGGCATCGTGTCTCTTCCGTAAGTTTCTGTGTCGCAATGAAATTTTGGACGTCAAAATAACGTTTGAGGGTACTGTATTTTCCATTCCGCAGCGGTCGGTGGTGCAGATTCGCGCAGTTTGTTTCACCGCTGCACTGGCGTAGGACGCCGCGAGTACTGTGTAGTCGTTGATCACTCGCGCTGTAAAACTTGCCCCGAGCGACGGGAGGGAAAAAAGAGCAACGCACGCACATGCGTGAGGTCAGGTGCGTGATGGAGCACCGTGCGCCAGAGTTACGATCGTAGTTGCACAATGTTGTGTGTGTGTGTGTGTGTGTGTGTGTGTGTGTGTGTGTTGAGACACGCCTATTGGGAGTCTGTTATTTGTATTTGTGGAATTTGTACGAGGGTGGTTTGAAAAGTTCTCGGGACGGAATAGAAAAAAGTACTTCAGTGAAACTTTTTTTGTTTTTCAATGTAGTCTCCTTTTAGATAAATGCAGTTGGTGCAACGATGTTCCAGTGCCTTGATCCCATCTCGAAAATGAGTTTCCTCCAGGCCTGCAAAATAGATGTCAACTCTGGCTGTCAATTCTTCGTTTGAAGTGAATCTTCGCCCAGCAACAAAAATTTTCTGTTTTTCGAAGAGATGGAAGTCTGATGGAGCCATATTATCTACATCTACATCTACATCCATACTCCGCAAGCCACCTGACGGTGTGTAGCGGAGGGTACCTTCTATTCTAGTCTCGTATTGTTCGTGGAAAGAAGGATTGTCGGTATGCCTCTGTGTGGGCTCTAATCTCTCTGATTTTATCCTCATGGTCTCTTCGCGAGATATACGTACAAGGGAGCAATATACTGCTTGAGTCCTCGGTGAAGGTATGTTCTCGAAACTTCAAAAAAATCCCGTACCGAGCTTCTGAGCGTCTCTCCTGCAGAGTCTTCCACTGGAGTTTATCTGTCATCTCCGTAACGCTTTCGCGATTACTAAATGATCCTGTAACGAAGCGCGCTGCTCTCCGTTGGATCTTCTCTACCTCTTCTATCAACCCTATCTGGTACGGATCCCACACTGCAGAGCAGTATTCAAGCAGTGGGCGAACAAGTGTACTGTAACCTACTTCCTTTGGTTTCGGACTGCATTTCCTTAGGATTCTTCCAATGAATCTCGGTCTGGCATCTGCTTTACCGACTATTAATTTTATACGGTCATCCCATTTTAAATCACTCCTAATGCCCACTCCCAGATAATTTACGGAATTAACTGCTTCCAGTTGCTGACCTGATATATTGTAGCTAAATGATAAGGGATCTTTCTTTCTATGTATTCGCAGCACATTACACTTGTCTACATTGAGATTCAATTGCCATTCCCTGCACCATACGTCAATTCGTTGCAGATCCTCCTGCATTTCAGTACAATTTTCCATTGTTGCAACCTCTCAATATACCACAGCATCATCCGAAAAAGCCTCAGTGAACTTCCGATGTCATCCACAAGGACATTTATGTATATTGCGAATAGCAACGGTGCTACTACACTGCCCTGCGGCCCACCTGAAATCATTCTTACTTCGGAAGACTTCTCTCCATTGAGAATGACATGCTGCGTTCTGTTATCTAGGAACTCTTCAATCCAATCACACAGTTGGTCTGATATTCCATATGCTCTTACTCTGTTCGTTAAGCGACTGTGTGGAACTGTATCGAACGCCTTACGGAAGTAAAGAAACACGGCATCTACCTGGGAACCCGTGTCTATGGTCCTCTGAGTCTTGTGGACGAATAGCGCAAGCTGGGTTTCACACGATCATCTTTTTCGAAACCCATGCTAATTCCTACAGAGTAGATTTCTAGTCTCCAGAAAAGTCATTATACTCGAACGTAATATGTGTTCCAAAATTCTACAACTGATCTTGATGGAAGACGACTTTCTTCCTGGCTAAACCTGGCCTTTTTTTGCGTATCTTTTGTTGCAATTTGTTCAGGAGGTCAGCATAGTATTCTTCAGTAATTGCTTGCCTAGTGTGGAGATAATCTACAAACGGGAACCCCTTCACATCGCCGGCCGTGGTGGCCAAGCGGTTCTAGGCGCTTCAGTCCGGAACCGTGCGACCGCTACGGTCGCAGGTTCGAATCCTGCCTCGGTAATGGATGTGTGTGGTGTCCTTAGGTTAGTTTAAGTAGTTCTAAGTTCTAGGGGACTGATGACCTCAGATGTTAAGTCCCATAGTGCTCAGAGCCATTTGAACCATTTTTGAACCCCTTCACATCCCAGAACACTGATACCATCACCTTTCCCGCGAAGGAATTGTCTTTGCTTTCTTTGGTGGCTTAGAATCAGCATGTTTCCACTCCTTCGACTGTTTTTTTGTCTCTGCAGTATAGTAGTGTACCCAAATTTCATTTGTGGTCACAAACCGGCGCAAAAAATCTTGTTCATTTCTCCTGAATCGGGCCAAACGTTGTTCCGATCAGTCCATTGTGCGTTTTTGATCTAGCGTTAAGAGTCAAGGCACCCATCTTGCAGATTATTTTTACATTTCTAATTCTTCAGTAAAAACGTAATATACCCTTCGTGCAGCGGTGTGCCGTCGGTGTCTAGAAGAGCGTAGCGCTCCAAAGGATTGGAAAAGGGCACAGGTCATCCCCGTTTTCAAGAAGGGACGTGGAACAGATGTGCAGAACTATAGACCTATATCTCTAACGTCGATCAGTTGTAGAATTTTGGAACACGTATTATGTTCGAGTATAATGACATTTCTGGAGACTAGAAATCTACTTTGTAGGGATCAGCATGGATTTCGAAAAAGACGATCGCGTGAAATCCATCTAGCGCTATTCGTGCACGAGACTCAGAGGGCCATAGACACGGGTTCCCAGGTAGATGCCGTGTTTCTTGACATCCGCAAGGCGTTCGATACAGTTCCCCCCAGTCGTTTAATGAACAAAGTAAGAGCATATGGACTATCAGACCAGTTGTGTGATTGGATTGAAGAGTTCCTAGATAACAGAACGCAGCATGTCATTCTCAATGGAGGGAAGTCTTCCGAAGTAACAGTGATTTCAGGTGTGCCGCAGAGGAGTTGCTATTCACAATATATATAAATGACCTTGTGGATAACATCCGAAGTTCACTGAAGCTTTTTTCGGATGATGCTGTGGTATATCGTGAGGTTGTAACAATGGAAAATTGTACTGAAATGCAGGAGGATCTGCAGTGAATTGACGCATGGTGCATGGAATGACAATTGAATGTCAATGTAGACAAGTGTAATGTGCTGCGAATACACAAAAGAAAGATCCTTTATCATTTAGCTACAATATAGCAGGTCGGCAACTGGAAGCAGTTAGTTCCATAAATTATCTGGGAGTACGCATTAGGAGTGATTTGAAATGGAATGATCATATAAAGTTGATCGTCGGTAAAGCAGATGCCAGACTGAGATTCATTGGAAGAATCCTAAGGAAATGCAATCCGAAAACAAAGGAAGTAGGTTAGAGTACACTTGTTCGCCCACTGCTCGAATACTGCTCACCGGTGTGGGATCCGTACCAGATAGGGTTGATAGAAGAGATAGAGAAGATCCAACGGTGAGCAGCGCGCTTCGTTACAGGATCATTTAGCAATCGCGAAAGCGTTACGGAGATGACAGATAAACTCCAGTGGAAGACTCTGCAGGAGAGACGCTCAGTAGCTCGGTACGGGCTTTTGTTGAAGTTTCGAGAACATACCTTCACCGAGGAGTGAAGCAGTAAATTGCTCCCTCCTATATATATCTCACGAAGAGACCATGAGGATAAAATCTGAGAGGTTAGAGACCACACAGAGGCATACCGACAATCTTTCTTTCCACGAACAATACGAGGCTGGAATAGAAGGGAGAACCGATAGAGGTACTCAAAGTACCCTCCGCTTGCGGAGTATGGATGTAGATGTAGATGTAGAAACATGAACTATGGAGCAATGGAAGAAACTCATTTGTTTGGAGGTTTCTGGCCGAGTTTACGTCTCAAGAGTGAAACACGGCGGGGGTTCGGTGATGATTTCTGTAGCCATATCGTGGTGTTCCTTGGACCCCACGGCTAATCTGCAAGAACGCATTACTGCCAAGGATTATGTGACCAGTTTGGCTGATCAGGTCCATGCCATGCTGCAATGTTTGTTCCCCAGTGGTGATGCTATGTTCAAAGACGACTAGGCTACCGTTCGCACGCGTCGCATCGTCCAGGACTTGTGTCATGAGCACGACGACGAATTATTGCATCACCCGTGGCCACTAGTCACCAGATCTCAATGTTACTGAACCTTTGTGGTCTGTTTTGGAGAGAAGAGTGTGTGATCACTGTCCATCGCCTTCATAATTACCTTAAGTCGCCATGTGTTTTCAGGAATAATGGTACACGATTGCCTTGAAAGATGCACAGGGTGTAATGCGAGACGACTGGAAGATGTTTTGAAAGCCCGAGGTTTTGCTACACTGTATTAGGTACGGTAGTGTGTTGTGTTTTTGCTGTTTCAATTTCTTTGTCCACTCTCTGCGTTTTCAGTTTAGGGGAGACACGAAGATAATCGGAGGTAATAAATCAAAGGACATGTAATTGCTCTATAGCGATTCACCAAAATATTCAGCAGCCCCTAAAATGCAACATTCTTATACATCTACGTCTACATACATACTACGCAATCCACCATACGGTGCGTGGCCGAGAGTACCTCGTACCACAACTAGCATCTTCTCTCCCTGTTCCACTCCCAAACAGAACGAGGGAAAAATGACTGCCTATATGCCTCTGTACGAGCCCTAATCTCTCTTATCTTATCTTTGTGGTCTTCTCGCGAAATATAAGTTGGCGGCAGTAAAATTGTACTGCAGTCAGCCTCAAATGCTGGTTCTCTAAATTTCCTCAGTAGCGATTCACGAAAAGAACGCCTCCTTTCCTCCAGAGACTCCCACCCGAGTTCCTGAAGCATTTCCGTAACACTCCCGTGATGATCAAACCTACTAGTAACAAATCTAGCAGCCCGCTTCCGATTTGTTTCTATGTCCTCCCTCAATCCCACCTGATAATAAGGTGAGGTGCTCTCCATAGCAAGAGTCAAATAAGATAGGCTCTGGTTATCCATAAGCGACAACATTGTGTATAATGAGAACAGTTCCTGTCGATATGGAACTGAAATGTTGTAATACCTTTTTCGGCTGGCTAACGTTTCTGTAGCTTTCAGTTCTAAACTGCTATGACTGCCAAATAGATCCCGTTAAATAAAAGGAAAACCATGTAAAAATTTGTCCCAGCAGCACAAATATACTCCCATTGCAGTTTCTTATCAAAACTGTATCAGACAACACATTGCTTGTTGCCTGGGATAATGTAAATACATTCACATGTTTCACTATTAATAGCACTATTTCGAGCAAGCAATCTAGATACCCATCATTTTCTGTGCAATCATTCGTTATTAACTCGAAAGCGGTATACTATGAGTTAACTCAAATCTAATTCCAATTTGTCTAAGGTAAAACATTCTCAGATGCAGCTAGAACAAAAATTGGACATCGTCAATGAAAAAAATGAGTACTAATTGGTGGCTTTTTGATTATGCATAAATGGGTAATCATGTGTATAATAACCAGAAAGTAATAAAATTTACAGATAGTTTCGACTTTTTTCTTTATCATCAAATAACAAGAGGTAATTGTTTTGTTAAATACCAAAACTAGCCTCACATATTATCTCTCTATCATTTATTAAGTATTTTTCTACATGTTATCAATAGCTGTCCATGCGCTGAAATCCATTTGCTGAAATGGTATTTAACTGGTACTGACTTATGTTATGAGGGTGTGTTAAAGCTTAAATTGTTCATAAGGTTACACACTATGATGTATATTAAAATTTAGAATAAATTAAATGTGATTTTCCTTATTGGATGTGACCTCTAGACAAATATTTCAGTGTAATAAAAATACTGAAAAATAAAATTCATTTAATTAAATTAATAGATTTCATTAGTGTAATTTACCTTTATAATCTGTTCTAAGAAGGTTCTCAGCTGAACCACAAATGCAAGGCACATAGACACGCCACTAGAATTGTCTTTCAGCAGTGATGCTAACAATAAGGTGTATGACTCAGGTTCTTTGTTAGAGAACTTTTGTCTCTGTGTTCCTGTAGTGTAGACTACAATTCATGATTTCAGATGATGATGATGATATTTGGTTTGTAGGATGCTCAACTGCCGCGCGGGATTAGCCGAGCGGTCTGGGCACTGCAGTCATGGACTGTGCGGCTGGTCCCGGCGTAGGTTCGAGTCCTCCCTCGGGCATGGGTGTGTGTGTTTGTCCTTAGGATAGTTTAGGTTGAGTAGTGTGTAAGCTTAGGGACTGATGACCTTAGCAGTTAAGTCCCATAAGATTTCACACACATTTTGGATGCTCAATTGCGCGGTCATCAGCACCTGTACACATTCCCAATCTGTACACAGTCCAGTCTAGCCACTTTCATGAATGATTATGGAATGATGAGGACAACACAAACACCCAGTTCCCGGGTAGAGAAAATCCCCAACCCGGCCGGGAATCGAACCCAGGAACCCGTGACCCAGAGGTAGCAATGCTAGCCACTAGACGACGAGCTACAGAGAGTTCATGATTTCAGTCTTGTGAGTCCACATCAGAATAAAGACAAGTGATTTTGGGATTAAATGTTTTAAAAACATAGAAATGTTGATTAAATTGACGCCTGGATGCTATTAAAAATGAAGATTCCCAGTGTATTGGATGTTAGGTGCGTGGAAGTGTTACTATTGAGTACAATTGGTATATTATTCAGTACATCAACAAAAATTATGGTAGATGTGAGGAATCATCTGTTCAGACATCCATAGTAGACTATTTTGTACGCAGTTCCTAGATCCTAAATCTTGATGTAAACTCTAAACAAACAATTCAAAACACAACAGTTAATATTTGTAAACAGCCATTCCTTTTTATTGTGAGGATCACTCAAAAACACTACACAAGTTAAATAAGAACACGATACAAAAACAGTTGTTCACATAACATATTACATACTTATGTTAAAGGGTTACATGCAAATTAAATGTACATTCTAAAACACAGAACACTAGCCTCTCTGTGGCTGGTTAATACTTATGGTGCCGATAGCCACCGCCTTCCAAACCTTTGAGTCTAGTAGTGAGAGACTTGTAGTAAGCAAGTAGGTAGTTCTCCCCTTTCACATCATATGAATTACTGTATTGCCTAAGTTTAGATATATTTATATTTTTAGTTACAAAAATTTTAGTTTTTGCAATTCAACAGTCAATGCGCCAGTTTTTTGGGCTGGTGACCGCCTTTTAGAGGCCAATAATTTGTTGACTTTGAATCAGTAACATGAGAAGTGCTCCAGTGGAGTAAATGCGTGCAAAACCAATTATGATGTCTGTGAATGAAATTTCAGAACTCGTTTACGCCATAAGCTAGGGTCAGACAAGGTGATAGACGTAGTCGTATACTATCTCTTTTGAACTATGTACAGGATAAATCTGGACGAACACAATGAGCCTGCGACAAAAAAAAAAAAACGATGATTAGTTGAAAGCATTGCCTAACACTATAGAAGTAGACTTAAGGTGTCCTGAACAAAAACTAAAACAAGCGGAACTAGTGACATCATTGATAAGAAAGTAAAAACATCAAACTGAATGCAGTATCTCCCTGCAATAATAAAGAGAACATGAAAAATATTGGAGACTGATATTCCAGGAAAATGAACTATTTATACAGATGAAGTGAACGGACAGTCGATATATATGCGTTTCTGAACTGAGATCCTAAATTGATCAAACAGGAATGCCTTTATCAGAAGAATGGGAGACAAACAGCTGAAGAAATTCATGAACTGTACGTAGCGTAATGAGGTACTTTGTCTGCAGAAGCAGCGCGCGATTAGCCGAGCGGTCTAGGGCGTTGCAGTCATGAACTGTGCGGCTTGCCCCGGCGGAGGTTCGAGTCCTCCCTCGAGCATGAGTGTGTGTGTTTGTCATTAGGATAATTTAGGTTGAGTAGTGTGTAAGCTTAGGGACTGATGACCTTAGCAGTTAAGTACCATAAGATTTCACACACATTTGAACATTTTTTTGTCTGCAGAAGAAATTAAAATATGTAGTAAACAACCAGTAGTCACAATGCCTATATTTTTTTTTAAATTGCGATAACCTTGCTGTACTTCGTTTACGTGACGAATCTTTCTGAACAGTAACGTGGCATTGTCTTAACGTGGCTTGGTTTCTGTAGTGAAATAAATCCTTTTGCTACAGAAGATTTTATGCATAGCGTTTCTGTAATGTGAGACATAATATTTCCTTAGTTTTGATTTCTTAGTATTAAAATGACTTTTATTGTAATGCAGTTCTCATTTCGCACATTTTGTTACTATTCCGGATCCGGCGATATTTTTCTATTACATGTTTACTGAATTACTTCACTAATTCGGAAAACGATTTTATTTGGTTGTGCTTGGTTACAAGCACAAAACGTAAGTAATATAACGCATTTGGTGTATTCTTCACGATAAATGTGGTGAAGTTGTCCAACATATTTTGAAAAATCGGACCAGCGAAGAAACATGATACTTTGCGTAATTAAAGGCTTCGTATTTAAACGTCATAGGTTGGTGCCAGTAAAGATGGCTGTCAGTGTTTTCATCGGAAGGAAAAGCTAAAAGAATATGCAAACAGTTCACACGTTTTTGAAAATGGCAGTTCTTTTGTAGACCGGAAGCAATAAAGTATTTTGGACGACTTTGGCTTAGAGAGTCAGACGTGGTTTCAAGCAGTGGTGCCGATATCCAGGAACTGGACGCTCAGTTCGAGTTTCAGCTCCGTGCAGCCATCATGTGATTTTTGAGAGCAACACCAGTGAAGTTGGGTTTTTGTTGCGTGTTACGGGAATGGAACAGCGGAATTGAGAGCAACGTTATGCAATCAGTCTTGCCTTAAAACTGGGGAATCCGAGAGAGTGACAATTGAAAAGTTAAAATAGGCATGTGGGGAACGTTTGCTGTCAACAGCACAAGTTTTTCGCCGGCACATATCATTTTTGGAGGGCCCGAGGAAACGTTGAGGATGAAGCTCGCTCGAGGAGACCTTCAGCGTCAGAAATGGACGAAAACGTCGAGCGTTTGCGTGCTGCTGTGAGATCAGACCGACATTTAACAATCAGGATTATGGGTGACCTGTTAAACACTGTACCACACATCAAATTTTGACTGACGTTATGCACATGCGAAAGTTTTGTGCGAAAATGGTGCTGAAAAACTTCACAACTGAACACGAGGACAATCAGAGAAATGAGGTCTTGATCTTCTTGAGAGGACTGAGAACGACCACGAATTGTTCGGTCGTGTGAGCACAGTTGATGAACCCTGGACTTTTGAGTGCAATTGTGAGACAAAGCGGCAATGTGAGGAGTGGGACTCTGAGACATCTCATCGACCGACAAAAACTTGAATGAGCAAGCCAAAGATCAAAATCATGCAGACTTGCTTTTTGACAGTAGTGGCATCTTGTATAAAGAACTTATTCCTCCAGGACAAAATGTCAACCAACGGTTTTATAAAGATGTCCTTGAAAACCTCAGGTAAAGGGTGAATTGGGTTAGACTGAAGACTGCAAACAAGGGATGCTTCATCACGACAACACCCGATGTCACACGGTCACTTCCATCACGGAATTATTCCTGTTATTCCACAGCCACCCTATTTCCCTGATCTGAGTTCTTATGACTTTTTTTCTTTTCAAAATGAGTTTTTCATTGTTCAGCGGAGTATGTGCTGATATGAAAATTAACTTATTGGCAGATTGAAACTGTGTGCCAGACCGAGACACGAACTCGGGACCTTTGCCTTTCGCAGGCAGGTGCTTTACCGTCTGAGCTATCTAAGTACGCCTGAAGCCCCGACCTCATAGATTTTACTTCTGCCAGTACCTTGTCTCCTATCTTCCCGAAATTGAAAAAGTCTTACAAGGACGTCATTTTGGGTCTCTGGAGAACATTCAAAACAATGTGAAGGATGTGTTAAAGGACCCTGTTGTTTGAAAAGAATGAAAGCGTTGTTAGATAAAAAATCAGTTTCGTTACTTTTCTCACACACCTCGCAATTTCCGATATCCTTGTTGGGTTTAAGAAATGATGTATTCAGGTTTAGAGAAACATTCAAGAGAATCTGTGGCTGTAAAATCTATGGGCTTAGACAGCACTGACATATTTCTGCGCCTGTTCTTCCAAAAGGGAGCAATTAGTTGAAGAGATTTCTGGTTACGCATTGGCTGTATTTTGCACTGATGCAGTCAAGTATTTACGCTCACTATCAATAAGCTACAGACGGCAATTGTCGCTCCATAGTAACTTCCATAAAGTGTGTGTGTGTGTGTGTGTGTGCGTGTGTGTTAGGCTCTGCAGTGAGACAGTGGTAGAAACGTAGTCGACTGTGATTGGACAGGCGGCGGGCGGCTTTGGCTTGTGATTGGCGGGACGGCAGCTCTGACGTAGGCGATGACGTGGCGGGACTCGACCGTTGCTCACGCTACCCTGGAGACGATGTCGACCCAGAAGGTCGCGTAGTCCTGCACCACCGAGCCCCTGCAACAAAAAAAGCACAAAATGTCCTCAGTCATTACCAGAGACACGAAATCAGCGAGTGCAGTTGACAGAGTGGTAACTTATGAGAAGTGGCAGCTTTGTTTGCCACAGTCAACACTTTTCGAGAATCCATTTGCAAAGGAGACTCTCTGGATTCCAAAGTTCATGTTCTTGTCAAGGAGGCAGTCGGCGCAGGCAACCGCTTCTGTGTCGGTCGTTGATCAGAACAGGTGTGTGCAAGTGTGGAGGCCTGATTTAGGAATGCTGTTGCAGCAACTTGGAATATATGAAAGAAGGCAATATTAGTGAGCCGTGGCGCTCGTTACTGGCGCGCCAGTCTCTTGGATGTCCACTATCGATCCTTCGATGTTTCTTATCTTTGCTTGCCTACTTGTTTTCCGCATTCGCGGGGCGAGTGGCAGTTGACGCTTGCTCGGGCTACTTGCTGAGACGCCGCGAGGTATGAGGTGGGAAGCAACGACGTATATGTGGAGTTGGTTATACGCGGTCTGCCGGTTCAGCATGGAGGATATGTGTTGGCTGCCTGCCTGTCTGCTCTCCTGATTTTGCTCGCCGTGCCTTGCGACCGCCTAGCTTGGGATGCTGTCTGGTGTATCCTACACGAGCCATACCGGACGTCCAGCAGAAGTTAAGCAAATGTATAAGTCTTTTTGTAACCAATTTTGGTAGCCTCTTAAGTGTGGCCTTAGTGTCTACACTGCCTTTGGGGAGCGCTAGTTCTTTTAAATTCAAATAGTTCGGGTTCCCTGTCCTTTATAATCTTTTGGGGGTTTTATTTGAATTTTCTCTTTGGGGTTCCTTCCTTGTGCTTCGTTAAATGTTTACTTGTATAGCGGGAAGTGACTCCCGGTTAAAACTCGGAGAAGGTGTTTGATGTTACTGCCGCCTCCGGCATTCGTCTTTTCAATTAAGTGTTGTCATCCCTTCGAGCGACCTGGTGTCACTCCTCGTTAATTAATGCTGGTTTATGTGTACTTAATTTTGAATTGGCCATTTTAATTAATATTTTGGAGCGCAGTATACCACTAAGGCAACCTCATTGTATACCACAGTGTGCCCCGGTCTAGTATCTTAATTTTCAGTGCCACGAGTTAGCTCCACTACCGGTTTTACTGATGTGCTCCCTTCAAAATCTTGTCTTGTATAAGATTGCCCCGTGTGTGTCTGGGAACACAGAGATGAGCTTTAGTGTGACTTCAGTGCTAGTCAGTTAATGGAATCTTCATTTTGGCTTGTCTTCCACTGAAGAGTCTGAGTGGAGCGTAGTGTGTTTGATTTGTTATTCATTTAATTACTTTAAGTTTATGTAATGGAGAGCAAGACATTTAAGGACAGTTGGTATTAACTCCCGTAGTTGCTGGGTGTTGCTAATTCGTTCCAAATGGCCTACTACTTATTCAATGGCAAGGCTGTTGATTAGTTGGTTACTGTGAGCACAAATTCACGCTATGTATTGTTGCCGAAATTGTTAAAGTGTCTGTGTCGTGATTCAATCACTAGCTAAGTGTTCGAGCTAAATTGATGTAAACCTTACATTGCCTCCTTAAAATTTGTCACTGCTTATGTTAACCTTTACTGGGAGCAATATTTCATGTCGTTAAATTTTGTCTTAAAATGTGTATTTCTCTGATGTAATAAACGAGTGGTAAAAGAAAAAAGCAAAGGGGCCTGGTCCTTCCTATTGTGTCCGGTTTGTAACACGTATCAATTAGACTGTGCTTTTACGTGCGCTAACGTTGCAGAAAATAGAATTTAACATTTAGGCAATTTTGGATGTTGAAGTCATTATTGATTCAAGTACTTGGTTGTCGGTCCATGAAAGACAGAACACCAATATGTTCCTAAAATCCGAGAGGAAGAATGAAATCTTTCAAGGTGTCATATCTCGGTTTCTATTGGTCACAGAGATAAATGGTCAAGTGTTTTGGGTAGCCCTTGACCTAGTGACCATTTGTATACCTATCGCAAGAACAGGCATACTGCAGCTTTCCCGCCGTATAGGGTCAGAATTTAAACATTACACACTTGTTCCAGGCCAGGCAAATTGAGCAAATCGGTTGGCTCCCTTGCATTTGGTACGATATAAGTCGGGCTTTACACGCGATATAAAAGGATCATTTGTTCACGGGCGGCTCCTGAAAAAATCCCAAAAATCTATGATTTTTGAGTACGAAAAGTACCATTTGTCTGGATGGCTACTTCTGTAATTTTTATTCACGGCAGTTCGTCGAAATTATACAACATGTTCGTAAGACGATGTTTTCAGAGGACCTTAAATTTTTTTTCGATATCATTATCCGTTACCGAGAGCCAGAGATTCCAAGTTATCGTAATTACGCAAGTAAAATATGCGGGTAGGGTCTTGTCTGATGAATAAATGTAGTTTTAACTGACGTAGCGAACACATGTTAAGGGTTCTGGAGTCATCGTAAAGGTTATGAGGTCACGAAACTATGTTTTTTAAGTCAGCATTTTTTCACCAATAAAATTTTGCGCACTGTTTAGTGGACACTTCACGCCTACACAGGCTGTCTTGACCTGGAAATTATTTGATGGTGCCAGTAGTTGGTGTAAGCATCCTACAAACAATTATTTTGTCATACGAAATTCTTTGCATTTGAAAATCAAGCACAGCATTCTTTGGGATACTGTAGGTTTGACTTGAAAATGTTGCGTATTTTTATGTAAAATAGCGTAAAGTGATCTTACTTTGGGCGGCAGACAATTTCGTCTTAATGATATAATATGCATAGGTACTTCTTTGTTGTGTCAAAATATATCAACAAACTGTCAAAACTTTACTGAACTACTGCACTCGTTTTATATAAGCAGCACACCCAGTTCTGACAGAAAAGTGGGGAAGCATGTAGAAAATATTCCTGCTGGAGCACAAAAATGAGAAATACATTCCTTCTTAAAAGACTGTGGCATAAAACACGGGATCCAGCCGTCTTAATCCTCATTCCGTCTCTCTCACCATGCACATAGTCAGACACCAAATTTTGGCACGTGGACATATTCACGCTTTTTTGTTCTGAAAGAGAGTAGCAGAGAGCCTATGACGGTGTAAGAGGGAGGAGATGGTGGTGATGGGAGACAGAAAGTGTCAGTGAAAGAGAAAGAGAGGTGAATGAAGGTAGTAACAGTGGGAGCAACAGAGAGGGGAGCCAGTGGTGGTCAGTGAGAGATAGCAGTGGCAGTGAAAGAGAAAGAGGGATGGATGAAGTCAGTAGCAGCAGGAGCAAAAGACAGAGTGAGGCAGTGAAAATGAAAAAAAGAGATGGGTGGAGGGATGCGTAGGTTTTGTGCGGTTTCGACTCTCCCAGCCTGTCGAATTCTAACAAAAAATATCTTGCCCACCTTCCCTACACCCACGTGTTAAATGACCCAGGTCTGGAGGTCAAAGCGCCGACCAAAACCAAGAGAGCAGAATGTAAGCGTGAAAGAAACAGACAGCAACAGCTGGAGAGAAAAAGAACGGGAAAAATACAATGGGAGTGGGACAGGGAGACAGCGAATATCGCAGAGAAGGAGGCAGTAGTAAGGAAGAGTGAAGGGAGTGGAAAAGACAGACTGGAGAAAGTGCCTGCGGAAGAAAAAGGAGACAGTGGGAGAGACAGTGACAGAGAGAGTGATATGCTCAGTATGAAGGTTGCACTACAAAGAGAGACAAGGTGAAAAGATTTTAGAATGTTGTGTGTCGAATGTTTTGGAGTTGAAGCCCGATTGTGGACTGAGGTAGCTGGTTCTCCACTTTTCTCTAAGAGTCTTTTACTCAGAAGCATATCCCGATAGGAGAATTTTCCAGCTGGTTCTATGTAGGAAACTAACATACCCCTCTTTCTTTTACTGTACTGAATGTAACTTTTGGGTGAAACGTTACTTACATGAATATGACAAGTTTTTGTCCAAAGAATTAATTGCATTGATCAGTAATGCAGACATACATTTTTTTGAATTTCGGTGGTTAATATAGAACTAAACAAGAAAAGTGAGGAAGCTATCCTTTATTGAGTCTCCACATCCCGCTGGACCATTCAAAAGTTTCTCTAAAGTAAAGGTGTCAGGACTCGCACTGCTGCTCACAAGATCCGACAGTAAATTATTGATCTGCTGCCGTTTAGCTCACCTCCACTGTCCTGTGCTATTTCAATTTAAGTGATGACAAGACCAATGCCAAGCAGGGATGGCTAGAGGACAAGTGTAAGCATGTAGAGGCTTGTCTCTCTAGGGATAAGATAGATACTGCCTACAGGAAAATTAAAGAGACCTTTGGAGAGAAGAGACCCATCTGTATGAATATCAAGAGCTCAGATGGAAACCCAGCAAAGAAGGGAAATCGGAAAGGTGGAAGGAGTATATAAAGGGTCTATACAAGGGCGATGTACTTGACGACAATGTTATGGAAATGGAAGAGGATGTAAATGAAGATGAAATGGGAAATACGATACTGCGTGAAGAGTTTGACAGAGCACTGAAAGACCTAAGTCGAAACAAGGCCCCAGGAGTAGACAACATTCCATTAGAACTACTGACAGCCTTGGGAGAGCCAGTCCTGACAAAACTCTACCATCTGATGAGCAAGATGTATGAGACAGGAGAAACAACCCCAGACTTCAAGAAGAATATAATAATTCCAATCCCAAAGAAAGCAAGTGTTGACAGTTGTGAAAATTATCGAACTATCAGTTTAATAAGTCACAGCTGCAAAATACTAACGGGAATTCTTTACAGACGAATGGAAAAACTGATTGAAGCCGACCTGGGGGAAGATCAGTTTGAATTCCGTAGAAACGTTGGAACACGTGAGGCAAAACTGACCCTACGACTTACCTTAGAAGATCGATTAAGGAAAGGCAAACCTACGTTTCTAGCATTTGTAGACTTAGAGAAAGCTTTTGACAATATTGACTGGAATACTCTTTCACATTCTGAAGGTGGCAGGGGTAAAATACAGGGAGCGACAGGCTATTTACAATTTGTACAGAAACCAGATGGCAGTTATAAGAGTCGAGGGACTTGAAAGGGAGGCAGTGGTAGGGAAGGGAGTGAGACAGGGTTGTAGCCTATCCCCGACGTTATTCGATCTGAATATTGAGCAAGCAGTAAAGGAAACAAAAGAAAAATTCGAAGTAGGAATTAAAATCCATGGAGAAGAAATAAAAACTTTGAGGTTCGCCGATGACATTGTAATTCTGTCAGAGACAGCAAAGGACCTGGAAGAGCAGTTGAACGGAATGGACAGTGTCTTGAAAGGAGGATATAAGATGAACATCAACAAAAGCAAAACAAAGATAATGGAATATAGTCGAATTACGTCGGGTGATGCTGAGGGAATTAGATTACGAAATGAGACTCTTAAAGTTGTAAAGGAGTTTTGCTATTTGGGGAGCAAAATAACTCATGATGGTCGAAGTACAGAGGATGTAAAATGTAGACTGGCAAAGGCAAGGAAAGCGTTTCTGAAGAAGAGAAATTTGTTAACATCGAGTATAGATTTAAATGTCAGGAACTCGTTTCTGAAACTATTGTTTGGGGTGTAGCCATGTATGGAAATGAAACATGGACGATAAATAGTTTGGACAAGAAGAGAATAGAAGCTTTCGAAATGCGGTGCTACAGAAGCATGCTGAAGATTAGATGGGTAGATCACATAACTAATGAGGAGGTATTGAATAGGATTGGGGAGAAGAGGAGTTTATGGACAACTTGACTAGAAGAAGGGATCGGTTGGTAGGACATGTTCTGAGGCATCAAAGGATCACCAATTTAGTATTGGAGGGCAGCGTGGAGGGTAAAAATCGTAGAGGGAGGCCAAGAGATGAATACACTAAGCTGATTAAGAAGGATGTAGATTGCAGTAGGTAGTGGGAGATGAAGAAGCTTTCACAGGATAGAGTAGCATGGAGAGCTGCATCAAACCAGTCTCTGGAATGAAGGCCACAACAACAACAACAACAACAACAAGACTAATGTGATTTCTTTCGTCGCATTCCAACGAAATGATATGGCATTGCAACTGCCTGTTTATCCACTGTCGCACAGGTAAGTCAAACTGATTATTACAGTCAGAATCAAATATCTTATCTTTATTTAGGGAACAGTGATTGTCTATTCAGATTATATTCTGGTTTGACCTAAAACTTCCTGGCGGATTAAAACTGTGTCCCAGGCCGAGACTCGAACACGAGACCGTCGCCTTTCGCGTGCAGGTACACTACTAACTGTTTGTTTATCTCTTTTTGTTCGTAACTGATCGTTGTATTTACTCGGGGCGGACGCCTTCTTACACTTGTTCAAGTTAATAATTGATCCATTAACTCAGTTTTTTTATTACAGAGGGCAGCTAATCCTCTGACCGAACACGCTGAGCTATCGTGCCGGCATCTGAGCTGCCCCAGCACGACTCACGGCGCCTTATCACAGCTTTACTTCCGCCATTCTCTCTGCGATACTTGCAGGACTAGCACTCCTGGAAGAAAGGATATAGCAGGAGAGCTTCTGCGAAGTTAAGGTAGGTGGTGAGGTAATGGTGGAAGCAAAGCTGTGAGGAAGGCTCGTGATTCGTGTTTGGGTAGCTCAACCGGTTGAACACTTGCCTGCGAAAGGCAGAAGTCCCGAGTTCCAGTCTCAGCTGGCACACAGTTTTAATCTGCCAGGAAGTTTCATACCAGTGCACAGTCAATTGGAGAGTGAAAATATCATTCCGCTTTGACGTACAATGATATATTATTTAGTTCGGTGGTAGTGAAAGCGTTTTGTATTAGAGATCCACGTATAAAGTTAATACAGTAACATGGTATTCGCATGTAGTAGGTCAGATGCGTGGTGTTCATAAGGATTGTAATTGCATATAATGTACGTAATCGTAAAGGTACCCATTTTAAAAAGAGAAGCTTCATACACAGAACAATTAATGGGTACATAAAGTTAATAATAAGCGTACTGTTATACGACATGCATAGTTAGACATAAAAGTTAAAGCATGGAAGTTACAGTAGGCTGCACTGCCACAAATATTAAGAAAATTTTTAAAAATTTTAAAACTGGCATCACTAGATAGAGAAACTAAAAAGTTACGCTAGACAGTCACACAGATAAGAAAAATAACAACAGCTAAAAAGTTACACATTAATTAATGTTAGCAAATACTGAGGGAACTTGTTATTATTGATAATTAATTACTTAATTAATTGATTAATGAAGTTGAGATGTGTTAGACGGCAAGCAATTTTTGTTTAGGAGCTTTGACGTTGTGCTTCGTAATGGAAGCAGCACTTAAAGAAAATCAAGACACGATAATTGGATTTGTCAAATATTAAAAAAATGAGATAAAACAATGTAAAAAGTAAAGGTGGAAGATGTTCGTGATTCTCTGGTAAATAGTTGTAAGTTATAGCTACAGGTGCACGAAAGAAGAGGGAGGAATAACGACAGTAGACCGTGAACAAAGTGCTCGGATTAAAGTGGCTGTAAGATAAGTCTACAGTCTTTCCTCCCTATTGTTGAATAAATGCGTCAAACACGCAACGACAAAAAATATCGGCTGATAACATTGCTCTCGTCAGTGAAAGTGACGAGGAGTGCAATGAATAAGCTGATGAGCACATAGGTTCGACTTAGAAGAAACAAGACCAGAATCAGTATACGCTACTAGCCATTAAAATTGCTACACCAAGAAGAAATGAAGATGATAAACGGGTATTCATTGGTCAAATATATTATACTAGAACTGACATATGATTACATTTTCGCGCAATTTGGGTGCGTAGATCCTGAGAAATCAGTACACAGAACAACCAACTCTGGCCGTAATAACGGCCTTGATACGCCTGGGCATTGAGTCAAACAGAGCTTGGATGGCGTGTACAGGTACAACTGCCCATGCAGCTTCAACACGATACCACAGTTTATCAAGAGTAGTGACTGGCGTATTGTGACGAGCCAGTTGCTCGGCCACCATTGACCAGACGTTTTCAGTTGGTGAGAGATCTGGAGAATGTGCTGGCCAGGGCAGCAGTCGAACATTTTCTGTATCCAGAAAGGCCCGTACAGGACCTGCAACATGCGGTCGTACATTATGCTGCTGAAATGTAGGGTTTCGCAGGGATCTAATGAAGGGTGGAGCCACGGGTCGTAACACATCTGAAATGTAACGTCCACTGCTCAGAGTGCCGTCATGAGACCAAGAGGTGACCGAGACGTGTAACCAATGGCACCCCATACCATTACGCCGGGTGATACGCCAGTATGGCGATGATGAATACACCCTTCCAAGGTGCGTTCACTGCAATGTCGCCAAACACGAATGCGACCATCATGATGTTGTAAACAGAACCTGGATTCATCCGAAAAAATGACGTTTTGCCATTCGTGCACCCAGGTTCGTCGTCGAGTACATCATCACAGGCGCTCCTGCCTGGGACGCAGCGTCAAGGGTAACCGCAGCCGTGGTCTCCGAGCTGATAGTCCATGCTGCTGGAAACGTTGTCGAACTGTTCGTGCAGATGGTTGTTGTCTTGCAAACGTCCCCATCTGTTGACTCAGGGATCGAGACGTGGCTGCACGATCCGTTACAGCCATGCGGATAAGATGCCTGTCATCTCGACTGCTAGTGATATGAGGCCGTTGGGATCCAGCACGGCGTTCCGTATTACCCTCCTGAACTCACCGATTCCATATTCTGCTAACAGTCGTTGGATCTCGAGCAACGCGACCAGCAATGTTGCGATACGATAAACCGCAATCGAGATAGGGTACAATCCGACTTTATCAAAGTCGGAAACGTGATGGTACGCATTTCTCCTCCTTACACGAGGCATCACAACAACGTTTCACCAGGAAACGACGGTCAACTGCTGTTTGTGTATGAGAAATCGGTTGGAAACTGTCCTCATGTCAGCACGTTGTAGGTGTCGCCACCGGCGCCAACCTAGTGTGAATGCTCCGAAAAGCTAATCATTTGCACATCACAGCATCTTCTTCGTGTCGGTTAAATGTCGCGTCTGTAGCACGTTATCTTCGTGGTGTAGCAATTGTAATGGCCAGTAGTGTATTAGTTGCTAACACAGGACTTAAGACGAGAAAGAAACTTCCGAGAATGTACGGTTGCAGCACAGTATTGTATTCTATTCTAAGTCTCCATTATACAGGGTGCTCCAAAAAGAATTCCGGGACTTTGAACAAGCGCTACTGAAAAACTCTTCATCTGAGGATAAAATAAGTAAGTTTTTTTTTTACCGTATGGTATGGCGTCAAACGTTGACCCTGACTTGTGGATAAGAGGTGCGAATTGGCGTGCTGCCACTTTGACCCACACGCCAGTATGTGTTGACGGTGCATCAGAAGCCGCACTGCTTTCTTTAGTAGGCTGAATTTAAATCAGTTGTTGTTGTGCAGCGGCGCTTTCGGGAAAAAAAATTACAAAGTTATTCTTCGACGGTTCAATCAGTTTCGCGATGCAAAAAGCGCAGTGAAATGACATTCACCAGGCTGGCGGAAGACAAGTGTTCACAAAGTTTAAAAAAATTCGACTATCTTGTATCAGAAGCCTCGAATATCACTTGCCCGAGTTAGACTTCAATTGAACTTACCTAAGACACTACTCTCCAATGTCATGCACAAATGTTTACGACTGCATGTCCACAAAATTCAGATGAGACAAGAGATAATGCCGAGTGATCGCTCTGATTGTTCAAACTTCGCCAGTTCAATGCTAAATGAAATTGATGGCAATCCGGATTTTCTTAGACAAATGCTCTTATCAAACAGACCAACATTCTACACAAATAGTTGTGTTACTCGTCACAACTGCTGGATTTACGGTTCAAAACAACCTAACGTTGTGCACCAACATGTTCATGCTTTGCCAAAAGTGAACGTGTGGTGTGGGTTACTTTATGACGCAAGTTATAGGGCCTTTCTTTTTCGCGAAACAGTCAATTACAGACGTAATTTATCTGGATGTGCTTCAACTGTTTGTGTTTCTTCAGGTCGCAGAAACTGATCAACAAATGGGTCAACGTCTTATTTCCATGCATGCAAGATTGCGCCCTGCCTCGTCACTGTCTCTAAGTGCACAACACACTAAACAACAGATTTTCGAATTCACAAGTTGTGACATGAACATAAAAAGTTTTCAGCGACCCAGGAAAATATTTGCTTTATTGTATTTCCGGTCTTGAATCACAATATTTATTTGTAACCAGGTTACTAATTTCGGTCGGTAATGACCATCTTCATACCAGAGTAGAAACGTGTTGCATTTTACATACCATGCCATTACATGTGAGGGTGCAGATAAAAGTCATTAACCATATCCGCTTCGTCCAACAAATTTTATTTGTTCAGCAATACTCTACTGAGGTATAAGGAAATTAATAACCTGATTACAAAAGAACATTGTGGTCAAAGACTGGAATTATAATAAATTAAAGACTTCCAAGTGGTTGGATAGGCACGGATGCAACTGTTCCTGGACTCTCATAACGTCCTGATCTTATCGCTTAGGACTTATTTCCTGGCGCACACACACACACACACACTCACTGGTCATACCGGACTCTAGAGTCCATTACCGCAGCAACGTATTTTCGCCACCTGTCCCTGTCTTGGGCTATTTCCTTCCATTCACCTTCAATACCTAGGCTACTCAAATCAGCCTTCACCTTGTCCTCCCATCTACGCCTCGGTCTCCCCACAGGACGTTTTCCTTCTAGGTGCTCCACCAGTACTCTGCGCGCTGCCCTGCCCTCATCCATTCGAGCTACGTGACCCGCCCATCGCAGTCTACGTGATTTAATAATACTGATTATGTCACGGCTTGAATAGAGTTCGTGAACCTCTTCGTTATGCAGTTTTCGCCACTCTCCGCTAATGTCACCCTCTTTGCTCCGAAAAGTATCCTCAAAATTTTGTTTTCAAATTCTCGAAACGGCTTTTCATTTTGCAAGTCTCACGCCCATACAACATAACTGGTAGAATAATAGTTTTGTATATTCTAATCTTTAAATTCCTAGACAATATCCGTGGTGAAAGTAATCTATTCACTGAGAAGTAGCACGCATTTCCCGCCCGTAATCTCTTCTTCAGTTCGGATTCAGCCGGCCACAGTAGCCGAGCGGTTCTAGGCGCTACAGTCTGGAACCGCGCGACCGCTACGTTTGCGGGTTCGAATCCTGCCTCGGGCATGGATGTTTGTGATGTCCTTAGGTTAGTTAGGTTTAAGTAGTTCTAAGTTCTAGGGGACTGATGACCTCAGCAGTTGAGTCGCATAGTGATCAGAGCGATTTTTTTTTACCTTACGTGGCACCTGTCGGAGCCGAAGGCCCGCTAGTGTACCTCTGATGACTGCACGACACGAAGTTTTACGCCTCACCTAAGCCCGTCAAAACCGCCATTCAAATTGTATCGAACGGATGGACGTGTGCAGGTATGGAGACAACCTCGTGAATCCACGGACCCTGCATGTCAGCAAGGGACTGTTCAACCTGGTGGAGGCACTGTAACAGTGCCGGACGTGTGGAGTTGGAGTGATACTGGGCCACGGATACGTCCATATACGACTCTCCAAGGCGACACGTACGTAAGCATCCTGTCTGATCACCTGCATCCATTCATATACACTACTGGCCATTAAAATTGCTACACCACGAAGATAACGTGCTACAGACGTGAAATTTTACCGACAGGAAGAAGATGCTGTGGTATGCAAAGGATCAGCTTTTCAGAGCATTCACACAAGGTTGGCGCCGGTTGCGACACCTACAACGTGCTGACATGAGGAAAGGGTCCAACCGATTTCTCAAACAGAAAAATAGCAGTTGACTGGTGAAACGTTGTTGTGATGCCTCATGTAAAGAGGAGAAATGCGTACAATCACGTTTCCGACTTTGATAAAGGTCGGATTGTAGCCTATCGCGATTGCGGTTTATCGTATCGTGACATTGCTGTTCGCGTTGGTCTAGGTCCAATGACTGTTAACAGAATATGGAATCGGTGGGTCTGAGGAGGGTAATTCGGAACGCTGTGCTGGATCCCAACGGCCTCGTATCACTAGCGGTCGAGATGACAGGCATTGTATCCGCATAGATGTAACGGATCTTGGAGCCACGTCTCGATCCCCGAGTCAACAGATGGGGACGTTTGCAAGACAACAACCATCTGCACGAACAGTTCGACAACGTTTCCAGCAGCATGGACTATCAGCTCGGAGACCACGGCTGCGGTTACCCTTGACGCTGCGTCCCAGGCAGGAACGCCTGCGATGCCGTACTCGACGACGAACCTGGGTGGACGAATGGCAAAACGTCATTTTTTCGGATGAATCCAGGTTCGTCCAGTGGACGTTACATTTCAGATGTGATACGACCCGTGGCTCTTCCCCTTTATTTGATCCCTGCGGAACCCTACATTTCAGCAGGATAATGCACGACGGCATGTTGCAGGTCCTGTACGGGCCTTTCTGGATACAGAAAATGTTCGACTGCTGTCCTGGCCAGCAAATTCTCCAGATCTCTGAGCAACTGAATATGTCTGGTCAATGGTGGCCGAGCAACTGGCTCGTCACAATAACGCCAGTCACTACTCTTGATGAACTGTGGTATCGTGTTGAAGCTGCATGAGCAGCTGTACCTGTACACGCCATCCAAGCTGTGTTTGACTCAGGCGTATCAAGGCCGTTATTACGGCCAGAGGTGGTTGTTCTGGGTACTGATTTATCAGGATCTATGCACCCAAATTGAGTGAAAATGTAATCATTTGTCAGTTCTAGTATAATATATTTGTCCAATTAATACCCGTTTAGCATCTGCATTTCTTCTTGGTGTAGCAATTGTAATGGCCAGTAGTGTACAGTGTTCATTCCGACGGACTTGAGCAGTTCCAGCAGGACAATGCGACGCTCCACACGTCCAGAATTGCAAAACTGTGGATCCAGGAACTCTCTTCTGTGTTTAAATGTTGTAGCTCACCGCACCTCACACCACAAGGCCTAGGTCGGGGCCCGTGTGACTTGGATAGATGTTCTCTAGGAGACAGTGCTCACCAGGTCTACGTCATACGTGCAAACGACAATCATTTGTGTGCACGCAGAATCTGCTTTCTTCTCTGAAGGCTACGGCCCGCCATTGCATCTTCCACACTCTCCTGTGATGACACCAGCCCGGCCGCACACACCCATGCTGCAGCGTGATGGGAATGTGGGTTAGAGACGTCTGTTGTAAGTAGGCTGTTTAGGTTCTTACAGAGTGTTTCAAAAATGACCGGTATGACTGCGTGAAGAGTTTGACAGAGCACTGAAAGACCTGATTCGAAACAAGGCCCCTGGAGTAGACAACATTCCATTAGAACTATTGATGGCCTTGGGAGAGCCAGTCCTGACAAAACTCTACCATCTGGTGAGCAATATGTATGAGACAGGCGAAATTCCCTCAGACTTCAAGAAGAATATAATAATTCCAATCCGAAAGCAAGCAGGTGGTTGACAGATGTGAAAATTACCGAACTATCAGTTTAATAAGTCACAGCTGCAAAATACTAACGCGAATTCTTTACAGACGAATGGAAAAACTGGAAGAAGCCGACCTCGGGGAAGATCAGTTTGGATTCCGTAGAAATGTTGGAACACGTGAGGCAATACTGACCCTACGACTTATCTTAGAAGAATGATTAAGGAAAGGCAAACCTACGTTTCTAGCATTTGTAGACTTAGAGAAATCTTTTGACAATGTCAACTGGAATACTCTCTTTCAAATTCTAAAGGTGGCAGGGGTAAAATACAGGGAGCGAAAGGCTATTTACAATTTGTACAAAAACCAGATCTCAGTTATAACAGTCGAGGGGCATGAAAGGGAAGCAGTGGTTGGGAAGGGAGTGAGACAGGGTTGAAGCCTCTCCCCGATGCTATTCAATCTGTATATTGAGCAGGAAGTGAAGGAAACAAAAGAAAAATTCGGAGTAGGTATTAAAATCCATGGAGAAGAAATAAAAACTTTGAGGTTCGCCGATGACATTGTAATTCTGTAAGAGACAGCAAAGGACTTGGAAGAGCAGTTGAATGGAATGGACAGTGTCTTGAAAGGAGGATATAAGATGAACATCAACAAAAGCAAAACGAGGATAATGGAATGTAGTCGAATTAAGTCGGGTGATGCGGAGGAAATTAGATTAGGAAATGAGACGCTTAAAGTAGTAAAGGAGTTTTGCTATTTGGGGAGCAAAATAACTGATGATGGTCGAAGTAGAGAGGATACAAAATATAGACTGGCAATGGCAAGGAAAGCGTTTCTGAAGAAGAGAAATTTGTTAACATCGAGTATAAACTTAAGTGTCCGGAAGTCGTTTCTGAAAGTATTTGTATGGAGTGTAGCCATGTATGGAAGTGAAACATGGACGATAAATAGTTTAGACAAGACGAGAATAGAAGCTTTCGAAATGTGGTGGTACAGAAGAATGCTGAAGATTAGATGGGTAGATCACATAACTAATGAGGAGGCATTGAATAGAATTGGGGAGAAGAGGAGTTTGTGGCACAACGTGACTAGAAGAAGGGATCGGTTGGTAGCAAATGTTCTGAGGCATCAAGGTATCACCAATTTAGTACTGGAGGGCAGTGTGGAGGGTTAAATCGTAGAGGAAGACCAAGAGATGAATACACTAAGCATATTCACAAGGATGTAGGTTGCAGTAGTTACTGGGAGATGAAGAAGCTTGCACAGGATAGAGTAGCGTGGAGAGCTGCATCAAACCAGTCTCAGGACTGAAGACCACAACAACAACAAGAACATCATTATAAGCATTTTGTCTTATTTTATTGTAAATTTGGTAAGGTTTCTATTACTTTCTAAATTAAATTACAGGTCTGATGATGGTCATGTGATATTACCGAAACTGGTCACCTATGTTCTTGTAACATTCGTGGTGTGATTAAGACTGAATTTTAAAAACAAAAAAATAATCAAGATCAGTTCATGGAAGGTATGCTACAGAAAACTGTTAATGTCAATAGCAACAGCAGCTAGATCAGACTCCCAAGAAGAGAAATCGAATATCCAAAACTTGATAACTATATGCAGACTGAAGGGACGAATGAAACTTTGTACCAAAGCTGGGGTTCGAATTCAGGTGTTCTCTGAATTAGGAGGGTAACTTAGTTTCAGGAGGGATTTCACGATTCGTTTGATGCTGAGGTGCTATCACAATACAGTTGGAGAGCCTCTACAAGCTGTTTGAGTTTAGGAGGAATACCAAGTGGGCCGAGACGTAAGTGGGAATTTGGAGTGAGGGTGGAGGCATGCTAGGGTAGTCCGTGAAGCTGTGCAAGGCAGCCACTGCGCCGAGGCGGCGTAATAGTCAGTGCATTTGCCGAGTGAGCGGGAGGCCTCGGTTCGAATCCCGGCCTTGGTACAAGTTTTAATTCGTCACTTCAGTCGAGATATAAATATCAAAGATGTTTGAGACTTGGAAAAGTCTCTGGAGCCAAGTAGTTCCATTTGATCAAAACTTGAATCGCACAGAGAGAGCTAATAAAGCAAATACCACGAAAGAAACATATAGAAATGGGTGGATTATTACAATCCATTTTATGTAGTTGCCAAACGTACCTGTTATGTTACATCACTTCTGTTATGTAAAATTTTAGGTTGTGCTTCATAAACTAGTTTCATATGAAATGGTAGAGTCGATGTAGGTCTGGGGATAGTTAATGATCTTAGACGTATCTCAAGGGCCAGCCGTTGTGGTCGACTGGTTCTAGGCGCTCCAGTCTAGAACCGCGGGACCGCTACGGTCGCAGGTTAGAGTCCTGCGTCGGGCATGGATGTGTGTGATGTCCTTAGGTTAGTTAGGTTTAAGTACACTACTGGCCATTAAAATTGCTACACCACAAAGATGACGTGCTACAGACGCGAAATTTAACCGACAGGAAGAAGATGCTGTGATATGCAAATGATTAGCTTTTCAGAGCATTCACACAAGGTTGGCGCCGGTGACGACACCTACAACGTGCTGACATGAGGAAAGTTTCCAACCGAATTCTCATACACAAACAGCAGTTGACCGGCGTGAAACGTTGTTGTGATGCCTCGTGCAAGAAGGAGAAATGCGTACCATCAAGTTTCCGACTTTCATAAAGGTCGGATTTTAGCCTATCGCAATTGCGGTTTATCGTATCGCGTTGGTCGAGATCCAATGACTGTTAGCAGAATATGGAATCGGTGGGTTCAGGAGGGTAATACGGAACGCCTTGCTGGATCCCGACGGCCTCGTATCACTAGCGGTCGAGATGACACGCATCTTATCCGCATAGATGTAACGGATCGTGCAGCCACGTCTCGATCCCTGAGTCAACAGATGGGGACGTTTGCAAGACAACAACCATCTGCACGAACAGTTCCACGACGTTTGCAGCAGCATGGACTATCAGCTCGGAGACCATGGCTGCGGTTACCCTTGACGCTGCATCACAGACGGGAGCACCTGCGATGGGGTAATCAACGACGAACCTGGGTGCACGAATGGCAAAACGTCATTTTTTCGGATGAATCCAGGTTCTGGCTACAGCATCATAATGACGACATCGCGATGAACGCACATTGGAAGCGTGTCTTCGTCATCGCCATACTGGCGTATCACCCGGCGTGATGGTATGGGGTGCCATTGGTTAAACGTCTCGGCCACCTCTTGTTCGCATTGATGGCATTTTGAACAGTGGACGTTACATTTCAGATGTGATACGACCCGTGGCCTCACCTCTTCATTCGATGCCTGCGAAACCTTGCATTTCGGCAGGATAATGTACGACTGCATGTAGCACGTCCTGTATGGGCCTTTCTGGATACAGAAAGTGTTCGACTGCTGCCCCGGCCAGCACATTCTCCAGATCTCTCACCAACTGAAAACGTCTGGTCAATGGTGGCCAAGCAACTGGCTCGTCACAATACGCCAGTCACTACTCTTGAAGAACTGTGGTATCGTGTTGAAGCTGTATGGGCAGCTGTACCTGTACACGCCAACCAATCTCTGTTTGACTTAATGCCCAGGCGTATCAAGGCCGTTATTGCGGCCATAGGTGGTTGTTCTGGGTACTGATTTATCAGGATCTATGCACCCATATTGCGTGAAAATGTAATCACATGTCAGTTCTAGTATAATATATTTGTCCAATGTATACCTGTTTTTGACCTGCACTTCTTCTTGGTGTAGCAATTGTAATGGCCAGTAGTGTATTATTGGTGACTAAAGTCTCTGTTATGCGTATATGATGTATTAAACTCACAGAAAAGCCCTACACACTTATGCACCAACCCAATATATGAAGCAGCTCCAAATTATAGGAGGAAGCCCAAGAAACGTTATAATTTTAAGTACCGTGTAAGGAACACCCTACTGAATACTTTCGCTGAAGGTTTCCTGACGGACCAGCGAAGAGGCATTACGGTACCGCTAGGGAGGATTTTACGTCCTGCCAGTTGCAGCATTTCTGTCCCCACAGCACGTCCACACACGTACACAACCACACGCGGACACACTACTTGCTTCGCAAATCGCTTCCCGGCGGCTGCAGCGGTGCGGGCCCTCATGCAGTATTGACGCGGCTCACCGCCAGGGCCGCAGGTGTCGGCGGATTCTCATGAATATCTCTGGCCGGCAGCTGCCCCTCTGCCTCCCAGGGGATCCCCCTGCACCGCTGCACACGTATCTCTGGTGGTCGCCGGCCGGATACCACGCCATTTCCTCTGCCGGCCGCACAGTCACTGTGCTTCTCGCACTAAGCAGACTACTCTTTTGGTTACTCGACATTAAGTTTCAACACAGCCATGTTTTCGGTGGGGTGTTTCCATGACTGTTGAAAATACGAATGAAAACATAATGTAAACAATACCACAATTTTAAATAAACTCATTAAATTATGCATTTCAGATAGCTTTATTTGACAATTCTGTCTGATGATGACCAAATATTGGAAGATCCATTTGTAATAACAATAATAAAAATGACAGCCCTAATTGGAAAAAACCATTTTTAAGACTTACATGAAGTTTGTGGAACCAGACAACCTGTAACTAAACTGAAAGTTTTTTTATTTATGGCGTATTTCGTGGGGCTTTGTCCCATTATCAGATGATGGTATGTGGAAAATAAAAAAAACTTTAAATTTAGGCACTGGCGACTTTGTTTTATTACTTTGAAGCACTGACATGTCAAACAACTACACAAAGTCACGGCCACTAGAATACACAATAGGGGTCACACGGTCCGTGCACAGGAGGAAGCTGCGATGCTTACGTCACAGAAAACCCTGCTAGTGCCCCGTACGGCACCACTGCCATAGGTACTGTGTTGCGATTAAGTTTTTGGGTGATAAGAAAGCCGTCTACTTGCTTATGAATTGTTATCGGTGGTTGACTTTTAAGTGCAAATTAATTCTACAGTTATCAATATATTGAGGGGTTCAGTGAAAAACATTGATTAGCTGTTCATGGTGACTTGTATTAACCACTGCAGGCGGAAAAAGAAACTTAGGACTTAGCTTTTATTCATTCCCTGAGACCATAGCGGCGAAATAAAAATTGATTATTGCTTGTAAGGATGATTGCAAGTTATACCGACCCTTTCACGACAGTACACGCTACCAACACGTTCCAAAAAGCCGCGCAAGAAAATGCTATTTTTCGCGGGCCATACCTCGTGTTCTATTGATCACAGAGATAATGTGTCAAGTGTTTTGGATAGCCCTTGGCCCAATAGTCACTTGTATACCCATCGGAGGAACGAGGATACAGCAGCTATGCTCAAAATTTAAATGTTGTCCACTTCCCCCACCCAAGGTAAATTGAGCAAATCGGTTGGTTCTTTTGCGGTCTAGGCTAGAACGTAGGCGGCTTATTAAAGCACCATTTGTTCGTAGGCGGTTCCAGAGAAAATCCATCGCGGTGAATGCACATTGGAAGAGTGTATTCGTCATCGCCATACTGGACTATCACCTAGCGTGATGGTATGGGGTGCCATTGGTTACACGTCTCAGCCACCTCTTTTTCGCATTGACGGCACTTTGAACAGTGGACATTACATTTCAGATGTGTTACGACCCGTGGCTCTACTCTTCATTCTATCCCTGCGAAACCCTTCATTTCAGCAGGATAATGCACGACTGCATGTTGCAGGTCCTGTACGGGCCTTTCTGGATACAGAAAGTGTTCGACTGCTGCCCTGGCCAGCACATTCTCCAGATCTCTCACCAACTGAAAACGTCTGGTCAATGGTGGCCGAGCAACTGGCTCGTCACAATACGCACGTCACTACTCTTGATGAACTGTGGTATCGTGCTGAATCTGCATGGGCAGCTGTACCTGTACACGCCATCCAAGCTGTGTTTGACTCAATGCCCAGGCGTATCAAGGCCGTTATTACGGTCAGAGGTGGTTGTTCTGGGTACTGATTTCTCCAGATCTATGCAACTACATTGCGTGAAAATGTAATCAGATGTCAGTTCTAGTATAATATATTTGTCCAATGAATACCCATTTATCATCTGTGCCGGTTTGAGTGGGCGAGCGGTTATAGGTCCTTCAGTCTGGAACTGCGCGACCGCTACGGTCGGAGGTTCGAATCCTGCCTCGGACATGGATGTGTGTGATGTCCTTAGGTTAACTAGGCTTCAGTAGTTCTAAGTTATAGGGGACTGACGACCTCAGAAGTTAAGTCCCATAGTGCTCAGAGCCATTTGAACCATTTTTTATCATCTGCATTTCTTCATAGTGTAGCAATTTTAATGGCCAGTAGTGTATTCGTCCACTGAATACCCGTTTATGTCTTGCATTTCTTCTTGGTGTAGCAATTTTAATGGTCAGCAGTGTATATTGGATTCGCCATAATTTTTGAGCTGCCAACGTATGCTGGAGAAGAGACAATGGCTGTGGAAAAGAAAGACAGAACGAGACAGTGAAAGTGAGAGAGTAGACGCAGCCAGTGAGAATGTAGTTAAACAGTGGGAGAAGTAGGAGAGACGTATCATCCAGCGGCAGTGAGAGGGAAATGCTGAGTGTGACAGTTTAACTACTCAGATGGACTGGGTGGACGGATTTAGAATGTTCTGTATTCAAAGCGCGCGAATATGTTCGCAAGCGAAAATTTTTTGTGATGGCGGATGATGTATGAGATAGGTCCCTCCCCACTTTTCTGTCGAAGTCTTATTAGGAAGAACACATTCGCCTTATTTTTTTCCTCGCACTCGAGAATTTTTCTTTGGTTCCTATCGATATAGGTGCGACATCATGTATACGTAATATGTTCCAAAATATCGCACTCAAAAATGGGGTTTTCCAGTGTTCATACCACAGGTTCTATTAGTGATAAAAAGGTAGGATCAAGTGTTTTGTACATCCATTGGGGTATGAACCATTTATATAGCCAACATATGTATCAGAGTCACTATCCTAGAGTACAGGGTCAAAGTATGAATACTGCACTTCCTCCCGCTTAGAGAAGTGGAGTAAATCGGTTGGTTCATTTCGCATTTGATGTGGTCTACGGTCGGCTTGATGGGTGTTATGGAGGAGCTGTTAGTTCACAGGTGGTTTCTTGGAAAACCCCAAAAATGCAAATTTCTTCTATATTTTCGCTATTACCAACGGAACAAAAAAAAAACCAGCCGAGGATTCCGAGACGACAATGCACAGCAAATGGCTATAGTTTTTACGATGTATTCCTAAGATCTCGAACAACCTTGAAAATTTTCTTCATATTTATCTGTTCCCTAGTTATAGGGGTTCCAAGTTATGCGACTCGTACACGTAAAATACTTATGTAAAATCTGGTGTGAGGCGGAAACATAGTTTATAAAGTGGCCTAGAACGGAGAAGTTTGTTGTAAAGAGTTTCCGTTATCACCTGGGAAACCCATGTTGTATTACTGAAGCACATGGAAAAATTCTTTTTACGTAAAATCCCTTCTGAGATGTAAAATCAGTTTTGCTGTGTTTCAATTTCACATACGTAAACTATCTAAATTCTATTGACCAATATATTTGATTTCATATGAGTTACATGCCCTGACACATCAGAAAAAAGAATGGAACCGGTGGAAAAATACTCCTATCGAAGAAAAGAAAATGGGAATATGTTCCTGTTTATTAAAAGACTCTGACTGGAAAGTGAATTATCAGCTACCTCATTCTAGAGTCTTTACTACCTTTAAAATTTTTCTCAAAAATTTTGGTATGGGAACATATTTGCGCTTTTTTACGCTGAGAGAAGAAGTCAGTGGCAACCCGCCAGGGTAGTCGAGATCGCTAACGCGCTGCTTCCTGGACTCGGGTAGGCGCACCGGCCCGGGATCGAATCCGCCCGGCGGATTAACGACGACGGCCGGTGTGCCGGCCAGCCTGGATGTGGTTTTTAGGCGATTTTCCACATCCTACTACGTGAATACCGGGCTGGTCCCCACGTCCCGCCTCAGTTGCACGACTCGCAGACATTTGAAACACATTCACGCTGTTTCACGATGTACACTAGACGCATACAACTGGGGTACGCTAATTCCGTCCCGGGGTGGTGGGGGGGTGGCAGGAAGGGCATCTGGCCACCCCTTAACATTAACATGCCAAATCCGATTAACCATTTCCGACCCTGCGTCACTGCGGTGCAAGGCGCAAGCGATAGATAGATATATAGAAGTCAGTGGCAATGGGAAAAGGTGGGAAAGTGATAAATTCTGGAAGATGGTAGACTGTGATTGTGATATAGAAACAGTGAACTAGACGAAAATATGAGAGAAAAAGAGGCGGACACTGGAACATAGTTCACAGTGACAGAACAGTGCTTGGAAAATTGTGAAGGAGACAGTGCGACTTGGACAGGGATAAAGACAAGAAGAAAGTGGCAGTGCGTGAGGGCCAGTGATATTGAGTGACAGTCTATGACAATGACAACGAGAGAGGTAGTAACTGTGAGTAGAGACAACAGCAGCAGGAAGGAATGAACGAGTTACTAACAGTAAGAGAGAGCAACAGGGAGATTTGACAGTAAGAGGAGACTGTAGCAGTTGGATATGAGGAAGGGGGCTTTGGCTGTGACATAATTACAAAGAGTTGGGCCTAATGAGTGGATCGGTATCAACTACTTAAAGCGATGGACTAGTTGGGGCAAATGAGGTACAGCTAGAGGAGCTTGTGGGAGTAATAGGTGAGTTGCATGTTTAAAAAAAATATCGAATATGCTCGCATGCGAAAGTTATTGGAAAATTTTTAAAGCTGCTGAGGAAGGTAGACTGAGGCAGCTGGTATCCCTTTTCAGCAATATTTCACATTTTTTTGTGGTCTGATAGGACTATTTTTCCACTTGTTCCGTGAGCCAGATCGCTGGCCGATCATCAGCGATCGGCTTGTTATCTTTGGCGCGTCCCCGGGCATGAGTATCTTTGCGTTTTCGGCTGGGGCGCGCGGGACGGCGAGTAGCAGTCGGTTTCGGGCCGGCCGGTGGGACCGGCGGAGTTGTGACTCGGGCGTAAGCACGTGTGTGTTACGCTGGGGCTGTCAGCTAATCGTGAAACTCCTGCGGCGGTTACTGGTTGCCTGGAAGGCATTTGGCATAAAATGTGCCAAGCCTCGCAGTGAGAGGGGAGTCCGGAGTTGGTGTTGGCCGAGATGTTTGTACAAATTGAGGTGCCTGTGTGAGAAGCACGGCGTGGGCCCGTCGGTTGCTTCGTCCTTCTGGCAGCCACCGCAAGCGGATGTTCGGCCGGAATATCTACAGTTTGTGGCGAGCATAGTGTGAACAATTTCTCGTAGGATGTGTTCCCAGCCAGACTTTTAGCCTGTGTTACTTGTGGGTGCCGACCCCTTGTCTGTTACTGCTTCCGGGTGTCCTGTAAGATTTCACAGCAAATTGTGTTTTTGTGGCATTCTGTGTTTCTGGCTCAGCCTCCGCCTGGAAAGGGAAAAGATGTAACTCTTCAGGCTTTCCCGGCGAGATCTTGACATGTGGCATAATCGGGTCTACTGCCAGATGTTTGTGTCGCTCTGGCACAATATTTCGGCCGCGTAACTCGTTGCCTTCTTCAGGTGCTACCTGAGACTGCCGTATTGGAGGATCTTGTCCAGTATTTATGCCCAGAGGGCGCTGGTTGCTCTCTCTGCCGTCCGCGCCCGTCTGGCGCTGCTTGTAATGTGTTCTCTCTTCCCCAGCAGTAGACCCGATTATTCCACATGTCAAGAGAAAAGATCTTCTGAAATTCCTTAATGCTGTAATTTAAACATATAAAAAAAATGTTCTTTCAGAATAAGCGCCTGTTTGTTTGGGACACTGCAGTTCAAACAGGAGTGTCCGAATATTAATGGGTATTTGTTATTCGTGAAATGAAGTGTATTTAATGTCTTGCAGTTTTCTGGGGCACACAGCTGTGTTATTGAACTCATTTTGTACTGTCGGGTGAATGAGTGCACCCCATTTCAGTGTATTCTTTTGAGTAGTATTGTAAGGTTTTTTGGATATTTGTCAGTGGGGTGTATTGATTCAATTTTGTTATTCTCTTTCTTTTGAATTACGGTGAATTGTTTAGTTTATCTGGTTATTGGCTTAACTCGCGCTTCACGCATTGAATCAGCTGATATTGAAATTGTTTTTTTTTTTAATTTCTGTTTAATGTCAGACAGATTCAAATATAACTTCATTTATGTTTCCAGAATGAGATTTTCACTCTGCAGCGGAGTGTGCGCTGATATGAAACTTCTTGGCAGATTAAAACTGTGTGCCCGACCGAGACTCGAATTCGGGACCTTTGCCTTTCGCGGGCAAGTGCTCTACCATCTGAGCTACCGAAGCACGACTCACGCCCGGTCCTCACAGCTTTACTCCTGCCAGTATCTCGTCTCCTACGTTCCAAACGTCACAGAAGGTCTCCTGCGAACCTTGCAGAACTAGCACTCCTGAAAGAAAGGATATTGCGGAGACATGGCTTAGCCACAGCCTGGGGGATGTTTCCAGAATAAGATTTTCACTCTGCAGTGGAGTGTGCGCTGATATGAAACTTCTCCGCAATATCCTTACTTTCAGGAGTGCTAGTTCTGCAAGGTTCGCAGGAGAGCTTCTGTAAAGTTTGGGAGGTAGGAGACGAGATAATGGCAGAAGTAAAGCTGTGAGGACCGGGCGTGAGTCGTGCTTCGGTAACTCAGATGGTAGAGCACTTGCCCGCGAAAGGCAAAGGTCCCGAGTTCGAGTCTCGGTCGGCCACACAGTTTTAATCTGCCAGGAAGTTTCATTTCATTTAAGTTATCTGGCATAAACGTGTTGGATTGACCTTAAAGAATTATGTGCAATCGAAGTAAGGGACCCAGTCTTTCATTAGTGCTTAACAGTGGCGTGTGGTTCGGGTTGCGAGCCCCGTGCTCGAACCAGTTCTGGTAGCAGAGCGTGGTTGCTCTGTGGTTACTGCTATTGCGCATGGTTCATGTTTTAATTAATGGATATTGTCTTTAAATTGTAAATTTGTTGTTCTGCTGTGTGCTGTTCGTGTGCATATTTTACAGAATTGTCATGTGGGCACGTGCGGTCGTGGGGACTGGGTGCCTGAAGAAGGACCAATTGCAATACGAGTTACGGATTCGAGGACGGTGGCGTGAGTGAGCTGTCTGCGCGGCTGTGCTCGTACTGCCACCTGCTGAAACCTTCACTACTCCTCCTGGTAGCTGCCGATCCACAGTGGACGTCCCGCTGCGCTGCGACTGCCCTGCCGCACTTCCCCACTTCCCAGCTCTCTCGCCCACCTCGGGCAGTGGTCGGAAGTCGCCCGTTGGGCGTGCCGTCTTCACCTGGGGTCACGGCCCAACTCCACGGCCACGCCGCCGTCTGACGCAACGCAGAACGGCAAGTGAAGTGGCCTCGCGTGGTCGCCCGTCATACGGTTCAAGAGCGACGCAACCTCGCGGAGAACCAAGCCAAACGGCGCCTCAGCAGCTAGCGGAAAACCCCATTTCCTCACTTACGGCAGTGGTTCCTAAACTCGGGCTAATTACCCCCCGAGGGATAAGTCGTAATTTTCTGAGGGGTAAAAATAAAAGGGTTCAGTTGTGTTTCGGATATTTTTAAAAATCTTTAGTATTATCGCTATTTTGTAACTATTGATTACATAAGTTGTAATTAGCCTCTTTGTATGTTGGCAGCTCTATAGACTGTATTAATATCGCTGACAGCGCTTCGCGCCCTCGGCAAGAGAATGTGTAGTTGGATGGACTAGCAGGTATCCAGCGGACGGCTTGGACATATCTCCTTCGTGGAGACTCAGTGTTTGTAGGACATGTATTGTAAAATGAGGATGGATACACACACACACACGCACTCACTGGTCATACCAGACTCGAGAGTCCATTACCGCAGCAACATATTTTCGCCATCTGTCCCTGTCTTGGGCTATTTCCTTCCATTCACCTTCAATACCTAGGCTACTCAAATAAGCCTTCACATTGTCCTCCCATCTACGCCTCAGTCTCCCCACAGGACGTTTTCCCTCTAAGTGCCCTACCAGTACTCTGCGCGCTGCCCTGAACTCATCCATTCGAGCTACGTGACCCGCCCAAAGTAGCCTACGTGATTTAATAATACTGATTATGTCGGGGCTTGAATAGAGTTCGTGAACCTCTTCGTTATCCAGTATTCGCCACTCTCCGCTAATGTCATCCCTTTTTGCTCCGAAAATTTTCCTCAAAATTTTGTTTTCAAATACTCGAAACGGCTTTTCATTTTGCACAGTGAGAGACCAGGTCTCACACCCATACAGCATAAACGTGTTCACTTTTTCAAACTGCATGTCTCCAACTCTTAACATTTCCTGATCTACTGCTCTTGGCATTCTAGTGGTAACCAGGTATTTAGTTTTGTCTTCAATTATCCTTATACCTACATCTTCACTAGCCTTAATTAACGCATTAGCATTAGCTGTTACAGATTCTTTCCTATCGCTAATGATGTTTAGATCATCTGCATACCCTAATATCTTAATATTTCCATTTAACTCCACACCCTCTGAATTATCTGCTGCCATTCATACAGTATATTCCAGCACTAAATTAAAAAGTAGCGGAGACAGGGCATCTCCCTGCTTAAGTCAGTTCTTTATTACAAATTCTTCTGACTCCAATTTCCCCACGCGTACTTTTGTGTTTCTCAGACTCGCTTCTATAATTCTAACATACTTCTTTGGTATTCCAAGTTCCAAAATAATTCTGTGAAATTTTGACTGCAATACTGAATCATATGCTTTTGTAAAATCTATCAAAAGATTATTAACTGGTTTATTGTATTCCCATTGCTTATCCAAAATTTGACACAGGGTGAATATATGGTCTATAGTTGATCTTTTCCTCCAAAAGCCAGCTTGGTAATCCCCCACAATTTCATCTGCATATGGTGTTAGTCTGCTTAGGAGAATATTCGAGAAAATTTTGGAAGATACTGGTAACAGCGATATCCCTCTATAATTACTACAATCCATTTTGTCGCCCTTGTTAAAAATTGGGAACTGAATCGACTCCTCCCACTCTTCAGGTATCATCTCTGAGTTCCATACTTTGGTTATCACTTTGCGAACTACTTCCACCAATTTCTGTCCCACATTTTTAAATAATTCTGCAGTTACGCAATCTGAACCTGGTGCTTTATGGTTTTTCAATTTGTTGATTACATCCCTTACTTTCTTTAACGTTGGCCCAGGTATCTGGGATTCTTCTGTATGTATTTCGTACGCCTGCTCATTTCCTGCTTCCTGGTGTACATTTAATAGATGCTCAAAATACGCCTTCCATTTACTTAATATAGCACTGGGGTCTGTCAGTATTCCCCCGGCATCCCCTCGAAGTGCATTTGTCCTAGTCTTGAACCCCTTCTTATACCCATTTATGTCTAGATAAACTTCCCTAATGTTTTTTGTTTTACTGTCTGTTTCCATTTTTTAATTTGATTGTTCACATAATCCCTCCTCTTTGCCCGCTAAGTAAAAAGATAGTCTATGCAGACAAAATTCAAAATTTGAGACATGTGTGGGAGCGAATTTCGACAGCCATCACCGTTGTAACACCAGAGATGCTACAAAACACATGGTGTGTAATCCAATATTGTTTTGTTGTCTATCTCGCAGAGCAGCATATGGAGCTCACATCGAAACTTACTAAGGCACGAAAAACTACTTCTTATTTTCTCACTTCAGTTTGACAGTTAAATCGTTTCATTCCTTTGAACAGTTTTTCTGTTGCGCTTGAGTTCTTTTGGCAACAAGCTGTATACACTCTCTCCTTCGGCAACGTCAGTTTTCGATTCCTAAATAGCAACACTCATCTTCTACTTTTAAAGTCACAATTCCTAATCTAATTCCCTCACTATAGCCTGATTTTTTTAATCTGACTACACTCCATTACCCTTGTTTTGATTTTGTTGATGTTCATCTTACAACCATTTTTGAAGACATTACGCGCTCCATTTAACTACTCTTCCAAGTTCCTTGCTATTTCTGATAGAATTGCAATGTCATCGACAAATCTTGTAACAACCCCTTAGAAAAATTATGCATTACTGTGCTGGTAAACTTCTACGTTATTTGATACAAAGACAGCCGAGTAAAACTGAACGTACTCAGACAGTTTTCTCTTTACTTATTCTGATCATCACTAAACTGACTCACAATAATCTTTTTTTTTAGCGCAACGCAATCTGACTTTCAATAATCCCTGCAATAGAATGACCCTGACTAACAATAACCTATACCTTTCATGAATCACTTACCTCACAAAAATCCTCGTTACTCCAACTACTGAAATACAGCGTGCGCCAATACTGCCAGCTTAATGAAAGATTCTAACTACTGAAGGCACTAAATAATGATAGGCATAGTTAGCAAATGAAATATTTTGATAGAGAACAAACAATGTATTTACCTTAATAGTGTTTAAAAGTCATAATATACAGGGTGAGTCACCTAACGTTACCGCTGCATATATTTCGTAAACCACATCAAATACTGACGAATCGATTCCACAGACCGAACGTGAGGAGAGGGGCTAGTGTAATTGGTTAATACAAACCATAAAAAAATGCACGGAAGTATGTTTTTTAACACAAACCTACGTTTTTCTAATGGAACCCCGTTAGTTTTGTTAGCACATCTGAACATATAAACAAATACGTAATCAGTGCCGTTTGTTGCATTGTAAAATGTTAATTACATTCGGAGATATTGTAACCTAAAGTTGACGCTTGAGAACCACTCCTCCGCTGTCCGATCGTGTGTATCGGAGAGCACCGAATTACGTAGGGATCCAAAGGGAACGGTGATGGACCTTAGGTACAGAAGAGACTGGAACAGCACATTACGTCCACATGCTAACACCTTTTTATTGGTCTTTTTCACGGACGCACATGTACATTACCGTGAGGGGTGAGGTGCACGTTCGACGGGCGTTTCATAGGACGTGGAGGACGCATAAATTGGCCAGCCCGTTCTCCTGATCTTACACCTCTGGACTTCTTTCTGTGGGGTACGTTAAAGGAGAATGTGTACCGTGATGTGCCTACAACCCCAGAGGATATGAAACAATCTATTGTGGCAGCCTGCGGCGACATTACACCAGATGTACTGCGGCGTGTACGACATTCATTACGCCAGAGATTGCAGTTGTGCACAGCAAATGATGGCCACCACATTGAACATCTATTGGCCGGACATGTCGGGACACACTCTATTCCACTCCGTATTTGAAAACGGAAACCACGTGTGTACGTGTACCTCACCCCTCATGGTAATGTACATGTGCGTCAGTGAAAAAGACCAATAAAATGGTGTTATCATGTGGATGTAATGTGCTGTTCCAGTCTCTTCTGTACCTAAGGTCCATCACCGTTCCCTTTGGATCCCTACGTAATTCGGTGCTCTCCGATACACACGATCGGACAGCGGAGGAGTGGTACTCAAGCGTCAACTTTAGGTTACAATGTCTCCGGATGTAATTAACATTTTACAATGCAACAAACGGCACTGATTACGTATTTGTTTATATGTTCAGATGTGCTAACAAAACTAACGGGGTTCCATTTAAAAACCGTAGGTTTGTGTTAAAAAACATACTTCCGTGCATTTTTTTTTATGGTTTGCATTAAGCAGTTACACTAGCCCCTCTCCTCACGTTCGGTCTGTGGAATCGATTCGTCAGTATTTGATGTGGTTTACGAAATATATCCAGCGGTAACGTTAGGTGACTCACCCTGTATATATCAGTTCATGACATCCAGTCTTACAAATTTCCTTTTCCTGGCGGACACACGTCCAGATCGTCCGCTCTCAAAACTCTGCCATCTCTCTCTCTCTCCACATCCACCACTGCTGGCGGCTCACCTCCAACTGCGCAACGCTACGCGCTGTTCACAGCCAGCTGCCCAACACTACACAAGCGAATATTCCAACAATGCCAACCAACCACACACTGCACACAGCACAGTCAGTGATTTTCATACAGAGCGCTACGTGGCGTTTTCAACATAAAAACCTAAACAGCCTACTTACATAGCCCCCATATATTTGTTAAATGTTTTTATGCGCCAGACACTTGTTGTCTGATGTAGGTGTTGCCGACCGCAGCGCCGTCTTCTGCCCGTTTACATATCTCTGTATCTGAATACGCACGCCTATACCAGTTTCTTTGGCGCTTCAGTGTATTAGAAGACGATTGCACAATGTGAATGTCAATTCACGACGACGATGGCGAGCAACGCATCGAACACATCACCATGGACTGTGTTAAAGATGGCCAAGAAATCATCCAGGTGGACGCCCCAGGACTGGCGTCGGGTGTTGTTTACAGACGATAATCGCAGACAACATGTTCGGGAACAGCCTGGTAATACCGATCGCCGCCAGCACTGTATCCCACACGTGCAACTACGCGGTTTTGGAGCAATTCTCTGGGGTGGCATAACATGGGGCCACGCACACCTCTCATGGTTGTGGAGTGCGATCTCACTGCTCTAGGTTACAGGGACGAGGTTCTGCGAAGAATAGTCAGACCGCATTTCCAAAATTTTGTCACTATAACTTGATGGACTATAAGGCGAGTGATCATCGTGCTGTTCTCATGAACACATTCCTTCCTCATGCTAGGATCACAACAATGATTTGTGGCCTTTCTGTTCCCCAGACATGAACCCAATCTAACATGTGTGGGACTGACAGAAACAAGTTGGAAATACAGGGTGACCCAAAAGTTCGTTAACATTTCAAAATGCACCGATTCACGGAATAAGCAGAGAGGCAAAAATTCACACACATGCCTGAAACGTCGTGGAATTATCTTGAAACCAAAAACGAGTGCAAAAACCACTAACCCTGCAATGAAAAATGGTAAAGCGGTACGTACAGATACGATACCGGGAAAAATATTAAAATGCTTGAACCAAGATGGAATAAGAGAAATATTGAGGTTATGTAATAAAATATATGACAGTGGTGAATGGCCTGAGGACTTTCTGACAACAGTAATGATTCCATTACCGAAAAAAACAAGGAACCAAGAAATGCAGCGAGCACAGGACAATCAGCCTCATTTCACATGCAGCCAAGGTGATGTTAAGAATAATTAATAAGAGACTTGAAAAAGTAATGGAGGAGAATCTCGGCAAGGAGCAGTTTAGCTTTAGACGGAATACGGGCACCAGAGATGCAATAGGGCTCCTACGAATCTTAGGAGAAAGGTTTATTGAAAATGGAAGAGACCTATGTATGTGCTTCATCGATCGAGAAAAGGCATTTGACAATGTGATTTGGGACAAGCTGGTGACTATAATGAGGGAAAATAGAGTGGAATGGAAAACCAGAAGACTTGTAAACTCATTGTATCTTAATGAAAAAGTTTCAGTTAAAGTGAGAGGAGAAAGTACAAACTGGATCGGACTAGGAAAAGGAGTAAGACAAGGATGCTGTCTATCACCTACTCTTTTCAACCTCTACTTGGAAAATATGATTGACCAATGCTCATTAGACAACAATGGCGTAGAAATTGGAGGAAGGAGAGTGTTTGAGGGTTGCTGATGACATAGTCCTTCTAGCCACAGGGGAAAAAGAATTACAGGATTTAGTGGACACCATTGAAACTAACGGAAAAAAATATGGAATGAAAATTAACACAAATAAAACAAAAGTATTGGCACTAGGAGGAAATAAGGAAATAAAAATTATGCTGAATGGAGAAATACTAGAACAGGTGCAAAATTTTAAGTATCTTGGTAGCAGGATAGACACCGGCTGGAAGAGCACCACGGAAATTAAAACAAGGACAGCAATGGCAGAAGAGGCGTTTTATAAGAAAAGGAGAATTTTCTGCGGCAGTCTGGACAGAGAACTCAGGGAGAGAGTCATAAAATGTCTTGTATGGAGAGTTCTTCTATATGGCGCTGAAACATGGACTATGAGGAAGAAAGACAGAGACAGGCTGGCTGCTTTTGAGATCTGGACATGGCGGGGGATGGAAAGAATAAGTTAAATGGACAGAGTAAAAAATGAAGAGGTACTGAGAAGAGTGGGAGAGAAAAGACAGTTAGTAGATGTAATAAGGAGAAGAAAAAGAAATTGGACTGAGCATATATTAAGAAAGAACGACGGACTGATAAAAACAGTTTTAGAAAGTTATGTAGAAGGGAAAAGGAAGCGAGGAAGAAAGAGATTCCAGATACTGGATGACATGATGGACAGTACAACATACTGCAGCCTTAAGAAGGAAGCAATGGATCGCAGAAAATGGAGAGGCAAAGGACCTGCTAATATAGCAGATAACTGATGATGGTGATGAAACCTTTGATCCTGGTATTACGTCTTGATAAGTTTTTGAAAAAGATAGTCAGTCTCTGTCAGGGTGGTACTGAGGAACTGCAAATCCCCTTCTTCCTGCAACAGTTTCTCTGGCTCCTGGCCTTGATTAAATACTCGACTCAACGCTTCTGCAGTTCGGCTGTTACCCCCTTTTATGCGAGTAACAGTAAAACAGATGCCTGAAATCCGAACCGCCCAACGAGCCATCCATCCCAGTTGTGAAGACGAAACCCAAATAAGGACCTCGTTGTCGGTCTCTAGACGAAATCTTCTGTGCTGCAGATAGAATTTAAATTTTTATAACTTGAACAGAACAGCCAACACCTCAGCTCATACAATGAATATTTAACCTCACCATTAGGAGCAGCTATCGATGCGTAAACCGGTGGTCGATGGTTACACAGGCGATCTTCAACATAATGGCGGCAATGCCTAGATTGCAGGCGTCTGTCTGCAAACAAAATTCACGTTGAAACTCGTGTATTGCAAGGATAAGAGCATTACTGAGGGCCTGTATTAAGACATCTAATGCCACGTGCTATTGTTACTAACAAAAGGCTCACCTCTGCACTGGAATTGATTAAGGAATGCAGCCAACACAGCAAACCCAGAAATAAATTTCCATAAAAAATTAACCATGCCAATAAAACGTGCTGTTCCTTTCTTAATCATCTAAGGCAGAAAATCATCAACAGATCTGATTCTTTCCTTATAAATCATTATTCCTCGAGCAGACACAAGATGACCGCGGAAAGATATTTCCACACGACCAAGACTGACCTGACTAGGTTTTTGGTTGAGAGCGCAACAGTCAGCTACTGGCCTGCGACGTTTTTCCCTTCCTTTTCGGCACCAGAAGCATGCGAGATGCTCACAGAGATACAAACTTCCTAGTAATCGCTCCTTCAAATAACTTGTCAAATACAATAACGTATTCAACAGAAACAAGAGTGACTTCAGGTGTGCCCCATGGCAGCGTAATAGGTCCTCTGCTTTTTACGATTTACATAAACGAACTAGTGGATGGTATTGACAGTGGCCTTGGACTGTTTGCCGATGATGCTGTAGTCTACAGGAAAGTAGTATCACACGAAAGTTGTGAACAAATCAATGTGGATTTGCAGAAAATAAATGACTGGCAGTTATCTCTCAATATTAGTAAGTGTAACCTAGTGCGTATAACAAGGCGAAAATCCACATTATTGTATGAGTACAAAATAAATGATCAGTCTTTGGAAGCGGTAACATCAGTCAAGTATCAGGGTGTGACTATTTGAAATGATCTCAAACGGAATGATCAGATTACACAAGTAACGGGTAAGGCGAACTCTAGATTGCGGTTTATTGGTAGAATCCTGAAGCGATGCAGTCCTTCAACAAAGGAAATAGCCTACAATACGTTAGTTCGTCCAGTCTTAGAGTATTGTTCGTCTGTGTGGGACCCTTACCAGTTGGGTCTGATTCAAGAGATTGAGAAGGTCCAAAGAAGAGCGGCAAGATTCGTGACTGGTACGTTTAGCCACGGCGAGAGCGTTACAAATCTCATAGAAAGATTGAAGTGGGACACACTTGCAGATAGGCGACGTGCTAAACGGAAGGGGCTGCTCACTAAATTCCGAAATCCGATCTTTACTGACGATGTAGAGCATACATTATTAAAACCAACTTTCAAATCGCGCAATGATCACCATTCAAAGATAAGGGAAATTAGAGCTCGTGCTTAGGCGTTCAGACAGTCGTTTTTCCCTCGCGCGATCCGCGAGTTGAACAGAGGAGGGGGCAATATGACTTTGGCGCGAATTGTGCCCTCCGCCACACACCGCTAGGTGGCTAGCGGAACATATATGTAGATATGTAGATGATCACGGTTGATTGTCTAACGTGTTGTGGACCAATGGAGCCCATCTCATAGTCCGAGGGTCTATGAACACAATTTGGGCTGCCGAAAACCCTATAACTGTCACGGCAACCCCTTTGCATGACCAGAGAGCAACGATGTGGTGGCGATTTACCGTATAAATAGAGATCGGGACTTGTTTCTTAGAGGAAATGCGGGCTGCTGCTTTTCAGACTGTCAATGTGTCGGGTGCCAGGTACGACTATATGTTACAAAATCGCATCATCCCTAGCCTGGCTGATAAACCCCTGCTGGAAGGTATGAGTTTTATGCAGGATGGCACTCCGCCTCATGATGTTAGGCTACACGTGTGAAAGATCTCTTTTGGGGATCGTTTGAAGAGGATCGCGTGCTGAGCCCCCACTTCCTAGGTCCCCAGGTCTCAACCCGTGTGGTTATTGGTTGCATGGTTACCTGAAGTCGCAAGTCTGCCACGTTCGTCCCTCATCATTATGGCTGCTAAAAGACAATATCAGACGACGGTTTTCCAGCATATATAGTGATATACTGTACAGAGCTCTTCACAACATTTCCGTTCGAATACAGATATTGCTGATGAATGAGCATTTGTTATAAAGAACACTATCTTCACTAAAAATCATTATGAAAACTACTGCTTTTGTATCACATCTGTTGGTCACGTCGTGCAAATCCTATGCCATTCCAAGCATGTGTGTCCATTTTTTCCTCTCTACTTACGTTATTCCGCGAAGCACTGAATTTTCAAATCTTAATAGGCATTTGGGTCGCCCCCTGCACCATCAGCCACGCACCTTTTCTATCATATGAAGCGCCATTTGTTGGTCATGTCGTGTACCTTTTTCTTTTTTTCTTTTTTTTTGTGTCAAGTAAATTTTACGCCATTTCAAGCATGCGTGTCCATTTTTGCTTCTCTACTTACGTTATTCCGTGAAGCATTGAATTTTCAAATACACTACTGGCCATTAAAATTGCTACACCACGAAGATGACGTGCCACAAACGCGAAATTTAACCAACAGGTGAAGATACTGTGATATGCAAATGATTAGCTTGTCAGAGCATTCACACAAGGTTGGCGCCGGTGGCGACACCTACAACGTGCTGACATGGGGGAAGTTTCCAACCGATTTCTCATACGCAAACAGCAGTTGACCGGCGTTGCCTGGTGAAACGTTGTTGTGATGCCTCGTGTAAGGAGGTGAAATGCGTACCATCACGTTTCCGACTTTGATAATGGTCGGATTGTAGCCTATCGCGATTGCCGTTTATCGTATCGCGACATTGCTGCTCGCGTTGGTCGAGACCCAATGACTGTTAGCAGAAAATGGAATCGGTGGGTTCAGGAGGGTAACACGGAACGCCGTGCTGGATCCCAACGGCCTCGTATGAATTACAGTCGAGATGACAGGCATCTTATCCGCATTGCTGTAACGGATCCCTGAGTTAACATATGGCGACGTTTCCAAGACAAGAACCATCTGCACGAACAGTTCGACGACGTTTGCAGCAGCATGGACTATCAGCTCGGAGACCGTGGCTGCGGTTACCCTTGACGCTGCATCACAGACAGGAGCGCCTGCAATGGCGTACTCAACGACGAATCTGGATGCACGAATGGCAAAACGTCATTTTTTCGGATGAATCCAGGTTCTGTTTACAGCATCATGATGGTCGCATCCGTGTTTGGCGACATGGCGGTGAACACACATTGGACGCGTGTATTCCTCATCGCCATACTGGCGTATCACCCGGCGTGATGGTATGGGGTGCCATTGGTTACACGTCTCGGTTACCTCTTGTTCGCATTGACGGCGCTTTGAGCAGTGGACGTTACATTTCAGATGTGTTACGACCCGTGGCTCTACCCTTCATTCGATCCCTGCAAAACGCTACAATTCAGCAGGATAATGCAAGACCGCTTGTTTCAGGTCCTGTACGGGCCTTTCTGGATACAGAAAATGTTCGACTGCTACCCTGGCCAGCACATTCTCCAGATCTCTCACCAACTGAAAACGTCCGGTCAATGGAGGCCGAGCAACTGGCTCGTCACAATACGGCAGTCACTACTCTTGATGAACTGTAGTGTCGTGTTGAAGCTGCATGGGCAGCTGTACCTGTACACGCCATCGAAGCTCAGTTAGACTCAATGCCCAGGCTATCAAGGCCGTTATTACGGCCAGAGGTGGTTGTTGTGGGTACTGATTTCTCAGGATCTACGCACCCAAATTGCGTGAAAATGTAATCACATGTCAGTTCTAGTGTAATATATTTGTCCAATGAATACCCGTTTATCATCTTCATTTCTTCTTGGTGTAGTAACTTTAATGGCCAGCAGTGTAGTAACGGTCTTTTGGTTAGCCCTGTGCTCTCCGCCACACGTCGTAAGGTGGCCTGTGCAGGTGCAGGTGCAGGTGCGCCGCCCACGCTGCAGGTGGTGCTGCGTCGGCAGCGTGTACGCAGTGGACTTGCAGCCAAAGTGGCCGGGGTCGATACTCGGCGAGAGCGTGGCACGCAGCAGCTGCTGGTGCTGCAGTGCTGCATACTGTAGCACGTACTGAGAAGGGGGGGAGGAGGTAGTGAGGGGGGGGGGGGGGGGAGTTGTAGGCGGCCATGAACCACACGACGCATGGCGCCAGCGCAACTCGTGGCCTCCATTTGCTGGGCGAGTGGCTGTGGCGCAACTCCGTAAGATTGATGTTCCTGTCACGGTCGCCAATCTTCAAGCCATCGCAGCACTGACCACCAAGGCTCCCCGTGTCCTCCTCGCAGTGGAACTCGCTAATTTTCTCCCTGCTCTTGCAACGTACAGCAGGCATGACGGTTGTCACTGAAACAACCCGTTTCCAGATACACCGCAATTTTTCTTCGCTGCTTCACCTGACTATTGAAACCGCTCGAAATTACCTGCTACTGACATAACCGATATTCCGTTTTTCATTGCTATAATTTCCTGCAATAATCGTAGACATCGAACAAAGACTGAAAAATTCCAAGACTGTGTCAGACTTCTGTACTATACAGGGTGGTCCATCGATCGTGACTGGGCCAAATGTCTCACGAAATAAGCGTCAAACGAAACAACTACAAAGAACGAAACTTGCCTAGCATGCAGGGGGAAACCAGATGGCGCTATGGTTGGCCCGCTAGATGGCGCTGCCATAGGTCAAACGGACATCAACTGCGTTTTTTAAAATAGGAACCCCCCCTTTTTTATTACATAATCGTGTTGTACGTAAAGAAATATGAATGTTTCAGTTGGACCACTTTTTTCGCTTTGTGATAGATGGCGCTGTAATAGTCACAAACATACGGCTCACAATTTTAGACGAACAGTTGGTAACAGTTAGGTTTTTTAAATTAAAATAGAGAACGTAGGTACGTTTGAACATATTATTTCGGTTGTTCCAATGTGATACACGTACCTTTCTGAACGTATCATTTCTGAGAACGCATGCGTGATTACCTGTAAATACCACATTAATGCAATAAATGCGGAAAATTATGTCCGTCAACCTCAATGCATTTGGCAATACGTGTAACGACATTCCTCTCAACAGCGAGTAGTTCGCCTTCCGTAATGTTCGCACATGCGTTGACAATGCGCTGACGCGTGTTGTCAGGCGTTGTCGGTGGATCACGATAGCAAATATCCTTCAACTTCCCCCACAGAAAGAAATCCGGGGACGTCAGATCCGGTGAACGTGCGGGCCATGGTACGGTGCTTCGACGAACAATCCACCTGTCATGAAATATGCTATTCAAGACCGCCTCAACCGCACGCGAGCTATGTGCCGGACATCCATCATGTTGAAAGAACATCGCCATTCTGTCATGCAGTGAAACATCTTGTAGCAAAATCGGTAGAACATTACGTAGGAAATCAGCATACATTGCACCATTTAGATTGTCATCGATAAAATGACGGCCAATTATCCTTCCTCCCATAATGCCGCACCATACATTAACCCGCCAAGGTCGCTGATGTTCCACTTGTCGCAGCCATCGTGGATTTTCCGTTGTCCAACAGTGCATATTATGCCGGTTTGCGTTACCGCTGTTGGTGAATGACGCTTCGTCGCTAAATAGAACGCGTGCAAAAAATCTGTCATCGGCCCGTAATTCCTCTTGTGCTCAGTGGCAGAACTGTACACGACGTTCAGAGTCGTCGCCATGCAGTTCCTGGTGCATAGAAATACGGTACGGGTGCAATCGATGTTGATGTAGCATTCTCACCACTGACATTTTTGAGGTTCCCGACTCTCGCGCAATTTGTCTGCTACTGATGTGCGGATTAGCCGCGACAGCAGCTAAAACACCTACTTGGGCATCATCATTTGTTGCAGGTCGTGGTTGACGTTTCACATGTGGCTGAACAGTTCCTGTTTCCTTAAATAACGTAACTATCCGGCGAACGGTCCGGACACTTGGATGATGTCGTCCAGGATGCCGAGCAGCATACATAGCACACGCTCGTTGGGCATTTTGATCACAATAGCCATACATCAACACGATAGCGACCTTTTCCGCAATTGGTAAACGGTCCATTTTAACACGGGTAATGAATCACGAAGCAAATACCGTCCGCACTGGCGGAATGTTACGTGATACCACGTACTTAACACGTTTGTGACTATTACAGCGCCATCTATCACAAAGCGAAAAAAATGGTCCAACTAAAACATTCATATTTCTTTACGTACTACACGAATATGTAATAAAAAAGAGGGTTCCTATTTAAAAAAACACATTTCATATCCGTTTGACCTATGGCAGCGCCATCTAGCGGGCCAATCATAGCGCCAGCTGGTTTCCCCCTTCAAGCTAGACGAGTTTCGTTCTTTGTAGGTTTTTCGTTTGTTGCTTATTTCGTGAGATATTTGGCCCACTCACTATCAATGGACCACCCTGTATGTATCAAGTGAGGTACGAGAGTGGTTTGATAGGTATGGCAAAATTCCAGAAAGGGATGGAACATTTTTGGTGCGTCTTAATTGTTGGTAAGCTTGATTATTCCAAATATCGCAAAAAGAATATCAACACCGTACAGCGTACAGTTCACTGCTGACAGCCGCCTAAATTGATCAGTGTGTCAGCTGGGATCGAAAATGAACAAGACAGTGTGCCGTTGTTAAATGTTTTCATTTGCCGCAAAAATCGAAACTGATTTGGATGAAGTTCACACGGACTCTACACCATCATTGAAGGCCATTGACTTTTGGATTAATGATAAAGCACCGATGACGAAGCGCGATTCATCCGACCAACTTAAGTCACCACAAAGGAAGCCATTGACCGCATGATACAGTAATGCAATACCGACGAATAAAAATTCGTGAGATTTCTGAGACTGCAGGCATCTCAAGTGAACGACTGCATGATATCCCGCACGGAGAATTGGCTATGAAGATGGTGTGTGCGAGGTGGATACCGTGTTTGCTTACAGTCGACCAAAAGCGCATCCAGCAGAACATTTCAGCACAATGCCTGGAGATGTTTAATAGTAACCCGCAAGACTTTCTGCGCCAGTTCGTCGATGAAACCTGAATCCATCATTAGACACCAGAGTCAAAACGGTAGTTAGAACAATGAGCAGATGCTGGCGCAAGTGCACCGAAGAAGGCACAGGTCATTTTGTCAGGTAGTAATGTAATGGCGACTGGTTTTTCTTGGGGGGATTCCCAAGGAATAGTCCTCGTACATTATTTGGAAAAGGGTAGAACCATAACTGGACCCGATTATGCTTCGTTATTGGATCGTTTGAAACTTCCGCTGGCTGTAAAAAGACCGACTGGTACACAAAAAAGTGCTCCCTCACTACGATAAGGCATCATCCCCCACTTGAGCGATAACTATGGCGAAAGTCCGTGAATGAATTGGGCTTGGATTGGTTCCTCACCCACCCCAATCACCACACATAGCTTCCTGTTTCCTAACTTGAAACTGTGGCTCGCTGGGAAGAAATTTTCATCACATGATGAAGTGATACTTGCAGCCAACGAGTGTTTTGTAGAATTTGACAGAACTTGTTCTTCCGATGTGATGAAAAAGCTGGATGCTCGGCGGACCAAGTGTATATCCTTCAAAGGAGACTGTGTGAGAAATAAGGTGAGCTGTTTAGGAAACAAACATCTTTCCTTGCTTTTTTACCAGACCTTTCGAACCACCCTTGTACAATCAAAATAAGATATGTGAAAGGAGACTTTATCCATCTCCCATTCACCGATTTTCTCGAAAAGTAATGAGTGGTCGACTACTACAAAAAATTTCACTACAACAGCGATAGAGGTTTTAATCAGTCGGTCTTTCTCATCCCTAGGCTACGGCCGGAAGAGCGATTTTAGCAGCTGGGAAAAAAAACACACATGAAATAGAAGAAAATTAGTGTCCGTAAATTATCTTTACAACTTAAGACTTTAATTCCATTAAATCTATACTAGATATTAACAAATGGTTAGCAACAAGTGATAAGATAACTCATGAAGTTTTGTACCTTCCAGATGACGCAATTTTGACGGAAGTTTGAATTTGATAACCTGATAAAACCTGGACGCCACATGAGAAAGCTCAGTGCGTGACCTGGTTCGTACAGACGATGTCCAATAGCCAAGTGCAACGAAACTTTGGAACACGGTATGGAAGGCAGCCAGTGTCCAGAGCAGCTTTTCAAGCCTGGCATACATCACTGATAGAAACAGGTAGTGTTCTCCATAGAAAGGGAGGGGGTCGCCCATCTGCTTCAGACGCCAATGTGTCCAAGGCACGGCAGGCGTTTGCAAAGAGTGCGTACGGAGGCCAGAGACTTGCAACGAGACATCGGCAGTACAAAACGTCTTGCATGATAGGTTACGGCTGTATCCTTCCAAGGCAAAGCTGCTTCAGGCATTAAAGCGTGTGAACCTCAGCGCGAACAGTCTGCAGTGGCTGTGCTAGGCAACATTGACGCAAGCAATGACTTCTTGGACAAGATTTGTTCCTCTGAGGCAAAGTTTCATCTATCCGGGAAACTGAATCGTCATAACGTTCGTATACGAGGTTCGCAGTATCCTCATGTTACACATAAAATGGAAAGAGACAGTCCCAAGGTCGATGCCTGGTGCCTAGTGATGCACAATTGCATCGTTGATCCAGTCTTTTTCATCGAGTCTGCCGTCAACGGTGGTGGCCATGTTGCAAGAGTTTGTTGTGCCTAGCCGGCCGAAATGGCCGTGCGGTTAAAGGCGCTGCAGTCTGGAACCGCAAGACCGCTACGGTCGCAGGTTCGAATCCTGCCTCGGGCATGGATGTTTGTGATGTCCTTAGGTTAGTTAGGTTTAACTAGTTCTAAGTTCTAGGGGACTAATGACCTCAGCAGTTGAGTCCCATAGTGCTCAGAGCCATTTGAACCATTTTTTGTTGTGCCACATTTGGAACCCCTGCAACCTGATGTCGTATTCCAGCAGTATGGGGTTCCACCCTACTGGTTCCTTAATGTCCGTCAATTTCTAGATGAAAAGTTTCCGGGCAGGTGGACTGGGCGAGATGGTCCAAATCGATGGCCGCCACGATCCCGTGAGTTCACACGACTGCTCTTCTTTCTATGGGGTTTTGTAAAGGATCTGCTGTATCCAACAAAGGTTAGAGTTCAACTGGACTTGAGGGCACACTTTCGCAATGCATTTCAACACGCCACCGTGGAAATCTTGACTCGTACATGGAGAGAAATGAAACTGCCACAAAACATTATCCGTGCAACTTAGAGTGCACACGTTGGTGTGCATGAATGAGAAAACAAAACTTCACGAGCTATCACACACTGAAAACCATTTTTTAATATCTACTAAAAAAAACTAAACTCCGTCCGAACAGGCCCTGGAAGACCTACGGTACTCACCGGCCGCAGTGATTTAAAGGTATTGAAGTCTCAACTTGTATCAAGGTCACAAGCATCAAAATGCGCCCTGGCCTCTATTCTCTGCGGTAGTGATCCACCACACGAAGCAATTTATCAAGCAGCTTTCAGTCTATCCCGCGCTACCGACCAGAGAGTTTCAATGTTGATGTGAAAGATGGATTACGTGGACAGTGAGCTGTTACTTCTGTAGGTGCAAAAATATCCGTGTGTTTACGATATAAGGGTCTCACGCCACAGAAACAGGAGTAGAAAACGGGCTAGTGGCTAGCAGGTACCATAGCGATTACAGCGGGAAGAGTGGGACAAAAATTAAATTTGGTGGGTACGAAAACTATTAAAAAAAAAGTGGCAGCACCACGAAGGAGATGATCGACATAACCCAAAGTTACAAAGCGTGGTTCTACACGTGAAGGATGACGTCTGTTCAGGTTTCACGCCAGTCACATCAGAGTGGTGCTAGAACCGCCACTATGACGACGCAAATTACACTACTGGCCGTTAAAATTGCTACACCAAGAATAAATGCAGATGACAAACGGGTATTCATTGGACAAATATATTATACTAGAACTGACATGTGATTACATTTTCACGCAATTTGGGTGCATAGATCCTGAGTACCCAGAACAACCACCTCTGGCCGTAATAACGGCCTTGATACGCCTGGGCATTGAGTCAAACAGAGATTGGATGGCGTGTACAGGTACAGCTGCCCATGCATCTTCAACACGATACCACAGTTCATCAAGAGTACTGACTGGCGTATTGTGACGAGCCATTTGCTCGGGCACCATTGACCAGACGTTTTCAATTGGTAAGAGATCTGGAGAATGTGCTGGCCAGGGCAGCATGCGAACATTTTCTGTATTCAGAAAGGCCCCTACAGGACCTCCAACATGCGGTCGTGAATTATCCTGCTGAAATGTAGGCTCTCGCAGGGATCGAATGAAGGGTAGAGCCACGGGTCATAACACATCTGAAATGTAACGTCCACTGTTCAAACTGCCGTCAATGCGAACAAGAGGTGACCGAGACGTGTAACCAATGGCACCCCATACCATCACGCCGGCTGATACGCCAGCATGGCGATGACGAGTACACGTTTCCATTGTGCGTTCACATCGATGTCGCCAAACACCGATGAGACCGTCATGATGCTGTAAACAGAACCTGGATTCATCCGAAAAAATGATCTTTTGCCACTCGTGCACCCACGTTCGTCGTTGAGTACACCATCGCAGACGCTCCTGTCTGTGATATAGCGTCAAGGGTAACCGCAGCCACGGTCTTCGAGCTGATAGTCCGTGCTGCTGCAAACGTCATCGAACTGTTCGTGCAGATGGTTGTTGTCTTGCAAACATCCCCATCTGTTAGCTCAGGGATCGAGACGTGGCTGCACGATCCGTTACAGCCATGCGCATAAGGTGCCCGACATCTCGACCGCTAGATCCAGCACGGCGTCTGTATTACCCTCCTGAACCCACCGATTCCATATTCTGCTAACAGTCATTGGATCTCGACCAACGCGAGCAGCAATGTCGCGATACGATAAACCGCAATCGCGATAGGCTACAATCCGACCTTTATCAAAGTCGGAAACGTGATGGTACGCATTTCTACTCCTTACACGAGGCATCACAACAACGTTTCACCAGGCATCGCCGGTCAACTGCTGTTTGTGTATGAGATATCGGTTGGAAACTTTCCTCATGTCAGCACGTTGTAGGTGTCGCCACCGGATTCAACCTTGTGTGAATGCTCTGAAAAGCTGATCATTTGCATATCACAGCATCTTCTTCCTGTCGGTGAAATTGCGCGTCATCATCGTGGTGTAGCAATTTTAATGGCGGGTAGTGTAGGTTTGTTCTAAATACATGCTGTAATGGTCGTGAGCGTTAGTTACCTTTATGGTTGTACATGGTGAATTGATGTAAAAAAAAAATAAAAAATAAAAAACGACATTAGGAACACACGACCGAGTTTGAACGAGATCGTGTTATAGGACCAGGAGAAGCTGCATGTTCCTTCTGCAGTGCTGCAGAAAGACTTGGCACCAATTAGCCATTGTACATGATCGCTGGTAGCGGTTCCCCTCAACAATGTATGATCGCAAAGAGACAGAGCTCTGAAAGGCCACATGGCATTACCGAGAAGGAAGACTACCGAAAATTCACTGGAGGGTGGGGTGGAGGTCTGTTGTGTTTCCCAATGAAAGCTGGTTCTGTCTTGGTGCCAGTGATGGCCGTGTGTATGTTCCAAGAAGGCCAGTTGAAGCTGCAGAGAATATGTCTGGGTGCTAGACACACTGGACATACACCTGGAGTTATGGTCAGGGGTGCGATTCCATATGACAGTAGGAGCACTCTTGCGATTATCCCAGACGCCCTGACTACAAAATTGTATACCAGTCTGGTGATTCGACCTGTCTTGCTGCCATTCATTGACGCCATTCCTGGGGGTGTTTTCCGACAGGATAACGCTCACCCACATAACCCAACATGCTCTACAGAGTGTCGACATGTTCCCTTGGCCTGCTCGATCACCAGATCATCATTGAGCATGTATGGAACATCGGACGGCAACTCCAGCGTCATCCACAAACAACATTACCCGTGCATTTATCGACCGACCAAGTGTAACAGGCATAGAACTCGATCGCACAGACTGACAGACAGCACCTGTAGAACACACTACATGGACGTTTGCACGCTTGCATTCAACATTCTGACGGCTGTATCAATTATTAATGTACCAGCATTTCACATTTGCAATGACTTGGCCCGCGCTTACATTGACATGTGATCTAGCTATGTTAATCACTTAAATATGTTACCTGGACAAACGGGTTTCCAAAATTTCATTCGCCGGCTACGGTGGCCAAGCGGTTCTAGGCGCTTCAGTCCGGAACCGTGCGACTGCTACGTCGCATGATCGAAACCTGCCTCGGGCATGGATGTGTGTGATGTCCTTAGGTTTGTTAGGTTTAAGTAGTTCTAAGTTCTAGGGGACTGATGACCTCAGATGTTGAGTCCCATAGTGCTCAGAGCCAAGCCATAGCCAAAATTTCATTATTATTATTATTATTATTATTATTACTATTATTATTATTATTATTATTATTATTGAAACTTCCTGGTAGATTAAAACTGTGTGCCGGACCGAGACTCGAACTCGGGACCTGTGCCTTCCGCGGGCAAGTGCTCTACCAACTGAGCCGTTGTCTCAGTTTTAGTTCTGCCAGTATCTCGTCTCCTACCTTCCAAACTTTACAAAAGCTCTCCTGCGAACCTCGCAGAACTAGCACTCCTGAAAGAAAAGATATTGCGGAGATGTGGCTTAGCCACAGCCTGGGGGACGTTTCCAGAATGAGATTTTCACTCTGCAGCGCAGTGTGCGCTGATATGAAACTGCGCCAGATGCCTTCCTGGCGTCTAAGGATCTTAAAGCACTCCGTCGTCAGGCCACGAGTGGCCTACCGGGACCATCCGACCGCCATGTCGTCCTCAGAGAAGGATGTGGATAGGAGGCGCGTGGGGTCAGCACACCGCTCTCCTGGTCGTTATGATGGCTTTCTTTGACCGGAGCCGCTACTATTCGGTCGAGTAAATCCTCAGTTGGTATCACGTGGCTTAGTGCACCCCGAAAAATGGCAACAGCGCATGGCGGCCTGGATGGTCACCCATCCAAGTGCCGGCCACGCCCGACAGCGCTTAACTTCGGTGATCTCACGGGGACCGGTGTATCTACTGCGGCGTTCTGATCCTTCCTGAACCCATGACCAAATTACCACGTATTCTCAACATCCGCTGATTCACCATCTAACGGTTTCGTTCTCAGTCTTCCCAGATGCCTCTTCCACTTCGATACTACATTTTCATACGCTCTAACCGCTCATCCAAACCCCCTTATTCTTCGACCACAGGGACAGCATGCCCCAGTCCTTCAACCTGCAGTAGGGCTAGTGCCCTTTGTACACCGCGGTCGCACTTGGACTCAGCAACAACAGTGTCTGACTAAAAGCTCACGTCCAGATGGACTGTGAAAATATTGTGGGCAACTTGGCTTATAGATACGGCTGCAAAAGTCAAGAAAAGTCTCACAATGTACATGGATTGGATAAAAATTGGGAAACACCGCGAAAATGCCTGGTTCGACATAAATGCAGACGCTACCCAAGTCTGCAAGTTGCAACGTTGTATTTGGCAGCGAACGGCACCTGTACAGTGGCCACAGTACGCTGCAAGTGTCAGTCTCGTTCAGAACAGTGTTCTGTGTAGTTGTGGGTCTATTATGTCCGGGCTAAGTGAATTCAAACGAGGCCAAATTATTACTGGTGATCATACGCTATTTGCTTCCATAAGCAAGGTAATCGAAGTGTTTGTTGTTACAAAGGGCACGGTGTCGAAGATTTATAGGGACGCCTGGGACGGAAGTATGTGTTGAGTGAGCGCCACAGACGGTCACTGATGAGGATCGTGACAAAAGATGAGACAAAAGCAGATGCAAAAGCCAATTCAGAACTGAATGTCGCACTTGCGAATCCTATCAGCACCAAAACAACACGAAGGGAACTCCATTAGAAGCAAAGTGCAGGAGGAACTGGAATCCCAAAACCAAATACCAGGTTTAGACATATGAAACCGGAATTTGATTGCAATAATTACACGTCTGTTGTTTGAAACTGTTAAACAATGTGTTCAGTTGTGGTCTTCAGTCCAGAACTGGTTTTATCCAGCTCTCTATGTTACTCTATCCTGTGCAAGCTTCTTCATCTCCCAGTGACTACTGCAACCTACATCCTTCTGAATTTGTTTAGTGTATTCACGCCTTGGGCTCCGTCTACGATTTTTTTCCCTCCACGCTTCCCTCCAATACTAAATTAATGAACCCTTGATGTCTCAGAATGTGTCCTACCAACCCATCCCTTCTTCTAGCCAAGTTGTGCCTTAAATTCTTCTTCGTCCCAATGCTGTTCAGTACCTCCTCATTAGATAAGTGATCTACCCATCTAATCTTCAGCATTCTTCTGTAGCACCACATTTTGAAAGCTTCTATTCTCTTCTTGTCTAAACTATTTGTCGTCCATATTTCACTTCCATACATGGCTACAATCCACACCAATACTTTCAGGAAAGGCTTCCTGACACTTAAGTCAGCCATTGCCAGTCTACATTTTATATCCTCTCTATTTCTACCATCATCAGTTATTTTGCTCCCCAGATAGCAAAACTCATCTACTGCTTTAAGTGTCTCATTTCCTAATCTAATTCCCTCAGCATCACCCGTCTTAATTCGACTACATTCCATTATCCTCGTTTTGCTTTTGTTGATGTTCATCTTATATCCTCCTTTCAAGACGCTATCCATTCCGTTCAACTGCTGTCTCTGACAGAATTTCAATGTCGTCAGCAAAACCAGTGTTTTTACTTCTACAGACGTTCAAATGTGTGTGAAATCTTATGAGACTTAACTGCTAAGGTCATTAGTCCATAAGCTTACACACTACTTAACCTAAATTATTCTAAGGACAAATACACACACACACACACACACACACACACACACACACACACACACACACACACACACCCATGCCCGAGGGGTGGGGCGGGGGGGGGGGGGGACTCGAACCTCCGCCGGGACCAGCTGCACAGTCCTTTCACTTGTTCTCCATGGATTTTAATTCCTACACCAAATTTTTCTTTTGTTTTCTTTACTGCTTCCTCAACAAACAGATTGAATAACTCCTCCCTCAATGCTTCCTTATAGTGCCTCTCGACTCTTACAACTGCTATGTGGTTTCTGTAAATATTGTAAATACCCTTCAGTCCCTATACTTGACTCCTGCCTCCTTCGAAATTTGAAAGAGAGAATATTTTATACAAAATAGTCTCCACTGCTATTTATACATTTCTCCCACCTCTCCAGCAAGGTATGAATGCCATACCAAAAAAACCTTCCTCTGAAGCGAACCAATCAGCGAGCCATTTTCGTACATTTTCATACGAACTGAAGCGTTGTTCAGCGAGAGCGTCTCCCAGTGATGCAAACAGATGATAATTGGACGGAGCCAAGCCTGGAGAATAAGCCGCATGCCCTGGTATTTGCCAACTGAACGCCTCGATCGTTTCCCTGACACGTTTTGCTGTGTGTGAGGGGGCGTTATCATGGAGCAATATGACTTTGTTTTGCCTTTTTCCATTTTCCGGTCGTTTTTGAGGTAATGTGCGATTTGCTATTGGTATCGATCAGTGTTTACGGTTTCACCAGGTTTTAGCAACACGTAATAGACGACACGCTTCTGATCCCACCAAACACAGAGCAGATGTTGACAATGTGAAAATTACCGAACTATCAGTTTAATAAGCCACAGCTGCAAAATATTAACGCGAATTCTTTACAGACGAATGGAAAAACCGACCTCGGGGAAGATCAGTTTGGATTACGTAGAAATGTTGGAACACGTGAGGCAATACTGACCCTACGACTTATCTTGGAAAATAGATTAAGGAAAGGCAAACCTACGTTTCTAGCATTTGTAGACTTAGAGAAAGCTTTTGACAATGTCGACTGGAATACTCTCTTTCAAATTCTAAAGGTGGCAGGGGTAAAATACAGGGAGCGAAAGGCTATTTACAATTTGTGCAGAAACCAGATGGCAGTTATAAGAGTTGGGGGGTATGAAAGGGAAGCAGTGGTTGGGAAGGGAGTGAGACAGGGTTGTAGCCTCTCCCCAATGTTATTCACTCTGTATATTGAGCAAGCAGTAAATGAAACAAAAGAAAAGTTCGGAGTAGGTATTAAAATCCATGGAGAAGAAATAAAAACTTTGAGGTTAGCCGATGACATTGTAATTCTATCACAGACAGCAAAGGACTTGGAAGAGCAGTTGAACGGAATGGACAGTGTCTTGAAAGGAGGGTATAAGATGAACATCAATAAAAGCAAAACGAGGATAATGGAGTGTAGTCGAATCAAGTCGGGTGATGCTGAGGGAATTAGAGTAGGAAATGAGACACTTAAAGTAGTAAAGGAGTTTTGCTATTTGGGGAGCAAAATAACTGATGATGGTCGAAGTAGAGAGGATATAAAATGTAGACTGGCAATGGCAAGGAAAGCGTTTCCGAAGAAGAGAAATTTAACATCGAGTATAGATTTGTCAGGAAGTCGTTTCTGAAAGTGTTTGTATGGAGTGTAGCCATGTATGGAAATGAAACCTGGAGGACAAATAGTTTAGGCAAGAAGAGAATAGAAGCTTTCGAAATGTGGTGCTACAGAAGAATACTGAAGATTAGATGGGTAGACCACTTAACTAATGAGGAGGTATTGAATAGAATTGGGGAGAAGAGGAGCTTGTTGTACAACCTGACTAGAAGAAGGGATCGGTTGGTAGGACATGTTCTGAGGCATGAAGGGATCACCAATTTAGTATTGGAGGGCAGCGTGGAGGGTAAAAATCGTAGAGGGAGACCAAGAAATGAATACACTAAGCAGATTGAGAAGGATGTAGGCTGCAGTAGGTACTGGGAGATGAAGAAGCTTGCACAGGATAGAGTAGCACGGAGAGCTGCATCAAACCAGTCTCTGGACTGAAGAGCACAACGACAAGAACAACCCTTCTGATCCCACCAAAAACAGAGCATTGTCTGCTTCCCAAAGCGATTTGGTCTTGCACTGGATGTCGCTGATTTGTCTGGATTCACCACGAGTTGAAACGCTTAGGATTCTCAAAATAGATCAATTTATCATCACCTATTAGACGCAGAAACGACTTTCTTTTCTATCTAGCGCGCAGCATTTCACAAGTGGTCTTTCGAATTGCTTGCTGTCTTTCATTCAGATCATTTTCCCACTTTCTGCACCTTTCCCATAGCTTTCACGGAAGAGAAACGGCTCACTGCGCCACATTCAATTGTTCCGCAAGTCCCTGTTGAGTTTGAGTGTCATCTTCATCCAATAAGACCTGCAGTTCGTTGTCTTCAAACTTTTTCGGTGGTTTCCTGCGCTCGTCGTTTCTCACGTCAAAATCACCACTTTTGAGCTTTATGAACCAGTCGAAACACTGTGTTTTTCCCAAGAGCGTGTTCGCCGAATGCTTCGACAAATATTCGAAGCTATTCTGCAGCAGTTTTCTTCAAACGAAAACAGAAAACCGGTGGTGTCCGCAAATTGTAGTTCGTGGGCACAAAACTCGACATGTTTACGGGTTTGAAACAGATACCGATGTATGGAACTTGGGTTACTGTGTGTTGACATTCATCGTCAGCCGTTACTGGAAGCGGATAACGCTGCAGACGCGGTCTCACGGGCCCACCATCTATGGGGAAATTCCGGTTTCATACTTCTATACCTGGTATAAGAGATGCAAATGGCTGTAACAGGCAAATGTTGTGCTGAAACCATAAAACCAGGACAAAGGAGCAACCGAAGAGAGTCATTTGGTTCGGTTGAGTATTGGTTCACACTATTGTTCAGGCGAAGAGCAAAACATGGTGGGATATGGAGGGCCACATCACAGTATCTGAAGACAGCAAGGGCCGACAAGTGCGAGAATTGTTGCACAATCAGCTTAGCACCTCATTGACCCAAGTTGCCGACAAGAATAATATACAGAAGAATGGAATAGGAAATAGAGGAAATTGTTACGTGACTATCGGTTTGGTATGAGGAAAGGTAAAGGCATTAAAGACGCAGTTCCAACGTTGCCGTTGATAATAGAAGTAAGACTAAAGAAGAATCAAGGTATGTTAACGATCTTTCGACCTAGAAAAAGAGTTAGACAGTGTCAAATGGTGCAAGATCTACGATAATGTGAGAAACAGTGGTAAGCTACAGAGAAAGACGGCCAACAATCAAGAGGGAACAAAAAAATGGTTCAAATGGATCTGAGCACTATGGGACTTAACATCTCAATTCATCAGTCCCCCAGAACTTAGAACTACTTAAACCTAACTAACCTAAGGACATCACACACATCCATGCCCGAGGCAGGATTCGAACCTGCGACCGTAGCGGTCGCGCTGTTCCGGACTGAAGCGCCTAGAACCGCACGGCCACACCGGCCAGTAGTGATGTTGTGCCCACATCGTCCAGTACTGGTTGTGTGATCACAAGAATGAATTGTCACATCTCCCCTGGTCAGTGCAATTGCCTGGTGTCAATATTATTGTGGTCTCGCGTGATCGCTATCCACGATGGTTGCATCCGTGTTTGCCGACATCGCGGTGAACGCACATTGGAAGCGTGTATCCGTCATCGCCATACTGGCGTATCACTCGGCGTGATGGTATGGGGTGCCATTGGTTACACGTCTCGGTCAGCTCTTGTTCGCACTGACGGTACTTTGAACAGTGGACGTTACATTTCAGATGTGTTACGACCCGTGGCTCTAACCTTCATTCGATCCCTGCGAAATCCTACATTTCAGCATGATAATGTACGACCGCATGTTGCAGGTGCTGTAAGGGCCTTTCTGGATACAGAAGATGTTCGACTGCTGCCCTGGCCAGCACATTCTCCAGGTCTCTTAGCAGCTGAAAACGTCTGGTCAATGATGGCCGAGCAACTGGCTCGTCACAATACGCCAGTCACTACTCTTGATGAACTGTGGTGTCGTGTTGAAGCTCCATGGGCAGCCGTACCTGTACACGCCACCCAAGCTCTGTTTGACTCAATGCCCAGGCGTATCCAGGCCGTTATTACGGCCAGAGGTCGTTGCTCTGGGTACTGATTTCTCAGGATCTATGCACCCAAATTCCGTGAAAAGGTAATCATCTGTCAGTTCTAGTATAATACATTTGTCCAATGAATACCCGTTTATCATCTGCATTTCTTCTTGGTGTAGCAATTTTAACGGCCAGTAGTGTATACCGTTGTCCGTAACTGCCTTATTACGTCATCGTATTCTTCCCAATTGAGCGATGGTGGCTCGGGACGGTTTTTCGCACCCGTCACGGAGCGCAAAATTTCGCACGGACTGTGGCTGCGAGGGCCTCCGTCAAAGGGCCTCCCGCAGGCGGTGCTGATACCCACGCAGTTCCGGAGAATGCGAGCGCACGGCGGTAATGAGCTGGCTCAGGGCTCAGCGGAATTAGCTGCCCGAGGGCGCAGGAAGCAAAGCACGTCAGCCGGAAAGAGGGGAGCGGCCAAAGCACGTGCAAAAGAAGCCACTGCACACTCTCTAGTCTCACCGTGCTGCACGATCTCACCGAACAAAATATGCTGCCCGACAAAAGTAGTGACGCAATCCCAGACACGATCGGATGTTAACGCATCTTCATACGTGTCCATACCACGTGCAGGTAAGTAAGTGAGTAGAGTTGCAGTTCTGTGCGGCCGGTAGAATGCAACCAGGGTGCACAAGTGTTGTTTATGTTTACTGTTATTACCACTCCTGGTAGACTATACATTGGCGTATATATATATATATATATATATATATATATATATATATATATATATATATATACTATTGGCCATTAAAATTGCTACACCACGAAGATGACGTCCTACAGACGCGAAATTTAACCGACAGGAAGATGATGTTGTGGTATGCAAATATTAGCTTTTCACAATATTCACACAAGGTTGGCGCTGGTTGCGACACAAACAACGTGCTCACATGGAGAAAGTTTCCTACCGATTTCTCATACACAAACAGCAACTGACCGGCGTTGCCTGGTGAAACGTTGTCGTGATGCCTCGTGTAAGGAGGAGAAATGCGTATCATCATGTTTCCGACTTTGATAAAGGTCGGATTGTAGCCTATCGCGATTGCGGTTTATCGAATCGCGACATTGCTGCTCGCGTTGGTCGAGGTCCAATGACTGTTAGCACAATATCGAATCGGTGGGTTAAGGTGGGTAATATGGAATGCCGTGCTGGATCCCAACGGCCTCGTATCACTAGCAGTCGAGATGACAGGTATCTTACCCGCATGGCTGTAACGGATCGTGCAGCCACGTCTCGATCCCTGAGTCAACACATGGGGACGTTTGCAAGACAATAACCATCTGCACGATCAGTTCGACGACGTTTGCAGCAGCATGGACTATCAGCTCGGAGACCGTGGCTGCAGTTACCCTTGACACTGCATCACAGACAGGAACAGCCGGCCGAAGTGGCCGTGCGGTTAAAGGCGCTGCAGTCTGGAACCGCAAGACCACTACGGTCGCAGGTTCGAATCCTGCCTCGGGCATGGATGTTTGTGATGTCCTTAGGTTAGTTAGGTTTAACTAGTTCTAAGTTCTAGGGGACTAATGACCTCAGCAGTTGAGTCCCATAGTGCTCAGAGCCATTTGAACCATTTGAACAGACAGGAACGCCTGCGATGGTGTACTCAACGACGAACCTGGGTGCACGAATGGCAAAACGTCATTTACCGGATGAATCCAGGTTCTGTTTACAGCACCGTGATGGTCGCATCCGTGTTTGGCGACATGGCGGTGAACGCACATTGGAAGCGTGTATTCGTCATCGCCATACTGGCGTATCACCCGGCGTGATGGTATGGGGTGCAGTTGGTTACACGTCTCGGTCACCTCTTGTTCGCATTGACGGCACTATGAACAGTGGACGTTACATTTCAGATGTGTTACGACCCGTGGCTCTACCCTTCATTTGATCTCAGCAAAACGCAAAACCCTACATTTCAGCAGGATAATGCACTACCGCATGTTGGAGGTCCTTTCTGGATACAGAAAATGTTCGACTGCTATCCTGGCCAGCACATTCTCCAAATCTCTCACCAACTGAAAACGTCTGGTCAATGGTGGCTGAGCAACTGGCTCGTCACAATACGCCAGTCACTACTCTTGATGAACTGTGGTATCGTGTTGAAGCTGCATGAGCAGCTCTGTATAGAGAGAGAGAGAGAGAGAGAGAGAGAGAGAGAGAGAGAGAGAGAGAGAGAGAGAGAGACGGCGGCAGTATTGGGTACACAAGTTATAAAATGGTAGATCTCTGGTTGATCTGTCGTTTTTACTCAGGTGAGTCATGTGATAAGGTTTCCAACGTGATTATGGTCACACGACAGGAATTACCAGATGCCTCATGGTAGTTGGAGCTAGATGCATCGTACTTTGCACTTCGGATATCGTTAGGGAATTCAATATTCCGACATCCACAGTGTCAATGTACCGAAAACACCACATATCCGACATGTCTCCACGGACAACACAGTGGCCGACGGTCTTTGCTTAACGACCGAGACAGCAGCGTTTCTGTAGAGTTGTCAATCCTAACAGACAAGCATCACAGTGGGGAGTAAGCGCAGAAATCAATCTGAGACTTACGACGAACATATGTTAGGACACGGAGGTGAATTTTGGTGTTAACGGGCTATAGCAGCACACGACCAACGCGAGTACTTCTGGTAACAGCACGACTTCGGCTGCAGCCCCTCCCCTGGGCTCTTGGCCATACTAGTTGTACCCTAGACGACTGGAAAACCGTGACCTGGTCAGATGAGTCCCGATGTCAGTTGGTAAGGGCTGATGGTAGGGATCGAGTATGGTGAAGTTATGGAATGGAGTTGTCAACAAGGCACTGTGCTAACTGATGGTCGCTTCATAATGGTGTGGCCTGTGTTTACACTTTATAGATTGGATCACCCAGTCGAAATGAACTGCTCGTTGACTGGGAACAGTTATGTTCATCTACTTGTAGATCATTTAAGCCATTCATGGACTTCATGTTCCCAAACAATGATGTGCCTTGTCACTGGGCCACAATTGTTTGCCATTTGTTTGAAGAGCATTTAGGAGAATTCAAAAAAATGTTCAAATGTGTGTGAAATTTTATAGGACTTACCTGCTAAGGTCATCAGTTCCTAAGCTTACACACTACTTAACCTTAATTATCCTAATGACAAACACACACACACACACCCATACTCGAGGGAGGACTCGAACCTCTGCCAGGACCAGGACAATTCGAACGAATCATTTGGCGACCCACATCGTCCGACATGAATCCCATCAAACACTTACGCGACATAATCGAGAGGTCAGTTCGTGCACATAGTCCTGCTTATCAGTTAAGAGCAGCTACAGGGGCAGCATACCGGGTAGATCATATTTCTGCAGTGTTCTTCGAATTACTTGTTAATCCATGACACGTTGAGTTGCTACATTACATTGGGCAAAAGAATGGTCATCACAATATTTGGAGATATCCCATGACTTTTGTCACCTCGGTGTATATGAGGCGCGACCAGCGTCGGATATTTAGTGATCACATGTAGATGACACTTGCGTGAGACAGCAATATAAGCGCCTAACAGAGTTTGTAAAGGGCCTCATGGTAAGTCTCCATTTGGTCAGCTGGTCCAGAGCTGCGATACCCATATTGGTGGGGCATTTTGATGCGCCAGTGGTTCAGCGTTGGATTGAATGGGAATATGTGGGCCCACATATTGGGCATCAACGTCTACCACATCTGGCCAGCACAGAGAAGACTCGCCGTTTTGTGCACCAAGCCCATCGTTATCCATTTACACCAGTGGCTACCATTTGAGAACAAATAATGGACACCCATCGACACTCTGTGCCATCCCGCACCATCGGTCGGAGACTGCAGCAGCCATCCTGGGGCATTACTGTACCACGTCTGGGCTGTTGTCAACACCACGTCACATCTGGTTTTGGGGTCGTGGCGTGACCGGTGTAAGTGTGGACTGCTGATCACAGTCGTTGCTCTGCGTTTAGCAATAAACAGCAGTACCGCACTATCCAGAATGGCCATTGTCGCCGAGGGGAGCTGCGGATAGGATCCATTCTTCTATGTTTTCTAAATAGGTGCAGATGTTTCGCTCCTAGTGTCACACGATCAGAAGCCATTGGGTTTGACTTAGTCATATCTGATAGTGAGCGATGTAACTGTTACCGCACGGTGGTACGTCTACATCTACATGATTACCCTGCAATTCACATTTAAGTGCTTGGCAGAGGGTTCATCGAACCACAATCATACTATCTCTCTACCATTACACTCCCGAACAGCGCGCGGGAAAAACGAACACCTAAACCTTTCTGTTCGAGCTCTGATTTCTCTTATTTTATTTTGATGATCATTCCTACCTATGTAGGCTGGGCTCAACAAAATATTTTCGCATTCGGAAGAGAAATTTGGTGACTGAAATTTCGTAAATAGATCTCGCCGCGACGAAAAACGTCTTTGCTTTAATGACTTCCATCCCAACTCGCGTATCATATCTCTCACTCTCTCTCCCCTATTACGTGATAATACAAAACGAGCTGCCCTTTTTTGCACCCTTTCGATGTCCTCCGTCAATCCCACCTGGTAAGGATCCCACACCGCACAGCAATATTCTAACAGAGGACGAACGAGTGTAGTGTAAACTGTCTCTTTAGTGGACTTGTTGCATCTTCTAAGTGTCCTGCCAATGAAACGCAGCCTTTGGCGCGCCTTCCCCACAATATTATCTATGTGGTCTTTCCAACCGAAGTTGTTCGTAATTTTAACACCCAGGTACTTAGTTGAATTGACAGCCATGAGAGTTGTACTATTCATCGAGTAATCGAATTCCAACGGATTTCTTTTGGAACTCATGTGGATCACCTCACACTTTTCATTATTTAGCGTCAACTGCCACCTGCCACACCATACAGCAATCTTTTCTAAATCGCTTTGCAACTGATGTCTTCGGATGACCTTACTAGACGGTAAATTACAGCATCATCTCCGAACAACCTAAGAGCAGTGGCCAGCAGTGGCCAGCAGTGTCCCCATATCTGTGCCTAACAGAACATATCTGGGACCAACAGAACATATCTGGGACCAACAGAACATATCTGTGCCCAGCTCCACGTCAGTTCTCTCCCAGAGCCAGTATCCAGGATCAGAAGGACCATTTGCAACAGTTCCGGGCCAGCTTGCCTCAGTAGAGTATCTTTCTCGTTTTTTATTTACTTTTCTTTATTTAATCATCATTCTTTTGATTGGTCCTCCTCTTCTGTGCCAACCTTTTCATCTCAGAGCAGCATTTGCAACCTGTGTCCTCAATTATTTGCTGGATGTATTCCAATATCTATCCCCTCCAGAACACCTTCTACTAATTTTATATATATATATATATATATATATATATATATATATATATATATATATGTGTGTGTGTGTGTGTGTGTGTGTGTGTGTGTGTGTATGAAAAATTTGTAGCGTATTTTTCTTCTTATTTTTACACAGCCCTCTAAAAATCATTCGGACGGTCATAGACAATATATTTTTAATACATGTGGTATATAAGTATCTTTCTACAATAGAAATGGGATAAGTTCCTGGCAAAAATCTCGTAAAGTTCTTGAGTGATTTACTTCAAATTTTTACACAACTGTCTGATAAACCTTCAGACGGACATAAGCTATGTATATATATATGCAACACTGTACCGGTTTTCTGCTAAAACGGACTGCAAGAAAAAAAGTCATGTGCTGTGCTCTAAAAAAGGGGAGGTTTAGTTTTCTTTATCGCAGCCAGTTTTGACTGCGATGGCAGGGCTCTTAAGCCATTAGACAAACTGGTTGTGTTATGTATGATTCTTTCCATTTATATATAATCTTAAACATAATTTGCATACAATGTGCAGTTTAGCTTTATTCCTCGCAGTCTGTTTTAACAGAAAACAGGAAAGTTATATTTATGGCTTGTCGGGTTATGATCAGGACACTACAACGAAATGTGAATCTTCCGAAACTTCGTAATCTTATACGTTCGGAGATTAAAATTATGTGAAATACGGCCAGTGAAACTACTGCTCCCCAGATACAGCATCTGGAGAGGTTTCTGTGATACCCTGTATAACAGTGATCCCAACCCATTCACCCAAACGTTTTAAATGACTGCAATACCTAAAAGGTTCAGGGAGAAGGCGGAGGAGGAGGTGGAAAGAGAAGGGGAAGGGGAACGAAAAGAACATAGAGATTGGGAAGGCAGACGGGGGGGGGGGGGGGGAGGGGAAGAAGATTAGGACGCTCGTCTAATTCCCCCAGGTACCTAGCAACAGCAAAGCATCGCTGAATTCACTAGTATACAGTTTTGCTAACCGGGCAATACTTCGCAGTAGGCTATTTTTCTTTGTTAAAAATTACGTTCGGATTGTTGTTAATATGACTGTTTGTAACATTAAAATGCCATTTTCGGTCAATATTCTCACAAAAATCTATCATTTCATGTAACTGAAGCTTAAAAATCATAAAATTTGAAGATCTGATCAAGTGATCGAAAACTCTATGTTACTGTCTAAAGCTCTGTCTAAGAATATGACGAAGCTATACGTGTATTGTTAGCAGTGTTAGCCGAACTTAGTAGCAATTTTCCGCAACTTTCTTGCAAACAGTTTAGTTATCTAGTGATGAAAAACAGTGTGTCTCCAAATGTTGTGAAGGTATCTGCATGTAATGCCTATCTAGCGTTTAATATTGGAAATGTAGGTAGGATTAAGCACGTGCAGAGATTAGGCTCCCATCCAGGTGCATTCTCATTAAGGGTACTCCGAAGCATCGATGAAACACGATTTGACAAAGCCCAGGCACCAGAAGAAACTATGCAGAAGTTGGTTTAACGAAGGACGCAGGAGAATATTGCCGAAACACCAGGAAGAGAATGAAGATTATGGATCCTGACGGCATTAGTCACTAGAGGTATGGCAACAATATGAAAATATTACATTAAAAATTTGGATGAGATTTGCCGAAGAGTGTTTTTTTCTCATGAATTACGGAAGCTAAGTACTGAATTTTGACACAGTTCTTAAAAATGACTTACTGAATAATCCTATGCAGCACTTTTTCATTAACTAATTTCTGAGAAATGTTCTTCTTTACTCTACGACGAAAATGGAACACTCTCGGTTAACATGAAACGAAACAATTAATTTGAAATTAACTAAGAGCTTAAACAAAAATCTGTTGCACTCTTTTTATCGGCTTCAGCTTTAATGCTTAATTAGCTTACGTGAAACGGTACATTATATGTAGAATGGTGATTAAAAATTCAGATCCTTTCAAGATGAAAGTCCAAGAACATTATCAAATAAAAAAAACTGTACAGAATATCGTACAGTACGGTCTACTTAGCAGTCTCAAATTTCAATACCCTAACTGCAGTATTGTAGGCAATGTCGATCTTTAAATGGCAGTATGCATTGGTGTCTACACTTTAAATGGCAGTATGCGTTGGTGTCTACATCTGCCCTTAAAGAACCAATCAATTGGTGATTTATCTCAGTGATTCAGTTTGATCAAGACCCAATTGGAGGTTTCGCTATTTTTTGAACTTTTCGTAACTTGTATAAAGTTTACCATTATCTCTTTAATCCCCCGTACTGGGATTGTGTTACAGGTAGGTGATTCTACTCGCAGCGACATTATTTTTCCGCAGATTTGTAGTTTATATGGCATGCGCCACAAATCTCGGATTCGACGCTCAGAGGTGACGATATATTTTTTTTTAAAATTTCGATGTGTCCATAGCCGGCCAGCATAGCAATCTACAGTAGTGTGCGGAAGGGTTGCTCTTCTGTCACTTTCAACAATTCTCTTCAGTCATCGTTGGTCTCGTTCTTCCGGAATCGTTTTCCAGCGTCAGCGATGTAGTGGATTTGATGTTTTATCGGATTCCCGATATTCACCGTACACTCGTGAAATGGTCATACGGGAAAATCCGCGCTTTATCGCCAGCTCGGAGATGCTGTGTCCCATCGCCCCTGCACCGACTATAATACCACGATCAAACTCGCTTAATTCTTGATAACCTGCCATTGCAGCAGCAGTAACCGATGTACGTAACTGCGTCAGACTGTTGTTGTCTTATGTAGGCGTTGCCGACCTCAGCGCCGTATTCTGCCTGTTTACCTTTGTTTGCATTTGAATATTCATGCCCATACCGGTTTCTTTGCCACTTCAATGTTGCTGCCTGTTTATTCACCTTAGAGCAAGATACAGTTCAAGCTAGTGCCGGCCGCTGTGGCCGAGTGGTTCTAGGCGCTACGAATCCTGCCTCGGGCATGGATGTGTGTGATGTCCCTAGGTTAGCTAGGTTTGAGTAGTTCAAAGTTCTAGGAGGCTGATGACCTCCGATGTCAAGTCCCATAATGCTCAGAGCCATTTGAACCATTTGCAAATTAGGTTTGTTCTTGTTGTGACTTGGCAAGACAGCCAAGCCACTAGGAGAGGAAGCCGAAAGGCACGCGTTTAAGCTCACGCAGGCTGGCGTGAGGTCTGGAACAGGTAAAGTAATTATACTAGCAAAAGAAGGTACGTAGCTTCTTAAATACTTAACTTTAATCCATAATTGGTGAACATCGGTCTGACGGTGCATGCGTCACAAGATAAATAGCAAATGATAATGGCGCCTTGCTAGGTCGTAGCAAATGACGTAGCTGAAGGCTATGCTAACTGTCGTCTCTGCAAATGAGAGCGTATGCAGTCAGTGAACCATCGCTAGCAAAGTCGGCTGTACAACTGGGGCGAGTGCTAGGGAGTCTCTCTAGACTTGCCGTGTGGCGGCGCTCGGTCTGCAATCACTGATAGTGGCGACATGCGGGTCCGACGTATACTAACGGACCGCGGCCGATTTAAAGGCTACCACCTAGCAAGTGTGGCGTCTGGCGGTGACACCACAGTTCTAAATATACAAGGTCGTGAGCGTTGATTCCCTTTGAGATTGGACGTGGTGATTCGATGTTAGTGCAGAATGTCTTTAAGATGACAAGGACGCCACTATCAAGGTTTCACTGAGGTTGATCGCGGTCGTGCGATAGGGCGACAAGAAGCTGGATGTTCCTTCTGCGATACTGCAGAAAGGCTTGACATGAATGTAGCCACCGCACATGATTGATGCTAGCGGAGGTCACGGGTATACACAGGCGCAAGAAGTCCGGGCTGTGGACGGCCACGTGGCACTACCGAGAAGGGAGAGCGGCGTGTGGCTCTGGCGCATCGTACTGCATCTACGGCAGCCATCTGAGCATCAGCTTGAGCCACAGTGGCACAGTCAGCTGTTACAAATCGATTACTTCAAGTTCAGCTCCGAGGCAGACTCCCTGCAGCGTGCGTTTCTCAGACACCGGACCACCACCATTCGCGACTTCAGCGGTTTCAAGCGAGAGCTCATTGGAGGGCAGGGTGCAGCTCTGTTGCGTTTTCTGATGAAAGCTGGTACCGCCTCAGTGCCAGTGATGGCCGTGTGTTGGTCAGACCGGTTGAGAGCCTGCAACCGTCCTGTCTGCATGCTGGACACACTGGACCCACAGCTGGAGTTATGGTCTGGAGTGGGATTTTCCATGTCAGCAGGAACACTCTCGTGATCATCTTATCCACCGTGACTGCAAATTTGCACCTAAATCTGGTGATTCGACCTGTTGTGCTGCCATTCATCAACACCATTCTGGGGAGGTGTTTTCCGACAGGATAACGCTCACCCACATAGTTCTGTTGTAACCCAACATGCTTTACGGAGTGTGGACAGTTCCCTTGGCCTGCTCGATCACCAGATCATCATCGAGCACGTATGGAACCTCATCGGACGGCAACTCCAGGCTGCACGGGATTAGCCGAGCGGTCTTAGGCGCTGCAGTCATGGACTGTGCGGCTGGTGCGGCGGAGGTTCCAGTCGTCCCTCGGGCATGGGTGTGTGTGTGTGTGTGTTTGTCCATAGTATAATTTAGGTTGTGTGTAAGCTTAGAGACCGATGACCTTAGCAGTTAAGTTCCATAAGATTTCACACACATTTGAACATTTTCGACAACTTTAGCGTCATCCACAAACAGCATTAACCGTGCGTTTATCCGACCGACCAAGTGTAACAGGCACAGACTGACAGACAGCACCTGTAGAACACAATGCATGGACGTTTGCACGCTTGCATTCAACATTCTGACACCATTACTGGCATATTTTCTAAAAAGATAAAGCTCACCCAGTTTCCACTGTTGTAACCCAACATACTCTACAAAAAGGTGACATGTTGCCTTTGTCTACTCGATCATCTGATCTGTCTCCAAACGATGCACATATTGAATATCACCGGACAAAAATTGCAGCTTCATCCACTAACAGGATTAACCTGGCAGATTAAAACTGTGTGCCGGACCGAGACTCAAACTCGGGACCTTTGCCTTATGCGGGCAAGTGCTCTACCAGCTGAGCTACCCAAGCACGGCTCACGCTCCGTCCTCACGGCTTTAATTCCGCCAGTACCTCGTCTCCTACCTTCCAAACATCAAAGCAGCTCTCCTGCGAACCTTGCAGAACTAGCACTCCTGGAAGAAAGGATATTGCGGAGACATGGCTTAGCCACAAAAAATGGCTGAAATGGCTCTGAGCACTATGGGACTCAACTTCTGAGGTCATTAGTCCCCTAGAACTTAGAAGTAGTTAAACCTAACTAACCTAAGGACATCACACACATCCATGCCCGAGGCAGGATTCGAACCTGCGACCGTAGCGGTCTCGCGGTTCCAGACTGCAGCGCCTAGAACCGCTCGGCCACTTCGGCCGGCGCTTAGCCACAGCCTGGGGGTTGTTTCTAGAACGGCAAAGGTGCTGAGTTCGAGTCTGGGTCCGGCACACAGTTTCAATCTGCCAAGAAGTTTCATATCAGCGCACACTCCGCTATAGAGTGAAAATTTCATTCTAGGATTAACCTGTATTGACGGACTAAGTGCTACAGTCATGGAACTCCATCGCACAAAAAGGTATGTGGCACTTCTGCAACATGAGGCATGCACGTATCCATGCTTTCCTTCAACATTCTGTCGGTTAAACTGGTTATTTATGTCCCAGCATTTCACTTTCACAGCCATCGGCCTTGCCGCAGTGGTAACACCGCTTCCCGTCAGATCACCGAAGTTAAGCGCTGTCGGGCTGGGCTAGCACTTGGATGGGTGACCATTCGGTCTGCCGGGCGCTGTTGGCAAGCGGGGTGCACTCAGCCCTTGTGAGGCCAACTGAGGAGCTACTTGACTGAGAAGTAGCGGCTCCGGTCTCGCAAACTGACCTACGGCCGGGAGAGCGGTGTGCTGACCACATGCCCCTCCATATCCGCATCCAGTGACGCCTGTGGGCTGACGATGACACGGCAGCCAGTACGTACCTTTCAGCCTTCACGGCCTGTGCAGGAGGAGTGAAATTTCACTTTTACAATTGATTTTTTTCTCGCGCTTACATTAACCTGTGATCTTGCAATCTTAAGAGTGACTTAAACATTTTGCCTAGACAAATGCATTCCCGAAATTTCATTACTCTACGTTAATGAGACAGGCGAAATTCCCTCAGACTTCAAGAAGAGTATAATAATTCCAATCCCAAAGAAAGCAGGTGTTGACAGATGTGAAAACTATCGAACTATCAGTTTAATAAGTCACAGCTGCAAAATACTAACGCGAATTCTTTACAGACGAATGGAAAAACTGGTAGAAGCCGACCTCGGGGAAGATCAGTTTGGATTCCGTGGAAATGTTGCAACACATGAGGCAATACTGACCCTACGACTTATCTTGGAAAATAGATTAAGGAAAGGCAAACCTACGTTTCTAGCATTTGTAGACTTACAGAAAGCTTTTGACAATGTTGACTGGAATACCCTCTTTCAAATTCTGAAGGTGGCAGGGGTAAAATATAGGGACCGAAAGGCTATTTACAATTTGTACAGAAACCAGATGGCAGTTATAAGACTCTGGGGCATGAAAGGGAAGCAGTGGTTGGGAAGGGAGTGAGACACGGTTGTAGCCTCTCCCCCATGCTATTCAATCTGTATATTGAGCAAGCAATAAAGGAAACAAAAGAAAAGTTCGGAGTAGGTATTAAAATCCATGGAGAAGAAATAAAAACTTTGAGGTTCGTCGATGACATTGTAATTCTGTCAGAGACAGCAAGGGGCTTGGAAGAGCAGTTGAATGGAATGGACAGTGTCTTGAAAGGAGAGTATAAGATGAACATCAACAAAAGCAAAACGAGGATAATGGAATGTAGTCGAATTAAGTCGGGTGATGCTGAGAGAATTAGATTAGGAAATGAGACACTTAAAGTAGTAAAGGAGTTTTGCTATTTGGGGAGCAAAATAACTGATGATGGTCGAAGTAGCGAGGGTATAAAATGTAGACTGGCAATGACAAAGAAAGCGTTTCCGAAGAAGAGAAATTTGTTAACATCGAGTATAGATTTAAGTGTCAGGAAGTCATTTCGGAAAGTATTTGTATGGAGTGTAGCCATGTATGGAAGTGAAACGTGAACGATAAATAGTTTGGACAAGAAGAGAATAGAAGCTTTCGAAATGTGGTGCTACAGAAGAATGCTGAAGATTAGATGGGTAGATCACATAACTAATGAGGTATTGAATAGGATTGGTGAGAAGAGGAGTTTGTGGCACAACCTGACTAGAAGAAGGGATCAGCTAGCAGGAAATATTCTGAGGCATCAAGGGATCACCAATTTAGTGTTCGAGGGCAGCGTGGAGTGTAAAAATCATAGAGGGAGACCAAGAGATGAATACACTAAGCAGATTCAGAAGGATGTAGGCTCCAGTAAGTACTGGCAGATGAAGAAGCTTGCACAGGTTAGAGTAGCATTGAGAGCTGCATCAAACCAGTCTCAGGACTGAAGACAACAACAACAACAACAACAACACCTTAATCATCTTTTGCTATTGCCTTTTTTCCGTCAATGTTTTTTCTTCGCAATTCTGGCTGTCTTTTTCCATCATAGTTCAATAGCTGTTCCTGTCCCGTACATCTAGCATGCCGGAAGTAAGCAAAGATTACAAGCTTTCGAAAAAATAATGGTGCTGGGAGGAAAATCGGACACGTGTCTGACAGCTACGAGGTAATACGGAACCTTCAGAGGCTGCAGATGAATGTGGCAGGTGCAGCGAAAGAACAGCTTTAGGGCTACGCTCCAAAGGTTCCATTTCTGGCCTGAGCTTTCCGTGTGAAGGAATGGAAGGGCGTAATGCCCGCAGTTCCGGCTTAAATAGCTCTGCTCTCGGGGGAGAAAGGTTGAGAGAGAGAGGGAGAGAGACAGGAAGAGAGTGAGAGAGAGAGGGAAGTGGGGGGGGGGGAAGCTAGAGACAGAGAGAGAAGAGAGAGAGAGGGAGAAACAGAGAGAGAGAGAGAAAGAAACAGAAGAGAGAGAGAGAGAGAGAGAGAGAGAGAGAGAGACAGTGACGCGGTGAAGGGGGGGGGGGGGGGGGGAGCTAGAGAGAGAGTACTTCCTGGTGGAAAAATCCCTAACAGCAAAAACCGGCGCCCAGAGAAACTAGTGTTTGTGTGTAGGGTCATACAGAGAACGTTGTGCAGTCACCTAAAGGAGGACCAGCCGTGATGCAAAAGCCCTGATTACGCTAAATACAAATAACTTATTCATTTTGGAAAGAACGACATTTCAGCCAAACTGGAGACGCACATTTATGGTTTTGAGAATGTTAGGTTGGTAAATTTGTAGTGTTTTTGGTTTGCATGTTGGTATTCCAATTGCTATGGATATACTTATCGGTTGTTATTTTTTTATTTGTAGTTCACTGTTGGTACTTGAGTTTACATATTGTTATCTTGTCATTTGGAGGTAGTGAATGGAGCTATGGACGCTAGGAAATATCGTTTAAGGCTAATCGGCTGATGACGTACTTCAGTGCGGATGCACTCGATTTGCCTGAACTCTTACGGGACTGCGTGGATTGTCTGCCGCGAGTAATGGGTATAATGGCAGGGGCACTGCGAATGTAGTGTGTGGACTATGAGTTGAGAATGTGGGTCTCACGGGGAGCGTGAAGGCGATAAATCCCTGCAGTCGCACTATCCTCTGTGTCCTCGGTGGCTCAGATGGATAGAGCGTCTGCCATCTAAGCAGGAGATCCCGGGGTCGAGTACCGGCCAGGCCACAAATTTTCAACTGTCCCCGTTGATGGATATCAATGCCCGTCAGCAGCTAATAGTATTGATTTGATTGTAATTTCATTGACAGTTACGGTCAACAACTGAGCACCTTGCAGAAGCAATGCCCAGGAGGACTGAGTGAAGTGCTACTCCACGAAAACCCCAGTTCGCATTCTGCTACACTAAGAAAAAACACTATACAGGATTTGGGTTGGCAGTTCATTCCATACTCACTTTATTCACCTCATATTGCGTCCTCAGATTTTCACCTTTTCCGCTTCAAGAACTTCCTTTCCGAATGAAAATGCGCTCAGAACATTGCACGACGAGTTCTTCACCTCAAAACAACGTCATTTCTACAGTCGATGAATCGAAAAATTACCCCAGTGTTGGCAGACTGTTGGAAATAGTGAAGGAATATATATTACTGATGACTAAGATCTGTGTTATGTGAATCTGTCGTGTTTATTAAACGTCTGGAAAAACGCTACAAATTAATGCACAAACTCAATAAAGTATTTTTCATCGAAATCTCCACAATTTCATTTTCTAATTGTTGTGGATTTGCTGCAATGAAATGATTGTACGGCATTGTTAGCCGGGAGATTCCATGCGAGGTATTCGGCCGCCGAAATTGCAAATCCTTTTTAGTTCACGGCACTTCTGCGACTTGTGAGTCAATGATGATGAAAGACACACAACATCCAGTCATCACGGGGCAGAGAAAATCCCTGACCCCGCCGGGAATCGAACCCGGGACCCCGTGCGCGGGAAGCGAGAACGCTACCGCAAGACCGCGAGCCGCGGTCTGTGGATACGCTGTACAATACTTTCTCCTAAATGTATTAGCTTGAAGTTCAGACGTGGCGTAACTTATAAAAGATCTATAGGTTCATGCCCGACTGTGCATGGCACCATTCTGTTCCAAAAAGCGGCGGACGAAAATGCAATTTTCCACGGCGTCATACCTTGGGCTCTATTGATAACGGGGATAAGGAGTCGAGAGCCCTTGGTCTAGCGGCCATTTGTAGTGCTATCGGAAGAACAGGCGTACTGTAACTTCTGAAATTTTCCCGGCGTATTTCTTCTTCTAATAATTTCCGGGTATGCAGCCGGATCCCGTCGACATTCTGCCACGATATTCCGGCCGAGAGACGTCCGGCCATCATCAGGTGAGTAGTTGTGACGTCTCTGGGCCGGAATATCGTGGCAGAATGTCGACCGGATCCGGCTGCATACCCGGAAATTATTACAAGACGTACTGTAGCCACCCTACAGTACAGGGTCGGAATATAACATTACACACCTCCTCAACACAGGCTAATTGAGCAAATGTGTTGTTTTGCATTACGTGTGGTCTAAGGTGGACCTTATGCGGCTTATAAAAGCACCATTTCTTCGTGGGCGGCTTTTTTCGATATCATCATACGTTACCGAGGTCCACACATTTTAAAGTTATCATACCTAGACACGTCAAAGCTGCGCGTAATATGCGGTCTGCGACGTAAATTTAGTTTTTAACTGCCGTAGTGAACGTATGACAAGGATTCTAGGATCATCGCAAGGGCTTTGAGGTCGCCAAACAATGATTTTCGTCAGCATTTTTTCACGAACGTTATGACGCGCTTCCACTGTAAATTGGTACGACAGCGACAAAAAAAGAGCTAAAATCGTTTTCACATGCCCGAAAAGGGCTTAAAATGGATGCCTAAAAAATACAAAACTGTAAAGACTGCGAATTCAGCAAAATTCAGAGCTGAAAAAATTAGTACACCTGGAAAAATGACGTCGACTTTGACCCAATAATGTCGTGTGCCTGCTAGAGCATAGCAGATGTGCTGGTAATGGTTTCTACGTGGTCTGACAACAAATAGCGTAGTGGCGTAGCTACCACGGCGTCACCTGTGTCTACGATATAATAAGGAATGCTCACAGCCAAAGGCTTAGTGTGGTGCAAACGCGTGAAGCAAGCAGCCAACCATGCCACGGACATGCACACGTGCTGCCTACAGCCAACTGAGTGAGTTTGAAAGGGGTCAAGTTGTGGCAGCACGGTTCTTTAGGAGAACTGCCACACAAGTTGGACGCGCTGTACCAGATGCTGGAACCAGTGAACATTCTCACACCTGTAGAGGAGGTCATGCGTCTTCACGCAGCACACAGTCGTATTGTAAGGGCAGCAGTGGCAGATCGTACAGCTGCCACAGCACAGATAAGTAGGCTTGTGAGCCCAGAGGTATCAACACGAAATTGTGCGGCCCGGTTCTTGGCAGTGCGACCACGAGCACACCAAACTGTAGGGCATCTGCAAGACTCACGCCACAGCACCGACGTGCGCGGCCCGACTGGTGCCGCAAGAGGATCACTTGGAAGATGGAATGGCGCGCCGTGGTCTTCAGCGACGAAAGCAGATTTTGTCTGCACGCGAATGACGGTCGCTGGCGCATACGACGTACACCTAGTGGTCACTGAGTCGTACAGTGCGTTCGTACTAGACACACTGCCCCATCCCAGGCTGTATGGTCTGGAGTGCGTTAAGCTACATCTCTTCGTTGACCTTTGATGTTTCTGGAGGAGAGGCTAACGACTGCTCAGGACGTGTAGAATGTTGTTAGACTCATTATTTTACCGTTATTGCAACAGCAAGATGACGTGTTGTTCCAACAGCCGCGCGAGATTAGCCGAGCGGTCTCAGGCGCTCCAGTCGTGGACTGTGCGGCTGGTCCGGGCGGAGGTTCGAGTCCTCCCTCGGGCATGGGTGTGTGTGTTTGTCCTTAGGGTAATTTAGGTTAAGTAGTGTGTAAGCTTACGGACTGATGGCCTTAGCAGTTAAGTCCCATAAGATTTCACACACATTTGAAAACACATTTTGCTCCGACAGGGCAATCCTCACCCACGAAACTCAACGTGCTCTGGCTCAACTTCCATGGCCAGCACACTCTCTCGACTTGCTCCCAAATGAGCACATACAGGATATGATGGGACGGGAAGCGACTCGTGAAACTCATCACACAACGACTCTTACAGAGCTTTTTTTTTATTTTACTATTAAAAACAGTCTTGATCACGATTTATTTACTACGGTGACCGGTTTCGACCACTGCTGTGGTCATCTTCAGACCTACAAGTCGCATACAAAGCTTTAAATTGAGGGCTGCATACATTAAAGAAAATACACAAAGTTATAAAGCTACAAAACTATGAATTACCGATGAATAGGAACCTCTTTCTGCTGGAGAATCACTACTGGAGAAACCAGTGCACGTCTTACTATATATAATGGAGGCTCCGCCCTCTTCTAACGGCATGATGTAATTATTAACCAATGAGTTATAAGTCGAATAACAATGTAAAATTTCTTAGTTAAAAGAACACTGTCAAGAAATAAAAATAAACACACACTAAACTTAGCTTATTAAACAGCTATTGTCAATTAAGAAGCGTTAAAAATATTTAAATATGTAGGATAAATGAACTTCGGTTTGACAGTACATGGGTTGCCCTCTCAAGGCCTGCTAGTGAACCATTTGGAACCGCTGGTTGCCGTGGTGAAGTTGGACGCCGTTCCAAAGATGAGGCAGCAGGCTTCTTTCCACTGAAGTTATTGTAAAGTCGATAGGCATAGTATTATAATTTTAAATTCCTTCCATTTTCATTATTTTTATTTGTTTATAAGACTGGCATGCAACTTAAGTGATAACAATGCCTTTTTAAAAATTGTCACATGTAATTTTTTTTTAAAAAAATGCAATCTACATACGAACTTCATAGACAATATTTCATAAATATGGACGACTACTTCGTATCGTATCTGTGCAGCATGTAGTATACATGTCAGCTAAAGATTATTACAGCCTACTCATTGAAAATAGTTTCAATAAAGACATGTTGCTTCTCAATAATTCATCTTCTGACCTGGCAGTTTTCGCCATTCCACTTTCGCAACAACTTCGTTAGAAAGAAGCCTGCTGCCACATCTTTGGACTGGCGTTTATCCTCACCATGGCAACCTCTAGTTTGCCTATCGACTTTACAACTGCAGTGGAGAGAAGCCTGCTGCCTCATCTTTGGAACGGCGTCCAGCTTCACCACGGCAACCACTGGTTCCAAATGGTTCACTAACTTGATTGAGGGCGCATGGCGTGAAGAGCCCAATCTACATCTAGATCCATACTCCGCAAGCCACTTGATGGTGTGTGGCGGTGGGTACCTTGAGTACCTCTATCGGTTCTCCCTTCTATTCCAGTCCCGTATTGTTCGTGGAAAGAAAGACTGTCGGTATGCCTCTGTGTGGGCTCCAATCTGATTTTATCCTCATGGTCTCTTCGAGAGATATACGTAGGAGGGGAGCAATATACTGCTTGACTCCTCGGTGAAGGTATGTTCTCGAAAACTTCAACAAAAGCCTGTACCGACCTGCTGAGCGTCTCTCTTGCGGAGTCTTCCACTGGAGTTGGTCTATAATCTCCCTAACGTTTTCGCGATTATGAAATGATCCTGTAACGAAGCGCGCTGCTCTCCGTAGTATCTTCTCTATCTCTTCTGTCAACCCTATCTGGTGCGGATCCCACACCGGTGAGCAGTATTCAAGCAGTGGGCGAACAAGTGAACTGGAACCTACTTCTTTTGTTTTCGGATTGTATTTCCTTAGGATTCTTCCAATTAATCCTAGTCTGGGATCTGCTTTACCGAAGATTAATTTTATATGGTCATTCGATTTTAAATCACTCCTAATGCGTACTCCCAGATAATTTATGGAATTAGCTGCTTCCAGTTGCTGACCTAAAGGTCTCACAGATTCGCGATTGGGTTTAAATTTGGGGAGGCTTGATGACCAGGGGCCTAGGGTAAACACACATCTTGGTGCTCTCTAAAGCACACCCGTTCAATGTGAGCTGTGTGACAAGATGCATTGTCCTGTTGGTAGGTGTCAATGCGCCGAGCAGAAAGAAACTCCATGTACGGGTGGTCATGGTCCCGCAGAATAGATGCATACTTTTGTAACTAATTGTGCCTTCCTGAATGACGACATCACCCACGGAATGCCGTGACAACGTGTCCCAGACCATAATGCATGCCGGATGTTTGCTTCCATATGTTTCATGCCATAAACGCTATAATATCAACTTGTCCAATGGGGCATAAAACGTGGTTCGTCTGAAAAGGCTACCTGTTGCCACTCAATGGACATCCAGTTGCCGCATTGGCGTGCAAACTGCAGCTTTTGTCATGATGAACAGCAGTCAGCATGGGTACATGAATCAGGTGCCCTTTCTCTCTGCCTCGTGATGACTGGGTGTTGTGTGATGTCCTTAGGTTAGTTAGGTTTAAGTAGTTCTAAGTTCTAGGGGACTGATGACCTCAGATGTTCAAGTCCCATAGGCTCAGAGCCATTTGAATCAGGTGCCTGCTATGGAAGACCATGCGCAACAGTATGTGCTGAACAGTCATCGAGCAGACACTGTTGGTAGGCCCTTGGTTCATCTGGCTGGTCAGTTGCTCAACAGCTGCACGTTTATTCGCCCGTACACAGCTCCGCAACCGTCATCAACTCCTGTCATCTGCGCTTCATGGTGCACCACAGTTACCTCGGACCCATTTCCACATTACTACAGCGACTGCCCTTGACCTCCGCAAGGCGTTCGATACAGTCCCCCATAGTCGTTTAATGAACAAACTAAGAGCATATGGACTATCAGACCAATTGTGTGATTGGATTGAAGAGTTCCTAGATAACAGGACGCAGCATGTCATTCTCAATGGACAGAAGTCTTCCAAAGTAAGAGTAATTTCAGGTGTGCCGCAGCGGAGTGTCGTAGCACCGTTGCTATTCACAATATACATAAATGACCTTGTGGATAACGTCGGAAGTTGACTGAGACTTTTTGCGGATGATGCTGTAGTATATCGAGAGGTTGTAACAATGGAAAATTGTACTGAAATGCAGGAGGATCTGCAGCGAATTGACGCGTGGTGCAGGGAATGGCAATTGAATCTCAATGTAGACGAGTGTAATGTGCTGCGAATACATAGAAAGATCCTTCATCATTTAGCTACAATACAGCAGGTCAGCAACTGGAAGCAGTTAATTCCATAAATTATCTGGGAGTACGCATTAGGAGTGATTTAAAATGGAATGACCATATAAAGTTGATCGTGGGTAAAGCAGATGCCAGACAGATTCACTGGAAGAATCCTAAGGAAATACAATCCGAAAACAAAAGAAGTAGGTTCCAGTACACTTGTTCGCCCACTGCTTGAATACTGCCCACCGCTGTGGGATCCGTACCAGATAGGGCTGATAGAACAGATAGAGAAGATCCAACGGAGAGCACCGCGCTTCGTTACGGGATCGTTTGGTAATCGCGAAAGCGTTATGGAGATGATAGATAAACTCCAGTGGAAGACTCTGCAGGAGAGACGCTCAGCATCTCGGTACGGGCTTTTGTTGAAGCTTCGAAAACATACCTTCACCGAGGAGTCAAGCAGTATACAGCTACCTCCTACGTATACCTCGCGAAGAGACGATGAGGATAAAATCAGAGAGATTAGAGCCCACACGGAGGCATACCGACAATCTTTCTTTCCACGAACAATACGAGACTGGAATGGAAGGGAGAACCGATAGAGGTACTCAAAGTACCCTCCGGCACGCACCGTCGGGTGGCTTGCAGAGTATGGATGTAGATGTAGATTTTCTGCATCCCCTGACACACTTTATATTCCCTCAACTGCTGGTCCTGCCGCCTGTCGTTTGCGATTGGCTACCGCATGTTGACGTGGAACGTAGGCCATGGTCACGTTAATGTGATTATATATGTAGGTCCATATACAATGGTGTCCAAAACTAAAGCAACAATCGGAAATTTTGAAAGGTTCCGTTTATTTCGGCACAAAACAGTATAGTGATAGTAAAGTATAAAGAATGTAAAGAATGCAGAATAGAAGCAAATGCAACATGCATAACGATAGACAAAAGTGTTCTTCGTTTTTCTCCAACTTAACTGATTTGTACACAAATTCTGACAACTGGTTAATGTGCTCGGTATGGGTTGTGACCACCGCTGGCGGCAATACAGGCTTGACAACGATGGAGAATATTGTGAATGATGTCATCAATCTCATTTTTCTTGCAGAACTGCCTGCAAGTCTAGGAGAATGGTCGGTGAATGACGACGTGATGGGACCCATCTCCCTAGTGCATCCCAGGCACGCTCTATGGGATTCAAATTGAGAGAGAGAGAGAGAGAGCAGGCTACGCCATGCGTGCAGTATCATTTTCAAGAAAACATCAACCACCCTTACTCTATGAGGCAGAGCATTATCGTCCATCAGTACGAAGTCTCAGCCCACAGCACCTCGTCAAAATACCTGACAGCAGTTGAACCTTGTCAGTTCACCTGTACAACTTCATGGAGGGTGTTCGAGCTGTCAATGTAAGCCCTGCCCTCACCATCAGGCATCCCCCTCGATATCGGTCTCTTTCTACAATTTTTGGGTCCCGGAATCGTGTTCCTTCAGATGTTAATCCGTCGGGACTCACCGTTGAAAAGAAAATTGGCCCACTGTTCGACAGTCCAGGTGACCTGTTGACGACTCCACTCTCGACGTTCCCTTCTGTCAAGACGCGTCGTAAGTACACATACAGCACGTCTCCGGCAATGAAGGGCACTGCCGAAGCCTTCTTATACCATTTGCCTCGAAACAACACGCCCAGTGGACTCTGCGGTCAGATCCCAGTTGCCTTGCAGTACTATGACGGTACCGTCGCGCCCTTACAGCCAAATAACGGCCCTCTCTTTCTGATGTCACACGTGGTCAGCCCTGTGCTGGTCTTCGTGATACAGCTTCCGTCTCTATAAACTATCGCCACATCCTAGAAACAAGAGCGATTCACATTAAGCCATCGGGCCGCATTAGGCTGCGACTGTCCTGTTTGCATTCTTCCTATGGCCTTCCATTGCAGAGAGTCTGGTAGGCCTCTTCTCTGTGCCATACTGCACCGTCTGTGACTGTGTACACATCCGCTGCGGATGTGGGGCCACCCAGCAAACACTACCTTGAATGAGATTTTCACTCTGCAGCGGAGTGTGCGCTGATACGAAACTTCCTGGCAGATTAAAACTGTGTGCCGGACCGAGACTCGAAAACTCGGGGACCTTTTTCCTTCCTCGGGCAACTGCTCTACCAACTGAGCTACCCAAGCACGACTCACGCCCCGTGGAGGGTAGGAGACGAGCTACTAGCAGAAGTAAAGCTGTGAGGACGGGGCGTGAGTCGTGCTTGGGTAGCTCAGATGGTAGAGCACTTGCCCGAGAAAGGCAAAGGTCCCCGAGTTAGAGTCTCGGTCCGGCACACAGTTTTAATCTGCCAGGAAGTTTCAAACACTACTTTGTTTGATACGTGCCCTGACGCCATCATTGGCATGGGTGTCTGTTGCCCAGTACGCCATCTTCCATGGGATCAAAAATGGCTCTGAGCACTATGGGACTTACCGTCTGAGGTCATGAATCCCCTAGAACTTAGAACTACTTAAACCTAACAACCTAAGGACGTCACACACACCCATGCCCGATGCAGATTCGAACGTGCGACCGCAGCGGTCGAGCGGTTCCAGACTGTAGCGCCTAGAACCGCTCGGCCATCCCGGCCGGCTCCATGGGATCGAACTGACGTTTGTTGACAGTTTGTATGATTATATCGTGAATGAAATACAAGTGGGGGAGATTATATATATATATATATATATATATATATATATATATATATATACAGGGCGTTTCAAAACTGACCGGTATATTTGAAACGGCAATAAAAACTAAACGAGCAGCGATAGAAATACACAGTTTGTTGCAATATGCTTGGGACAACAGTACATTTTCAGGCAGACAAACTGTCGAAATTACAGTAGTTACAATTGTCAACAACAGATGGCGCTGCGGTCTGGGAAACTCTATAGTACGATATTTTCCACATATCCACCATGCGTAGCAATAATACGGCGTAGTCTCTGAATGAAATTACCCGAAATCTTTGACAACGTGTCTGGCGGAATGGCTTCGCATGCAGATGAGATGTACTGCTTCAGGTGTTCAATTGTTTCTGGATTCTGGCGGTACATCTGGTCTTTCAAGTGTCCCCACAGAAAGAAGTCACAGGGGTTCATGTCTGGCGAATAGGGAGGCCAATCCACGCCGCCTCCTGTATGTTTCGGATAGCCCAAAGCAATCACACGATCATCGAAATATTCATTCAGGAAATTAAAGACGTCGGCCGTGCGATGTGGCCGGGCACCATCTTGCATAAACCACGAGGTGTTCGCAGTGTCGTCTAAGGCAGTTTGTACCGCCACAAATTCATGAAGAATGTCCAGATAGCGTGAAGCAGTAATCGTTTCGGATCTGAAAAATGGGCCAATGATTCCTTTGGAAGAAATGGCGGCCCAGACCAGTACTTTTTAAAGATGCAGGGACGATGGGACTGCAACATGGGGCTTTTCGGTTCCCCATATGCGCCAGTTCTGTTTATTGACGAAGCCGTCCAGGTAAAAATAAGCTTCGTCAGTAAACCAAATGCTGCCCACATGCATATCGCCGTCATCAATCCTGTGCACTATATCGTTAGCGAATGTCTCTCGTGCAGCAATGGTAGCGGCGCTGAGTGGTTGCCGCGTTTGAATTTTGTATGGATAGAGGTGTAAACTCTGGCGCATGAGACGATACGTGGACATTGGCGTCATTTGGACCGCAGCTGCAACACAGCGAACGGAAACCCGAGGCCGCTGTTGGATCACCTGCTGCACTAGCTGTGCGTTGCCCTCTGTTGTTGCCGTACGCGGTCACCCTACCTTTCCAGCACGTTCATCCGTCACGTTCCCAGTCCGTTGAAATTTTTCAGACAGATCCTTTATTGTATCGCTTTTCGGTCCTTTGGTTACATTAAACCTCCGTTGAGAACTTCGTCTTGTTGCAACAACACTGTGTTCTAGGCGGTGGAATTCCAACACCAGAAAAATCCTCTCTTCTAAGGAATAAACCATGTTGTCCACAGCACACTTGCACGTTGTGAACAGCATACGCTTACAGCAGAAAGACGACGTACAGAATGGCGCACCCACAGACTGCGTTGTCTTCTATATCTTTCACATCACTTGCAGCGCCATCTGTTGTTGAAAATTGTAACTACTGTAATTTCGAAAGTTTGTCCGCCTGAAAATGTACTGTTGTCCCAAGCATATTGCAACAAACGGTGTATTTCTATCGCTGCTCGTTTAGTTTTTATTGCCGTTTCAAATATACCGGTTATTTTGAAACACCCTGCATATATATATATATATATATATATATATATATATATATATATATATATATATATATATGTGTGTGTGTGTGTCTAAAATTAAAGAAACAAACCGCTATTCCCCATGTTATATATACACACACACACACACACACACACACACACACACTTACACATTCCCCAGACCGCAACGCATGCAGGATGTTTGCTTTCATACGTTTCATGCTGTACATGTCAACGGCATATATATATATATATATATATATATATATATATATATATATATATATATATACGCCGTTGCCATGTACAGCATGAAACGTATGAAAGCAAACATCCCGCATGCGTTGCAGTCTGGGGAATGTGTGTGTGTGTGTGTGTGTGTGTGTGTGAGAGAGAGAGAGAGAGAGAGAGAGAGAGAGAGAGAGAGAGAGAGATTCGACACCTCCATAAAGGCTGCTGTACGATGTGAATGCAAATCTTGGGAAGCAGTTAAACGTTTATTTATTTCTCAACATTTCTCGGCAGTTCTGAAAGACGATTTCTTTTCCCACCGAGTTTCGACAACGGCGTAACCTGGTAACGGCGACAGACCGCAAAAACGCTTGCGCAGACTTTTAAAAGCGTACAGCCGACAGGTCAGCCCGTCCATCACCGACTGCTGACTCACTTCGCGTAATGACGGCCGCCATTTGTATGCGGTCGGCCGTTGCGGAATTGAGGGCTGGTTGCGGAAACAGGTGTCCATCATCAGAACCCGTCTATCATAAGACACCGGCAGTAACACTCGTCTAAAACGCCAGTACAAATGTGTGTCGTGCCATAATCGTGAGGGCGTTTCGCGTAGCAGTCCTCCCAACAACGGGACGGAGTAGTCATTTGTGATATCTGCACCACCATCTACAGCTAGTAACATTTTTCATTTCAGTCTGTTGCTGCTGCGGAGGTCTCCAGTAGCAAATGGCGACCGGATGTCGCAACAGAACTGTGACATTACTTTCACAAGCTGCGACATCGTCGCGAAAAAACAGTGACCCGTAAATGTAATAAGTTTCCTTTCATTTACGCCTATGGTCACAAACTTTTTGTTAACAGATTAACGGTTTCGGTCTTTAATGACCATCATCAGATCTCGGTACTATGACCATAGACGTAAATTTAAGGAAACTTGTGACATTACTGTTGTTTTGAAATCTATAACACTAAACGGCTAACACTGTCTGGGGAGACAGAATTTTTTATTTTCATTATTTTATATATAGTTTGAGGCGGAATCTAAAAAAAAGTAAAATGCAGTCACACTCTACTCATGAACAGCTGTAATCTTGTGTTAAGGGGACTGGTTCTCGGAAACAAGAGGAAACCTTGAAAACTTTAGTAAGTTTGCTAAACAGCGGCGCTCAAAGAATAATAGCTGTAACCCTTACCGTCATTTAACGTATCTGTTGGAAACAATTTGACGTAAAAACTGGTCTCGCACTTTACTTCTGAATTTTGTTTTGTGTTGCAAGTGAAATAAAGTATGTTAATTATTTACGTACATCATAGCTACACATATTTCGAAATAAAAACAAAGTAGTAGCTGTATCTTTTTCTGGAAATTCATCACATCATTACTTTTAAAGGAGGCTTTTGAAAAGATTTTACAGCTGTAAATTATCTGAAACCATTCAGGGGACTAGTTCATGGATAACAAGTCAAAAAAATTGATTTTTTAATTTTTACCTCAAAAAATTCTTTGTAGTTTTCTGAACAAGAAAAAGTTTATTTCGACGAAATCGTACCGAAGAAACTCACAAAATTTGAGGAATTACAGTGTCTGCACACGCAAGGAAGCCGCCAAGTCACGCAGACACCTCTCTTAAAAATAGTATTTTGTTGTCATTTGTTTGTATTTTGCAGCTTTTTGTCTCTAATGTCTTGGTGACAAGATTATTAGGGAAGTAATTACACGGTAGGAGTCGAAACCTGTGTGAGAATTTTAACTACTGTGTATGGAAAGATCGTTCTGGTCGGACTAAATACTTTGAAAACGTGTGTCCTGGGTGCCCCACTATGTTTTGGTGATGGTGCAGCCTCAGTGTTCAAGACTATGGAATTGATGGGAGTGTCGGGTGGAATAAATATGCAAAGAACTTTAATTTTCATTGACCGCAAGAGACTCCTCAAAGCAGAGAATTCAGTGTTGGAAGCCACCAAGAAACAACAATAAGGAGAAGAAATCTGAAAAAGAGAGGGAGGACAATACCAGAAACAATATGAATATGAACCTGGGATGGATTAGTGTTATGTAGCGTAAGTAGAAAAACAAGCTTTAACTTGAATTCCCGAAGTTCACTTTCCTGATGTTTAACATGGGTTAAAAACTATGAAAGATAGAGGCCTGAAATTGTGTATGCAGTCCTAAAACATATTTAACTAAGAAGCAGATTATTTTTATGACTTACATTTGAAAGCTGAAAAACTGTGAATTAATTACTGAAATTTTTGATAATCATAATTAAAAAGGGGGCATGGGTCGACAAGTTTTAATTGTTTATTGTAGATAGATTCCACGTACCGTGTAGCCATCTTCAGTCCTGATCAAAAATAGATACATGAACATAATGAGATGCAGGCAAAAAAATATAAATCAAAACCATATCACAAATAATTAACTTTTTACGCCTGGGATTCACTCACGTAGAACTTCATAAAATACATTTTATTTACAGCAGTGACTGTAACTCTTTATTTCACGATTGCAATTTCGGCCTTAGGCCATTATCAAGTGCAGATTTTTGTGGCTTTTAAGTTGACATGGCGTAAAGCCACAAAAATCTGCACTTGATAATGGCCTAAGGCCGAAGTTGTAATAGTGAAATAAAGAAAGTGTTACAGTCACTGGCGTAAGTATGATGTCTGTTGTATCACAAATACGTCAGTTTGTAGAACTAATTAATATATCTAAGTCATGATGACACATGGTAAATACAATAGCTCACAGCGCCACTCCACATTACAGGCAACAAACACCAATTAAACTGATCTCGCTGCTTACATTTCCATGCAGCTAACCTCAGTGTGTGATAACGATGCTAATTAGCACCCACTTTAATACTGTCATTTGCATCCCACATTTTTAAAATTTATTTAAAAGGAATAATATCATAAAAATACATAATTAACAACATTTTGTTTTTTAAAAATAAATTCTATCCATGTACTAGCAGTGTCACAATGGGGCAATGAAATGAACTTTTTGTTGTTGTCACTAACTTTATTAGTTACAGCATTTGTTAGTCCCTGTTCTTTAATCTTTGCAATTTTATTGTCAATTGTACTTACATGGTCTCTATGATACTTGTTCGTTTTTGCAATATATTTGATAACGTCTAGTTCTGAATCTGACAGCAAAAGTTTAAATATTCGATTAATGGCAAAATGTCTTTCTATATTGACTGGGTGCTTGGATGGTAATGTAAAACGACACCAGTACAAGAATTCTTTCGAAAAATTCCTATGGCATTTTACTATTTTCATTCCTGATCCTTATATCGAGTGAATTTGTGGACTCTTTCACATCAATTTTCAACCATAATTTATTTTGGCGTTTAGGTTATTGAGCTGTGTTACAATTGCGTCTATGTCACTATTACTTCCTTCTGTTAATAAAATGGTGTCATCAATGTATCCGTAGAAACAGAGAATTTTGTGTGCCTATGTAGTTAACAACCCAGAGATAAGACTCTCCATTCCTACACCATTTTTTTGTAAATATATTTTATTATTATACATGAAATTATTGAATTTCAAACAGACAGAAAATAAGTCAATGTATTCTGTAATTTCCCCTTTAGACAAGATGCCCTGTTCTTTTAGATTTCTGGGAATAATTTGAGCTGTTAACTATATGGGCATATTTGTATATAAATTCACTATATCCAAAGAAATGAAAGTCACATCATCAATTGTTGGTGTATCACAATTCTTTCTAGCTATTTCATATCCGTTTTAACACAAAATTGCCAATTACATATATTTTTTAAAGTACAAGCATTCTTTGGTCACCTTACTAAGTGGACCACCCCTCACATCCACTATTGGTCTCGCTAGCATTTTATTCTTCTTGCCCGTAATATGGGCGCTTAGCTTTGGTGCACAAGGGATCATTACTTTACGCTGTTGAGTCTCTCTTGAGGACACAGTTTCATAACACACTTTTAATTTATCTGTTAGCTTTTTGTGCATCAGTACTAAAATACCTATCGATGCTTTCTTCAAAAAAGAATTGGTTGCGGCTAATAAAGTTAGTGACAACAACATGTTCATTTCATTCCCTCACTGTGACTCTGTCAGTACAAGGATAGAATATGTTTTTAAGAAACAAAATGTTATCGTTCCTTTTTCATCAGAAAGTAAACTTGGCCATTTGTTCGCTAATGAAATATATCGGAATAATTAGCTCCATGAATCAGGAGTACACAAATTACAATGGCCCAATTCCGATGCCTACTGCTTAGGACAAACAGGGAGAAGGGTTGTGATTAGATTTCGTGAGCGTTTGGCATTAGAGTGGAGGAAAATAGTTTAAAAATACAATTTTGTGCCCGCTCTGTTGGCACTAGGAATGGTGACATGGCAAATGAAACTGTTGCATAGATGGGATTGGGACAGATTTTTGGATCTACTTGAAGAAATGGAAGTATTTTGTTATCAGAGCTGCCCCCCATGCCACCTTGTTCAGTTCGCAGTTGTCAACCAGAAGCACACAATTTTAGGAGCTTCTTGAAAGCTCTCCTAACTAATAAAAAGAAGGGGCTTTCATATGTCCAAAGAAGTAAACACAACACCTCATAAGTATGACCCTTTGCAGTGCTGTGTGATGGCTCATTAAGTGAGAACATTACTGATAGCTCGTGAACCAACCCGTTTTCCAAGCACCTACTGACAACGCCTGCATCCGTATTATTATTATTAACACCAAATAAAGTTATGAACGTTTCTATAAAAAGAGACCAACATGATTTAATGAGTCATTTTGTACACTGCATATTCCTTGAAATCGTAACATTGATTTATGCCTGGCAACAAAATAAGTTACTTTTCATAATGTAAGGAAGTATGGAAGAGATCCCTCCGGGCTAGCCGCGCGGTCTTACGCCCTGCTTCCCGAACGGGAAGGCGTGCCGGTCCCCCGCACGAATCCACCCGGCGGATTGGTCTCGATGACCGGTGTGCCGCCCAGCCTGTGGATGGTTTTTAAGGCGGTTTTCCATCTGCTTTCGCGAATGCGAGCTGGTTCCCCTTATTCCGCCTCAGTTACAATATGTAGGCGATTGCTGCGCAAACACTGTCTCCACCTACGCAAACACCATGATTACTCTACCACATAAACATTTGGGGTTACACTCGTCTGGTGTCAGACGTTCCCGGGGGTCCACTTGGGCTGAACCACACAATAACCCTGGGTTCGGTGTGGGGCGGCGGTGAGGTGGGTGGACTGCTGTAGTCTGTTGTGGGGTTGTGAACCATTGAGGGACGAAGCCTCTCCGTCGTTTCTAGGTCCCCAGATCAATACACACCATACCCACACACAATGCAAGAGATAATTATGCTCCCAACGTGCGATATGTATCCATAACGTGGAACTCGGTTTTTAATTTTAGTATTGGTTTTAGTTTTTGAAAAAAATATTATTAACGTTTTAATTTTCGCCACGTACAAGTTGATTTTTCCTATTTGTATTAAGATAATTGATGATTGCATTTTAGAATATCACCGTAAGTTATGTACACTACTCTCCACTAAAATTGTTATACCATGAAGATGACGAGCTACAGACGTGAAATGTAGCCGACAGGAAGAAGATACTGTGATACGCAAATGATTAGCTTTTCACAGCATTCACACAAGGTTGGCGCCGGTGGCGACACCTACAACGTGCTGACACGAGGAAAGTTTCCAACCGATTTCTCGTACACAAACAGCAATTGACCGGCGTTGCCTGGTGAAACGTTGTTGTGATGCCTCGTGTAAAGAGGAGAAAGGCGTACGATCACGTTTCCGTCTTTGATAAAGGTCGGATTGTAGCCTATCGAAACTGCGGTTTATCGTATCGCGACATTGCTGCTCGCGTTGGTCGAGATCCAATGACTGTTAGCAAAATATGGAATCGGTGGGTTCAGGAGGGTAATACGGAACGCCGTGCTGGATCCCAACGGCCTCGTATCACTAGCAGTCGACAGGTACCTTATACACATGGCTGTAACGGATCGTGCAGCCACGTCTCGATCCCTGAGTCAACAGATGGGGACGTTTGCAAGACATCAACCATCTGCACGAACAGTTCGATGTCGTTTGCAGCAGCATGGACCAGCTGCTCTGTGACCATGGCTGCGGTTACCCTTGACGCTGCGTCACAGACAGGAGCGCTTGCGATGGTGTACTCAACAACGAACCTGGGTGCACGATGGCAAAACGTGATTTTTTTGGATGAATGCAGGTTCTGTTTACAGCATCATGATGTTCGCATCCGTGTTTGGCGACATCGCGGTGAACGCACATTGGAAGCGTGTATTCGTCATCGCCATACTGGCGTATCACCCGGCGAGATGGTACGGGGTGCCATTGGTTACACGTCTCGGTCACCTCTTGTTCGCATTGACGGCACTTTGAACAGTGGACGTTACATTTCAGATGCGTTACGACCCGTGGCTCTATCCTTCACTCGATTCCTGTGAAACCCTACATTTCAGCAGGATAATGCACGACCGCCTGTTGCAGGTCCTGTACGGGCCTTTCTGGGTACAGAAAATGTTCGAATGCTGCTCTGGCCAGCACATTCTCCAGATCTCTCACCAACTGGAAAGTCTGGTCAATGGTGGCCTAGCAACTGGCTCATCACAATACGCCAGTCAGTACTCTTGATGAACTGTGGTATCGTGTTGAAGCTGCATGGGCAGCTGTACCTGAACACGCCATCCGAGCTCTGTCTGACTCAATGCCCAGGCGTATCAAGGCCGTTATTACGGCCAGAGGTGGTTGTTCTGGGTACTGATTTCTCAGGATCTATGTACACAAAGTGCGTGAAAATGTAATCAAATGTCAGTTCTGGTATAATATTTGTCCAATGAATAGCCGTTTATCGTCTTTATTTCTTCTTGGTGTAGCAATTTTAATGGGCAGTAGTATATTTTTGACATTATACCTTTTAAATAAATTTAAAAAATGTGGGACGCAAATGACAATAATAAAGTGGGCGCTAGTTAGTATCGACATTATACACCGAGGTTAGCTGGATGGAAATGTAAGCAGCAAGTTCAGTTTAACTGATGTTCGATAGCTTCAATGTCAAGTGGCACCGTGATCTATTGTTCTTACAATGGCTCAACACGACGTAAATATAAGTGGTACTTAAATTTAGATTTCCGAACTGATATATTTGCGATATGGTTTTCATTTATATATTTAAGCCTGATTCTCATTATGTTCTTGTATTCACGCTCTAATACGGTTCTACGCGCTACAGTCTGGAACCGCGCTACCGCTACGGTCGCAGGTTCGAATCCTGCCTCGAGCATGGATGTGTGTGATGGCCTTAGGTTCGTTAGGTTTAAGTAGTTCTAGGTTCAGGGGACTGATGACCTCAGAAGTTAAATCCCATAGTGCTCAGAGCCATTTGAACCACCAGTAGTGGAAACAGAAAATAAAATCGATCTGCGATAAACGGATTAAAAATTTGCGACTGATTCAGCCCTTCCTCCAGTCGCGAATGTTATTTGTCACTGTTAAAACGTTCTTAACACGGGACAAATTGAATAAGACTGATAAAAATTCTGTCACAAAATTTTAAATATTAAGCTCACATAGAGTGCAATGAGCTACGTTTCACGAATTTCAAAAATGCGTCCCATACACAGGCAAAATACGTAAAGAGAAGGTACATCGTTTTGTTCGACCTCGTCTCCTACCTTCCAAACTTCACAGATCACCTTCTGCAGACCTTCCACAACCAGCACTCCGGGAGCATAGTTTAGCATAGCCTGGCAGAATTACAGCTGTAAGGACGACTCGTGCGTCGTGCTTGGGTAGCTCAGATGGTACAGCACTTGCTCGCGAAAGGCAAAGGTCCTGAGTTCGAGTGTCGGTCCGGCACACAGTTTTAATCTGTCAGGAAGTTTCATACTAGCGCACACTCCGCTGCAGAGTGGAAATTTGATTCTGGAACTAGTACCTTTACTCAGATGGTCTATTGTTTTAATGGTATTGGAAAAACTACGAAAAATGCGTTTACGTTTAGTCTTGATTGTGACTGGCACACCAACCGCACGATCGCCCACAATGAAAGGTTCTGACGTCACACAATAACAGTGACGTTTGACAGCAGACGTGGGTCGTTCGGGAACGGTGCAGAGGACAACGGTTCACTAAACTGTCGTATTTTATGCCGTTCTAGCAAAAACTAACGATTTAGCACAAAAGCCATTCACTGCAAGTTTCATGGACAACTTTCCCCTGCCCTATTCCATAATAAGTTAAACGACATAGATATGCGTAAAATTATCAGTATCGCATACGATGGGTTTTGTCTTTTTCTTCAAGTTCTCTGTCGTCTTCATAGTGAGAATCGCCATAATCACTTTCGCAGTCACTATCTACGCCCTCTAAACGTATTATTATTTCATCTATTTCATCGTCGAATGAGATTTCTTGCTGCATGTATTCTCCCTCCAAGCTTTTTTGACGAGTTCGCACACTGGAATCCTATCGTCTCTAGTCACTTAATTAAATTTCTCCTCGCACAAATGTTTCACAGACGTTACGTTCCAGAGAACGTTGCTAGAAGCTTCCCACCCTTTCACAACAGACCAGATACTCTCTGTTGGATTTAATTGCGCGTGGAGAGAAGGAATACTTCACGGCCCTTGGGTTGGTTCTTCAAAAAAGCTCATATAGAAGAGGTTTCAGCGCGTTATCCGAGAATAGGACGCGTTCCTTTGTTAACCACTTTCTTATATCCTTTTTACGAGGTTCATTCAGTAATTAAAGAGACAAATTGTTATTGTTGTTGTGGTCTTCAGTCCTGAGACTGGTTTGATACAGCTCTCCGTGCTACTCTATCCTGTGCAAGCTTCTTCATCCCCCAGTACATACTGCAACCTACATCCTTCTGAATCTGTTTAGTGTATTCACACCTTGGTCTCGCTCTACGATTTTTATCCTCCACGCTGCCCTCCTATACTAAATTGGTGATCCCTCGATGCCTCAGAACATGCCCTACCAACCGATCCCTTCTTCTTGTCAAGTTGTGCCACAAACTCCTCTTCTCCCCAATTCTGTTCAATACCTCCTCATTAGTTATGTGATCCACCCATCTAATCTTCAGCATGACAGATTGTTTATAAGCTCAAAAATACGTTTGAAGGTGGCGAGTCCGCTTGAAACGTCCACATTAGTTGAACAACGCTCTGTTATTCGTTTTTTTAATTGCTGAAGGCGCGAAACCAATAAATATATACTGTGGTATGTCTAATGTTTACGGTGAAGGTTGTATGAATCGTGCATATTTTTACAAGTGGGTAGAGCAGTTCAAAAATGGTCGCGACTCAGTGACTGACGAACACCGTTCAGTTGCAGTTTCAACTCCCTCACTTGAAAGTCGAATTGATGACATCATTCGTGCCGACTGCCCTGTGACTGTGGAAATGATAGTTGATAAGGTTCAAGTTAGTACTGGTACAGTTCATAACACTAACTGTAACAAGGTGAAGTACCGCAAAACACGTGTACGATGGGTCCCAAAGGTGTTGACGCGGCTACACAAGGAAACAAGGTTGAGAGAGCACAGAGCTAGAGAAACGTTATGAAAGAGAAGGTGACCACTTCCTCAACAAAAGTTTAACTTGTGATGAAAGTTGGGCTCACTGTTATGAGGCAGAATCAAAAAGACAAAACACTGAGTGGAAGAACACCAACTCACCTGTCAAGAAAAAATTCAGAACCAAAGCATCAGCAGGACAAGTCATGTTGACGGATTTTTGGGATGCTGAAGGTCCAATTTTTTTGTGATTATCTCGAAGAGCAGCGTCCAATAAACAGGCATCATTACTCGGATTTGCTTTTAAGCAAGGTCAAGCCAGCCATGAGAGGGAGACGTCGTGGATGTCAGAGGAGAGGTGTGATTCTCTGGCAAGACAACGCACGTCCTCATATTGCTCAACTAACCCGTGAAAACATCGACAAAATGGGCTGGGAAGTACTGCCTCATCCCCCTTACGATCCTGATTTAGCACCTGGTGATTTACATTTGTTTGGTGACCTGAAGGAGGCATTACGTGGGAAGAGGTTCCAGGACAACGTGAAAAAGTTTATGCGACATTGGTTCAAACATCTAGATAAATAGTTCTTCGCAGCCGGAAGAAAAAAGTTTGTAGCCCGTTGGAACAAGTGTATAAATGGTCGAGGATTATGTTGGAAAGTAGAAAAAGTATTGTTTTGTAAACGCTTTTTTCTCCAGACCAATTTGTCTCTTTGATTATTGAATGACCCTCGAACCTACCGGTGATAAATCTAGCAGCCCGCCTCTGAAATGATTCGATGTCTTCCTTTAATCCGACCTGGTACGGATCCCAAACATTCGAGCAATACCCAGGAACAGATCACACCAAGTCCTACATGCGGTCTCCTTTGCAAGTGAACCACACTTTTCTACAATTGTCTCAATAAACCAAAGTTGACCATTTGCCTTCTCTATCACAGTTCTTACATGCTCATTCTATTTCTTATCGCATTACAGCGTTACGCCCAGGCATTTAAACAGCTTGTTCTCCCTACTCATCCACATTAATTTACATTTTTCCACATTCAGAGCTACCATTCACGACACCAACTAGAAATTTTGTCTAAGTCATTCAACTTCCACACCTTACCGCACACCACGGCATCATCAGCAAACAACCGCAGATTGCTGCCTACCTCGTCCGCCATATTATTTATGAATATAGAGAACAACAGCGGATTTCACTTTTCCCTGGGGCACTCCAGACGATACCCTTGTCTCTGATGAAGACTTCCCATCGAGGACAACATACTGGGTTCTGCTATTCAGGAAGTCTTAAAGCCACTTTCGTTAAGTCTGCAATGTGGCACCGTATCAAATACCTTCCGGAAATCTAGAAACATGGAGTCTTCCTGTTGTCCTTCATCGATAGTTCGCAGTAATCATGTGAGAAAAGGGCAAGCCGCGTTTCGCACCAGCGTAAGCATACTGATTCGTGGACATAAGCCTCTCATTCTCAAGAACGTTTCTTATAGTCGAGTTGAGAATATGTTCAAGGATTCTGCAGCAAACCGGAGTTAGGGATATCGGCTTATAATTATGCGGGTCCGTTCTTTTACCCTTCTTATATACGGGAGTCACGTGCGCTTTTATCCAGTCGCTTGGAACTTTGTGATTGGTGAGAGATTCACGATAAATACAAGGTAGGTAAGGGACCAATGCCGTGGAGTACTCTTCGTAAAATCGAAATCCTGTAATGATATGTATGGCAAACGGCAAGCACAAATTTTGCATTTGCCAACTGCAGTGTGTTAAATACGGTGTGCCGCAGGGTTCCGTACTGGGACCAATCTTGTTCTTGCTGTTTGTAAATGACCTGGAACCATCCAGCCCTAGCTATAAGTACATTAAATATGCCGATGATACAAATACACTTATCAAAGGAAAGACCCCAGAAGAGGTCCAAAATGAAATAAAAAAGAGCACTTCACATGTATCAGAATCGTTTGCAATGAACAGCTTAATAATAAACACACATAAAACAAACACTATGCATCTACACACAGTGCAGAATAAACAGCCTTTAACTGCAACCATAGAACTGTTAGGCAAAAGACTTGAAACTGTAAATAGCTCCAAATTTTTTGGAGTTTGGATCCAAGATGACCTAAGATGGCAGAAACACATACAACACCTATGTAGTAAATTAAATACCATTTGTTATAGTGTAAAAATTCTTGTTGGATGCACATCAATGCAAGCCATAAAAAATGTGTACTATGCTCAAGCAGAATCACTACTAAGATATGGTTTAATTTGCTGGGGAAATTCACCACCCAGCAAAAGCTGTTTTATTGCACAAAAACAATTATAAGAGCCATGGAAAGCTCAGCACCTCGATCTTCATGCAAACCCTCATTTAAAAAGCTTCATATTCTTCCATTACCATGCCTCTATATCCTAGAAACAATAATGTTTATAAGGAAAATCGTAGATGAAAATAGATGGCTCCAAGAAACCAAAACATCCATTCATACAACACAAGGAATAATCAAGATTTACATATGCAGTTTCCACATACAACACTAAAACGGAAAGGACCCTTGCAAGCAGGAATAAAAACCGTATAACAAACTACCTAAAAAATTAAGGCAATAACTGGCATGCATAAATTCAAAACTGCAGTGAGTGACTACTTGCTTCTGTAGTGTTGATGAATTTTTATTTACAATGTAAATATGTGAAAAATTTAAATATTTTATACAATTAAGGCCAAAATAAGAAATGTATACATGTGTATTATATGTGGTCTATTACATATATGTGTGTGTGTCTGTATAATCAAGGCCGAAAGTATGAAATGTGTGCGTGTAAAATTTATTTGTGAAATGTTAATTCCATATGTTAGTTATATTCTATATACTAAAAACCATACAACAGATTTTCTGTTAAACTTTATTGCAAATTATTTGACTTGTCCTATATCATTATATACCCCTGTACAGTGTATGATTCACAGGACCAATAAATATACAATACAATACAATACATTTTTGGTTATGCATGATTCGGGTGAAGTGAATTAGGATTATCTGCTGTAGGGTGTGCTAGAATGATGCGGGTGCCGTACAGCAATGTGAAACTCATTTTTTGACACTTATGATTTCACAACCACAGTCAAAAGAAAACTAGCATATGCGACTATGTTCACAGTCCCACATGGTGTAACGGGCACGACGGCCAGCGCATTCTTCGCGACTGCAGAGGAAACTACTTGAGCAACTCTGTGTGTAGCGCCTCAGGCGGCGGGATGCGTAACTACCTCCACGGTGCGGAATCTGTGGCGTCGTTACCGGAGTCAACTTTCTCCGTTCTGTGGGCGCGCTTTTCTGGTATTATTATTACGTCTGGCAGCCGGCGATCTGCTGCAAACTAGGCTCACGATTATCTCTGCTTATGCAATCTCTCCGAGCGGCTGCTCTGTTCCCGGCTAGCGGAACGCATGTGGAGAAAGCGGCCTCCGTTTATAAGCGCTCACGTCGTTTTCTAACGAGCATTAGTCTGCAACGCTGTTAAGTAACTCATCATTCTGCTTTCAAAGCCGCACCGTTTCCGGACGTTCTCTGTCCTCGACTCTCATTTCGCACTCATTATTTCCATCGGTTTGATGAGCTCTAGGCACTGGAATATCGCTAACATTTATTTGTATAAACAAATCTCTGTGAGCGAGGTAGGTTTGTACGCTTCTTCCGCGGACTTCAACACAGAGCTATCCATTTCGACCCTACATCTTCATATACAGTGCATAACAAAAAGTCATGGCCAAATTTTCAGGAAATGTCTCTCACATATTGAGGAATATAATATTAGTGACAAGGGAGAAATCACGAAGGGAGTCCCACAAGGTTCAATTTTGGAACCACTCCTATTCCTTATTGCGGACTGTCGAGAATCCTCACGAAATTGTGTGATCACGACATCAACAAAGAGTTCCATTTAGGCACATATTGTTGATGACTGTTTGTTAGCGCTTCTTATTGTAGAACCAAGGATGAGAGAAGAGACTTACCATACTTTCTTAGAGGATACTTTACCTGTTCTGCTAGAATATGTGCCTTTACTAACGCGTCAAAATACGTACTTCACGTAAGATGGAATTCCTCTCATTTCGATGTTGATGTTCGTAGGCTTTTAAATAAGAGTTGTAGATATATTTTCAGTTGTATTTCATGCTTTTTCGCGTGTGAAGGCGTCTTGATTTCGTAGCATTTGTCCATGAGATGCTCCTTAATTCAAATGCATGTTTATTTAGCAAGCTTTTAAAACTCTTCATGTCAGAATCCGTGTGATATCAGTGTGTTCGTTCATTCTTCAGTCTTTATCCTTTGTTGGTGAACATGTCAAGTGCCTAGGATGAGCTTTGATCGACTACAGTGCCAGATCGAGACTAAAGCATCAACTAACACATTAAAATCGCACTAATACTGATGTATGAGAGCTTAAAAGTTTCCTGAACGAATAGGCATTTGAATTTAGGAATAAACAAAAAAATGAAAGACTCAGCTGGTTGATCTTAAGTTACACTTGGAAGCATCTACTCATGGACAAAGGCTTTGTAATCAAAGTTACTTTTAAACAAAAAACTAATAAAATACAACCAAACTACAACCACGAAAATAAGTACTTAGATGTAGTACTAAGCAAAATCTGAAATTTAATAGAAGGTGAAATAACGAATTTACGGCTAATTACAAATTATAACAGCCAACTGAATGAATATACTGTACCACACTTGGGGTGTCCACAAGAAAAGTACTGGTGTGTCCGAAGAATTTAGCGGGTCTGTCCCTGCTAAGGGAAGGGAGTAACTAGTACTGTTAACTACCTTGCCTCTTGTTGAGCCCTGTGCAACCAAGCAATGGAACATCGCTGACACACCCTCTGTTCACCAATCGCTCTATGACTTCGAAACTACAGGGTCTATCAAAAAGAGTCAACCGATTTTTAAAAAATCATAACTATTATGTTATTTGAGATATGTGCGTGAACAACATACAGTTGGAAAGAGCAAACACTCGAGTTTTACATGGCTCCCGCTGTGTGCTCCCATTTCAGTTCTAGTAAAAATGGTGTCGCGACAGAAAGCGTCTTGTGTTCTACGTTTCGGGCAGTGCGGATCCTTAATAACTGTTCAGCGTGACTTTCGTACTAGGTGTGGTGTGGATCCTCCTACAGCACAGAGAATTACACGATGGCATGAACAATTCCGAGAAACAGTTTGTTTGTTTGTGTGAAGGCAAATCGCCGGGCCGTCCCCGAGTGTCTGACAGAGACGTCGAACGCATCCGCCATAGTTTTACAAGGAGTCCGCAGAAATCCGTTCGCCGTGCAGCTCGACAGCTCAACTCGCCCCCAATGTCCGTCTGACGCGTGTTGCGTCGACTTTTGCACATTAAACCGTACAAAATTCAGCTACTGCAAGCTCTTCGTCAAGGTGACGAACAACAACGTGAGGAGTTCTAGAATTCAGTTCTTGACAAGATGGACGACGACAGTTTTCTTTAATGTTTAGTGACGAGGCAACATTCCATTTAAACGGAAAGGTGCACCGTCACAATGTGAAAATATGGGGTACGGAACAACCATATGAAGTTGTACAACATGATAGGGACTCTCCAAAATTTTGTGTGTTTTGTGCAGTTTTCTTTGCCGAGAACAGTTACAGGAAGCACATATCTCGATATGCTTGAGAAGTTTTCTTTCCCACAGATGGAGACCGATTCCAACGACTTCATTTACCAACACAGGATGGAGCACCGCCACACTGGCATCTGGAAGTGCGGTACTCAGCGATGGGTCGGTCTCAAAAATGGTTCAAATGGCTCTGAGCGCTATGGACTAAGGTCATCGGTCCCCTAGAACTTAGAACTACTTAAAGCTAACTAACCTAAGGACATCAAACACGTCCATGCCCGAGGTAGGATTCGAACCTGAGACCGTAGCGCCGGCCGGAGTGGCCGTGCGGTTCTAGGCGCTACAGTCTGGAGCCGAACGACCGCTACGGTCGCAGGTTTGAATCCTGCCTCGGGCATGGATGTGTGTGATGTCCTTAGGTTAGTTAGGTTTAATTAGTTCTAAGTTATAGGCGACTGATGACCACAGCAGTTGAGTCCCATAGTGCTCAGAGCCATTTTTTTGAGACCGTAGCAGTCGCTCGGTTCCGGACTGAAGCGCCTGGGACAGCTCGGCCACCGCGGCCGGCCTCCGTTCAGTGTGATGGTCTTCCACCACCTTACTGGGACGGTCTGTATGCCAGCCAGCATGACACGGCTCTACTGGTCGACATTGGACGCAACGTTTTGCTGCATCAAGATTCATATCATCATCTATGTACTGTTTCCCATGGAGTGCATCCTTCGTCGGAGCAAAGACATGGAAGCCGGCAGGTGCGAGATCTGGGCTGTAGGGTGAACGAGGAAGAACATCCCAATGAAGTTTAGTGAGCTCGTCTCGCGTGCACAGACTTCTACATCTACATACATACTCCGCAATCACCATATGGTGCGTGGCGGAGGGTATCTCGTACCGCAACTAGCATCTTCTCTCCCTGTTCACTCCCAAACAGAACGAGGGAAAAATGACTATCTATATGCTTCTGTACGAGCCCTAATCTCTTATCTCATCTTTGTGGTCTTTCCGCGAAATGTAAGTTGGCGGCAGTAAAATTGTACTGCAGTCAGCCTCAAATGCTGGTTCTCTAAATTTCCTCAGTAGCGATTCACGAAAAGAACGCCTCCTTTCCTCTAGAGACTCCCACCCGAGTTCCTGAAGCATTTCCGTAACACTCGCGTGATGATCAAACCTGCCAGTAAAAATGGTTCAAATGGCTCTGAGCACTATGCGACAACTGAGGTCATCAGTCGCCTTAACTAATTAAACCTAACTAACCTAAGGACATCACACACATCCATGCCCGAGGCCGGATTCGAACCTGCGACCGTAGCGGTCGCTCGGCTCCAGACTGCAGCGCCTAGAACCGCACGGCCACTCCGGCCGGCTAAACCTGCCAGTAACAAATCTAGCAGCCCGGCTCTTAATTGCTTCTGTGTCCTCCCTCAAGCCGACCTGATATGGATCCCAAACGCTCGAGCAGTACTCAAGAATAGGTCTTATTAGCGTTTTATAAGCGGTCTTTACAGATGAACCACATCTTCCCAAAATTCTACCAATGAGCCGAAGACGACTATGCACCTTCCCCACAACTGCCATTACATGCTTGTCCCACTTCATATCGCTCTGCAATGTTATGCCCAAATATTTAATCGACGAGACTGTGCCAAGCGCTACACTACTAATGGAGTATTCAAACATTACGGAATTCTTTTTTCCTATTCATCTGCATTAACTTACATTTATCTATATTTAGACTAGACCTGCTGAGGATGCGGCTTTAAACGTTGTCTTTGGCGGAGACGTGGCGTGGCGCCACTCGATGGATTGTGGTTTTGTTTCCGGTTCGAACTGATGAACCCATATTTCATCACCTGTGACTACATTCGACAAAAAACTGTCACAATCAGCCTCATAAACCACAAGCAGTTCCACATAGATGGTCCTTTGTTGCTGTTTGTAGTCTTCGGTTATGCTGCAAGGAACCCAGTGAGCACACGTCTCAGAATACTGGTGGACGAGTTAGTCAGCACCAGTTGTGCAGCGAGGTGTTTGATTGTGATCCGTCGATCACCTCGAATGAGTGTGTCCGCACGTTCCAACATGGCCGCTGTCAGAGAAGGCTGCATCCAGCTGGCAGGTGGGACATGGGGAGGACCTTACTTCAGTGATGACAGACGCCTCGCCCAAAGACTCTCGTCGCTTTTGTCCACCGCCAGGTCCCCACAGGCATTCTACAAGCGCCTAAGAATATCTGTCATCCTCCCGTTTTCCGCCGAAAGAAACTCAGTGACAGCTGTCTCTGCCTGGAATGCACCTGGATTACAGACGCCATTTTAAAGGCTACGTGCAGTGTGTAATGGTACTTGAAGTACGTAACCATTACGGCACCTCACCTCAACCTCTCGATACCAGCAATATTCTACTGTGTTTCTGTAAAGTGGTTAACATATTTCTGATACAACATTCAGATCTGATTTCATTAATGTAGACGTACTTTGATACATCGATTTGTTTATATTGCAATGATATTATTCGTATGTGAATTCTTACTTTTTGTCGCTATGATCTTTGACGTACTTCTAACTCTGATTTTTGGGCGCGTAAGCGATTATTAGAGATTAAAGTCTTGGGCGTCATGTTGAAAAGACGCAAATTGTAGTCAGTTCATAAAATGTGAACTTTAAAAGTGAGGAAGATATTTTCAAGTATGTTTTATATTGTGAAGTGATGTTTTGTGAGCTACGTGGTATTGCAACAAAAGTAATAAAAAAGAAGTGTAAGTTAAATTCGGAGTGCTGATTACTTTTTTACATCACCATTGTGCTAACTTGCAAAAGTTTAATCTTCAAGAATGGTTTATGAAACGCATCTATAAAACTTTTGAATATCGCTGAATAACACCTAGGCCTCTTTGCATCCGAGCTTGGAATCATCACTAGCTAGATTTTCGACGATTGAGCCATGAGTTCACAACGAGACCAGAGTGGGTAACACGAAAAGATGAGTGCCTAGTTTATCCATTATTTCATGAAATGACTTTATTAACTGTGCTCTAATGACACCTGCCACATAATGTAACTTTGTTGTTGCCGGAAAATGCAATATTTAGCAGCGTGAGAAACACTACAATCATAATTAAATTTTACCATTGTTGTGGTAGGGTTGTTAGAAGTGCTGCCACCTATCGTAAGTTCATTAAACTACAGGGACTGAAGCTGGAAAACTCCATGACGTCACACATTTTTCAACGGAGACTGGCGGACATAAAAGGTCTTACATCAGCATACTGTACGCTCCTCGCCCTTACAGCTGACTTGGATATGTCAGATGAGAGACTGTATGAAACTGACGGTACTGTTTTACAGGCCCGTAGTACAATACTATTGCAGTCGACAGTAGTGCAGAGTCGTAATATGACATTATGGTCATTGCTAGAAGTGAATACAGGGAACGCTCTGCTATCGATTAAAACAGTCCAATTGCCGAAAATTAATTAAATTTTGGTAACAGATTGTCAGCAGAGAGCTTACAAGCGGCACAGTCTCAGAGGTGGTGAGGAGTGAATGGTAAGTAAGACTTTGGTCTGTAGAGGAGGGAAGAGAATTTGATCATTTGGTGGAGGATGCGTGTTGGACAGTGCAGCGAATGATACTTCCCGTCCGCGGAGAGTAACTGTGCGAGAGGCAGTGTCGGCGGGGCTCACGTGAAGCAGACCTGGTGTGGAGTAGGGCTTTTGATAAAATATCAATATATCGAATTTTTACTAAAATATCGATATACAGGGTGATTCAAAAAGAATACCACAACTTTAGGAATTTAAAATTCTGCAACGACAAAAGGCAGAGCTAAGCACAATCTGTCGGCGAATTAAGGGAGCTATAAAGTTTCATTTAGTTGAACATTTGTTCGCTTGAGGCGTCAGCGTCAGTTGATGCTAAGATGGCGACCGCTCAACAGAAAGCTTTTTGTGTTATTGAGTACGGCAGAAGTGAATCGACGACGGTTGTTCAGCGTGCATTTCGAACGAAGTATGGTGTTAAACCTCCTGATAGGTGGTGTATTAAACGTTGATATTAACAGTTTACAGAGAATGGGTGTTTGTGCAAAGGGAAAAGTTCTGAACGGCCGAGAACGAGTGATGAAAATGTAGCACGCATCCAGCAATGTTAGAGAATTGGCTGTTCCCTCAGCTCGAACAAGAAGCACAACAATTCATATTTCAGCAGGATGGAGCGCCACCACATTGGCACTTATCTGTCCGTAACTACCTGAATGTCAACTACCCGAGGCGATGGATCGGCCTCCAGGCAGCCCGTGACAGAGCACTTCATCACTGGCCTCGAAGAAGCCCTGATCTTACCCCCTGCGATTTTTTCTTATGGGGGTATGTTAAGGATATGGTGTTTCGGCCACTTCTCCCAGCCACCATTGATGATTTGAAACGAGAAATAACAGCAGCTATCCAAACTGTTACGCCTGATATGCTACAGAGAGTGTGGAACGAGTTGGAGTATCGGGTTGATATTGCTCGTGTGTCTGGAGGGGGCCATATTGAACATCTCTGAACTTGTTTTTGAGTGAAAAAAAACCTTTTTAAATACTCTTTGTAATGATGTATAACAGAAGGTTATATTATGTTTCTTTCATTAAATACACATTTTTAAAGTTGTGGTATTCCTTTTGAATCACCCTGTATATCGATAAAAGCTTTTCCCCAATATGTCGACATCTAAATTGCACTATCCAGCACCGATATGTTTATTTTACATTTTTTTCGGTAAATATATGATGTTATTGTCTTGAAATTATAATAGAACATCTAGGAATTTTTAACATGTTCCAGACCTGTCAGCAACTCTGATAATACGCCAAAAATCCGCCTCAGTTGTGAAATGGTATTTACCCAGGTTTCAGCTAGAGTAATCTAGCCTTCTTCAGAAGCATAAAATCCCCCCCTGCGGGTCCAGGGATTAGAATAGGCCCGAGGTATTCCTGCCTGTCGTAAGAGGCGACTAAAAGGAGTCCCACCCCCTCAATGGGGTCGTTAGCGCCTGCGTCCGGAGACGGACGGTTCCACGACCACTATTTGCGGTCATTTTGCTTTTTCACTTCTCGTTTCTTCCTTCCTTTGGTTGGTTCCTTTCTTTGCTCTTTTCCACCTCTCTGTCTTCCTTACTCTTTCCCTTGTCTTCTTCTCCTTGCCTTCTCATTGCCTTCTTCTCATTGCCTTCTTCTCATTGCCTTCTTCTCATTGCCTTCTTCTCGTTGCCTTCTTCTCATTGCCCTCTTCTCATTGCCCTCTTCTCATTGCCTTCTTCTCATTGCCTTCTTCTCATTGCCTTCTTCTCATTGCCTTCTTCTCATTGCCTTCTTCTCATTGCCTTCTTCTCATTGCCTTCTTCTCATTGCCTTCTTCTCATTGCCTTCTTCTCATTGCCTTCTTCTCATTGCCTTCTTCTCATTGCCTTCTTCTCATTGCCTTCTTCTCATTGCCTTCTTCTCATTGCCTTCTTCTCATTGCCTTCTTCTCCTTGCCTTCTCATTACCTTCTTCTCCTTGCCTTCTCTGGTCTCCGCCTCGGCGTTTGAGACAGTCTGTCCTCTTTCTCCCTCTCTCTCTTCTTTTTCCTCTTCTTCCTTCCTCCCTGTGCGTGCCTGAAGGCCGACCCACGCGTTCGCACGCGTAGCCGGTGACGGGGTAACGCGTAATTCCCCGCCCTGGGTAGACATGTAAGGCACGCGCGTACCCCCTGGTAAAGGCCAGGCCCGGGGAGGGGTGATTGCCTGAGCTGATACCTTCTGACCATGCCGATTGGTCCCTCCGTCTGTTTCTCGGGAGGTGTGACCTGAGGTGTAAACATTCACCTAAGGCGGGAGTGCCCTCTGAGAGGGTCCCCACAAGGAAGGAGCGCGCCATCGGAGACGCTGGCAATCATGGGGGATTCCTCCGCAATGGATTTCACTCCATCTGTCTCGACTTCTGCCCAAAAACGGAAACGTGACCAGCCACCAGTGACAAAAGTACTACTGCCTGCCCCACAGTTCCTCGTCGTTTCTCGATCTGAGGACGGAAAGGATTTTTCCTCTGTCAACCCTTTCGTTATCCAGAAGGGTGTAGATGCCATAGCCGGATCTGTCAAATCTTGTACCAGGTTGCATAACGGTACCTTATTACTGGAAACTGAGAGCGCCTTTCAGGCGCAAGAACTGCTTCGGGCCACACTCCTGTACACGTTCCCTATGCGGGTGGAGGCTCACCGAACTTTGAATTCGTCTCGTGGTGTGGTCTATACTAGCTCCCTCGACGGATTGACTGACGAGGAGATTCAATCATTCCTCGCTGAGCAGGGCGTGACGGCTGTCCATAGGGTCATGAAAAAGGTCAACAATGTTCTTGTACCGACCCGGACACTTTTCTTGACCTTCGATAGTGTTAAGCTGCCATCGCGCATCAAGGCGGGCTACGAGGTTATTTCTGTTCGCCCCTATGTCCCGACACCTACGCGCTGCTACCAGTGTCAGCGTTTCAATCACACTCGACAGTCTTGTTCCAATGCGGCTAAATGTGTCACTTGTGGCAGGGATGCCCATGAGGGTGACTGTCCACCTCCGTCTCCTCGTTGTGTGAACTGTCAGGGTGACCATGCCGCATTCTCCCGCGACTGTCCTGTCTATAAGGAAGAACGCTGTATCCAAGAAATTCGGGTCAAGGAGAAAGTGTCCACCTTGGCTGCTCGCAAGCTATTGGCTAGTAGGAAGCCCACGCTGCTCCCAGCGGGGAAATACAGTACTGTCCTCGCCTCTCCTCGGACTACCAGGGAGGTGGCAACCCAGACATGCGATCTGACCTTCAGCACCACGGTCGTCCGTTCGGCCAGTGCTAAGATCGCGCGGTCGACGTCTCCTCTTGCTCCCATCACCCCACAGACACGAGCACCTTCCTCAGCTTCTGCTAAGACGAAGACATCGAAGTCAGATGCACGGGCCTTCAAGAAGGAACCATCCCGTGCAGACTTCCTCCGTACCTCGACCTCCCAGCCCTCGACCGGTACTTCCACTACACGTCCTTCCAAAAAGGCACATAGGAAGCACAGTTCTCCTTCTCCGCCACGGCGCATTTCTTCTCCTGCGCCACCCAGCGGTTGCCGCCCCCAGGCCGTCATCCGTTTCGCCTGGCCGCACCGCTGGTAGCCGAACATCTGGCCGTTCACCGGCGGAGGAAGCTCCCCCTCCCGGCCATCTTCCCACGATGGCCGATGAACCTATAGACGCAATGGACGATGACTGTCCGCCTACTGATAGCGGCGGCAGTGCTCACTCGAAGCCAGGCCCTCAGCGGCCTTCGAGGTGACCCCTTCTTTCATCTTCCTTTTCTTCTTACGATGGCACTTATTCACTGGAATATTCGCAGCATTCGCTTCAACCGAGAGGACTTGAAGTTGCTGCTCCGCTTGCACCGTCCGCTCGTTGTAGCCCTCCAGGAAACGAAGCTACGCCCATGCGATCAAATTGCCTTGGCACACTACACCTCTGTGCGTTTTGACCTACCCCCTGTGGTAGGTATCCCGGCTCATGGAGGGGTTATTTTGCTGGTCCGGGATGATATTTACTACGATCCCATCACGTTGCACACCGGCCTGCAGGCAGTCGCCATCCGCATTACTCTCCCCACTTTTATATTTTCTATTTGTACCGTTTACACTCCATCGTCAACTGCCGTTACCAGGGCAGACATGATGCAACTTATTGCTCAGCTACCTGCACCATTTTTGTTAACTGGAGACTTCAATGCCCACCGGTAAAGGCATGCATATTCAAATACAGAGATATGTAAATATCAAATGTCCTATATCGCTGAGGCCGGAAAAAGATCCCGAAAGAACGAGACCAACGATGACTGAAGAGAATCGTTGAACGTGACAGAAGTGCAACCCTGCCGCACACTGCTGTAGATTTCAATGCTGGGCCATCAACAAGCGTCAGCGTGCGAACCATGAACCATGAAACATCATCGATATGAGCTTCCGGAGGCGATGATCCACTCGTACACCGTTGACGACTCCACGACTCAGGGGTTTACGCCTCGCCCTGGCCCGTCAACACCGACTTTGGACTGTTGATGACTGGAAACATGTTGTCTGATCGGACGAGGTCGTTTCAAATTGTATCGAGCAGATGGACGTGTACGAGTGTGGAGACAACCTCGTGAATGCATGGATCCTGCTTGTCAGCAGGGGAAAGTTACAGCTGGTAGAGGGTCTGTAAACATCCTGTCCGATTACCTGAATCCATTCATGTCCATTGTGCATTCCGACAGACTTGGACAATTCCAGCAGGACAATGCGAGACCCCACAAGTCTAGAATTGCTACAGGAACACTCTTCTGACTTTAAAAACTTGCAAAATGGTTCAAATGGCTCTGAGCATTATGGTACTTGACACCTGAGTCCCCTAGAACTTAGAACTACTTAAACCTAACTAACCTAAGGACATCATGCACATTCATGCCCGAGGCAGGATTCGAACCCGCGACCGTAGCGGTCGCGCGGTTCCGGACTGAAAAGCCTAGAACCGCTCGGCCACATGGGCCGGCTTAGACACTTGCGCTGGCCACCAGATGAACATTTTGAGCTTATCTGGGATGGTTTGCAACGTGCTGTTCAGAGGCGGCCATGGTACTCTTACGGATTTATGGGCAGCCCTGCAGGATTCATGGTGTCAGTTCCCCCCACCACTATTTCAGACATTAGTCGAGTCCATGCCACGTCGTGTTGCGTCAACTCTGCGTGCTCGCGGGGGCCCTACACAATATTAGGCAGGTGTACCAGATTCATTGGCTCTTCAGTGTAGCTTGTCCATACACAGAATATCCAATAATAAATCAATACTAAATAAATAAATGTCGTGTGACTAGGGCCTCCCGTCGGGGAGACAGTTCGCCGGGTGCAAGTCTTTCGATTTCACGCCACTTCCGCGGTTTGCGCCTCGATGAGGATGAAATGATGATGATTAGGACAACACGACACCCAGTCCCTGAGCGAAGAAAATCTCCGACCCAGCCGGGAATCGAACCTGGGCCCTTAGGATTGCATTCTGTCGCGCTGGCCACTCAGCTACCGGGGACGTGCGTGGCGGAGGGTACCTCGTACCACAACTAAGATGTTCTCTCCCTGTTCCACTCCCAAAGAGAACGAGGGAAAAATGTCTGCCTATATGCGTCTGTACGAGCCCTAATCTCTCTTATCTTATCTTTGGGGTCTTTCCGCGAAATGTAAGTTGGCGGCAGTAAAACTGTACTGCAGTCAGCCTCAAATCCTGTTTCTCTAAATTTCCTGAATAGCGATTCACGAAAATAACGCCTCCTTTCGTCCAGAGACTCCCACCCGAGTTCCTGAAGCATTTCCGCAACACTCGCATGATGATCAAACCTACCAGTAACAAATCTAGCAGCCCGCCTCTGAATTGCTTCTATGTCCTCCCTCAATCCGACCTGATAGGGATCCCAAACGCTGGAGCAGTACTCAAGAATAGGTCGTATTAGTGTTTTGTAAGCGGTCTCCTTTACAGATGAACCACATCTTCCCAAAATTCTACCAACGAATCGATGACGACTATCCGCTTTCACCACAACTGCCATTACATGCTTGTACCACGTCATATCGCTCTGCAATGTTACGCTCAAATATTTAATCGACGTGACTGTGTCAAGCGCTACACTACTAACGGAGTATTCAAACATTACGGGATTCTTTTTCCTATTCATCTGCAATAATTTACGTTAATCTATATTTAGAGTTAGCTGCCGTTCTTTACACCAATCACCAATCCTGTCCAAGTCATCTTGTCTCCTCCTACAGTCACTCAACGACACCTTCGCGTACACCACACCATCATCAGCAAACAGCCGCACATTGCTATCCACCCTATCCAAAAGATCATTTATGTAGATAGAAAACAACAGCAGACCTAGCACACTTCCCTGGGGCACTCCAGATGATAGCCTCACCTCCGATGAACACTCACAGTCAAGGACAATACTGAAACACACATATTTAAAACCAGCAGTATATTTACAATGTGCAGCCGATTTTTTTATAGGCCGGTATGTGCATATTTAATACTTAAACACACAGTTTTAAAACCAGCAGTATTGCAGAATGAGGTTTTCACTATGCAGCGGAGTGTACGCTGATATGAAACTTCCTTGGAGATTAAAACTGTGTGCCCGACTGAGACTCGAACTCGGGACCTTTGCCTTTCGCGGACAAGTGGTGTACCATCTGAGCTACCGAAGCACGGCTTACGCCCGGTCCTCACAGCTTTACTCCTGCCAGTATCTCGTCTCTGGTAGAGCGCTTGCCCGCGAAAAGCAATGGTGACGAGTTCGAGTCTCGGTCGCGCACACAGTTTTAATCCGCCAGGAAGTTTCACCAGCAGTGTTCGAGTATAATGACTTTTCTGGAGACTAGAAATCTACTCTGTAGGAATCAGCATGGGTTTCGAAAAAGACGGTCGTGTGAAACCCAACTCGCGCTATTCGTCCACGAGACTCAGAGGGCCATAGACACGGTTTCCCAGGTAGATGCCGTGTTTCTTGACTTCCGCAAGGCGTTCGATACAGTTCCCCACAGTCGTTTAATGAACAAAGTAAGAGCATACGGACTATCAGACCAATTGTGTGATTGGACTGAGGAGTTCCTAGATAACAGGACGCAGCATGTCATTCTCAATGGAGAGAAGTCTTCCGAAGTAAGAGTGATTTCAGGTGTGCCGCAGGGGAGTGTCATAGGACCGTTGCTATTCACAATATACATAAATGACCTTGTGGATGACATCGGAAGTTCACTGAGGCTTTTTGCAGATGATGCTGTGGTGTATCGAGAGGTTGTAACAATGGAAAATTGTACTGAAATGCAGGAGGATCTGCAGCGAATTGACGCATGGTGCAGGGAATGGCAATTGAATCTCAATGTAGACAAGTGTAATGTGCTGCGAATACACAGAAAGATAGATCCTTTATCATTTAGCTACAAAATAGGTCAGCAACTGGAAGCAGTTAATACCATAAATTATCTGGGAGTACGCATTAGGAGCGATTTAAAATGGAATGATCATATAATGTTGATCGTCGGTAAATCAGATGCCAGACTGAGATTCATTGGAAGAATCCTAAGGAAATGGAATCCGAAAACAAAGGAAGTAGGGTACAGTACGCTTATTCGCCCACTGCTTGAATACTGCTCAGCAGTGTGGGATCCGCACCAGATAGGGTTGATAGAAGATATAGAGAAGATCCAACGGAGAGCAGCCCGCTTCGTTACAGGATCATTTAGTAATTGCGAAAGCGTTACGGAGATGATGGATAAACTCCAGTGGAAGACTGTGCAAGAGAGACGCTCAGTAGCTCGGTACGGGCTTTTGTTGAAGTTTCGAGAACATACCTTCACCGAAGAGTCAAGCAGTATATTGCTTCATCCTACGTATATCTCGCGAAGAGACCATGAGGATAAAATCAGAGAGATTAGAGCCCACACAGAGGCATACCGACAACCCTTCTTTCCACGAACAATACGAGACTGGAATAGAAGGGAGAACCGATAGAGGTACTCAAGGTACCCTCCGCCACACACCGTCAGGTGGCTTGCGGAGTATGGATGTAGATGTAGATGTAGCAGTATATTTACAATGAGCAGCCGTTATTTTTATAGGCCGGTAAGTCGATATTTTTTCGTTGATATATCGATGTGATACTTCGAGGGCCGATAATGGTACTTTTAATATCGATGTATGGGACTCCCCGCTACTTTTAAAACTGTCAACAGTCCCAGTGTGTAGACTATGTGTGTGTTGTCTGTACTCACGTGAAGTAGACCTGGCCGCCGTCGCTCGCGTCCCTCGGCGCCTGCCACGTGAGTGTGACGCGCGCCTTGTCCCGGTTGTCGCCGTGCGTGATGGCGGCGCACTCGGGCAGGCCGTTGGTGTAGGGCGGGTGCTCCTCCCACGTGCCCAGCCACGCCCCCGTGGCCGCGTCGCGCGCCTGCACGAAGAAGCCCCGGAAGGGCTCGCCGCGGCCGCCCTCGATGGTCACTGCCCACCAAAACGAAGGACGTCTCACCACGAGCTCACCTGTGTCCGCGCCAGAAGCCGGCTGCTGTTTGGTCGGTTGGTCGATTCGAGGGAGGGGACCGATCAGCGGGGTCGTCGGTGGCGTCGGATTAGGGAAGGGTGGGGAAGGAAGTCGGCCGTGCCCTTTCAGAGGAACAACTCTGGAATTTATATTAGAACAAATAAGTCCTCGGTCACAAATGTTAAGTCAAAATTGACCAGGTTTAGACGCTACTATGAGCGTTGTCTTCAGAATTAGACTAACTGTTCTAAGACATATTAGGTATACAGGGTGATTCAAAAAGAATACCACAACTTTAGGAATTTAAAACTCTGCAACGACAAAAGGCAGAGCTAAGCACTATCTGTCGGCGCATTAAGGGAGCTGTAAAGTTTCATTTAGTTGTACATTTGTTAGCTTGAGGCGCTGTTGCTAAGATGGCGACCGCTCAACAGAAAGCTTTTTGTGTTATTGAGTACGGCAGAAGTGAATCGACGACAGTTGTTCAGCGTGCATTTCGAACGAATTATGGTGTTAAACCTCCTGATAGGTGGTGTATTAAACGTTGGTATAAACAGTTTACAGAGAATGGGTGTTTGTGCAAAGGGAAAAGTTCTGGACGGCCGAGAACGAGTGATGAAAATGTAGCACGCATCCAGCAAGCATTTGTTCGCAGCCCAGGAAAATCGACTCGCAGAGCTAGCAGAGAGCTGCAAATTCCACAATCAACTGTATGGACAGTCCTACGAAAAAGGTTAGTTATGAAGCCTTATCGTCTGAAATTGGTTCAAGCACTGTCTGCAGCTGATAAGATTAAAAGAATCGATTTCTGCGATTTTATCCTTGCTCAAATGGAAACAGATGAATCTTTCGTTTCAAAGATTGTGTTTAGTGATGAAGCAACTTTCCACACTAACGGGAAAGTCAACCATCACAATGTCTGTATATGGGGCACTGAGAATCCGCGGGAAACAACTCAGTATGAACGTGACTCGCGTAAGGTGAACGTATTCTGTGCCATTCAGCCAATAAAGTTTCTTCGAAGGTGCTACTGTAACTGGACTACAGTATCTGGAGATGTTAGAGAATTGGCTGTTCCCTCAGCTCGAACAAGAAGCACAACAATTCATATTTCAGCAGGATGGAGCGCCACCACATTGGCACTTATCTGTCCGTAACTACCTGAACGTCAACTACCCGAGGCGATGGATCGGCCGCCAGGCAGCCCGTGACAGAGCACTTCATCACTGGCCTCCAAGAAGCCCTGATCTTACCCCCTGCGATTTTTGCTTATGGGGGTATGTTAAGGATATGGTGCTTCGGCCACCTCTCCCAGCCACCATTGATGATTTGAAACGAGAAATAACAGCAGCTATCCAAAGTGTTACGCCTGATATGCTACAGAGAGTGTGGAACGAGTTGGAGTATCGGGTTGATATTGCTCGAGTGTCTGGAGGGGGCCATATTGAACATCTCTGAACTTGTTTTTGAGTGAAAAAAACCTTTTTAAATACTCTTTGTAATGATGTATAACAGAAGGTTGTATTATGTTTCTTTTATTAAATACACATTTTTAAAGTTGTGGTGTTCTTTTTGAATCACCCTGTATAGTACATTAATAAAATTGAAGTTTGTACTTACTGGAAAAGATGCAGTACTTAAAAGTCACACACTAAAAAAGATCTAACAACGAGACGGCACCACCGTGGGGTCGGGGATTTGTCCGAAAATTTGTGTGGTGAAAGAGGAGCCCTAACACCTCACGTGGTTAAAATATTAGGACGCACTACCCGGAAAATGCCGGGAAAAATCGATCCAAAGTTTCTTAGGCGCCTTATGAGTATAAAATGTTAGTCCATTGCCGAGCCGCCGTCTGGTCTAAAGTTTGTGACACATATCGTCATCCTCAGTAAAAATAATCTCATTAGTATCGAGGCTCACATGAGGACGGCACGTTGCAAGATGAAACGTTACCCAAATTTCAGGAAGATGTTTGCTAACATGTTAGACATAATTTTTGAAAAACAAGGCGTAGGGTAATTCTCGATGCCGGTTAGGACACAAATCACATGCAAGACTATGTAGCGAACAAAATACACAACGAATAAGGGGTTACACCTGTTCCTAAGACCGCTCCCGACTTCTCAATGGTGTTATTAACTTCATTATGACGTTTTCATTAATTATTAATTTATGTTTCCTGTGCATCTCTTGTTATCCGTTCGTATGCTCCAAATGACTTTGAGTTTTGGACGGTTATGAATCAAATGACAGAACTGCCATTCTAGTTGAGACAGTCAATTATATATATACGTTTGCGTTTTGATTCTATGCCTCTGTCTGGACTGAAGAGGCTATTGTCAGTTTACTACTTTTGTTCTATTTTGTAAGCTTACAAATGGCAATATATTGAAATGTGTTCTTCAGTCTATTGTAGGACACAATTCGTGTTAAAACAGTTCCAGCACTTTATTATGTTGTTTTTGTGCTTATGTACATATATGGTTGTTTTAATAAAGGAAAAAAAAAAACATGGTTAACGCTCGGACCCTCACGCCAGAGGTCTCGGGTTCGAATCCTACTCCAGCAATTTTTTTTTCTTCTGTTGCTTGCAAAATTGCAGCGCATTGTTACAGGAGAATCGTGAAATTAATTCCCGGGAAGACTGTATAAAAATTCATTCTATAATTCACCGTCAATTATCGTCACCAATATTCCGAGACATGATTCAATATGCCTGGTTTGCCTCAAAATTACCTGAAACTCAAAACATTTTCGTAAATGTTAATGGGGCATGTTTCTGTACAGATTTATTGCAAACGCCCTGTGATTGAAAAAAATCCGCCTTTATATGTTGCACAAGATGTCGCAAAAATTATTGCTTTGCTTGTTTTTACGATAATTACCACTGCAGTCCTTGTTTATAATTATTATATGTATAAAAACTAAATGTTTCACAATCGACTTTGTTATTATGATTAAAAACCCAATGTTTCTCCTCATATACTATACAATTAAGAATGGAAAACCCACCGCCATGAATTGTGTTATTGGAAAAAAAGAAAATAATTTTTATTCAATAATCTAAATCATTTGTTAACGATAATGTAGGTTTCGAAAACTTTCTGAATAATTGGTGGAATAACAAAAGAAAATGAAACAAATGGAAAAAAGTGCTGGAGGAGGAATCGAACCCGAGACCTGTGGCGGAAGAGTACGAGCCCTAAACATCTAGGACAGACCGCGGCTGGGCGATGGACTAACATTTTATACTCATAAGGCACCTAAGAAACTTTGGATCGATTTTTCCCGGCATTTTCCGGGTAGTGCGTCCTAATACTTTAACCATGTGAGGTGTTAGGGGTCCTCTTTCACCACACAAAATTTCGGACAAATCTCCGACCCCACGCTCGTGCCGTCTCCATGTAAGCCGGAAAGGCGACGTCATGAATAGTTGCGAGATGGCGAGCCGCTAAGGGCTGCTCGCACTTTAGTGAACAAGGGTTGCAACAAGACTGAGGTGCCCACTTTAGAAAGTGTGGGCAAGTAAACATGGTGTTGCTACGAGCGCCATCTAGTAGCCGCAGAAACAACTAGGCTACTGTGCATTCAAAATTAGACACATGAAATTGTGATGCAGCTGATTGAGGCATAACGTAAGCACTAATAATAGGATGAAGTTACATATTTATATGCTTTAAATAGAGGTACATTTTGTAACGTAAAAAACGTTAGTTATGACATACAAGAAAACAGCAAAGATGTGACAGGAAAACAACATTTCGGTAAACTGCATGAGGAAATCTGAATCAAAGATCAAGCAATGGCTTTATACAGCCGAAAAAGTTTTTATTTCGCAGTTGCAGCTGTTCGTAGAGAATGAGGCCATCATGACGAGAGAGGTGTTTGAAAATCTCCAATTCCTCTAAGACATCTAACCTACGCCCCTTCTTTTCGGTATGCAGAATATTGTTATCGCCTATGGCTTTAGGCACGTGTCCAGTAATTAAGAGATGATCGGCAAAGGATGAATTTAGGGGACTGGTGCCCTTCTTTCTCAAAAGATGTTCTTTACATCTGATGGTGAAAGCACGTCCGGTTTGCCCCATATAATAGGAGGAACAGGTATCGCAGATGATCTTACAAACGCCAGAACTTTCTGTAGGGGAGCGAATGGATTTCAAATTATGAGTGAAATTTCTCTTTAGATTATTATTAGTAGATAAGGCAACATTGCAGTTGTATTTGTTGCGAGGCATGCGCTGAGTCTGATAGGAAATGGGTCCTACGGAAGGAATAGAAAAACGTTTTTTTTGGGTTAACTTCAGTGCATGAGGTGTTGAGCGTGGTAGTTCATTCTTTTTTAGGATATCGTCCACTATGTTAGGCGTATATTCATTATTGACTGCTATGGTTTTAAATAAATTAACCTCCTCATTAAACTTTTCTATTGAAAGTGGTATGGAGGTGGCTCGGTGGACGGCAGAGTGAAAAATGTCCATTGTTTGAGACTGTGGATGAAAAGAGGAAGCAGGCACGATTTGGTCAGTATATGTTTCTTTTCTTTTTTAATATGTGACTTGTAAGTACTGCATCTTTTCCAATCAGTACAAACTTTAATTTTACACTCCTGGAAATTGAAATAAGAACACCGTGAATTCATTGTCCCAGGAAGGGGAAACTTTATTGACACATTCCTGGGGTCAGATACATCACATGATCACACTGACAGAACCACAGGCACATAGACACAGGCAACAGAGCATGCACAATGTCGGCACTAGTACAGTGTATATCCACCTTTCGCAGCAATGCAGGCTGCTATTCTCCCATGGAGACGATCGCAGAGATGCTGGATGTAGTCCTGTGGAACGGCTTGCCATGCCATTTCCACCTGGCGCCTCAGTTGGACCAGCGTTCGTGCTGGACGTGCAGACCGCGTGAGACGACGCTTCATCCAGTCCCAAACATGCTCAATGGGGGACAGATCCGGAGATCTTGCTGGCCAGGGTAGTTGACTTACACCTTCTAGAGCACGTTGGGTGGCACGGGATACATGCGGACGTGCATTGTCCTGTTGGAACAGCAAGTTCCCTTGCCGGTCTAGGAATGGTAGAACGATGGGTTCGATGACGGTTTGGATGTACCGTGCACTATTCAGTGTCCCCTCGACGATCACCAGTGGTGTACGGCCAGTGTAGGAGATCGCTCCCCACACCATGATGCCGGGTGTTGGCCCTGTGTGCCTCGGTCGTATGCAGTCCTGATTGTGGCGCTCACCTGCACGGCGCCAAACACGCATACGACCATCATTGGCACCAAGGCAGAAGCGACTCTCATCGCTGAAGACGACACGTCTCCATTCGTCCCTCCATTCACGCCTGTCGCGACACCACTGGAGGCGGGCTGCACGATGTTGGGGCGTGAGCGGAAGACGGCCTAACGGTGTGCGGGACCGTAGCCCAGCTTCATGGAGACGGTTGCGAATGGTCCTCGCCGATACCCCAGGAGCAACAGTGTCCCTAATTTGCTGGGAAGTGGCGGTGCGGTCCCCTACGGCACTGCGTAGGATCCTACGGTCTTGGCGTGCATCCGTGCGTCGCTGCGGTCCGGTCCCAGGTCGACGGGCACGTGCACCTTCCGCCGACCACTGGCGACAACATCGATGTACTGTGGAGACCTCACGCCCCACGTGTTGAGCAATTCGGCGGTACGTCCACCCGGCCTCCCGCATGCCCACTATACGCCCTCGCTCAAAGTCCGTCAACTGCACGTACGGTTCACGTCCACGCTGTCGCGGCATGCTACCAGTGTTAAAGACTGCGATGGAGCTCCGTATGCCACGGCAAACTGGCTGACACTGACGGCGGCGGTGCACAAATGCTGCGCAGCTAGCGCCATTCGACGGCCAACACCGCGGTTCCTGGTGTGTCCGCTGTGCCGTGCGTGTGATCATTGCTTGTACAGCCCTCTCGCAGTGTCCGGAGCAAGTATGGTGGGTCTGACACACCGGTGTCAATGTGTTCTTTTTTCCATTTCCAGGAGTGTATTAATGTATTATATACCTAATATGTCTTAGAACAGTTAGTCTAATTCTGAAGACGACGCTCATAGTAGCGTCGGAACCTAGTCAGTTTTGGCTTAATATTTGTGACCGAGGGCTTATTTGTTTTAATATAATTCTGACAAGGTCACCGAACCTTAGCAGCTATGTTCAAAGTTTTTAAATTCTGGAATTTGCCTGAAGCGACATGGGAAACCTAAATCAGGCTGGCCGCCCGCGGGTGTGAACAGTCGTCCTCTCGAATGCGGGGCGAGCGTGCTAATCACTGTGCCACCTCGCTCGGTAAGTTTTATTATTTATTTATTTTTATGTACACGTCAAGTTCCGTAGGAACAAATTGAGCAGCAAATCTCCAAGGTCATGGAACGTGTCAGTACATGAACTTACAACATAAAAGTAATAAACAGATAAAAATAAATGTTCATGAACCTGAAAACAAGTCACTCCATAAGTTTAAGTAAACGCTATCAGCAATACAGTAAGAATCAACTTAATTTTTCAAGGAACTCCTCTACAGAATAGAAGGAGTGACCCATGAGGAAACTCTTCAGTTTCGATTTGAAAGCGCGTGGATTACTGCTAAGATTTTTGAATTCGAGTGGCAGCTTATTGAAAATGGATGCAGCAGTATACTGCACTCCTTTTTGCACAAGAGTTAAGGAAGTCCGATAGAAATGGAGGTTTGACTTCTGCCGAGTATTAACCGAGTTGTTGTTGTGGTCTTCAGTCCTGGGACTGGCTTGATGCAGCTCTCCATGCTACTCTATCCTGTGCAAGCTTCTTCATCTCCCAGTAACTACTGCAACCTACATCCTTCTGAATCTGCTTAGCGTAGTCATCTCTCGGTCTCCCTCTACGATTTTTACCCTCCACGCTGCCCTCCAGTATTAAATTGGTGATCCCTTGATGCCTCAACACATGTCCTACCAACCGATCCCTTCTTCTAGTTCAGTTGTACCACAAACTTCTCCCCAATTCTATTCAGTATCTCCTCATTAGTTAAGTGGTCTACCCATCTAATCTTCCGCATTCTTCTGTAGCACCAAATTTCGAAAACTTCTCTTCTTGTCTAAACAATTTATCGTCCACGTTTCACTTCCATACATGGCTACACTCCATATAAATACTTTCAGAAACGACTTCCTGACACTTAAATCAATACTCGATGTTAACAAATTTCTCTTCTTCAGAAACGCTTTCCTTGCCATTGCCAGTCTACATTTTGTATCCTCTCTACTTCGACCCTCATCAGTTATTTTGCTCCCCAAATAGCAAAACTCCTTTACTACTTTAAGTGTCTCATTTCCTAATCTAATTGCCTCAGCATCACCCGACTTAATTAGACTACATTCCATTATCCTCGTTTTGCTTTTGTTGATGTTCATCTTATACCTTCCTTTCGAGACACTGTCCATTCTGTTCAACTGCTCTTCCAAGTCCTTTGCTGTCTCTGACAGAATTACATTGTCATCGGCAAACCTCAAAGTTGTTATTTCTTCTCCATGGATTTTAATACCTACTCCGAACTTTTCTTTTGTTTTCTTTACTGCTTGCTCAATATACAGATTGAATAGCATCGGGAAGAGGCGACAACTCTGTCTCACTCCCTTCCCAACCACTGCTTCCCTTTCATGGCCCTCGACTCTTACAACTGCCATCTGCTTTCTGTAGAAATTGTAAATAGCCTTTCGCTCCCTGTGCTTTACTCCTGCCATCTTCAGAATTTGAAAGAGAGTATTCCAGTCAACATTGTTAAAAGCTTTCTCTAAGTCTACAAATGCTAGAAACGTAGTTCTGCCTTTCCTTAATCTTTCTTCTAAGATAAGTAGTAGGGTCAGTATTGCCTCAGGTGCTCCAACATTAACCGAGTGAAAGCTGCTTATTCTTGGGAGTAAACTAATATTGGTAACAAGAAACGACGATAAGGAATATACATATTGAGAGGCCAATGTCAAAATACCCAGACTCGTGAACAGAGGTCGACAAGAGGTTCGTGAACTCACACCACCTATTGCCCGAACCGCCCGTTTCTGAGGCAAAAATATCCTTCTAGAACGGGAAGAGTTGCCCCAAAACATACTACCATACGACATAAGTGAATGAAAATAAGTAGACTAATTTACGCGTCGAAGTATCACTCACTTTTGATATCTCTCGAATAGTTAAAATGGCAGTATTAAGTCTTTGAACAAGATCCTGAACGTGGGCTTTCCACGACAGCTTACTATCTACCTGAACACCTAGGAATTTGAACTGTTCAGTCTCACTAATCATAAACCCATTCTGTGAAACTGAAACGTCAGGTTTTGCTGAATTGTGTGTTAGAAACTGTAAAAACTGAGTCTTACTGTGATTTAACGTTATTTTATTATCTACAAGCCATGAACTGAGATCATGTACTGCACTATTTGAAACCGACTCAATGTTGCACACAACATCCTTTACTACCAACCTAGTTTCAACATCAAACAGAAATATTTTAGAGTTACCCATAATACTAGAGGGCGTATCCTTTATATAAATAAGGAACAGGAGCGGCGACTGTACCACACTTCCAAATAAACAGTGACCCTCCAGGACATTTAGCCAAACTCCTGGTGTCACATCCCTTGCCTACACAACTAAGCCCCCGGACGTTACTCCCTGCAAAAAGCAAACCTCATTGTCAAATCGTCTGTTACTCTGCCTGAAGCCGACTCTGCCACTCAGCCAAAAATACAGGGTGTTGAAGAAGAAACTATTCGGTATTTCAGATGATGATAGTATGCATCAAAACATGACGAAAATGAAACTTCCTGGCAGATTAAAACAGTGTGCCAGACGGAGACTCGAACTCAGGACCTTTGCCACCACATGTCAAAAGTTTCCAAACTATTTACCATCCATGTTTAAGTTCATCACAAGGCTACACTCCACACATACACCATCACTTATATTTATATTCGATGTTAAGAAATTTCTCATTCAGAAACGCTGTTTCCAGCAATACCCAGTGCTGTTTCCAGCAATACCCAGTGTGCATTTTATGTCCTCTCTGCTTGCGCCAGAAAGAATTATTTTGCCGCACAAATATCAGAACTCATTTACTGTTTTTCGTGTTTCATTTCCTAATCTAATTTCCTAGCTCCATCCAATTTAATTCTACTATATCCCATCACTCTCTTTTTACTTTTGTTGATACTCATCTTTTACTCTCTCCTCAGCTGTATAATCTGCACAGGGTAAGGTGGTCGGTGCTCGGTTGCCAGTTTTCGTCCAAAGCGCTGGGCGCGTTCATTGGTTTGTTTGGAAGGGTAAGTCGACATTGTTCGCCACCTTTCGGCCGGTCGGCGATTACAGAATCGAGGCGCAAGCCCTGCAGTCTTCCTCAATCGATTTTACAGAAACTATTCGGTAATAAAATTCATTTTTACGTTACTTATAGCTTTATATTTGATCTTCAGGATGATGTAACCGTCATTCCGTTAATGGTCATAGTTATTGTGATATTTACATGGAAGTGAGACACTGCGCGAAATTCGAAAAAGTTTGCAATAAAAAATAAGGGTCTCATGTTTTTGCGCTTGGTGCATATTACATAATATGCTGCTGCAAATGAAATTTTGTTTGCAGATGACGCTGTCGTTTATCCACTAATAAAGTCATCAGACGATCAAAGCAAACTGCTAAACGATTTAGAAAAAATATCTGAATGGTGTGAAAAGTGGCAGTTGACCCTGAATAACGAAAAGTGTGAGGTGATTCACATGAGTGCTAAAAGGAACTCGTTAAATCAGTCTAATCTGAAAGCCGTAAATTTAACCAAATACCTAGATATTACAATTACGAACAACTTCAATTGGAAGGAACACTTAGAAAATGTTGTGGGGAAGGCTAACCAAAGACTGTGCTTTATTGCCAGGACACTTAGAAAATGTAACAGACCTACTAAGGAGACTGCCTACAGTACGCTTTTCCGTCCTCTTTTAGAATATCGCTGCGCGGTGTGGGATCCTTACCAGATAGGACTAGCGGAGTACGTCGAAAAAGTTCAAATAAAGGCAGCAAGTTTTGTATTATCGCGAAATATGGGAGAGAGTGTCACAGAAATGATACAGGATTTGGGATGGACATCATTAAAAGAAAGGCGTTTTTCGTTGTGACGGAATTTTTTCACGAAATTCCAATCACCAACTTTCTCCTCCGAATGCGAAACTACCTTGTTGACACCGGCTTACATAGAGAGGAACGATCACCAAGATAAAATAAGGGAAATCAGAGCTCTTACGGAAAGATATAGGTGTTCATTTTTTCCGCGCGCTGTACGAGATTGGAATAATGGAGAATTGTGAAGGTGGTTCGATGAACCCTCTGCCAGGCACTTAAATGTGATTCGCAGACTGTCCATGTAGATGTAGATGTAGCTAATGTATTGAATTTTTCTTCAGACTTGGTTCAATAAATAATGCCCCATATTTCTTTTTTAAAAAAGCCGTTATTATATATAGACAAACGTCCAAGTTGGTGCTTCACATTTGATGTTTGTTCTGTGCGCCGGTGAAGTTTCGAACCGTTCTGGCATATGGCAGAGCCGTAGTACAGCGTCAAAATGGCGTCTACATGCGACTCACATAACAAGCAGCGTGCTGTTATTGAATTCTTGTGTGCGGAAAAAGAAACTTTGTGAACATTCATAGAAGTTTGAGTGCAGTGTATGGCGATGCTGCAGTTGACAGGAGTACGGTTGGGCGATGGATAAAGAAAGTCACAGGCTCAGGAAATGCAGAAACAGAGCTCCATTATCAACCACGCTCGGGATGTCCTGTCACAACCACTGCCCCGGACATGCTGAATCGTACGGATGCCATCATTCGTGCCGACCATCTCTTTGGGCCACTTACAGATTCTCTAGGGAGAACTCACTTTGAAGATGATGAGAGTGTCAGTCATGCAGTGAAAACAAGGCGACGCCAACAGGACAAGAGCTTTTATCAGCAGGGAATACATCCTACTCCATAACGTTGGCGTACGGCCTTAGAACATGATGGAGACGTAGAAAAATAGGACACAGACAAGACATGTTAATGTATATAGTCCCCAAGTACTGAATCTTAACGATAAAAAAAATGCAAATGATCGTATGGCATTGTTGGCCGGGAGGCCCCATTCGGGGGAATTCGGCCGCCGTTTCGCAAGTCCTTGACAGTTGACGGCACTTCGGCGACTTGCGAGTCAATGATGATGAAGAAGCACACAACACCCAGTCCCCTGCCGGGAATCGAACCCGGGCCCCCTGCGTGGTAGGCGATAATGCTACCGCTACGCTAAGGAGGCGGACTCTTTAACGATCAGTATGTTGTGAGAAAAGGAATGTGGGGCATTACTTATTCAATGACCTTCGTATCTGTCACCAATCTCGAGAAAACTGATCTGACGTAACGCACTCATTTGCGATCGCCCTGTGCCAACGATAAAGTCATAACAAAATATACACAACATTTCTCATATTTCATAAACGGTTTGAGATATCAAAATAAGATTTTGACAAATAATAGCACACGTAGAGAATTATTTTGCCACACTTCCTTACTTACCGTGTTATTCCATAAGTTACAGACTTTTCGATGAAAGAACTTAATTTTTAGGGGCCATCGATAGCTGGTGAGAAGAGAAACGCTGTCGGTTTCGGAACAACATTAACGAAGACATTACCCGTTTATTTTTGTGTAGCAAGGAGGTGCTGTTTTGTAAGCTGCTGATCTTACTTTTCCTCAGTCCCACAGCTAATAAAGTTAATAAACCACTGTTTCAGAATTCTCTCACAGTTCTGACACTGTGTAAACTGTGCTGTGTTTTGGCAAAAGAAGCAAGTTTTAACATTGCAACAAGAAATGCGGGTAGGTTTTACTCAAAATTCACCACTGATGGCACTTCCCTGGAAGCTACTAATGTTCAACAAGCAACGTGAAAACAAGTAGCTGCTTTTGTTGCATTTTCAGCGGAACTCTTTAGATACCAACCAGAGACAGCAAAGGACCTGAAAGAGCCGTTGAATGGAATGGACAGTGTCTTGAAAGGAGGATATAAGATGAACATCAACAAAAGCAAAACGAGGATAATGGAATGTAGTCGAGTTAATTCGGGTGATGCTGAGGGAATTAGATTAGGAAATGAGAGACTTAAAGCAGTAAATGAGTTTTGCTATTTGGGGAGCAAAATAACTAATGATGGTCGAAGTAGAGAGGATATAAAGTGTAGACTGGCAATGTCAAGTTAAGCGTTTCTGAAGAAGAGAAATTTGTTAACATCGAGTATAGATTTAAGTGTCAGGAAGTCATTTCTGAAAGTATTTGTATGGAGTGTGGCCATGTTTGGAAGTGAAATGTGGACGATAAATAGTTTGGACAAGTAGTCCACACCAGCACCATAGATACATAAATAACCCTATGTTTCTTAGATCGTATAAAAATGATAATTTTACTGTTTTTTAATTTTGATAAGTACAGGTTTTAAACTTGACATCTACATATTTTAATTAAGTATTTTCGGAGATAAAAGTTCATCAAAAAAATCTACTGAATACATTATGTGCAAATGGAATGTAACAAATGTACCAGACGCCACCTGTCGGTAATAGTGTTATAATTAATATAAATGACGTGCATTCTGCCAACCAGTTTTATGTGACGCAGCATGTGAAAGTTGCTGGATTTGGACGGGTTACTCCTGTAACTGAAATATCAGGTACATTCTGGTACGTTTGATGTTGATTAGATAGGATGAAAAAGATTTGCTTCCGTGGTAGAGTAAATTATCATTACAGATCTGAGGATGGTTCTGAATGAAACGGAACCGGTCATATGAATAAAAAATTTTGCAATCAAGACGGATTATAAGTAACATTAGAGAATAGAAGCTTTCGAAATGTGGTGCTACAGAAGAATGCTGAAGATTAGATGGGTAGATTACGTAACTAATGAGGGGGTATTGAATAGAATTGAAGAAAAGAGAAATTTGTGGCACAACTCGAGTAGAAGAAGGGATCGGTTGGTAGGACATATTCCGAGGCATCAAGGGATCACCAATTTAGTATTTGAGGGCAGCGTGCAGGGTAAAAATCGTAGAGGGAGACCGGGAGATGATTACACGAAACAGATTCAGGATGTAGATTGCAGTAGGTACTGGGAGATCTACATTTACATCTACATGATTACTCTGCAATTCACATTTAAGTGCTGTGGAGGGGGGGGGGGGGGGGTTCATCGAACCACAATCATACTATGTCTCTACCATTCCACTCCCGAACAGCGCGCGGGAAAAACGAACTCCTAAACCTTTCTGTTCGAGCTCTGATATCTTTTTTTTTTTGTTTTTTTTTTTATGATCATTCCTACCTATGTAGGTCGGGCTCAACAAAATATTTTCGCATTCGGAAGAATAAGTTGGTGACTGAAATTTCGTAAATAGATCTCGCCGCGACGAAAAATGTCTTTGCTTTAATGACTTCCATCCCAACTCGCGCATCATATGTGCCACACTCTCCCCTATTACGTGATAATACAAAACGAGCTGCCCTTTTTTTTGCACCCTTTCGATGTCCTCCGTCAATCCCACCTGGTAAGGATCCCACACCGCGCAGCAATATTCTAACAGAGGACGAACGATTGTAGTGTATGCTGTCTCTTTAGTGGACTTGTTGCATCTTCTAAGTGTCCTGCCAATGAAACGCCACCTTTGGCTCGCCTTCCCCACAATATTATCTATGTGGTCTTTCCAAATGAAGTTGTTCGTAATTTTAACATCCAGGTACTTAGTTGAATTGACAGCCTTGAGAATTGTACTATCTATCGAGTAATCGAATTGCAACGGATTTCTTTTGGAAGTCATGTGGATCACCTCACACTTTTCGTTATTTACCGTCAACTGCCACCTGCCACACCATACAGCAATCTTTTATAAATCGCTTTGCAACTGATACTGGTCTTCGGATGACCTTGCTAGACGGTAAATTACAGCATCATCTGCGAACAACCTAAGAGAACTGCTCAGATTGTCACCCAGGTCATTTATATAGGTCAGGAACAGCAGAGGTCCCAGGACGCTTCCCTGGGGAACACCTCATATCACTTCAGTTTTACTCTGATTTGCCGTCTATTACTACGAACTGTGACCTTCCTGACAGGAAATAACGAATCCAGTCGCACAACTGAGACGATACCCCATAGGCCCGCAGCTTGATTAGAAGTCGCTTGTGAGGAACGGTGTCAAAAGCTTTCCGGAAATCTAGAAATACGGAATCAACTTGAGACCCCCCGTCGATAGCGGCCATTACTTCGTATGAATAAAGAGCTAGCTGCGTTGCACGAGAACGATGTTTTCTGAAACCATGCTGATTACGTATCAATAGATCGTTCCCTTCGAGGTGATTCATACTGTTTGAATACAGTATTTGCTCCAAAACCCTACTGCAAACCGAGATGAAGAAGCTTGCACAGGATAGAGTAGCATGGTGAGCTGCATCATACCAGTGTCTGGACTGAAGACCACAACAACAGACAACCAAAGCAGAGGTGACAGTAGATATTTTTTAATGGTCACCATGCAAGTGTGGGTGAGGAGAGTCTCAACTTGATATTAACCGAAAATGTGAGTAGTTTTCAGTTCAGAATGGCACGACCCCTCGAGTGCTCGACATTTCCCCTGCAGCGCCTGCCCGCAACCCCCACCCCTACCACTCTCCCCAAGCGTGCCATACTGACTGTGTGTCTACTGGCCAAGTTATTCTGCACGGCCCCTAACTGCACCCTACAGCTGGATTTGTAGTTCCAAGCACGACTGACGTTAGTGCGCGCCGCCACTCACCGGTTATCTTGGATCCAGGGCCGTAGCGATCGTCCGAGGCGACGATGGAGAAGGGGTTGTCTCGCGGGTCCCCAGGCCGCGCTTGTCCGTGGTATGGCTGGTTGGGGCGTGGCTTCACACACGCGTCCACGGGCGCGCCGTCGGGGAAGGCGCGCGCCGTCCACGGCCGCGTCATCAGCGCCGCCACGGCCACCAGCACAGCCGCCGTCGCCGCTCGCCGCATAATGTCAGCCGCCGGGAGTCTGCAGCACACAACCAGGCGGCTCGTCTTACCGGCCGCTAACAGACTGGCAAGATTTCTCTGATGATGCGATAGAAGAAGAAACAATGAGTTGACAGAGAAGAGATAGCAAGAATTTAAAATACATTAGGACGACATAGGATCAAAATAAGAAGGGATAGATAACATTCCATCGGAATTTCTTAAGGGGGGTAGGGCGTCAAACGGGCCGACTTTGAGAAGAAGAGGCACCACAGGACATTTTAATTTGCACTGTCTGTACTTCTACAAATAAATTCATAAAACTTTGTCAGTATGACCAGGAAGGATTCAGGATTTTTGGCTCTGAGCACTATGGGACCTAACATCTGAGATCATCAGTCCCCTAGAACTTAGAACTACTTAAACCTAACTAACCTAACGACATCACTCACATCCATGACCGAGGGAGGATTCGAACCTGCGACCGTAGCGGTCGCGTGGTTCCAGACTCAAGCGCTTAGAACCGCTCGGCCACACCGGCCGGCACCGGATTCATGATGTTCACGGTACACACATGAAATGGTCGTACGGGAAAATCCGCACTTCATCGCTACCTCGGAGATGCTGTGTCCCATCGCTCGTGCGCCGACTATAACACCACGTTCAAACTCACTCAAATCTTGATAACCTGCCATTGCAGCAGCAGTAACCGATCTAACAACTGCGCCAGACATTTGTTTTCTTATATAGGCGTTGCCGACCATAGCGCCGTATTCTGCATGTTTACATAGCTCTGTATTTCAATACACATGCATGTACCAGTTTCTTTGGTGCTTCAGTGTAGATGCCTCTCAGTGCGCGATAATTTCAGCCGAAATGGTGCCGCGGTGGTTAGCATTTCAGCCTCTCAGTTTTTGTGCACCCTGTTCTAAAGCGGTTTTTCTTTATTTCATTTTTTTTATTTACCTACCCATATACGTAGATAGTTGCAACACCAATATTTATTAGGAATTACGCCGATACGAGGTCGTTATATTAATCGTAAAATAACAGTGTTTGACAAATGTGTACCTGTCTATGGTATGTTTTCAAGGGTTACAATGTTTTTAAATTCTCGTTTTCTTTTATTTCATTTTAATATTAACGCTTTTATTCTTGCGTTTATTTTTCAGTAAGATTTGGTGTATACTCTTGGATGACACCGATCGTAGAATCATTGAAAACAGTGATATTCCCAAAACCACAAGCATCAAACGAAGGCAGGTTTGCCGCAGCGACATTTCTTGGTATGACTCCCACTCGAGATGGAAACGTCGTTAACACTGCTGAAGATTTTACGCGATGGCAATAATTGCACGGCAAAACACGCATAACTTATCACTTTTCCCAAAACTGGTGATTTCAGTGGATTATGAATGAAGATAAAGAACAGGAACTTCATCGAAAACAGTTTCAAACAGTTTTCTTATTCATTTATTGTTTTTTTTCTTTTTTAATTTATTCATCAGACGTACAGTTAGTAGACGAGTGAGAAGAACGTTATTTCAGTGCACACTGGAACAATATTAGTGAAGTAATCTTCTGCGGACGTGGGTAGATGAATGAAAAACTAAAATAAGAATAATACACTACCGGCCATTTAAATTGCTACACCAAGAAGAAATGTAGATGATAAACGGGTATTCATTGGACAAATATATTATACTAGAATTGACATGTGATTACATTTTAAAGCAATTTGGGTGCATAGATCCTGAGAAATCAGTACCCAGAACAACCATCACTGGCCGTAATAACGGCCTTGATACACCTGGGCATTGAGTCAAACAGAGCTTTGATGGCGTGTACAAGTACAGCTGCCCATGCAGCTTCAACACGATACCACAGTTCATCAAGAGTAGTGACTGGCGTATTGTGACGAGCCAGTTGCTCGGCCACCATTGACCAGACGTTTTCAGTTGGTGAGAGATCTGGAGAATGTGCTGGCCAGGGCAGCAGTCGAACATTTTCTGTATCCAGAAAGACCCGTGCAGGACCTGCAACATGCGGTCTGTGCATTATCCTGCTGAAATGTACAGTTTCGCAGGGATATAATGAAGGGTAGAGCCACGGGTCGTAACACATCTGAAATGTAACGTCGACTGTACAAAGTGCCGTCAATGCGAACAAGAGGTGACCGAGACGTGTAACCAATGGCATCCCATACCATCACGCCGGGTGATACGCCAGTATGGCGATGACGAATACACGCTTCCAATGTGCGTTCACCGCGATGCCGCCAAACACGGATGCGACCATCATGCTGCTGTAAACAGAACCTGGATTCATCCGAAAAAATGACGTTTTGCCATTCGTGCACCCAGGTTCGTCGTTGAGTATACCATCGCAGGCGCTCCTGTCTGTGATGCAGCGACAATGGTAACCGCAGCCACGGTCGCCGAGCTGATAGTCCATGTTGCTGGAAACGTCTTCGAACTGTTCGTGCAGATGGTTGTTGTCTTGCAAACGTCCCCATCTGTTGACTCAGGGATCGAGACGTGGCTGCACGATCCGTTAGAGCCATGCGGATAAGATGCCTGTCATCTCGACTGCTAGTGATACGAGGCCGTTGGGATCCAGTACGGAGTTCCGTATTACCCTCCTGAACCCACCGATTTCGTATTCTGCTAACAGTCATTGGAACTCGACCAGCGCGAGCAGCAGTGTCGCGATACGATAAACCGCAATCGCGATAGGCTCCAATCTGACCTTTATCAAAGTCGGAAACGTGATGGTACGCATTTCTCCTCCTTACACGAGGCATCACAACAACGTTTCACCAGGCAACGCCGGTCAACTGCTGTTTGTGTATGAGAAATCGGTTGGAAACTTTCCTCATGTCAGCACGTTGTAGGTGTCGCCACCGGCGCCAACGTTGTACGAATGCTCTGAAAAGCTACTCATTTGCATATCACAGCATCTTCTTCCTGTCGGTTAAATTTCGCGTCTGTAGCAGGTCATCTTCGTGGTATAGCAATTTTAATGGCCAGTAGCGTAATTGGGTTTCGAACACGGGACACAGAAGTCTGAAGCCGCGATGCTAACGACTGTGCCACAGCTTCGGCTGAAACAGGTGTTCGCTGAAAAGCACATGAAGTACCTCAAACACTTCGACCGGGAGGAAGTGTTGAGTATCTACGGGTAAGCCGAGACGCTTGCTAGCTTATTTGGACCGGTCTTCCACTGGGAAATTGCATTATGAGACTGGCCGTGTTCTCCTCGTTAGTCATTTAACAATTTCTGAAAATCGCGTGTTTGAGACCCCTTTCGTGTCTTTCATTTGCTGCATCTAAATCTGCAAACGCTATGAACGTATGCTTGCCTTTCTTTAATGCGTCTTGTAGGACAGGTCTTGGTTTCACAGAAATTCTATCAGAGTTCATCAAAGATTCTGGACGTCTCCAGATACGATGGCGCCCACCTGGCCACTGAACACAAGTTGTCAGAAAAGAGCTCTCTCCAATAACTGGAGAGGGAGAGATTTTTTCACGGCGTAAGGGAACAGTGGTGAAAGCACTCGCAGAGCCCTACCGCCATACTAATGACTATGCTGCTTCCCAGTTGTCACGCCGAATCCGCCGCCTGCGGCGCTAAGTGCCGTCTGCCTCGTAGAAAGCGCAGAGGGCAGTCAGCCCGGATGGAGGCGTGCTATTACGGAGACAAGGGAGCGAGAAACGGGGGCCGCGACTCGCTTTCGGTCGTAGCTGTGGGGGAGACCGGGGAAGCGGCAGGAAGGCTCTGTTACCGGGTCAGCCGCTTCCTCGCTCTACAGTGTCTCGATTTCCCGCACTAGGCACACTTTCACTGGTAACGTTCCGGGAAAATGAGCTGTCTGCGTGCGTACCGCAGAAATGGAAACGCCCGGGGTCGCACAGTCAGATTGACAGCGCAGGCGTCCAACTTGCTGACAAGGATAACACACGCTCTGCTCAGAAAACTTGGTCCACAAAATGAAGAGACCAACCATTTGGCTAGAGGAACGATTACTCACCCACTGTTCACTTTACCAATACCAGATGCAGGTTTGCAGGTAGCAAATAAGATCCCTGCTTACTCGGAGATGGAATGACATCTGGTTAGCTACTATCTCATCTAATAAATTCCACACTACCAAGGAGACTGTCGCAGGATGGCACTCTTGCTCCTGTTGCTCCTGGAAGGAATCCACTGTCGTATGTAGCTTCCACATCGGTCATACCAGGCTAATCTATGGTTTTACGCTACTGGCCATTAAAATTGCTACACCACGATGATGACGTGCTACGGAAGCGAAATTTAACCGACAGGAAGAAGGTGGTGTGATATGCAAGTGATTAGCTTTTCAGAGCATTCACACAAGGTTGGCGCCGGTGGCGACACCTACAACGTGCTGACATGAGGAAAGTTTCCAACCGATTTCTCATACACAAACAGCAGTTGACAGGCGTTGCCTGGTGAAACGTTGTTGTGAGGCCTCGTGTAAGGAGAAATGCGTACCATCACGTTTCCGACTTTGATAAAGGTCGGATTGGAGCCTATCGCGATTGCGGTTTATCGTATCGCGACTTTGCTGATCGCTATGGTCGAGATCCAACGACTGTTAGCAGAATGTGGAATCGGTGGGTTCAGGAGGGTAATACAGATCGCCGTGCTGGATCCCAACGGCCTCGTATCACTAGCAGTCGAGATGACAGGCATCTTATCCGCATGGCTGTAACAGATCGTGCAGCCACGTCTCGATCCCTGAGTCAACAGATAGGGACGTTTGCAAGACGACAACCATCTGCATGAACAGTTCGACGACGTTTGCAGTAGCATGGACTATCAGCTCGGAGACCGTGGCTGCAGCTACCCTTCACGCTGAATCACAGGCAGGAGCGCCTGTGATGGTGTACTCAAAGGCGAACCTGGGTGCACGAATGGCAAAACGTCATTTTTCGGATGAATCCAGGTTCTGTTTACAGCATCATGATGGTCGCATCCGTGTTTGGTGACATCGCGGTGAACGCACATTGGAAGCGTGTATTTGTCATCGCCATACTGGCGTATCACCCGGCGCGATGGTATGGGGTGTCATTGGTTACACGTCTCGGTTACCTCTTGTTCGCATTGACGGCACTTTGAACATTGGACGTTACATTTCAGATGTGTTACGACCCGTGGCTCTACCCTTCATTCGATCCCTGCGAAATGTTACATTTCGGCAGGATAATGCACGACCGTATGTTGCAGGTCCTGTACGGGCCTTTCTTGATACAGAAAATATTCGACTGCTGCCCTGGCCAGCACATTCTCCAGATCTCTCACCAATTGAAAACGCCTTGTCAATGGTGGCCGAGCAACTGGCTCGCCACAATACGCCAGTTTGCGAATTCCGTGATGGCAGAGTAAGAGGAGCAACGAGTCTGCATTAAATTTTGCTGTAAACTCAAGAAAACCTTTACGGAGACACACCAAATGAAGTAGGAAACCTACAGTGATGAGTCCTTAAGCCGTACTCGATGTTAAGAATGGTTCACACGGTTTAAAAGTGCCCAGATGGAAGTTACAGATGACCCTCGTTCAGGACGCCCTTCGACATCTATTGACAACAGTAATGTAAGGAACGTCAACGAAATTATGCATGGCAATCGAAGAGATTGCAGAAGAATGTAACATATGAGTTGGATTATGTCATAAAATCCTGACACAGCATCGTATTGTTGCGAAGTTGGTCCCACGGCTGATGAATCAAGACCAAAAAGAGCTTCGCCTCGCAATCTGTGAAAAACTTTTGGATCGTGCAAATGAGGACGAGATGTTCCTTAAGAGAATCGTAGCTGGTGATGAGACATGAGCCTACGGTTATGATGTTGACACCAAGGTTCAGTCTTGACAATGGGTAGGGAAAGGTTCTCCAAGACCTAAAAAAGCTCTTCGGGTCGGGTCAAATGTCAAAACCGTGCTGATAGTTTTATTTGAATTCGAAGCATTAGTTCACAGTGAATTCGTGCCACGGGAACAAACTGTTAATCGATGGCACTATCGGCGCGTGTTGCGACGCCAGCGAGAGGGAAATGGCCTGAAATGTGGCGAGACAGTTCATGACTGTTCATCACGATAATGTACCCGCACATTCATCCCCAATGGTGCATGACTGTTTTCACAAAAACGAAATCACTATGCTGCCTCGTCCTCAGTACTCTCCAGACCAGGCTCCTAAGCACTCCGTCGTCAGGCCACGAGTGGCCTACCGGGACCATCCGACCGCCGTGTCATCCTCAGTGGAGGATGCGGATAAAAGGGGCATGGGGTGAGCACACCGCTCTCCTGGTCGTAAGATGGTATTCTCCAGGTCGTTATGATAGTATTCTTGAACGAAGCCGCTACTATTCGGTCGAATAGCTCCTCGGTTAGCATCACGAGGCTGAGTGCACCCCGAAAAATGGCAACAGCGCATGGCGGTCTGGATGGTCACCCATCCAACTGCCGACCACGCCCGAAAGCGCTTAACTTCGGTGATCTCACGGGAACCAGTGTATCCACTGCGGCATGGCCGTTGCCATCCAGACCAGGCTCCTGCGGACTCTTTTATTTCCAAAGTTGGTAGGACCAAGATTAGCAACGATAGACGAGCTAAATGAAAATTCGCAGACGGCGCTTCGAGCGATCCAGCAAGAGGCGTAGCGAGAATGCTTCCTGAAGTGGAAACGGCGTTTGGAGCTGAGTATCAATTGTGCGGAGGAGAGTATTTAGAAGGAGCCCATGCACAATTGTAAGGCGTCCGGATTTTACGGACATTACATGAGCTTGATCCATAATGACAGGACGATACAGTATGAGATCCTCAGAAAATAATAATTATACTATATCAATAAAAGGCCATTGCAACCGAGCGAGGTGGTGCAGTGGTTAGCACACTGGACTCGCATTCGGGAGGACGAAGGTTCAATCCCGTCTCCGGCCATCCTGATTTAGGTTTTCCGTGATTTCCCTAAATCTTTTCAGGCAAATGCCGGGATGGTTCCTTTGAAAGGGCACGGCCGATTTCCTTCCACATCCTTCCGTAACCCGAGCTTCCGCTCCATCTCTAATGACCTCGTTGTCGACGGGACGTTAAACACTAATCACCACCACCACCACCATTGCAGTTAATCTCATGTACCGAAAACTAACAAAACAATATCTACTAATATATGGACTGGCATGAACAAACAAGTTAAAGTGAAACGCATTTTGGAGACGAACCGAGCAGGTGCTTAATGATATCACAAAAACTGGGTTATTTCGGAAATCAGCCGTATGCGAACACAACTAGTTTATTTTTATATTTCCCCAAACACGTTTCGACACCAATGTGTCATCTTCTGTGAGTTAACTTTTATTTTCTGTAAAGTACAATATCACATTTGTAATAATCTAACTAGTGTAGGCCTTAAGAAATACAATACTTGCAATTTGCTTTGTTATGTTTGGACACTCACCTTAAAATTACATCGCTAATTGACTTGTATTATTAAAAATCGATTGTAGTGCTCGTTTTCGTCGTCTTTTTGACAGCATGTTATCTGCAAACTAGCAATGAGGAAAATTATGGCGTATTTTTGGAAAGCTTACTGTACGTAAGTACAGAAACGCACATAGCCTCTAACCTCGAAACAGCTCTCCACAAATACGCAATATTTTTCTTCATGGCTAGTTTGCATATAACATGCTGTCAAAAAGACGACGAAAACGAGCACTAAAATAGATGTTAATAATACAATTCAATTAGTGATGTAATTTTAAGGTGAGTGTCCAAAGAAAACAAAGCAAATTGCAAGTATTGTATTTCTTAGACCTACAGTAGTTAAATTCTTACAAATGTCACATTGTACTTAACAGAAAACAAAAGTTAACCCACAGGAGATCACACATTGGTGTCGAAACATGTCTGGGGAAATATAAAAATAAACTAGTTGTGTTTGCATACGGCTGATTCCAGAAATAACCCAGTTTTTAAATCGTAAACACGGAAGAACGAGGAGCTTCAAACCTTAGTAAAATGGGTTTATCATAAAAACCCGTTTGGCAAGAGAACGGCGAGCTTCAGCGCAGAAAGGGATCAGGCCAGAACAATACGTTATTCCTTGTAACGTAAATAAGGCTGGGACCGAGAGCAAGTGGCTGGACGTCATTAACAGGGCTAGACTGTGACCCAGCAAGAAAAATAAAAATGTTTATTCACCTCTAGCGAGACGGTGATTGGCTGAAGCCCTACTTGGCGACGCAGACGCGACCAGTGGGGATATCCCCATTATAGAAAAGCATTTTGAGACCTTTAGGCTGTCTCTCTCTCTCTCTCTCTCTCTCTTTCGTCTCGCGACGGCCCACACAAGTATGTGGAAACAAGTGAGGGCGTTGAGAGCTTTGCTTTGAGCGAAGTGAGTGCAATACGCTTCATGTATCGTGGCGACAGCTAGCAAAGCGATAGTTCATTATTCCTGCGGGAATTTTTGCGGGCAAAGAAATAGTGCATGTCGCTCCAACCCATAGCGAGTGTGCAATAGCCATTATTTCGACTAGAAAAAGATTAGCGTTCTACAAAACACAGGAAAGTTGCGACTGAGTGAATTCAGTTAAGGCCAGAGTAAGGAATTAGCGTTTTAGATCCAGCACAGAGATGCAGATGCTACTTGGTAAAGTACCATCTCGCTTTAGGCCACAGTAAACGTTGAGTCTAGACTTTGCTCACTCCAACTTGCGTACACTATGACCACTGAATATCAAAAGCTAGGATACTAACCTACTGCCACATTGAGTACATGAGTTTTTTTTTTTTCATTGGTTCAAAACGTAAATTTATTCTGCACCAACTCAGTGCACTGACCAGCTACGACAATTTAGATTTAAATGAGCTGATGAGGATTTTTTATAATCGTTCTTTCTTGTGATAAAAAATTTTCAAACATAGAGATGACGATTTCAATAAGCATCGTTTCAATATGTCCAAGAATTAAATATTTTGTTATTGAGTGTCAAAAGTAATTGAACATGATTTTTGTTTGTTACTTGACCCCTGAAAGCAACAGCTGATAAATTACATGTAGAATAAAAAAGGGAATAGCTGTTTTGTCTTTCCAGAATGGACCCCAAACTTTCTCTTTTATTAATTTATGCATTCTAGTTACGTGACAGCAGCATTTATAATGATTTTTGTTACAATCTGCACCTGATATTAGCTGCCTTACAGGGCCAGTGTCGTATTTATTTAGATACACTCAAATCTGCAAAGACGCACCATTTACACACAAAAGGAATACCATATGCAAGACAACACATACAGTTAAGGAAGCACACACACACACACACACACACACACACACACACACACACACACACACACACACACACACACACACAAAGGTAACATGCAAACAAAATTCAAATTTGGCACCGAACTCTCTGGTGAACAAATGAACACTGACTGGGCTGGGGACACATAACAAACCACAATCACACTGTGCTCTGGTGTAGTGAAAAAGTATTTTACTACGTTATTAGTGTAAAATACTTGTTATAGTTACGTATGCATCACAACATGATGTGGAGAATGGAAGCGCTTGCCACACGAAAACGTAAGTAAATACGAAAATAGGCGCGAAAACATCGCGAAAAAGTAAATTACATTCTAGATGATAGGTTAACTCCCAGCAAAAAACTTTCTCATCAACATCGTTTGGTTGCAGATGACAAGCTGTACTAATTAACACAAAAGTGATCCAGAAAGTTCATGCACACCAAATGTCAAGGTATTTACAAAAAGAAACGATATGTTGATTGAAGTAAAAATGCACATAATTTTATAATCATTTAACAAAATATTCACATTGCAGAATAAATAAAAAAAACGAAAACCCACTGATGATGGCACAGTGGTGCCGAAACATGTTTGGGTACTGAGAAAAACGGTGTTTTGCATAATTGGCGTATCCCACATCCATATTTATTTAGAATGTCTGTTTGACACCCTGGGCTTGAGAAGACAGTTCAGATGTTTTGTTCAAAAAATGTGTGTGAAATCTTATGGGACTTAACTGCTAAGGTCATCAGTCCCTAAGCTTACACACTACTTAACCTAAATTATCCTAAGGACAAACACACACCCCCATGCCCGAGGGAGGACTCGAACCTCCGCCGGGACCAGCCGCACAGTCCATGACTGACTGTTTTGTCCCTTTGTGTGGTAAGCTAAGTTTGCACACATTAGTACACTCACTGTGCAGATACAAAGGTCGGACGTAGGACACGATAAGTAAGCAGAGAAAAATTTTATGGAGAAACTCCCGGAATTTTTTGTACAGACCTCGTATATTGTCCAACGGCGTCGGCCTCTACAGGACCTCAATCGTCTCTTAGCATTGATTACAGAAATATACGCTGTATAAGTGGCTGCTCGACCACTCTTTTTAAATGGATATGCACAGTCACTGTACTAGTTGCACTGCTTGTAGCAGTGTTTAACTCACAAGTGATCATTTCCGCTGATTTCTCGCGATTTTTCATGGTGTTCGTGCGTGCTACTCGACGGTCCTTGTTCGCCAATGCACGAGACGTGTCTCTTCTTGAATTAGCTGTCCTTGCTCCTTTGCGTTTCCACACCGCCGGCAGTCAAGACCTGACCAGCACGTTGATACGTCCCTGATGGATTTGTTACTCAGGTGAGAGGCAGTAACCAGTCCACGTTCTCTGAGCTCTGCTGACTCTCCCGTTCTGCCACTACTGCAAACGTAACCTCATTTTGACGTCACACACAATATCGACCACCGCATGATCGGCTATCGACTTTCGTTAGCATTCGATACGGGCCTCTCAGAAGATTTCATGCACGCATACCGAAGATTTACAAAAACACCTAATTTTTTGAATGATTTATTATTATTATTGCTATAATGAAATGTCACCTAATGATTAATCGACGGTTGATTCCTTCATATAACAGTGCTCTCTTAGGACTGATCTATAATTAAAATGAAACACACTTGTTTTATAATTTGCAGTATACCGTTTCAGTATACAGGAGCGCTGAATATTTGTCACAAACACGTGGCCATTATCGTTAAAATCCACTTAATATCGGATCACTTTAAAAACAGATTCAACATCTAAATACTGCAGAATCTTAGAATATATTCTGAGCTCAAACATAATGAGGTATCTTCGACAAAATGACCACCTCAATGCTACCCCGCATGCATTTCGAAAACATCGATCACGTGAAACCCGACTCGCACTTTTCTCAGATGACATACTGAAAGCTTTGGATCAGGGCAATCAGGTAGACACTGTATTTCGCGATTTCCGAAAAGCATATGACTCAGTATCTCACCTACGCCTATTGTAAAATGTATGATCATATGGGGGATGAAAGGATATTTTTGACTCGATTGACGACTTTTTGGTAGGGACGACGCAAAATGTTATCTTGGACGGAGAGTCATCGTCAGATGTTCAAGTAACTTCAGGTGCCACGCGGCATTAGCCGAGCGGTCAGGGGCGCTGCACTCATGGACTGTGCGGCTGGGCCCGGTGGAGGTTCGAGTCCTCCCTCGGGCATGAGTGTGTGTGTTCGTCCTTAGGATAATTCAGGCTAAGTAGTGTGTAAGCTTAGGGACTGGTGACCTTAGCAGTTAAGTTCCATAAGATTTCACACACATTTGAACATTTTAACTTCAGGTGTGCCCCAGGGACCTTTCCTGTTTTATGTTAATGACCTTGCAGACAATAATAATAGTAAAATCAGGCTTTTTGCAGATGATGCAGTTACTTATAATGAAGTACTATCTGAAAGAAGCTGTATAAATATTGTCAGATTTCGGAGGGGTGCAGAGACTGGCAACTTGCTTTAAATGTTCAGAAGTGTAAAATTTTGCACTTCACAGATTGAAGAAAATGTAGCATCCATTGACTATAACATCAACGAGACTGTTGGAATCGAGCAACTGATACAAATGCCTGGTTGTGACACTTTGTGAAATGGAATGGTCACATAGGCTCAGTAGTGCGTGAAGCAGGTGGTTCGATTTATTGGCAGAGTACAGGGTAGGTGCAGTGAATCTTCAAAGGCGATTGCTTACAAATTACTCGTGCGACCGGTTCTAGAATATTCCTCAAGTGTGTGAAATCCGCACCAGATAAGCCTAACAGGTGATACTGAACGTATATAGAAAAGGACAGCACGAATGATCAGAAGTTTAATATTTTAAACATAGCTGCACAACAGCAACGGCTCCACGTAATAAAATTATAAACAGCCGACCAGTTGCAATGGATAAAGAATTCTTTACCTAGGTTTCGACAAATATAAATTTGTCCTCTTCAGAAGGTGGCAATTTTACATTAGTAAGGACTAGTGTACCATCGCCGTTTTTACAAATGTCGGCATAGATCCATTTGTCAAAAATGAAATATAGCCCTAGAATTAGGGTTTGTCACGTAAATATAAATTAGTACATGGATCTTGCAGGGCTCACAACCGACATTTGTAAAAACGGCGATGGTACATTAGTCCTTACTAATGTAAAATTGCCACCTTCTGAAGAAGGCAAATTTATATTTGTCGAAACCTAGGTAAAGAATTCTTTACCCATTGCAACTCGTCGGCTGTTTATGATCAGAAGTTTGCTTGATCCGTGGTAGAACGTCACGGAGATACTGATGATAGACGTAAACTATCCGGATAAAGTCTATTAACAAGGTTTCAAAAACCGGCTTTAAATGGTTACTCTAGGAATATAATGCAATCCGCTATGTATCGCTCACATAAGTATCATGAAGACAATATTAGAACAATTACTGCACGCTGAGAGGCAGTCAGACAATCATTCTTCCCGGGCTCCATACGTGAAGGGGAACAGGAAGAGACCCTAATAACTGGCACAATGGGACGTACCCCCTGCCATGGAACTCACGGTGGTTTCCAGAGTATAGATGTAGGCGTAAACGTGGCATTAAACAGCTTTCCTCAAGGCTCGATTCACACGGTGGGCAACGTCACGTCAACGTCAGTTTGCCTGCCGGCCGGTATGCTTTGAAAGAATAGTTTGTCGTTGACGGTGGGGGTCACGTGGTTGGCGAACTGCTTACAATTGGCTGTTACTTTTCTGTCTGTTCTGCGGCTGCTCGCATGACACGAGTTTGATTCTGCTAGCAGTGTTCTCCACATCGAAAATATCTACTGAGTTTTTAGTTTAAACATGAACGACGAGAAGTTAATCGAACGTGTTCGCCAAAATGTGGAGTTGTATGGCATGAGCTGCAAAAAATACAGCGACAGTTTGTTTAAAGAAGAAATATGGAAGAAAATTGGATTGGTTATCGGTCGCCCAGGTGAATAAGTGTATGAATATTGTAGGCCTAATGCGGATTATATTTATTTTGTATGTAATGTATTTAGATGTATAACATCGCATCTACATCTGTTTATGTATGTATGTACTCACGATTAGGAGGTGAAAACGCTTAGCAGAGGTTGGAGCCTTCCTGCTTTCCAATTTCACAATTATTCGCGAGTCGTGAAAGTTTATTTCGACCATGTATATATGTAATATTTACCATTCCGAAGCAAATATGAGTATTCTACGCCACATAGTCATTTTGGCTAGTAGTTTACTTATGTATAGTATTTATTTACATACTTTCTGGTACTGAGTCTCACTCAATATTTCGTAGGGACACAGAGTATTTAAGTACAACTGCAGTAAAAAGTTCGATGCTCCACATTCGTATATAGTGTGCAGTTGGTTCTCTGCAGTGCCAAAGTTTATGCAGGACGAACTGTAGCAGGTTTAGATCTACATGACAAGGGGCCATAAATTGTGAATGTTTACCCTATACATCTATTTGTTGATAGTGTGCAGTATTACAATAAATATTCTGTTCTATAAAATACGTAAAGGTACAGAACAGGAACCCTCAAAGGAATTGGTAAAGCTGAAGCATCATACTCACCTCAAACAAACAATTAGTTTTTTTCGTGGAAAAATTCCACGGCGCATGTTTGTGTCTGATTTCTTGATGTTGCTGCTTATCAAAGACAGCAAATTTAAAAAAAATTGCTGTCTCGACATTCGTAAATACTTATGACGTCTCCTCTTCTTACAGCCCTCTATACAATGTGTGATATTCGCCTTCACACATTATCTTCAAAATCATTTTCTTCACCCACGTTCGTTTTGATTGCCATGCCAATTTCCGCTCTCTTTCTTCATCATCTAAAGCAACTGCAATAGTAGCAAGTTCATCAAGACTAAATATAATGTCCACCATCCTCTCTCGTGAACACTTTCTGTGAGTTTCCAATAGCGCGCCAAAACGTGGTTGAAGTTTTGCCGTCGCTTGACTTTCCGTCCAGTGTGAATGCAAGTGGGTTTTTGACGGTGTGTGACGTCACTGACGTTGACGTGACGTTGCCCACCGTCTGAATCGAGCCCAATTGAACGCAACAGTTGAATGTTACGCAACAGTAGAAAGAATTAAAAAACAATCGCGCATCTATGAAAAACAGTCCTGCCAACTTGTGTTCTGCCAACCTTGTTCCGAACTTCCAAAGAATCTACATCCGTAGTTAGAACGTATTGCGCTTCTCTGGCAGTTGTTAATCGTTGATAATCTCCGATTTCCCGGCGTAGAGTCGGCCTGTGTATCGCGTAAACGAAGCGAGTTGGAACTGCGTTGCGTGATTCGAGAAGCTCGACGTTGGGACATAGGAACGATCATGTTTGTGTATGTGTGAGCGTGGGAGAAGAGGAAAGGTGTTTTAAGTGGCTTAGCGGGGCTCTGACTACAACCGGACAACCGACCAGCCTGAGTGCGGAGGAGGCGGAATTGTGCGGTGCGAAACCTGCACTCCACTCCCACAGCACACTGCAAGAACGGATATTATTCCGTCGAGAGCCTCTTCCGTGAGTTTCACCTTTTGCGTTCAGGGACTAAAAAAATGTACGCACACACACACTTAATACCATGTAAGATAACCGGTATACTGTCGCAAACTAAATCACAGAAATCTGGATTCGAAAGCACAGATTTGGATCTGCTAATGCTATACGTGGAAATCTCACAACACACTAAGCTTAGAAGATTGCTGCCAGCGTTCGACCATGTTCATAAATACAATACTAAACGGAGAAACGACGTTTCGCTGTCCACGAGTCATATCGATTGTGCAGCAGACGGGAGTGAAGTACCTTTGACCACTTATCAGGACCAGGGGACCCGTGCCAAACTTTCGCATTTTTATAGTTTTCGATAATGACAGTATGTGGAATAAGTGTAGTCGTTGGGACAAGAGAAAATGAGCCGATCGACGTTAAATAACAGGCTACTCACGAGTTTACGATACACCACAGTATACAAATTTCCACGTGTCCAAAATTGTGTTTTGCATTTGGAATGTTTGTCCCGGCTTCTTGGACGGACAGAGATCAGGGAGTGCCGATAGGGCCAGTAGTTTAACTCGACAAACATTTACAGTTACAGGAGCACGGCAGGCCGCAGTAGTGGTAGTAGGTAAATAGCAATTCAAGGCGACGATGGCAAATATATTCGCCATTTCAGAAAGTGTTTTCGTTTCGAAAACTCAACTTGTACCCGCGTCGAGTGCACTCTCCATTAATTAGATTATTGCAGTTCACTTTTGACTATTGGCGGTAGTTTCACGGAACCAGATTGGATTTCTTTTCACCTCATACTACACTACTGGCCATTGAAATTGCTACACCACAAAGATGACGTGCTGCAGACGCGAAATTTAACACACAGGAAGAAGATACGGTGATATACAAATGATTAGCTTTTGATAGCATTCACACAAGGTTGGCGCCGGTGGCGACACCTACAACGTGCTGACATGAGGAAAATTTCCAACCGATTTCTCATACACAAACAGCAGTTGACCGGCGTTGCCTGGTGAAACGTTGTTGTGATGCCTCGTGTAAGGAGGGGAAATGCGTACCATCACGTTTCCGACTTTGATAAAGGTCGGATTGTAGCCTATCGCGATTGCGGTTTATCGTATGGCGACATTGCTGTTCGCGTTGGTCGAGATCCAATGACTGTTAGTAGAATATGGAATCGGTGGGTTCAGGAGGGTAATACGGAACGCCGTGCTGGATCCCAACGGCCTCGTATCACTATCAGTCGAGATGACAGGCATGTTACCCTCATGGCTGTAACGGATCGTGCAGCCACGTCTCGATCCCTGAGTCAATAGATGGGGACGTTTGCGGGACAACAACCATCTGCACGAACAGTTCGACGAAGTTTGCAGCAGCATGGACTATCACCTCGGAGACCGTGGGTGCGGTTACCCTTGACACTGCATCACAGGAGCGCCTGCCATGGTGTACTCGACGACGAAGCTGGGTGCACGAATGGGAAAACGTCATTTTTCGGATGAATCCAGGTTCTGTTTACAGCATCATGATGGTCACATCCGTGTTCGGCGACATCGCGGTGAACGCACATTGGAAGCGTGTATTCGTCATCGCCATACTGGCGAATACCCGGCGTGATGGTATGGGGTGCCATTGGTTACACGTCTCGGTCACCTCTTGTTCGCATTGACGGCACTTTGAACAGTGGACGTTTCACATGTGTTACGACCCGTGGCTCTACCCTTCATTCCATCCTTGCGAAACCCTACATTTCAGGAGCATAATGCACGACCGTATGTTGCAGGTCCTGCACGGGCCTTTCTGGATACAGAAAATGTTCGACTGCTGCCCTGGCCAGCACACTCTCCAGATCTCTCACCAATTGGAAACGTCTGGTCAATGGTGGCCGAACAACTGGCTCGTCACAATACGCCAGTCACTACTCTTGATCAACTGTGGTATAGTGTTAAAGCTCCATGGGCAGCTGTACCTGTACACGCCATCCAAGCTCTGTTTGACTCAATGCCCAGGCGTATCACGGCCGTTATTACGGCCAGAGGTGGTTGTTCGGGGTACTGATTTCTCAGGATCTACGCATACAAATTGCGTGAAAATGTAATCACATGTCAGTTCTAGTATAATATATTTGTCCAATGAATACCCGTTTATCATTGCATTTCTTCTTGGTGTAGCAATTTTAATGGCCAGTAGTGTAAAATACCCTGTAGGTCGACGTAAACAATTTTCTGCTGCCCACTTATTTTTATTTTATTCTTTTCCATTTGGTAGGTACTTCTGTTTGATGCACCTACGGTAGTTAATTAAGGTTTCGTGGATTTCTCCCTTGACAGCCAAAATCTGTCAGGTCCCGCAGGACCAATTGCGAACCAAAGTTACTTCTTCATGAAACGAGCCAGTGCAGTTTTCTAAAATATGATCAGAACATTTTAAACAAAACAAAGTAAAAAATCGATGAAACAGGAAATTAGTTTTAAGGATGTGTACCAGTAAATAACACATTTCAGAGAAAAGTTAACAATGTGCGAACTCCTGTACAGAATAGAAAGTGTGTCCCACGAGGAAACTTTCCAGCTGACATCTGAATGCACAGGGCTTATCACACAATTTTTCTTCAGCTCTCATGGATTCCTACATAATACATCTATGGAGGTGTCAGAATAGAATTCAGAGACGAGCGAATAACGACCTATAAAAAGTTTGCAGATGTCGCTGTCGTTTATCGTCTACATTATGTGATCAAAAGCATCCGAGAACCTGGCTGTAGATGACTTACAAGTTCGTGGCGCCCTCCATCGCTAATGCTGGAATTCAGTATGGTGTTGGCCCACCCTCAGCCTTGATGACAGGTTCCACTCTCGCAGGCATACGTTGAGTCAGGTACAGGAAGGTTGCTTGGGGAATGGCAGCCCATTTTTCACGGAGTGCTGCACTGAGAAGAGGTATCGATGTCGGTCAGTGCGGCCTGGCACGAAGTCGGCGTTCCAAAATATCCCAAAGGTGTTCTATAGGATTCACGCCAGGACTCAGTGCAGGCCAGTCCATTACAGGGATGTTGTACTGTAACCACTCCGCCACAGGCCCTGCTTTATGAACAGGTGCTCCATCGTGCTGAAAGATGCATTCGCCACCTCCGAATTGCTGTTCAACAGTGGGAACCAAGAAGATGCTTAAAGCATCAATGTAGGCCTGTGCTGCGATAGTGCCACGCAAAATAACAAGGGGTGCAAGCCCCCTCCATGAAAATCACGACCATACCATAACACCATCGCCTCCGAGTTTCACTGTTGGCACTACACACGCTGGCACATGACGTTTACCAGGCATTCGCCATACTCAGTCTCTGCCATCGGATCTCTACATTGTGTACCGTGATTCGTCACTCCACACAACGTTTTTCCACTGTTTCATCGTCCAATGTCTACGCTCCTTACACCAAACGAGGCGTCGTTTGGCGTTATGTGTGGCTTATAAGCAGCCACTCGACCATGGCATCCAAGTTTTGTCACGTGTCATAGTACTTGCAATGGATCCTGAAGTAGTTTGGAATTCCTGTGTGATGGTGTGGATAGATATCTGGCTATTAGTGCTGTACGTGTCACTTCACGTTTCTACTTCACTACGATGTGGGAAACAGTGGAGCTAGGGATGTTTAGGAGTGTGGAAATCTACCGTACAGACGTATGACACAAGTGACACGCAATCACCTGACCACGTTCGAAGTCCGCGATTTCCACGGAGCGTCCCATTCTGCTCTCTCACGATGTGTAATGACTACTGAGGTCGCTGATATGGAGTACCTGGCAGTAGATGACAGCGCAATGCACCTAATATGAAAAAGGTATGTTTTTGAGGGTGTCTGGATACTTTTGATCACATAGTGTAGTAGAGTCGTCAGAAGAGTGAAACGAATGACAAAAATTTATAGACGAGATACGTGTATGGGGTAGAAAGTGGCAGTTGTCCCTCAATAATTAAAAGTGTGAGATGCTACATAAAAACTTTTGTTAAATTTCGCCTACACAATTAATCAAACAAATCTAAAGGTTTTCGATTCATCTAAATTACAATTGTGAAGTCTTAAATTGGAACTATAGCGTATAGAAACTGAAATGAGTAATGCTAACTAAAGGCTGCGCTTTAGGACCAGAACACTCGAAAGAGCACCAACGCAGCCCCCTCAGATTCTGTGATAAGGTAGCCCAGTTGATAACCCGTCTTAATCTGAATAGAGATCGAGCATAAAAACAGGAAGGTGTACTGACAGCAAAAAATAAATAAATAAATATAAGCAGAGAACGGTCCAAGCTTAAGATGTGCCATATTGATGGTTCAAATGGCTCTAAGCACTATGGGACTTAACATCTGAGGTCATCAGTCCCCTAGAACTTAGAACTACTTAAACCTAACTAACCTAAGGTCATCACACACATCCATTCCCGAGGCAGGATTCAAACCTGCGACCGTAGCAGCTACGCGGTTCCGGCCTGAAGCTGCTAAAACCGCTCGGCCACAGCGGCCGGCTGCCATATAGAGCAATCTGCTACAACGACGGCGTCGTAGTTCAGTGGTCAAGGTGTTGGGCTAACGAAGCGGCAGATCCATGTTCAAACCTCCTTCGCACCCCACCTCTTTGCTTTTTTCCCGCAAAATTATGAAATTTGCATCCGATCATTTGACGTGCCTCTTGTCGTTCCGTAGTCTTAGCAGTTTTCATACTATGGACTGGTTGTAGAATGTGAGCCATGTGGTAAGAACGTATCAGCCTCTCAAGTAAATGTGACGAACAGTGAGAGTAGGCGAGATGCCGCATAGGCCTCACACAGAAATGGAAACAACAAATAAACGGGTATGAACTACGTCGCAATAAAGGAATTCAGGAGTCAAGACTTCCAATACTGAGTGCAAGATTCATAACGTGATGTACTTGTGTAGAACAAACAGGAAGCGCGTACGTCTGGAGGGGCCTTCGCTGCTGCGAACGGACGTTGCACCACGACACAGATACAAATGTGAATACAGCGACTAGACACGTCAATGGCCGGACGGACAGTTCATTCGAACAGGGATGTCTCCCTTCGGAGTCGCCGGCCGTTGTGGCCGAACGGTTCTAGGCGCTTCAATCTGGAACCGCACGACCGCTACGGTCGCAGGTTCGAATCCTGCCTCGGGCATGGAGGTGTGTGATGTCTTTAGGTTAGTTAGGTTTAAGTAGTTCTAAGTTCTAGGGAACTGATGACCTCAGAAGTTAAGTCCCATAGTGCTTAGAGCCATTTTTGAACCTTCAGAGTCCAATTCTTCATTTTTAGAACAAAAATCTCATTGTGTTCGCTATGGTTCTTTGCATTTGTTCGGGACAGACGTCCCATGACATCCGTTCAAATGCATCGTTGATCCATTCCCTCAGTTTTTTTTATTCCAGAGGACAGCTAGCCCTCTGACCGAACATGCTGAGCTATTGTGCCGGCTATACCTCGACCACACAACCATGACGGCGTGGCCAATCAACTTCGCTCCACGCTGCACATCTTGACGTTGGACTGTTCACTGTTTCTGTTTTGCTTTTTTTTTTCACAGTCCAGTACACCTTCTTCCTGTTTTCATGCCCGATCTGAGTTCAGTTTTTAACGGGGTATCCACTGGGCCACCTTACTACTAAATCTCAGGGGGTTACCATGCGGAGTTTTCCTTGTTAAGGGTGGTAGGACGTCAAACGAGCCAACTTGGAGCAGGAGAGGCACCACTGGACATTTTATTTTCTACTGTTTATACGTTTACAAATAAAATCATAAAACTTCGTCAGCATGACCAGGAAGGATTCAGGATTCACACTCATGGCAGTGGAAGTGCAAAAAACATTAAAAAAATTTTTTAGATATGAAATTTCAACATTTTTTCACTTACTGTTGGCTGCATTTGTTGCTATAGGTACATTTTGCTTCACAAGTAAGAGAGATCCTTTGATGAACTTTGCACAGCATACAAACCACACTTACAGGTGTATGAAACTCTAGAATTTTCCAAATCTATTAAAAACTGTGGTAAAAATTGAGTTAATTAACTACAAAATTTGATTTTTTTCTAAACATAAAGTCTAAAACGTAACAGCTCATTCATTTTTTCATAAATTAAATAGATTCTAGAATTTCAGACACCTGTAAGTATGGATTGTATGCTGTGTAAAATTCATCGAACAGTCTCTCTTACTTATGAAGAAAAATGTACCTATAGCAACAAATGCAGCCTATAGTAAGTGAAAAATGATGAAATTTCACATGTAAAAAAATTATTTTGTTATGTTTTTGAACTTCCGCTGCTAAGAGTGTGAATCCTGAATCCTTCCTGTTCATGCTGACAAAGTCTTATGAATTTACTTGTAAAAGTATAGACAGTGGAAATTGAAGTGTCCTGTGGTGCCTCTCCTGCTCCAAGTCAGCCCCTTTGACGCCCTACCCCCCCTTAAATGGTGCAAGAAATGTACTAAAGAGACTGCCTACACTATTCCTGGTCACGTTCTTCTGGAGTATTGCTGTACGGTATGGGATCGTTACGAGATAAGACTGACAGAAGACACCGAAAAAGTTGAAAGTACGGCAGATCGTTTTATATTGTTGCCAAGTAGAAGAGTGTGTGCCAGGGATGTGATAAGCGAGCTTGGGGGGCAGTCAGTAAAACAAAGGCGTTTTTCCAAAATGAATTTTCACTCTGCAACCGAGTCTGCTCCGGTCTGAAACTCCCCGACAGATTAACAATGTGTATCGGACCAGGACTCGAACTTTGGAGCTTGGCCCTCCGCGGGCAAGCACTCTACCCGAGCACGACTCCCAACCGCCCCTCACATTTTTCCTTCCGCGAGTACCTCATCTCCTACCTTCCAAACTTCACAGAAGTGGAAACGAAACAGTCTCCCAGGCTGTAGCTGGAGCGTGTTTCCGCAGTATCCTTTTGTTCCAGGAGGGCAGCTTGGGTGAAGTTTGGTCGGTAGCAGACGAGGCAGTGGTTGAAGTACACCTGCGAGGACGGGTCGTCACACCTGCTTGGGTAGCCCAGTCAGTCGATCGCTTGCCGGCAAAGGGTCAAAGTTTGAGTCTGGGACCGGTCACACAGCCTTAATCTACCAGGATGTTTCAAAGGCGTTTTGTGTTGCGGCGAGTTTTCATGAAATTTCGCAGGCCAACTTTTCTTTCCGAATGGCAGAAAATTTTCTACACCCTCACTTATGTATGGGGAAGCGGTCATAATAATACACTAAGAGACATAAGAGATCGCGCGTTAACATTTAAATACTCATTTTTACCACGTGCTATTCGAGAGTGGAACAGCAGACAAGTATAACTATATCAGCTTCCGCGGCCAGTATCAAGATGATTAAAATTGCTGTGGGTATTGTACGGCATCATTGTATAAAATACTTTAAAACTATTGAACGGATGTTTCGGCCCTATTACAACTGCTTCCCTCACGGATCGTAATAAGGCCGAAACGACGGTCTGCTAGTTTACGTTTTAAAGTACCAGCGGATCATTGCGAAACTTCCACATATCATTATTTAAAATTATAAAATTTTAAATAAAGATATTATCTGGGATAAGTGTAGTCACTGAAATAAAGGTAGTTGTGGGAATGAAGAGAAAGGTCTTGAAAAGTGAACTAAACGACGGAAAATAATAATCACGAATTGATGATACATCCTTCTGTATACATTTTCACGCACAGTATCTCAGTGTAAACGATATTTGGAGTAAGAATGTAATCTTCGTGTTTTTGATTTTCTTTAAGGGGTGCAAAACTTTTACTTTATTCGGCTACACTTGAAGAGACTACATGCAGTTGTCCGCCAGTAAAAATGGGATGGTAAATACAATCCTCCTGTTTGAAGCATTTGTCCCTGCTGCTTGTTTATAGTGATCGCAAAAATGGTTCAAATGTCTCTGAGCACTATAGGACTTAACATCTGAAGTCATCAGACCCCTAGAACTTAGAACTACTTAAACCTAAGGACATCACACACATCCATGCCCGAGGCAGGATCCGAACCTGCGACCGTAGCAGTAGCGCGGTTCCGGACTGAAGCGCGTAGAACCTCTCGGCCACCGCGGCCGGCTATAGTGCTCGCAAATGCAACTTAACAGTCAACTGTCTTCTCGTCAGCTAAAGAGGCATACTTAGATCAGCCGGACAGCTTTCCCGGCGTCTATCAGCTAAGCATTAATCGTAAATCCACTGTTGACTAAGCCCTCTTTTAGGTACTTATCAACATGACAATAGTGTTTTTTTTTTGTTTTTTTTTTTTTAATGTGTGTGAAATCTTATGGGACCTAACTGCTAAGGTCATCAGTTCCTAAGCTTACACACTACTTAACCTAAATTATCCTAAGGAAAAACACACACACCCATGCCCGAGGGAGGACTCGAACCTCCGCCGGGACCAGTCGCACAGTCCATGACTGCAGCGCCTAAGACCGCTCGGCTAATCCCGCGCGGGAATAGTGTTTTTCTTTAGTATAAGTTTATTTGGCTTCAATCCTGACGGATCTAATGAATTGTTCAGGATGTTTGTCGTTTCGGAAAGTGTGTTCCTTCAGAAAAATTAACTTTTACGACGGGCAAATATAATGGATTATCATAGTGGTCACAGCTATTATCTGTGACAATGCTGTACAAAATTAGCCAGTTAATAAGCACTTTGAAACAAATAAGATGGTATTTGTAATAGGATAATATGAAAACTGGAGACTTCTGTTCGTGATTAATAACTTAGCTTCGTAAAATAAAGATACGAAGCTCGGCATCGACGATACCATTGGCCTATAATAGAAGTCTCTTTTATGTTAAACTTTTTCACAAACAGAAATTTTTAGCACAAAATCAGTATGCAGTATGAGAAGCCAGTTTAAAAACCTTTCTAACGATGCCTCATTCATCTCTGTGCGATTAGCATGAGTTGAGAAAAGGGGATGTGCGAATTGAGAAATAGTAAATATGATTTTATCCAATGACGCGTACAATACCCAGAAGAATTTTAATCACCTTAGTACAGAAACAGTCTGAAAGCGGCTCTACGAAACCCCTGCAAGCACTGAATTGCGAATTGCAGAATAATCATCTAGATGTAGAAAGGGTGTAAAATGTACCGTAGATCTTCTACCTATCCGCCAATTTCCACGCTAACAATAGTATAAGCGAGTGCAGAGATCTGCGCCAAGATAAGGTACCATATTCAGTGTTTACTGAGAAGTTCCATTAAATATGAATCTCAGTTTCCCTAGCCATTACCAGTACCCTGTTAAACAAAAAACAAAAAAAAGTGTTGTGAAATGCATTCAGAAATTGCGAATACGATTGTAAAACGACTATACGAGTTACTAGTATTATATGAAAATTTGTGCCGACTGGGGCTCGAACCTGGATTTCCTGCTTTACTGCCTCGACCACATGTGTCCTAGTGTCTAAGGCAACATGACGAACAAAACGATGTCTCCGAGCGAGAGTCACACGACTTGCATGCGAGCACTATGGGACGTAGACTCTTGGACATATGGAAGTTTGAGTCGGTCTTGAAGGCGTGATCGGATGCCCGAGGCTTTTAAGGCGACTGGTCGCGTAAAGCAGGAAATCCGGGTTGGAGTTCCACTGCGGCACAAATTTTCATATAATATTAGTAAATCGTATAGGCGTCGTACAATCGTACTCGCAGTTTGCGAAGGCATTACATAATTTAATACGGCTGTCAATAGGGAGTGCATTTCATCGCACATACACGCATGTCAGATGGAAGGAAGATTGCATCAAACCACAGACCCGTTCAGTAAAAGAAAGACAATGTTGCGTAGAGAGATGTCCGGCAGAGCGAACCCGTAAACTCACCGGATAACTGTGATGGGAGATGGGGTGGAGAGTATGGCAGCAGACGTTTCGACCCGCGCGCCTGTCTTCAGTCGCAGCCTTCGCCTTCGGCGTCCCTTTGCGGACTGAGCGGGCCGCGTGCGCTTTCTTCTCGCTAAGCGCCGGCCTCCCTTTCTCTGGACCGCCCTGACCTTGCTTCGCAGGGCGTTAGCTTCGCTCGGAGCCAAAGGACAGCGAGCCGCCGCTTTTAGTGGCGGAGGATCGGAGTTCGACTCCTGCTAACCGTACGTAACTCCAGTATCTCTCACGTTCTTCAGACTGCTTGACTATCGCACTTTCATGCACGAAACCTCGCGTATGACGACAGTCACTTTAGCAGGGTCGTCTTATAAGCTTGTACAAGGACTGGCAAAATGACCTCCCGTATTTGGAGAGGCCACTGTGTGATTTGTGTCGAGTTTACTGATGTGAATGTGGCGGAACCGGTTTATAGTATTTCGTGACACTTTAATTACTTATAAATGATATTTCAGGTAGGTCAATGAAACCTCCCCTTAGAAAAATTTATGAATGATTGTGCTGATAAATCCCTTATGTTATTTGATTTTCAAATAGCTGAGCAAAACTGAAGGTACTAAGAAATTTCTCTCTTTACTTATTCTGATCATCACTAAACTGACACACAATATTTTTAGCGCAACGCAATCTGACTTTCAATAATCCCTACAAAAGAATGGCCCTGACTAACAATATAACCTATACCTTTAATGAATCACTTACCTCATAAAAATCTTCGTTACTCGAACTACTGCAATACAGCGAGCGCCACTACTGCCAGCTAAATAAAGGATTCTAACTACTGAAGGCACTAACTACTGATAGGCATAGTTAGCAAATGAAAGATTTTGATAGAGAACAAACAATGTAGTTACCTTAATGTTCAAAAGTCGTCATATATATATTAGTTCATGATATCTAATATTAGAAATTTACTCTGTCTGAGGGACACACGTCCAGATCGTCCGCTCTCAAAACTCCGCCATCTCTCTCCCCACATCCACCACTGCTGGCGGCTCACCTCCAACTGCGCAACGCTACGCGCTGTTCACATCCAACTGCCCAACACTTTTTTTTGTCATCAGTCTACTGACTGGTTTGATGCGGCCCGTGCTAACCTCTTCATCTCAGAGTAGCACTTGCAACCTACCTCCTCAATTATTTGCTTGACGTATTCCAATCTCTGTCTTCCTCTACAGTTTTTGCCCTCTACAGCTCCCTCTAGTACCATGGAAGTCATTCCCTCATGTCTTAGCAGATGTCCTATCATCCTGTCTCTTCTCCTTATCAGTGTTTTCCACATATTCCTTTCCTCTCCGATTCTGCGTAGAACCTCCTCATTCATTACCTTATCAGTCCACCTAATTTTCAACATTCGTCTATAGCACCACATCTCAAATGCTTCGATTCTCTTCTGTTCCGGTTTTCCCACAGTCCATGTTTCACTACCATACAATGCTGTACTCCAGACGTACATCCTCAGAAATTTCTTCCTCAAATTAAGGCCGGTATTTGATATTAGTAGACTTCTCTTGCCCAGAAATTCCTTTTTTGCCATAGCGAGTCTGGTTTTGATGCCCTCCTTGCTCCGTCCGTCATTGGTTATTTTACTGCCTAGGTAGCAGAATTCCTTAACTTCATTGACTTCGTGACCATCAATCCTGATGTTAAGTTTCTCGCTGTTCTCATTTCTACTACTTCTCATTACCTTCGTCTTTCTCCGATTTACTCTCAAACCATACTGTGTACTCATTAGACTGTTCATTCCGTTCAGCAGATCATTTAATTCTTCTTCACTTTCACTCAGGATAGCAATGTCATCAGCGAATCGTATCATTGATATCCTTTCACCTTGTATTTTAATTCCACTCCTGAACCTTTCTTTTATTTTCATCATTGCTTCCTCGATGTACAGATTGAAGAGTAGGGGCGAAAGGCTACAGCCATGTCTTACACCCTTCTTAATACGAGCACTTCGTTCTTGATCGTCCACTCTTATTATTCCCTCTTGGTTGTTGTACATATTGTATATGACCCATCTCTCCCTATAGCTTACCCCTACTTTTTTCAGAATCTCGAACATTTAGTCACAAAATACAACCGGCGCACAACACTGGCGTATGTCTCCTATTAAAATATTTCATGTAAATTGTCCGAAGTAATTAGGCTTCATACACCATCAAATGAGAAAGTGATATTACGTAACGCGCTGTGATCACTATTTATAAAGATTCAATTTGAGTTTAATCCTGTCTTTTAAGGTTCGGGAGCATCAGTGCACATTTACTTCCATTCATTTATATCTAACAACATTTATGTTTGTTAAAATTCTCGATTCAAAACTGCAGCAGAGATATTTTTGCTAAGATGGCGGCAGACAGACGATAGTCAATTTCTCTATTGTTAGTCTCGATTCCTTTTATATCAAGTTAATATAATTAGATAAGTCTTGGAGCCTTTTGCTCTGTATTCTTTAGCATTTAAAATTGTTCTCCATGAAAAATACTTCATATTTTTTATTCCAGCTACTAGTAAATTCCGCTGTAAGTTACTAGCGCTAATGGCTGCGCCCGTAATTGCGGAGCTGAAAATTAACACTTAAAATCAATAATTAGATTGGATTACAATTGAAATAAATGCAAATCTACGTCTAGACAACAGCGACTCTATTTTTCAAATAATAATTAACAATATAGTTACAAGCTTTCTCGTTACAGACCGCACACGTGTCACGTCCGAACAGTTGACCGGTTAGCACAGGAAGAAGAACTGAACCATAATTATCACATATTAAAAAAAAAATTATATATTTCGTTGTCTGTGAATGTAGTTCTCTGCTAATAGTTTCAATTCACACATAAATTAAATTATTAGAGAAATAATGAAACAATTATCGTCATTTTACACGATAGTCTTTTTTATACGTAGTATAGATAATACCAGGTGATCAAAAAGTCAGTATAAATTTGAAAACTGAATAAATCACGGAATAATGTAGATAGAGAGGTACAAATTGACACACATACTTGGAATGGCATGGGGTTTTATTAGAACCAAAAAAAATACAGAAGTTCGGAAATGTCCGACAGATGGTGCTTCACCTGATCGGAATAGCAATAATTAGCATAACAAAGTAAGACAAAGCAAAGATGATGTTCATTACAGGAAATGCTCAATATGTCCACCATCACTCCTCAACAATAGCTGTAGTCGCGGAATAATGTTGTGAACAGCACTGTCCGGAGTTATGGTGAGGCATTGGCGTCGGATGTTGTCTTTCAGCATCCCTAGAGATGTCGGTCGATCACGATACACTTGCTACTTCAGGTAACCCCAAAGCCAATAATCGCACGGACTGAGGTCTGGGGATCTGGGAGGCCAAGCATGAGGAAAGTGGCGGCTGAGCACACGATCATCACCAAACGACACGCGCAAGAGATCTTTCACGCGTCTAGCAATAGGGGGTGGAGCGCCATCCTGCATAAACATCGTACGTTCCAGCAGGTGTTTATCAGTCAGGCTGGGGATGATGTGATTCTGTAACATATCGGCGTACCTCTCACCCGTCACGGTAGCAGTTACAAACCAGAATCACGCATTTCCTCGAAGAAAAAAGGCCCGATAACGGTAGATGTGGTAAATCCAACCCTTACCGTGACTTTCTCGGCGTGCAATGGAGTTTCCACGACAGTTCTAGGATTTTCGGTACCCCAAATTCTGCAGTTGTCGGCGTTGACAGACCCTCCGAGCGTGAAATGAGCTTCGTCAGTCCACAACACGTTACTCAACCAATCGTCATCTTCCGCCATCTTTTGAAACGCCTACACCGCAAATGCCCTCCGCTTCACTAAATCGCCAGGTAACAGTTCATGATGCCGATGGATTTTGTACGGATAGCATCGGAGGGTCCGCCTCAGTGGCAACCAAGCAGTAGTGTATGGAATGCCGGTGCGACGTGCGACTGCACGAGCGCTGACTTCCCCGTGCATAGACGAACCCGCTACAGTCTCCATTTCTTCCTGGACTGTTCAAATGGTTCAAATGGCTCTGAGCACTATGCGACTTAACTTCTGTGGTCATCAGTCATCTAGAACTTAGAACTACTTAAACCTAACTAACCTAAGGACATCACACACATCCATGCCCGGGGCAGGATTCGAACCTGCGACCGTAACGGTTGCGCGGTTCCAGACTCTAGCGCCTAGAACCGCTCGGCCATCCTGGTCGGCTCCTGAACTGTCTCAGCAGCATTACGCCTTGTGTTCGGTCGGCCACTACGGGGTCTATCGTCTAAACTACCCGTGGCTTCGAACTTCGAAATCATTCTCGCCATAGCTGCATTTGTCAACGGACCTTTACTTGTTCGAATCCCCTCCCTATGGCGATAGGATCGTAACGCTGAACGAGCACATTCCCCGTTCTAATAATACAGCTTCACTAAAAGGTAACGTCAACATGCTGCGACTGCTGGTGAATCTTATTGTCTCATTACAGCTCCTTTTATACACGATTGTCATGCGCAGTCACTGACGATTTGCTGCCCAACGCCATCTGTCGGACATTTTGTGAACTATGTTTTTTTTTTTTGTTCTAATAAAACCCCATGTCATTCCAAGAACATGTGTCAATTTTTACCTCTCTATCTACAGTATTCCCTGGTTTATTAAGTTTTCAAATTTATACTGAGTTTTTGATCACCTGGTATTTGTTGAAGTTTGTACACTTAGTTCATTTTAATATCTTGTGGCTAGAACATAGTGTCGTGGATATACTACATGCAGGAGATCTCGATCGATAGCGGTGTAAGTGCCAGTTTCAGTAACCGCAGCGGCCTGGCCAGATGAGCGTGGGGCGGCTGTTGTGGTGGAGCATACACTGACGTGCCAGGCCTAGTGCATGGGCTCAACGCGTAGTTGGAAGTCCCATGCAGAAATATTGCTGCCTCTACAGCCAGTCATAAATGCAAAGAGTTGCAGGTGCTGGATTTTGTGCACGAAAAGACCTCCCGATTACGCCCCATATATGTCCTGTGGGACTCACATCGGACGCTATTGGTGGCCATTCGATCCACCTGTTCAGAATGTTCTTCAAACGAGACGCCAACGATTGTTGTCCACTGACATGGTGCATTGTCATCCATAAAAATTCACCGAGCGAGGTGGCGCAGTGATCAGCACACTGGACTCGCATTCGAGAGGACGACGGTTCAATCCCGCGTCCGGCCATCCTGATCTAGGGTTTCCGTGATTTCCTTACATCGCTGCAGGCAAATACCGCGATGGTTACTTTGAAAGGGCACAACCGACTTCCTTCCCCGTCCCTCCCTAATCCGATGATGCCGACGACCTCTCTCTCTCTCTCGTCTCCTCCCCCAAACAATCCAAATCTATAAATATTCCATTGTCCTTTGGGAACATAAAGTCGATGAAGGGCTGAAAATGATTTCCAAGCAGCCGAATATCCAGGGAACCCAATCCACTCCGTATAAACACAGCCCACACCATTATCAGCCACCAGTTTGCACAGTGCCTTGTTGACAACTTGGGTCCATGGATTCGTGGGGTCTGCACCACACTCGGACTCTGACCAGGTTTTCCAGTCGCCTGAGGTCCAAGCAGTATGGTCACGAGCCCAGGAGAGGCACTGCAGGCGATGTCGTGGTGTCAGCAAAGGTACTCGTGTCAGTCGCCTGCTGTCATAGCCCGTTAACGCCAAATTTTGTCGCTCTGTCCTAACGGATACGTTCGCCGTAAGTCTTACATTGATTTCTGCTGTTAGATCAGGCAGTGTTGTTTATCTCTTGGCACTGAGAATTCTAAGAAGACGCTGCTGATCTCGATCGTTAAGTGAAGACCGTCGGCCACTGTTTTGTTCGTAGTAATGCCTGATTTGAAGTCTTCTCGGCACATTCTTGACACTGTGGATTTCCGAAACTGAATGTCTCATGCGTCGAGCTCCAACCACCATTCCGGGTTCTAAGTCTCTTAATTGCCGCCATACTATCATAAAGCAGTAAATGAAGCAGCCAAAAGCAATACAAACGTCTCCAAAATGAGATCGACTGGAAGTGCAAAATGGCTAAGCAGGGATGGCTAGAGGACAAATGTAAGCATGTAGATGCGTATGTCGCTAGGGGTAAGATATATACTGGCTACAGGAAAATTAAAGAGACCTTTGGAGAAAGCCGGCCGGAGTGGCCGTGCGGTTCTAGGCGCTGCAGTCTGGATCCGAGCGACCGCTATGGTCGCAGGTTCGAATCCTGCCTTGGGCACGGATGTGTGTGATGTCCTTAGGTTAGTTAGGTTTAATTAGTTCTAAGTTCTACGCGACTGATGACCTCAGAAGTTGTATAGTGCTCAGAGCCATTTGAACCTTTGGAGAAAAGAGAACCACTTGCATGAATATCAAGAGCTTTGATGGAAATCCAGTTATAAGCAAAGAAACGAAAGCAGAAAGGTAGAGGGAGTATATAGAGGGCCTGTACATGGTCGATGTTCTTGAGGACAATATTATGGAAATGGAAGAGGAGGTAGATGAAGATGAAATGGGAGATATGATTCTGCGTGAAGAGTTTGACAGAGCACTGAAAGACCTAAGTCGCAACAAGGCTCCGGGAGTAGACAACATTCATTGGAACTACTGACAACCTTGGGAGAGCCAGCCCTGACAAAATTCTACCAGCTGGTGAGCAAGATGTATGAGACAGGCGAAATACCCTCAGACTTCAAGAAGAATATAATAATTCCAATCCCAAAGAAAGCAGGTATTCAAAGATGTAAAAATTACCGAACTATCAGTTTAATAAGCCACGGCTGCAAAATACTAACACGAATTCTTTACAGACGAGTGGAAAAACTGGTAGAAGCAGACCTCGGGGAAGATCAGTTTGGATTCTGTAGAAATGTTGGAACACGTGAGGCAATACTGACCCTACGACTTATCTTAGAAAATAGATTAAGGAAAGGTAAACCTACGTTTCTAGCATTTGTAGACTTAGAGAAAGCTTTTGACAATGTTGACTGGGACACTCTCTTTCAAATTCCGAAGGTGGCGGGGGTCAAATCCAGGGAACGAAAGGCTATTTACAATTTGTACAGAAACCAGATGGCAGTTATAAGAGTCGAGGGGCATGAAAGGGAAGCAGCGGTTGGGAAGGGAGTGAGACAGGTTTGTAGCTTATCCCCGATGTTATTCAATCTGTATATTGAGCAAGCAGTAAAGGACACAAAAGAAAAGTTCGGAGTAGGAATTAAAATCCATGGACAAGAAATAAAAACTTTGAGGTTCATCGATGACATTGTAATTCTGTCAGAGACAGCTAAGGACCTGGAAGAGCAGCTGAACGGAATGGACTGTCTTGAAAGGAGGATATAAGATGAACATCAACAAAAGCAAAACGATGATAATGGAATGATGCCGAGTGTCTTATATTACGAAATGAGACGTTTAAAGTAGTAAATGAGTTTTGCTATTTGGGGAACAAAATAACTGATGATGGTCGAAGTAGAGAGGATATAAAATGTAGACTGGCATTGGCAAGGAAAGCGTTTCTGAAGAAGAGAATTTTGTTAACATCGATTATAGATTTAAGTGTCAGAAAGTCGTTTCTGAAAGTATTTGTATGGAGTGTAGCCATGCATGGAAGTAAAACGTGGACTGTAAATAGTTTACACAAGAAGAGAATAGGAGCTTTCACATCCGTCGTGACTCAGTTTGGTGTGCCGTTGCTGAATTTGGTGTGTGGGGTCCGCTGCTGTCACACGATACAGACTTTCCTCCTAAGTTGGACCAACTTGTTGGAAACCATTAAGAGGGAGAAGTCTGGCTCCAACAAGACGGAGCCACATTTAACACTTATCGTCTTTCTCTGGAAGTTTTGAAGACACTTACTGCTTGGATGTCTTCTCTCCTCCCGAAGAGACATCGCCTGGCCCACAAGCTCACCCGATTTATCGCCTTCTGATTTTTTTTTCTTTGGTACCCTCCAAGACTTAAGTGTAGAAACATCGCCCCACAACCCTGCGAACACTTAAAGAGATAATCAACCAAGGAGTGGCTGCGATTTCGCCGCAAATAACGAGAAGAACTGTGGACTATTTCCTGGAAAAACTTATTCAATCTGTCAACAATGAAGAACGTCATCTACTGGACATAACTTTTAAAACCAACTAATGTAAATTGACACGCTATTTGTTCTTCACTGTACTGTCAGCCATCGGGTTCCCCTAAATGGCAGGCAGCACCGCATAACAGCCACGCTATCAGGGAAACAAACCAACAGCCAAACAGGCGAAGACATCAGGTAAACACGCCGAAGATTCCAGTCGATTAATAGGAACCTTTCCTTGCAGAGGTCGCCGCGACATATCCGGACACGGATTCCTACGCCGGGTTTCTGTTGGCTCCAGCTCACTATATAGGCCCGGCCGGTCGAAGGCAGACCAGTCTTGGTCCGCTGTTAACGACAACCGCTATAGCAGAGTCTCCGAGAAGATATCACCGAAGCCGCTGTACTGCAGCGCCGATCGAAGCACCAGCCGACAGAGGGGAACCACATCTCCGGCTAGATCGACGGACGTCTACATCTATTGTACAGCCAGCTATTGTACTGTAGAAGAAGTTACGTTCAATAAACTGTTGGAGAACACAACATTCACATATAAAAGTATTTCCTTGGTATCTTTCGAAATACTGGAGGTCTTTTTGCCAGACCCCGTACAAAGGATCATTTGATGGCCATATTTTCTATCGATGTAATATCACTGTTGTTTTAAAAAAAAAAAGAACACTGATAAGCCAAAACATTATGACGACAATAATGTTTATGTGCGTACTGAAGCGACAAATGAAAATTTGTGTAAGATCGGGATTCGAACCCAGGTCTTATGCTCACTAGGCAGATGTGCTAACCAGTACAGCACTTTGACACAATGGCTTTGAACAAATGCACAGACTATGCTAGAGCGCCTCGATCCAAATTCTCAGTCACACCTCAGCCCACTTTGTGTTGACCCTCGATGGGAATTCGAATTGAGGAGGCAGGCGTGCTAGCATAGTCCGTGCAGTTATGCGGAGCCAATGTGCCAAGGTGGCGTAGTGGTTTGCGCACCTGCCTAGCGGACAGGAGACCTGGCTTCGGACCCCGGCCTCGGTACACGTTTTTATTCGGCGCTCCAGTCTGCCTATAAACAATATAGATGTTTGAGACTTGAAAAGAGCTCTGGAACTATATGTTTTCATTTGATTATGACGACTGTCCAGCGTTGATTGTGACAACAGTACGACCGCCAAATGCAGAAACTGAATCACGTAATCTATCTTGACAAAGGCCAAATTGTCATGGACCGGCACCTTGAAGCTTCGGTCACCGTTTATAACTTTTACCTCCAACAAGTCCCTCTGTCACCAAATTCACGATTCTTCCATCCGTGTCGATGTCTCCTGTCAAGCGATCCCTTCTCTTACAGGAAGACCACGCCTCGTCGTCACCATAGATATCGACCCAATACATGGTAAATCTAAAGACTGGCTAGAAATGATAGTAAAAGAAGTAAGGAATAAGATACACAAGTGTTCAGAAAAAATTAATATTTATTGTGAGGGTCGGCTAGGAATGAGCTACTTAGGTTGGCGTATTTTCCAAGCAGCCATTGGAGCTGCGCGCAGAGTAGAGAGCGGTAAATTGAGGATCGTGGGACCAAGCCCTATGTGGAAACCTATTTTATAGCGTTCTGTGCCTCAATCGGTAAAACTTCGAGCCCTTAAAGGATCATATATGTTTATACAGTATGTAGGAGTACTGTATGTTATGTCGGACATGGGCTTGAGCGTCGGCACTGAAGCCAATGTCAGGGTGCCGCCATGTCATAAATGTATACATCTGAGTGATGTCTGTCGGGTCAAATATGTATATTTCTGTAAGAGCGTGGCGGGTCATGACATTTTCCTCAGTGCGGATGCACTAACATCGTCCGAACTCCTACGGGAGTCAATAATCTGGTAATGCAGGGTACGGACAAGGGACGCCTGTGTTGCAGCGAGCGATAAGTTGGATATTTTAGACGGTCAGGGATCGTGACTGGATGGCCGGAGTGGGTAAGGCAACCGCTCATGACGAGCGGTAAATCAGGGTTCGAGACCCGGACCGGCACAAATTTTCAACTTTCGCCACTGCATTTCCACAATGTCCACTGCGGCTGGAAGTCACTACTGAAGTCACAGTTTCCCAATCACCCTTTCCCTTTCCTTTCCTCTATTTCATATACACTGAAGCGCCAAAGAAACTGGTATAGGCACTTCTTTTCAAATACAGAGATATGTAAACAGACAGAATACGGAGCTGCGGTCGACAACGCCTATAGAAGACAAGTGTCTGGCGCAGTTGTTAGATCGGTTACCGCTGCTACAATGGCAGTTTATCAAGATTTAGTGAGTTTGAACGTGGTGTTATAATCGACGCACAGGCGATGGAACACATCTCCGAGGTAGCAATGAATTGGTGATTTTTCCCGTACGACCACTACACGAATGTACAAACCACACGACGTGATTTTTCAAGGTGAACAAGAATTACCATCGTGTGGTATTAAATTGATCCCCCATCCCTCTCAAACACATACCGCTAGTGCATCCCTGCGATTAATTTTTATGTTGCTCAGAAATCGCAACACCTTCCAAACTTTTCACGCTAATTACGATCACAGAAGCATGCATGGTCTTTTCCGAAAGTACCTCTGACCAAAAATCGATGTTGGTAGCTTAAGTTCAAGGGTTTTGTTAATCATGACTTCTGCATTCTTGTGGTCATACTTCCATAGAAACTTTCATCCCGTAACACACATTAATTTGTATCTAGCTGACAAGCGAAATATTGTAGTGTAACTAAACATTTTCTTAAGAATTTTCATCCCCTATTTGACCCCCTTAGGAGTTGAATTTCAAAAACAGTGAAACACATACTTATTGCTTATTTCTAACTGAGAAGTCAAATATCAGTTTTCACAGATGTAGCTTTAAAAAGGCTTTAGTAGTTCTTTATTAATGATCTATTGGTAAGAATATTTTCACCCATTCATTCACTCCCTTAGGGACTGAATTTTTAAAAATGCTGAAACACATATTTTTTTTATTTCTGACTGAGAAACCAAATACGATTTTTCGTAGTTTTAGCTTCGGAATTGCCGTAAGGCGATGTATTTTCTAAAGGTCTTTCATCTCCTATTTCACCCCTTACAGGCGCAATTGAGAAAAACCTGTCTTAAACGACACCTACAGTACAAGATCAGCACCCTCTACAAATATCATACTGCTATCCTTAGCAGTTTGGGCTGGGCTTTGTAAGGCAGCGAGTGAGTCATTCAGTCAGGTCATTGTCTTTTATACACAGAGAAATTAATAAATACAACATATACATCATGTCGGTTTATTTACAGAGTAAGTAATGTAAAAATTTGAAATGGAAAAAATAAGTTTCTGAATAGGGACTCAACCCCAAGAGCGTCGGATTAGAGTTTTCTACTCTCTTTGCTGCGCCAAAAAATGCCTGGAAACTACACTGACACGAATGGTTGGTGCCTCACCAAACCTGGGCCTAAAATGCATTTTTTTCTCTAAATATTTGTCCATGTGGAACTCAGACTTCTGTCATCTTTATATCTGGCCATGCCGTGCATGTATCACATACACTAGTGGCCATTAAAATTGCTACACCAAGAAGGAACGCAGATCATAAATGAGTATTCATTGGACAAATATATTATACTAGAACTGACATGTGATTACATTTTCACGCAATTTCGGTGCGTAGATCCTCAGAAATCAGTACCCAGAACAACCACCTCTTGCCGTAGTAACGGCCTTGATACGCCTGGGCATTGAGTCAAACAGAGCTTGGATGGCGTGTGCAGGTACAGCTGCCCATCCAGCTTCAACACGATACCACAGTTCATCAAGAATAGTGACTGTCGTATTGTGACGAGCCACTTGCTCGGCCACCATTGATCAGACGTTTTCAATTGGTGAGAGATCTGGAGAATATGGTGGTGAGGGCAGCAGTCAAACATTTGTAGGACGTCGAATTGCAATCTTGCGTCAGTTCTCAGCGGGACTCATCAGCAGAAGCGGCATTTCCTGAAGATGGCGAACAGTTGGATCGCCGGAATATCGAGTCAAGTTGATTTTAGGATTCGGCAGCAAACCCGAAAAGACTTTCAAGAACCTGGATTCATCCGAAAAAATGACGTTTTGCCATTCGTGCACCCAGGTTTGTCGTTGAGTACACCATCGCAGGCGCTCCTGTCTGTGATGCAGCGTCAAGGTGGTCTCAGAGCTGATAGTCCGCGCCGCTGCAAAAGTCGTCGAACTGTTCGTGCAGATGGCTGTTGCCTTGCAAACGTCCCCATCTTTTTACTCAGGGATCGAGACGTGGCTGCACGATCCGTTACAGCCATGCGGATAAGATGCCTGTCATCTCGACTACTAGTGATACGAGGCCGTTGGGATCCAGCACGGCGTTCCGTATTACCCTCCTGAACCCACCGATTCCATATTCTGCTAACAGTCATTGGATCTCGACAACGCGAGCAGCAATGTCGCGATACGATAAATCGCAATCGCTATAGGCTACAATCCGACCTTTACCAAAGTCGGAAACGTGATGCTACGCATTTCTCCTCCTTACACGAGGCATCACGTTTCACCAGGCAACGCCTGTCAACTGCTGTTTGTGTATGAGACATCGGTTGGAAACTTTCCTCGTGTCAGCACGTTGTAGGTGTCGCCACCGGCGCCAACCTTGTGTGAATGCTCTGAAAAGCTAAGCATTTGCATATCTCAGCATCTTCTTCCTGTCGGTTAAATTTCGCGTCTGTGGCACGTCATCTTCGTGGTGTAGCAATTTTAATGGCCAGTAGTGAATTTGAAAATTTGCTTCTTATAACCCAGACTACCAGCGCACTTATCTTTTGCACTTATTTTAGAACCGCCCGGTAGACTGTTTTATTCGAATTAGTCTGTAGTTCCACCTCCCACAATACTTACTATACACATGAAGTACTGTGTTTAGTCATAGACCAGGAAGCCCTCATACTCTAAAGAATCGAACTCCCCTGTATTAATCAGCTTCAAACTTCTCATTTGTTAACAAATGAGTTAATGTCATTAAATATTTGACTTTAAGCATTGAAGTATCTTGTACGTCGCTAAGTACTCTCATCGACAAACACAGGATAAGTACAGTCTCAGTGATTTGAGCTTCGTTTTAAGGAAAAGGTAGTTTTTCACTCATCCGAATGTTTATGACGTTATATCTCCTGATCTAGTGGGCCGGACAACTGCATTCAGTGGTACATGTGCACACTGTCTCCAAAGAGTGTTGCGAATTGAGTTATTAGTAAATAATTAATAAATTAAAACGTCATGCATGATCCAGGAGTGCATGATGAATGAGCAACGTAATGTAATAAGCGATAAAGTTCCTTCAAATGGTTCAAATGGCCCTGAGCACTATGGGACTTAACTTCGATGGTCATCAGTCCCCTAGAACTTAGAACTACTTAAACCTAACTAACCTAAGGACATCACACAACACCCTGTCATCACGAGGCAGAGAAATTCCCTGACCCCGCCGGCAATCAAACCCGGGAACCCGGGCGCGGGAAGCGAGAACGCTACCGCACGACCACGAGCTGCGGACCTGATTATCACAGTCATGCCTTGGTATCCATATACAATTTGTACCCCTCACACTTTTAATTACGGGAAGTACTAAACATAAATTTTTGTCCTCCCTAGAAGTCGTTAGGCAACCTGCGACTCGGATCGTGAACCACGAAGCACGAACCTGGGTAGCTGTTCAGTAATACAGACGAGAACGAGTTCCATTCGCGACCAGGAAGGGATAGAATCGACTCCCAATTGTGCGGTAACTGGTGACGGACAGCGGGTAGAAAGCGCGCGGAACTTTCCTCTGTTACGCCGCGCGCCGGCTCACCGCAGCTACGGCACACACGTGTCCGCCACTCGCCGGACGGGTCCGTTACGTTACGTCACGCTGCGTCGCGGGAGTGTGTGTCGTCACAGCGCTTCGCGAGTGACGCAACGGATCGCGGCCGAATGCGTTCCGGGAAAAACACCAGGACTCGACTTTCACTGCAGCGCCTGCTCTAAGCTGTAGACTAGGATCTGCAGTAAGAGGAGAGCAAAGTTCAATGGGGCACCGGCTGCTGCAGCTACACGCACAGTTCCGATCTGCTGCGTGGAAGACGACGCGGCCTCCCATTGGCCGAAGCACCATGAATGCGCACTTCGAGCAGCACGCAGTTAACGCTCGAAATGCTGGTAGGGCTGCCTGTGAGCTCATGATGTCACACAACACCAAAATATACACGGAAATCCCTGTCCGGAAACGTCATCCAAAGACGCTACAGAACGTCATAGTTACAGGCGCCTGCGTCTATGGATGTACGTGTACAGGCTGTTACAAAAAGGTACGGCCAAACTTTCAGGAAACATTCCTCACACACAAATAAAGAAAAGATGCTATGTGGACATGTGTCCGGAACGCTTAATTTCCATGTTAGAGCTCATTTTAGTTTCGTCAGTATGTACTGTACTTCCTCGATTCACCGCCAGTTGGCCCAATTGAAGGAGGTAATGTTGACTTCGGTGCTTGTGTTGACATGCGACTCATTGCTCTACAGTACTAGCATCAAGCACATCAGTACGTAGCATCAATAGCTTAGTGTTGATCACGAACGTGGTTTTGCAGTCAGTGCAATGTTTACGAATGCGGAGTTGGCAGATGCCCATTTGACGTATGGATTAGTACGGGGCAATAGCCGTGGCGCGGTACGTTTGTATCGAGACAGATTTCCAGAACGAAGGTGTCCCAACAGGAAGGCGTTCGAAGAAATTGATCGGCGTCTTAGGGAGCACGGAATATTACAGCCTATGACTGGCGACTGGCAACTGGCGACCTAGAACGACGTGCACACCTGCAATGGACGAGGTAATTTTTCGTGCAGTTGACGATAACCCTAAAGTCAGCGTCAGAGAAGTTGCTGCTGTACAAGGAAACGTTGACCACGTCACTGTATGGAGAGTGCTACGGGAGAACCAGTTGTTTCCGTACCACGTACAGCGTGCGCAAGCACTATCAGCAGCTGATTGGCCTCCACGGGTACACTTCAGCGAATGGTTCATCCAACAATGTGTCAATCCTCATTTCAGTGCAAATGTTCTCTTTACGGATGAGGCTTGATTCCAACGTGATCAAATTGCAAATTTTCACAATCAACATGTGTGGGCTGCCGAGAATCCGCACGCAATTGTGCAATCACGTCATCAAATGGTTCAAATGGCTCTGAGCACTATGGGACTTAACTTCTAAGGTCATCAGTCCCCTAGAACTTAGAACTACTTAAACCTAACTAACCTAAGGACATTAAACACATCCATGCCCGAGGCAGGATTCGAACTTCGTCGCGGTTTCAGACTGTAGCGCCTAGAACCGCTCGGCCACTTCGGCCGGCCCTAATGAGGGAACTGATCGATTTATGTGAGGTCCAAAAGGGGATGATCATTGGCTTTCGGGCCTAGAGTGGAAGCATTTTCCAAATGGCTAAATTTCTAAACTGTTCACGTGCCACCATTTAAACTGGCGCTATCCAAAACTGGCGCCAAGGCAACTGTGGGACTTAACAGGCTGTGGACAAAAAAAATGTTCAAATGCGTGTGAAATCTTATAGGACTTAACTGATAAGGTCATCAGTCCCTAAGCTTACACACTACTCACCTAAATTATCGTAACGACACACACACGCACACCCATGCCCGAGGGATGACTCGAACTTCCGCCGGGACCAGCCGCACAGTCCACGACTGCAGCGTCTCAGACCGCTCGGCTAATCCCGCGCGGCGGCTGTGGACATGTGGACAGAAAGAACAGACGTGAAATTGTTGAGCAACTGAAGGCCCAAATGAACCAAGGTGTTATCAACAGTGTCTCCTTAACTACCGTTCTGCGAACGTTGCTGCCTATAGGTCTTTACTGCAGACACCTGGTTCGTACACCGATGCTGACTGATGTTCATTGGCGACGAAGGCAGGAATTTGGACGCCAATACAGCAACCAGCCATAGACGCGACAAGTGGCCTTTTCAGATGAATCACGTTTTGTGCTACATTGCACAGATGGCCACTGACGTCTACAGTGTGAATCGTCTCAAAGCAAAGACGCTGCAACAAACGTTGGAAGGGCCCAGGCCAAACGAGGGAGCCTTGTGGTCTGGGGAATGTTTTCGTTGCACTGCCTGGCTGATCTCGTCATTATGGAAGGTACAGTGGATCAACAAAAGGCTCAATCTATCGTTAGTGACCGTGTCCACCCCTATATGCAGTTTGTTTTCCCTCAGCACGATGGCAGCTACCAGCAGGACAATGCTACGTGTATGATTTGAAAAGCACCAGGATGAGTTTACCCTACTCCCCTGGCTACCAAACTCCCCAGATTAAAACTTTACCAAGCACCCATATGACCACCTCGATCGAGTTATTGAGACCATGTATCCTCAACTGAGAAATCTAATGCAGCTGACTACAACATGAGTTGTCATGTCTCCACATCCCTGTCCGTAACATCCGGAACCTCACTGATTCTTGTCCTCCACCTCTCGCAGTAGTAGGCACTGCAAAAGGCAGTTACTCAGGCTCTTGACTGAAGGATGACATTAATGTGACTGGGCAGTGTGGATCACAATGTATTTCATTTATACGTTATGCATAAGCCTCTTAGTCTAGAATAAACTGCATATCTGGAAACTAAAAGGTTTTTGTGACCGCGTCAAGTTTCATATGCGAGAAATCTCAGTCAAAAGCTAAATTCCTGTAACTGGGATTCTCAGTCATCTAAAATTTTTTATATGCTGTGATGATCACTTTTTGACTCGAATATTACTTATTTGTAATATTAAATATTGCAATGTCGACCATCTGGCCATTCTCAACTGAAGATAACAGAATCTCAGCATATGCAAGAATATAAAATTCATCTGACATGATATGACATAAAGTTGTTTTCATACAGTGTTTCCGATTATGACTCCTTATGTATACTGTGTACTTTGAATTGCACTATAAATACCGTGTGATCAAAAAGTCAGTATAAATTTGAAAACTGAGTAAATCACGGAATAATGTAGATAGAGAGGTACAAATTGACACACGTGCTTGGAATGACATGGGGTTTTATTAGAACCAAAAAAATACAAAAGTTCAGAAAATGGCCAACAGATGGCGCTTCATCTGATCAGAATAGCAATAAGTAGCATAACAAAGTAAGACAAAGCAAAGATGATGTTCTTTAAAGGAACTGCTCAATATGTCCACCACCATTCCTCAACAATAGCTGTAGTCGATGAATAATGATGTGAACAGCACTGTAAAGCATATCCAGAGTTATGCTGAGGTATTAGCGTCGCATGTTGTCTTTCAGCATCCCTAGAGATGTCGGTCGATCACGATACACTTGCAACTTCAGGAAACCCCAAAGCCAATAATCGCACGGAATGAGGTCTGGGAACCTGGGAGGCCAAGCATGACGAAAGTGGCGGCTGAGCACACGATCATCACCAAACGACGCTCGCAAGAGATCTTCCACGTGTCTAGCAACATGGGGTGGAGCGCCATCCTGCATAAACATCGTACGTTCCAGCAGGTGTCTACCAGCCAGGCTGGGGATGATGCGATTCTGTAACATATCGGCGTACCTCTCACTCGTCACGGTAGCAGTTACAAAACCAGAATCACGCATTTCCTCGAAGAAAAAAGGGCCGATAATGGTAAATGTGGTAAATCCAACCCACATCGTGACTTTCTCCTCGTGCAATGGAGTTTCCACGACGGTTCTAGGATTTCGATAGCCCAAATTCTGCAGTTGTGGGCGTTGACAGACCGTCGGAGCGTGAAATGAGCTTCGTCGGTCCGCAACACTTTACTCAACCAATCGTCATCTTCCGCCATCTTTTGAAACGCCTACACCGCAAATGCCCTCCGCTTCACTAAATCGCCAGGTAACAGTTCATGATGCCGATGGATTTTGTACGGATAGCATCGGAGGGTACGCCTAAGTGCCAACAAAAGAGTAGTGTATGGAATGCCGGTGCGACGTGCGACTGCACGAGCGTTGACTTCCCCGTGCATAGGCGAACCCGCTACAGTCTCCATTTCTTCCTGAACTGTCTCATCAGCAGTACGCCTTGTGCTCGGTCGGCCACTACGGGATCTATCGTCTAAACAACCTGCGGCTTCGAACTTCGAAATCATTCTCGCCGCAGCTGCATTTGTCAACGGACCTTTACCCGTTCGAATCTCCTTCCTATGGCAATAGGATCGTAACGCTGAACTAGCACATTCCCCATTCTGATAATAAAGCTTCACTAAAAGCGCCTTTTCAGGTAACGTTAACATGCTGCGACTGCTGGCGCATCTGATTCTCTCTCTCATTACAGCTCCTTTTTTACACGATTGTCAAGGGACGTCACTGACGTTCTGCTGTACAGCGCCATCTGTCGGACATTTTGTGAACTTTGTTTTTTTTTTGTTCTAATAAAAACCCAATGTCATTCCAAGAACGTGTGTCAATTTTTACCTCTCTATCTACATTATTCCGTGGTTTATTAAGTTTTCAAATTTATACTTACTTTTTGATCACTCGGGATGTTGCTCGATATTTTCTTTCTTTTGAAATACAACTGTAATATTGTGTGGAGTAGATGATTCAATATTTCTTTTTAACTGTTATATATAAAAAGTGGGGTTTATGTATTTATGTCTAGCATCTTCTTCCAAACCCCTGTATCGATTTCAACCAAATTTCGCACACAAGCAGCAGGTCTCAGTATCAGCCTGCTAAATCAAACTGCTTTGCGGGGAGGCCTACTTTTCAGGGGCAAGAAGATTTTTTACAGGCCCTCAAATGAAAGCTGTCCTGAATGGCAGCTGTGTTGTGATGGAGTAGTTTTGGCCTGTTTTATCGACATGTTTTCAGTGGCAGCCTGTACGTCAGGTGTGGGGCAGCTGATGAAATATCAATATGTAAGTATACACATATTTTTTCCAAAAAGATGGGTATGTACTGGAGATGTTTTCTCCACTGATATATCAATATATCGATATGAAAACGGCATCATCGAGAACCAATATTTTCATTTCATGTTATAATTTTTCGCAATTTCCCGAAAATATATGAAGTAGTTCTTTTGAAATTGTAGTAGGACATAATTTTACTTTCACTGTGCGAAGGTGTCTTACCACTTTTTTGAATTTCCATCTTGTCCAGTCTTTCTCTTTGACTGTGTGAAGCAATTGTACGTGGCAGAAGAGAAGAACTCTGACTGCACTGATGAGGTGGCAGTGTGAAAGGAATAACAAGATTTCTGATGTGAGGAAACAGCACACCAGTTGCGTAAAAAACAATTTTTAATGCATCTCGTATGCTGTTTCTTGACATCTTCATTCTTCAAGAACAACTGCTGAAAACTATGAACAAAAATCTAAATGACAATACTGCTTGTTGCATTGGGTGGAGACGTGTGAGGGGAAATGATGATGGGACCAGCTCTTGGCGGTACCAACAGATCTGTAAGGTTTAGCCTTACCACTCAATTTGGACACTACACCTGCTAGGTCGCTGACTTGTGCAAAAGTGAAAAAATTGGCAAGTCGACATGACGTCTTATGGACGAATCCGATATGTGACGGAACCGAACGACGCATTTTGTTGTGTATCTTACATACAGATACTATTGTTAGCAAAGTGGGTATGGGCAAGCTTGAACGTGCTTGTTTTCGTTTCGGTTATTGCTCTAAGGGGGATAGGCAGGTTGCCAGCTTTTTTATACACTCCTGGAAATTGAAATAAGAACACCGTGAATTCATTGTCCCAGGAAGGGGAAACTTTATTGACACATTCCTGGGGTCAGATACATCACATGATCACACTGACAGAACCACAGGCACATAGACACAGGCAACAGAGCATGCACAATGTCGGCACTAGTACAGTGTATATCCACCTTTCGCAGCAATGCAGGCTGCTATTCTCCCATGGAGACGATCGTAGAGATGCTGGATGTTGTCCTGTGGAACGGATTGCCATGCCATTTCCACCTGGCACCTCTGTTGGACCAGCGTTCGTGCTGGACGTGCAGACCGCGTGAGACGACGCTTCATCCAGTCCCAAACATGCCCAATGGGGGACAGATCCGGAGATCTTGCTGGCCAGAGTAGTTGACTTACACCTTCTAGAGCACGTTGAGTGGCACGGGATACATGCGGACGTGCATTGTCCTGTTGGAACAGCAAGTTCCCTTGCCGGTCTAGGAATGGTAGAACGATGGGTTCGATGACGGTTTGGATGTACCGTGCACTATTCAGTGTCCCCTCGACGATCACCAGTGGTGTACGGCCAGTGTAGGAGATCGCTCCCCACACCATGATGCCGGGTGTTGGCCCTGTGTGCCTCGGTCGTATGCAGTCCTGATTGTGGCGCTCACCTGCACGGCGCCAAACACGCATACGACCATCATTGGCACCAAGGCAGAAGCGACTCTCATCGCTGAAGACGACACGTCTCCATTCGTCCCTCCATTCACGCCTGTCGCGACACCACTGGAGGCGGGCTGCACGATGTTGGGGCGTGAGCGGAAGACGGCCTAACGGTGTGCGGGACCGTAGCCCAGCTTCATGGAGACGGTTGCGAATGGTCCTCGCCGATACCCCAGGAGCAACAGTGTCCCTAATTTGCTGGGAGGTGGCGGTGCGGTCCCCTACGGCACTGCGTAGGATCCTACGGTCTTGGCGTGCATCCGTGCGTCGCTGCGGTCCGGTCCCAGGTCGACGGGCACGTGCACCTTCCGCCGACCACTGGCGACAACATCGATGTACTGTGGAGACCTCACGCCCCACGTGTTGAGCAATTCGGCGGTACGTCCACCCGGCCTCCCGCATGCCCACTATACGCCCTCGCTCAAAGTCCGTCAACTGCACATACGGTTCACGTCCACGCTGTCGCGGCATGCTACCAGTGTTAAAGACTGCGATGGAGCTCCGTATGCCACGGCAAACTGGCTGACACTGACGGCGGCGGTGCACAAATGCTGCGCAGCTAGCGCCATTCGACGGCCAACACCGCGGTTCCTGGTGTGTCCGCTGTGCCGTGCGTGTGATCATTGCTTGTACAGCCCTCTCGCAGTGTCCGGAGCAAGTATGGTGGGTCTGACACACCGGTGTCAATGTGTTCTTTTTTCCATTTCCAGGGGTGTATACAGAATATGTAATAATAAATCAGTACTAAACAACTCAAAAATTGGCAGTATATTTAAAACATGCAGGCGTATATATAGGCAGGTGCGTCGATAATTTTTCTATGGCATGTACAGGGTGTTACAAAAAGGTACGGCCAAACTTTCACGAAACATTCCTCATACACAAAGAAAGAAAATATGTTAAGTAGACATGTGTGCGGAAACGCCTACTTTCCATGTTAGAGCTCATTTTATTACTTCTCTTCAAATCACATTAATCATGGAATGGAAACACACAACAACAGAACGTACCAGCGTGACTTCAAACACTTTGTTACAGGAAATGTTGAAAATGTCCTCCATTAGCGAGAATACATACATCCACCCTCCGTCGCATGAAATCCCTGACGCGCTGATGCAGCCCTGGAGAAGGGCGTATTGTATCACAGCCGTCCACAATACGAGCACAAAGAGTCTCTACATTTGGTACCAGGGTTGCGTAGACAAGAGCTTCCAAATGCCCCCATAACTGAAAGTCAAGAGGGTTGAGGTCAGGAGAGCGTGGAGGCCATGGAATTGGTCCGCCTCTACCAATCCATCGGTCACCGAATCTGTTGTTGAGAAGCGTACGAACACTTCGACTGAAATATGCAGGAACTCCATCGTGCATGAACCACATGTTGTGTCGTACTTGTAAAGGCACATGTTCTAGCAGCACAGGTAGAGTATCCTGTATGAAATCGTGATGACGTGCTCCATTGAGCGTAGGTGGAAGAACTAAAATGAGCTCTAACATGGAAATTAAGCGTTTCCGGACACATTTACACATAACATCTTTTCTTTATTTGTGTGTGGGGAATGTTGGAGCCGCGCGGACCGTGGCAAGGCGCCCCAGACAGCGCGGCTACCCCGCGCAGCCGACCGAGAGCAGCTTCGATCGCGTAGGGTTATCAGTGATAACAGACAAGCAACACTGCGTAAAATAACCTTAGAAATCAATGTGGGACGTACGATGAATGTATCCGTTAGGTCAGTGCCAGGAAATTTGGCGTTAATGCGCTGTGGCAGGAGATGTCCACGCGAGTTCCTTTGCTAATAGCACGACATCGCCTTCAGCGCCTGTCCTGGGTGTGGCGTGTTTCCTTTTCCGTGTGCAACAGGCGACAGCGTTGCCGTGAAATACTCTCAGGTTTGTCACGTCACTAAATCTCTTTCTAAACTCGTGTTCAGTTTAAGGCACTCTTTCTCCAGTGGTGCACGGGCTTATAACTACCATGCGCACTGACTGAGTGCTACAAATTTGTGATTGTTTTGATGCATGTTTTGCGTGTGATGAACGGGCAGTAAAACGCAAACTGCTTACGTATTTTACATTATACAGGGTGAGGGAGCTAAGTCATAACACCTCTTGTATCGCCCCAACCGTAATAGATATAAAGATACCGTTTGATCAGTGAATTGCAGGGACAAGGACTACTTGAATACGTCATATTTCATGTTTGTGCTATTTTTTATTAAAGAGATATAAGGCCATCTTTGTTTTTTTTTTAATGGAACCCTATGTTAAATTTTAGCGTAACATGATGGGCTTAAAAAGACGGTTTCAAATATGTGTATATCATAATATCTAGTAGATAGTGTCGGAAGTTCCATGCGGCTTTTCGCGGATGATGCTGTAGTATACAGAGAAGTTGCTGCATTAGAAAATTGTAGCGAAATACAGGAAGATCTGCAGCGGATAGGCACTTGGTGCAGGGAGTGGCAACTGACCCTTAACATAGACAAATGTAATGTATTGCGAATACATAGAAAGAAGGATCCTTTATTGTATGATTATATGATAGCGGAACAAACACTGGGAGCAGTTACTTCTGTAAAATATCTGGGGGTATGCGTACGGAACGATTTTAAGTGCAATGATCATATAAAATTAATTGTTGGTAAGGCGGGTACCAGGTTGAGATTCATTGGGAGAGTGCTTAGAAAATGTAGTCCATCAACAAAGGAGGTGGCTTACAAAACACTCGCTCGACCTATACTTGAGTATTGCTCATCAGTGTGGGATCCGTACCAGATCGGGTTGACGGAGGAGATAGAAAAGATCCAAAGAAGAGCGGCGCGTTTCGTCACCGGGTTATTTGGTAACCGTGATAGCGTTACGGAGATGTTTAATAAACTCAAGTGGCAGACTCTGCAAGAGAGGCGCTCTGCATCGCGGTGTAGCTTGCTCGCCAGGTTTCGAGAGGGTGCGTTTCTGGATGAGGTATCGAATATATTGCTTCCCCCTACTTATACCTCCCGAGGAGATCACGAATGTAAAATTAGAGAGATTAGAGCGCGCACGGAGGCTTTCAGACAGTCGTTCTTCCCGCGAACCATACGCGACTGGAACAGGAAAGGGAGGTAATGACAGTGGCACGTAAAGTGCCCTCCGCCACACACCGTTGGGTGGCTTGCGGAGTATCAATGTAGATGTAGATGTAGACTACGGTAAATACACTGATGTGTCAAAGCCAAGGACGAAAGTAACTTTAGCACGATGTGTCACTTACTGCCAATTAACATAGCAAATCATACATAGGAAGAACTACTATAGTATACTACAGAGTAAAAATACGGAATGAGACCAAACCAAAATAATACAAAAATAATCAGCAACGAGTCGCATAATAGAAATTTAATTTCTTAACCGGTTTACAGCACTAAACGCCGTTCTTCGTAAGGCTATACGTGTCGCATTATTTCCGAGTATCAACAAATTGACTCTGAGCACTATGGGACTTAACTTCTGAAGTCATCAGTCCCCTAGAACTTAGAACTACTTAAACCTAACTAACCTAAGGACAAATCATTGGGAGAAGTGGCAACAGAACGACTATTCACGTTGGTGTGTAGAATATATGAGTCTGGCGATACACCATCTGACTTTCGGAAAAGCATCATCCACACAATTCCGAAGACGGCAAGAGCTGACAAGTGGGAGAATTATCGCACAATCAGCTTAACAGCTCATGCATTGAAGCTGCTTACAAGAATAATATACAGAAGAATGGAAAAGAAAATTGAGAATGCGCTAGGTGACGATCAGTTTGGCTTTAGGAAAAGTAAAGGGAAGAGAGAGGCAATTCTGACGTTACGGCTAATAATGGAAGCAAGGCTAAAGAAAAATCAAGACACTTTCATAGGATTTGTCGACCTGGAAAAAGCGTTCGACAATGTAAAATGGTGCAAGCTCTTCGAGATTCTGAAAAAAGTAGGGGTAAGCTATAGGGAGATACGGGTCATATACAATATGTACAACAACCAAGAGGGAATAATAAGAGTGGACGATCAAGAACGAAGTGCTCGTATTAAGAAGGGTGTAAGACAAGGCTGTAGCCTTTCGCCCCTACTCTTCAGTCTGTACATCGAGGAAGCAATGATGGAAATAAAAGAAAGGTTCAGGAGTGGAATTAAAATTCAATGTGAAAGGATATCAATGATACGATTCGCTGATGACATTGCTATCCTGAGTGAAAGTGAAGAAGAATTAAATGGTCTGCTGAACGGAATGAACAGTCTAATGAGTACACAGTATGGTTTGAGAGTAAATCGGAGAAAGACGAAGCTAATGAGTAGTAGTAGAAATGAGAACAGCGAGAAACTTAACATCAGGATTGATGGTCACGAAGTCAATGAAGTTAAGAAATTCTGCTACCTAGGCAGTAAAATAACCAATGACGGAGCAAGGAGGACATCAAAAGCAGACTCGCTATGGCAAAAACGGCATTTCTGGCCAAGAGAAGTCTACTAATATCAAACACCGGCCTTAATTTGAGGAAGAAATTTCTGAGGACGTACGTCTGGAGTACAGCATTGTATGGTAGTGAAACATGGACTGTGGGAAAACCGGAACAGAAGAGAATCGAAGCATTTGAGATGTGGTGCTATAGACGAATGTTGAAAATTTGGTGGACTGATAAGGTAAGGAATGAGGAGGTTCTACGCAGAATCGGAGAGGAAAGGAATATGTGGAAAACACTGATAAGGAGCAGGTTGATAGGACATCTGCTGAGACATGAGGGAATGACTTCCATGGTACTAGAGGGAGCTGTAGAGGGCAAAAACTGTAGAGGAAGACAGAGATTGGAATACGTCAAGTAAATAATAGAGGACGTAGGTTGCAAGTGCTACTCTGAGATGAAGAGGTTAGCACAGGAAAGGAATTTGTGGCGGGCCGCATCAAACCACTCAGTAGACTGATGACCAAAAAAAATACCTAAGGACATCACACACATCCATGCCCGAGGCAGGATTCGAACCTGCGACCGTAGCGGTCTCGCGGTTCCAGACTGTAGCGCCTAGAACCGCTCCGCCACTCCGGCCGGCGAGTGTCAACAATAAGATGCATATAGCAGAGTGCAGTGGTAATGTGCTTCATAGTGCCTGTACAAAACGATATTGAGAAGAGAAACAAGTGCAGGCATCATGGCCGAAGAGGAAGTAATTAGCTGTCTGCATCTCGGCCAGCGAAAATGTTTAAACTCAGAAGAATGTTCCTGGAGCCAACCTGTAGCAGCCATTCTGTAGAAATTCGGGAGGTGTGGGGTGTCGCATTTTCTTGCTGGAATTGCCCAAGTCGGTCGGAATGCACAATGGACATGAATGGTTGCAGGTTATCAGACAGGATGCTTACGTACGTGTCACACCACTGCTACTGCACACGCCCCACACCATTACAGAGCCTCCACCAGCTTGAATATTCCTCTGGTGACATGCAGGGTTCATGGTTAATGAGTTGCCTCCATACCCATACTCGTCCATCTGCCCGATACAATTTGAAACGAGACTCGTCAGACCAGGCAATATGTTCCCAGTCATCAACAGTCCAATGTCAGTGTTGACGGCTCACGCGAGGTGTAAAACTTTGTGTAGCGCATCATCAAGGGTACACGAGCGGGCCTTCAGCTCAGAAACCCCATCTCGATAATGTCTCGTTGAATAGTTGGCACGCTGACACTTGTTGATTGCCCTGCATTAAAACGTGCAGCAGTTTGCGGAAGGTTTGCACTTCTCTGACGCAGAAAGATTTTCTTCATTTGTGGTAGGTTCCGTTCTTGCAGGATCTTTTTCCAGCCGCAGCGGTGTCGGAGATTTGATGTTTTACCGGATTCCTGATATTCACGGTACACTCGTGGTATGGTCGTACGGGAAAATCACCACTTCATCACTCTTTTGGAGATGCCGTGGCCTATCGGTCGTGCGCCGACTATAACACCAAGTTCAAACTCACTTAAGGGGGGTATTACGTCAAAAGGGTCGACTTGGAGCAGGAGAGGCACCACAGGACATTTTAATTTCTACTGTCTATACTTTTACAAATAAATTCATAAAACTTTGTCAGCATGACCAGGAAGGATTGAGGACACACACTCATAGCAGTGGAAGTTCAAAAACGTAGCAAAATACCTTTTTTTTACGTGTGAAATTTCATCATTTCTTCACTTACTACTGGCTGCATTTGTTTCTGTAGGTACACTTTTCTTCCTAAGTAAGAGAGATTCTTCGATGAATTTTGCACAGCATACAATCAGTACTTACAGGTGTATGAAACTCTAGAATTTTCCAAATCTATTAAAAACTGTGGTAAAATTGAGATAATTGAGTTTTTTCCAAACAAGAAGTTTAAAATGTAACAGTTCATTCATTTTTTCGTAAATTAAATAAACTCTAGAGTTTCGTACACATGTAACTATAGTTTGTATGCTGTGCAAAATTCATCGAAGAATCTCTGTTACTTAGGAAGAAAAGTGTACCTATAGCAACAAACGCAGCCAGTAGTAAGTGAAAAAATGATGAAATTTCACATGTAAAAAATGTATTTTGTTACGTTTTTGAGCTTCCACTACTATGAGAATGAATCCTGAATCCTTCCTGATCATGCTTTCAAAGTTTTATGAATTTACTTGTAAAAGTATATACAGTGGAAATTAAAATGTCCTGTGGTGCCTCTCCTGCTCCAAGTCGGCCCGTTTGACGTCCTACCCCCCTTAAATCTTGACAACCTGGCGTCGTAGCAGCAGTAACCAATCTAGTAACTGCGCTAGACCCTTATTGTCTTATATAGCCGGCCGCGGTGGTCTCGCGGTTCTAGGCGCGCAGTCCGGAACCGTGCGACTGCTAAGGTCGCAGGTTCGAATCCTGCCTCGGGCATGGATGTGTGTGATGTCCTTAGGTTAGTTAGGTTCAAGTAGTTCTAAGTTCTAGGGGACTGATAACCACAGCAGTTGAGTCCCATAGTGCTCAGAACCATTTGTCTTATATAGGCGTTGCCGACCGCAGCGCCGTATTCCGCCTATTTGCATATCTCTGTATTCGAAAACGCGTGTCTATTCCAGTTTGTTTGGTGCTTCAGTGTAATAGGTTGCATGACCACGATGGACGACAAAACATGCTCTGCAACGAGTACTTCCTGTAGCTGCCTTCGGTACTATACCGTAGCACTTCCAAGTTTCATCGAGTTCTGTTATTTGTCACTGACACATCATACGAAAATTACTTCTGTCCTGAAGTTTCACACAGCAGTGTAATTGCAGCCAAGACTTAAATAATTTCTGTCAGTATTTTACAGCCGGGACTCATTTCACGTAGTAGCTACACTACCGGTGAAAATTTTTCAATCACCCTTGATAAAACAAATGTACTTCATTTTAATGTACCAACTAAACTGGCCAACAAAATGGGTATTTCCTGTCTCTAAATCATTAAGTACAATATATTTTACCCTGTTCAAAGTTTTCAGCCTTTGCCTTCAAAAGAGCTGCGGAAACTCGTGCCATTCTGGAGATAAGATTTTTGTAGAGTTTTTCAAACTACCCCAATCCAACACGCCACTCCATAGATCTTTACACGTCCTCACTTTTCTGGCCGCCCTATCACGCTCGTCCCATAAGAATCCAATGGGATTTAAGTAACGCGATTGACTTGGTTAGATAACATTCTTCTCTTCCCCACAATTCTCTTTTCTATTGAAATACCCTCTTCACAATTAGAAGCATTTTTGGGATCACTGTCCTCCTGCAGAAGAAACCCAGGACCAAATAAGTCTCTTGCCAGATGGAAGAGCATTGTTGAGCAGTATCCTGCGATGTACTCCCTTCTTTAATGTCCCGTTAATTCTCACAAAACATCCCAACACCGTGTCCGATCCTCCGCCATGCTTCACCGTGGATGTCACACACTGACCCTTCTTACGTTCTCCAGGATGTCGACGAACAAACATCCGACGATGGCTTCCACATACTTCAGTCTTACATTGGTCCCTGAACAATGTGCGCCATTGCTGCACGCTCCAGTTTCTATGTTGCTCAGCCCATTACAATATTCTTTGAGTCGAATCAAGGCCCGGGAGTAGACAACACTCCATTACAACTACTGACAGCCTTGGGAGAGCCAGTCCTGACAAAACTAAACCATCTGGTGAGCGCGATATATGAGACAGGCGAAATAACCTCAGACTTTAAGAACAATATAATAATTCCAATCCCAAAGAAAGCAGGTGTTGACAGATGCGAAAATTACCACACTATCAGTTTAATAAGTCAAAGCTGCAAAATACTAACGTGAATTCTTTGCAGACGAATGGAAAAACTAGTAGAAACCGACCTCGGGGAAAATCAGTGTGGATTCCGTAGAAATATTGGAACACGTGAGGCAATACTGACCCTACGACTTATCTTAGAAGCTAGATTAAAGAAAGGCAAACCTACGGTTCTAGCATTTGTAGACTTAGAGAAAGCTGTTGACAACGTAGACCGGAATACTCTCTTTCAATTTCTGAAGGTGGCAGGGGTAAAATACAGGGAGCGAAAGGCTATTTACAATTTGTACAGAAACCAGATGGCCGTTATAAGAGTCGAGGGACATGAAAGGGAAGCAGTGGTTGGAAAGGGAGTGAGACAGGGTTGTAGCCTCTCCCCTATATTATTCAATCTGTATATTTAGCAAGCAGTGAAGGAAAGAAAAGAAAAATTTGGAGTAGGTATTAAAATCCATGGCGAAGGAATAAAAGCTTTGAGGTTCGCCGATGACATTGTAATTCTGCCAGAGATAGCAAAGGACTTGGAAGAGCAGTTGAACGGAATGTATAGTGTCTTGAAAGAAGGATATAAGATGAACATCAACAAAAGCAAAACAAGGATAGTGGAATGTAGTCGAATTAAATCGGGTGATGGTGAGGGAATTAGATTAGGAAATGAGACACTTAAAGTAGTAAAGGAGTTTTGCTATTTGGGGAGCAAAATAACTGATGATAGTCGAAGTAGAGACGATATAAAATGTAGACCGGCAATGGCAAAGAAAGCGTTTTTGAAGAAGAGAAATTTGTTAACATTGAGTATAGATTTAAGTGTCAGGAAGTCGTTTCTGAAAGTATTTGTATGGATTGTAGCCATGTATGGAAGTGAAACATGGACGATAAATAGTTTGGACAAGAAGAGAAGAGAAGTTTTCGAAATGTGGTGCTACAGAAGAATGCTGAAGATTAGATGGGTAGATCACATAACTAATGAGGAGGTATTGAATAGGATTGGGGAGAAGAGAACTTTGTGGCATAACTTGACTAGAAGAAGGGATCGGTTGGTAGGACACGTTCTGAGGCGTCAAGGGATCACCAATTAAGGATTGGGGGGCAGCGTGGAAGGTGAAAATCGTAGAGGGAGATCGAGAGATGAATACACTAAGCAGATTCAGAAGGATGTAGGTTGCAGTAGGTACTGGGAGATGAAGAAGCTTGCACAGGATAGAGTAGCATGGAGAGCTGCATCAAACCAGTCTCAGGACTGAAGACCTCAACAACAAACAAGCTTATTTTGCTTACGTAATAAAGATTTTTTTAGCCGCTGTGCCCCTCTTTAAGCCATGTTCACGGAGACGACGTTGCACTGTTGAGACAGAGACTGGAGCTGCTCGCATTCCATTTACTTCGTCGGGAATTTCAGGTGCGGTTCGAGTCTCATGACGTTCGCTTTGTCCACATACGAACTGACCTCCCCTGTATGATGTACTCGGGGTCTTCCAAATCGCGAAACATTTGCATTGGCATCAATTTGCTTGAAGCGCTGCAATGTATGCACCACTGCAGAGTGCGCTACGTCATCTTTTGTTGCTACTGTTCTACTAGAATAGCCTTCCTGTTGCAGAGCTACAATTACAGCTGGTCTTTCAATTCCAGTGTCCTCGTCCCATTAGCAGGTAATATGTCGTGAATTTCGTCAGGTGTACAAGTACACTGCTATATGCTCGCAGTGTACCGCAAACTATTGCGAACCATTTGCTGCTACGCCTGTTAATACAATATCGATATATAGATATTTTCTCCGTAAAAGGTACCGTTATATATATCGGCAATATGTATTCACTGGTATACTGAAGTGGCAATAATAAGAGGCGATATTTTTATTTCATAGTATATATTTTTCGCAATTTTTGGTAGATATTTGAAACTATTCTTTTGAAAATGCAGTAGACCGTAATTATACTTTCACTGGGTGAAGGAGTCTTACTTCATTCTAAGCTTTCATCACGTCCAGTCTTTCTCTTTCAGTGTGTAAAGCAAGTATAGATGGCACGCAGGAGGAGTACGATTCCCCTGTGTGGGAGTGTGAATGGAATAACAACATTTCCGACATGAAGAAATAGCATTCCAGTTGTGTTAAAAAAAAAAACAATTTTTAAAGCAACTGACGTGCTGTTTCTTCACATCAGCATTCTTCATTTTCTCAGAAGTCCGTTCCGCTTGTTGAAGGATTACCCGCTGATAGATCAACGTTGCACATGATGTACTTAATCAAGGGGATCGCACCGCCCAACATACGACGTGACATCGCTGCCAATGCCGAAAAAACCGAGCAAGAAAAGGACATGCGTCACCCTTTATACGGACACCAGCCTGCTGACCGACGGCTTTGTTCGAGGAAGAATTTCCTGTCACGTACCCGAGCCCTGGAAGGGTCGGCTGCAGGGAATCGTTTGAAAAGGTGGGAAATCGACCTGAGAAACCCCCATAAAGATGTAAAAGAAGAACTGGCGCCTGGTGGACACCTGGAGAACCCTGAACCGAATGAGGGTAGAAGTGCCAAAGTGCAAGACAAACCTGCAGCAATGGGGTTTCCTAAAACAGAATGAGAACACTCTCTGTCTGTGTGGTTCTGTCCAGGATCCTCAACACGTGCTTATCCGTCCATATCTAGACCAGCCCTGCACAATGAATGACTTATGGGAGGCAAATGACAAGGCCATATTGGCTGCTGATTTTTGGAAGTTTGAAGTCTAGTTCCGGACGCGGAAAATAAGTATCAGCATTCTTCAAAATCAGTTTGCTGGAAATGTTGAACAAAAATCTAAGTGAGGAGATTGGCCTTTGCGGTGGTGGGAAACAGGTGAGAGTTAATGTCGAGGTAATCGGTGTGCTCTCCGCTACCTGCAGAAACTCCGACGTTTAACTTAACCACGCAATTTCACCAGTACAACTTCTAGTTCGCTGGCTTTTGCAGAAATGAAGAAACAGGGGAGTCGACATGGAGTATTCCGGGCAAATCCGATAAGTGACGACACTGAACGACGGATCCACCGGACACCTTTTGTCGTGCCATTTAACATGCAGTTACCTTTGTTAGCAAAATGGTTATCGCGCAGCGTGATCGTGGATCGTTTTCCTTTCAGTTTTTGCTCCGAAGGAGGCTGAGCAGGCCGGTAGCTTATTGATGTACAGAATATATAATAATAAATCAATATTTAAATATAAGCTCTAAAACCGACAGTATTTTTACAATGTGCAACCGATATTTTTATTGGCAGGTACGTCAGTATTTTTTCAGTCGATATATCGATATCGATAACTTCTCTGATTCTGGAGGCCAGTAACGATACTTTTTGAATATCAATATACATAGGGTTGCCATAATCCAAGGACGAAAATCAAGGACAAAATTCTTTGATTATAAAGATGTGGTTGAAACACGGACCGATATGTTGTGCAAATGACCATTGGTTTGCATTTCAGTTGTATCTTCATCATTACTTTACAGTAGTAGTTATGAAAATGTGGTTTAAACCTGGAATCATACAGTGTCCTTTCACCTCTCTGCACGTCACACAAATCTTCATAATTACCATAATTCAAACAGTAATTCTGTCAGCAAAGAAGTTGCAACTAACAAGGAAAATTAATCCAAGCATTAATGGTGTCTATAAAGGAGTGGTGAATGATGAAGAAAATTAATCGCAATTGACACTAAACAACTTTTTAATTGAAGCATTGAACACAAATTATTAACATGTACACAGTCGTGCTGCTACAATTGATATATATCTTTCACTTTATGCTTTAAACCAGTCATATTTTTCTGAGCCCTGGACAGAAGAAAGAAACTCGCTCCGATTCTGAATCAGTCTATGAAAATCTGTGCAGTTTGTGTTTTTCATGTTATATTGGATTCGGAGCATTGCACTGACTGAAGTTAAAGCTAATAACACCTGTGTGCCATAACAACACCAGAAGTACACTTCGCACAGCTGAATGTTAACTTTACACGACCAAAGAATATCAGATACCGACACCAGAGACGTTGTAAACCAACAGTGGAAAACTGAAACAATCGTAAAAAATCGATTATTGCGCTGCTTCCACAGTCTGTTCTGAAAATAGCCAAGCGATTCTGAAGTGACAAGGAATATCAGCACTGACTTCAACGGCTATCGTTAAGTTTGCAGGAGTTATGAAACACTTGATCGGTGGCCAGTGGCAAAACTTGGATAATTTTTTTTTTTTTTACTTACTAGCCATTTTTTCGCAGACATTTTCCTCTTCGTCCAGGACACCCGCCTTCGAGCATAAAATCACGGTCTGTCCGCAAAATCCGCGACGTATGGCAACCATAAATATATCGTACTGTTGATATTTTTAAAAATGTCAACAGTCCTATTTGCTACACAGATAGCTGAAAGAATGAGAGCTATTTGAGGTGGAACCGTCTCAGGCAAAGGCACATCAGTGTAGTGGTGGGTACCTATCAGCGGACGGTCGGAGTGGCCGTGCGGTTCTAGGCGCTAGTCTGGAACCGCGCGACCGCTACGGTCGCAGGTTCGAATCCTGCCTAGGGCATGGATGTGTGTGATGTCCTTAGGTTAGTTAGGGTTAAGTAGTTCTACGTTCTAGGGGACTGATGACCTCAGAAGTTAAGTCCCATAGTGCGCAGAGCCATTTAAACTTTTTTTTTTTTTTTTTGCCTGTCAGCGTCTCCTTGCGCGAACAAACAGCCTGATATACAACAGAGGCGCTTAGTCTTTACTTGTTTATACACTGAAGTGCCAAAGAAACTGGTACAGGCATGTGTATTCGAATACAGAGGTACATAAACAGGCAGAATACAGCGCTGCGTTCGGCAACGCCTATATAACAGTTGTCTGGCGCAATTGTTAGATCGGATACTGCTGCTACAATGGCAGGTTATCAAGATTTAAGTCAGTTTGAGCTTGCTATTATAGCCGGCGCACGAGCGATGCGAGACAGGCAGCGAGGAAGTGGGGATTTTCCCGTACGACCATTTGATGAGTGTTCCGCGCATATCAGGAATTCAGTAAAACATCAAATATCCGACATCGCTGAGGCCGGAAAAAGATCCTGCAAGAACGGGTCCAACGACGACTAAAGAGAATCGTCCAACGTCACAGGGGTGCAACCCTTCCGCAAATTGCCGCAGATTTGAATGTGGGGCCATCAACAAGTGTCAGCGTGCGAACCATTCAACGAAACATCATGGATATAGGTTTCGAAGCTGAAGGCCCACTCGTGTAGCCTTGATGACTGTGCGACACAAAGTTTTACGTCGTGCATGGGCCTATCAATACCGACACTCGACTGTTGGTGACTGGAAACATGTTGCCTGGTCGGACGAGCCTCCTTTCGAATTCTATCGAGTGGATGGGTAGACAACCTCACGAATCCATGGACCCTGTATGTTAGCAGACGAACTGTTCAAGCTAGCGGAGGCTCTGTAATGGTGTGGGACGTGTGCAGTTAGACTGATATGGGACCCATGATACGTCTAGATACGACTATGGCAGGTGACATGTACGTAAGCATCCTGTCTGATCACTTGCACCGATTCACCTCCATTGTTCATTGCGACGGAGTTGTGCAATTCCAGCAGGACAATGCTACACCCCACCAGATGCGGATACATATGGGGCTGAGCGGGGCGCCCCCCCCCCTCCCTCACCCCCTTGCGGGGCCATCCGCATTGCCAGCCGCGCCGCCCCCG